>NC_135268.1:18450988-19700988 GCF_051311805.1 Agelaius phoeniceus
CAGATGTCCAGTTCAGCTGCACGCAGCTTAGCAAGGAGAGCAAGTAATGTACAAATGTTTAAATAGCTTTTTGTATTAGAAAAATTTGAAGTCTCAGGAAAGCAGGCATCTGGAACCTTCCCTGTCAGCTGTGGTAGAAGAGCTGTGAGCTTTCTGTCAGTGCAGTGTCATTATCACTATGCAGCTTTGCTGTCTCACTGTGTAGGCAATGAAGTGTTGTGTTGGCTGAGCTCTTTGGTTTCCAGATGTATGGGAAGTTAAAACCAACTTTGGCTCTTGTGAGCAACGAGGAGGAATATTTTTCTAGTGACCTTGGAGTTTCACTCTTGTAAATTGGAATTTGCAGTTCCTCAGCCAGGAGACCATTTGGCAAATGGTCTCTCATCATGCCCCCTTGCTTAGGAGCAGTGCAAAAGGGTAGCTGAGCTGGGATTCTCGCTGCTCTGTGCTACATCTCTGGAAGCCCAGGGCTAGTTTTCACTTCAAGTGTCTTCACGTAAGTACTTGTAAACTTTGTGCTTGAAGTTAGAGTTGGCAAGGTTCCCTACACATCTTCTGTAAGGTAAGATAGTCCTTGCAACCTTTGTACATAGAGACAGAACTTGTATTTTTCCTTGCTGGGGGAATGAGAGGGTTTCAGTGTTACATACAGGTAGCATGTTTTGGTCAGGCTGATGGTCTCAGCCAGTGATCCCAGCAGCTTGGCTTCCCTACCTTCTAATTTCATGATCCTCATGCCTTTATCCCAGCACTGGAGCAGCCAGGTGATAATGTACTCACACAAGTGTGTTTGCTGCAAAAGACCTGTAAACTGTTATTTTCAGGATTTTGTTCTGTGGCTGGTTTTCTCTTAGATGACCATTGAAATTCATGCCATGCTAAGAATTACAATCAGTTCTCTCTTAAAGCTGTGGGTTTGGACTGAGTAGCAAAGCATTTTGAGAAAATGTCCTCATTTTCTTACAAAGCAGTGTAGGGTTGTGGATAGAGATTTGCAACCAAATAATCTTCAAAAATAATCTTCTAAAGGTGACTTCCCTCTGTAGCTCAGTCTAACCTTTTTTGTAAGGAAAAATGAACATTCTTTTACCTCCTAGTGAGAACATTCTTTTACCTCATGTGTGGCTGGTACAACCCTTGAAGAAAGCAAAGGCAGAGATGGGGGCAGTGCTGAACTCTGATAGACAGGCTTGCCTGTCAATAGATTGAGTGCTTGTGCATGAAGTGATTGGATGCTAAGGTCTGAATAAATTGGGCACTCATGCATAAGCTAATGAAGCTTTAGGATATTCAGGTGTGAAATGATGGGATGCTGTTTACCGTGTCATGGGCTGTTCATGCATAAAGCTATTGTGTGTTCATGCATGAGCTGATCTGTGCCTGTCATGCGTGCCATGGCTCCTGCACTGCCTGCTCAGCCACTTGCATACTGGTTGGACTTTGTGTTTGCTGCCAGCTGGCAACATGTGGATATCCATTCACACATCTCCCTCTGCCTCCAGTCCTGGCTGGCCAGTGAGCACACAACAGTATTTTCTGCAGGAACTGGCCTAGAATAACTCCAAACCCAAACAAGCTTTTGGGCAGGAGATGCTAACTGTGTGACAGGCCATCCAAAAAGAGCTCTTATCTTCTGCATCCAAGGAAATTGACAGAAGATGACATTGCTCTTGCCTGCCCATGGATACAGAGCACATATTTGCAGCCAGCACTGACAAAGAGCTTATGATGAGATCCATGGGGTCGATGGTGTGCTGGCCTGGCTTTTATATTCCATTAAATGAATTGAGTGCCTGCATGAGTCACTAGAACCCCAGACCCTGGTTTCTCCTGATTCCCAGGAGCCCCATGGCAGCCTTTTTGGAATGCAGTGGCTATGGGGATTCAAGAGCCTTTGGTTTCCCAATGGAAGTGCCCTCTGTGCCCTCCCAAAAAAAACATTGTCCCACCAGTGCTCCCACTCTTCTGGCCAGCGGCCAGAGGTGCTGTATAGAGCTGGAGTTTGAAGAAGCAGGAGCTGAACTAACTTATGACTTCAAATAACTCGAGCAGTAACATGCTGGAAAATGTCTATCAGCCGATGCTGTAAGAAGCAGGAGCAACTCTTTTTCTGAGCATCCAGTACTGGAGGTAGAACTTCAACAAAGTGGAGTTGGAATGAGCTGGAAATCAAAATAAGCCTATGTCTATCAGCTGGAGCTGTAGGAAGCCAGAACTGCTACACAAAAGCAGGTTTCAACAAGCTTGACCTGGAATCACCTTCAACTGAAAACAAGCCAGAGCTATAAGAAGCTGGAGTGTTCAGTAACTGGAATTGAAATCACCTGAACTGAGCAGCAGCAGCATGCCTCTTCACAACTGTGCAGGAGCTGGAGCTGCAAGACAGAGCCAGAGCTTTAAGAAGCAGCAACTGAAGGTAGCTGGGGCTTCCTGAGTAGTAACATGCTGGGCCCTCTGTCAGCAAGAGCTGTAGGAAGCACGAGCCTCTCCTATCCAGAGCATCCAGCTGCTGGAGTGCCTGTTAGCTGGAACTGCAACAAGCTGTGGTGTCCATCAGCCAGGGCTGCCTTCCAGCACTGCTCAACAGAGGAGCAGCTGCTATCCACAGCCTCTGTTAGCCAGAGCCAAGGGAGAAATGACAACAGGAACTCCTGTCCTGCTGGCACAGACCCTGCCAGAGCAGGGAATGGGAACATGCCAGGTGAGAGCTGCAGCAAGCAAGTGCAGCCCTATATTACCTGCACAAGGATCACCTCAGGGCCTCACCCCACATCCCACTGCCCCAGCCAGGGACTAGGGCAGGCTGTGAGAGCTGGGGACACAAGTCAGCAGGTCATGGCTAAAACCTGATGCTCTTATCTCTCTTCAAGTCATGATGCTTATCTGATGACAAACACACTTTGCTTTGTAATGAAACAGGCAGCTCCTTCACTGAAAGAGGGGAAGGTACAACCCCAGCAGTGTGACATGTGATCCTTTAAGGGTTAAGGGTTTTTACTGCTTTAAACTGCCTTTTTAAGCCTTTGGTTGAAATTCTATCTCTGTAGCCTTGCTAATTATATTTATACTTTCACTTGACACTGGGTGGCAGCAGCTCTATGAGCACACTAGTCAGTAATCCATTTCCTTCTCCTTCAATATTTTCACAGTTCAAGTACCAGAGCAATAAATTGGAAGTGCTTATCACTTTTTGACATTTCTATATATATTTATGCAAAATAGTTAGCAAATTAGCAGTTGTCTTTATCTCCTCTTAAAAAGAAGAGAAAAGTACATTTTCATAAAATTTCTGGCTCAAATGTTCCTTGAGATGGTGGGGGGGACTGAAAAGGCCTTCTCAGGTTTCTGACTTTTGCCTTGCCTGCCTGATTAGCACACCCACAGTATTTCCCCTTCAAGCTGGTTTGTTTCCAGATCCTCTGCTCTCATTGTTGAACTTCTTGGCTGCAAATTTCAGCCTCCCACATTCTCCCCTCTTGTCCTTAATGTGGTTGTTAAATTAGTTAAGTTATTCAGTTACATTGCTGTTACTCCTTTCGCACATTATAACAACTGTTAAATGCAAGTTTCTCTTTCCAGGGTTCAGTCCTCTTAAGGGATGAGTGTTTCATCCATAAATACCAGATTTCATGATTACACCGACCCCTAGGGGAGTTCTTGTGGAACTGTGTTCTCTTCCTTTTCAGAGTGCCTTTTCTTTTCTTTGCTGTGGTATGAAATCGCCATGCAGACAAGAGAAAACAAGTCCTGCAGGGGGGAAATCAGCATGTCACCAGCCACCATCAGCCTGTGGAAAAAAAGGACAGGCCAAATTCCAGCCTCTTTTGGCTTTAGACCATTAGGAGTCTTTTACAGTGAGAGCTTTAAGAACATTTAGGGAAGAGACAATGATAATGTGGGGTATTTTGGAGTTTTTTCCTTTGGATGCTGTGGGTTTTTTGTGCTGCACCTCTATACATGAAAACCAAACAGCAGCACCCCGATAGGTCTTTGGCAGAAGGAACTTGAAGATCATTAAGCCATTTTTTGGCCAGGGTGGGCTCAAATCTGCAGGCCTTCTCTAAGGGAAAGGGCCAGGAGAAAAGTCAAATCTGTGTGCAAAACAGGTGGAATTTAAAACTGGAAGACAAAAGCTGTGCTCTTCTCCTGGCTGAGAAGACAGGCAGTAGGCAGTTGCAGACAACAAAATCTTATTGCTGCTGTGTGATGGTAATGAAAAAGAGTCCATCTCTCAGGTGTGGGGCTCTGTGGACTCCTGGCTGGGCTTTAAGGACAGCCAGAAGTTGTGATGTGCACAGGCTCACTGCACAATTGGATCCACTTTTTAACCCAGTGGTCATTCCTGGGCCTGGTGTCATTAGGACACATGGGGGATGCCACCTGCTAAGCTGGAAACAGCCTCAGATTTTCCGTAGGCATCAGGCCCTGCACGCAAAATCAGATGCAGTAGTTTCCAACAGTTGTCTTCTAACAGCTGCTTAAATAAATCCATAGTTTATAAAATTCAGTGTGACAATGCCTATTGTTAAGAATCTCACAAGCTCAACCAATAAACCCCACTGAATCTAATCAATTTGTAGCGAGCTCATTGCAAAATAGATTTCAGAGAGCTTGACACAGAGCCACTGCACATCAGGAGCCACAATGAGCTCACTTTGGGAATTCTGCCAAAGGATGCACCTGACCCCTGAGTTAAATCCTGCTGCTGTCTTGCTGCTATCCTCAAGACAGACAGCTGGGCAATATTTATGTGGCAAACAACAGATAATGGGTTTACAAGAAAATAATTACCCACCTTTTCCATGCCTGGTGTTCAGCTCAGTTTGCTTTGAACTCCATGTCTGGCACCATCTTGCCCATGATGTACAGAAGAAGCAAGCCCTCACCTCTTGCCTTTGATTATGAGAATGGCACCACAGCCATGGGAACCACATCCCTGAATGTGGCCATGCAGCCACTTTGGTGGTGAGAAATACAACTCAGAAACAAATTTCTGTACTGGATGCCTTCCTGTGTGCATGTTGATTTACCCCTACAGGTTTAGCCCTATACCAAGATGTAAAGAAGTCAATCAGAAATGTTCAGATCCATGCCAGGAAACAAAATAACTGTGCTACAACATCCAGGCACAAGGAACTTAAGAGAGAAAGAGTTCCAGTCTTGTGCCGCCTTGAAAAAAGTGGGAAGGGAGGAAGAATTCAGGACAGTGTGCTACGTTACAGTTGGGAAGGCTGGTTTTAATTTTCTCTTCTTCCCCACACTTTCTACACAATTTTGAAGAAGCCAAATTGTCAAACTGTCAAAGGAGTCAAAACCCAAAGTAACACACAGTTCTCTAGAGGGACTTCAAAATCATCAAGGGACTTAAATCTCTCAGGACTTTGTCAGACAAAGATAAAAATTCTTCCTGCCGCTACACTGTATCCTCTCACTCTGCTGCTGTTCCTGCCTCTCTGAAGTGCTCACCTGCATCTCCACTCTGATCTGGTAGCTGGGGAAAGGCACTTTCATCTCACCAGCCCAGGCTAACTATTCTCTGTCAGGAACAATCTTCATCCCTCCTGCCTCCTAAGGCAGGTTCTCTTGTGGCAGAAGTGCAGGGCAGAAAGCACAGCTACAGCTGAGTTTCGGAGGGAGCCACACCATAAAAGCAGAGCTGACAGGACAGAAAGGCAAAGCAGAGAGAAGAACACCAGGGACAGAACTCAGAGAATTACTAACATATCCACAGCATGCCCAAAACCTGAATGTCAAAATCAATTCAATGACTTTAAATTAGAAAATGCAGCAATAAGCTTAATCTGATCATCATCCTAATTGTCCATTCAATTCTCCCATGATCTCCTGCACTGTGACACTACTTGAGCCTGACTTACTCATCCCCTTGTTTTACTCAGCATAACTCCACTGGTGTTGAGCTGAAGTCTGAAGCACATCTGTCTGTCAAAGACAGATGCTGTGAGATCAAGTTATATTTAGTCTCTCCTGTATCAGCTTCTGCTTGTTTCTGGAAAACTTTCCCTCAGTCAACTGCATACCTGCAAGAACTAGAATGAATTGAATGCACATGGGAACTCTACATAAGCACAAAATAATCTGTGACCTCATTTATTGCAGCTTCTTATACATTCATTTTCTCATTATGCACTAGGGAAAACAAAATCTGAGTGCAGGACATGCTGCAAGAAATGACATCAGTGGCTCTCTCTCCAGGGTAGCCTTTTCTGCCTCAGTCTCTTCTGAATCACGTAGACAAGAAGTATAAATCCAGTCTTTGAATCTGGACTGCTGTATGGAATGTGCTTGTAAAAACTTAATGCTCATCCTGTTACATTGTAAGCTTACTTTATTTGCACACAAATAAACAAGCTAAGCTAAATTTTATAAAGGAAATACATCCCACAGCTGCACAGACTTAATGCTAACTGCACTAAACTTGTCATACAGATAATTTTTCACTTAAAAAAACATATATATACCCCCTTTCTTATTTTATATATATGTATATATAAGGAAACTACATATAAATACAATGGAAAAATACATTCAAAAGCTTTTTATAAAACTTGGCACAATATTATTTTGACTGTAATAAAAATATTTATGAAAGAAAGACAGATGCACGGAGAAACACAAATACATAATGTCTAGTATTCATCTAAATCCTGAAAATAAAATTTAGTCTTTGGTATTACTAAACAAAGTTAAGTTGCAACCATCTAGAGTCCCAGCTTACAGCCTCTGCTCCACCCTCTCTGATTCCACTTTGCACAGGCTTTGCTGGCTGCAAATTTCCATAATAATTTGCAAACAGGCAGAGAAACAAAACCAGCTAAATATGTAGTGTCTTCTTTCAAGGGCTCCATCCAACCTTCATTAAATTCAATGGAAAATATTCTATTGCCTTATTCAGGCTGAAGGCTATGCAAAATATTTAAATTGATTTGCTGTCAAAGCAATTGTCACCCACCAGTGAAAAATAATTATAACCATGTTACAAAGCATGGAGCTGCCCCTGAGGCATTCCCTCCCTCATTTCCCCTTCCCAGTGGGAGAAGTCACTCCCAGCAGCCAGGGAGGTGATCCAGCAGCCATGGGTAACTAAAGCCTGAGCACACAGTACAAGTTGCCCAGGAGGTTTTCCATCCAGCCTGTGAAATGCGGTAAAGCTGCGGCAGCTTCAGCCCAGAAATTTAGATTGGACTTGATCTCAGCAGGAGCTGAAATAAATCCAAGCAGTGGCTGCAGATGCATCCCTCCCATAAACCCAGCATGAAACCCAGAAACATCCCTGCTTCAACAGCACTTGGGGCTCATAACACAGAATTTTCCTGTATAAGCCATGAATGCACAACATCCATCTGCATTTTTTCCCTGCAAGGCAAAAGCTTTTTGTCCATCTATTTTATCTTCACACTACACAAAAGCAAAACGTTTTAAGAAAGGCACATGGCTCTTTGAAGCAGTAAGGGAAATGCACACCATGGTCTGATTCTCTAGGCAACTTCTATTATGCATACATCTTTTTGTTTGACCAATCTCACATATCCAACGTGGTGCAAAACTAGACTGACAGACAGGCAGCTTACACAGTGATACCTTTTTGGCTGTAGCTAAATCAAAACAACTTTTACTGAAAAGTCTCTTTTCTACACATATCTGGATCAATGCAAGACAGGACATTTTGGGGGAAAAGTGAAACACAGCAGAGAAAAAGAAAAATAAGTGCCTATAGTTTTAGCTACTGAAAAATGTCACAGCTGTTGGCTTCTGATACCCATCCTCTCCACCCGAAAAAAGATGTATGGTAACCTTGTTAATATAAAAATTTCAGCTAGTGATATTTTTAGTGGAAAAACCATAGATCCAATCAAAGATATCTGGGAAATGTTCACTGTGTATCAAAAAAAATAAATTCAGGTTACCTCTGCTGACTGAATGCATGCCCTTCCCATAAAATGCACAGATTTTGGTGGATTATCCAAACAGGTTCTGGTTCTGTACTGTCTTCTATTCTTCAAGGAGTGCTGTGTAATTTGTGTGACTTTATTTTAAGCAAGAAACAAGATAGAACTGGTGCCTTTGAGTCTCTATAAATGTGCCAGGAGGAAAAATGATCAGAAATCCTTGTCCCAGCCTGAAAGTTCATCTGGAGGGCTTCCCACTTCAGGTGGATAGCTGTCAAAGTAGCTGTAATCAGTTGGTCCAGACAGCTAGGACATCGAAAACACAAACAAAAGGGTGTTTCAGAAAGTACCTTTTGAAAATGTTCTCTATTGATTATGCATCATTTTTGTTGCTCCCAACATGGAAATGAAAGGCTAATATGATAAAGATGATGTCTTTCAATGGATGCAATTCCTCATTCTTTAAAAGAAATACCTCCAGTAATTACCTTCTTTTACCTCCAGTAATACCTCCAGTAATTGTGCAACAGAACAGTGGCATTAACCTTCTTGTACAAAAGGAATTCCCAAATATCAAATCCTTGATTTCATTCAAAGCCCTGTTAATTCAGTGAGAAAACTGGGCCACACTGTACAATTTGAATGCTATTTAAGACCAAATCTACACTCATAGGGTAGCTACTCAAAGCAGACCTCAGAATGACTTTTTGTTTCAAATTAAGATTAAGGTGAGCTTCAAATGCTTTATCCTTTTTTTTTTTTTTTTTTTCATTTAAGGGCAAAAACAAATAGGCCATTTAAAACTGGGAGCTTACTCAGGGATGTGTTGGAACTCAGTAGCAGGAGAACAAAGGAATTTGTACTCTTCACAGTAATATGAACAGTGCATCTTAATAAAGTGCCCATTACCAAGGGAGATATATTTTTTCAATATTAGTTTCTGACCAAACACCATTTGTTCTAGTAATGGTGAAAATGTAATGCAAAGTACACAGGCAGAATAATGTTTCCATTACTTGACTGACTGTAAGTTATGTATTGCTTGCTGTCCCTCTTTCATTCAATTTTCACAAAAATGTTGAACTGTAATAATTCAAATGCATCTTTGGGAAATTTTGCTATCACCATCAGTTCTCCATTGTAGCCAAGCTGTGTTAGCAAAGCATGATGATACTAAAAGCCAAAGCCAATACCTCTCTTTTTAAAGGCGATGTCAATTTCCTCATTTTCAGACTATCCCAGTTAAAACCACTCAACCACCTGATTAAAAAGAGATGAAAGACAGACAGGGAGAGACCAAAAGAGAAAGACAGGTCATTTTCTGACATTATACCACAAAGAGCTGAAAAATCACGTGAACAAGGGCTATAAGAGGCTTTTCTCATGCCAACCCCTGTAAGAAGACAGTTAGAAGGAGGAATCTCCAGCACTATCATTGCCACACAAGGCAGGGGCAGCGTCAGGACCACCAGGCACTTTGGCACTTCTGCATGGAGGAGGTGCACATAGGCAGGTTAATGCATGCAGAAACACAGCCATGCAGAGGCTTGTGTGGCTCCTTGGAATGCCACCCTTTTTACAGCATGAGAACAGGAAGACAAGCAGAAAAATCAAAGAACTACTTTCCCCAAGCACAAAGTGAAGGGCTTAGAAACAACCCAGATAAAAAGAGAAAGCAGAAAATGTTTAATTTACAGAGGACTTTCTTCATGTGAAGAAAGACTTGCATTAGAAAAATTCATGGTGAGAAAGACTTTCTTTGTTACAAGAAAGAAGACAAACCCCTAAAATTCAAATCCCCTTCCTATGGAGCCCTTAACTACTCATTCCTAAAAATCAAATGTTGAAGGGTCAGGAGGTCTGAGAGGCAGATGCTGAACTGGCACTGATTTCTCTGAGAACTGAATTAAACTCCTACATCTACAATCTTGCAGCAAAACCAGTAAAAAAAAAAGATTTCTAGATAATCATGCTGAGGATTCACATTCATATTGTTGCTTGCTATAGTTGCAAAAATACTCAAGAGCAACAGAGATGTCTATGAGTTTACCAGTCTGGGTTCTAACATATTAAAAATATTTCAAATTAAACCCCAAATTTTCTTCTTGGAAGTCTCTTTTGCTTACCTGTGCTTCTTGATGTCATTTATTCCATTCCTCAAATTGCCTAATCTTTCTGTAGGGTTTTGTCTCAAAAAAAAAAAAAAAAAGGAAAAAAAAGAAAAATAATAAGAACATATAAAATATTCCTATTTTTAAAAGAGCATTTATAGGTCCTAACTGCTTGCATGTAACAGTTGCACAGGGATGCAGCTTCCATAAAACATGTGGCCTCATGAGGAGATATAATGAGGTGTTGCTCACTGCTTCTTTTTTCTGAGGATGGAGAAAGCCAAAGCAGTGTCACTCAGCTGTGAGAAGCAGCAGAGGGAAATCAGCTGGCTGAGTTTTAGTTGCATATCCCTTTTTTCCCTGGCCAGCAGGTCTGAGCTACAAAAGGAGGCAGATCAAAATTTACAGCCACAAAGATCCTTCCAGTCATGGTACACAAGAATGTTGAATACTGCTCCCAGTGCCATGGATGAAATCCCACAGGAGCTGGGAATCCAAAGTCAGTGTCACCAGCCACAGGTTGTGCAGGCCACTAAGTTAGGCTGGCCCTTTTGAAATACCACCTTCTGCACATTTTCTAAAGGACTTAAGCCAGTCTTTAAGTGCCCTGTGTTTTCTGTAGAATCTATATGCCTAAGTCATTTTGGAAGCTTTTTATTTTCTTTAACAATGTGCTTGATTTGAAAATCAAGTCCCTTAGCTCTTTACTCAGCCCCCACTTAGTAAATTTTCCCAAAGATGTGTTTCAGAAAAAATTCCCAGCTGCAGAGAAAGCCCAGAGCCTCTGCTGCCTCTGCAGACTCAGAGGTGTGACACATAAAGGGGCATGCAATGCATACTGAATTCAATCAGAACAGACCATGCCATGCATAACAATTCCAAATGAGATTGTCAGGAATTCAATGCTCAGTCCGAGTCCTAAAAGAGCTCAATCTCTCTCCACTCAGGCTTTGCCCCAGACTGCCCCTCCTACCTGCAGAGCCTGCGGATCAAATCCTCAGGTCGCCTTGTTATTGCTTTAGGAAAATCCAGCTTTTCAATGCCTTTGAGAATCAAATTGTATGTCATCATCTGATCAGCCCCAGAGAATGGTGGGCTGGAAAAAGAAAGCAACACTGCTAAATGGAACATCTGGCAAGAGCAGATGTGGCCAGTACCTATCTAAGCAAATATTTGAGAATATAGAAAAAAAGATGGAAAAAAAAGCCCACCTTCCTACTTTTACAACCCTCACCCTTTCAGCCTGTTTAAGATAATAGAAAGGCTTGAAGCTGAGAAGCTTCCTGTATGTACCAGGTAAAATGCATGACCACGTGTCCCTTTAAGCCTAACCCAGAGAAGTTTGCACATTTATTGCCACTGAGCATTCCCAAAGAGTTGTCATGGGAGTGTGCAGAGAGCTAAAGAGAGAGCCCTGCTTACAGCTCACCCACCCCACTGCACCCCATCACCCACTAACAGGGAAGAGAACAGTCTGTTGTCACTTGTTCCTCACAGGAAACATCAGCAGCAGCTGCAGGAGCCCTACACCTGCCAATTATAGCTTGTGCCTGGATAAGGCAGAACTGAGAATACATAACCCACTAGGTCTGTGACATTTCTGAAATGATGGAAGGTAAGACTTGCATAAAGAAGTATCATTTTGCAAGGCTGTCTAAAAACAACCTTGGAAAGATTTCTAATAACAGATAAACTAGGTAAGAAGTTTGAGTAGGAGGCACTTACCTGCCAGTGAGGAGTTCATACACAAGAATCCCAAGGGACCAAAAATCCACGCTGAAGTCATGGCCTTTACTCAGAATGACTTCAGGGGCAACATACTCAGGGGTTCCACAGAATGTCCAGGTTTTCTGCCCTGATCCAATCTTCTTTGCAAATCCAAAATCAACCTGATCAAAATCAACATATGCTGCATAATGCAGGAGAGTTTTGCACTAGGAAGCCTTAAGGTCTTAATTGCTTCCTCACTTTCTGCAAAAATCCCAGAATTGCTAGTTTACAGCTAGAACAACCACACAGTGTAATTGTGAAGGAGAGAGAGGTAATTCTACTGGATTACTGAATGTTATAAAACAGATACATTTAGTATCACAAGTAATTTTCTGAATAGTTTTCCTTCTGGGGAGAACAACCCATGATTTCCTTGAGGACATGAGATTTACTGTCCCTGGAAAGCAGTGGGTGGCTCCTTGTCTTCAGAATGGATATTCCAAGCTCCCTGAAGGGTATTCTTGTTGCACTTCTCATGCCACAGCAAAGCATGGCAGGAGTTCTTTTCTGTGTTCCCTCTCTACACAGAGAGGGAACCTGTGACTGTAAATGGAATCAATGAATGTTGAACCTGTGACTGTATGAGACTGGACAGGGAGGTAATTCTGCACCCGGGAAATGTGGTTTCTGTTCTCACAATAAAACTGACTGCTGGGAGAGTTTTTTCTTTTGCTGTTTATACTGTGGCAAGATCTCTCAGAGGCTGCAATTCCCCAGTTTGTCCATGGCTTGCAGTGGCTTTGCAATGCCTTTGCTCCTCAGTGTGCAATGAGAAGCCCTCCCTCTTTACTGCTGAAGCATAAGAGTTACTACTCTCCAGGATCCTGGTTCTATAATTACATGCTATTTATATCCCCCCCTGCAAAGAAACAGGATACAGGCACAAAAGGATAACATTACAATTGATTACATCTTACCAATTTTATATATCCTTCAGCATCCAAAATTAAATTTTCTGGCTTCAGGTCTCTGTAGATAATTCCTATTTGATGCAGATAGTCAAAAGCCTCTGTCACACACCCAACACAAAACTTGGTGGTGAATTCATCAAAGCTGCCTCTGGAACAAAAATAATAATCACAATCAAGTTCTGAAAACGCTTCAGTTATTAACCAGATAATATCTAACAACCAGAATATTAACCAAACACCTTTTCATTGAATGGTCTACCTGCTCAGTAGCCACGTGGGGCTGACTATAAAGGGCAAGGTTAGGCTGTGTTTGCTGTTACCTGTCCCTCAGCAAGCTCCACAATTCCCCTCCAAGGCAAGCCTCCAGGAGCATGTACACATATTTGTTATCCTTGAATGTGCGATACAGCCTGTGGAGACAAACAGCAGCAATTTAGGAAAAGCAAAATAAAAACGAGACTTGCAGTGTCTTTCCTCCTGAGCTCATGTGTGCCAAACCTCATTCCTAATAGTGCTGCCTCAGAGGCCAGCTGGGGGACAAAACCAAGGGAACCTTATGCTCAACTTACTTCACAACAAATGGAGAACATATCTGCTCGAGGATTTTCTTCTCAGAATAGATATGCTCTTGCTGTTTGGTGTCCACTACATGTTTCTTCTTTATGCATTTCATAGCAAAAGCCATGTTCTCATTTTTAACTTTAACCTGTGAATAAAAATGATGAAAACACATCAGGCAAAGAAAGGATGTTTTACTAAATCGTTCTCAGTAGATACATTGATATTCATATTTTTCAACACAGCACAGGACTGAAATTGATGGCTGTAACAAGGGACAAATTCCAGATTTTCTGCAGAACTGTTATGTGTGATTTTAAGCCAAGCATCAGATATTTGAGTTTCCCAGTCCCCACTCGTAAAGTGAAATGCTCCCTCTGTTCATTTTATATTACCAAATAGCAGCAGCTTGGATAGGTACTACATGTTACAGTGAGTTTATATCACAGTGGGTCCCAATTTCAATTTAAGATTTCTAATCACCAGCATAATACAAACAAAAACGAGAGGCAGTTTAGGAAGAATGTTTACAAATGATTTTGCATTACACTGAAGTATTATCCAATATGCAATAAAAAGATGGAAGTTAAAACAGGGCCTCTTGGAAATGAAGGAAGCAGATATCTGTGTTCTACAGCTGGATAAGAATTCAGTTTTCAGCTTAGTATTCAGATGCTGCAGTAGAATTCCAGGATTTTTTTTTGCAAAGCATGAATCAGAATGGAATAGTTGATGGTCTAACGACTGTAAAGGATTATTGACTTCACTAAAAGCACAAAGTCTCCTTTAATTTACCATTACCTTCAGCAGCCTGCACAAAAAGCATTCAGGTTTTTGTCAGATGTTTGCAGCTCAGCCAGAGGCCAGTGGAATTTAAGGCTTTGGGCTAATGAAGCCCTTGGTATCCCAGAAGGACAGCTGATCACGCCATTGAATATGACTCAAAAGAGCCATTGCAAATTGTTGGAAATTTCCCAGTGAACTCAGCTCAGAGATAGCTCAGGCTGGCTGGAGCTGCTGTGGGGCATACAGAAGCAGTTCTACCAGCACAGACTATGTGGTGCCATTCAGATTGCTCCAGGTCCAGGCAGATTCCTGGAAAAAGGCCTGCCATTCAGGGGACATAATGCAGGCAGGCACGTCTGTAAATCCACATGCACAAACTGATGACTATGTCTAGTGAGCAGGAAGGTGTTTTTAACAGCAGGAGATGGAGGCACACAAGAATGGATTTGCTTCTTTAAACACCCAAGTCCTGAAATGCTTTTTTAAACTACGCATTGCTTTATGGAGAATTATTTCTGCCTGAGGGGCACAAGCACATAGAATACCAAAATCCTTCCCATTATTCAGTGGCTAAATCAATCATCCAAGACAGAGAGCTACATGAATAATTTTAAAACATTCTCTTACAAGCTCAACCCTTCCGAACCCACCAACACCCAGAGTTGTGACAACTTCTAAATTCTGGAATGGGGAAGGAGGGAACTGGGCTACTTTCTCCTTCAGCTCTATCATCTCCAAAGACACCTCTTTGGTCAACTGTCCACAGAAGGATCTTCCTCTGCATTAAAAAAAAAAAAAACATGGGTTAGTGCTTTTCCTTGCCATTACTTTTAATGATCCTATATAAAGGAAAGGAAATTGAAAAAGAGAAAAGGGGAAGTGGGAAAGGAGAAGGAAAGAAAACTCTTTTTATTTCCAAACAGAATCTTAATGGAATCCTATAGAAGTAAATTAGGACAAAAATGGTACTGAAATTCACTGAGTAGAATCTACAGTAACTTTACCAAGACCTGATCCCTGGTGAGATTCCTGTTGATGGGGGCAGCTGCAAAATTTGGGCAGTGCAAGCTGGAGAAGCAATGCTTGAAGGACTGTGTACCAGTTCCAGTAGAATTATCAGAAATAAGAATGCAGATATATTTCTGAACAGAGGAAAAACACACTCTGCTAACCTTCCAGCAGTGCTCAGACTGAAACCAAAGGTACATAAACTAAAAGTGTGGCCCACAGCTAAGAGCAGACATCAATACCATCAGTGCTACACTGAAACATTAAAAATAAACTGTTTCTTTATGTCTGCTTCTTTCTTTTTGAAATGGCACTTAATCTTTTGCACTGTAATACAGATTCCTTAAATAAACCTGGAGTTAGAGTTGGCCTTCAGGGGTTTTTACCAGTCAAAGAACTTACCATCAAAATGCAAAATCTATTTGAGCACAACATCATTTTTTTTTTCCTGTGCTCAGTTTTCCAGGAATAGAATGAATTCTTGTTTGGAAGTCAATACCCTGAGATTCTATGTAATTCTTGTATCAGGAAAAGTTTGTTGGGCTCCATAAGCATAGCCAGACTGTTTTACTACAGTGACTGCTGTCATTCCTAGGGGTCCATCTCCTTCAAGCACCATCCATGATTTTACTTAAGTACCTATGACTCTTTTTTTATGATTAGCTACTGTAGGTGTAACGAACATGATCTGACTCACTTTGCGTGTCGCTTTTCATCAGCCTGGGCCAGATTGGCCACGTAACCTTCCAGGTAAGTTTGCAGCTCCTCATAAGTTCCAACTGTTTGATTAAATGTCCTAAAACCACAAAGGAAACATCATAAACTGCTGAACATTTCAGTCATGACCCAGTAGGAGTTGGTGGATACTCAAGGATCACTTCCTCCAGGCTCAAGAAATGATCAAGAAATCTGGCAAAGGGGGCAAGAGACCTGTGTGGAGAAATAAAGAATTCCTGTAATTACTCAGGTTTAAGTGGAAAACACACAGGAGATGGAAGCTGGGTCAGGCTACTTGGAACAATATAGAGAGGTTGTCAGGGTAAATATAAATGAGACAAGGAAGGCTGAGGCCCACCTGGAATCAATCTGGCCAAGGATGTCAAGGACAAGAAGAAAGATGTCTTCAAATACATCAGTAACTAAAGGAAAACAAAGGATGATGTGGACCCATTACTAAATGGAGCAGGGACTCTGGGGACAGAGAAGGCAGAATTACTGAATGCTCTCTTTGCCCTGGTCTTCACTGACAAGAACAGGCCTTAGGAACCCCTGACCCAGGAGATCAGGAAAAACATCACCACTACAAGGAGAGAAAGAAGAGAGTAACTCTGAACTACTCTTAAGCTTCTGTGCTCCAGCACCTGCTGTCAGCCTCTCTTAATTAGTATTCCTAAAGCACAACCACTCATTCAGGATCCATTTAAGGAAACACTGTGGTTTTGCCTACAGTGAGGTCACATTAACCCACTGAAAGTCACTTTAACCTGCTGAAAGAGGATGCAAGTCTTTTATGAATGTGCAATGTACTTACTCTCTGTCTATAACGAGGCACTCCACGTTGTACTCATCTGCAATAACGTTTGCTGATCTGACGTCGTCACTGAGAATTGAAATGCATTAGGAGAGTTCAGAAGCATGTCAAAATCCTCAAAGTACCTCACACTGCACTCATGGAGGGGCACAGCTGCTCTGGGTGAAACTCCTCAAAAGCCTCTGCAGCCTGTGCCTGGATTAATGCTGCTGAACCAAATACAACATTTAGCCTTTTACTAGTCATTATTATGGTCTAGCACAATAGTTTTTCCAGTTTTGATAGGGTTTGGATCATGACATCCTTTAGCAAGCTTCCCAGAAATTAGGGTGAGATGTAATTATCACTACATCAGGATTCACTACTTATTTCTAAAAAGCTCCTTGGATATAAAACATTCGCAAATCCAGGTGACTCTCTCCTCAATTACACATGTAAATATGGACTGTGTGACTCCTTCTCTGTTTCTTACTGCCATGGGCAATGGAAACAAGAGCTCGTCCCACTCACAATGGACCTCATCCATTCTGGCAATTACAACCTGGCACAAGTTCTCACCACAGTTTTTACTGAAGTGTTGACAATAAGCCACAATGCAGAGGGCCAGAATTTGACTTCTGCAGGGAAAACCAAAGGTAGATGCCAGTGTAAACTTTCGAGCTCTCTCTGCAACCCCTCAAAACATTAACACAAATTTGGTCACTTCATCTACTGACTTTACAATGAAAAGAAATATATTCAAAACAGCCATGAGTTGTAGAATCTGACACACAGAGATGGGACAATTGAGATCCTGAAATTCACATCATGAATGAGACAGTGTGAACTAACCTAATGAGAGCCTTTTCTCCAAAGTAATCTCCTTTGTATAGATTTTTAATCACCTGAGGCTGTGAGTGGTCTGTAGTACTCTGGGTAACTATCACCTGCAAAGTAGAGGAAAAAAATTTTTGTAGGGGAAAGTTTCAAAGTAATGCATGATATTCTTTCTATTAAGTGTATTTGAGAAATGTCTTAAACTCAGTAATGCTGCAGAAAGAGTTACAGATATATATTGTTACCCCTTCTCTCAAAAATTACACTCAAGCATTCCCTGACCCCTCTCTGATTTTTGCTGGGAAGAAGGAATATATTCATTATTAGCAAGCCCTCAACATTTTCTCCTCATTCTTTTTGAAACAGAGCAGAATGAAAAATATTTCAGTTCCCACAGTGGGCAGATGTCATATGAGCTTTTTGTCTTCTCAGTTAAATAGGCAACACTCCAGAAGCATTAACTAACATTTCCCCTCATGAAACTCTGCTTCCACAGTAGCACTCTCTGCTGATGCCCATGCTAGCAAGAAACAAACTAGAATATCTACAGACACAGAGATGTTTTGGAAACTGGAAGTTTGTTGTGGAAAATTCTCCTGATTTAATATTGGAGTCCTGAGTCAGCCTCCAAGGTATCAGCTGAGGGATAAAGGCTGCTACCTTGCTTCTCTGGGACTAACAAATGAAAGGACTCTGAGACAGCTCAAAGGCCATTCTCCATTAAGTCTGGGACTCCATTACTTAGACTTTTCACAAGCCTATGTTTTGCCCATCAGATATTGCACCATGTAGGAGAAGACATAGGGTCAAATCTCATTTACAAAAAAAATTACAAAAAAAAATTACAAAAAAATTGGCTTTACATCTGTGGCACAGAATCAAGAGGCTTCAGGACACAATTTAATTACATTGTAATTAGAATAGTATAACATGAGTTCATTGTGAATGAAAAATTAGGCTCCCTGAATCCCTGCAATGTTGCTCCAGGCTTTTATCACGATATTGTGAATTTATATAACATGTGCAGAAACACTCTGCAACATTTTTACTGGAGACCACACCCCTTAAAATAGCTTTTGAGATCCAAGTGTTTGTACATGTTATTTTTTAAGCTAGGTTTATTATACCTTACCTTTCCTTTTGCTATTATAAAGAAGGTGTTTCCTTCCTCTCCTTCCCGAATAACATAATCTCCCTTGTCATAGTACTCCTGGTGGGGGGCAAGTGAGAGAAAATATTGTCCAACAAATCTTTGAAAGGTTGCTATGCAGAGTTCTTAACACATGTGGATATTTCACTGATGTTTGACTTCCTATATACTTCATGCCTCCATGTGAAAAGAATAAAGAGCTACCACTATCCTTGGAAAAAAATCCCAGCTGTGGTTATAGATCAGGCCTTTACCTTCAAAGCTGCTGGCAAATACAGCCCTAAGGCATACAGATATTTGGCTGGATTTGTGTGCTGGGGACCTAATGCCTTCTTCCCTTACATCTTGCAGTGTATGTGGTCCAAGGGGTGTGAAAGTATTACATATCCACATCACAAAGAGGTAAATTTGATTACCAAAAGAGTCCTGGAGAGCAACTTTGTACTTAATAAAAGATAGATACCAAATCATCTTAACAACTTGCTTGGCTCATTTGATGCCAAAATATAACTTACTTCAATGTCACTAAATGTTATTATTTTCTGCCAACCTGGAATTCAGCTCTGATCCCTCCAAAACCACTTTCATATTTAATAAGCTTGGTAGTTTTTTATTTTTCTTTGTTATTTTGGGAGCTTACTGAATATTATTTAGAAAAAACTTAATATCTTACCACTTCCAGGCAGTCCATGATCTTGGTTAATTTATCTTCAGGTAAGTTTTTCAGCAGGGACACACTTCCAGAAAACAAAACAAAAAAAAGCCCCATAACCCAAAGCAGTTATCATTAGCAATTTTTACAGTCAAATTTTATAACTAGTTAAACTAGTGGTGAACACAGTATACAACTAAATCTTAATTTGTAAGGTTCAAGCATTCTCATCCTGGTTTTTAGATAAACTCTCACAACTTAGAAATGCAGCAAACATTGGTCAGTTTGTAAATCAACTTTGAATTTCAGGAGAGGAAGGACTTTAGTGGGCATAAGGATTAATTTCAAAAGAATCCAGCAATTACAAACCCAAGACATGATAGCAATTCAAGAATATATTTTCAAGTGCACTGCAGAGACTGTAAAATCAAAGGTAAAAATTTCAGTACTCTGGACAGCTATGGAAAGATAATCTAATTAGAGTAAAAACTTTGTGAACTTGCTGGTAAGAATGAAAAAACCTTCCATCCTGATCACTTGGACTTGTAAAAGTTAGGAAATTATAGAAATTTCTATCTATTTAGGCTCAGCAAAGAAGTGTGTATAGAAGTCAAAGGTGGAGAGGGATGTGAAAATACACAAGCATTCTATGTATGAATGGCTTGGCATCTTGATTTGAAGGCACAACAGAATGGTCATTCTGGGTTAAAAAGATAGAATATTACACAGCTAATTGTGGTTTGGAACCTCGAATTTCCCCACCTTCCTAAGGAGAAGGACTCTCAGTGGTCCCTGCAGGAGAGAATTATTCTGCTCTGCAAATTTCCTGGTAATTTAGATTGGAATTAGTTCATAAATTGAGAGACATGCAGATCTCATATTCAAATCTCCAAAGGACAAGGAATATTCCTTAATCTCCTCCAGCAGCAAACTAACTACTCATTGGAGGATTTACTTAGCTTTATTTATTATATTGGTCTCAGTTCTAGACTTGTAAGTTCCCTATACATTTATACTACTACTTAAAGGCATTCAAGCACCTATTGAAGTTTTCTAGTGTGATGCAGGAGAAAAACAATTAAAATGGAAAAAATCTCTTATGAATATTGAAAGAAAAAAACCCACAAATATTCAGGCTTTTGAGGCCATATTTGCATGAAGAGCACCTTTTTCTCTCTGTTTACAAGACAGGCACAGTATTGTTGTGCACCTCAGTAAGTAGCACAAAGCAGTATCAGAAATATAAATTAATCATATTTACCTTCTAAGGAAGTTTCTGTATTGCTCTTGTCTGGTTTGTGCTGTCACTCTCATGATATTTTGAAACACTTCTCTGTCCAGTGCCCATGTTTTAACATTAGTGATTGCTTTGAGAAAACAAAAAGAGAACAAAATCAGCAATGTTTCCAAAATATTTGATAGATGATATTACAGAATCAGCTCATGGTAGAAGACAGACTAGCTATTTCACAAGGCCCAAGGCTGAATTTTAAAATATCCAGCACCTATTGTAATCAGACTTTTAAAAGAATTCAATTCCCACTTAAAAATGCTCACTAAAGTAAGGAATAGATTTCCAAATGGTTCCTCTAGGGAATGCTTTCCATGCAATTTCATAGGCTGAGCAACCTTGGAAATGACAGGGCTGAACACTTGGGAAAATCTACCCTAATCACAGACAGTCACTGCACTCAAAAGCTGTAAAATGCAAAGAAGCTGACTGGAAAGAAAGAAGAACATGGTTAGTTTTTCAAAACCTATGTCATTAAATACTGTGCCCTGGATCAAACTCTAATTCAGACTATATGCAAATTCAGATTGTATGCAAATTATCTGCACTAAGATAGAAAAAACAGAGGTCAAGAAATAAATTTAATTTCATTTAATCCTGTGATCCTCATACACTTTTCCTCCAAACTATCCATTATACAAGGGAATAAAGGGTAAGAAAAATATTAATGTCTCATTTTCAAAAGATAATCAAACTATTAATATGGTAAGCAGGCACAGGACTCAGCATCAAAGATGCAAATCACTAAGAAGCTTCTGAGTGCAATCACTGACACAACAAAACTGTTCTTATATTTTTAAGCAAAAGGTGATTCTATTAAATTTAATCTCTTCTTTTCAAAGATGCTACACCATATTTAGCAGTTTTCCTTCTGCTCTACGAAAGAACAAAACTGTGTTTTCTGTGAGATAAAATTTACAGAAAAAAATTAGGACAATTGATTTCCTCTGTTTATAATCAACATGGAACCCTTTTTTTCAGGGAACAAAAATGCCAGGTTTAAAATGAAGCATAGATGTTTCTCATTGTATACAATACACACATATGATCTGCCATCTATCAAAATAGATAAAAAAATATTTTTGGATGCTGGATGGGAGAACAAAGGTGTTACTTTGATTTTATTTCTCTCCTGGATAACATCTTTCAGTTTATTTTGCATGAAGAAAGCATGGCAAGTACCCAGCCTATTGCAAATTGGTATTTCCTGTATCTTACACCTTAACTAATGAAGTGGTTATAGAGTTAGAAAAATGCCTGCAATCTCAAAGATGAGATTTAAAAAAGAGAGAAATTCAGAAACATAGGGGTAAACCACAAATACAGCTCCTGCTTGTGAAGATGCTGCTGAGCAGCAGCAGCCACTGAGATGCTGGTTGGATGAAATCCTTCACTTGTGAGTTTTCACAGATTGCAGGAAAAGGGCACCAGGAGATCCAGCACCAGGAGAGGGTTTCACACGTGTGTTCACTATTCATGCTCAGGTATGGCATTGCACTGCTCTGCCTCCACAAGGATCACAGGAGAGCCACTGGGGAGGGGTGGATTTCTGCAGTGTTTGCAAGTATTCAAATACCTTTTCTTGCCCATAATTGGACTATTCCTGTCCTACCTCAAAACCAATTAATGCTAGCAAAGGCCTAAAGCAGCTTGACATCTTATTATGCGGAAACACTATTTTATAATGCTAATACTATACAGCAGGCAAAAAAGAAAAATAGGGAACATATTCAATTAGAACAGCATGTTAGTAAGAAAAATAATCACATTACTGATGCTGTTCTGTTTATCAGGCAGCAACAAAAACAGATTACATGTAATAACTTCCATCTGCAAAGCCAGCAATGATTTAGTGCCTAAACTGGGTGCAGGAAGAAAGACCAAAAGCTTTTACAGCAAACAACTTCTTGTTTTATTCCATTTGCTCCTTTTAAAGTCAACATGAACTCTTCATACTTACTGGTGGCACAAAGTCCCTGCAGATTTAGACAAGAACAGAAATTAGTCTTCAAACAAAAGTATTATTTATGAAATGGTGGAGAGTGAAAAAATTATGAACTTAACCATATTTAGTTACTTACTTGTTTGTCACAGAGCAGTTATGGCATGTTGGAAAGGGAATCAGGGGGTATTTAATGGATGCACACCCAGTCTTATGAAGAAAGAGGAATATTTGTATCAGAGCAACACTTAAACACTCCATCCTGGTCAGTCCCCAAATTGCCAGCTGCAAATGGGTCTAGGCAAGACTCAGTGACATAATGATGATACAGAACTAAAAGAAGTGCAAAAGCAACTAATTCCTGCATATTTTAAATTGAATTAGAATTGTACCCACTCTACTAAAAACACCATGGCTCTCATATGCTTTCAAACTCACTGCAATTTCATCCTTGGCACTGTGTTAGACACAAGAACGTAAGAACCAGAGACCACCACCTCTACTAAACCATCCACAATTAAAACACAATCCTGCCCTAGTTGCTAGTATGCTACAGATCAGGCTGACCAGCACAATTTGGAGGTGCCTAATTGTTTATCAAGGGTTATGCCAGAGATGGAATGACGTTCATGGCATAGTATTAGAGTTCCCACGAAGAAATAACTCAAGGAAGACATATGTGAGTTTACTGTAGATAACAAAGACATGCAAACATCTATTAAATGAAAATTTCAAAGGAAATCTGGGTATAACAGGATCTCACAAAAATCCACAGTTTTCATTTCGAGCAAGGTTGCTGTATTTAACCTCAGGTACCTTTCACAGAAGCTGTCCGCGTGCAGTTGTATAAAATGGCCAGTTCACCAAATGCTGTCCACACAGGTATTGAGGAGAGTAGTTTATTCTGCTGAAAGACTTCCAGACTGCCCTCTGTCAAAAATCAACAGGATAATAGCTGTTAAATCTGTGCTCAACTGCACAGAGTGAATGGAAAACAAATCAATATATTTCTGACTTCGCCACTCCCTGGAACACAGGAAAGGGAGCAACAGGGCAAAAAGTGCTTTGAAACACATATACAAACCAGGAAAGATTTTTTTTTTAAATGCACTGCTAATCTACAGATGTGCTCTGGAAGGAAGGGCCATTCTAAATCCTGATGGATAAAGCTTTGCTACAACAAGCCACTCACTTGTGGTTGAGATACTCTAGTGTGGTGTAAAGAAAGAAGTCTCAAAATAATGATCACAGGAGAAATGACTCATGGTTTATCTCTTCATAGAGATGTATGAGTATGTATGTGCAGAATGCAAAGGAGAGGGCAGAAAAATTAAAAGCACATTAAATCTTCATTCAAGAAGTTGCTCTTGAGCTTTACTAGCAAAAGTCAAAGAAAATCTGAACTTCTTCACAGTTTATGGCCCCAAAAACCTTCTCTTAAACATGTTATGAAAGTTCTGCCCTCTTCTCTCCAAGGCCCACACCATCTCCTCAAGAAAGGTTCTAATGTACCAGGAAAAATTCCAAGTGCACATCTCCTATTTGATATTTCATCTGTTTTCAAAGTGTTATCCTTTTGTCTTGCAATAATATGACCACACTGTCACAAATCCTGCCTCCTCTTTTTTCCTGTAACATTCCTGTTTTCTTAACACAATTACCATAATTTTTTCCAACTAACCCATCCATATAAAGGCAGAAAATGAGCTTTCCAACATATACCAGTTTGTTGGTATACCTGTTTAAATATTCCCACCTCAACAGAACATATATAGTATGAGCTCTAATTCATATGAGTCTCTGAGACTTTTAGTGGTCCCCAGTTGATGAAATATGCAAATTTAACACAACTGTTTTTTAATGGTGAAAAGATGAAAGACCTTATTGCTGATAGGAGCAAATTCCAGGTGTTAAACTATAGCTGAACAGCAATTTGAGGCACAGTAGCAGTCAGCACAAATGATTTCAGACTTGTTGGCCTTATTTTAGGAAAGCCTTCTTATCCTAGAGCTTGTTTTTTCCCCCACCCCAGAAAGAGCCAAGCATGTTTTAAAAATGCAACCCCTCATCTTTGAGAACAATGAGTGAAGAGCTCATCTTTCAATTTCCCATACACAGAAAACTGGTATCTTATGAATGTTGAAGTAAGTTTATTTCAGGAGTGGCTTCATGATCGAACACTTCTCTGTATTTTAAATAATATCTGTTCTTCCTCTGGAGAAGAAAGGGTTGACTACGCCTACAACAGAAAGGAGGTGCTGGCCTCTGGACTTTCAGAAATGAAAAGCGTCATGAAAAAACATTAAATCAAGACTCATGTTTCCAAGGTGCTTTTTTACTTGCTCTCACTCTGTTTCATAAAAGTCACTGGTAAAACTTGCATTGCCCTCTACAGGGACAAATTATTTAGAGGCACAAACACCCTCACTGTGATTTCCTGCAAAACCTTCCAAACCCCTTTCCTGTTTCTTGCACTTGTGTGCTGTACAAGTAAGCAATATTCACCTTTGAGCACAAAGATGTGGTTTCCTGGTTCTCCCTGCCTGATGACGTAGCTCCCTTGCTGGAATGTCCTCTCGTACATACATTCCACCATGTCTCGTGTCTGGTGAGGCTCCAGTCTCTTCAGGAACTGGTTTTTATTCAGGGCATCTGTGATGAGCTTCTTCTCACTGGTTGCAAAAGAAAAACCACAAAGTTTAAAATGCCCAGCATGGCTGGGGTTTGTTATTCACCAAGCATTCATTGCTCTCAAGAGGACTCCTCATTTCTAACACATTGCTCTGCCTGCCTTGTTTAGGCCTTGTGGGATGGTAGCCTGGTTAGTGAGGGAATTGTCTGTGCTGCAGTCACCTGGTGGAACAATCCCATTGAACAACCTTGTTTTCACTGCTCCCTGAGACAATCTCTGCAGCATTTCCTGCTGCAGTAAATGCATATAAATAAATGGGTGACTTGTAAAGACAAGAACTGTCTGTATTTGAGCTGCTGGTGGCAGAGCCCAGTGGTTGGATTTTAAGAAGGAGAACACATGGAAAAAGAAACAATGGATGAATCTGTGGATAAGGGCTAACCAGCCAAATCAAAGCAGATCATACACAATCTATGGGTTCTGATTGATGTGAGTATGTTCTGGCTCAAAGGCATCCTATAAAGCAGTGCCCCAAGCCCTCATCAGAAATGAAGGCAATTAAACAACTTCTGCACTGATGGGGCTTTTATGGCCCTGCTGATAGTTTTCTTTTACTGCTGAAGTGAAGTATAAATTCTACCTCTGAGTCCCCTTGCTCCTAATGTTGACAAAGTCAAAATCCTGACAGATTTCTGAGACATTTAAGGCTTCCTCTTGTTTGTATTCATAAAGCAATGGGAGGTTGTTATCAAAACTAGGTTATGTGGGAAAAATCTCCCGAGGACAATCCAGGAATGAACAAACCTAGGGCATGTAAATACACTTACATTGTTACTAGCCATGTAATGACTGAAAATAAGTGAAGGTGATGAGATGATGCAGGAAAATAAAACCAAGTAGCTATGGTGAGGACTGTGTTTAGAAATAGGAATCATAACTTACCTTCTGCTGAAAGCAACAGGGTTATTGGAATATAAGCTCTAACTTAGTTTTCATCTAAAGCCAACCTTGCTAATTTGATTCATCCTGGCCTGCATCATGTGTACAATACTGCAATAAAATACAGTAATTGCATATAGCCTGATATGTGAAATGAGCACAAAAGCTTCCAGAACTGTGGAAGAGGAGACTATGCTTCTAAACTTTCATGAAAATCATCCATGCTGAGATACTCCAAACAAAAGTATGGCACTCAAACCCCTGCCATACATTTGAATAGCATCAAATTGTGCCATTTGTTTTACAAATAATTCTAAATTGGACTGGTGGCACCCTGGAACCAATTCAAATTCAAGAAGCATGGAGCTTCCCCTCCTTCTGAAGCAGCTCCTTGCACAAGGAGCACTGTAAAGTTACCTTCCACAGCAGTGGGGCTGCATTAAGTCCTTTCTCTGTAAAGGGGAGGCAGCTACTGGTAGCAGGAACTCCAAACACCCCTACAGAGAGTGTCAGGCTAATGGATCAGTATTTGCTAATTATAACACACAGAATTCTGCAGACAGTGAAGGTTACACTTTGTCCTTATGTGTCTGAACTGCCTGAACTTGACCTACTACAGTATTTACAGACCAGGTAAGGAAACCAAATGTTTGTGCCTTTCATCATTTGGCTGTCTCAAGAGCAAGGTGATGGCATCTTACACAAGTGCATGTGTATCACAAGCTTATCTAACTGAGAGACATAGCAATGCACAGCTCTGCAGCTTTGTGGTGCTGTTTTTGGCATATGTTTGCTTCCAAAACATCCAGAAGATCAAATAATACTTTGACCACCACAACATCAAAAAATGATGTGCATTATGTTTGGATTGCTTAAGCTGCAATACTTGCTTTGGTTCTGGCTGCTGCACTTTGCTAATCCACTGGCTCTTCTCACTGCTGTGACAATTCTGTCTCTGAAGGCACCCTAGAAAACCATGTGGTGGACTGCAGTACAAGGATCGTGCCAAGGAGGAGACAGGTTACAAACAGAACACTCTTAAAGCTGTGATTTAAGCTACCCAGATACTTGTGATAAAATATTAATGCAGTTCCCTTACTCTGGAAAAACACTGCTAGCTGAAGTTCTCAGCTCTTTGTGATGACTCAGGCAGCCTTTCTGATTCATGAGACACCCTCTAAGGTGCAGTGCTGGACATGATGGATGAGAAAACATGCCTCATAACTCTCAGGTCTACTATAGTAAAGACTCAGATATGCCATGAATAACAAAGCTCCCTACAAATCTGAAGGCACTAAAGTCACTGGCTGAATTCCAGGTAGAGTCTGGCTACCACCATGTTAAAAAGACTCTCAGGTTATGTCTACAGTGCAAGGTAAAAGAGGGTCTAAGTTATCCTTAAGGATACCAGTCTGATATCTCTGTCTGCAAGGTCAGCTCTGACCACAGAGGTTTCTGGGTCTGTCAGAGTCTAGAAGGTGTAATTGGGTTAAAAGAGGAACAAGTAAGATTCAGTTCCTACGCCATGATTGTTAGAAGCTGGAGGGAAGGAGGAAGCTGGCAATAATGATAAATCCCCAAAAAACGGAAAGATTCTCATCTAAAATACAGAGGCTGCCCACCACTCTTCGTCTGAAGTCTGTGGGACACAGATGATTCTTGGTTAAAGCTACCAACAAACTCCACAGCTGCAAAGCCTACATGAAAAGGACGAATACTTTAATCCTGATTTATCATGAAGAGAAGATATAATTATGATGTAAGTAATAACCTTGTAACACAAACAGAGAAGCCCTCTGAAATGAGCTCACCTGGAATCCTTTCGGACTGTTGCTTTTTCAAGGGAAAACATAGTTTGCCTGCTCAAATCACACAGTCCTGTTGTTGGCTCTGCAGATACACCTTCCTTGGCTCCCCTCCTCCTGTCAGCAGAGACTTTAAATGGAGAAGGCTGAAGAGAGTGCTCTCCTTGAGTGCTAACAACATCCTGCAGCTTGTTCAGCTGTATGCACTTGCTCTGAAGCTCCTTGGTGAGTTCTGCTATGACCTTAGTCTGCATAGCCAGCTGTTCCTGAAGCTCAGCAACATGGCTTCGACTCTCTTGCAGCTGCTGATCTTTTCTCTTCAGCTCCTTTTCCAGTTCAAGTACCTTGCTGCAGAGGACATCAGCTGGCCCATTGATCACATTGATGCCTAGGCATGGGTCCATCAGAAACTTGTGGCTGGCAGCACAGCCAATAGCCAGGTTTGCCACGTGCCTATTGGACTGCCTCAGGTGCTTGGGCTTCACTAATCCGTTCCCCATTTTGTCCAGAGACCTAGGTGGGAAAATAAATCTGCAGTTTTATTTCATTTCTGAAGAAAAAAATAAAATTAAGCCATGGAATGTTGAGCAGTGAATTCAGTAATTAGCTGGCAGCTGAATTTGCCATATGCAACTGTAGTAAACACAGCTGATTGCTTTCATCCTCTCCAGTCCTGCAAGTCAGCAGAGTGAAGGGCAAGGAGAAGAGGCAGGGAGGGGTGGTAAAAACAAAACAAAAGATCTCATGGCTACTACTTTATTTTTGTGAGTTGAAGAGATGTGCAAGTTCCCCTCCAGCCTAACAAAGACAAAACAAACAGTAGGAAGGAGAAAAGCTTGTGCTTGACTGCTAAAGCAAGAAAATTGTTAGAAGCAAAAAACAAAAGTTGGGTCACTTCCCCACTGAAGAATAATTATTGTGTAGACTAATTTAATTTAATAGACAGACTAATTTAACCAGTGGGTACATACCTGCCTGGCATAAAGGATATGTGATTAGTAACTATATGTGTTAACACACAGGCAGCTGGCATCATTTCTGCAGCTCACTTACTCATCTAAAACTGGCTCATATTTGTTAGTACAACTGCTGTAACAGCTGCTACTGCTGTCAAGGAACAATTAACTTTTTATGGGGAATTACCCCTTTCCATTGGCTACTCATGAAAAGCGACCAGGAAAAAAAAATGGTCCTGGGCTCCTGTCAGAACACACGTATGGCTTCAACAAGCACTTGTTGCAAACCAGCAGCCTTCAGTAAATTTTCAGGGAAGTGTCCCCCTTCTTCCTTAGACACAATCTTTGGCATGTTTCATTGGATCATTTCAGGAGGAGCAAGGGATGATGCTGCCGTTGTGGTCAGGCAACAGCAGGCCCAAAGTAGCTGTTCGTCTGCCCCATGGATGAAGGACACCTTTTTCAGGCTGAACCCCAAGTGATGTGGATTAAGATAATCTCTTTCACCATTTTATTGGAACTGGATAAGAACATGGCCCTGACAAGGTATGTTGGTCAGATGACAAGCTCCAGCAATTTGCTTTTACTCGTTAGTATAACCATACCTTTAACAGATGCACAGTTCTGTTCTGGTTTACAGCCTTCAATGGGTCAGAACTGAAACAGCTGACAAGGTACCTCACATTCCAAATCTAGTTTTCTTTAACATAGTCTTTCTTCTCAGCTCTGTCTTGCTTATTGTGACTTTGAATAATATTTTTCATTTGTGCCAATTTCACAGATGCATTTTGAACAGCTGATGCTTCAGCCTGTTAACAGGGACACATCAGTATGTCAGAAATGAAGGCAAATCTGTACTGCACAGGAGAATTTAAACAAATTGCACATCAGGGAACTGAACCAAATAACTCTGAAGAGGGACCTATGTGTCACTGCACATGGTTTAATCAAGGATCTTAGCTCAGCATGCAACCATATTTAAAAACAACCCAAACAACAATCAACATAAATAAAAGTTAAAGTATAGAGAGGAGATTATGGGAAACACATCATCACACTGTAGCAGTCCCTGCTACTAAAAGCAGCGGCAGTCACTGCATTTCAAATAAAGGATATCCCATACACTTTAAAATTATGTATGGCAGAGTGACTGCCCCAAGGCACAGAAAAATCTACTGTTTGGATTGTACCCAGCAACAGAGCAGGTTTACTGTGTGATGTTAGAGGTTCATAATATATTATCCTCACTGGAGTGACAATGTTAGCAGCTTCTGTCTTCCCTTTGTATATGCACAGTTAATTGTCAGTAGGCAATGGAAGAGGCAGCCAGATCTGACAGATGCCTGTTTCCACATCTTAACTGGCCACTTGAGTAGGAAACTCATGGATGTGGCAGGAATCAATAAAACACTAACAGGTGATTTTAGTAATTCAGCATTACAGCAGCCAATTTCTAGCAGAAAACTTAAAGCCTTGCTCCTGACCAGCTTTACCCACAGCTCCGGAGACAAAAGGCTCAACAGGGCATTCACTGCGCTGCGTTTGCCCCCAGGGCACCTCACACGCTCCTTCCAGGTCACTGAACAAACGGGGACAAGCACCGGACAGACCCAAAACCCACCCGGGAGAGACGGAGGTGTCCGCGCCCGCCGCGGGATGCCCGGGGGATGCCAGGGATTCCCGGGGGGATGCTCGGGGGACGATCCCGGGATCCAGCCCCAGCCGAACCCGGGTCCGCCGCAGGCCCGCGGGGTGCGGGCGCTGCCGGGCCAGCACCCCCGCCCCGCCGGAGCCCGGTCCGGCCCCGGGAGGCCGCGGCTGCCCCGGCCCCGGCCTGCCCCGGCCCCCGCCCGCCCGGAGCCGCGGGCTGCCCTCACCTGCGAGCCCAGAGCCGGGGCGGGTGGCGGCGGCGGGCACGGAGCGCTGCTCCCCGCGGAGCCGGGCTGGGCACGGAGCCGCTCCCGTCACGGCAGCCGGGGCTGCGGCGGGGCCGGCCCGTCCCGCCCTCGGTCCCTCCCTCGGCCGTGAGGGGCTGCGGGGCTGTGCCCGGCCGGGCTCGGCAGTGACGCCCCGTCCCGGTGGGCTGGGACGGGCCGGCTCCTGAAGGCACCCACCTGGCACAGAGGTAATGCAGGGCCCAGCTCAGGTGTTTGTCCTGTTCGCTTTCTGCCGCTCTCTGTGCGGGTCTTGGCTGTCGGGCACGCAGCTGCAGAGATGCTGCAGCCCTTGCTCTCGCAAACTGACCCTCAAACAGCCCTGCACAGCCTGCGAGGAGCTGGCCCGTGCCCTAGGATATATCTACATCCACTCAGGCTTGCCCCAGAATGGAGCACTGCCCATATTCAGCATTGACTCTTGCAGTGTTTCACAAGAGCTGTTCTCTCTTAGCGCATATCTTCATATTGATTCAGAACATCTCCACGGGTTGTTCACCCAAACAGCCTGACAAACCAGGGATGAAAGGATTTTACAACAGGCAAAGAGCTGCATGCATACCTCTCCTAGGGATGCTGTCAAGAAGACTTGGTCTAACACCAACCTGTGGCCTCTAGGACACTGGCTCTCCAATTTCTTCTCTACAATTACACTGTAGCCATGATATTTTCTGAAAAAGCCTTTCCTTAGGATTTTTTTCTCCTGAGAAGCTGAGACACCTCAGGAAAAAAATGTAAACAATGATTATCTGCTGCTGTGGAATGCAACAGGTGTGATTGGTCTCATGTGGTTGTTTCTAATTAATGGCCCATCACAGTCCAGCTGTCCAGACTGTCTCGGTCAGTCACAAGCTTTTGTTATCATTCCTTTTCTATTCTTAGCTAGCCTTCTGATGAAATCCTTTCTTCTATTCTTTTAGTATAGTTTTAATATAATACTTATAATAAAATAATAAATCAAGCCTTCAGAAACATGGAGTCAACATTCTCATCTCTTCCCTCATCCTAAGACCCCTGTGAACACTGTCACATTACACTCTCCTTTTGGGACTGCCCACTTATAAATCTTCCTTTGGTTCCAACAGATCTCTGTCCATGTCTGGGATAAAGCAGCTCACATAAATTCTAACAGGACCGGCCCCCAAAAGAAAAAATGATAAAAAAATGCTGGTCACATACATTTCACTGCTCAACAGCCTCGAACCAGAAATGTTATAGTGCTCAGTGAAGCATGTGATGAGAAAACTTGTCCCAGCAACCCCTCTGCAAGTGAGCTGCTCTGGGATGCAGCAACTGGCTCCAATTCCCTGAGGCAGTTTGGCAGCACCCTCTTCTCCCGTTGCAAAGTTCACAAGAAATGCAGCCAGGAATCCAGAGCCTGCTCCCTATTTATGGTACACCAGGGCTCTGTGGGGTCTTGCTCTTTGCTGAAAAGTGAAAAAGGTAATAGGAACACCCGGGAGTTACCTTGAGGAGCCTTTGGAGATCAGCATTCCAGACCTGAAAGGACTGAGGTTAGCTGCAGGGCACTGTCTGGAGGGCCTCATACCTGTGTGGGCAGGTCCAGCTGTCACACCTCTTCTAAAAATTCCTTAGATATCTTACAGAGCCTTTTTATCCCTTCAGAACTTGTTTTGGGGTAGCAGTATGTTTGGGAAAAATTAGGGGTGCTTTGGTCAAGATAAATTAGAACTTCATTTGATACAAGTTAGCTTGAAAATTTGGAAAGCTTGCAATTTACTTTGGTGTTATTGTGAAAGAAAAAGCTGTGCAATTGTATCACACAAGGCCTATATCCTATAATAACCTCTGTCCTATCTGCAAACTGCAGGGGCAGCAGTAAACCTGTGAAGCACAACAGGGGTGGTCTGTTGTTAATCCTTTCCATTTGTACTGTTGTCTTAGAGAGAAATAGATGAGACATTTATTGCCAGGAAGTATTGAGGAGCAGGAGCCTGAAAACATGGGGATTTAGATTGCTTTCATGTTTTGTAGCAGAATAAAATTGATGGTGCTAAATGTTGCGTGGTTGGTGGTTTTGTTTTTTTTTTTAGGCAGAAATCAAACAGGGATTAGAAAATAACAGTGCTTCTGCTTCTTTCATGCCTTGGAAAGTATGTCTTTATTTTAACAATTTTGCTCTTAATTCTGTGACTAGCCTGTTGAATCAGTAATCTAGAAGAGGGACTTCAACCTGAAACACAACACAGTCTCATTGCCCACTGTACTTCCAGAAAGAATGTTTTGTTTGGAGTTGATCCCTTCTTCCCTTCCACCTCAAATAAAAACTTTTTTTATTGTGGGTGTGGGGTTGTTCTTGTGGTTTTGGCTCATCTAGTAACATAATTAAAAATCAAACAATGAGAAAAACATTGTTTGAAACCTAAAGGACATCAATAATCTAAGATCCACTGCTGTCAAGAAAAAAAAAAAAAAGAAAGCATGTTTTGTTTGCTAAAATGTATAAATAGCAAAAGGTTTTGGTAGTTGTCATGCTGGCTTTGTGAGTTTGCCACCCAGCACCCTGTCTGCACAGAACTGTAAATAAATACCTCAAGTCTGTGAATTGGCCTCTTGCACACTGGGTGAGGGAAGCATTTTTGGGACAACACCCTTGGCAAGAGGTGGTGCTGCAGTCCTGGCTTGAGGCTGGGATCCCAACAGCGGCTGTTCAGAAGGCAGCAGATAACAAGTGAGATCCTTTTCTTTCTGTCCCCATTTGCCAAAAAAAATTCTTCTCTTCAGCCTTGTGGGAAAAATAGCTTCTCATCCTGCTAAAATGATCACTGGGCAAAGTTCACCATATTTTGCTGCCTCTCTTTACAATTGATTGACAGGTTGAATGTTGCTAGGATGTCTTGAGCAGCCTCTTTATGCAGATATGATAACAGAGATTATGGCATACAAAAGAGGGACTGTGGTACATTCGGGGTCCCCCATCAAAGGGAGGAAATGATGAATCTGACTCCATGTTCTTAGAAGGCTAATTTATTATTTTATGATATATTATATTAAAGAATGCTATACTAAAACTATACTAAAGAATAGAGAAAGGATACAGACAGAAGGCTTTATAAGACACTAATGAAAAACTCGTGACTCTCTCCAGAGCCCCGACATAGCTGGACCATGATTGGTCATTAAGTAAAAGCAATTCACATGTTGGATAAACAATCTCCAACCACATTCTAAAGCAGCAAAACACAGGAGAAGCAAATGGGATAATACTGTTTTCCTTTTCTCTGAGGCTTCTCAGCTTCCCAGGAGAGAAATCCTGGCAAAGGGATTTTTCCAAAAAATATGACAGTGACAAGGGACTGTACGAGGGAAATGGCACTGCTTCTTAATTCTCAAACAGAAACCAGTCTTTACATGAAAGAATAGATAGTATTAGAATTCAGTTGGGACCTAGCACACTTTGAAAAGACACTTAGTTTTCTCTAGTTCAACTATCACATATCACATTTCAAAGCATCCTGCTATTGTGGTTACTTTTTGCATGCAAATCTTTTCTGGTCTTGACCTAGGTCTCATCCTTACATTGAAAAAGTTCTCCTCTGGGACTGTCCATCAAGTGATAAGTTTGAGCAGCCAGGTTAAACAGCCACAGCACTGCTTCCCAGCACTCCCTTTTCCTGAGCACTCTCCAAAGAGATCCAGCTCAGCTCACCATCACTGGTGGTGGGAATATAGTCCTGCACTGTGGAATGAAAGCTTACCAGGAGGGCCTGAGGATCATTCCTGCCTCAGGGGTGTCTAGGTCTGGAAAGAAACCCTTACAGCTCCCTTTGCACTTACCCCCCGGTCACTTTTTGAGTCTTTTCATTTCTTTTCCCAGCTGCTCATCTCAGTGCTACATTTTGGTTTTCTGTTGGGTGCAGACATCTGGTGGTCAAGCTGGTGATGGCAGCTGAACAAGGGAAGCCAAACAAGGGAGGGATGCAGGATCTTTTCTTCTTACACTTTGGCCCAGTGATAGAAAAACAAATTCTGCTTACACAGCAAGGATTTATGTTCAGTTTTGTTCCCCTTTTACCTTTTCACTCATTTTCTCCCCTTGTCAAGCCTCAGGGACCTGCTGGCCCTGGGTGTTTAGAAGAAAGGGCAGTCAGTGCCCAACAGATTGCAAGTCACTTCTTGCAATGCAAGTGAGCTCAGAGCAGGAGAGGAGTCACTTCAAGCAGTGCAAGTGACACCTCCCCAGGCAGTATCTGCTCCACAGATGCTCCACAGGGCAAAGAATGGCTTCAGTCAGTTCTGCAGCCAGATAATTACACCCCACTCCTCCCTAAGACAGCCAGGAGCAGTTGGAAGCAGGAATATTTCCAGACAATGTGTGTGGTCCTTTCTGGACCACCTCCATCTGCCTGCAGTCTCTGGCCCCTCTTTTTCTGGGATACATTTTGTGTATGCTTTGGCTCTGTAGTGCAAGAAGGGAAAAAAGCTATACATCACTTTGTTTTAGTACATGCTGAAGAACTGCTTACTTAAAACAGAGATCCTTCAGTGTATAACACATCTGGAAGGGTATTCAAGCTTTCCCACTGAGATACTGTGCACTAGGACATGTATATTTATTCTATGAATTGAAAGAAATATGTAGGGTCAGGGACAACTCCATACTCCAACCTCCAACCTCCATACTCCATACTCCATCTGCTAAAGGTGGGATCAACCCTAATTTTACTTTTTCCAGGAAGCACAGCAAAGAATGAGATCACTTCACCTGGGGGGAGATGAAGTGCTGGAGGTGCCTGGTTCTTTCCAGTGTCTTAATCTACATGTGAAACACCCTGGCTTGTAGGTGTGACATCAGGTGAATCTCAGTGTACAAAGCTCTTCTGCCCAAAGAGCCCAAGGCAAATGTAACTTGACACAAAAGATTGGTCTCAAGAATGAGCAGATACTCCCCACCTCTGGCTCCGGTCTGTCTCTATCTCTGTTCAGTGTTTCTTCAAAACTTAATGTGTTTCCAAGACAAGCAATTTCCTCAACTTCAGACAACTGTTTTAAGGCCATTTTGCTTTCAAATGTTTGCTGCTGGAAAAGCAGGAGCCAGCCTGTTGCCATGAGCTTACCTACATGATATGATTTGTTCTGTAACCAAGTAAATTCCTAATTGTAAACTCCATGACTCGTCTGCTTACAGGATGTTGTGGAAGCAATGTGATATCGAACTGATAAATGAATGGACTGAGAGAAGCAGCAAGAATGGGATTGAAATCAACATGTAAGAGACAGCACTTAGAACCAGTGTTTTTTGCAATTGATCAATGACAAGCCTGGGAAAAAGGGGAGAGAGGGAGAATAAATTTATTCATAACAATTTTAATATGCTCATTGGGCTCATTCCCCAAGTTCTTGAGTATTTGTTTCCAAAAATTAAATGTGTGCATGATGGCAGGCTTTTTGCTTTTTTCTTTACAAAAACCTAGAGTTCTTTTTGGGGTTTGCATGTCCCCATCTGCAGTTAAGAGGAAAAAAGGGAATTACAAGAGAAAATTTACGTTGAATCATATACCACACATGGCCAATCCCAAGAGAAACATTCAGTGAATGCAATCTTGACTCAGGAGGATGTAAAATGACAGGGAAAAAACTCTGATAATGCTCTCGATGCTTTTTTTTTTTCCATTCTGCATTTTACTTCATTTCAATCTCAAAATACCTGAACATTTTTCAGTTGGGCATTAAGTAAGATAATATTGGTGCTGAGTCTCATTTCCTTTACTCCAAAGAAACCAGCTTTCCAGGTGGTTCAAAACAGGATGCAGTGCCCTACCTGAATCGCTGCTTGCTTTTAGCTTCATTTCAATTACAAGGTAGCTATTCCAGGGAAAAGCCTGAGAGAAGTGAGGTTGTGCAGGAAATATACCCCAGTAAAATTCATTATGATGCTTAATTCTCATTGGCTTCATACCACATGTTGGCAGAAGTTGAAGAGTGTGGAGATAAAGCAGTTGCTGGCTTCTGGATATGGTCACAATCTAAACACATTTTTTCTTGGGACCCTTCATTCATTTTTCCTCATCCCATCTCACCCGGATCTCTGGATTTGTTTCATTTGTTTCACAAGAGGGCACCCTGCATCAGAATAAAGTTTCCCATCCACATCTTGAAAGGCAGAAGCTGAAACCAGGAAAGTTCATGGACTGAAAGGGCTTGCAGGGAGAGAGGGGGGCACTGAAGGAGCAGCCACAGGGACCAGCGGGCGGCCCCTGCAATGTCAGTGTCCCCTCTTTGAGTGGGAGCGACAAACACCCACCCTGCCCTCCTCCCACTTGGAATAGGACCTCTGCAATTTTTAAAACTCAATTCCAAAGTAGCAGACGAGAGATAAGGGATTTAAGCAGGCCAACCATGTAATACTTAACTGAAAAGGCTCTCTCAGTCATGCTGGATAACAGGAGTGTCTTCTTCACTTCTTTTTACTGAAAACCAGCTAACTACTAAGAGTACCAACTGGCACTCTTCACAAGACACTGTGTAACTATGACTTCCCATGGCAGCTAATAAAAAGGAAGGAGTTTTCTTCTTTGAGAAGAAAAGTAGCATTTAAATAATCCAATCAAGTATGCTACTATTATATGAAATGAAATTTGTATAGACAAATAGATGGACTTAAATAAATTCCCCCTTCATTTTTAAAGGTGGTGAATGACCATTTCTAAAGTATAACAAGCACCTGATAGCATATCAAAATACTTGTACTGTGTCCTGAAAATCTGTATCATGAAAGCAACCATCTGAGGTAAATCTGAATTTGATTTTGTATGATGAAAGGAAAATTCTATCTGTTAGAAAGCTAATACTGTGATGCACTGTTCTCATACACTTACCTTTTTCTTGAAACTTAATCTGCTAATGACATACTCTGTGAATATTGCTCCAGAATATATTTTCATTAATGTTTTGGGAAAAACAGCTCAATACGTATTGCAATTTTAGGTTCTCACTAAACCTGTTGAAACAGAAATTCACAGATCAGGTCTCCTTAACCCTCCAACTTCAGATTGGATCTTCATGAGACCTGTTCTCTGTGAGGTTGCTTGAGAGTATGTAATGCTGTAAGCACTTTATTATGGGGGGCAAACAGCCTCTGAATTCCAATTCTGCTGGTTATCAAGGAGCATCACCGGCTGCTTCCTCTAGGCCTGATCCTGAACTGCCAAACAGAAAGAAGTACCAAAAGAGTTGTATGTTTGCTCAAACAGAAATTAAAGAGAAACAGTAATGTTCTTCATTGTTAGCATCAGAATAGATTGTTAACCTTAGCAACAACAGTAGGAAGAAATACATTGGATGTAGCCAATACTTGTTTTACCTCATGTTTCACATGCTATTTTTCTAAACTTTTCTTACTAATTGATTGATGTTTTTGTAAACTTCTGCTGTCATCCTACAAGGTCACTCTTGCTGGCATTGGATGTTATCTTCTCTAAAGCCTGGTAGCAGATGCAGCCCACCTCTGACTCCCTTTACGAGAGAATCCCTGTGGGACTTCTGAGTGGAGCTTCTTAGGCAGCAAAACTGAAATTCCACATATGCAAGTCAAACAAACTTAAACTTGAACTTTTATTGCTTGCCCTTCCCTCTATCCAATACTGCTGGCTACAGTTATGTGATATGCCTCAGGAAAGGGGTGCCAATTCATTTCTTACCAGACTCTCTTTTCTATTACTCCATAGAATAATAGAACAGAATACTGCATAGAATACTCCATATTGCTCTTCTAACTTTTTTAATTGAAAAGCAGAATTCAACTCCTCTGAACCGTCTGGAGGAGAAAAGGACAAGGGAAAGTCTAACTCCTTCTGAAATAATTTTCTCCCAGCCCTAATTATTTCTGACTTCCTACATATACCTTTCTCCCAAGAAAAACTAATTTAAAAAGCAGTGAGGCATTTCATATGTAAATGCTAGTGAGTTGTCAGACACTAAGGACTTGTTAATGCCAGGAAAGTTATTTAATCTTTTGACCACTATGCCAGACTTGGGGGCCTGCAGAAGATCCTTCTGTAACACCAACAGAAATTTTTGCTTGGTTTATTGTTTCCTGGAATACACTGGCTCCAGATGCTGCTTTGCCCTGCAGCTGGAAGTCCACATAAGAATCATTTCCCCTTCTAACCTCTGGACTTCTCAAGACGGGAGAAAAGCATTAGGACAGAGCAGGTAATCTGGCCCCACAGAATCACTGGTACTCAGACTTCTTTGGCTACATAAGTAGCTGATAAAAACCAGCTGCTTTATTCACAATATCTTTTGCATTTTTCTTCCTGAAAAGTAATCTCCATGAAGGAGGACACTGTATTTAATTGGCTTACAGTGAGATCTCCTTTTGGGTCACACTGTAGCTAAAACTTTCTACTGAAGGAGAAAGAAAAAAATCCTATTCCACAAGAACTTTATGCAGCACAGTGTAGTGATAATGAAGTGTCAGTGGGTATCAAATGATGCCCTTGCTGGCACCAAACCCTCACTGAACTTTATTAGTTCTTGGAGTATGAAGTGACAGCTTAGCACATGCCTTCCCTTTAAGCAGGAAAAATCTGCTACCAAGACTAGACAGAGGAGCTGAGAGAAAAAGCAGACATTGGTGCACTACAAAAGGATTATTCTTCTTTTCCAACAAAAATACTGCAGGAAGCCCACAAAGGAGCATACCACACACATGTAGTAAGTGTACCTGTAGTGGTTTTGGTTTGCTAATTTGAGATTTTTGGCTAACACACTAATTAATGTAGTAGGTTTAATGCTGGCTAAATGCCAGTGCACCTATTAGAATTATTTAGTTATTTTTTGCTGTGAGATTAGAATTAGGAGGAGAGCAAAGCAGGTTTAAAACTTTAAAGGGCATAAAGAAAACTTTATTAATAGACTTAAAAGACAGAATAATAAGAATTAAACTTTTAGAACACTTTTCTTTCTCCTATACTTTTTTAAAAATTGATAATTTAAAGAGACAAAAATCTGGGACTTCTAGTTAGTTGACTAGTTTTAGAATAGTTTTTTTTAGTTTTTTTAGGGAGAGAGGTGTCTCTTGTTATGCTATGGAGATTTTTCTACAAGAAATAGTTTTCTTGTGGTTTTAATGTCAGCAAATTAGCTGCTTGGGAAAGGAAAATTTGTTTGCAGTGTGAAAGGTTTTTTATGCTTTATCGTTTTAATATGGTTTATGTTAACTTATGGGGTATTAATTTAAGGATAAGCTGTTTTAGCATAAAAGTTCGTCTCATCTGTCTCTGAGAAACAGAGATTTTCTTTACTTTTGGAGCAAGTTTTTTGGTTTTTTTTTTAAGCTTATTAGATCATAATTACTTTAACATCTGTTTGCTTCAGCACTAGTGCTTTTACTTATAGCTGTAGTTAGAATGTTAGATTGCTCAAATACGTTTTATGAGTTATAATAATCTGATAAATCTATTATATTTTAGTATAGTTTTATAAGAGAACTTTAGCTTGAGACTAAGGCATCTTTTTATTTTCTTATCTGCAATTTTGACTTTTTAAATTGACTTTGGTTTTTTTATGTTGTTTTCCATGTGTTTTTATTTTTGTTTTTTTTCTTATTTATGTAGTAAGGAAAGTCTCCCAAAATGACAGAGAATATTCTCTTGAGTAGCAGAAGTCTTGGAAAATGAATGATGCTTTCCCTGCTGGCCTATTTGCCTGTTTTAGTGCTAGATCAAGTAACAGTTTCAGCTCTGTCAAGAACATCTGTCTGGGAAGGCTGACAAAATACAACACAAATGCAAAATACCCACGTGGATGTAAAGGTTCCTACTTGTTCTTTTAGACATGACAGCTGCAGATAGGCTCTTGCACATTTTCACATTCATCTGACTGCTCTTTTCATGGTGACACCATGGAGATTTTCCAATTGGGAGAGCAGGGAAATAGCTGGATGGTAAGGACAGGTATTGCTTTTGTGGGCTTAGCCAGGCATCTGTAGATTCTTTTGAACAAGCTGGCTCACATGGGTCTGTAAGAGGCAGATTTTGTCTCTGCACCATGAGAAGAAAGTGCACCACAAGGAAATAAGTAATGTTTGAGCCATTTTTACAGGAGACATCGTTGTTGCCTCTGCCCCCATTAAGCACTGAGCATCTGTCAGCACTGAGCTGGAATTTTCAGTCCTGCCTGAACACTCAGCTTGTAGAGTTAATGAGTTCTTGTGACTCCTCATTTCTGAGAGTCTGTGATGTTTCCTTTGGGAGCTGCTCGACCATGGAAGAATGAGTCCTTTTCTCTCCCATTTGCTATAGACAGGTGTGAATGGCCCTTTCCACGCCAGTGGTTCAACAGCCTGACACAGCCTGGCATGCTCAAAATTAAAGCCCAGCATGGTTTGGCTGCACCAAATGATGGAGCAGAGGGCACAGAGCATGGCAAGGCTCTAACATCAAACACTGAGTTAAATAATGGCTGAAGGAGCAGCTCTGGCTTGCCAGAGGTTTGGGATTTGCACTCCCCTCTCAAGCACCAGACATAAGCCTCAACAACAGGGGAGGGATGTAGAGGGGAGGATGGGAAATACCTCACCTGATGAAAGCTGGGAGGCAAGCCTTGCACAGCAGAAGCAGTTTTCTCCTTTCCAAGAGCTGGCCTCTTCTTCCTCCTTTAGCCCAACAACAGGGAATGGGAAAGGAGGAGAGGAAACCTTCTCTGGGTGAGAAGGGAATTCCTTATGGAATATATAACTCAGAGACTTCCAGTACCTTGTTTCAGCAAACAGGCTGTAGTTAAGGACAGTAATCCCATTAACAAAGGCTACCTCAACATGTTACTATGGAATTCAAAATAAAAATATATGCCTGAAAAGGTACAGACAGAACATAAAATCACCTCACCTGAAAACTCAAGAGATACAGTGCAACAAATAAATATATTTATTCTTACTTTTTTCCTTTTTTTTTTAACAACAGCAGCAGAATAATTGCAAATAGGATTTTTTTTGCCAAGTATGTATTTTGCTTATTGATTTTTGCATCCAGGGTGATCTACAGCTACAGCTTAGTTTTGTATTTCTTTTTCAATCAGGTTCCTTCTAGGATAGATAGAGTGACTAAGTATTCAGAGCTACTAGAAACTTATTAGGTGTGTAACACAGTGAACTACTTCACAGTCATAAACATAATCCCTAAAGCAAACACACAGGAAGACTGTTTTGTTCATAGCTGAGTGGAGAAGAAGACTTTTTTTCTTTTCAGCATCTTGCTGTTTCAGTCAAAGTAGATTGTGTTCTCCACTTTTACCCTTTCAAAAAAAGCAGTTATAAAAATTACTTAATAAAAACATACTCTCATATTTCAACAGTTTTTATGCCAGTTTCTCAATGACTATTCTAGAAAAGTCAGCTTGTTCAACCTAATATAAGAAGAAGATCAAGTATGGAAAATCAAGAGTAAGAAAACCTCACAGTAAAAATAAGTGTGTCTGTAGCATGTAGTGGTTAGTTGTAAAGAAGTGAACAAAAGAAAAAGCCTCCCTAGAAGTTGTAGAGCTACATAGCTACTACCTTTTTATAGCAGGTGCATTTTCTACCACAGCTTAGATTTTTATTAACTTTATATTTTTTAAAATAACTTAAAATAATAATGAGTTTGCCTGCCAGCAGCCAACTCAAAAACACATTGGAAAAAGACAAAAAACCCAGCCACCATTACAGTGGTTGGGAGAAATTCTCCTCAGCAGCCAATTTTTGTGTCCAGTCCTTTCCCTTCTTAGCAATCCCAAACTTTTGGGATATATTCAGCTTATTAGGAATGAGAGCTCTTCAATGTAGACTTGGGTTTCACTGAAAGGAATTGTGAATATTTCCCCTCTGTAGCCTCCTGTGAGTCCTTCCAGCAGCTCTGCAGAGTCCTTGTAGCAGCAAGCTGCAGCAAAAGGAAAGGAAAGAATATTCACATCCAGGTGTGAAATGATTCATAGGCAGCATCTGAGATCTTCAAAGGATTCTCAATCAATACTTCAGCCTGAATGCCAGATGAGTGGGCTGTGATTTTATCTCATCTGTCAGATGGGAGAAGCTGCCTGTTTGTTCTTGAATTAACTTCTTTCATCTTTGCTGCCACAATATTGCAACTGACTGCACATCTTTCATCATTCTGAGTGCCACTCAGTGCACAGAAAAGTAAACCAAGCCATGGCCCTTGGCAATCCATGTAACACAGCAACAGCAGACGGGGTGTGCTCTAGACTCTGCCCAGAAGCGCTGACCTGAAAGGCAAAGGGAAATGCAAATGGGTAAAGCAACCATTAGAACAATGTAAATCTTCTCAGACAGAGTGACTGTGATAAGGAAGCTGTGAAACTGAGATTCCAGTTGCTACAGGTTTTCACCTTGTCACCCTGTGGAATGTCTGTGCCCTGATGTGAGTAACTCTCTTCTTGTCTCCTCCTCAAAATGAGTGGAATAAATCAGATGGAATTGTTACATCCCCAGCCTCAATGGTTCATATATCCTTCCACAATTAGTAAAATCAAAGAGCTGCTGAGGCTGCATTCTAATAGAAGAAACACCAAAAATATGACTTTGCTGAATATTTTTCCCCAGCCTGAACTCTAAATTGTTAAATGGCTTCATTAATACATTTGCCCCAGAGTGATCTTTAGGCAAACCTCAGCCCTGTCTGAAAGGCTGGTGCAGAAAGGGATGCAGAAGCTGTGAAAACATCAGTGGCATCCAGAGTGCTCTGTATAGTACTTGTGAGGAAGTAGGGATTTCTTGGAGTTTAGAAAGCACTTTCTTTCATGACTATGTAACACAAGGAATTAAAATGTAAAATTACTTATTCTAATTTCCATTTCCTAAGGGAAAGAAGGACTGAGAGGGTTTAAGACTGATTGTTCTATTTTTTCCAAGAGTCTAGGAGATTGGAAGGTGGGGGGGGGGGCATTTACAACCATGCTGTACCCCATCTGTTGAAACATGTAACACTCCATTTGGTTTTAACTGCTTGATGCTTGCTCTGTATCCCATTCTATTTATTTATTGATCTGGGTAACCTCTGACACAAACCTTAGTGTCTTCCATCTGTCCTTTTCAATGTGGTTCTCAGGACCTTCACTTTCATAGGAAGCCAAGTAAAGTGCTGCAATCAGAAGCAAATACATTATGTTAGGCCTACTGGCATTTTAAAATTTGTTCTCCCTGCAAAGCAGTCTGGGTTAAATGAAGCAGGCATGTATTATCCATCCCTCAGTTTAGGGCTTCAGAATCCCATTAGGAAGTATAGCATTGCTTATAACTGCACCCAGACAATGCTAACAAACTGTGCATGAGAACAAAGACTACCCTGAGGGGGGAAAAAACCAACCAGTGGAAACTCAAAAGCACGAAGAGAAGAAAGCACTCAAGAGAAAATAAACTGAGCCCAGGGACATGGTGCTTTGTAAGCAGCCAGTGAAGTCCCTATTTTCCTCCTTAAGCAGCACCCTTTAGTGCACAGTATCCTGAAAGTCCACATAAATACATTTCATGTGACAATTACAGGGACCACATCACATTAGTTCATTCTATTTCAGAACCAATGTTGATCCTCATGTGCACATAAAAGAAAAATCTTATCTTCTCTGTCATTTGTAAGGGAGGAACATTTTTCACTTGCCAGACAGAGATGTCCTCAGGACAGTCTCTCCTTACTGTGAGGAAGCCACAAATTAACACAGAAAGAGTTTAAGCAGTAGCCAGTGACACCATCCCTGCAGAAGCCCAGAGCTCCTTACCATCATCACTGAAGACTGGGACAGAGAGCAAGTACTGCAGAATCTTCCAATCCCTTTCAAAAGGACACTCCACTTGCTTCCATGTCATAAATTCACTGACCTGTTTTGCCAATTCCCAGAACTTCTGTGAGAATACAAAGCAGAAGAGGTTGCTATACATTGAACAGCACTGCTTACCCTGAATATTTTTTTAAAAAGAGAGAGATCTTGGTTTGGAGACCAAGGCTTCGATTGTCCTTGGCTTTTAAGATACAATTGAACACGATCTGACTCAACATCTCAGCTTCTAACTTGTGTGTTCCTGTTTCAATCTATGGTAACTTCCCACTCCTTCACCTTGTTAAAATTGCTGTTGTGAATACAAATATAGTAGATCATGAAGTACACTTAATTTTTTTCTTTCAAGGAGCTGGTACCACTCCTTATGCCCAAACTGTAACTTCATTGATGCTTATGCTTTTTGTTTTGCAATTAAATACATAGTGATTTTCACATCAGATGCTTAATACTGACATTTCAAAATCCAGATGTTTCCTGTCAGTTAGCAAATATGAAATGCTCTATTTTCTTGCTGGAAATGTATGCCAAAAATAAACACTCCCCATGTAGTGTGCTGATGCCATTATTTGATAAGCTCTTTCAATTAAAGTTTAACATGCCACAAGTGCAGGTGGATTCCTTGAGCAAAAGGGCATTGTACAGCCTAGTTTTAGATCCTTTAGGCTAATTCAGGCCTATGACTACAACTGAAATGTACTGTACTTTTGTGTGGATGACCCAGCCTTCTTGAAAACTGAAAGTACCAGGAAATAAATCATTGGGTAACTCCCCGTGTCAGGTAACAAGCATGAAATCAGAGGCAGAGAAACTACTGGAAGACAAGAGAGTCAAAACTCCCTCACTGCTGCTCTATCACATATTTCTTCAGAGAAAATCTGGGACTCGCATGAAAATGCTGCCTATATATCTTGATAAAGGAAGAATTTGCTTTTTATGTGAGGAATCAAAAGATAAAGCCCTAAAATACTAATTTGAATGTCACCATCATATTTTCTGGAAAAATCTCTTTGCCCAGGATTCTTCTCCTGGGAAGCTGAGAAGCCTCAGAGAAAAATGAAAACAATAAATATCTGATTTGCTTCTCCTGTGTTTTGCTGCTTTGGAATGAGGTTTTGAGATTGTTTGCCAACAGGTGGTTGTTTCACTGGTTTCATGTGAATTGTTTTGACTTAATGACCAATCACAGTCAGGCTGTTTCGAGACTCTGGAAGGAGTCAAGAGCTTTTCATTATTATCTTTTAGCCTTCTATAAGTATCCTTTCTATTCTTTAATATAGTTTAGTGTAGTATTTTTTTATATAATATAATATAATATAATATAATATAATATAATATAATATAATATAATATAATATAATATCAAATTAGCCTTCTAAGAACATGGAGTCAGATTCATCATTTCCTCCCTTCGATGGGGGACTCTGAAAATACCACATTTAAACATTTTGTCATTAACTATAAAAAACCTGTGAATTGAAATAACCATGAATTGAAATGATGAGACGAATCTGAGTACGGGGAAGAAGTTCTGACTTTTCTTCCCCCCACTAAAAAAACTGGGAATATTGAAAGTTTCTATAAACACTCCATCTTTGATAAAACTGCTTTTTTCTGACTACCTCCCAGCTCCCTTGAGAAGTAACAGATATACTCAAATTCCAGTCTATGTTTGCTCTCCCAGAACCCAGAGGAAATTGGAGAGTGATCTGCTTTAGTTTTCTGTTAAAGGGGCTGAGCCTGCACTAAAACCCCACTCAGTGCTCCCCTTACCTCAAAATTGACGTGGCCATTGGGAAGGCGATTGGCACAACCCTCATTGAGGAAGTAAATATCTTTGATCAAGAGGCTGAAGAAAGGTATCACGATCTAGGGAGAGAGCAGCATTATTGTCAGTCTGGTCCTGAATCAAGACACAATGGTCTACAGAGAAAAATTAAAGGAAGTCAGGTGATACAAAAGGTAAGCACAATACACAAGGACTAAGGATTGTAGATCTTTACAAAAAGCTGTGCATTCACTACATTTTAAAATACAAGTCTCTCCATGAAGTCCTCCATTTCTATGTCATGTCCTTCTTGTTTTCATTTTTTCCTTCTTCCTTGCAGATTCCAGATGATAAATGGTCAGAGGGACCTACTTGCATGTAATTCCTGCAGGATATCTCATAGTGTAGCTCTTGACAGGACTTGCTTGGTAAACAAAGGGGAGAGGCACATTGAAGCACGGCAGGGAATGCTGGGGTAGCAGCACAAATGGCTTGACCTACAATTCCCTGAAATCATGCAAGTCATGGAGCCTTGGTACTGATTGGCTTAAAATTAAGCATTTCATGCCAAATGAACAAAGTATTTTCTTTGGAGAATGCTGGAGAATTTTACTTTCTTAAAATGGTTCTCTTTTAATTTTCATCCTATGGAAGTTTTCACAGCTACACATTCTTGTTACAACTGGGGATAAAACAAATACCACTTATTATTTCCGTGGAACACTTCACTGCACCATATTTCAATATCTCTAAGTTCTTTCTTTGAAGTCTTAAAACTGACTTTTCTCTGAAAAGAAGTAAGCCTCTTACATTTAGACTTCTGGTACTTTGAATGATATGTGAACAGATCCTGAGGACTCAGAAACACATTGCATGTTTAACAACAGTATAGATCAGCAGACTGCAGGTGGATTTACTTCATCTGCCTGGTAGTTTATTCCATGAACTCTAAGACCATGTTTATTCAACACAACATGAAGTCCTAATATCATAAGGAGTTGATGAGCAACTGCTTCCAAGTGGGGAGCAGCTGGGAAGCTATTTGCTTCCTTTCCACAAGAACTACCACTGAGATTCTGCATCTAAAGACTATACACAGGAAGGGAACGCCACAGCTCTGTCTAGATTTGAGGTTTAGAATACCTTTTATGAATAAGTTTTAAAGCCTTTCCACCTTAAGCCATGAATTACTGGAAGTTTAGCACAAGCAGCAGCTTTAAGAACAAATTACTAGCAACCTCATGTCAGTCCTTAGCCTTTCTGTTTGTGGTATGGGTTTGTGAGATAGAGGTGTCTGTCAAACAGAAAGGAGCTGAGGGCAATGTACTTCTTTCACTTTAATCAAAGTGATCATTTAATGTTTGGACTTTCAGCCAGCATCAAACTGATCTGGCAGCTTTTTATAAATAAGCCCACCAGGGGCAGAGTCGCTGAGAATGAGAATTCCAGGAATAAGGTTTACTATGCAACTTAACAAGCACATTTCCCTTTTGCCCACTGCCAATTCATTTGCAAACACACCTTCTCCCTGTTGCTGTGAGCTGTCAGGGACCTCTGAGTCGCTCCACGCAGAGCAGTTCGGTAATTGTAAAAATTGCTGGAAGGGTCCATCTGATGCTGCAAGGCATGAAAAGATGCAAATAATGAGGTACATACAATCCTTTTTCAACTGAGCAACTCTTAAATAGGAAAAGATCTTTTGAACAGCCCCACAAATGCAGCTTTGTAGAGGACTGTGGTATCGCTCTATTTGTTTGATGAGAAGAGAACCTTATTTTAAAAAATGTCCATTCAGCACAACAAGGGATCTAATACATTCTCTTGGATAAATCACAAACTCGTATAGTGCTGCACCTGCATGATCTTTGACAAAGGTCAGCTGGACAATATCCATTAAGAGCACAAATAAACTAAATTAAATGTCATAATGAAGCCAAATCACATTTTTGAGCAGTTAAAAGTAACATGGTATTAACAGCCTCCTGTCCAAATATTAGTCAAACTTACCTCAAGAATATCAAATTTGGCTGTCTTCACTTTTGCCCAGGTTTTCTTTAATCGAGACACTGGACTCATGTTCATGCCAGCTTGATATAAAAGAAAGAGATTTTTGGAGTATTTAGAAGAAAAAATCTTTCAGGTAGCTTGGACCAGTAAGTATTTATAAAGCAAAGAATATATTACCAATAACAAGTATTTTCAATGGAGCTACTCAAGAAATCAGTCATTGTTTCCTTCAAATTCCAAAATAACCTTGGAAACAAAATCTTCATCTCTTACAGAATGAAAGCTCCAAAAAGGTGCTATGACATTTAATGTGGATTTGATAAAACATGTATATACAACAGGAAAGTTCAAATGAGTGTTCTGAACACCATCTCTTACATAATTCATTGAAAACTATGCCTAACTATGAAGTTTTCATATTTCAAATGAAAAAAATATTCCCAGTATTTTCCTACCAGATATAGAGAGGTGTGGAATTTTTAAACTACTAGGATGTGACAGAAATGATGGAAGACGTTTCAATTCTCCATATTAGAGGGAAAGTTACTATTCCAATTTAGCACTGAAGTTGGTTTAAAACAGTGGGGGTTGAGGTCTCTGAAGAGTTGCAAAGAAAACTTTGGTTTATACCAACTTTATATTACACACATAGCACTACAACAGCGTTGAGTAACTTCATGCTGCTGACCAAGCTCAGCAGTAGTCTTCTGTGAGAAGCGCTCTGCTTCCTTTATCCAGATGTAAACAGGGATAAAATAATATCTCAGTACATATACTTACAAATAATAGCCATTAAGGAGTTGAAGTTGCCAATGTTAAAACATTCCCGTGCCACATCAATGAAATATTCTATCACTCTTGCTCTGTGCTTCTTCTTCACAGGCTGCAAGAGATGCATTTGTAGGGTTATGCTCAGCAGGAAACAGCACTTGGACACATCCCCAAGGAAATAAGACCCCTGTTAAAAGTCTTTTCCATATGTAGCACAGCTTCACACTATCCTTTACGTGTAGAAGAAGTTACACTATTGTGTTCAAAAGCATTCAGGATGGCAAGGACAAACCAGATCCCTGGCAGGCAGAGAGCAAGGATAACAGGCAAAGAGACTCTGCCAAGAAGAAGGATATGAAGAGCAGCAGAGCAGAGCAGAGGGTCAGCCAGAGGAGAGAATGTGCCTCAATTCACAAGGGCCTTCCAGAGAAGAGAACAGCAGGCCAGACGCACTCACGTACCAAGAAGGGCTAACCCAGAATAAATCATCACTGCCACACGAACAAGGCTGAGGCACCAGTATAATGCTAAAAACACTGCTCTTATTTCCTCTTCAGACTTGCTCTGACTGCATCAAAATGTCAACAATTACAGAACCAAGTGAATGGAAAGTCCAAAAGGCACCAAACTAAAAAAGGCTTCACAGTTTTGGATAACTAAACAAAACCTTTCAGCACAAAGAGTCCTTGCTCACCATACAGATTTCTGTTGCAACCAAGTAACTGAGCCTGTTAAACCACTCCACATAGGCTTCAAGATTCCGAGTCTTCTTTCGGTCTCCGTAGCAGCTCTACAGACAGAAATAAAATAGCAACTTTTAGCACCATTTTTATCTTTTCCCTGGGAGACCTTTTGGCTTTCTGCCTTTCCATTCCCAAACATTGTCAAGTAACCAGGAATAACTCAAATTAGCCAAAGTGACAAAAAACCTTAGAGGGAAAGCAGCAGTGGTAATATTCAAGCATGTGTAACTTCCTTCTGAGCTGCTGGCCCACTAAAACACTCCAGCAGGCACATGGAATACTTTAAGTCCTACTGGGATGCTTTAAGGACCTCAGACAGACTTATGCAAACAATCAGGGATAAATATCTGTATAAAGCTCCCTTGAATATGCACACTGTTTCAGTCCTTACTTCTGTCCCTCTGATAGAGTAGATAAAACATTAGACCCTCTGCAAGTGCAGCAGGAAAACAGATGTCAGGCACATTATGTTTGGCTGTTGATGATAAATGGACATACTGCATTCTGACTTTGGGAGATCAGCTCAATAATAATTTCCCATCCCATTTTGATGGGATTATCCCTTTCCTGAGCAGTGCTATGCTGTATCACCTTGCAATCATTCCCACACCACATCTCAGGGCTCCCTAAAAAGGGATAGACAGCAGTTTCAGTGATCTCTATCTGAAAAAACAATTATAGAGACCATCTGACTGAACATCAAATTGTAAACTTGCATCATTCTATTCTGTTTGTCAGTTTAAGGATAATTCAAGTTTTAATGGACTGACTCTGTCACAGTTTATTTACAGAGATTAAGTCATCTTGAAAAACATAAAAAAATTAAGTCATTTTGAAAACAGCACTCAAACAGATGACAACTCCATTGTGGCTGGTTAAAAACACTGCATATTTGCCCTCTATCTCACATAGACCTAGAGCCCTCTGTGGTCTTTTTGTTATGTCTATTTGCTCTACCTGCAAATTCCCCCATGTGCCACTTGGCTGCAAAGAGTTCACTTTACTAAAAAGGAAGAACAGATCTTGAAAATGAGTAATGCAGAAGGCAAAGTTAAACTCAGCTTCTTCCAGCTGTTGGCCACATAAATGGCCTGGGGAAAACATTCACAGATTAAGTTCTCCCTTAGCTTAAGTCAGAAAACCCAGGAAATGTGTTCATTTAAGTCAATTTGTTGGTTGAGTTCTCGAGCTTCAGGAGTTGTACTCCAGAAAGAAAAAAAAACATTAAGAAAATATTTAACTAAAGGTTGTTTTCTACTGGTCCTCAGGTCCTCATTTATTGCTGGACCTCACTTCCAGCTCATGGTGCACCTGATGGCAAATGATGCATTTCAGAGCTGCTCCAGATCTGCTCCCATTACCTTGTCATTATTCAAAGGATCCTTTTGCACAAACGCCTGGATAAATTCTTCTGGTCCAATATAATTGAGTCTCTCCTAAACAAAGCACAGAAGCAGCCAGGTCATATCCCCTGTCAACCTGCACTTCAAAAAGAGGGGAGGGACGAAGTCATCCCCGGGAGTGTAACAACTCACGAGCTCTATGTGTGTCAGCTGCTGAGCTAACACATAGGGATCATTGCAGACTGTGATTATGTCCCTCTGCACGGACTGGGGCTTGGTTTTCAGGAGTGTGAGGCGATCTGTGGATGTGGTGGCATCGATTTTGGCCAGCACCTCCTCGTACTGGGTCACCGCGGCCAGCTTCCGGAGCAGGGTCTGGAGGAGCTGCTGCACGCTCTTCCTGTACACCTGTTAAACGTCAAACTGTCAGAGAACACTTCCAAAATGTGAGAATACAGCCCTAAGTCTGCACAACACCACAACAGATGGATGCTGATACCTATTGTCAAGATAAGCTCTATTATGTGAATTTGTAATATTAGCATCTCATCAGACTAAAAGGAATCCAGCTGAGGGTTTAAGCAGTGATTGTCTCACAGGCTCAATATTGACCCAGTCAGCTCAAAGAAAAGATGTGTTCAATCCACTCCCTGAAAAGTACCAACCACCACTGGAGGAAATACAAGAAATGAAAATACTCCATCTTCTGCTTAAAACCACAGAAAAAACCATGTGGCCATTCAGTGATAAACAAAGGGCCTGCTTCTCTCTGCAGCAAATCATGACCAGGTTCACCAAAGTCAGAGCTCAAACTTGCAGTGAATCTGAGGAAAAGGAGAAGATAATAAAACCATCTCTCTCTTCCTTTGCCTTTGCAGGCCTTTCCATGCAGTGATTTAAGTTACCAGGAGGGGCAATTTAAAGTAGGAGCAGAACTCAACTCTTAAGTAGATAGATCTGTGTAACCAAAGGGGTTACTTTTCCAGATTCCTCATATCATCCTAAAGCCATTAAACCAAAACGTAACTGGCTTCAAAAAGGATCATCCAAAAACTATTGTCTGCACACTATAGTATGATCAGTCCAAGGCAGCAATATTTCCTTTATTCTGATGAATTTCCTTTTCTCCAAAGATTTTTCCAAATAAGTTGTTTTAAAGGAGCAACATGTTACTGTGGTGAGAGGTTTTGGTTGTACTTTTACTACCAGCTCTTAAAAGAACTGGAGTACAATAATTCAGGAAGTGAAATAAGAAGCTATAAGTAGAACTGTAGTGAACAGGAGTAGGAAACTGCTTCTTTTGTAATGACTTAAGGTAATGACTCACAAAAATCCAAGTGATCTGTAGAAAGGCAAGGTCAAGGAAATTGCCATTTACTGTTCCAAGCAGTTCACAATAAAACAAGTCAATTTATTGCAGTGCTTGGTTTAACTTTGTCTTTTTAAAGGAAACATCAAAGTCAAAAAACCCTCAAAGCTACCGCTAGAAAGGATTTATAGTTCTCTCAGTAAGATTGCTCCCTTTGCACGGTTTCTAGCAGCTTTGTACATCTGCCTTTCCCTGCAGTAGACGATTTCACTGTTTAAATAAACTGTCTGTAGTGCCAGAAACTTCATTGCAGACAACCCTTCCCTCTTCTCATTTCATTCTTCCATGCACCAACTCAACTTCCTCCAGGCTAAGCAGCTCTTTTTCTTTGTGCCAGTGAGTATTTCTCAAGTGGGTGTGAGCCCTCAATCGCAACTACTTTGCCTGGAACTGAATTCAATTTCCTACCTTGCTATGAAGAGTATCTAGAAACAAAGCAACCTGGCACCCCTGGAGTGAGGGCACACCTCTTGCCCCTTCCCAGCCCAGAGCTCCCTGGAGCTACCTTGCAACTTTCAGCTTGCACATCAAATTGTGTCTCTTTTTCATTTGTATTTCATACCACATCTCACTCTTTTGTCCCATCTTCTGTCCCTCCCCACTTTGACAACATCAAAATGTATTTCAGCTTCCAAGTTCAGTTTAGGTTTGTTCTTTTCCATGCTTGTGTACAGCCTCTCAAGGCCCTTCCAGGCCTTTGGCAGCACTCTCAGCTTCTCTGAGGCCAGCTTACCTCCATGCCTGTTAAAGTGTTGTTTGCTGCCTCATCCACACCATTACTTAAAAGCTTATATAAGGAACACTGGTCCCTGAGGAACACTGGAAGCACAATGCCATTTAGCAATTGCTACTTGTGTTTATAGTTCTTCCAAATGCCACTCCAGTGTCTTTTGCAATCGCAGTATTATGCCAGCTACACAGGATTTACTGACTGAAACCTTGTTAATTTCCCTTCCACTAAGTAAATATAACTCTTGGCTTTTGGCCGAGTTTATTTCAGTACTTAAAAGACAAGCATCAGTTAAGTGTCAAAATATTTCATAATACTCATGTGGAACTTCCATCTGAAAAGTGGGATTTTGAGATTTCCTTGTGTGCTCCATCCACAGGAAGGAATAGGAGACTTCTCTGAGTTGATACTTTAAGCTCAAGACAATTCTTCCTGGTCCATTCCTCTTTTGGAAATTTCTCCCCAAACCTGCTCTAACTTTTCCATTGACCTATAGGTCAAAGGCCCAATTCCAACACACCTTACTCAAGAAATGATCAACACTGATAGGGATTGCTCAGCTATTGTCCTAGCTAGCTTCTCCCAAGTAAAATGATAAATACTAACCTACCAAATTGTGCCTGTCTGCACAAAATGGGATTATGTTATGGGCTTAGAGGTGGAGAGAACCTTGCCCATGCTTTGGAGAAGATCTGCTTATGCTGTGTGGTTTCATCCTAGGCTTAGGTACCAGACAGAACTTTTTGCCTACCAGCACCTTGGTAATAAGTTTTCCTAAGCACCCAGAGCCACACCATGTTATTAACAGCAATATCAAGCAGTAATAGCAATGCCTTTTTATCAAGTAACTTTGTGTGCAGACAACTTACCTCATCCCCACTGGCTATTCTTTGTGCCAGCTCCTTTAAGTTCCTCATCATTCTTTCATCTCGGAAATCGTAAGGAAAAGTCTCTGTCCACTCAGTCAACAACTGTAGGATTTTTGGTGCAATTTTCTGGGTCCAGTTCTATTTGGAAACAGTAGTGAAGAATGTTACATGTAACACCAATGCAGGAAATATCCAGCTTAAAGGAAACAGAATTCTGCTCTGCAGGATACTGTGGAGCATAAGGGTATGAATGTCAGGTACATTTTAATCTTAACTTCATTCAGCATTAGATTATAGGCCAGAGCCAATGGCCATGGAAGCCAATAAAGAGACTCCATTGGTTTAGCTGACTGGAAATTAGGCCTCAGGTGGGTGGAAATGACTCCCCTCATTAGCAGGAGTGCTTCAGTGCAAGGCATTGATTAGTGTTTCCCTAAGTTATGACTAACCCTCAACAAAGAAAGTGGCAGATTGCAGTTGTTCCACAACCTATGCATGCACTGCACCTTATAGGGAGAAACCTGTGTACAGACAGAGAAGGGCTGGTGAGGAGATGTGGTGGTCAGAGGCTGCCTTGGGCATAGTGACCACAAAATGATTTTTGATTCTCGGTGAAGTAAGGACGGGGGTCAACAAAACCTCTGCCTTGGACTTTCAGAGGGCAGATTTTGGTCTGTTCAGGACCCTGTTTCACAGATTCTCTTGGTAAAACAAACAATGCAGTAGAAGCAGCAGCCCTCATGGAGGACAGGCTGAGCAGTATGGAAATTCCCCATGAATCTCACTGAATAAAGGGTCAAATTCTAATTGCTTGTGTCAGGTTTTCAGTCTGTCCTATCCCACTGAGGGCCCTCTTGAATGGGAGCATTTTGGTTTGGGCAGGGCCTGGGAAGTCCCTGAGAGTGTGGGATCTCACCTTGTCCAGGCCAGGCTCACTGAGCCTCTGCTGCTCAGTGCACAGGTGGCAGACCTTGGCCATGAGCTCGTACGGGTGCATGAAGAGGCGGGAGCTGAGCAGGAAGGTGAAGATGTACGTCCTCTGTGAGCAAGAGGAAGACAGAGAAAAGCATAAATTACCAGGATTTTTATATTTTCTTGAAATGCCTTCCTGAAAAATCTGCTCTTTGTACTTTACTATCTGCAGAAGAAAACTCTACATGTGGCTGTGCCAAAAGCAATTACTACAGAGGTAAGCATTTAATTTAATGCTTATCATTTGGTCCAGAACCAGTATTATAAGTTGTGCTCGAGCCAAGTTATGAAAGATTAAACAAAAACAAGGCAGGGCAAAGGTGGTTTAGCTCTCCTATTGCACACAGCCTTATTGCAAGCTTGTTACCTGAAATTACTGAGAACAAAATTTCAACTCATCTTCTCTTGCTCTACAGTAAACCTTTATCTCCTGGGTGAAAGCAGAGGCAACTACACAGCTTATTTTTACAGAATAAAAATCAGTAACTGATTCTGAGGTTACAAGAAGAGGCTTCTTATTTTGCTTTGATTTCCCATGAGTCATGATTCAAACCCATTGTGAGATGGATATTCAGAATATCCATTCCACTTTCCACTTTCCCAGTAGTTAAGTATCCATGGCACCCACTCTACAAAGACTCTACAACGTTCTTGCTCTAGAAACTTGGAATAAATCATCCTGTTTGACCAACCAGTATCTAAATTGCTACATATTTGAAGTTTACTAAGCATTAAGCGCTAGCTTAGGTAATGTGCTGCTGTTAATTCTGACCCAAGTTAAAAAAGATCCTGTCTTGGAAACATGAACAGATCTCTGACAATAACAGAAGCTGAATATAAGCAGAGTTATGTCTTCAGCAGAAGCATGTTTACAAGTAAAGCTGCAGTTTCATCATCCACCAGTTCTCCCCAGCTGCCCTTTCCTGCCACCTTTTGACACCATTCTTTTTTATCACCTTTTCTAAGAATTACAGAAAGTGTTTCAATGCGTGGATGTGCCCGCACAGGTCAAAAATTCTCAGCTGACAAACCTCCTGTTGTCACATCCAGCCTCTACTGATTCTAAATAGTGTGGTACTAGTTCAACATTTTGGTTGCTTATTGCAAGTACACGTTGACCTCAGATGAACAATGGGAAATATGCACTAAAACCACTTGGTTTTGCAATAAATACTTTCATTCTGTCACAATGGTGGTCATGCCTTTCTCTTCAGCTTGCCTGGCAGCATTTTTGAGGGTCAATGGTACACACAGTCCATCAGGCAATAAGCCAGTCTAGGTGTGTGCTTTATAAATGAGTCACCAGGGTTGCTCACCTTACAACGGGAGTAATAAAGCTTTGGACTTCCTAGGCTGGGTGAGTTATTGCAGGATGCACTCAGGTAAAGCACATGTTACCACTGCTGGTCAGCCACCTGAACCCCTTCCTCAGCCATGGATGTGACAATCTGCTCTTGCAGCACATGTTTCCCTTTAGGAGACACATCAGGCCTGGCCACACAGTTAACTTACATCGGGATAGTAATCCACATTGGGTACCAGGTGCTGGATCAGAGCTTCCAGAGACCCCGACAGGAGATTGTTGTCATGGTAATAGAGCCCTCCACAGTTGTCTTCTTTAGTCTGATACAGGTTCCTGTTGTAGCTGCTGCTGTCAAACATGGCTGCAAAGGGAGGTGTCTGTGGCATCTTGCCCTGAGGAGACACACAAGAGAGATAAGGCATAATTCAGGGAAGGTACTATGTAAGGGGTTTTCTATCTCCCAGAGATAATACAGCACTAGAAAAAAAACAACTCAGTTTCACACCATGGGTTACTTGCACACAGTAAAGATGGCACTGTTTTCAAGCCTGTGCAGACTCCTCAGGAAAGGGCCACACAGGCTTTCACCACTGCCTGTCACAATCGCCAGGTGCTTCTTTCATATCTTGCTGTTTCTTTATTAAATGACAGATAAGATGTCCAGGATAAGAGTTAGAAGGAAGTACAAAAATCCTAACAGGCTTTGGGAACTCAGACTTTCTATAAAGCTTTTGGGGATGTGGCATAAAGTTCACTTTGGTCAAATCCTGAAAGTAGCTCCCTAAGAGCAGCACTCTGAAAGGGAAGCAGGCTCAGGCTGTCCCAGGCTGACACACCCCCCCAGTGCCAGTGCAGAAGGAGAGAGACCGAAGTGAAGCCCTGGAAAGGTTATGTGACAGGACAGTCTCCTTTATGCAACACGACAGCCATGTAACTGCAATCCCAAACCTCCCATTTCCCAACTCCACCCTGGTAAATTGGTGCTTGGTTTTCCCAATAACACTGTGACAGGTGTGACCCAGGCTAAAGCCTGATGCTTCAGTGCATCTGCCTCCACCTACCCTCTGAGTGGCTCTACAGAAATTTGGAAAAACTTGCCTGGGCATAGTTGCTTACCACTGTTCACCAATGATATAAAAGATGAGACCAGATTCAGAGTTTTGTTAAACCTTCTCCCCAGATTCTGTGAAAATGTGAAAAAAATCCAGCCCTGTTTTTTCCCAGCTTTAGGAAAAATAAAGCAATTACTCATCAGTCTGCATCTCAGTGCCTGTGGAATCAAAATGTCTTTCCAAGGAAAAGATCAGTCAGTGCTGCAGGCTGTTTAGTCACTCAGAGCGGTGGGTGGGCAGCAAGGGGACCATGACCACTCAGGAGCTCTTCTGGTAATGCAATATCTGAAAAGGCCAAAAGATAAAATCTCTCTGATTGCTTGAGTGTTGAGTTATAAACTCCTTCCTTCTCCTTCCTTCCCTGCTTTCTGGGAGTAGCAGTTCTTGTCAGTTTAAGGAACTTAGGTTTTATAGGCTCGATGGGAAGCTAAGTTTGTGCCCAGTTTTAACCCCAAACATGCCGGTTTTAACTCTTCTGCAGAAGTTACTTGTGGGAGCCCAGGAAATTCTTCTGGCTGCCCTGGAGGGCTCGAGCCCCTGCCCAGGGGGGTCAGAGACCTTGGCACAGAGCCCAAGACCCCTGTGCTTTTGATTTAGCCCTTGGAAAAACACAATTACCAACCTTTATATGAAGAATTACAAGCCACGACAGTTTAAGTAGAATAATAGTGAATTTATCACAGGGTGAAAAATAGATTTTTTTAGGGTTTTTAGAATGGGGGTTCAGGAGGCAAGATGGAGGAATCTGGGCATGTCCAGCCTTCCTCCTTCTTCTTCTTGGCCTCCATCTTCTGCTGTGATGTTGGCACTTTTAGATTGGTTTAGAGTAGAAGCCCACTGTCTAACATAGATGATAGGTATGGGAAAGTAATTGTAAATATTGTAGATGTAGTTTTTAGTATAAAAAGGTAACACTGCCCCAGAGGCAGGCAGAGTGCCTCTGACTGTCTTGCTGAGCGGACCTTGGCAGGGCAGGAGAAAGAATTTTATAAATTGAGAATAAGAACTTGAGAACCTTGAGAATGAGAACTGAAGAGTTCTGACTCCTTCTTCGACCTCTGGGCTGGGAAAAGAGACTTTTTAACGTATCTTGGGGTCACTCTGATCAGCTAGAGAACCTGAGAGTTACTGGGTGCTGATGGGCATTCAGGGAGAGACAGATAAAGTGCAAAAGGGGACGGCACTCTGTTTCCAACCCTACCCACAAATTCAAGGCAAGGGAGATCAAACTGAGAACACAATATCCACAGGCTGCTGTGCTCATGTGTCGACATGTGCATGAGAAAAGCACTAATGCCTCTGAGCCATCATTGTAAGAGCAGATGCTGTTTCTTTTCTCTTCATTGTATCAAATCCTATTCGGGAAAGGGCTTTTTAAAGCCACAGGCCCCAGTGAACACCAGCCTGTGAAGGCACCCCATTTTGAGAACAACTAGTGATGTGACAGCCTGGAGATAAATAGAGTGCTGCCATCTGTGTGCTCCCCAGCCCACAATAAAGCACTTTTCAGAGTGAGCTCAGTGCAGATGAGAAGCTATTAAGTTATTAGCCAGATTCCTTAGCTCGGACCTGGAGCACCACACAGACTTGCTGCTGCTGCTGGCAGTGTGTCCAGACAATGGAGACATTCAAACCAGCACAAGCCTGAGTGGTTCAGTAAATAAGCAGCAAAAGAAAGCCAAAAACAAAGGCAGAGAAGGACAGTGGAGAGAGCCTCCTGGCCTACAGGACCTGTGCTAATTCCACCTTGAGAGGTGCCAAAAGATATCTGCATCAAAATGGGAAAGACTGAAAAGTCTCAGTGCCTGAAAAGTGACATCAGACACTCTATGCAGCTGTTCAACCAGTGTTTCAATTCCATTCAGCCCAATGAACGGGGAGAAGAACAAAGTAAATACACATGCCACAGTGTAAAGTGCAGGACTGAACTGAACTGGGTTCCTGTACAAGGGAGTTCAAGTTACTGGGCAGGTGAGGTGCAAGCCTACCATGGCCATGCTGTGCAGCAATAAAGCATCCTGATGCATAAAGACTCCTGGTCTTTCAGGTTCTTTGCAAGGCTAACCCAGTTTAAGGAACAAAACTTTACTGAGGAGCTGACAGGAACCTTCTGCAGCGTTTCCTAGGTTTTCATATCGTGCATGTAAAGCCACAGACTTGAACCAACTCCAAAATATTTTTCAGCCCAGTGACACTGAAAGATGTCCTGTTTACACCAAAATTCAGATTTTTTTTCAGCTACTGTAGCATGGTTTATTCAGTCAAAATGCAAGTGGTAGTGAACAGTGTGTAAACACTGCAACCCACTAAACATTTGCAGCACTGTGGCTCCAAGGTATTACTCCACAGGGAAGTGAGAAAGGCTAGTCTGAATCTGCAAAACAACTTGACATCAATATTAGCACTTGTAAAAAACCAAGGTGAGTAGTTGTTCCAACCCAGATCTCGTACTAACCAAACCAGCCTGATTCAGGGTGAGACTGGAATCTGCAGGGAATTTAGCCAGACTAGCCAGCAATTAGTTTTGATTTCATGCAATCCTCAAACACAAATCAGGCAGGTTGAAGACAGTCTCCTAGGGCCTCATCAACAGGAAAGAAAAAATCATCAGGCCATTAATTTGTAACCATGAAATAAAATTCTCAAAAGTCTGTCCCAAAGGGCACATATTGTCTCACTTGTTTGCTATCTATTTCTGGAAGCTGCTTGACAGAGAGGGTTCAGTCCTGCTTCAGTGAGACACCAAGTTTTGGTGATGCTCTGTGTGGTCAGAACTGGGTTTCACTTGGAAGTGAGCAGGACACAGGACATGTTCCCCACGCGATGAAAAGGGCTGATAGCAAAGTGTGACAGAGATAAATATAGCATAGCCAAGGGGGTGATTCATACAACACATGTGCTTTTCCAGCATGACTCCTTTATTATCTTGACTTTGACTCCTCTTCTGTATTTTATTTGGAGGTGGAGACACAAAGCAGCATGCTTAATTCTAATTAGAAGCTTCTTTAGCTAAAGCTTCAGCCGAACCCTGCCTTCAGAATAACTTGAGTGGAACTGAAATTTGGTTGCAGAGCAGATAATGGTCCACAAATCCATGGCATATAGAGCAGAGGTATCTTGGAACCTAAAAATATTGTTGACAAAGCACAGCAGGGCAAGATCTGACAAGCGGGAATTGGGGAAAAAGACAAGAAATATTATTCCAATGAAAAATGTTCTGGGAGTTAAAAACTGGAACTTTTTAACTGGGCTTTGGAAACACTTGGCTAGCAATCACATGGAAACCCATTTATCTCTTCTCTCTTTATTTTTTCTTCCCCAAGAATGAAAAGTGTGGGATTTTTTCATTTTGCTTTGTTTTGTTGGTTTTTTTATTAAAGATCTGACTTGAATAAAGAGCAATGAAATAATTTCCTGGCTTTACCAGTGATGCTCTCCTGTGACAGAGAGAAGTCAAAAACTCTGCATTGTGGAAAGAGGAATATAACATTTATTTTCTGCATTTAGTATCATTATGGAGAACAGGAGACCTGGAGCACTGGGGTCCATGTTCTGCCTGTGAGTGGCCTCTGACAAGAAAGAAGCCCCAACCTTCCCAGTAACAGCACTGTAAATAGGGAGTGAGAGCCAAAGACGATGTACTCAAACCCCCACCATCTCCTGCAGGAGCCAAGTTTCAGTTTGGCAAAACTAAAGGAATCAGACGTGGCTTCCAAGGCTGCCAAGTGCTTTTCCAAACCTTTATGTAAAAAAAAAAAAAAAAAAAAAAAAAAAAAAAAAAAAAATCTGCTTTCTACTACAAAGAGTGGAAAGTTGCATCAGTTTGCTTTAATTTATATTGAAGAGCTCAGGCTGCACATCAGATTCATAAAACAAACCAAATAATATGGACAGCTGGTGTCCTTCATAGAAGCACCCACTGAGAAGTTCAGTAGTAGCCATAAAAGTCTTTAAGGCCACTGCCAAACATTTCCAGTTCCTCTGTTAGGTACAGTTTTCTCCCACACTATATCTCTCAGGCAGAGGAATGGTCTGAGTCCCAAGGCACACCTCCCCTTAAAAGATGCAAAGTTCAGACACCCAATTACATCCCCTCAGAGCTGTCCCCTATACAATCTGAAACTCTTAACCACATTTACCAGGTGATTACCATCCACCATTGTTATTAAGGATGCCATCATAAAACTGAGGTATGGCAAAACAAAAGACTGACTTCATGCAGGAGCTGAGCTCCAGAGAGGGCCCTCATTATCCCTGCTCTTTCTTTTGTTAGCAATAAGCCTACAGAAGCCCTTACTGGTCCTTAGCTTTCTTAACCTCCTCCCTAACCTCCTGTACAATTTCCCCATATTCCTCTGTCATGGTTTGATGCTGGTGCAATGCCAGTACCCCCATGAAAATACCTTCTCCCTGGTGTCTGCTGTGAGATGTGACCAGGAATAAGCAAAGCAGGCCCCCACTTAGAAATAAAGAAAAGAAAACTTTATTAACTGAACTACAACTCTAATCACCAAGAAACACACAGGGAAAACGAAAACCTTCCAAAAACATTTCCTCCTCCCCCCACCAAATTTCCAATACATCTATCCCCCAGATTTCAACTCTCAGTCCATCACCACCCTTCAGACAATCACTTCTCAGTTCATCAAGAGGAGAGGAGTCCTTCTTGTGCCATAGGCTTCCCCTGGAAACACCCTTGAAACCTCGTGTGTTTCCATGTCACTCGTGGCACTGCCCGGAGAACATCTGCCATTGTAACATCTTCCTTCCATGTCCAGTGCTCTCACCACTGAACACGGACCAGAGCTGCTTCCAGGGTTGTCCTTTTAAGGATGCTTTGTCCCCTTCCAAAAAGAGCACAGTCTCACCTTTGGGACACCTGTCCCCCCCCAAATTTCACCCCCTGGGGCCGAGGGGTCTCAACACTGAACCCTCTTGGCTCTGAGCCATTGCCTCCCCCTGGATGCAGTCTCTGTATCACAGGAAACATGGTTCTGTCCATGGCTATAACAAGAAGAGTCCAGCTAAGGCATCTGCTCTGGATGCAGTCTCTGTGTCACAAGGAACATGGTTCTGTCCATGGCTATAACAAGAAGAGTCCAGCTAAGGCATCTGCTCTGGATGCAGTCTCTGTGTCACAAGGAACATGGTTCTGTCCATGGCTATAACAAGAAGAGTCCAGCTAAGGCATCTGCTCTGGATGCAGTCTCTGTGTCACAAGGAACATGGTTCTGTCCATGGCTATAACAAGAAGAGTCCAGCTAAGGCCACTCCATCATCTCTTCCCACCTAAGATTCTTCTCTACTCTTCCGACATCTTTCACTTGCCTTCATCACACTTGCCCATTTCTTCTTCCATTTCATCTCTATCTCTCTTCTAGGAAAGGCTAATGTTCTGCACAGTTTTCATTGTCCAGAAAAGGGTTAAAAGCTCGGGCTCTGCCCGCCCAGAGCTCCCACAGCAGCCGAACACTTTCTCGCTGCGCCTCACCCCTTGTTCTCCTTCTCAGCCATGCTGCCGGCACACATTAACAAGTTTCAAGGTAGCAGTCACAGGCACAGGCTGTACTCTCTCTCTCTCTCTCTCTCCTGGGGGGCTGCCCGGTGCCTCCTGGTGCTTCTCCCACCCTTCCATCCCCGGGGCCTCTTCACCTCTCCTTTCTGTCCAAGGCCCGGCCTACCTCACCCAGCCGCATGGCTGCCCCTCCCCGGCCCAGCAGCAGCAGCTGGACGGGAGAGATCCGAACTCTTTCCTCACCAGAACCCAAGAGAGCTTCCCCCGGGAGTGCTCTGCTTTTAACCCCTGTGTTCTCAGAGGCGTATTCAATGTCCCCAGTGCCCACACCAGGGCCAATATTAAAACCTGAACACCTATTGGTGACCACAGCATATCCCAGAAAACCTACTTCCTCTCAAACCACGACATCCTCCAGACTTACACCCCCTCCTTGTCTCCCCAGCCTGTCTTCCATGAAAAGCCAGGAACCTTCCATTCCAATGCTGCAGCCACAGGAGCCACCCCACCACTGATGCCAGTGATTTCACACCCATGCAGGCATGTGCATGTCTCTAATTCTCCTTGTTTGTTCCCCATGCCTTGTGTGTTTGTGTAGAGGTATCTGAGCCAGGCCCTGGATAAAGCTGACTGGAGCAGCTGGAATCCTTTTGCAGAGCTCAGGGCATCCACCCAGGCTGCCCAAAACAAAAGCATACCTGACACAGGGGCCACCCATGGCATTCCACACAGCTCTTCCTGGTGTGTGTGCTTCACTCACAAAGCCTTTTTTGTTTTTTTTTAGCACTGAAAGGTAAAGGGAAATTTTACAGCTCAAGCTACTGAGAAGATAAGAAACCTGAAAAACTCCCAGATAGGTGTTTCATGTGTCTTACTTGCAGAAATTAAGATCACAGAACTATCCCAGCTCAAGCCTTCTTGCTTCCAACCTTTGTGATGAATTTGCCATACAGTTCTCAGAGCGTGACTTCAGCACCAACCCTGAGTTATAGTTCCTTCCTAGAACTACTTATTAAGTATAACTTTTAAGGCAGAGTACAGAATATTTTTTCATACTCACATAGGAGATGAAAAGGAGAGTGGTACTGGCTTTTTCCAGACTGAAATCAAGAGGAAAATTAAGAACCTCTCATAAGGAATCCAGCCCAGAGGAAGAAGACCAAAACTATCCATGCTGGACAATGTCATAACAATAGAAAATACACCTTGCACAGTTGCTGGTGGGGCAAGAAAAGACCTGAGGTGCATGTAAGAAACCTGACTCAGCCTTAAAGCACTCTTTTGTTTTCACTAAAACAGCAGAGTATGAACAATTTTGTAAAGTTTTCCAAAAATCACCCAGGCAACAATAAGCTGCAAAGGAAAATAAAAAATGCCAGTAAGCAAAGAATAAAACAGGAACTGAATTTCAAGTAGGGGCATTTTCCTCCTGAATGTGCATTTTTCTTGGGTCTATAAATAGACCCAGCTGATGATTTGGGAAGGTCAGATGCAGCACTGCTGACTGATCACTCATGTATGAGAACTTTGGCACAGTAATTAAGTGAATCCTGAATGACTCGAAATTAAAGTCCTTGGATACTGAACAGCAAAGGTGTGATGGGCATGAACACATTTGTAGGTTTACTTGGGAGCATTAGGAACATTGTGGGGCATTTAAGAATGGCTTGAATTTCTCCAAATCTGCAAGCATAGAAAAAGGGAAGGAAACAAACAAGTTCCTCTTTGTTGCTGATGTGCTGTAAATCCATGTCCCCTTCTTAAGCCCCACAACTCAGCCCCCCTTCTATCCTTCCCCTCTTCTTCAGTGGGGCAGGAAGAGAGAGAGAGTGTAATGATGCTGAAAGTGGCTGTGACAGCATTGCTGCAGTGCCAGAGGAGCACATGCAGGCAGACTGCATCACGGCAGAAATCCCAGCTGCAGGAAAATTACTCAGTCCAGGGTGAGGACAGGACATGTGTTCCTCCCAAACAAAACACATGATACACTTTGTCTGTGTTGCTGGACACAAAAAAGCAACAGCCTTGAAACACAAGACACTAAAAGGATGCCACACCTATAACATAATTTCTTAAAGCACTTGTCTCTTACCATGACCACAATGCTGCTGAGATTTCTGTCTGTAGGTTAAAAAACTGAAGAGACCAGAAATATTTAAAAAGATATGAAGCATGCTCCATTAGTGACTGATTAATCTTTTTGTTAAGTTCATTTTAAGTTATTTTTAATTTTATAGGTAATCTGGATGCTGTTCTTTTATCATTTGAATGCAAAATAAGGCTTTCCCCATATACATGTGGGGATTTTGTACCTTGTATATCTTTTTGCTAATCCTAGTTTCAGAAAAGAAGTTTAAAACATGAATAAACAGGATAAGTATATAATATAAAGTGACATGATGAATTAGCACAGCAGTAATTAAATGTCAGAAGGCACAAGAGATTCTAGAAAAGTTCAGTCCGTTGCATTCTCCATAGTGACTCTTTAAAACTTGAGGGATTTACATAATGAATGAAAAGGAAAAAGATGCACAAGAGTCTCAGGCCAGCCAAAAGATGCAATGAAACACCTCCCATGTTAAAATACAGACAACACATATAGCTACTCTTTTCTGCCAAAATTTCTGAGCTGACAGCTGGACTGAAAGCAAGAATGCTACTAAAACCTTCCAGTTCTTTACCTTACTGAAGCAGGGTGGGGATTTTAGAAGCAAAGCATTCCCCTTATTGGACCCAGTGAAGCACAGAACAGTTTTGCCATTTGTTCTTAAATATTACAGCCATAAAACACTAAAATCTCACCTCTCTACTCAGCAAGCTGCAGACTGGTTTGTCAGGGCTGCCATCCACCAGCAGGATGCAGAAGAGCTCCAGAGCCTGGAGGAGTTCACCAGCCTGGCTCCCCCACTGCAGAGGGGCAGCTGGGATGCTGCTCCTCACTCAGCTGATGGGCTGCTGCAGTTCTGAGGTCAGGAGTTTGAAGGCAAGTGAACAGCAGTGATGTTTTATTCCAAAACATCACACTGTAAAACCAGTGATTCAGCAGCTGATTCATGGTGGCTGAGATGTCCAGGAATGGGGTGTGGGGTGGGGTGGACAGATGGGGCCTGTGATGCCACCATGCTATGCTACCCCACTAGTGAATCAGAACTCTGACATGGGTCCTGTAGCTCTGTATCTACAGAGTTCTGCACTCTGCATCCTTTCTGTAGCATACTTTGTGCCTCCTGCATACTTCAAACTGACAAAACTGAAATCTGATGTTTTCAACAAAAAAGGGAGCAGTTTTCCCCTATACTACCACCAGAAGAGAATCACTGTGGTATTAGACTTTCACTAACCTTGGGGAGTGTGATCCATTCCATGTGGCAGGGATGTGAACCCTGGGATGTGACAGGAATGTAATCCTAACCCACCCTAGGTGATCCAAGCCAGAAGATCCACCTTCTCTATTGGCATGGGCAGTAGCTAAGCACGGTTCTGGACCATTTCAGAGGGATAACCAGCTTCATCAAGAGCTGTTCACATATCCATCCACAGAAAACAGAATTATTATGGCATTATTTCACTGCTTAGACCTGGCACCTGGTAGTTTGGATCTGCTTCTGACTCTGCTACAAGCTCCTCACGTGGCTTTAGTCAGTTTCTCATTACTGCATTCCTCTGCTTGACAGTACAAAGAGGGATAAGTATGGGGTTATTTCCTTTCATTAAGCACTAAGATCTTTTTTCAAAAGGTGTACAGAAGGTGTATCTTATATTACTGCCAGGAGCATGGTACTAGCCTTAAGCATGAAGCTCTCTTGACACGGTTCCTTCTTCAACCTCATCAAAGCAAGGTATCTTCTGAATCCCAAAACTGTTGCTCTTTGCAGACACCCATGCTTGGCCTTTTGGTGCTTCCTACAGTACACTTCAAAAGAAAACACCTTTCCCTTTTGTAATCATAATAGGCAGCCAAGTTATAATTTACAACAGCAAGCTGCTGTAGTGCTAAATAACAGTACTAAATTTCATTTAACTGTTTCTACCTAAAACCTCATTTCCAGATGTCTCTGCCATTTAGATGATGCAGAAAAATTGCTGGTTTTAGGGCAAACAATTAATATGATCTTTTTTCCCCAGTCACTGAGTCCTTATGTTTCCATGAGCAGTACAGAATTTTTACTGACACTTCAATATACAGCAGGTTGAAAGCAGTATATTCACAGTTTCTGCAACAGAAATACTTGAGTTAAAGTATTAACTGATCACCCCACCATCACCACAACAACAACAAAAATACACTTTCCAATGTCTAGATTGAAGATAAAAATGGATGGTTGCACTTTGTCAGCTAAGAGAGGAAGTACAGCTCCATATCTGCACCAGCTACACTTGCCTCTCACCCATTTATATCTGGGCTGGGCATCAGCCAGTGGCTTCTAGCACAGAGCTGGGTCTGAGGCACAGAGGACTTGGAAACAGTCTGCAATCAGCTTGACTGAATCCTTGGGAAATCAAAGAGAAGCATCTTATAGCCAAAGTGATGAAAAGATTTTTTCCCCCGGTCTGGGCAGGGCCATAGCAGCCTGGTTTGTGTCAGCCTTTGAGACCAGCAGCAGTTCCCGTGCCCGACTCAGGGTGGACCCCTGGGATTTGCAATCGATGGCCAAACGCTCCTTGCCCTGAAACAATTACAGCTATTAAGTCACCACCCAGTAGGTATGATATTGAGCAAATGGACACCACGCTGGGCTGTGAAAAGATCATTACAAACGTGGCCTAACAGCGTCTGAATCCCTGCAGGATGTTTAAGGGAGGATCAACTCTAGTCCTGATGGACAAGTACTGTCAGTTCAGCACGCTACATTCATGCAGAAAGCACCTGGCCTTGTATCAATGAGAGCAATTACCTCAGAGAATACCCCACTCCCCAGTCTGACTCAAGCTTATTTATCCTCTGTCTTACTCCTCACGAATCTGAAGGTCTCACAGCTCCCAGGCTCCTCTCTGCAGGTATGTTACCTGGCATTTCTGGCCCTATTTCCAGGTGTGACCAGAAGCAGGCAGAGTACCTGACCCCATGGGAGGGGCAGGTGATCTGAGCAACATTTTATTCCGGGGAGAAGATGCATTTTGATGAATCAAACCCAAAATAGCCAGAATGCATGGATCTGAGTCATTCAGTGCTATTCTGGAGCCGCCTAGGGAGAGTGAGCTGGATTGTTGTCATGATCCTGCACATTTCCCATTTAAAAATACAGCCATACTAAATGCCACCCATTCAGGTTCCTCACAGTAGCAATTTAGTTTTTTAATACTACTTCTTACAGCAGCTAGAACAGAGGAGAAATTAGCAGCAGCTTTCAGCTGGAGTCTTTGCCTCCTGTTTGTAAATTAATGTATTGTCTTGCTGTGGCTGCAAAATGTTCTCTGGAAGCTTTGTTTACAAGCTCATTTTCTATCAAAGGGTTTATTAGATGATGTGGCTCAGTCCCTCATACCCATGCCAAGCAAAGGGCGCTTGTCAGTGCTTGCAGAGTACACCTGTGTGTTTACTAACATTTGAAAAAAATCCTTAAGTATGTGCAATCACAGATTGTGCCTCCTCCCCTGAAATGCAGGCAATGCATCCCAAACAGCCTTTGGGGTACACCAGCAGACCCTTACAGTGATGTACAGCACAGACTGGCAATACGATCCACACACAGCTCCATCCTGTCTTCGCCCCGAGAAAACCTCACTTTTTAACCACCCAGCTAGAAAAGTAAAGCCCCACATTCTCAGCTTTTCCAGCTTTTCATATTCCTCCACTGATCACGCTCCAGGGCTGAGCTGTGCCTGTCACTCCTGTCACAGTGTGCCAGCAGCTCTCCCCACAGGCCGGGAGCAGGCACGGTGACCCTGCACTCCCCGAGGAATGTTTAGATAACTCACACAGCCGGAGCACGGGCAACAACACACAGAGATGTCCCCCAAAACTTCGGCAGAAAGAAACCACAAAGAATGCAAACCAACAGGGATTCAGCACACCACATAAAAAAAGCCTTTTACTCAGTGCGCGGCACAGCTGTGAGCTTAACCCCTGCTAAATCAGTCATTTCTTTCCTCTTTTACAAAGATTTAACAAATCCTACAGCGGCGTGTTTCAGTCCTGCTGTTCAAAGGAGTGATATCCCCACTGCTTATCCAAAATCAGAGCTTGGTCTCAGCTTATCCAAAATCAGAGCTTGGTCTCAGTTCTCTCCGGTACAGCTCATCAGTTAGCTACTTGTCTTGAGTATATTTAGCATTGATTTTCAGCTGATTAACAGCTTCTCTCCAAGGCATCTCATTTGGAAGCCCTAAGATAAGCCTGAGGAAGCTGTACTTCAAAAAGCTCTTCTCAGCTTTCAAAACAGACAGCCTAGAGACCCAGTCCTGCCTGCCCAAGTCCCAGTTTGTCACAGATGGCACAGATGACATCTCAGCCCACCAAGGCGCTAATCTCACTGAAAGCAGCCCCCTCAACATTCCTGGCTTAGAAATAGCTGCCTGAGGTACAGAGCACCTCTTTGTTCCCGGCTCTTTTGATTTTTCAGGCCATTCTTGCCCTTTGAGAGGAGCCAGCCCTCCTCCGCTCTGTTCAGGAGAGCTTCTCTGGAAGAGTTCCTCGTCCCCCTGTGTTGTATTTAGCTTTACGCACGGGCAGACTGGGAGGCACTGCTTGTTAGGGCTGCCTTAGTTTACAGTCCGGACTGGCGCACTGGTCTTGGGTCATTTAACACTGATTCGGGGTCATTTAACACTGATTCGGGGGCATTTAAGAGTCCTCACTCGCCTCGTACCCCTGAACTGCTGCCGCCCCACACAGCGCAGGAGCCTGAAGTTTTATCACACTCACACTCGGCAGATGCCCAGCGAAAGACACACACACACACAGACACACACACAGACACATCCCGCCCACACCCCCATTTTACTCAGCCCTACATACACAATCTGGTAAATCAGTGCTTTTTTTTATCCTTCCCACCCAAGAAAACCAGCGATCAGTTGAACTGACGGGTGTAAAGAAAAGCAGGGAAAGCTTCTCCAAGGATTATAGCCACAATAAAAAAAAATCACATCGTGCAGTTGTAGGACTCTGTTCTATCTTACTATAGAGAAGGAGATAAGGAGAAGGACCCAAGCACTGCACCGCCACTGCTGGGTTGAAGTCTTCCCCAGGATGCTGATACCCCCCAAAAAGTAGCTCTGTCCGTACAGAACCGGGTAGCCAGGAAGGAGATTAAACACCAGGAGGAACAAGACTGTCCTGCCGGGGCTGGCAAACGAGACAGACATGGATGGATGGATGGATAGATAGATGGATGCACGGATGAATGGATGGACGGACCGACAAGACGCACCGCAGACTCACGGACTGTACCTGGACGCGGCAGGCGCTCCCGGCCCCAGACGCTGCTTTATGGCTCTCACGCACTCATCACCCACGACACAGCACAGGACACACGGCTCGGCTCCGCACGGACTGTGCCGGCGGCGGGCGGAGCGCCGGGAAGCGCCGCTCCCGCCCCGTCCCGCCCCGTCCCTCCCGCCGCAGCGCCGGTGCCGGGGGAGGCGGAGCGCGGTGAGGCCCGCCCGGCCCAGAGCGGCCCTGCGGAGCCGGCCGGGGCAGCGAGCAGCACACGGGGTGGTGTCCCCCGTGCTGCTGCCAGCCGTGGCCTCGGCTGGTGTGCCGCTGGCCCGGCACCATGAGTGTCCCAGGTCGTATTTCTAGCACAGAGGATTTCCTCTTTCCTCAGCCCGGTGCTGTTTCTTCTCTCTCCCCAGTTCTCATCCAGTTCCCTCTCCAGCTCATGCACGGTAATCTTCAAAAAAGTTTTGTACAGGTCCACTACAACTCCTCACCCACGCCCTTAGTTTCCTCTGCAACTTGGTTTAATAGCTTGGATCTGGTGCCCCATTGCCCTTGGATGGAGTGACAGACACTTTGCTTCTTTGTGCTCTCAGCACTCTCAGGCAGCACTTTTCCAGCATGAAAAGTCCAGGGCCCAAATCTTGGACAAGCCTTGTTATCCTCCACCAGTGTTTTTGCAGTACCTCTAAACCTTCTGGGATGAGGGAGCTGCATCTGCACAGTTCAAGGTGCAATTGAACCTCAGATTTAGGGAGCAATACTTCAACTTCCCCTGCTCTCTACCCCCTCTCCTAACATTTACTGATCTCAATTCGCTCAATTTGCTTTTTTTGACCCCTCAGACCATCCAGCCAAGGTCTTCCTATGGAGTGGCAGCAGCCAGGTCAGATCCTGCACTGGACAAGTGAGGCCAACTACATGCACCAGATCTTTCATTAACTGAAGAAATATTGTCCCTGGTAGTTAAAGGCTTGAGAGACAGATGTCTCTAGCTACTGTTTCTACATTCAAGAATAGAAGGAGCTTGAATAAACCTCATATCCTGTGGCCAGGATGATTTTGGAGGCAATCAAGCAATCCTGCCTACCTGCCTTCCCATTTCTTTAAATAGAGGCTATAGAAAGAAATACTTGTATAAACTAGTTTAAAAGTAATAGTGCTGTCAATGTAACCAATAGTAAAAGGAACCCCAACACAAAAGGCCTTTGTGCATGCAGCTTTCTCTCTCTGGAATTAGGACTTAAACACCCACGTGGTCTTACTGTGGATTCTAGAAATTACTTGCAAGTCTTTATGTTCTGGATTCACAAAAAAGCCTGCTCTGTCTGTTTGGCAAGTGTCACATATAATGTGAAATATAACAAAATGACATTGCAATGCTGTTTCTGAAAGAAGATGACATACTGCCAAGTCATGGGTCCCAGCAGTTGCACACATATCCTGGTACTTTTCCATTTTGGTGAATATGTCAGAGGACGGTGCTATCAGAGGATGGTGATGTATTTTCTTCAGGCTCTGCTTTGTGGTGGTTCTGCCTCCAATTCCTGTCTGTGACAGGTCTCTCAATGCAGTACACTACCTGGCTTTATTGATTCCTGTTTACACCTACAATTTCCTTCATCAAACAGTCCATACAAGAATACTACTGGAATAGTAGTATTACAATACATACAAGAAATCTACTGGAAAAAAGATTTAGACTTCATCCAGGTAAAGAGGCTTCAATTTTTTTTTCTTCTATTTTTTGCCCCTCTCAGATGCAAGGGCAAATATTGCTTTTCTCTCCCCCTGTCTCCTGTGTTCTCAGACAACATCTTTGATTAAAGTGGAAATATTTTACTGAAGTAATTGCAAGTACAGGCACATTTATTCTGCTTTGTTTTGGTGCAGGCTGACAAGAGTGAAGGCAGCCCTTGGGCTCCCTGGCAGGGAGGAAAATCCCAGGGAAGTGACTCTGTGTGGTGCTGCTCAGGCCTCCTTTGCATAGTGCAGGTGGTTATGAATCACTTGGCCAGAGTTGAGAGGAGATCAAAACTTGGAAGGAGAGAGAGAATTACAGTTATGAGTCAACACTGCAAGCACAGAACATGCCTGGTTTGTGCTGCTCAGATGTTTTGCTTGTTTATTTTCCCATTTTGATACGGTGGTCCTCACAACAGCAATGCAGATTAAAGGAATTAAGCATAAGCAAAGCCTAAAAAATGACATGGGGAATAATTGAACCAATTAAACAAATTCTTGCCAAACAAGTTCTCCTAAAATCCAGGCCTAGTCCTCATGGATCTGCCAGTATGAAACCCAGCATCTGGGCTGGGCTTTAACATGAGACCATCCACCATGGCAGTAATACGGGCTGCAGGCTTGGACTGCAAACCAGGCTTTGCTTTGTCTGTGCACTTGGGCTGTGGAAAATGTCATCCACAGCCCCACCTGATCTCTATGATTCCTATAAAACATCAGCATGTGAGAACAATGTGTTACTTCAAAAAAAAAAAAAAAAAAAGGTTTTAGGAGGGAAGAGTACTTCTCTGTGTTGTAGACATAGAAAATTCCTGGGCAAACAAACTACAATTCTGGCTGATTGTGACCAGGCTCCTGGGTTTTTAGACCCACTCCAGAGAAGGTGAATTTGACAGTAATGCCAATATCAACTGCTGAAGGAGTGGGAGCTTTAAAATTTTGGTACTGTCATAGAATAAAAATGCATTTTTTCAAGATATTTCTGTTTACTTTTCTGGTGACTAATAAGTGAGTTAATATGCTTCAAATCAGCATATTCAGACTATTCCATCTCTCTTTCAGACACAAGAGTTACAAGTTATAAAGAATGGAGAGTAGGGGGAAAGCAAATTTAACGATATCAGATAACTTGAGGAAATGCAGCTTTAGAAAACTCACCAAGCCTGGACATAGTGAAAATAGAGTTGTTAACTCTATGCAGCTTGTGTTGTGGCCTAAATTCTGTTACATGGTTGAAAATCTGTGTACTGATAAAACAACCTGCACCCTCCCCATCTCCAGATTTATCCTGACCTCATGCAGGATGGCTTGTGATATGTGCCCCAGCCTAATACTGATCATTTCCAGGTGATAAATCAGAAACCATGTCCCTCAGTTTGTCCAGCAATCATTTGCTGGCCAAGCAAGCATGCTAAAACAATTAAATGAGGGTGAACTTTAAACATCAAGAGAGAACATTCTCTCTTGTTTCAGCAAGTAACTGTCTGGACAGTTCTCTGTCAGAGCCATGTAAAACAATTGGCCAAACTAGCTGCTGTCTGCCTCCTGTAACTCCAAAAGGTCACCCAAGAGTAATAAGAGAAAACAACCAGTACCCATAACTTTTTTTTCATTTTAGGACTTGTTGCTGTGCAAATAAATCAGCCCTTACCCTGTGGTTTGTAGCAGTTCCCTGCATAAAGCAGAAAGACATCAGGTTTCATTTTAGCCTTATGTTTATTCAGCTTGAACTTGAACTAGGATCATATTAAAAACAGATTACAAACCATTTAAGAGCTCTTAATGCTTGCCAAAACTAGCCTGTGGTTTTAAATGAGATGCAAGGCAAAGTAAATGAAAAGTAGTATTGAAGTCACTGTGGAGAAGTCACGTTACCTAAAACATGCACAACATTTGGCATTTCAAAAAGTGCTCAGCAGAACTCCATACACAAAGAGTACTCTTGTGCAAATGGATGGAAGGGAAAGATTTAGAATGTGAAGTCAATTGATTGAAATTCAAAAGTAAGCAATTGTCTGAAATTCAAAAGTCTGGCAACACTTGCACACGTTTAAACCTGTGCACAGAACTCCTGCTGGAATCATTGGGACACCTGCAGAATTTCACACATCCGTTATATTTCTTGCAGATCCAGATACCAAAGATCTTGACCACTCTCAATTCTCAAAAAAACTGTTGCAATTTACTCTGTAGACATGCAGAGTAGATGAATCAATCTAGCAGATCACTTAAACTTTGCCTTGGCTACAAGTTTGAAATGAAGTGTGAAGATAGAGGAATTCAGACAACATTCTTCAGTGTTTCGATGCAGTTATGAGGCAGTGCAGGGGTTGTGTGTGGACATTAGAGATGTAAAAGCACCCAGGGCACTTGAATAATATGCATACAGCAGTCTCTGTAGCAGATCTGTTGTAATGACACTTTGATTTTAGCTGTTTACAACTTTGTCAGAATTTAAGCAATTGGAGCTCAAAGTGTTGGTGGCAAGTTCCTTCTTCAGGCTAGGACAAAATTCAGAAAATATTATTTATACTCTTCTGAAAAGGTGGTGGACAAAAATCTATTGTTATTGCTCATCTTACTGTATTAACTATAGCTTCCTTATTTCTTCCTGTTACCCTCTGAAGGAAAATTTGTGCAAAACCTTGGACAGGGTCTTGAAAATTGAAAGAATACACTCCCTCTAATTTTCCTTAAATGTTTTGCCTTTAATGCAAGAACTGCCCAAATTCAGACAAGCTCTGTGCCTGCCCTGTGAGCATGTGTGAAAATTTGTCAGCCTGATTCTCACAGCCCTTCTCATGATGGCCAAAATCAGTCACAGGTTTGAGGGGCTGAGCTGGACTTGCACTACTGTGATCCCCTTCAGTGCAGTGGGCACCAGAGCTGAGGAGATGGAGAGACTCTTTTATATTCTCTGTGTCCTCCATGTTAACACCAAGACAGTGTGAAAAGGAGGGGACAAGTTGATCCTGACTCAGTATGGCTTAATCCCAGTTTTTATTGCTAAAAGATGCTGGTTTTTAATTGCAATCACTTGCATTATCAGCGACCTCTATTTAATTGTCCCAACGGAATAAACTGTCCAGGATGAAATAATTAAGTCTCCCTTTTATTTCTATAAAACTTCCTCAAAATATCTTAAATATTGAGTCGTTGCAAATTTGAAAAATATTCCAGTTTGTCTTACAGATGAAGGAATGGAGGCATTTTCAGAGGCAGATGATGCAGCATGTGAACACCTGAGAACAGAATCCTGATCCCCAGGTCCTCTGTGGCTTGGGAGGTCAGAACCTTGTGGACTGGGAAGTGTGCCTAAAAGCAGATTATCTAGAAGAAATAACATATTTTGCACAATCACTGTCTTTAATTATGGATAAAACCACTCGTTTAGGACCTTGCCTCTTTTTGTACACATGATGTACAAATATGGGAGAACTGGGAGTACCAGTAAGTATAATCTATCATCTTTCCTGATGGAGAAGTGGAAATACTTCCAAACGTGTCAATGCCATCTGTGCCAAGCTTTAGAAGACCTAAACTGCTCCTTTAGTAGCATTATCCCAAACCTGGATGTTGGGATCTTTCTTGCTGTTTAAATGTTGATTTGCCGTGGCTGTTGCTGGAGGTTTCTCCCTCACTTCCTCAAGACCAGGAGACATTCGCAGTTTCTCCTGCCTCCCCATGCTCTCCTCTTTCAGTCTGACATCCTGTCACCTGCTGACAGCAATCACACTGTGAATGGCAAGTCATTTGCTTATTGACAGCTTCCCATTTACTGTGACACCTGCCAGCAGTCTCTGACCCTGAATAAACATTAAGACATTAACAACCTGACACAGGTTCAAGGGTTTGAATAATAATGTCCTGCAGACTCACTACACTCACACAGGCAGCCAAAAAAACCCCCTTTGCCCTAAAGTTTGCCATCCTGGGGGCTGGGAAAGGCTTGCTGCAGGGATGAGCAGCCACACTTTGCTATTCCAGGCAGCGAGGCCTCGTCTCTGGCCAGTGAAGCTTTGAACATCTTTGCCTGTGCTGCAATATTGGGATCTGGGCTATAAGAAACAGACTCAGTGGTTTAGGGAAACAACAGGATACAGTAAAGAGGAGAAAAGGATGTCTGCAGAAAAAAGCCCTCAAAACAAAACCAGCAACACTATCCTCTATCCCTCAAAAGCCAAACCTCAAATTAAAACAAATAAACCACCTCATCCCATACCCAAAACCAGTCCTTCCTCTGAATTTTGGGATGTTCAGCAGTTCCTTGCTGAACTTCTCTGGAACTGGAGGGCTCTGAACTGCTTTTGGAGTGCAGACTCTTGTGCTGCAGGTGTCATGAGGATGAAATAGTGTCCATTTCAATGGATTGTCAAACGGAGAAAGTGATCCCACTATGTTTGTTTTAAGTTTTTACTAGCACTGGGTTTGTTTCTCTAGTGTGTCTGCCTGGCATGTAGCCAGTCTGGAACTGTGCTATATTGGATGATCTATTAGCTTGAAAGACATTCCCTTCTGTCACTTCCAGCCATCCCAACCGTGTCCCAGTAAGTCATGGAGGAAATGAATCCTTTCAACTTGTGACAGCCATGGCTCTTAGGAGCTGTAATTGCAAACCTCAAAGCCCTGGTTAGAAGTAAGAAGCTTCTGTACCAAATGACTTGCAGGAAACCTGGTCTGCCTCCCAGATGTTTAATAAACTTAGCAGTGCCCTCTTGAAATCTCTGGCTAGAGTTCAATCATCTCTACCCACAACCAGTGCACAAAGGATTCAAAGACTTCATAAACCACAGCTTTTGTTTTGAAGTGTGGGTAAAGTATGCTCACACATTTCCCTGGGCATGCTGTTTGGTGAGGGAAGCTGGGATGTTTTCCACCCTTTTGTGTGACAAAATAGACTCTTACACTTCAACAAAAAAGATGTGGAAGAAAAACATAGAAAACTAAGACTTTATTACATGTAAGGTGTTAGTTCAGTGCTGGTCAGTGCAGAAAAAGGAAAATTTATTCCTAATGAAAGCAATTTGACAGTCTAAGTGAAAGGAATTTGGTGGGTAACCTCTGTCAAGTGCAGGGAATGGATTCATATTTTCCAAACTCTCACCACAGCATCTAGCAGATGTGTGGAGAATGGCTTTTGTATTCCCTAAGTATTTGTAAGATACTGAAAATCCATCCCAAATCAAAACATAAGTATGAAATCACCCCAAAAAACTCATGTTCATGAATCAACAATCCTGGACATATTTCAGACTGAAATGTCTATTTATATAGTTTTTAAATGTGTAAATTTCAAATTAGAATTTTAGTATTATTTAAGATCTTATTTAAACATGTGAAAAAAAAGGTTGGCTTGGAAAAAAAATCCCCATTTTTTAATATTCAGAAATAACTAAGCAGAAGAAAAGAAGCTCAAATCTTTTTTCAATTCTCTCCCCGAAAGAAGGTTATCAGCTTGTTTTTGCAAGGAGTACATTTTTTTTCCTTAATTTTATTTAAATAACAGTGTTCAGTTTTGCAAATTTGTCTGGTCAAGAGGGGGAAAATCTGTCAGTGGAAAATTTCTTACTCTTTCCACTTAATTGAAAGGTTGCCTGCTGTGTCCCCAGCTGTCCCCTTGCAGCTTCCAGTGAAGAGGGGGATTACAAAGCTCTGAAGAATAAAACCTTCCTGGAGCTGCCCCCCTGCCCCCAACAGAGCAGCCACTACTCCCAAAGCAAGAAAAATAGCTGGCACTCAGCCTCCCACCCCCTTTATTTAGCATGGTGTGTATCTCCCAGAAAGCTGGGAGCTGCTGTTCCTGAGCTCACAGACTGCAAGGAAGGACATCCAAGGCAGAGAACAAAGCTAAGCAAACCAGAACCTTCTCCAGCTACAGGCAGAAGCACTGGATCTGTGTCTGTCTGGGTAGGTGTCTCTTCCTGCACAAATCCGCTCAGATTTTCCTTTCCTAAAAAATAAACCCGGCAGCGGTGGGGAGAAGATAGAATCTGTCATTATTTATGCTTTTTCTGCTGTTATTCTCAGTAAATTCAAAGACTTGCAGTGAGCCAATACCTTTGGTGGGCAGCAAAAGTCTAGAAGGAAACAACAGAGGCTTAGCAGCTTCACTGACACAATTTGACTCTTCAGGTTTTTGTTCTATTAAGCAAGCAACAGTAATTTGAAAACTGTTCACATGTTACTTCATGTAACAGAAATGGCTTCAAAACTGCCATTCTTGAAACAGAATAAATAGTGACTGCTTCAGTTCTTGTCTAAATATGGTTTAGGATGCTTTTACACCCATTGTAGGCTGCAGCTCTCTGCTGTCAGTTCACTACTTCTCCCTGGCAGTTTGCCTTTCCCCCTCTTCCAATGTAATAGAAAGGAAAGACACTCTGCCAGAAACCAAGATTCAGATTCTGCAAACTGTTCTGCACACACTCAACATTAATAAGAGCTGGCCTGAGAGAGAGTCTCACTAAACATTTACACAGTGCTTCAAATGGAGCCCATCAATGCAGGTAAATAGGCACAGGCTGAAAGGAAGGAGGTTTACACTTAAGACTGCCATTTCTCCCCCAGATTTACAGTAATGTTTAAATATTATTGCTTTGTTGTCATCTCTACTTAGCAGAGCTGTGCTACTTAATAAGAGCATAACCTCAGCCAAGTGGGATGTTTCTCATCACCTCTGACTTCATTGTTGGGATGAACATCACTGCACACCAAGCAAATTCATCAGAAGACTAATTTTCAAGCAAGAGAGGCTCTGAATATAATTATTATTAATTTTTTAATCAGTTCCTATCTCTTTATTGTACTTAAACAATAATACAGCCATGGTGTCAGAATTCAGAAACATGACAGTAGTTAAATGTAGGAAGCATTTATGAAAGCATCTGAAAACAAGCCTCCAGAAACCAGAAGTGCCACATTTTCCAGTTTGCTGGAGTTCTGGGATAACTCTGTACTCACCTTCCATAATGCAACAAAAGCTAGAATTGTCCCTCCATTTTTGAGCAATTCAGTTGAATTTCCCAGCCCCAAGGGTTTTAACAGAAAGGTTGTAGCTTGAAAATTTTTGCTTTCTTGCATTGAAAGAAATTTTATTAAGCAAAAAAATCTAGCATTTCCTTCATCTGGTTTTATCTAAGCTTCATAGTTATTGGATGAAGCCTGTATATATGACCAAAATATATATTTAAAGCTCAAAAAGGCACAGAAAATAACCCTATTTTTACATCAAGGTATTTCAGCTCATTTGTCAATTTTTGTGAGAATTTGGAGGCAGAGATTCTAGGTGTTATCCACTTCACTCTCCTCACAACCTATACAGTAGGCCTTGTTTCAGACATAGGAAAGTGCAGCTGGCAAAACACCTCTGCTCTGGTTTTTTTTGGATGGTGTAGGAAAAATAATTTTTTTTTTATTTTTAAAGCCGTTTCTATTTAATATTTTAAAGAAAATGAAATATTTTAATTTTATTCCAGCTAGAGAGGTTTAATACAACATTGATTTTTTACCCATTAGTCAATCAATTATATATCAGCATAGCTCTCTATTTATGAAGAACAAGCATTACTTATTGAATTGATCTAGAGCCTGGTCCGTACCTTCCCTTTTCCAGCACAGGGGAGAAATAAGAAGTTAAGAAATATGTACAGATTGCTGAGGACAATCTCTGTAAGAGAGTATTTCCTCCTTCAAAATTACTAACCAGTCTTTGAGGACAGGATTAATTTAAGAGTAGGCTTAGATGCAATTCATAATGCTAAATGAGCAGGTGGCATTCTAAATAGTCACGCAGAAGTTTCTCCCTGTCTTGGCAAACACAAATGTTTGATGTGAACAAAGCCAAAAGGGTTTTGTTATTTGCCGAACACTCCACTCTGGCTCCCATTTCCAAGGTTTCCCTTGGGACATATGGGCCTTCAGTTACTCACTCACACAGATTAGAGGTTATCCATAAAAGTGTTCTGACTAAGGCAGCACAAGGCTCTGAGGGTTTCCACTGCTTAGGAAATGCCCTCTAATATTATCCCTTCCAAAAAGGGAAGGAGGGAGGGCATTTGGATAAACAGGGAGGACTGGCTAAAAGAGAAGTCCAGCCACAAAAGTAACAACCAAACTCCAGGATGCAGAAAATAATGAAGGAGGATTGTAGTTCCTAAGAGGAAATCAGAGATCACTGTGTACAACTTTCACTAAACCGTTTTATTGCAGTTTAAGCTCTGTGTAGCTGTGCTGTAATCAAACAGCGGGAGCACCAGCAAGGAACAGTGTGAAATCCATGTGCATGAAAATCTCCTAAAACTCTTTGGTTCACCCACATGGAAAAGGACCAAGGCTGTACTGAGCAGCTTCAGAAGCACAGGCAGGTAGATGATAACATGCTGTTTTCCAAGAGTATATAACAGATTAGTGGATTTCAGTTTTTTTCCACAAGCTTTGTCCACTCTGCAGAAGATATCAAAACAGAACTGCAGAAAACCACAACCACATAGTGTGTGTCTGTCTTGACATGGTCAAAGGAAAGGATGTTTCACTAAACCTTGGGGACAGTGTTGCCAATGCATCCTGATGAGCCAGAGCAAGGTGGGAAGTCCTGTCCCTGCTCACAATGCTTTCTACAGCAGTATGTGCATCATTGCCCTTCTATGCCCATTCCCCTTTTCCAGTTTCCCACAGGATAAGTCTTTCAATGCAGAACCAGCTTATTTCTGTGTAGCTGGACAATCCACAATTCCAAAGCAAGGGGCATCATCATGCACATAGAGTTTGGTGTGCTTTCAAATATAGAACCAGAAATCAAAAGCATCTCCTGAGCCAGTTTTTAACAGTTAGCAGAATGTTCATGAGCATCCTTTATAAATGCAGCCACCACACTTCAGTGCATCAAATGAGCTGCAGAGCACCAGTAGGACACAACCTCTTGAAATAAAAACAATGCTGGCAAAGTGGTGTGGTTATATCCTCAGTGAATAATCATCATGATAGTTCTAAATAAGTTGATGAAGGAATTTACTCTGGATTCTGTCATTCTTCAATGCCACGGAGTTTGAGGTGAAAATCACAGAATTCCTATTTCAATGAACATCATGGAGAATAATTACTATCATAAAACAAACCTCCTGGCTTGATTTCTGTGGCATTTGTTTTCAGAATCATTTACCAACAGGTCTCTCCTGCACTCTAGAGAATAGATTCTGTTTTCATCTGCCTGCACATGTCCTCTGCTACAACAGTGACAGTTTTCCCATCCTCAGTCTTGAAATCTTGCAAATGATGCATATAAAGGGAAACAGAGCTTGTTCTTCTAGTATTGCTGAATGACATAACATGGGCTAATTTGGACTGAGATATCAGTCACTGACGGATGAACTCTAGTCTCATTTTAAAGAAGCCTCGGGTGTGAAGAATTCCAGTATCTTATAAGCTAGAACCAGTAGTAAGACGTTAAGAGGCTCAACTGGTGTTAGAACTGATAAAACAACTGGGTCCTGGGGGTTGAAGGAATATTCTCTCCTCTTCTCCCTTCCATAGTTCTAGTGCTACCATCACCCTGAGTGGAAGAGAAACTGCAAATGTAGAAAACCATTGTTTAGTAGAAGTCTTTTGTTGTAGGAACTCATAACTTTAAGTGTCTGCCAGTGCTGCAGCAGATCACCCATCTGCAGTGCTGCTGATATAAAAATTAGTTCAGAGAGCCGACATGTTGGCTAAAGGCATTATTTAATGTGGTTGCCAGAAATCCCTTCATAAAAATTCATGACTCCAGCAGCTGGTCCTGGTTGCCATGAGACTTCTTGTGTGTTCTTCCTCGGAAGGCAGAGAAACCAAAACCATTCTCCTTGTCTCCACAAAGATCTGTGCCTGATTTCAACTGAACTGAGCAAGGAAAGGCTCCCATCACCACCCATTACAGAGATGGCTTTTCCATCACCTTACAGCTCAGAGCATCTTTCCAGTCTGCCCTCCTCTTCATCAGATCAGGCAGCAATGAGCTTTGAACATAATGATCAGACCCAGCAGAAATAACCCAGAAAGGTTTAGAGGTCTTACTGTACTCATCCAAAGGGGCACTGCTATTTGTATTCATGTCTTAACACAGCACAAATCTTTACCAGGAGATATAAAAATCATGTCCTGATAGTTCCCTTCTCATCAAGGCCTTACAAACATTTCTTTTTGTACCCCTCTGAAGCTGTCAAATTGATCTGTTTTAAAGGAGAGGTATTCCAGCTTGTGTGAAGCAGAGGGACAATTTCCCAAATTGCCCTACTCAAACAATGAGAAATAGGTGATAAAATTTATTTAGTTTAGCACATTGATAAGACCTCATCCCTCATCTGCAAACACTCTTTAGAGATTACAACTCACTGTTAACAGTCAGAAACTAATAATCCATGGGGAAAGAAGCCTATGGCTTCCACATCCTTGGGACTTGTGTCCATATGAGAGTTTACCACACTGCCTGGGATACCAGGATTCTCTGCATACACTTCCCTGTCCCTCCTTCCTTCACCACTATGAATTAGCACTGCAGAGCTCTGGAATTGCTCAGCTACTGTTTCAGAAACAGGAGAAATCTCATTATTCTGCAGAAGATACACAGAGCTATAATGTGGTGGAGTTCCTATGGAGTTATTAATTGAAACACAATAGCTCATTCAAAAGAACCTTTTTTAAAAATTGCTTTAAAAAAATTACCTGCTGGCTCAGATTTTTCAAAGGTTTCTTTAACTGTCTGTACCTATGAACACTTTCATTTGCAGTAGTTTTTCTTGGTGAATATTATATTAAGGACAATGAAATTTCAAGTTACATAGATGTTTCTGAGCTCAAAATTGTGCAGCACTGGAAGGAATTATGCTATTGTGATTGCTCAAGAATAACAGAAGCAACTTTGAAAACTGCAGCCTTTTCCTTTGTGGTATTTTTCTGTGGCTCTAAATGGAGCTAACTGGTTTCCTGTAGTATATGCAGTGAGGCAAAGAGATGTGCAGGGGCTTGTGAAACAAAGTATTCCTTAGGATGTATTTTTTATTAATATAACCTAATGTGGTGAAGTTTGGCCACTGATCTGCCAAGCATCAAAGTGAGTTAGGTCACATTTTCTGGGCGAGCTCCACAGGGAGAGCAAAGTGTCAGCCCTTTTTTGCCTCTTCCAAGGCCCTTACTGCTTTTGTAGAGTAAACAAACCATGCCTTAAGGACAAAAAGTTGGGGATGGATGTTCTGAAGCTTCCTCAAGAAGTTAGATCACCTTATAAAACTATGAGGTACTCTGCCACAGGACACTGAGTCCTTCATTTACAACTGTACCCAAGGAGGGAGCTCTGGAATTCCTGACTATAAGTGAAGTGTGGAACAGAAAAGGTGATTTCTCTGCTTCTAACAGGATCATGCTCTCCAGCCATTTCCTAAGATCACGTGTAGCCCTCTAAAAGTAACCAGAGGGGGAAAAAAACAAGGAGAAGCAACCACAGGAAGTAGCTGAATTCTGACTAGAAGCGAGGCCACATTCTGTTATCAGTTATCTTTCCCCAGCCTAAGGGACCTTTAGGCTACAGAACATACAGAACATACTGGGGGAGGCTTCTGGCTAAGGGATTATATGAAGGCTTCAGAGCACCTAGAGGGAGCTCCTTGAGCGATGGAGCTGAATTCCTGCTTTGGGGGCTGAGGATCTGTGTGAAAGACATGCTGGATCTCCCTAACGCTCTATCTGCCCACATTTAAGGAGGCTTCTTTCTACTGCTCTTTGTTGTGACATGTGGATCCAATAAGTGTCCTCTTCCCTTCTGGATATCACATACTTGCTGTGCTTGAGTTTTACCACCCCACCCCACCCCACACTTCCTTTGAAAGCCTGCCTTCCTCTCCATTGCTCCCTTCCTTCAGTTTAATAGCTCCCAAACTTTATCTGTGTTCTGGGCACAAAGGTTACTCCTGCAACCCCAGTCTGGACTGAAGAGCACTCTCTCTCTCTTTGCCACAGCAATGCTGCAACTTTGAATGGCTCTGAGCATGTGAGACAGGGCGAGGCTTAATGGCTCTAAGTCAATTAATGCTTTCCAGACTTTACACTCAACCTTAGTACTGTAGCTAAGGCTGGTTTATTCCGTAGTGCCAAAGGGCTGGTCTGGACGAGCAGGAAGAGGGGCAACATCTGGGAAAAGAACCTCCTTTTGTAGTCATGGCCAGAGCCATGAGCTCGGATGAGTTGTGTTTTGCTCAGTCTTTACACCTTCCAGCCGTGCTTGGGGCTGGCCATGGCTAGCTGCTTTCTTAGTGACAGTGCACATATGTCAGATGAACTGTACTTTCCCCTGAGGTACTGACTCAGTTTCTTTTCAGGCTTCCATCGGGGATTGCCTCCCAATAACCCCTGTAAGTCCCATGCCAGCTGCCTTCACCACAAGAAACTGCTGCTGCTGCTTGTGCACAGCAGAAAGAAGAAGTGGTGAAATGGTACATTGATTACAAAATACATTTACTCCATAGAAAGCAATGGGAAAATTTACTAGACAGAAAAAAGGCAACTTTCAACAATTTACTGAGCAAAGAGTCTCCCCCATCCCAACAACCTCATTTCCCCCCTTGAACTTAAAGCTGCCTCTGCCAACATATGGGCTGGGTACAGATTGCCATGTGTAGGCTTAAGGTGTTTTAGCAAGTTCTCCAGCTAGGAACAGGTGTGTCTTTTGAATGCCCTTTCAAGTAACATATGGACTTCAGAGAAAATCCAGCAGGGTTTTCAGATCTCACTCTCCTAGCTCTGTCTGGTCAGATGCTGTAGGGAAACCCATCTGGGCCAGCTCTCAAGTTCCTTTGTTCTGTGCTGCCACTCCTGTTGTGACAGTAACTACCACAGTGCAGATTAGAGCTCCTATTTTAGTGTTTATGTAGGCTCATCTATGCCTGAGACTCTTACTACACAGAGAGTAAATTCAGGAGTTAACTGCTCTCATACCCAAAACTTCCCAGTGCTGTTAGGGACTGAGTACAACAGCAAATTACCACACCCTTTACTCCTCACCTGGTTTTCAGAGTTCAACTCTGACAGCTAATTGGATTTAGCAGAAGTGTGCATAAGCATCTAAATCTGGTGTGAACTGATGTCACTTGGATTATGGATTCTCGCCTTCCAAGGAAGAATTTCAAACGGGGAGAGAGCAACCTGGTGAATGAAACTCAGGCCTGCAGACTGTCTGATCCTGGTAGATCCATCTAGCTTGCAGGCATGCAAATCCAGGGATAAAATTAAGAATAGAGAGCCTAGAGAGATTATACTTTGGTTCTCATTCCTATTATACACCTGCTTGTGGTTCCCAGACTCTCCTTCCTAGCACATCTGCTGGGCAGGTAGGCTGTTTAATCTATATGTTATTCCAAAGGCAGGTTCCTCTTTTCCTGCCTTTGAAAGGAAAAGAGATGTGAGGCTTCTTTTTCTTGCCTCCAAGCAGGGACCAATTTTGATTGCAAATGATGCAAAATTTATCAGAAAATTAAACTTAAACTGAGAGGCCTAAATTCCCAAATAAATGAAGTTATATAACTTTAAAAAATTGCATCCTGCATCCTTAACCCCAGGCATATTTTTGTCTTTTTCTCATGCCTTACATGCTGACATTCTTTGCATTACCACTGTCATCAGAGAGCTTCTCTATGTATTCAGCCCCTTGCTGCCCATATTTTCCTCTTTGGAAAATCCAGGTCAATGCAGTGATCAGAAAGTTCACTCAGATCAGAGTGAGTTCACTCCAATAATTTCAGGGGTAAAAGTCCTGTCTGCTGTCTGCTGTGCATTGAACAACCACATAAAAGACAGCACTGAAAGAACTTTAACTCTTTGGCTCATATCACCAATTACAGCTTGGAATGAAAACATCTTACTCATGAGTGGAAAGGAACTGCCAGACAAGAAGAACCTCCCAAGAGAAGAACTGCTGGCAACAGAGTCACTGTGGGCCTGTGCTCATATGTCACACGTGGCAGGAGAAGCCCCTCCTTGCCTTCCTTCACCTTCCTTGATGCCTCTGTACAACAGAAATGAGGCTTTGCATGTGGAGGGCCGCTCAGGGGATGATGTGGAGGATGGTCCAGCTACACAGAGATGTTGTGAAGGCCAGACTGGCCTATGACATGAGGGATATCCAGTTTTAGAAATGTTTAGCTGCTGGGCAGCCCATGCAAGTCTTCATTTCCAGCCCCACAGAAGCCTTCATTTCTTCTCATTTCTTGCGTTGCTTCAGATTTCTTTAGGTAAAGCCGTTGTTATTGTTATTAACCAGAACCTTATTTTTTGCACTTCTATGTATCAAGATCATCTCTACAAGGAAGGAAAGGTGGGTTATAGTTGTAGGTGACTCCCTTCTGAGGGAAGCAGAGGGTCCTGCCTGCCAGACAGACACTCCTGTTAGGGAACTGCTCTGCCTCCCTGGGGTCTGGTTTTAGAACAGTGGTAGGAAACTTCTTAGCCTGGTCCAAGGGCCCTTGGAGCATTACCCATTGTTTCTCTTCCATATGGGTGGTAATAAAGCTGTGAAGAGTAGTCCAAGGACAATTAAATAATACTTCATGGCCCTGGGATGGTTGGTAAGCAAATCTGGAGCAGAGGTAGTTTTTTATTTTTCTTCTTTCTGGACACACCCTAACACCTTGATGTCTTTCTCGTATTGCGGCGCCCCAAACTGCACACACTGCTTGAGGTGAGGCTGTACCAGTGCAAAGTAGAGCGGGACAGTCACCTCCTCCAGCCAGCTGGTGATGTGCTGTGCTTGATGCACCCCAAGACACAAGCTGGCACAAGATCATTCAGTGACATTGCTTTGGAAATGTCAGACTCACAAGTAATTTCATAGCCTAGTTCTTGCAATGTATGCCCCACTTAGCTGCTGAACTGTGAGTCACAACTTGAACATGGGGAAGGAAAAAATGTTGCTCTTACTTTTGCTGCAAGTAGGTGCAGAGACAGGATAATGAACTCCTATCGCTCAAACTCTGCTTTCAATTCTGTCACTGAAAATCAGCAGAGATAAAATTTAGAATGGTATTCATTGAAAGCCATTTTTTATCATTTTGATCCTTTTGTGTAAACATGGAGTTGATCAATCAATCAATCAATCAATCCATCAGTCTGGGGGTAGATGAGACAAAATTTTGGTTCAAGGGTGTCCCTGAAAAAGACTGCCACATGGAAAAGATTGATGTTCTCTGCTTCCAGTCAAGTCTGGTGTTCAGATTTTGGTAAGGTCTTGTAAGTCATCTCACTTCATAACCACTGAACCTATTGCTGATGGTGGGCAAACCTCAGAGCATAAGTTTTAAGAATCAAGGCAGTGGAAATCTTTTGTCAGTTATTCACATTTCTGACACTTTTAAATGGAAAAAGAAGTCACCCTCCTGGTTTAATAGTAGAGCCTTTACCTTTCAGTGCACCACCATAGTAACAACTCTTCACATGACTATTGGAATATCTATTACTGAATTTCTATATAAGATTTTATAAATTATACTCTCCAAGGACAGAATTTGGCAGGCCCTTTTCCATGGCTGAAATGAAGGAGAGTATTCCAGAGGCATCAGTGTTCCCACATGAATTTGCCCCCAAGCAGCTAAAACCACTGTTGCCAGCTCTTATGGAACAGAGCCATGATATGTTTTTTTGCTTCAAAGAGATGATGCTGAATGTTTACCTAAAAGTTCAAATATGTTTTGAATGTGATAACATCTAGAACTGCAATGCAGGAGGTAAAGAATCTTTATCAAGCAATCTTCAGATTGCTCAGAGCAACATCCTTGGAATACACACACTCATGCATGCTGGACGGGAATGTAGCGCCGAGTTAAACAGCCTGCAGAGTTCTCCAGTTGTTTCACAGTATTGCTTGTTGACAGAAAGTAAGCAGCTTTACAACAGACCACATGCTTGGGAGATTTTGGAGATCAGAATTTAGGAATAGGAGTGCTTGCACAAAAACCCTCAGGTTTGGAAAATCCTTGGAGGATCAAAAGCTAAAGTTAGCTCAGTAATACTGATCATGAGTAGGTCCTGCTGCTCAAATCCTGACTCTGAGAGGCACTCCTTTTTTATTGCCACAACTGATATTGATAATGCATTTTCCTAACCAGGCTTATTGAGGTTTTTCTAATGGCAGGAGGACTGAAATATAAATATGGGGGAGGCCTGGCAGATTGACTCTGTCACACTCCCACAAACTCCCAGGGTCTTTTTTCCCCCTCAGGTAGGTAAGGCAGAGGAATTTCTGTATTATGTACTGAAAATATAATTACTTACATTATGAAAAGGAAGAATGATAAACCATTGTAATTACTTACTCCTAAATAGGCAAAAATAATTTCCATTGAAGAAAGCTGACTTGGTGCCATTCTGTTTCTCCAGGTCAGTGTCCAGCCCACCTCCATCTCTGTCCTTCTGCCTTTATTAACACAGAGACAGGTTATTTCTTGAGCTTTAATTCAGGCATGGAAAAAGCTCATTTAGAACTAATATATAACCCTTATTTAAAGCCACCTCAAAACTCTTTTTTGTAGTGATGAGTAAAGGAAATTCTGAAGTGAACAGGCCACTGATGTGCCCTGACGTGCCCAGACTCTTGCAGCTGGAACTGATTGGTATTGGTTGCTCCAAAACCTGATTCTTCCTTTTCTGGGCATATGAATTTACCCTTCATCAATCCAGATAATTAGTTCCCTTATGATACAAGAATTTTGTTCTTGTTTTACGCTCATGTGGTGCTAAGTACCATCATGTAATGAACTGTGATACATAGAAGTGCAAAAAATAAGATTCTGGTTAATGACAATAACAACAGCTTTACCTAAAGAAATCTGAAGCAACACAAGAAATGAGAAGAAGTGAAGGCTTCTGTGTGGCTGGAAATGAAGACTTGCATGGGCTGCCCAGCAGCTAAACATTTCTAAAACTGGATATCCCTCATGTCATAGGCAATTCTGTCATGTAGCAAAAACAAAATTTAAATGGTTTCTGACATATTGCTTCGACCATCAAACTTCTGTTTGCTGATTTGTTCTGTATTTTTGCTACAACAACTTTCTAAACACCCAAGCAGCACTAATTTTTCATTTTATAAGACAGTAAAGTTATGATTTTCCTCCATGTTAGGCAAAATACTAATAAAACATTCTTGAACTACTGCTGAAATAGTTGATGGATCTTGAGTGCTGTGCTTGTTCCACTGAGGAGCTGCTGCCATGACACAGAGCAATTGTTTTCCTAGGGGAAGAAAACCCTTCCTTGTCTTATTGATTCTCTCATCAAGTATTAAAAAAATCCCTCTGGTTAGGTCACACTGGTGACAACCTTTGCAACAAGTTGCTCATGGTCTTAAATTTCTGCAGATGCCTCCTGTGTTAGCAGCAGAACATTCTAGAGGCTTTTCCCCTGCTAAACAACTGCCCTGGATAAAGTGAGAGACATACTGAGTATATTGGGAATATTTAATTGCAACAGAGTCACTGCCTTAAGTAACAGCAATCTCCAGGTTGCTTTACCTTCTGCTCTAAATCCAAAGCTTGAGAATTGGAATGTTTTATCCCTTTTCCCCTAATCCACCAGGCTCCACTGGGGACAGCACATGCAAGCATACGAGTCCCAGGATGCTGAGGTCATCTGCTAGCCTAAGAAAAGTGCAAAATGTCCTGGTAGCACTTACACTTTCAGAACTTTTAACCAAATAAGATGCCATGAATTTCACACACAATTGGGTCAGAAAGGTTTTCAGGTCTGGTATAACTTAAATGAAAGATTTTTGTGAATTTGTAGTCAAAGCAAACAGGCAAGCAAACAAACTCTCCAAACAATAAACAATAACAAACACAAACCCCTCAGATAGCTAATGCAACAGGTGAATATACAAGGGTTATCTGCAGCAACTAAATAAGTTCAATTTCACTTTCCAGTCATTGAGCCATGTCTTCAGTTCGTTTAAATTCACAGAAATTTGTCAGAGTTCTAATTACTATTCCATGTATATAATTTACCAAAAATGCAAAGGATTTAGAAGACTATTCATAAATCAAAACATGACTGCCTACATCCCTGCCCTGCATCTCAGTCACCTTTTCCTGGCCACAAAAGCTTCCCAGTCACCTTTTCCTGGCCACAAAAACGTGCCTGCACCTCAGGATCTTCTATCAAAGAACCTATAATCCTACATGCCTCAAAATGTTTTTGGGAGAGAGGTCTTTCAGCTGATTTCCTAACTATTTTGCAAGCAGCTAAGACTCTGTTCTGACGAATCCCCAGTGAGTTAAAATAAAACTGAAAAGAAAAGCAGATTCTGGTAAGTGAAAAAGTATCATGGGTTGAAACCTATGATAAACTGTTTGTGAAACAGCAATGCCAACTGCTTTAGAGAGAGCTAAAACCAGACTCTAAATGGTCCTCAATACAAGAAAGCTCGAACTAAAACAACTTTTCTACCTTTAACAAGTCAAAAATAATAATGAAGATTCTCAAGGTGGAGAAGTTGGAACCTGATTGGGAAAAAAAAGTCTTATTTCTTTTACTTACTAATCACTTTTTAAAAAATGTATCTAGGAATCTTTGTGGTTTTGAGGTTATCTAGCTAATAGTTTGGAGACTTTAAAAGTCTTTCCTGCTTCAGAAAAACAAAACCAACATGTAAAGTAAATTCAAATTGAAGTCAAGAGAACCTGCATAGCCTTAACATCAAGGCAAAGAACTGCAGCCAGGAGCTGTGCACTTTTCCTTTTTAAGTGGAATCTCAGAGGATCAAAATCTGATTCTCTCCCTTATGTCCCCAATTATTTGACAAAGAAGCTCTGGCCTTCAGCTTGAATGAAAATACATGGGCTGCTCGTTTTGCTTATCTTGCAAACCCTACAGAGGAACCTTCTCCAGGCAGTGGGGCAGAGCTGAGCTCTGAGCTGTGCTCTGTGTACGAGCAGCTCCACCTGACGCAGCCCCAGGTGACCCTGCAGTCCCCATTCCTGCAGCAGCAGCTGCTGCTCTTCTCCTCCATCCTGCCAGGCTCTTTGGGACACTCATCCCCTGGCAGCTGCCCCAGCCATCCCTTCAGCAGACACAGGGGACAGACATTCCCTCTGTTCCCCTCCCAAGTCCCATGGTTTTGTTGCTCAGAAGAACACACAGGAGAAGTTGGCACAAAAAAAACCCACCAGGCAAGGCTCTTATAAAGACTGCTTGCCTCACATCAAGTGGGCAAGGCTTACAAAAATTAATCCACTGCTGCTGACAGGGGTTCCTACCTAAAAAAGCCACCAGATTTTGGGCAGGAGAGTGTCAGCTAGGCAGGAGTTAACACAGAATCACAGTGCCCCTTAAACTCTGTGGCCTTAGTCTGAATCAGTTCAGACCCTATTAATCTGCCAATTTTCAGGAAACATGCATGGATGTTGGGGAAAATTATTGAAGTTTTTCTGCTTTTTCCAGAAAAAAAATAGCGTAAACATGTGTGCTTATTAATAGAGTGGGAAAAAATGCACATCTCTGCTACTTATTATTTATTCTTTGGTTATTTTCACCAATAAAATTTATTTTTTCCTTTTTGGCAGACATGCTATTTTTATGTTGGGAAGTTTGTCTGTATTTCAAAGGGAAGGAATTTCTTTGATAACATGAAAGAGAAGCAAACAAACTGGCAGAAAAAACATGTGGGTCACTAGGACCAATGCTGACATAAGCCTTCAAATAAACTTTGTCCCAGGTTTGTTTTATCGTTTATACAAGAAATTTAGTTCTATTTTTCAAAATGTGCCTTTGGGCAACTACACAAATCCTGTTCCATTAGTGTAATTGTACTAATTTTAATCACAAGCAGCTTGTAATCACTGAAATACCTTCTGACTAAAACTATTAAAGCATTTGACAGTGATGCATGCAAAACAGCATCCTGTGATTAGGTTGTATCATTAGTGGGAGATGTTTCAGCTCATATGATTAAATCTTCCTGACATTTGGTATTACATTTGCAATGGCTGTTTGATCATGCACTCGCACACATGACAACAAATCTGTGCTCATTCAGACAAGGTCAGCACAGAAATGCTGTAAACAGTGTAACAAGCAGCCTTGCATTTGCCCACGTGGAACAGAAAGAAAGAACTTGTCTTGAAATTCTTGAAATATTCAAACCCTGTGCCTCTGTGATCAATTTTCTCAGTGCAAGCACTGGATTAAAGGAATTTTTCCCCTAACAGCTCATTCCCAGCTCATCCTTGGCCTGCAGTTGTACCAGTACAGCTTGGACATGGAAAAGAACTGACAGGAAGACTTCTGTGTCAGTCTCCCAGTGCATTTCATGCTTTTATCTCACTAACTACTGTACAACTGAAGATGAAAGTCTATCCTGATGCTAAAGCAAGTTTCCTGTCTGACCAGTCTGGCAGTCACACTCCCACCCCCAAGGCACTCACTGTTGGGACTGAAGCCCCTTGGCAGTGGGGCGATTCCAGTGACCGAATGGGTCAAGCCCCACTTGACTCCCCACACACCTCACATTCACACAGCCAGACAAGCTTCCCTCACTGGTTGGAGCCCAGATTTCCCATAGCAGAGTCCCAGATGTCAGCATCCTTCCCACTGTTTAATTGTGCTGCAGTAACTGCTGGACAGACACAGCTCCCACTGGTACCTCTGAGGAGGGACACAGGAAAAAAGGAACCCCTGGGCTTTTGTCCCCTCACAGTTTAAGTGTGCCACACTCTGGGTATTGTATTTGCTGGGAATGCCCTGACGAAGGCAGGACTGCTGCATCTGACTCCATGTTCTCAGAAGGCTAATTTATTATTTTATAATAGTGTATTATATTAAAGAATACTATACTAAACTAAAGAATACAGAAAAGATACTTACTGAATGCTAAAAAAGATAATAATGAAAACTTGTGACTCTTTCCTGAGTCCCAACACAGCTTGGGACAGGCCAAGGAGTCAAAACAACTCACACCAGAATCCAATGAAACAATCACCTGTGGGTAAACAATCTCCAAACACATTCCAAAGGAGCAAAACACAGGAGAAGCAAATGAGATAAGAATTGTTTTCCTTTTCTCTGAGGCTTCTCAGCTTCCCAGGAGAAAAATCCTGGGTGAAGGGATTTTTTTCAGAGAATGTGAATGCCACAGGCTGAGGTCTTCCTGCTGGACCATTGGGTCCTGTTGGGCTTGAGTGCCTGGTCACCTGGCTGGAGCTGCAGGTCCCTGTGCCCTTTGTGGTGGAAAGGGCTGGTGCCACCTCATGGCCCCTCCAGCCTTGACCCCAGCCAGGATCAACCTGCAGCTCCCACTGCAGCTCCTCCCTGAGCCACTGGCACTGTGTGTATTCCTCAAGCCAGTTGAAGCCAGTTCAGCTGGCAGAGCCCCTGAGAGCTCCAGAACTACATTCCTTTTGGCAGCAGTGTGTACAGCCACACCAATGAAGCTGACCCACCCCCACCACGGGTTTAAAATTAAAGCATTGTGTTCTGCTTCAAATAATGCCATGGATGTGGGGACAAACTGTTCTGAGTGTGTTCTCTTTGATACCCCATAAGCTGCAAACTGCTGTTTCCATCTCCCTAAAGTCTGGCCAGCATCCTGGTACAGATGGCTGTTGTACATGTGTCTGCCAGGACAGCCAAACTGCCAAGGCTCTGTGGTGCTGATGTCCTCACTCAGCCAGGGAGAAACCTTTATTTAGGCACACTTACACTGGCAGAAGATGAGTTTTGGCAGCACAGAGTGCACTGGCACAGGATGAAATGAACAGAATTTGTTTAAAGCACAGATTTGCTTTCCGTGAACGTCCCAGTCTTATCAAAGCACTTTTGTTAAATTCCCACTGCATGCATGGAGCACAATTCCAACAGGACCAGGATTTTCCTCTCAAAACCATAAGCTGTGTCATGAGGAACTGCTAAGTTCATTCCCACTGGGAGACAACTGTGATTTGAGAAACCTTGCAAATCATCAATTTATTTTGAGTATGTAATACAGACAAAAAGTCTCTACAGGCAACTCCACTGCACGTGCTGGCCCAAGATTGAAAAGCTGTAATTTTGGAGGATGCAAAGCTGTTATGAAGAGGTAGATCACAGATATATTCTGTTCATTTGCTCAAAGAGGAAACTTTCAACTTCTCCTTTTTCCTTTTTTTTTTTTTTTTCCAAAGTAGTTCCTTATCAGAAGCATGCAACTGACAATGAACCAAAGGCACATTTTGGTCTTAGGGATCTGATTAGAAGTGAAAAGTAACATGACCACTACAAGCATTCCTGAATTAGAGGTAATCAAGATCCTGAGATGATCACTAGAGGGGGGTCAGTCTCCTTAAACACTTTGTCATCTTAAAGCAATCAGATCCAATTTCATTTGCTTTCAGTCAAAAGACAGCCTTCAGCTAAAAGCATTTATTCAATGAAGACATTTACACTGAGTCTGTTAAAGTCCTGGCTGACAATGTTTGCTTACCCAGAAATTTCTACCTCGGTTTCACTCTCTAGCACTCTTCTGTCCATTTTTGGTTTTTTTTACAGGAAAAGCAAAGACCCCAAGTAGGGTGAATCAGCTCATTAAAGGATTGGATGAGCACCAGAGCCAAAGCCATGGAATCAGGCAGAGAAGTTGAGTGGTTAAACTGAGGTGGCCTTTGTCACTACTCAGAGAGAAGGAATACTTGTGGAGCAAGATTTTGGTTTGCCCTTTCATTCTTTTTACTCAAGGGGTGATAGAGATGGTACCACAATAGTATTTCATTATTATTTCCAAGAAGAAAATTCCGGTTAAATTGTCAAATTAAATGCCCAGGAATTAGACAGGGAACATAACAAAAACCAGGTGTTTTCTGCTACACACTGTAGTTCTGCTGTAACCTCAAAATTCAGTACAGATTCAATGAAATCACCTCAAAAATCCAACCCCAATTACATGTGAACTTTTACTGAGTTTCAGATGAACCTTAGATTAATGTTTTTGGCCAGAAACCATGGGAAATATGTTAACTTCATATGATCAAACCACAAAAAGGATGAAAATAAGCAACTAAGGCTGAGTTTTGTTTTGAAGGGTTTTGCAAAATGAAGCCCAGTTACTGGGAATTCACATGATGCAAACTCAGAAATAAAACCTCCACAAAGTCCCTGAGAAATGAAGCAGGAGTATTTGACACTGTGCTCCTACTCCCCTTTAAGTGCTCCTAAGTGGCAATTATTGCTACTCTGTCTTCTATGCTTCTTTTTCCAAGGTTGTACATGAAAACTCAGATCTACCTCAAACATCAACCCTTCCACTGAGGGATTATGTTGAAGGAACACAGCTTTGGGTTTGTATATTTTTGCTTGAGTGTCTTGTTTGGGTATTTCAATGTGAAAAAAGAAACACCTACAGATGTCTGTTTTGCAGTTGAGTTTGTTTTTGGCAAATATAAGTTTAAAATTGAAAACAGGGACTCAACAAACCCATGTTATCATAATCAATATTCCTGATCCTAAGCAAAGGCAGAAAACACTTTTGAGTTTGATTTGTGCCAGTTTGAATTGAGATCATTGCAAAGTTGCTGCTGACATCAGAACAGCACTGGAGGGTGAGGCTCTGGATTCAATCTGTGTTAGGCTGTCTGAAAGCTCCTGAAATGCTGCATTTCCCAGCAGTTAAGGAATAGCTGGACATGGCATCCTGGCAACAACACAGACCCTGGTGGGTGGCTGGTACTGCTGGAGACACACACTGGGAAAAATGCTTCCACAGAGGCCAGGCAGCCAAGTCCTCAGAGATGAGCTGAAATCCTGAGGCCCAAAGGAATTTTTGACAATATACAATCTGCTGTATGCAGTTTGCCTTGGGAGCTAAGCATACCCTTGGTTGCTATTCCAGCACAAGCTGGTCTGCCCCTGCCTGTTTGCAGCATTTCACAGATTTCCTCAACCTCATGTGATGTCCCTATCCATAGCAGGGATCACCTTAAAATTTAGATGCTATGCACTCCTTGAGGCACTTACAACTTCTTACAGAGATCCAGGGTGAGACCCAGAGGGCCCTGGGACCTGTTTCTGTAGCAGAACAAACTGGCAAATGCTCAAATCCTCTTCTCCTCCTCCTCAAACACCAGCACTGCGCTTTGTGCATCTTATGTCATTTCAGTGTGCTGAGTGAAGGTGCTCTAAAATCCTGTTACAACAGGATCTGTTCAGTGAAAAAGCACATTGCAAATGCACTTCCATTAGGAGTTCTGGGCAATGCCTCCTTTTGCAATGTATTTACATGGCTCTGTAAATATCCAGGGCAAAGAGTAACCCTTGGCTAATAATACAACCCACTGATAGGGTCAGTACACTTCAGTTTACTGACAAGAGGCTGGAATAGTCTGATGCTGAGGAAAAACAGAAACCAGGCACCAGCTATGCCAGTATTCAGAGCTGCTGGCTATACACAGTATTTTTCACTTAGCAGGCACCAGGAGCTATTATAAAAAACATTTATCAGGAAGACCCCATGCTCCTTTAATCCCTAAAGGAATTATTTAGATACACATTAGGCTTCAACTCTTCAAGTCAAAATTTGCAGAGACCTTTCAGAGAGAATGACATATGTTAGAAGTCAATTTAAATGGTATTACCAAAATCTGAGGAGTTAAAAGCACACACTGACGTTGAATAATTTTTTAAAGCACTCAGGAGACTTTGAAGCTTGCTCTACCTGTGTCATTAAATACCATCATTTCTGAGCAAGCAGAGGATTCAGGAAGCTCCTTCAGAGTCATGGTCAATTTGCTGTTTATTTACTGTAAGGCAGCTCTTCCATGGAGGTTCCATGCCAGCTTAATAAACTCACAGTAACAACTGCAGGGTGATAAAGGGCTAAACCATTCCCCTGTAGGGTCTTCAAACATAAGCTGGGCTGCCTAGGACACTTCCAGGGCTGCAAGGACCCTGCCAGGGCACCCAGGCACATCCCAAGGGATGCTCAGAAGGGGATATTTTCTCCAGTATTGAGCAGGGTGGAGCTTTGCTGGTCACTTCCATTAGCCAAACCAGGTTGTTTGGAAATCCCTGAAGAGCAGAGTGATAAGCTTTTAAAAATTATGGGAGGGGGATTTTCTCAGAAGAAATGAGAAAATATTATAACAGATATTATCCTATCTGCAGAAAGACCTACAAACAGAGAAAGGAAAAAAAAAAAAAAGAAGTAAATCCAGAAATTTCACTCTTCTCCAATAGACATGCTGTAAATACACTGTACCCCACCAACTCAATCAGCTGAGTAGCTGTGCCACCCTTAACTCAGAAAACAAAATCACCCAACCAAGCTAACCCTTCTGGGCTGGGGGGGATTCACATTTCTGGTGAAATGGTCAGGGGAATTTTGATATGGTCCTATCTTTACTTAAAGGCACACAGAGATACAGTAGGAACCTGTGTAATCAGTCTGAAAGCTTACCCAATCAGGTGAGAATTATTTTTTTCTTATTTTATTCCTACACTGTGGCTGTGTTTTGATATTTGCCAGTGCTCAAAAGGACAAGGGGTGCCCATTGTCAATAATCAGTAATGCAAAAGACATTTTCCCAGTAGCACCATCAGGTGCAGGATTTGCCAGCTGGGCCAGTTCCTCATCTAAATGCCAAATCCATTCTTTGGACAATCCTGGGACAAGAAAGACCAGCCCTTTATGCCAGTGGGGCTGATGAGGCTTTTTCCAGGTGGCTGCTCAGGAGCTCTTGTGTCTATTTGAGAAGCAACTCCATTTCTGCTGGGTACCACGCTGTTCATGAAGTGTGTGATACCATCAAGGCATTGGGGAGATGCTTTGAGACTTTATAGCTAGCATAGAACAACAAGATGATAAAGAGGATAGAGGAGTTAATACTCAAAGGCAACACCACCAACAGATACTTTTGCTCTCAGGAAACATGAAGTTTTTCTATTGAGAATTTAAAAAAAACAAAGTTCATCGAAGTGGAGCCAAATGGATGCAGTAACTTCACCGAAGCTGCTTGCATGGAGCAAATTCAAAATAAAGAAATTGAAGGTCAAAATGAAATTAGTGCTAAAATTAGCATTTGGGCTGCATCTGGAGAGCTTTGCATGGTATTTTTTCACATTTTGTTTTCCAGGTTAATTTTTTTCTGAGGCAGCTAATCTTGTGATATTGTGTCATGCTAGCTGCCCCTCCTACAGTGACAGAGCTTCCTGCCTGGGAGTTGATATGAAGAGACTTCTTGAAAAGGTTTAATAATTTTGGGGGCTTTTTTTTTTTCCCCCTAAAGTGGATCTGAGGGGATGTTAGGAAGGATGGCCCTGCAGTCACTGATCTGCTTGTGAAATGAGAGAACCTGCAGTGAATTCTCAGCAAATTTGACCCCACTGACATACCTCCTGACCAACAAAAGAGGAAGAATAATGCTCAGATTTGTCATCCCTTGCCTCATGTACCAAAAATACTATTTTGTTGAAGCACAACATCTTCTCAGCCTTTAAAGAGCATGGTGTGGGTGCCTGGTACCAGATGCTTCACAACAGAAATTCTGAACAATGCCACCTCCCTCACCAAGCCTGAAGGACAGTGAAATGAAGAGAGAGAAAAAGCATCTCTAGGAAGGTTTAAGGCTGATACTACTGGGGATAATGACACTCAGGAGCCACACAAAACTGAGAAAAGAAAATAGAATCTCTGAAAGTTACTAATAACTAACAGGCTCCTTTTGAGATTAATGAGCCATGGGAAGCAATGGGTCTTACAGGCCAATGGGGCTGGACAATCCCCTAGCAAGAAGAAAGCAAAAACCCTGTTTTTGTAAATGGGCATTTTTCTGTCTCAGTCCCTAGTATGACATAGTTTTCTCCACAATTCTCCCCCATTATTTCTTCATTTTCCAGTGGATGGAGACAAATTTATTCTTGCTCTTTTTAGCTGTGTAAGTGACTTTCTGCTGCATGCAGATACCCTTTCTATGGAAAAACAAAAGCTAGATCGCTCTCCATGTGCTTTTTTTTTTTTTTTTCCTGCTGAATGGCCTTTCTATCCACCAGTTCATCTCTGCAATCATATGAGGAACACGGGAGTTTTTCCTGATAATTTACTTTTTTTTAACCACAGTTGGGCAAGGCTTCAGTTCTATCCTATGAGAACTTCCCCTAATACTCTGTAAATTAGCAGTGCTTTCAGGCTGCAGCTCTCAAGGGGACCACCACATTTGCATTGGTGACAGCCAGCTCCTGCTCCAGGGTCACTCCAGTCACATTTCTTTTGCATCAAGTTGACACTCAGGGTCAAGTGACATGTTAGCTTTGACACTGCACTGATATTTGACTTCATCAGCCTCCCAAGGTCAGGCTGCTCTTGGCTGAGCAGCACAGACAGAGGAGTTTGTGCTTGCCTCCCTCTGCTTGGGTTGGGAAATGATGGAGCAGTTACTTCTACAGGAGGATAAATGGTAGGCAGAGGAGAAATGCTGTCTGAGAGCCAAGTTCGCTTTTGCCCTGCTGTTCCTGTAGTAGTATAACAAAATAATTCACACCTTTCTTGCTAAGGTAGAAAAACTGAGTGCCCACCAGTCTGCCCAGTTTATCACCAGGCTATGCTAGTACCCTCCTGTGTTACAGATTATTTCCTCCTTTTAGGCTAAATGCTATTAAATTCTCAGGGTAGAGTTCCCTCACTCCCTTAGAATAAAGCTGTGTTATTTTCTGTAATGGTCACACTCAAACCAGTGAGTTACATTCATTTCATCTGTTTGCCTCATCAATTTGTGTCCCACATCAGTTCAGAGAAATCAAAATCATTAACCCTGTAATATAAAAGGTGAGTTTTAATTGCTTGATAATAAGCAACAAACTGCCTTTACAGCCCCTGACAATCAAGCAGGTTCTTAAATGGGCAGTGTCAGGGGGGTCTGTGAGGCATCTGTGCACTTTCACAGCACTACACACATGATGGAGAACCTCTGTTTACTTTTGCAGCAGGGGGGATCTGGGAAAGCATCCTGGAAACAGAAATGTATTTTAAAATCCAGAACCCAAACAGGCAAAGGAAGAATAATCACCTTATTGAAGACACTGTGATTTAAACAAGTGACATCCTTCCCATCCTATAAAACTACTGCAAGGATTAACCAGCACTTGGATATTTATGTCTGACAGCAGTCCTAAAAATGAGTTGCACTGCATGCAGTCTGGAAAAGAGACAAAGTGACACATTCAGCTTACATAACACCATAAAAAAAGAAAATTGCTACAATTCAAAACAAAAAGAAAAAAAAAATCGATCAGGACATAGATGCCTTCTGGCTACCACACAAACAGCCACCTCAGCATCTTCTGCTGCTTTAATTGCATTTTGGTTCAAAACCTTCAGTATAACTCAGTAAATAGAAATAAATAGTAGCAGATGAATACATCTGTCCCCCTGTAAACACAGGAGAAAATCATCTACCCAACACTTCACCTATTACTTCAATAATATCTTTAGAAACACAGTATGTGAAGAAATGTTATGTAAGAAACAAAGTCAAATCATGATATTTGAAAACTGAAGACACTTCTGTTTGGCCAAAGTAATTGCTGTTTTTCCCATGTGTGAAAAATTTGTTCTGCAATTTGAAAACATCTCCGTTGAATTTTATTCAATAACATTCTAGTTGCTGCTTCTTTATCTTCTGGGCCTCCTTTTATTTGGTCCATCATACCAAAATACACTTATGTAAGCCAGAATTCTCTGTTTTGATGCCACTAGATCCCTCACTAAAGAATATCCAGACCCAGCTTACTTCTTTTAATCTTGTATCTTGAAAGTCTTTTCTCTTTCAGTACTCTAACCCAACATGCTGTTTTTTCATAGTGTTTGGCACTGAGTTGTCTTGCACCAAGATACCGTAAACCTCCTTTCTTCCACTCCAAATGGTAGAACAGAAAAGCAGACAAAACTTGATGATTAAAACCACTTGAAAGTAGTACAAAATAGCTTCTCAAATTCTACTATCACATGCAATATTCCTCCTGTCCTCTTTTCTACTCAGAATCTTCTGGTATTGATACCTGGGCAAGGAGAGTGTGAAATGTACTTTGAAATACTTTGCACAGAGGAAAACCTACTTCTTCCTTCTTGTGTGTTTGGCAGTTTCTCCTCAAATACTTGTGCCTTCCCCTGCCTGAGTTTCTGAAAAACCTATTCCTATTCTCTATTCCATTCCTTTTCTCCATCTTCTACTTCAGAAAGTAGACATGACTATGAGGAAGAACTTCTTTACTGTGAGGGTGACTGTTACATTCATATTTTCTGAAAAATCCCTTTGCCCAGGATTTTTCTCCTGGGAAGCTGAGAAGCTTCAGAGAAAAATGAAAACAATAATTAACTCATTTTTTTCTCTTCTGTTTTGCTCACGTGGAATGTGTTTGGAGATTGTTTATCCAACAGGTGATTGTTTTATTGGTTTTTGATGTATATTGTTTTCTCTCATTGGCTAATCAGTACTAAGCTGTGTTGGGACTCTGAAGAGAGTCACAAGTTTTTATTATTTTTAGCCTTCTGTAAGTATCCTTTCTGTATTCTTTAGTATAGTTTAGTTTAGTATTATTTTATATAATATAGTATCATGGAATAATAAATTAGCCTTCTGAGAACATGAAGTCAAATTCATCATCTCTTCCCTCATCTGGGGAGAATGCAAATACAATAGGTGACTAAGCACTGGAGCAGGCTGCCCAGGGAGGTTGTGGAGTCTCCTTTCCTGAAAATATTCAAAACCTTTCTGGACACAATCCCAAGTCACATGCTCTAGGGGACCCTGCTTGAGCAGGGACATCGGACTAGATGTCCTCCAGTGTTCCTTTGCAATTTTACCCATCTGTGGTTCTGTGACCTAAATCTCATCTTCTGTGGATTTCCTGCTGTTGGACATAACCCACTAAGGAAATGCAGAATATACATTTCAAATGCATTGAGCTGACACAGAACCCTCTGATCATTGCATCCTAAAAGAGATTTCAGTAAGCAATAGAATAAGATCTGCATATTTTATATGCTGAGAGAGATCCTGGCACTGGAGAAATAGGGGTTTGCTGACCTTTCCTCCAAATTTCCAGAAATCATCTTGAATGAAATCTAACAGAAAGACATGGAAAAAGATTAAATAATTTCTCTCAGGATAATGTGGCTGAACCCATGGCAGAGTAAACACAGAGGTTTTGGGATGACTCTGACCCCTAGCAATTGTGTCTCCTGTTCCCTCATGGCAGCCAACTTATATCCTACTGCAAAACAGGGCAACTTCATTTACAACTCTTCTTCTTAGGATTTCAATAATAGTATCAGATAATTATTCAATATAACCTAGGTCTGACACTGACACTGCTCCCAGCGTGCTCTGTAAAAACAGACTTCTAACTCCATAATGCAGGAATAGGCTCATTCCTAATCATCAACAGGAGATGAGAGTCTATTTAGAATCCTCTTGTAAACAAAACCACAGATGGGGAGAATTATTTCCTTGCAGAAGAGGCTGCCCACACATTTTGTGCTCTCAGAATGGTTCAGTTTATATCAGCTCCAGATGATCTGCTTTTCACCACCACTCTAAGCAAATACTGCAGAGTGCAGGCACTCACTGCAGAGAGTGCAAAAAACAGTGCAAAGGCAGCTTTGCCATTACACATTAAAAAATAGCTCTTCAAGCATTATCAAACAGGTCTGGAGGAAAACACAAATCTTGACAGGGTTGCAGAAAAAAGTAGAAGCTGTTCTGGCTTTGAGCCTTTCCTGGGATTTCAGGATTCTCAGAATTCATATTTAAATCCTTGATCAGATACTTGCTCAAAGAGAGCAATTATGACAGTTTAAAATAAAATAAATTAATCAACAATTAATCAATTAATCTACTAGTAGTCCCAGCAAAGCATTCTTCTTTGGATCTTAATAGGTGATAAAAACCTAGTAAGACAGTTATCAGTGAGATTGAAATGGGTTTACAGCTTCAGACCCTCCAGGACCTTGGGACCCCACAGTCCTGACCTAATGCTGAAAAGTTCCATCTTTCTCACAAACTACCTAAGCCCATCCCTAAATGACAAAGACACCCTGAAAGATCACACTTTGGTTTGTGCTAGGTTATTTCTTTCTTATTTGTCTCCTCAAAGCAGCTAAACTTTCCTTGAATGAGGGCCTAAAGCAAACATGTGAAGGAGGTGTTTAATTCACCTCTGAAAGAGAAAAGGTCTTTCTTGCTGTGTCCATCCCATCACAGAAGAAGACAGGCAGCTGTACTGGGTACTTTATTTCCTTTGTGTATTTTCCAGAGCCCTGTTCCTTGCAACCAGGGTGAATACTGGAAAAGCAGAAGCTTGGGGATGGCCCTGGGAGGAGAAGAAGGATAAACAAACTCCTCCTGATTTTCATTGAAGAGCATCTTTTCATAGGATGATGCATTGCAGCATGTTTGTTTTAAACTAAATATACTTGAAGTTCTTGGGTACATTAAAAGGAACTCACTAAAGTACCCATTTAAGAATGTTTATTTATTTGGTTCAAACTGTTTACATTCAGGAAAAAGAATTTCCTCTATCTGTTGATTAGACAGATTCTGAGAGGGTGAAACTGGGCACACAAACAAAAATCCAAAGCTACTCCTTAAAATAGGAAAGCCTCAGCCTTGCCCAAGGCTTTCTGGGCATTTTAGCAAGCAGCAACAAGAAATTACTGTAACCAACAGACATAAGCCTGCAAAAAGTCTTGAGAGACAAGAGACTAAAGGTATTCATGTGAGAAAACAACTCAACAGGAGCAATCCTACCATCTTATCAGAAATCTAAAGAAAATTTACATCTTGAACTGTTTCTGGAAAGATGCCACAAGGGCTCTGTGGTCTGAATTAAAAATCATGAAGCATTGTTATGAAACTAATTGTTTCTGATATGAATATGTTAAGTAAGAATGTAATTAAAAGTGTTCTGCTTTATTTCCCCTCAATATGTTGAGCACAGCTAGCTCTCAGTAGACAATCTGGAAAACCATAAAAGCTTAGGACCACTGTGAAGTCAGACTTTTTTTTGGTTGTCACATTACTCCAGCTTTTATTATCCATGGGTAATTGTTGTAATCACATGTTGAGTTGGAATTCATACTTTTACCTGCAGAGGATTGTAATACTTCCATTCTATAAGCATCGTGATGCTTGACACATGCTCTGAAACCCTCTCCATGAAGTGAAATATGAAGTAGATGACAAGATAGTAACTTTGGATCCTCATGACTGCTTGAGCTCAGACTATATTTCCAATTGCATTTTGAGTGGGATATAATTTTAAATCCATAGCAAGGCTCCCACTGAATGAAATAATTGTCCCTTCAAACTTTAGTGTATGAGATGACACCTAGAGAGAGCATAGTCTGCAGAAGCTAAAAGCACCCTGCTGAAGGTACAGGTGAAAATGGGGTGATTATCTTCCAGAATGAACATAGCACCTAAAACAAAGGTGAAACACCTAAAACAAAGGGCATCTGGAGGCAGCTGAATGTGCAGGAGCCTCAGACTTAACACTCTGAAGGAATTTAAGACATTCTAAGTGAGGGTGATCTGCTCAGGCTGATTTCCCACATCCCAAGCCTCAGCCTGCTTATCTCACAGCAGACATTCCTTGAAAAAACACCAGTCCATCACTGCCTTCAGTCCACAAACTGTTTCACACAGCCTCGGAGTGCCAAGAGGTCGCTTTGGGCCAGAGGCATCACGGTGTCCTTGCCCTGTTTCTTGCAGCCTCCTGTAAGCGTGGCCACTGCCAGAAAGAGCAGAAGGGCCACTCTGCACTCACACTGCAGGGACATCCACGTGCACTTGTTATTTTGAAATAATTATGCCTATGAAGAAACAAGGTAAAGTCTACAGGCTAACCATAGACTAATGAAAAGCCATGTGCCAGATGCTTTAAGGAATATGACAAGTTCTCCTAAGGGAAGAGACTTGCCAGAAGTTGGTCACCAAGCACTTTTATATGGTTAAGATTTTAACTTGGCAAGACTGAGTGGAAATTCGTGTCAGGCTTTCAAGTTGGTAGCAGGTAAAATATTCATGAGTCAAAAGGGCTCTTTACTTCAGAGCAAAGCTTTTTTGCTGACACCCAAGCTAAGCAAAGTAAGTACGACAAAAATCAATGACTAAACAAAACTCAGCTGAGTTTAAACTCCTAACCCTGAACCACAATGAAGACCTTAAGACTTCCTTAAACTTTCTACTTAGACACTGGAACAGTAAGGTCCAGTGGTCAGGGATGTTGCATTCCCTTAGAATGATTCTGTTGTCGCATAAATAACAACTTGTACCAGAATAAAGCATAAAACAACTCTCCAACCAAGCAGAGTTTCAAAGTTTTAACTGATTATTCTGGAGGTTTGTGTCTTATACTCATTTCAAAAGCCTCCTGAGGGAGCCCACATGTAACTTCTCTGCATTATTGTAATATTTGCAAAGACTGAGACACTCACTCAAATCTCAGGCTGTTTACATATTTTGAAAAGCAGAAGATCAAGTGCAAACTACCAACACTAGCTTGAGTCTGGGTCTAAATCTATGACTTTATTTGGATTTTTTAAAATAACCACATGGCCTAAAATTCTTGGTGAAAAACATTTTTGTGTGAATCTAACACATCTCAAGCCGATAGCTTAGTTCTTTTCTTAGCACCATCTTCTGTTGTTTCACAGGGAGGAGCCACCTAAGATACACAAATAGACTTTTTTTTTCTGTGTCAGAGAGGTGCTTAAAAAACACACCAAGTCAGTCTCAGAGGGTAGGGAATCCAGGCAGGTTCTCCTTGCTGCCACAAAGCAACCTTGCCACAGGGCTGGAACAGAACATGAGGTTGGCGAGGTGACTGGCAAGCTGCTGTAAAATCTCCTGTGAGAGAATTTACTCACAAAAAAATGGGCCCAGCATGCTGAGAAATCCTTATGCCTATCAGGACAAGAAATGGCAAAAAGAAAAGCAAAAGGGGCAGGCAATGATGGTGTGTGCCAATGTTTAGGCTGATGGGCCATGGAGAAATGCCCCCATCTTTCTCTCTGACAGAGCTAGCAACTCTCCAAGGGAGGCAGAGGGAGGGGAGAGGAAAAGAGGGAATCCATAGGCAAAGAAAGTCAGAGGGTAGCACAGCACTGACTCAGAAGTCAGCAGAGGTGCTATTCTTTCCACTGTCACATGGAGCAATCAGGATCTTTGGACAGGGACACTTGCACCACATGGTTGCTCATACGACCTCTCCCACTTGTGCACACTCCAAGAACTTGTTCATGTGATGATCCCAGTCTAACTATTTCTCTGCAGGATGTGCTACCTCCATGCTTAAAACTATCATCTTTAGCTAAAGTCTCTTTTCATCCTGGCATCTTAAAACCCTTAAACAAGCATGGTAGTCCCCTATAAATACACTGCTTAAGCTTCCTGTATAGGTTTTTCTGTAGTTTTATAGCTGCTTGAAGTTCTCTTGTGCTGTATTTAGCAATTCCTCTGGTTTTCCATAGCCCTTGCAGAGAAAATCCCCAACAACTCTACTCCCTTACAAAAACAGAGTTCAAAAGAAATTAATAATGTCCCTGTGATCACAGTAGTGTTTGGGACTGTTAGAAGTAAATTCCATTCAGTCCACCCCCACAATTTCTTTTGGAAGCCTACTGAGGTCCACAGCTGTTAAATACATGTTTAACACCAAAAAAAAAACCCCTTTGGTCTCTTTACTTCCTTCTCTTGCTGTCACTGCTTCAACTTCCTCTTTCCTTTTATCCCTGATCCCTTTAAACAAGACCAAGCTTTTTAATCACTGTAAAGGACTGATTTTATTTTTAGCTTGTTTTGTGGTGCAGGTGTTATTCTGTTTGGGCAGGCACTGAGCTGACCTTTCATTGCAGCTGGGACTCCTCTTTCCTATTTCTGGGGCAGAACCCTCACTTGACTTTGTTCTTGAGCCTGTCCTTCTAGATACTACATGGCATTCAAAAGAATGACCTGAATTTAGATAATTCTTCAAATTTAAAGCAAAAAGAGAAGGACTTGATTTGCACTGTCATTTTGGATCCCTTGATGTCTTTCTTGAAACAGGATAAGGCAACAGAGTCCACCCAAGGTTTCTACTGTACTATCACTTATGAACTTGATATTGTGGGAGTAGAGTTGAGGAGTTTCAATCACTTTAATAACTCTGCCTAGCATAGCAAGCAACTGCAGCTGTGCAGGAACTTCAGAGCTGCATCTTTCAACCAACCAGTATTTTCCCTGGTTTCCCTAAGAAAACAGCATCTCTGTTTATAAAGGAAGACCCAAGACAATTAAGCTGATCTTCAAAAATCCTTTCTGACACTCCCCTACTGTGTCTCTATATTTGGTGCAAACAGGGCTCTGCCAGTCATATGCCATTATCAGCATAACTCCTATCAGAAAACATTGTGGTAAATGTCCATAGCATGGTCATGGGATCTTTCTGGGGGTCCTCTCTCCACCCTTACCACACACTGGCTGAGCACTACCAGTTTGCTCTTGCACTGCCCTTCACCACCCAGGGATCCTCACTGTGTCTCACTGTTTATTCAAGTCTGTGTCACACCATTGAACAAATGATCCCAACACACAAATGACAGCCCAGAGTAACTTGAAAGCCACCTTGAACCCCAGAGCTGGCTAACAGCCTGCATGTGCTGAAAGACAAGCATTTCAATTTATCTGACACTTCTGTAGTTACCATGTGCTAATTTTCAGACTGCTGCATTCAAACACAGACACTTCACTGCCACATGCTACAAAATTTAAGAGAAAACTAAGTTCCAAGGAAGGAAGAGATACAAGAGCACAACTTTATCCCTAGCTTTGATGAGATAGTGTCTCAAGCCCCAGAGGCACTGGGTCTGGCTCAAGGTCCAGAATGAGCTTGTGGCATAATCAGAAGCTAAACCCACGTGTCTTATGTGTCATTTCTACTGGTGCAGAAAACAAAACCAAACTAGGAACTCGGAACTGAATGAGTTTCTCAGCTACGGCTTTGCAGAAACAAACCGTCCCTTGAGAGAATTTGCCACATGTGTAAGAATGTTAAATAACTCCCTAAGCAAAGAACAAGTAATCTTCTGTGAATTCATTCTGAGAGGCTGTGTTCCCATGGGGAAACTCTGGTGTTTAATAAGAGGAGATCTCATGATACAACCTCTCCTTGTGGATTGATTCTTGTCTCTTCATGCAGAAGCTGAATATCCTTCAGCCTTCTGTTGTACAAATTTGTAAGTCAATAGTGACAATAGGGTGGGGAGAAGAATCACAAACATATAATAAACATGAAAAAAAAAAGAAAAAAAGAAAGAAAAAGTCTAATTTCCCTAGAAAACCAGACTGAAAGGAAATCAGCAATACTGCTGGTACATAATACACGTTCAAGTTTCCGTGATAGCTCCAGCCCGAACGCAGCAAGTTTTTGAAAACTTTTTCCTTATTATAGACACCAGCCTGAAATCCTGAAAGCAATCAACCTAAAAAATTGGACCACCCAGAAAACATTAGGGAAACTTATTTAATTGAGTGATCAGGGCAAAGTCTTTCAGAAATATCAAAGAACAGGCAGAGGAAGTAATAATATTGCATATATATTTTATGCCTGGATATAAGAGCTAATACAAAAAGGTAACTTCATCCCCAAAATGAACGACACCCCCCAAAATGAGCTACACATACCAGTGCAGATAACTTCACACTAATTTTAACTAATATAGGGAATGCAATAAGAAATCTGAAAAGCAGATGTGTGAAAAGAGAAAGTCTATATCCTCTCAGTGTAGATTTTTCTGCTACAAAATCATGACTTCAGTCTTGTAACTAACATTCGTGGTCCGTGGCTGTTGTCCCAGGAGCTGGGCTTAATGTCAGAGCAGTATATATAAAAAAGAACTTAACAAAGAGAGGAGAACTCCTGAGGCTGCTGGCCAGGTCAGCCTGCAAACTGTTAAAGGGTCTCAGTACCAGGAGGTGTTGGATTCCACTATAAATTCAGTTTCGTTAGGCCAAACACTCAGACAGAGCAATACACAACTACCACACAGACTTCAAAGGAAGCTGACAAGTTCTCATCATCTGTCATCATCTGTCTCAAGAGGCTGTGTTTTGCTGTTTTGGACCAAGGGAGCATGCATGGATTCATGAACATACTGCTTTGTAGTCCCAGCACAGAATCAGAACTGGCACTGGGTAAAAGCAGGGACTGAATGTGTATCACCCAAGGTAGCTCACTCTTTAATTATGAAGAAGGCATCAATCAATACTTTTCTGGGGCAGTGGCTGCAGGGAAGTTCCTTTTCTCCACTGCCAAATCATTATCTTTCAACATCTACAGAGCTTCCCTAGCTGTTTACAGGAGTGATCTCTGAACTGTGCTGTGAGTGACCAATGCCAAGCTTTACACACCCATCAAGGGGAGAACAAAGCCCTTTAGAGCACGCTAAGCCCACCTTATGTCAGTCAGACCAGGCTCCTGCTGTTCAGTAAAGGCCAGATACTAAGACCTGCTGAGCACCTTCTGTTCAATTTAGCGCAAGACTCAAATGCTTGCCAGCTTTCAGGATTTAGCCCCGAGCTAAACTCTATTTTTGTACCCTCATTAGCACAGGAACTTTCTATCTTTCATGCCAGCAATACTTTTCATAAGGATAAGCCTAAAGACACTAATGCTGGCTGATTTAGGAAGAAAGAAAAAAAAATCCTTTCTTGTTGTTTCTATCAAAACTTTCCTCCTTTTAGAAAATGGAATGATCTATTAAGTGGATTTCATCATCTGGAAAATCCACCAAGTGTTTCAGCTGGCAAAGATGGGCCTTGGTCTCTGCACCAGAGTCAGGCACTGCAGTCCTGCCCCTGCTAAGCTCATGTTATCTCTTGCAGGGCCTGTTCCCTGTGTGCAATGTGTATAACACCACAGTGTTCCTCAACTGTACTGCTGTGGATAATCTTTGCAGACTGTACTGTGATAGACTGACTGTACTAATCAGTTACTTGATTTCAAGGTGAGATTCAGGACAGAGTAAATATTCTGCAGTTCTCTGCAGTTGCTGTTTTTAATACTTTGAAAAGCTGTATATATGTAAAATAACACATTATGTCATGGTTCTATGCATTTTTGCCCTGTGAGAGCAATTCCATAGAGCAAAGATAACACAAATAGCTCTGTGCATCAACTTTCACCAATAGCCAGGCTCCTGTCCCTATCCTTTGGAGCATTTGTGAATGCTGTAGCTCAATAGCCATGCCAAAACTGTGCCAAACAAGCTTCATCTTTGAGGTGACAAGATGAGAATTCACCTTCAGGTTGCTGATCTCTATTCAACAGGTGCCTTTCCATTCTATGCAATGTGATTTGAATGGCCAGAGAAAGAGATCCCACATGAATCTGGAAAATGGTGGAAACCAGCTAAAATCAAGTAATGCAGACTTTTTTCTCCTCTTACAAAATCGCTAATTTTTCACTGTCTGGCTAAGATTCCACCTGTTTCCACATTCCATAATGTGTCATACTGATGACAAATTATGTGTTTTGCCCTTTCAGCACTTGAAATGCAGGTGTTTTTCCATCCCATTTACAGCCTCAGATGTGGGGCTTGAGGACATGGTTTGAAGGTGTACACAGTGGTGGTAGGTTGATGTTGGACTCTATGAGCTCAGAGGTCTTTTCCAACCTTAACAATCCTGTTCTTACACAAATCTCCTTCAGAGCCTACCCTCTTTTTGACTGCAGGTGTACAAAGGAAATGATCTCTTTTGAGGGCTTCTCTGAAAAGGAAAACATGGCCAGGCAGCACCTTGAGAAAACAGACCAACTATGCTTGCCTTTTATCTTATTACAAAGGAGGTTTTAACAAACCAACAGTAATAAACAAACACTCAGTGCTCAGCCTTGAATCTACAACTGACAATGAGTTGTAGATTCACGTGTCTCAGAGCCCAGAAATCTGGGAACTATAATTTGTTTAAGAACCCCAGGGAAAAAGGAAAAAAGCTCCAGGAGCAGCAGCCAAGTGTGACAGAAGAAACCCTGGCTTTCTTCAGGATGAGCCAGTCCTTCCACTCACTCTCATTTAAGCAGCAGCATATCAATTACAGCATAAATTAACTGCCCAGCTGGGTTAGGAGGTTATTAAGCACTGAGAAGCAGTCCAGCCTGTAAAGCTGACAGAGACAGAAAAGACAGAGTCAAAGCTGTACAGGGAACTTGGGCTGGGTTGGATCTTCAATCCTGCAAAAATCCCCCCATAAAAAGATATCTTTTCCAAGTCTTACATGCCAACTTCAGTTTAAACTGGTATCACAAATCATCATCAGGTGCTAGAACTACTATCTAGCATCTAGCATCACCTGCTAGATCTACTGCAAGTTTGAAAATAATGCTTGAGTTAGGCTTCAGAAATACGTGCTTGACAGACAATGCTCTGTCAAAGGCTCTCTGACCTGGAAGATTTCAGACCTCACCTCAGTTTGAAGTAGTCAAAGTGCACAAATCTGTCTAAAGGCTCTGTTCAGATCAAGCTGAAAAAAATGGATGAATAGCCATTCAACATACAAAACCAAAGTAAACTTTGGTTGCTGGTTGGAAGACAGAAACCTAAAATTAGATGACAAACTTCTGTTAGTGAGTCCAATTGCTGTAAGTTTGAGGAAGCACAGAATTTAAAGCCTAATGTGAAAAGGATTGATCACACAAAGAGTTCCAAAACCTTGATAGAAAATACAAGCATGTGCAGCTCCAGAGGAAGATGGGGCTAGAATTGGAAATGAAGGCAAGTACTCAATGAGGAAAATGAAAAATTATCAGACCTTCCATCAGGCACACTTCCTTGCTTAGTTCCTCTCTGTGGTCTGTTGGAAAACCAGAAAAGTCTTAAACTTTGTCTTTATTAATATCTTATTTTAGAGATGTTAAAATTAAAGCCAGGGCATGTGCAGTTGGTAAAAAGTAGCACGAAATCATTGAACAGAAATTATGAAATCAAGTGCAGCCTCCTGACAGCTGCAACTATCTCAGGGAACTGAGAGATGTCAGGCATTTGAAACAGCATTAAGAAATTACTTTCCTGTGGGGGGTGATATTTACATAACCTATTAGAGAGATCAGAGCAGCAGGAAGCTTCCTTTGATGTCAGTGGCCGTTGTCAGATCACTGCACTTCTGAAAACAGCTCACTGTGCTGCTTTGACCTCTGGTGATCTCCTCAAGTGGCCTGTTTGGTTAAAAGTTGTCAATTGCAAAAGGGAGGTCCTCAGCTGAGTAGCTATTTGGATTTTTAGTAAAACCCCTCCTATTACAAGACTGAAAGATAAGCTCACTTTGATTTTTCAGGTACTATTGAGTCTAAAATAAGAGAAACAATAGTACTGTAGCAGATGACTTGATATTTGAGAACAGAGGCACTTCTGCCTTCACCGAATGATTGTGTATTTCATGATGTTGGTCATAACGAGAGGTCACAAGAACTTTCAAGAGGCTGATTCTCCAAGTTCAGACAAACTTACAGCTGGCCCAGCTCTTTCCTCCCTTCTCTTTGCTAAGTGGGAAGTTTCTGTGAATAATGTCACTCTCTGATTCATGGGATTGGGAATTGCCTCTTGGTAAAGAGGTTATGTGTGAAGTCAGGAAGCATGGATTGGACTGAAAGGAGGCATGTTCATTTCAGTGACTTTAAATCAGGCTTTTTGTTATCAGCCAGCAGAAAGGCTGGGTCATGCTTTCCAAGTTCTGTCAAGCCAACATGAAATGCTATAGATGAGTTTACAATGAAATAATCAGACTAAAAAGCTACAAATTAACAGAGATATTTTCATAAAAGTGTCACATTTACATTGAAAATTTACATCTTTATCACGTTTGAAGAGCAGGAAATAGAGATGTGTTCAGATTCTTAGGGGAAAAATCCCAAGCAAACAGAAATGCTGATTACAGAGTAAAATCACAAATTTGAAATGAGTCCAAGAGCCAAAATTGTATTTAAAGGCTGGTCCTACAAATCCACCCAGCTGACTGGACCTTTCCAAGACTGCATGTTCCCTCTTAGTCACTGTGCTCATCCTTGGCCTTAAGGGACTGCCCATACAGGTTTTCTATGCAGGAACCTGGGAAATTATTGCAATGTGAGACAGCAGATCACCAAAATCACAGCTAGTTGAGTGACAGCTCACAAACAAGAACTCCTGAACTGTCACTCAAACTACCAAGAGCCAGGTCAAATATCAACAGGAGAACGTAACACATGGAACTCACTGCAGAAGATGACAGATGGTACTAAAAGCAGACCTAAGTTCAAAGGAAACCAACCAACTTCATGAAAAAAATTCCATCCCTAGGTGAGAAAAAGCCACATACTGAAAATCAAAGGCCTGAAAAAAGCTGGGACAGGCCTCACCTAAGGATGCCCCATTTTATCACTCCCTGTGGTTTTATATGTTGACCAATAAATTGGTTAATGGTGCTAAGGAAACTTTCCTGCCACAGTTCCCTTTGCCCTTTGTTGTAAAGGGTTGGTGCAAGGTCACAGCCCCTCACCTGGGTCTCCAGCTGTTCTGCCCAGCCCAGAACAACCTGCAGCTGCTCACTGAGCCACCTGCATGAAATGTGCTCCTCAGCAGTGGTCAGGTTGCAGACTCAAAGCCATCTGGGTCAGAGCCTGGATGGACAGAGACCATCTTGATCAGGTGTGTTTTTGTACTGACCCACACTGTGTACCCATAAAATGTGGTCTGTTCACCACAGCTGCTCTGTCTGTACATACAATTCTTTCCTATGCTTCCTTAAAACCAGTGAAGATTCATGTAAAACAAAAGAGTGGCTTGGACAAACACTCCAAATTACTCACAGAAGACAAAGACTGTGGCAAAGCTTCCCACATCACCACACAAATGCAACTTGAAATAAGAGCAAAGCCACATTTCCATGTTGCCAAGTAATGGGTTATACAAACATAATAAAGCCAAAGTGCACATTTTCCTGGTGTTCCTGAGAACAGAGAGCTGTGATCCTGAAAGGCCATTTCCATGGTTTGTGCATTCCCTAGTGGGCTGGCTGCAGCAGCCCTTGAGCAGGACAGCTGTGATATTTCTCACAAGGAAAGTGTGTAGGTGTGTAACAGCTTTGCTACCAAAAACCTTTTGGAAAGTTACTAGTGAAAGGAATGATTACATTTCTTTTCACAGCCCACACAGAGCGAGCAGGGAAGTCAGCAGATCTCATTGCCATAGAATCAGCATAAAAACAGTTTGGAAGTAGTTTCCCTAAACTTTAAAAATAGATGCATTTCATACAATGTTTAGTATAATCACCCCGAGCTCTGGCTATGTGCAATAATAGAGACAGAACATCTAGGGGGACAAAAGGGCTTGGGGTGCCAGACCAATTGGAGAAGGCAAATTCCAAGGTGAAAGCATGAAGGACATTGAAAATATTAGGAAAAACAGCACTCAAACCTTCCCTTCCAAATCAGCTGTGTTTGACATAGATATATAAAATCAATCAGATGTTACAAATAAGAATTGTAGCTTAAGTATTGGCTCAAAAGTTTATGAGCTGAACGTTTAATCTTTATTTACTCCCTCTCCCCAGGCACCCAAACTACAAAGATACCATCTAAAGCAGCAATCAGACTGTGGCTCCTGCAACTCCTGCAGATGCAGCTACATGCCAGGAGGGATGCTCTGATTTTAGTCAGAATGTGAAGGGTGAAAGCAGAACATTGTACTCTGCCTGTAAAAATCTGAACACAAACCCTCAATAATTTGCTTTCAGACTTAACAGCTGAAAATTAATCCTAGCATTAATTGATGTATCAGCTGAAATGAATGTAGCAGAGAGAAATCTCGATTGCAGAAAGAGCTTTAGGCATAAAACTGTGGTATCTGGTAAAGAGCAGCTGAAGTCAAAGTAGACAGCACTTTGTGTTCAGTAAGAGGAGCTGGTCCCTGGGCTGCTTCCCTAAATGTTATCCTGAGGGGAAGCATGGCAACCTTGCTTTGGATTTTAGCAGTCACCAGCTCCTACAAGTCCTGGACACAGACTGGTTTTTCATGAGGACTTTGATATGGACTATTAAGCATTCACCTTTGTCTCTCCCCATGAAGAGGATCACAGCAACACTCTCTAGATAAGAATACAAACTTGTGTCAAGCTTTGCCACATTCCTAATTATTCTACATTCATGCTCCCATGTGTAGCTCCTGTACATTTCCCCTTCTGTTGTAATTCAGCTGCCTCTCTTCCTCTCTTCCCACTTTGTCCCCTGCTCCAGTCTGATAAACTTTTAGCACAAACAACATCTCAGAACTCCATCAGTTCTCCCCCTCTCCCCCTTATTAACAGGCTGGATGGAAAATTGCAAAGTTTAGGATTTCTTCCTCTCTTCTCTTCATCTCAGCCATGTCCAGACCTCAGCTTGTTTGCATGTTGCTGCTCTAATCTTCAAGGAAGACTTCTACACTAAAATCTTTGCCCACTTGTTTCTTGCAACAATTTAGGGTACTGTCACAACCACTGAAGGTGGCACATCATGTTATTTCAGATGAAGAAACAGGGTTTGCCAAGCCTGTGTCAGATTGCTGATGCTCCCAGCCTGATGACCCTGGACTCTAATCATGTGTGTCAGAGGAATTACCTGCCCAAGTTGAGGAAGAACAACTGGATCCTTCTCAGGCTCAATCCCTCTGTCACCAGAAACCCAAGAGCAGAACTCCTTTACATATTCCTATAGGATTTACTTTAGTTCCATAAAAGTGCAATTCCCTAACTCCTGCTATGCAATAAGCATCTGTTTTCTTGAATCATTAAGATTAAAACCTTGCTTTTCCTCCTGGCTGCTCACAATAAAGTCGACCTCATCTGTGCTGGAATTCCTCCTTCCAACATCTGCTATTTGGCACTGACTTGAATTTTAATCTCATCTGCTATGACACTTCAGATCTTTGCAGCTCTGGGAGGTCTTGCCAATACAATGCAAACTTTTCTAGTTTCTGCTAACATATACTTGTCTGCCTCTTGCAAATTCTGCCTCCTTGCTGTTGGCCTCTTCTCTTTATCACTGTACTGCTAGATAAAACACAGCTTATTGTTTTGATTTCTATTCCTAAACTTGATAACTCATAGCAAAGGAAAAAAATACTTAGAATTTGGATTTCCCTCCCACTGCAACAGCAGAACACAAACAGGAAATCTGTGACATGTGGAAAGACAAACCAGACATGCAAAAGATGCTGCTTATAGGCAGGAAACCAATAACTAACCAGAACTGCCTTCTCTGGTTCAATAAAAGAGGAGGCCAGAAAAGAAAATATTTTACCCCAAAATATGGCAGATTAATCAAGAAAGAATAACTTTTTAGTGTTTTATTTTCAAATAGCTTTATTACATTTGTAGTTTTTGTACTGTTCTTATCTTATGTTTAAAGAAAGCTCAAATCCTGCCTTTTGTCTGTGTGACACTGAGCTGGTGAAACCTGAGCTAGGGATCTCAGGTAATTCCTGTAATACTCAATGCTTCATGAATGTAAACTAGAAGAAAAATTAAATTGTTTTAGTAACACGACTTTCCCATTACTTTCTCAAGGTGAACAATCAGAATCATGAAGTCTCTTTTTTCCTTATCACTCACCCAATAACCATTTTCTAACATACATCACTTAAAAATGGCAGTTACCAAGCCTTCAGCATAAACCAGTAAGAAAACAAGTAATTTGGGATCTTCAGTTTTGTAATATCAATCCAATATAAACATACCACAAAGTCCATGTGGAAAGAGTGGCACAACCTCTGTCTAGAATGTAGCAGCTTTTTGCCTTCCTTGTTGGCTAGGAAGACAGGAATTTAGAGAGGAATGGGCTTTGGAGGATATCTTAATGCTAGAGAAAAGCTGGGCCAAAGTAGGATCTTCATAAAAGCCTGGTGTGGTGGTATTTTCAGAAATAACATTCATAGGGAGGTACCTGCCTGAATAGCATTCTAAAAAATAAACAAACATCCCCCCACTCCCTAATGTGACAACAGTATCTTAGTTTGACAGGACTACCCTCATTTCTCACACACTATTTCTACAGGATGAGCAGTGGTAGCTGTTAAGGTCTGTTAAAGCCCCAGAAACAAAAGTAAAGAAAAATTGCTTTAAAGCAGCAGAGACAGTAATCTTACATAACTTCTGAGCCCTCAGAAGCCTCAGTGGATGCTCTGGCAGCCATTTAAAGCAGGTGCTTTCAGCAGAGATGCTGTTATTTACCACTGAGCCACAATATCAGATATTTTGTGCTCAAAGAAGAGTGTTGAGCTGCTGTGAAAAGCAAAGACAGCCATTGCTCCTGAGGAGTGGAGGAAGCAATCACATCAAAACAAGCTACAATGGCTTTCAAAAAGAACTGGAAATCCTGGGGACAACAAGCTAAATTCAGCAGTGGTAGATCCTCTGTACAGCCATGGAGAGGATGCCCAAACACTCCAGCCCAAGCTCACCCATGGCTCCCACTGGAAGCTGAACAGAGGGGATATCTCCAATTTAACCTGGAGATGATGGCAGCATGTACATGATGCAGTCCAGCTAGGGCACAGCCTGTGTTCAAGAAGATATCAAAGACATCAACACCTTTTTCACCATCATAGTATCTTGGTTTGCACATTCATACTGCACACTCTCTCAAGTACTGGGTGAAAAAGCTTCAAAAGATGTGATGCTGTTTTATCCTGAGCCAAGACTGGGTTCTGTAGGAGCACTGACTGTAGTTTAGCAACAGCTCTGCCTGAACAAATAACATTTGCTATTTTCACACCTTCTTTTGGAGCTTCCAGTTGTGTGCAGTGCTATTATGGAAACAGCAGTTTTGCTGCCTGGGGCTGTGGGACAGGTGGCTACACTTTCATTGCAGGACATCTGCCTCCCCAGAGCCCTTCAGTTTTGGGCTCCAATGGCTCTTCCTGTACCTGGTGATCACCACAATACAAAAACCCAGCTGAAATTTGCAGCCTTCTTTGTCAGCAATGCACAAAGGAAATAACAAATGAAATATCATACCTAGGACTCCAAGCCTTGAGCCAAATGGGCTATTTAGCAGAAAAGGAACAGTTTAAAGAGAGCAGTCTAGCAGTGATCACAACTAGGCATTTGCAAAATAAGTAGGGAAAATGTATCTGAAAATGTCAGGTGTTATTATGCTCCCTTTGTGAATTCCTAACTCAGGTGCACATCCTACTTTTTAGCCATAAAGGCTGGAGATGCTAACTCAGGGAGAAAAGCCCTTCCTATTTCACACACACCATGGCATGCATGATCCTGTTTGGCCCATGATTGTCACTGTGATTGTTTTTTTCATGCTACATTTTAATTTTCAATGCCTTTTCTTGCCTATCTGCTGATGGAGTCCTTAAAAAGGACAATCTAACCTTTTGTTCTTCCCGTTGTAGAGACACACATCTACATTTTTTCTTTGTGGTAGTTTTGGTCATTTCTGATAAAGGTTCCCCAGAACTGAAAATATGCACTCTGCTGCATGGTGCTATATAGAATTCTTAGGCCAGCTGCCTTTGCTTACTCTGAACAGATTCCAAAGAGGACACATGCATAAACTGTAAGAATTCTGATGATGAGTTTGCAAGGGACAAATTCCTGTGCTGGAGATGAATTCACAGTCCAGACCTGTCAATGCATCTGTTCTTTGCTTACACTGAGTGAGGGTATGCTGGAATCCAAACAGAACTAGTTCCCCAAATTTGAAAACCTAAATAAAACCCAATCTCAGCTTCTTACAGCAGTGTCTTACAGAACTTCAGCCAATTCAAAACCAAACAGCATTTCCATATCTGTTGCAATGTGCAGCTCACAAGATTAAGACTTTCATTTTAAGGGTCTTTACTCTCAAAGGCTTAAAGTCCTTCTGATCTGCAGATCTGTGTTATGCCATCTGTCCCTTCTGATTTTCTTCAACAAATATGGAGTGACACATCCTACAAGCAATAAGGCTTATAATATAAACTCAGGTAACAATAGTTTCAGTGGTAGCCTCTCTTCCTTTTATAAAACCAAGGACTCCAGAAAAACTTCTGTTCTAAAATTCTTGCCTTATGAGAACAGATCCACACATACACACTCAGACTTTCAAAAGCTTTCAACAAATACTCAGTTAATACTAAAAAAAACCCCTTTAAATAAAGTGTTTTTATATAATCTGAATACTTGTCCAATGGGCAGACTGCTTTAGAAGTCCATTTAATGTATCACACCATAATTAGCACACTGGAGATTGGTAACAGACTGTGGGAAGCAGATGTTTCTCTGTTATGATCTTTACAGAGAGATCAGAGCCAAAAGCTTTCCAAGTGACTCACATTTTCACAGATGTCATGTTCCTTGTGTTGTGCCTGGAAATGAAGGCAAAACACCGATGACCCCTGGCAGGCTTTGCTGTCCCACCCACACCCTTGGGTGAGGTCAGGGAGATGAAGATAATCCAGAAGCCACATGCAGAAGGGAAAAGTTCCTCCTCAGACCCAAAGTGCCATTGATTTGTGTGACATGGCCACATTTCAGGCCTTGACTTCTGCTTATGGCACAAACTTTCATTTTCTTCAAGAGATGAAGATTCTCTTTTCTACCTCATCTTCCCACCTGGGAAGTGTCAACAGCAGTGAAATTTGCAGGTTTCAAGGCAAAGGGATCCAGGATGCTCTTTGTATAGGCTGCTATGTAATTATTGGTACTATTTTGATTTGGTGATGCTTGTAAATGGGCAGAGTTTATTCTGGGAACCCTCAGAACCCATAGAAATGTCCCTTATACCTACACTTGCAGTCTTAATATGTCTCTTCCAGTGACATTAGAAAGGAAACGCAGAGTAAAGCATGACCAAGCATTTGGAAGATAATTTGTCCCCAAGGAAGCTATGAAGCTTTGGAAGTCACAGGAACCCCATCCTGCCTCAAGTTAACTGCTTATGCTTAAAATACTCATTGCACTAATACCAGGAATCTGCCTCAACCATTACTGTCACTTCAGTGTGTGGATTCTGCAAGTGACAGATATCTTGGGTATGGTCTGGGAAACAAATCTTGAACATTTTTCTACTTACCTTGAGAAGGCAATATTGAACTGTCCTTGCCTGGACATTTAATCAAGAAATAATTGAACCCTTTCATTAATTCAATATGCAGTATAATACAATTGTAAAACATAATTTATATGTTATTTAAATGAGATAGCTATTATTTAACTGCCTAAGATATACAACATTTTTTTTCTGAAACATTTTCCAAAAAAAGTAATGTTTGGACTGTTACTGTTATTTCACACTGGGAATCCACATTTACAGTGCAGGTTTAAGAAGATAATGAATAAAACATATGAAAAATAATTCAAAGATGTGCTTTCAAAGTGCAAGTGCTGGTCACTTACTTTGTTTTAACAGGCTGAAATAAGCCTCAGTTTCAAAGATACTGGCAACAAAATCCCTGTTGGCATCAAGAAAGTGTAATAAGAGCTTAATAGAAACCTCAAGATTTGATAATGTGGTTCCTCCTGAAGTGGGAAAAGGGGAGGAATTATTCCTAAATCTTTTTTTTAATGTTGTGTCAATATATATTCTGATGATTTTATTACTGAATGGGAGATAAGTTTAACACAGCTGGTCCCCAGTTGCTAATACATGCTAAAAAAATAAAATCAAAATCTCCCTTCTTCCTGACCAAGATTCAGCCCAGTTTTAGAAATGTAAGAGCTGGACTGTCTGAGTAAAACTTCTGCCAGAAAAATGACCAAAACAAAATGTGGGAACATCCCCTGCTTTGATGTAGGATTTGTATTTACAGTACATTTTGGAGATTTTTTCCAATGTGGACTTAAATTACTGAAAATATTTGAGAAATTTTACATTTCAGTTTTCACCATTACAGTTTGTTTTTTTTCCCCCTACCATGTGAATACTTCCTCTGCTTGCTCAATTTCATCTTAATTTGAACTGTGCTAAATGGAGGAATCTGAGGGACACGATTTTAAGTGGAAGGGCTGCAGGCAGGCAGCATTTCTGCTCTGAGACATTGCTTTTTGTGAGGACAGACACTGAGCATGGGGAACATCTGAGCATCTTTGTCAGAAGATGTTGTCCCAGAGCATCCCAGAAAGTGAGCTGGAAAGCAGCAGTAGTTGGAAATTTCCATGTGGCACGTTGGAAATCAGTCAAGATTTCTGTTGTCAAACTGCAAGCTGATAGCTAAATAACACCTAGGGTGACACCTACCATCTCTCCAGGCTTTCAGTGCTGCTGAACTCAATTTCTGCAGCACTCTCACATCAACAGCCTTGTTAGGATTGATCAACTCATCTTCTCACCTATGATGAAGCTTCTGGATCAGGAGGATCAGTGAGCTCTGGTTTAGGATAATTCACATGAACAGTTCTACCAAGATTAACAAGAAAAGGTAGTATATAGACTTAAGTGCTTTGCTGAATTGGGGCCAAAGTTTTTAAAAGTATTTTAACCTCAAGAGAAACAGAAGTCAGAGCTTTGAGCTTTTACTCTGCAGCATTATATTGTATTACAGAGTTCTGTTTCCAGATCCCTTCCTTCTGAATTGAAGCCAAAAAGCAGATACAGGCTTGCCCAGAAAATAGCAGTGTTTGTTACTTGTCCAAGGTTTTCCTCCATCTTGTGCCATTTCATATCTTCCCTTTAGTTTATATGGCATTGTGACATCCAAAGTTCAGTCCCATTTCCTTAATGGAAAAAAAGTAGGAAACCAACACCCTAGTGCCAGTGCCCACATCAACAACTAGACATCTACCTCAAGCCAACCTGAAATGTTTTATGGGTTTTTTTTTTTTTTTTTTTTTTTTTTTTTAAGAGCAGCATTGCTCACTAACATTGGTGACAGTACTCTCCTCTGGCAGCATATGTCATCAGCCTCTTACCATGTCCATTCACACCAGAGATACCTGTGTGAGCATTCTAAAAAAGGTCTGACAACTAAATCAGTGTTTCCAAACCTGAGGTCACTCATCCTAAGGAGCTACTTCCTCCACAAAATATGTAATCAGTAATCTTTGGAACTGCATGGATTTTGAATATGTTACGAGTGCAGGATTACTGTCCCGTTTCCCTTTCCCTTCTGAACTGCAGCATTTCCAAACAAGATTATTACTTCAGGATTATGCCAAGCCATAATCACATGAGAAGCTGGAGTTTTCAGAGCCATACTTAATAGCCAGATTTTGCAAACACCATTCAGGAGGCTGCAATTGTGTGTAGGATCTCTGAGCTTTACGCTCCCTTTGAAAAGCTGCTCAGGTTAACCTCTTCAGGAGAAACTCCTGCTGCATTTTCAATGCCCTGATAAGCAAAGAAAAAAGCAGGGCTTTACACAAGAATGGGGCAGAGGACACCTGACATAAAATGGTCCTTCAAAAGACTATCAAATGATAGCAAAAGTACTTACACTGTCAAAGAAGCCACTTAAAATACATGGATGTTGCCTGAATCTGGGAAAAGACCTTTGTGTTTACACTGAACTAAATATTCAGGTCCATGAGTTCTGCTGCCTGCAAGGCTGCCTTGCTGGTCCAGTCAGTGACATTGCTGTCTGCCACTTTGGAGGAAGAAGCAGGAATGGGATGTGTGTGTGAGAGGTATCACAGATATAAATTATAGGGGGGAAATAAATAACCAAACACACAGGAAAACCTGGGGCAGAGGACAAAATTTCATTTGAGACAAAGGCTCAAGAAGTTTTCTATAAAAAATCCGAAGCCTTCCAGATTTCAGGTAGTAAGAGAAGTTTGTATAATGGAAGATCTTATCCAGAAAGGAAATGCCTCTCTAATGTGTTCATGATGAGATAATTTAATAAGTAGCACATACTCTATAAAACTAATTTGTGTAAAGAGGCATGGATTTCAAACCTCTTCAATGAATTTACCTTGAACAGCAGTTACAAAATGGAAAGCTCTGAGTGACTGCAGAGGAAATGATCTCTGGGCTTGTAGAATGAATCTCTAGATTCTTAAACAACTAATGTTTTGTTAATTAGTATACCAATACTCAGTATTGATCTCCCTTATTTTTATAAATCGCTGTTTGTTTCACCACTACTTCTCAAGGGAAGCACCTGTAACCTGAACTACAGCAGTTTTCATTAAACTGGACAGAATATGACAGGAACTGACAGATGTCCTAAACTATCACTCTGACACTGTACAGAAATGATACTTATAAAGTGCAATCAGTAAGAACAAAGAAGCAAAGGTAAACTCCCAGAGTTAGACAATATAAATATTAAGATAATCTGGACACTTAAGCAAGTTTCAGTTTTCAAATCTGCCAGGTTCAAAAGCAACTAAACTTAACCTCTGCTGAATGCTATCATCTTATCTAAACTGAGGATTAGTTCTCCAAGGTATGTTTGGACAACATGTCTGATGTCAGCCAGGGTTAATATATGTCTGTTACAACATCAAATAAAAAATAATAATAAGAATTATAGAGCCAGTAATGGTGATGTTGCTTTAGTGGTTGCAGAGCCAATTGTTACCTTGGTTCCCTGACCCATCCTCTATCACCCCAGGGTAGGGGACAAGTCTAACATCAGCACAACTCATTTTGGACATATGTATGGTGAAACAGCAGACAAAACAGAAAAGCAGCAGCTTTTTCCTTACATATTTCCTCACTGGTTCAATCAGGAAAATATTTTATAAAAAATTCTCTCCATAGCACAACACTGGGGACCACCAGCCACCTAAGAGACAGCAAGTTAGGACCCTTGTTACTGCTAAATTCATGACTGTCCAAAATCAGGACCTGAGCTAATTTCTGCCTCTTATGATCTCATACTTCACTTTCAGCCTATGCTATCTGTTATCTCTTTGGATAATCAAATAATGTCCATTAAAATAAATGGATGCCCACAGGCATAACAATTTTTTTGCATAATAGTAGACTACTTACCTCATAAGTTTTGTATGAATTGCCAGTTACTCCCCCTACTGTAAGAAAATGCCCTCCATCTGAGCTTCTTTGTCTCCCTTCAAAACCCAGAGAGCTGTCAGAGAAAAAGGACAGATATCTCATTTCTAAGCCCAAAAGTTTCCACACATTCTATGATTTTCTCCTCCTAAATAATTTGCTCCCAATTGGAGAACTGCAATAATTTCCCTGCAATCTCAGCTACAGACTACAGAAAGCCATTAGCAACCTCAGCAGATGATGGAGCCCGAGGCATCCACAGACCCAAGATGGAAAAGGTCACTCTTTGAATGGATCAAGGGGTCTGCTGCTGCTGCTGGCTGAGAGCTGCTCAGCCTGGTTCCACAGAGCAAAATGCTCAGGCTATGGGAAGTGGGCTGGGTGCATTTTTCCTAGCAAGTTTTCCTGTCAGAACAGGCAGCTGCAGGAGCTACTGCAGACAGTGACACCTGACAGGACAGAGCGTGACTGTCACCCCCACCAAAGGGACACATCCACGGTCAAGCACCAGCTCTGCCTGTGCCAGCACTTATGGCAAGAATATGAAGCATCTCCAAGTTTCTCCTGACCTTCCCAACAAGCTGAACCAAAGCATCATGTGATTTTGCCTTCCCTTTTTCCATTTCTGAGAATGACTGAAATACATTGGATGTTTCTATTAATCTGGAAGAGAATTAAGAGCACTCACTGAACACAAAAAGAGGGGTTTTAAAAACTTATTTTGTTTGAAGATTGTATGACCTAAGGATAGTTAAAAAGAGTAATCAAAAGGCAGTGCCTTGTCAATGTACAGAACATTGACATAAATTTTTTTATATCTAGTTTGCTCCCACTCGTCTCTTCGTTATTGTTGCAATCAAGTAATCAAAACAATGACTCTTCCTGTCTTCATTTCAAAGTATTAAGCTTCTTAGAAGTAGCTGTTCCACTTCTTTCCTAGAATAATATTTCTGGGTTTTATTCTAGTTACTTTTCAGCCTGAGAATTTTTTTTCAAGCTACCTCACTACCTATAAAACTGCCACTGTACTGGCATAAGGCTGCAAATCCAGGGAGTACCTCTTGCTGTCTACAGGAAAGAAAAACACAAAGGTAAAACCATCCAATTTTATCTCACTATAAGAACACACAGAAAAATATTACCTAAGCACTTCTTGAACCTGACATTTTCAGCTCAAGAGGCGGGTGCTTGACATGACATTGCTACAGTGACAATGTCTGCTCAACACCCTTTGCAAGCCATACAATTCCAAGAAGAGAAATTCAGAACAAAGTTACAAGGAGAATTAAAAGAACTGAAACTTGCACTGAGACCTCTTTGCCATTATTGTCTGTAAATAATCCAGACAGGCCTCTGGCCTCTCAAGTGAGAAAAAACAATCTGTGACCAGGATTTCAGTGCTGCTTTCTGAGAGACTGGCAGAGGAGGAGAGAAAGCAACAGATGGAGCCAGTGACTTGGGGAGATTTAAGCCTCTTATTTGCAAGCAGGATTACAGATTGAGAAGGGCCACATTTCTTTCCTTCCCTCCTAGAGAGTTTAGCATACAAACAGTATTTCAAAGCATTAAAAACCCTGTGGTTTTTCTGAAGTGTACAGATGCAGTGATTATTACGGGGGAATATTGTGCAGCTGAAAAGTAGTTGCATTTTACACTTTATACTGAAAAACTATTAAACCCCCCCCCCCATCTGCAAACAATGTCCCTGAGGTAGCAATTCTCTGTTGAATTCAGTGTTGTGAACAGGTTGGCTGCTGATACTCTTTCTCTGACCTGACATTTGGAATTTTAGGTACCCACCTCCATCAGGTCCCTTGCTGGACAGCAGCTGCTTATGTGTGTGCCACACAGGATTCCCTCATGGACCCACTCTGGCCAAGATGAAGCCCTGCTCTTTTCCAAAGAGGGCAAACAGTGAGAACTAAGCAAGACTACTGAATGTCCTGCTGCTTGACTGCAATACTGAACCAAAACCTGCTCTCCTCTTTTTGATGAAGTAATTTCCTTCTATGTCTTTTAAATTTCCATGCTGCCTTCATAACCTGGATGGTCAAGAAACCTCTAAACAGTAAGTTTAAGGTGGGATGGGCAGCATGTGCTTACTTGTTATCATAGATCCCTGAAAAGCCAACAGACCACCAGGTATCCATTAGTAGGAGACTAAAACCTGTTTTTCCAGAGCTGCATAGAACATCACAGTGCATCACAGTACAGTGCTAACAACATGTTTAGGCTTTCACTTGGATCTTCAAACTTGCTGTGTAAGAAATAAGCAATGCAAACCCTGCAGGTTGTGAAGTAATGGATGGACATATTTTACAGCCATGAGGGTGGGAAAAGAAAAAGGCTCTGTTCAATTAGACTGACCTAATTTCATTTCTGAAAGTGCCATCCTTTTCATCCTGTCTTCCTTCAGAGAATGATCCTGCATTGCCAAGGCCATGCTCTCTAGTTGAATCTCTCAATTGAATTAGCAGTTTCAAAGCCAATTTCAGTACAGCCAGTGCCAGATCTGTGTGTGTGAAATTTTCCAAATTAATTTAAAACAGCCATCTCTCATCAGTCAAGAAACTAGTTAAAGCAATAAGACTGTGAGGATCCATCAAGACTAATTTAAAAAGTTAATTTTTGATTTCTGAGCAACTTTACATCTTCTCTGTTTCTGTTTGAAAGTTACAGGTTGCAACTGGAAACAGAGCTCCAAGAAACTTGGCCTAAATCATCCTTTCAAAATAAACAAAGAATATCCCATCAGCTTTCTTTTATCCACAGGAGAGAGCAGCCACACAGTGCTGAGAGATAATTCACTGCATAAGTAAAAAGCAGTGATGGTAATTGAATAGTCCAACTCTCACTTCCACGTTACCACCACAAAATCAACCTCAAACCACAGTGTGTGATGACAAATAACCTGCTGCAGTTCATTCCCCTGCTTTCAGAGCTTCCTCATTACTATCCCAAAAGGCTAAAATAGGGCTGGACCCATAATTAGCAGTTTCCTCTCTTCCCTTGCATATACACAGAATGTAATTGATTACATGCAAGACATCAAGAGCTATTCCAGTGCTTACATGCCCACAGCCCAAAGGTACCTTCAGCTCTGGTGGCTGTTGTGTTTCCTTTCTCATGTGTATATTGCTCAATTCCATTTTCCTAAGCCTGACTTCTCTTCTAGCCATCTCAGCACTTTCCCCCTGAGTTCAGACTTGTGTAGAGGACTGTTCTTTCTCCCTTTTGACAGGCCTTTTGTCCCCTTTTATGAAGTTACTGCTTCCCACATTTTTACTGTTCCCTCCTTTCTTCAATTACCCTTCCTACTCCAAGAAGGTGTGTGAGTCAGCATTACAAGGTGTTTGACTAGATTAGAACAGAAAACATGTTCTGTGATGCTGTGAGACTGGGATTCAGGTTCCAAACTACCTTGGTTCCAGCTTTATTCTTAGGAATAAGCTTGGTTGTCTGTTGTAGATCTCTACTCCATGGCCTATAAACAGAGCCAAGATGCTTGGCTGTGGCTTACATGCCTATACATGGACACCTAAGTTTACTTGCCTTAAAATACAACCTGAGTGTCTTAAACAATATCTAAGAGAGATTTCTCACAACACAAATGGGAAATAATGCCCAAATGCATTTAATTCCATAGCAGGGGTCCTACAAAGATCAGGTCTTGGCCTACAGTTTTCAAACACCAAAAAACCCCCAGGAAGCATAGAACTAAATAGTTATAAACTTGAAAATAAGTAAAAAAATATGAACTCTCACCTTTGGCAAAAGATTTGCAATTAGATGGCTTTCTAAACTAAAAATGATACTGTAAAACCAAATCAATTTCCATATATATACTATGGGCCATACACCACACAGACTAGACTGCAGTTTTTCCAGCTCTACAGTGCATGAAGAACTCATTTCACTCCTGAAACACTTTCCTTGTATTCCCCTCTTCAAAACCCTTCAGTGCAGCAACAATTGCGTTCACCTGATTCTGTAATGCCCTTTTAAATAGATTCTCTTTCTAGCCCTGTCCTGAAATATGCCCTACCTATTCTGGGAAAGGTTTTTGCTGAACTGAGCTTTCTATTAGTTCTTGCTGCAGCACAACTGTCTGCAAACTTCTCTTCTTCCCAAACTCCCATTAGGAAACCTCAGAAGTTCTCTCATCTGATCTTTGTGGCCACACAGCAGGCTGAGGAGAAGAACACTTTGCACCTTGGCAAATTACCTATAAACACCCCGCTTTGCAGCATGACTCAAACCCCAGAACTCTTACACAGCAAGAAAACAGCCTTAAGAACAGGATTTATATCTGACAGACATCGGCATTTTCTTAGGCTTTAATTCTTCAGAACTTCTTTTTTGAGCACAGCAAGTGAAACAAGCCTCAACATCAAAAAGAGTTTAGCACACAGGACTAATTTGATTTGTGTTTGCTGCAGCATTAGCAGTGGTAATGACAGTTAACAGCCACACCACTCTTCTAAGTCTCTTTGATAAACTAATCCTTTACCTCCTTTATTTTCTTAATGCTTCTTCTGTTCTTAAAACTTCTTAGGAAGGAGGGTGCTTGAAGCAAGAGATGCTTAGAAGAGTGTTGAGTGTTTGATGACAGCAGGCAAACTAAAGAATGTTTATACTTTTCCATTTCAGACGGGACATGGAAATTATCAATTTAATTATCAATCAAATCAATTATGTCAAATTATTATTTCACCATAAACATTGAGTATGGGCCTTCAAGAAATACATTAATTCTAGGTATACATTTATGCTGCTTATAGAAGTATTAAACTTAAGTATTAACATTTCTGCAAAGACAAACCAAAAACCAGCCAGTGCTGAAAAGCCTTCTCTGTGTACCTTGTCACAATCAGCCCACAGGAACTTAGATATTAATTCAGTTACCAGCAACTTTAAGTGTACTGCAATTACCAAAAACTGACATTCACTAGAGGGTTAGCAAAAGCTAGCAAAATGAACTATTCTGACCAGAAAGGTCATACTCTCCAGAGGCAGACCAGTGATGAGCAGTGCTCCTCAGCAGTCAGGCAATGTTAAATACCTGAGACATGGACAGTGGGATTGAAGGCACCCTCAGCAGGTTTGCTGGTGACACCAAGTGCAATGGACCCTCTCAAGGGAAGGGATGCCATCCAGAGGAACCCTAACAGCCTTCAGAGGTGGGTACAAACCTCATGAAGTTCAACAAGGCTGAGTGCAAGGTTCTGCATGTGTGCCAGGGCATTCCCTCTAATTTTGTTACCTTCCTGTTCATAGACCCAGTGTGTTTTCCTATACAAAATATCCCTGCTTTCTCTGTTGTCTTCCCATCTCCATTTTTGCACTTGCAGGGCTATGCCATGCTACAATTTCAATGCTGTGAGTCCTCTCTTCTGCTCTAGGCTAAACACCCTGATGAATGGACAAAGGTCATTTCATCCTTCCTCTATCTGAGCAATACAAAAGTTAATAGAGTAGCAAAAAACCAAACAGACAAACTAGCAAACAGAAAAGCAACAACAACAACAAGCTGGTGATTTCTAACACTTGGATACCCATCAATTGCCTGTCTGATTTGAAAAAAACCTTTTCAGCAACTGCCATCACTGAATGCAACTCTAGATCATCAATGCTTACTGTAAAAATTCTGCACTACTCTCTCTTGACAGATATTATTATCCATCTTCCTTGGGGCTAAAATTTCCATCTAACAGTATCTGTAGCCTGAAAGGATTATTTTTGGTCTCTGCCTTCCCCTTCACTTGCCTGAAGGGAAGAAGCTAAAGTCCTGTATGCACATAATTAGATGTATTTCTAGTCTTTAAAACATTGCAGGGGCACTTTCTGTTAGATTTTTTATGAGATTTGTTCAAAGAAAGGCAGCAACATCAGAATTGTTTAGGCTGACATGCAAAGTATGGGTCCTAAATACTGAGTTGGATCATAATTTCTCTCAATTAAACTCTGGTGGTTTGCTTTAGATGGACCATTCACATTTGTATCACAGAAGCTCAGTTGGATAGCCTTCCTCCTCTACCCTTCCTAAAAATTACCCTGCAGTCACAAGGCTGGATAACCCAGTTTACTTGCACCTATTGTAATGTCATGACTTCATGGCAGTTACAGCTATAAACTTCTACATCCTAATTTACCATTTCAAAACTAGAAATACAAAAGCCACCTTCTGAAATAGAAGAAAACAAACTATGTCAAAGAGGGAACCCTATAACCATTGGACATATAACTGCTCCTCATTTTCAGCAGACATTTTTACAGAGGATCGTGGTTTTCATTATCACTGTTTTGCCTCAAGAGAAATCTAGATGCTAAAAGAAATTATAGTCTTAACCAAAACCATCAGGCATCAACCACTTGTATCTCTGATAAAATGCTTTTTTCTCTGAAGTGCATCCGGGAAGCTGCCTATAATTGGAAACATTAGAGGAACCACACAGAAGCAAATGCAGCTTGAGTGTCAGACAACCATTTTCATGCAAAATGTACTAAAAGCCTGCAGCTAAGAGCTGAATACTTAGAGGCTTAGCCATTTAGGGGAAAAAAAATGCAAGCATATCTGCACCTTTCATCCATCTCTTTACAATGCGTAAATGAATGCCTCTCCTCAAGACAGTTAAGCCATCTTTCAGCAGACTAACTAACATTTTAATAAAATGACCTCTCTCCCTCAAAAAAATTTCATTTTCCCCCCAACCATGATAGCATATCATCACATTACCCAGGATGTGTTAGGCTTGGTGTTAACTACTAAGTTCACCAGGAAAAGCAAGCAAAAGAAAGATTTATCTAATAAGATATTCAAATGTTTTGAAATAAAACCATTTCTCTCTGGTGATCATAGGATAGCTCACCTGCATCCCATGACTGTTTCCAGAAGGTTTAAAGAAAACAAATGTTTCATCGTAAGTAAAGCCAGTCTAGTCCCAGTCACCTTTCTATAGAGGTCTTCTTGCTTCAGCTACAGGAAGCATTGCAGGCTCCCATCCCAATGTGGGATCAGGACCACCTGGATCTCTGCACAGCTGACTGTAAGCAATCCAGGAGTGTATGGAGGACAATTTCCTGGTCCAGGTATAAGACAAACCAACCAGAGGAGAAGCAAGTACCACAATATTTTCTTGTCCCCAGTATTCAAAGGGGACATTGCGAACAGACATTGACTATTTGCTCATGCAATTGCACTGATGCAAACCATCCTCAGTCAAAGCCTTCTTGATCTCCATGAGCTCATCCAGTGTGCCCATGTGTGACATGAAATCATTGGAACAGGTATCCTCACTCTTGGTCACTATTTAATGTAACAAATGTACTGACATAATTTTCGGAGCTCGCTTCAGAAATTTGGATACCACCTCCAAATCTGAATATGTCTGGGGATTTCTCTCACAAAAAGGGTGCTGAGGTAGACTTTTGCTGGGCTTGCCTTCCCCAGGCAGAACATCATCTGCACCACCAACAGTGGGATTAGATGATTTTCTTCCCATGGAAAGGTACTCTCACCTACTTTCAGGAGCTCACATCCCAAATTTGGATACCATTTCCAAAGTTGAATGTGTTAGGGATTGCTCCTCTACTAAATGTGACAGGAAAGAGAGCTGGTGCTGGCTGTTATCTCCCCTGGGCAGCACATACTGCACCACCCACACTGGGCTGGGTTCTGTCCTGTCCCCCCTGCCAGGAGCCCTCCTCCAAAATTTGGATACCACCTCAAAAATGATCTCATGAAAGAGCATGACAGCTAATTTATCTGAATTTTGGGAGTAGAATCCTGAAAATAATGGCAGTCCTTTTGTTTTGGCAAGGTGGACTCCTATCCAGTCTTGGTGGTGAAAATGATAGAGTGCCCAGGGGAGGAAAAGGCCTTCAGCTTTCTATCCTGGTACATTTTGTGTGGAAACAATCCTCCAACATATTCAGTTTTGCAGGTGATAACCCAGTTTGGCTCTATGGATCTTGGGTCTGCAAGAACCAAATAGGTTATGGTGCTTAGACATCAGCAGGAAAGTGCATAGCACCAGTTTTTGTGATGCAGTTCAAGGGGTGTGATTTAATGGGGACCCTTCAACCCAGGCACATGAGTGAGGTGCAAATTAAGGGCTGTAAATAGAAGGTCAAAGTCAGCAAAAGCCTTTTGTCCCGGCCCATTTTGTTTGTCAGTAATGTCCAGACGTTTTCAACCTTGGATCTGCACTTTGGGTTGGTTAGAGAGAAAATGGCACATTTAATTCATTTGCAAGTGCACAGCGTCATCTGGTGGAGCTGAACGGGGACAGTGAGAAGGTGAAATATATCAGCTTGCTTGCTTTTTATTTTATTTTTTTTTATTTATTTTTTTTTTTTATTTTTATTTTTTTTTTTTTTTTGTCCTGGCACCTTCAGAGTGGGAGGAGTTCATTTAGGGGCTCAGTTTAGGATCTTGGCGCTGCGAGAGTGAAGGGGTGTGGTCCTACACATACCTGGCAAGGAAAATGGATATTCTCAGTGTTGGTGGTACAGTTTACATCCAAAAGTGAATAGGTTTTGCTGGCCTCTACCTGTCTTTGCTAGCCTGTTTTCTGAACCTCCCTGGGAATGTGCTGTTGCTTCTTGACACTTAACTTGCCAAAAAAGTTGTTTCTCCTCTGGTTCCAACTACATTTGTCATCCTGTGTACATACCTTTACATTTTTATATCTTTTTTTGCTAGTTAGTCTCTAAGCTCTGTTCAGCAGCTTTGAAACTGAATAGAACTGAAAATTTCTATTCTCTATGTTATTTATCAGGGGATAAACGACAAATATAAGGGAAAAAGCAGGGGAAAGGTGAAGGAATTGGGCTTTCAAGCATGAAGTAATTGACTGCTCATGAGAAATTAATTGTAAATTTATTAACACTTTTGTGCAACAAAGGAGAGACATTGTCCTGCATTTTGAGAAAACATCTGTCAGAATCAGTCTCAGAAAAGAGATTTTCAGGGTCTGAAAAGTCACAGTCCTGAAAGAAAGGCAACTTCAGTATTTCTAAGAATTGCCTTCCTTTTTACAGACACATCTTTCCCCAGGGTAATTCTGTACAGAATATAATAAATATAATAAACAGAATATAATAAAAACAGAATAACAGAATATAATAACAGAATAACAGAATATAATAAAAAAATTCAGCTTCTGTAACGAGCAGGAGAGGTGTAGAACCATGTCTAGAAAGGCTTTTCCCACCCTCTGCAATGAGATGATTTGATTGCAGCACTATCCTCTCACTGTTGGACGTGAATAAGTGAAACTGAAGGCCTTGAACTCCTCTTACATTTTGAATTCATGATGTTGCTCACACTATTTAAGGAATCTGATTTTCTTAATTTAGCAAAATGGGTGTAATTTCTGCAGTTTATCTCAGTACAAAAGACTGGGATCAAAAGCCCATCATTTGCAGTGAGAATAAAATATGTTCCAATCTATGGATTTTATTCCCTTCCATTTTGTTCCATTGTATTTAATTCCACACCATTCCATTCCATTCCATTCTGTTGAAATCCATTTCATTCAATTCCATGCCATTTCATGATGGTCCATGTCCATTCAACTCCACTCCACTCCACTCCACTCCACTCCACTCCACTCCACTCCACTCCACTCCACTCCACTCCATTCCATTCCATTCCTTTAGTTTTAATTTAATTCCACTCCATAGTGTTCTTCCATTCCTCCATTCTATGAGGTTTCACTCAATTCCATTTTATATTATTCAATTTCATTTAATATCACCTAATTACATTCCATTCCAGTAAATTTAATTCCATTCAGTTCTATGCTGTTCTATTATGTTTCATTCTATTCCATGCCACTCCATTCTATGAAACTCCATTCCATTCCAATCTATTCCATGCCATGCCATTTTAAGATGTACCGTTGAAAACCATCCACTCCATTCCATTTAATTTCAATTAATTTCCTAACATTCCATTCCATTCCATTCCATTCCATTCCATTCCATCCCATTCCATTCCATCCCATTCCATTCCATTCCATGCTCCCTGCCTGTCTAAAGTGCTCCTGGACGCAGTGGTGCTCGGCTGCTGAGAAAGCCGAGAGAGGTGAATCTCCACAGGATGGCAGTAAAACCCAGCGTGTTCCTTATCCATCTTTGGAGTGAGGATAAAAGGGACTTTAATACATGCACTCCTGGACTGTTTCTAGGACCACAAATGAACTGTTTACCATCCTAGTGCTTTGGTTTTCTATCTCAAATTTGGATATGTGTGTCCAGGCATAGGAATGGCATCTCCAAGCATAGGAATGGCATCTCCAAGATCAAGCATAGGAGAAGAGGCATAATATCAGCCAAGTAAACATAATTCCTGTCTACCCACCTACTTGAATAAAAGTGCCCCAAAAGAATATCCCTCTTTCTCAACCCTGAAGCTGTGTAACTCTGTCCTTCCTTTCAGTCCTAAGTGCATGGTAGCAAGGAAAGCTGAGGTCTCCTGGCAAAAGCAGCTGGGGCTGGGATAGAGCAGAAAATCAGGCAAGAAAGAGAAACTGCTGAATGGAAAACAGGAAGCAGGAAAGACAATATTTTGAAGAAAGTTTATGTAAAACAAACCCCCAAAAAAGCAAACACTTGAAAAAGAGTGAAACACATAAAAACTGATGTATAGATAACTACAACCAAAGGGAGGGGAGAAATGAGAAAACAGGAGAGGAGCTAGAGGCCTGGCTAGTCTCTGGATGTACAGAAGTCTCACTTATTTGTTGAACAATGGTGCTTTCCCTTGAGCTGATCGATCACTCACTTGCCAGCTGAAGAACAGACAGGTGAGTTCACTGACAGGTTTGATTGTCCAGATTCCCTTCAATTCACATCACAGAGTACTGACAGAGGAAGGACCAGGTTTCAAAGTACTCAAAAATCTCCACTGCGCAGTGGTGGGTGGGCTGCACTTCCCGAACAGGAGGTGGTTGTTAGCAGGTCATTTATGTCATTTCTCTGTCCTTCCTGACATACCCAGTCTCTTGCCCATCATTTATGTCTTGTTTTATCTGAGCAAATGGCAAAGTTTCTGGGTCAGGGGCTATAATTTTCTACATATGTATACACAGAGTTGTGGTGCTAATTTGAGAGCACTATGTACTTACACTAAAAGTTTATGTGATAGATCTGTCAAGGGTCTGAGGGGACTGAAGGGAGACAATAGAGGGATTTGGAGTCAGGATGTGGGTGTGCAGAAGACACTTAGGGTCTTGAGAGTGTTGCCATTCCCAAAACTGGGCTCCCTCTCCCAGCAAAATTAGGCCCCATGATACCAAATTGCAAATCTCACCTGAGTTTTGCATCCCTGTCTGCACCATTACTGCTACCTGCAGCTGATTGAGCAAAACATTCCTGTCTTCATTCTTACCAGCATCCATATTCTACTCCTTTTATTTCTGTTTTTCACACGTGCAGGCATATAGAAAGTTTTGCCCACAACTGCCAAGTAGCCAAAACTTTTTGTTTTGCATTATAGATAGAAAAAAATCCTGATATATAGATTTGTTTGCTGGACTGCCTCCCTGGCATTGTTCTGGGATTTTCAGTTACAGAAAGTAAATTCTTGGTGGGCTGTTCCAGTGATTATAATCCTAACAATGAGAAGTTTAACTGCAATAAATGGCAGGTGTCTAAACTGTAGGTGTGACAATTTAACCATTTAATCCAGCAAGATTACAGTGTCTGCTCTTGAATATCTAAGTGCTTGAGTATACATACAGACAAATGTCCTGCAGTTCAGAGAGCACCCAAAAATGTTAAGAACTGGATTGGATTGCCCTCCTTGAAGAAAGATAAAATATATACCATGTATGTGTCAACTGAGGGAAAGGAAACATTCTCTCCGTGTATCTGAAGGAAGAGTGTGAACTTGAACTACAAATTATTTAGTGGGCTCTGGGGAAGAAGAAGAATAATGAGGTGTATGCATATATATGTATAAAACTCAACAATGGGATATGGATGAGGAAATAGGAGAGAAATAGGGGAGATTTGGTGCATAGGAGAGACTGGAGCTGTTCAATATTTTTGTGCAGGCTGGGTCCTGAATAAGGCTCTGAAGTTTAGACAGCAAGGCTGCAAGGCAGGGAACTGCAAAGGATTTGGGTCAGCATGATTTTAAGGAACCTAAGCAGAGAGGGAGGTGGAGTCTTGTGCAGTGCTTTTAGGGACTTTGCTGACTGCCAGCCTGTCTAACAGGGGACCTCATCTGGAGTCACAGACCTGCAGCCAGCCCTGTCCATGTGCTGGGCTGCAGGCTGTTACAGTGCCTGGATGTGGCCCTGGAGAAATGTCCCAGGAGCTGCTCCTGAATTGCTCTGACCTGGGAGATAAAGCAGGTGATGCTGAAGAGCTATTTGAGACTTTACATCCATGCACATTTGTCTATGAATGTAGCTGCTCTCACAGATGTTAAGAAAAGTTTAAGCTGTGGCTCATTTTGTAACTGAGCTGGTTGCCCATGACCTGCTTGCTTTGATTGTTAGTTACTTGTAAAGTGTGGTTTGCCTAAATCCCTTGTTTTATCTCCTTGCTATTACTTGTTTTATCTACTGCTTGTTTTGCTAATAACCCTTCTGAATAAGAAAGTTAATGATTAGCAGCTAATATATAATTACAGAGTGAATGTTGTGGCAAGAATTTCATGAGAGAATCTGCAGATAATACAAGTGTTCTACTACAGCACCCTTGCTTCTTGTCTCTATCAAGCATTTTAACTCTCTTTTTTTCCCCCAAAGGCAACCAAGACATGAATTTCTTGGTTTTGGTTGCTGATGGGAATGCAGAGTATAGTAGGAAAGACAGAGTGTGACAGCACTTGCTGTGCACTGGGATCTGAAATAGTGCTGTTTTCATACTCAATTTTTGTTTTGTCAGGGTGGTAGGGGAGAAATAAAATGTTGTAGGATATTGTTGAGGTTGGTCATCTTGTACCATATGCTAATTACAGGGAATCATGTTTGACACAGCACATGTTGATCTTTGGATTATTTATCTCCTATTGGTGTTTGATCAAAGAGTAGAATCACTCCCTGCCTTCTGTCAGAGCTTTTGGAATCTAGCCACAAATTCTTGCAGAGAGAGTTTCATTAAAAAATTGTATGCATGCAAGAGCAAGATATGAAGTCAAACAAATTGTCAGAAAACAAAGATCTTATTTAGGAATTTATGGGAATTTTGAAATATTATTTACTTTCTAATGGATCCAGAGCCAATTTTTTGGTTTTTTGAGTAGTCTGTTTATTGAAGGAAATTCATTTAAAGGGTCAGAACATAAGTGCCGTCTGTTAAAATCTACTTTTGGTAGGCAGCATGGAATTAAAGAAATTTTTATGACGTGTCCTTTTGAGGGCATAGGAGAGGCAGTAATTGCAGCTGATGCTCACCAACATGCAGGACATGTTTGGCAATTGGTGGGTGAGAGTTGCAGACCAATGCTGCTCTTTGCTGTCTCCAGCTCAGATGAGAAATTCCATATGTTGGGTGTGACTTCAGAACTGTGCAACCCTGGTTACTCCCACTGATGTGGATCCACATTCCCAGACTTGAGAAGCTTTGGAAGCCCAGCTCCAGGGCAGCCAGGAGGATAGGTCACTGGGAAATGCACGTTGCTTTGAAATGCTGGAGGAAAGCATCCGACCAATTGATGGTTTCACTCTTGACATTATTGCTATTACAAAAGAAGGATTGGGGATTGAATTTCTGATAAATGTTGGAATTAATTTAATAATTAATTGTAACATTCATGTGATGGAAGAACAGTTCCCCCATTACGCTAAATGAATATATAATGTGTACATGGATTTTGTTTTTTGCATGTCTTTTATCATTCAGAGCAACTGCAGTCAAAATGGTGATGTGTAAACAATTTAAATTAAAAACCCCACAATTTTTAAAAAAGATTTTTTTTAGGAGGCTGCAAAAGTGCAAATATTTCTTAGAATTCACAAGGCAGATTTTGCTCTTTGCTATGGCATGAACTTAGCCAATATGTCTTTCCATGGAAGAGTTAAAGACTGCATTTCTTAACTGTAATAGACAAAAATTGTAACAACAAGTGAGGAAAATGTATTTGAAAATGGATTTTATTTACATAACATACATTGCTTAAAATAATCCTTTAATATGTCTTGTCATAGGTAGTACATTTGTTCAAAGTGAAAAAATAGGAGTAAACAGCCACCTTTGTGCAGATCATCCTCTTCCCATTGTTGTTCCTGAATCTCCAGGAGGATAAAGGTTCACTGTTTAGGACATGACTTCTGAAAAGCAATCATTAAATCCCGCACAAACTCTTCCACCAGACTCTGGTCAACACCTCCTTAGGATGGGAAATCAGTGCACTGCTCCCACAGTGTGGTTGCTTGTGAACATCTTTATATAGGATTCAGAAAGTCTGGGTTTGGGAGTTTTCTTAACATAACCATCAAATAAATATGTCAGCAGTGAATCAAGATGCCAAACCCCAACTTTTCTTCTTCCATTACAAAGCATATTCATTTAGAGTAGGACACACAATTGTCTTGGAGAGGACGCCTAAACTCAGATCTTAGCTCTGCAAAATCTTACTGCTTTTTAATCACAGAATCATAGAATAATTTGGGTTGGAAGAGACTTAAAGATGGTCCAGTTTCAATCCCTCTGCTGTGGGCAGGGACACCTTCCACTAGACAACACTGCTCAGAGCTCCATCCAATCCTGCCTTGAGCCCTTCCAGGGATGGAGAGTCAACAACTGTGCAGCCTGTTCCAGTACCCCACCACCCTCACAAAAAAGAATTTCTTCTTAATATTCATTCTAATTATTTTAGCTAAAAGACATTAAGAATAGAAGAATTAATAGAAAGGAGCAGTACAAGTTTTCTTTATAGAGTAAACTTAAAAATAGCCAGGAGGGTACATGTATACCAGATTGATTCTGGGACAGAAAAATTATCATGATGTGAAGGCACTTCAAAACCAAAACTTTTGACAAAGTTTATAGTATTTTCTGACATTGCTTATATGATAGTGGAGCTGAAGAAGAAAGGAAATTTCCAACCCATAAAAATAGTCTCTTTTAAGAGACACTCAAATAATTTAAAAAAATTGAAATGCCATGATTTGTGTTCTTTCACTATCCTCCCCCCTTTCCCAAACAGTTCTACCTGTGGTAACACAGTCTCTTGGGATGCAATCCTACTGGAATTGTTTGAGGCACCTGCTCCAGAGGAATGCAAGGGCATTATGTAGGCTTGTTTCCACAAATGTTCTTTAATGTCAGCACAAATTTATACTTCAATGCTCTGTGTTGGGCAGTGTTCAGGGGAAGAAAGCTCTCTGCAATCCAATATTAGAACTTCTTCCAGACTGCAGCTCCAGGAGCTGTAGTTACATGCTGGAGAACAGATGTTCTTCCTCAGATCTTGGACTTCTTGCATTGTGACATTTGTAATTCATGGTCTAGTGAAGTAATATGGTTCAGAGTAGTGCTATAAAATAATTCAGCAGCAAACCAGGAGTTGTGGTGGTACCTGTTTATTACCCAAAGGTAATTCCTGCTGCCTAGTCTTGTAGACCCCAGCTTAGGATCTAAACTCTTTTTCAAAAGGAATAATAATTTTCATATGCAGTTCTAGTAAGCATGTTTTATATTCACATCCCAACTGCACATGTATTGCTGGCTTGTACTACTAATATATTATGCTTTGTTTTTGATGCCAAAACAATCACTGTCAAATTGGATAATGCTCTCACAATTGATACAGTTTTTATAAATGATCTGGATGCAGGAATGGAATGCACCCTGAATAAGTTTGCTGGTAATACTAAACTAGGAGGAGCTGTGGACTCCCTTGAGGGCAGAGAGCTCTAGACAGACTACAGAGCTGGGCAATCACCACTGTAAGGAATTTAACAGACCAAGTGCTGGATTCTCCACGTGGGATGGGGTAATACTGGTTATAGGTACAAACTGGGGCATGAGAGGCTGGAGAGCAGCCCAGCAGAAAGAGATCTGGGGGTCTGGGTGGATGGCAAGTTTACTGTGAGGCAGCAGTGTGTCCTGGCAGCAGATTCTATCTAGGCACTGAAGTTTATTGAAAGGAACAATGTCTCACTCTCAGAGGAGTGTAGAAAACATGCAGGTTCTATACACAGGGCCTTTTGGCTGGTGTATTGCAAATTATTGTAAACTGTTTCTTTAAGATGTTGCTCAGACTTAGATTAAATGCTTAATCTCCAGGCAGCTGCAGTTTGCTGAGGTGAAGGCTGCCCTTGGCTAGTGTTTTTTTACAAGCATAAAGTGGCAGATCAACACCACAAATTCCATTAGAACTATCTACTTGATTCCCTGAAATTTTTCTGTTGCTAAGTCAACATTTCTCCATTTTGAAGGCCAGTTGCAATTTATGTATCATTATTAGGTAGGTACTTGAAATGAAATAAAAGCAGCAGTAAGAGCTCAAATTGCTGTTCTGTTCCACTCCATCTCTCTGGATTAGACTTTACAAATACCTGACTAAATTATCTACCAGGATGTGTCCTGTTCAAAATTGGTGTTTATTGTGATGATTTCTGTTCCATCAAGGCATGAAAAATGAAGCTCAGGGCTCTTTTTGTGTGGTGTTCTGTAGACAAGGTCAGCTCATCTGGTAAAGTGAAGTGGAAATATGACTCATCAAATATAAGGCAAAGCCTCAAAGTCTGTGCTTTCCAGAGGCAGCCTAACAGAAATATTCATGCGTAAGGGATTAGTCAAAGGTAGATAGATAAATAGATAGATAGATAGATAGATAGATAGATAGATAGAATTGAGAATTTATCCATGAGGTATACAGAGATACACAATGAGTTCAGCAGCCCACCAACTATTTTTTTCATTTGCTTGCTCATTCAGGCAATGAACAAATGCCATCTCTGTGGAACAGCACATGCCTGATGCTTCAGAGAACCATGTATGGACCAAGTTTTAAAATTTGTTGGATACAATTTTTTTTTTGTTTGTTCTCTTTGTGGATAAGGTAGGCTACTATGAGCCAAGGCAATATAGAAGACATATCTTTTTAAAAATTATCCAGCCCAGATGCTTCCTCACTATTTGAAGCATCCATGCTTAGAAATCAGCGCACTATCCAAACTTACTTATTCCATCCTTCTAATCTTACTTGCATAAATGGATTATCTAGATCATATTTTTGAGGTACTAAACTGTGTTAAAAATTTAATAGGTAATTATCACTTTATCAAGTCTGTCTGTTTACTGGAATATTTTGTAGACTCTTAATAACCCTGAAGACATTACAACATAGTAAAAAGTATTTCAGTATGGCTTTTACCTATAACGACCTTTACTGAGACAAATAGAATATTTTACAGAGTAAATTTGGGACCAGTGTTTCAAAGACAGTGCAAACTTTATCTGTTTGCCTTTCCTGAACAAGCTGGGAATTAGTTCACTGCCTCAGAAATCCTGCAGCTATTTCTCTTCTCTCATCACTGCAGAACTCTGAACAGAAATCTTCTGATCAACAGGAAGGGGAGGGAATTCAGTTTAGTGCTGAATTAATGGGACCAGCAAAATTTGTGTAAGATTTAACAACCAAGTGAGGGGAAGCCACATTTCTATCATGGAAGAAAATGAAAGGCAGCAGTAGCAGAGTTAGACTTTATTAGGTCTTTCTGGGAACAGAGTTTAATAATAGCTGGTAAAATGACAGAGTTAATACCACACTGTATCGTCTGAAAGCACAGAGACAAGGTTTATTTTTCCAGTCATTTCTTTGCACGCTGACAAGTGATCTCTGGTTACATTGCTCATTAGTTCTTTCAAACATGCTTCAAACTACATTTGAAAGTGGATGAGAAACACAGAGAAGTGGGCAAAGCTAGCAAAAAAGGCTGTGTCTGACTCATCTATCTGCACATGAAGTTCTGCACAGTGTCATGGAAGTTCCTAAAACTGAGACAAGTAACATATATTTAAATGTTATTTATTTTATAAACCAGCATAGAAAGGTAAAGCCAATTAAAGCTCCATCACTATTAAAATCACAGAATTTGGTATATTAGAATGTACTACAAAATACAGTCAAGAGGCCATGTGTCTTCATGCTAGTTGTGGTTAGATGGTTGCCATTTGGGACAAATGCTCTACTTGTGAGCTATTTGCCCCATCTCCCTGTTTCAGGAATACTCCCAGATTTTGTCACCTTTTTTTGAAATTTTTATTCCCCCATCTGTGTTGGAAAATGGAACCTATAACAGCTTGGGGTAGGACTAGTGTTTGAAGATGCAATGTTTTATGATGCTTCAGTATATCTGGGGAAGTGTATATAATTATAACTTTCAAATTTCTGTGAGCAGCAAGAATAAATTTTTCCTTTTTCTTTTTTTTTTATTTTTAGGTCTACACATTTCTACAGTAAATCAATGAAAGTTTTTAAAAAAAGAAAAGAAGAATAGAGAGGAGAAGCTTCATTGCTTGACTCTCTGCATCCCACGGAAACCGTAACAGGTTTGGAAACCATGAAGGTTTGCCCTAAAATATCTGTTAAACAAGATTTCAAATACTCCAGTGTTGCCTTTTTCCCAGCCTGGAAAAGAAACTTGAGATAATTTTAGTCAGGAGTTAATATAAAAGGGGATCTTTATTTGAAGGCCTCCAGAGGCCTGGAGTTATGGAAAGATGTGCACAAAAGCCCACCCCCACCTCCCCAGGAGTGAATGCATTTTTATAGGTTTTAGGAAATTAGCATAATTGATAAAAAGCACTGATTAGAAGGACAAGTGGTGATGAAATTCCCCCCCAGGTCAAGCCCCTTCTCTGGAGCCCCCCTTCAGCACCAGTTGTACTTTGTCCATGAGAATGGATCTCAAAGAGTTGCTCTTGGCCTTGGTTCCCAGCAAGAACCAAGGCAGCATGGAGCCTTGTACCCCCTGGGGCTTGGAGCTCTGGCATTTGTTTTGTCTTTCTGCTCAGGGAAAGGCCATGGAAATGTACTGGGAAAACTAGCTCCTAATGCAATAGGTGACAGAGTTACAAGTACATGTGTGAAGAATACAGAGAACGTAGGAAAAAAGGCAAACCCCAAATGGCATGACCAGAAGGTAATTGCATCCACTAAACAGCTTCAACTCTTCTACTAAGGCCTTAGATCTTCCTAAGACCTCACAGAAGTCAGTACATAACCTTCCTTATTCCTTCCCTGCAGTGTCCTTGGCCACATGGCTAGCTCAGAAGGTGCACTCCATATCTCCAGCCCCTTTTGGGGTTTGGCGTGTGCCATTGTGGGTGTTTTACAGAACCTGCACGTCTGTGAAGGCATTTTGTCCCAGCTGACCTATGAAGCATTGAAGCTGAGGTTTAAATTTGGGTATCTGCATACCAAGAGCTTCCTTCTGTCTTCAAGGCCCTCCTGACCTGCTTGGTCTCCCAGAATGCAGCTCTTTCCTCATGTCAAACACAAGGGTAGTTTGGATAGAGCGGCACAAAGGCTGAGGACTTGGGGCTCTGGGAAGATGCAAACTCAAAATGGACTCCTCCTCCATTCAGGTTAGGGAGAATTGGCACTGGATATGACTCTATGTGATGAACCTTTGATACCTCCACCTTTATGGTAATTCCTGTTAAAAAAAAATTAAATTATTGGTTTTGTCAGTCTGGTTTTCTTCATGCAACATTTCCCTTGAGGAGGCCACTCTTTCCTGACCACCCTGTGCTCTATCTTCAATAATTTGGTCAAACGAATGTGAGAAGGAAGTGAAAATATCAGGCTTGGGATCAGGCTGAGTTGTTCTATGAAAATTAGTGGCAGTCTGAGGTAGCCATACATTGTTTCCATTGTCAAGGCTGTGATGTGCTTGACATGTATGAGGCTTATGGCTGTGCTGTTGTGTGGAAATACATAGTTGAGTTAATACTTTTGGCTTTGTCCATATGTCTAAACAGGAGTAAGCTGTAACCCCAGGTCATGTCTGCCTGGTGGAGAAATGCATTATGTGGCACTGATTTGCATGAGGATGCAGGATCCACATGTAATGCTAAGCTCAAAAGAATTTTCCAGCTTCTCAACACTGTTCCTGGGCAAATCCATGCTCTGGAAAAATATGTGCTGGTTTCTTTACATTCTGAAACCCATCCAACAGTGAACCTGTCGTTTAAGTCTTCTCTTACAGTGAATCTGGTGTTTACTATTGTAATAATGACTGTCAGTATCAGCTTTTTCTAACTGTGTGTGGCAAGGAAAACTTTCATAATTAGTGGGGGCCTATTTCAATTTCAGTTATATTTTCAAGGTTATGCTGGCAAAAATTAGTAAGATTATGAAGGCAGATTCAATGAGGTTATGAGGATAACATACATTTAACATGTTATCCAAAATGTACTTTGTCTCTTAACAGCAAGGGGGCTAGAGGGAAACAGGGGAGGGATTCTTTGTCAGGAACTGTAGGGATAGAACAGGGAGGAATGGGCACAAACTGACAGAGGGGAAATTTAGGTGAGATATTAGGAAAAAATTATTTTCTTTGCTGTGAGGGTGAGATACTAGAACAGGTTGCACGAGGGTGCCCAGGAGGTTGTGAATGCCCCATCTCTGGAAGTGCTCAAGGCTGGGTTGGATGGGGCTTTGAGCAACTTGGAATAGTGGCAGGTCCCTTCCTAGGGCAGAGGGTTTGAACATGGAAGTTCCCAAAGGTCACTTCCAGCCCTTAAACTTCTATGCTTCTATAACAGAGCTCCGATTTCATTATTTTAATGGTTTTAACATTAGAGATTGTTATTGTTTTTGTTTGTTTCTAGGGTAAAACTAGACAAAAAAAGGCAAAGAAAAAAGTTCTTTTTTTCATATAAACTCTACACTGCCCTAAAATTAACAGAACCTATTGAGGCAGGAGCATTACCCTAGGTGTGATCAGCTCAAGATTACAATGTGGATGTGAAGTCCCTCTCCAGGGAACATTCATCTCTCTGGGACAGAACTATTAGGAGAAGTGAGACCCTGTATTCCTTCAGGGCATTCTCTGGAAAGCAGCTTTAAATTCCTGTTCCACCATCAACTTTCTTTTGTAAAAAACCACTGCTCTGAAGCACATGCAATAAAATATGCAAAGATTTGACAGCCACACTGTCATCATGATTTACTACATACACTGAGATTATTTCTGATGGAACAGGAATATTCATGTTCAAACATCACAGTGTCCCTCTTCCCCAGCTGGTTTTTTATCATGGAAGTTCTGGCAAGCAGTAATATGATCTGGGAATACAATAACATGATCTGGGAAATTGAAGAAGACTGTTCTTGTGCTGAAAATTAACATAACTGTTGTTCATGGCAGTGTTTTAGAATCAGAATTTTAAAAGAAATTTTCCTTTGAATTTTGAAGTAATCAGCTTGCCTTTCTTGTAACTATTATGCAGTTCAAAACAGCAAAAAATATTTATAAATTGTGTGGCCAGAGGAAAAAACAAGTGCCTTTATGATGTTTCTAATTTAAATGTAAAGCCAAACCCCAAAATTGTTTTAAATTGAAGAGAAATTCAAACTTATATTTCAGTGATTGCAAAAATTAAAGGATAAATATTATTACATATTGGATGTTAAGAGACAGAGATTAGTAGGGAAAAATTGTTAATTACTTGGATAGAATGAAGTTGAAAATTAATGTGTCCTTTTGTAAGTTTTTATTGCTTAATTACTCCTTGCTTTACCTACCAAGAGATAGCATGAGACTGTAAATAAGTACTGCACTGTTAACTGTTACCTTTAGAATTATAGTGTTAAATGTTGGCAGAGCTTCAGTTGACTTGACTGGTTTATCTGTTTTAACTGTTGTGGGTTTTTTTTTTTTTTTTTTTTTTAAGTCTCATTGAAATATATTATTTGTCTCAGTTTTACAAGATTCTGTGACTGGCTGTTCTGCGAAACACAAGTCAGATGTGCCATTAGGTCTGCGTGTAAAGTCAGGATAATATCTACAAATCATCTGAAGTGATTTGCAATAGTCTGGAGAGCAACTGCTACCAGCAGCAGAAGGACACAAATAATCCTGGATGTGACAGCTCATCGATTCCTTTGTCAAGTCCACAATGAAAGGATGAGAAGTGGAGGCATTTCATTGCTCTATGTGGAGGGAGTGAATATGTTAAAATAAAAAAGGAAAATAGATATTGATCCCAAAAAAATAAATAACACTGAAACATAAAATCGTGGGCTAATCTGGTTTTATTTAAAAGGAAGAATAAGCCCAAGGAGGTCAAAGTTTGGGAGCAGGAATTCATGTCACCAACAGTTCAAGACATGGGAATAAGCACAGAGAGTAAGATGAAAAGCAAACTGATGAAAAGCACACAGCTGAAACATCAGGATGTATAGGGGTAAAGAAGGATTGCCAAGAATCAAGATATGCTAGATTTTGATAAAAGATTGATGCTAGTACTCAAAGGTTTGTCCCTTTTGAAACAAATGAAAAATGGAGTGATGCTGAACACAGATGGGATGTAAATTTAGATGGTATGTTGGCCTGGTGTTTTGTCTCAGGTTTTTTATGATGATATTGAACTAAAGCAGAGATTTAAAATGGCAGTGTATGGACAGAAATGAAATTCCCCTCTTGGAAAAGAGAATTTGACTTTGGGAGTTTGTTGAATACTGACTGAAGGTGAAAGGTGAGCTGATAAACTCCTCAAGTCCTGAACATCTCTCTCATGAAACTGGCAACTCAGAAGCAAAGATCCTTAACAAATTTCCCAACCTGACCTGGAGAATAACTGAAGAGATATTTAATTTAAAAAAATATATTTAATTCTAAAAAGAACACCCTTGAGAGCAGTAAACACCTAAGTATGACCATGATGGCCTTTAAGGCTTTTGCAGGAACATATCACCACAGATCTGAAAGTGCAAGTCTGATAGGATGCATCAGAACAGGCTTTAGTGGAGCAGATGGCTCAGACTGAGCTAAAGCATTAAACATGGTGCCTTGGAAAAGGGCAGCTGGAAAAAAAGAGAAGAGCAGAAAGAGCAACACTGGCTGAAAGTTAAAAATTATTCTTGTGGAAGATATTCTGATATCCTGAAAAGCTTTGGTTCATTTCAGAACAAAATTTTTTGCTTGTTTGTTTGTGTTTTTCTTTTAGCAGGAGAGAAAGGTAATTGTGGTGGTGCAACATGCAGAACATTTTGGTTTGCCTCTGAGCTGAAAATAAGCTTGTGAGGGCAGGATCATAAATGTCCTGTATTCCCTAACCTTCTCAAGCTGAATAAAGAAGCACTGGGCACCCTGGGAGCCTGTTGTTAGGAAAAAAAAAAAAAAGGTGGATACAGCCAGGCCTACATTTCATCAGAAATTCACAAAAACTTTTTCATCAGAAAACCCCTGTGGTTTTCTAATATGTTTCTTCTCCAGTGACCCAGACTCATCCTCAGACTTGGAATTTCATTCAGTCAGGTTTGAGGCAGATTTTGACTTCAGCTGTGACCCTGCTGGGTCTCGGTTGTAGTTTCTACAGGGGATTCTGATGAAAAAAAGAAAGCCAGGGTTTTCTGTGAGTGGAATGAGCTAATCCTCTCACTGCAAACTGTTTCTTTCCTTTTCCACTGCTGCTCCAGTATAGCTGCCTTCATTTGGTTTCTTTGCTTTATTTTAAGTAATAGAGCCAGCCATCCTGAGTGCGATCACATAGTGCAGACAGGGATCGGGCTGAGCCAGCAGGGCCAGGAAAGATTAGGAAAGTTTAGGAAAGTTTAGGAAGGGCAGGTCCTGCCTCACCAACCTGACCTTTTCTGACCAAATGGCCCACCCAGTGGATGGAGGAAAGGCTGTGGATGTGTCTACCTGGACTTCAGCAAAGCCTTTGGTGCTGTGAGGAGATCTTATCACTCTCTACAACTCCCTGAAAGGAGGTTGTAGCCAGGTGGGGGTTGGTGTCTTCTCCCAGCTGGCCAATGACAGGATGGGAGGACGTGGCCTTAAGCTGTGCCAGGGGAGGTTCAGATTGCACATCAGGAAGAATTGATTCAAGAAGGGGTCATTAAACATTGACATGGACTGCTCAGGGAGGTGGTGGAGTCATCATCTCTGGAGATGTTCAAGAAATGTGGTTTAGTTGACAAGGTAGTGATCAAAGGTGATCTCAGAGGTCTCCTCCAACCTAAACAATTCTGTGATTCTGCAGCTGTGCTCAGACTCCCTTAGAAAAATGTTTCCCTGAAAGCAATTATAGCACAATTTGATTAAAATGGAATAACAGGATAATTGAATTATCTTTAAGATCATTCAAAAGAAAAGCAATACGAAGGGCTTGCCCACAGCCCTGTGATGTCTGCTTCTTCATAATTTCCTGAAATATGCTTGCTGGTTAATGAATCCTTCCTGTCACATATGGTGATAATGATTTCTCTTTTCTGTTGAAAGCAATGTTTTTGTTCTCTAATTTTCATCTTCATCTGCCTTGACTAAATGAAGCAGTAACACTTTCTCAAGAAGATTGTTCCAACAGATTTATTTTACTTTCCTACTTTGCTGAAATGCAGGACTTGTTTGAGAAGGAAGGTGTTCAAAACTCAAAGCTAGCAGCAACTTTTCTGCTTTGAAGCTGCTCCTTCTCAAAGCTTGATCAGTAATGATTATACAAAGTAAAACCTTTTGTTGTCTATATCCTGTAATCTCAAATCCTTCTCACTGCCTCTTTTTTGATTCATGGAAAATGTTTTTCCAGTGTTTCTCAAACACTGACACATCCAACAGCTAAATTTCCCAGATTTGTCCCTTATCTGTGATATCCCACATTTTTTTCCTTATCTACCCTCATCTTACCGGATTGCACCTCTTCAAAGTCTCATTATAATTTCATTGACAGTACAATGGCTCACCTATACATCTGTTTTGTGTTAATTTCCCAGAAGGCAGGTTCTTTCTAGAGACTGACAAAATATGGTATTTTGTGTTTGTCTCTTCTCTTCTCTTCTCTTCTCTTCTCTTCTCTTCTCTTCTCTTCTCTTCTCTTCTCTTCTCTTCTCTTCTCTTCTCTTCCTCTTTTCTCTCACTTGCACTGTTGGGTACATTATGGAAGTCCTCTAAATAGTGCCCTGCTATGTCCTACCCCTTTCTTTGTCTTCTCCACTTCTTTCCCCCATTCCCACCAACTGTCCTGTGATGAGGAAACCAATTCAGCTTCCTCTGAAGGCTGGTATATTCTTAACCTATGACTGCTGAAATATAAACTTATTTTTCACAGGGTTAATGACAGCTCATCTCGTCAGGGACTGTGAAAATCCCAGACTGACTTCAGAGGCAAACTATCATCCCATTTGGGGAATATCAAAGACATTCAGAAGCTCTTGGATTATGAAAATATGCAAACTGCTGGAGGACAGTGTGCATCACAAGGAATTGCCTGGAGAAATGCTGCTTCATTCCCTCAGATTTGATTAAGGAATGGTTAACTTGTGCTATAAACCACTGCAAGCATTACAAGTATTCCTGCTCAGGGAAGGATGCAATTAGTTTTGATACTGGCTGAACTGAATGAAAACAAGATTTTGTGTCCCTATCTGTCCCAGCATCATATACCTAACCATTAGAGAGTCACACAGGATCAAGCATTCAAATCCTCAATATGTCAGGTCTCATGGTTCCCAGCCAGACTGGTCATCACTCATCATTCAGATCAGTCCCTTTGCAGTGCTGCAAAGATGAGATTAGGTGCTGGTTAAAGTCCCGTGCACGCAGTTTTGCATGCTTGTATATTGTGTGCTGCTCCACTCAACAAAAACACTGTTTGGACAAAATGTAACTCTCCTCACAGGAATAGTGACTGGTTGATCTCCCTCCAGCAGTGTCATCTCTTCTCTTGTATTTTCATCACAACTGGCTTGAGCTCCTATTTTAAGCATGCACCTTAAAAGAGAATTCCCAACATTAAGGCTTTCTTTGGAAAATCTTGAGAAAGATGGGTACAAAAGATGGAGCTCCTCCCCTCATTATAATAATTAATTCCTAGGAAGAATTTCAGTTTCTGTGGTCTGCCTTTTCCAGCCAGCTTAGACACTTCTCTGTAAAGATGTTACAGAACATTTTGTACAAAAGATCAAGGTGAGATTAGCTCAGTAAAATGCAGATAGTATATAGCAGAAGGGAACAAAACTGTACTTTGCATGGAAATTCAATCCCAGCTTTATCAGTGGAGAAGCTAATATCACTTAAATATTTTAATGACAGAATGTGATACTTCCTGGAATCTTCTTTTCTTTGAACATGCTGAATTAGCAGTGTAAATTAATGAGTTTTAAGTCATTTGGTGGGAGCTGGGTGAGTGACTGTTCAGTATCTTTCACATTAATCTCAATATAATCTTTTCTATCCAGAGGTGAGGAAGGAAATGACCTTTAGAAAGAATTTGGAGTCTCTCTGTGAAGACTGTATGTCCTACTGACAGTGATGCAGGACTCCAGTGGTGCTAGAGAGGCTGAGGCTGGGTTACTCACTCCTCTAGACCTTTTCATTCATCTTTGAGGCTCCATCTGACATAGCCATAAAGTCTTAGTGAGCCTCAGATGATCATGGCTTCCTTCAGTTGCACTGCTTTGAAATAGAAGAAACCCAAAGTGGTGTGTGATTTCCATGTGGAGAAACATATGGGTGGGCTCAAGAAACAGCAAATGTTGGGGAATCCAGTCTAGTCTAGGGGAGAATTTCTGTTCTGGTCTCCAAACAATTCAGATGCCTTAACCCTGAGCAAGACATACTAAGGGATGATGCAGAATTTATCTCTGAGTAGCATCAGTACAGTGCTCTGCATCTGACCCTAGCTCACTCTGGCAAATTCTCAGTTGTCTTAGGGAAGAGGGAAAATGCAGACCAAGTTATACACAGAGGAAAGGACAAAGCTGGATGCACACAGCAAATTCTTCCTGGACTGTGCAGAAATAAGCAGGAGCCCTGAAGCATAGCATAAATGCAAAACAAATATTGTGTTTACAGAGACAGCCCTCAGTGCTTAAGACTCTTTTCCCTGTAGCTTTTTTCCCTGAATATTGACCAACAGATGACACCTCTGCTGTTCTGCTTTTAAACAAATGGGGAACAGACAAGCTGTTGCACAAAGTCTCCAAATACAAAGTTATATCCCTCCCTGCTCTTCTGTGAATCCAACCCAAATATGTCAATTTGCTTTTCTTAATTGCTTTTTGTTTATTTCCTCAACTGGTTCTCCTTGTGAAACCTATTGGCACTCTGGCTTAGATTTTTGGATGGTTTACTTGTTTTAACCCATTCACAGCATCACTCATGCTGCAACCTGCTTCAGGAATAGGGACATGGGCTACCATGGCTCTGGTCATCAAGAGGGCACATTTCAGCATGGGGCTACTCTCCTGACCTCTCTGTGAGAAATCAGAGACAACCTGTGGGGAGAGGATGGCATCTCTCACAGGTGGCCTTGGCACCCCTCAGCATTCCTGTCTTTCCACAAGGCTATGACTTCTTTGTCAGGGGCTGTCGCTGCTTCATTTTGGGTCACCCCTCTAAAACTATCAGAATTCTTATGTCGCTTGTGTAGTTGACAAAACCATTAGACATCCTAAATTTATGGTTGATGGGACTTTAATTTGTTTGGAAAGATAAACTTCATTATATTATTTGTCTCAAGCTCTCCTCGACAAGGAGCTCAGTGCCAGCACACGGGTGCAGTGATGCCACACGTGAAGGCAATAAATGCATTGCAGCTGTTTTTCTGGCAATTACCTGGAGTGTAACTAAATAAAAACCTAAGGCTAAATTTTTGCAGGAGTTGATGGCTGCTGATCACAAGCAGTATGTCTTGTCACTGGTGGGTGCAAGGGGAATCTTTTGCTTTCAAAACATAATAATTAATTGAGTAGCCATTACATGCGTGACTTGCTCCTCTGAAGTGTGCCTGGGTGCATGGGAGCAGTAGAAATCCAAAAGTCCCTTCTTAGATTTAATCCTGATGAATTAATCAACAGACAATATTGCAAGCAGTCCCTCCAGACTGAGTGATATTTACATAAGAAAGAACAACGTCCTCTTCATTAGTTATGCATGGCTCTCATATAATTGAAGTTTCATTTTGTTGTAGGCCCTAACAAAGCTTTAGATTAAAATACAAAGCCATTATTGGATGCTAGTACTAATTAGCCTTTAATGGCCCAATCCTGCAAACTCTGAGGCCCACAAGTAATGAGACTTTATTGAGACTTCCTCACAAATAAAATTGTAAAGGGACATATTGTTTTACAGAATTGCATATTAGAAAACCTGAAAGCATCTTTTTGCAAGAAAAATAGGATGGTTGTTTAACAGCTACAATTCCTTGTTCCCAAATCTTGGAGATACCCTGTTATGAAAAACAAATAAACCACAAAATCCTCTTATGAATCAATTATAATGATATTTAATCCAGTAAATTTTATTTTCAAAAATGAGAAAGTTTAAAGAGAGCAATTCTGAAGCAGTCTTGCCAATTGCAACAATTGTATTTCTACTCTTAAAATCTTCAGTTCAAACATATTTGGGGGGATTTATCCTGTTCTCTGATAGTCTCAGTCCACTGAGATGAACTGCTTGCACAAAATTTTTATCTGTACTATTGAGTGCAGTAACAGCCTCAAGAGACAGAAAAATTCCTTCCTTTCCTCTCCTCTGGACTCTCTGGGACCTTGGGTAGGACTTTATTAAACTGCTGACAATGATGTCTTGATATATGAGACTGCACATTGGGCTGCAGGACAAGGAACAGTCAGATAATCCCAAATGCCCTGCATGGAGATCATCCTCATGTTTTTGACAAGATAAGTTCCTGGGGAATGGCACAGAAACCACGTGAAGAAGCTTTGCACACAGGGTGGGGTGAAAGCTGTGCTGTGGGAGATGATGTGCCCTGTTTGTAACCACTGTGAGGCATCTTCTTCCCAGATGGGAGGGGACAGAAATCTGCTGGACCCTGAGCCATGCACACCTTTGGAGAAAGGAGAACAGGTAAAAGTTTTGGCTCCAGTCTGATGGGATAGCCCAAAGGAAGTGAAGGTGTGCTTGCAGAATCCCTGCACGCAATGGCACAGGAGCCTTGTCTGTATTTTCTTCCTATCAAGACCTTCTCCTGAGGGAGCAGTGGAGCAGAGAGGTGAACTGTCACCAGGCAAAACAGGCAATATTTAGAGCCCTTGTGGTAGTGATCCAGCCTCAAAGATGAGGGAGAGAATGGGAGAAAGGGAGATCATGGTTGAGAAAACAAGTGTTTATGTATGGTGTGACAGACTAAAAAGCTAATGGCGAGGGACCCAAACAATTGCCCATCTGCAAAAGCAGTGGGTTCTTTGCTGAGGCCAAGTTTGCACCCCCTAAACGAAGGGGAGAGGGAGAGCTTTTGGTGTGTGGTGCTAAATCTGCTGATCTGTATTAGGCAGGGGGTGTGCACCCACTCCAGAGGGTGACCACAACAAACTGATCTTTGTTTGGATAAACAAGCTGAGCCCTGCAATTGATTTTGTCCCTGATAACCTGTGACTGATGTATTAAACAAGATGTTTTCTGGCTTTATAAGGGAAAAAGCTGATAAGAAGCAGATCCTGCAGAAGTGGGGTGATGGCTTCTCTCATGCCAATTCCCTCTGATAAGACACAGCTGGCTCAGCTACACAGGGCTGTCATGTCTTAGAAGGTGTCATAAATCATCAAGGAGCCCCAGAGAGCCTCCAGACTCATTTGTGGGGCCTTCCACCAAGGGACTGTGCATGATCCATGGTGTTGATCACACAGTGTAAAATTCACCCCCTCAGGGGAGGCACCTGGGTGTTTTTAGCTGAATCTGAACCATATATTAAACCACATCCCACTGTGTTTTGTGGGCTTCTCCCACCCACAACAGATGAAGACTGTGATCATCACTTCAAACCATAGACATTGAAGTTGCAAAGATCAAGACGCATTGCAGGATCCACCAGTGGTGATATCTCTCCAGTCCTCTATACTCTTATCCATTCTTTCTCTTTCTTTATTTTCCTTGTATTTTACTGCTGTTCATTTCTCTCCAAGCACAAAGGGCCACGCTCTATCCCCAGCAGCAACCAGCAGGCTGGGGAGAGAGGGAAGGGGGCAAGGAGAGCATGTATAAACTATTTCTCTGTAAGTGGTGGGGGCAGAGCCTTCCTTTGTCTAAGGAAGGTTACAGAAGTGGCAGTGTGAGCTGGACTCTGCTTTTCCACAAAGCTCCATCCAAATAAACCCCTTTTTGTTCAGTACAGAAGCTCTGAAACAGGCCAACTACAGCAGACTGAACAGGAGGCAGTGAGCTATGAAGACTGGATAATGATGCTACTCTAGAAACCATAACACATCCAGCCCAAGATTGCTTGGACTCGTGGGAAGGAAGTCAAAACCTGTCATTTTTGGCTACCCCTTGTCATGTCAAAGTCAATTTACAGGGTCCCAAGCCCCAGCACCACATCATGTAAGCAAGCTGTGTGTAGGCAGACAAGCCAACAGCAGCCTCTGCTAGCACACTGTGCCAGCTGCCAGCCTTGCATCCAGCTGACATCTCACATAAAACCTGCATCACTCCTCAGTGAGGCCCAGGCTTCTGCCGTCCTTGGGCTCCCCAAACACAGGGTCTCCTCTGAATTTGCACTGATCTGACTTGATTGGGGACCACTGGAGACAGGTAACACCTGTCAGGCTTATAGATGTGTTTTAAAATCACAATTAAAAGAGCAGAATTAATTCAGGTGTCAGTCCAAGCAGTCCCATGACTACCAGCCCTGGCTGGTGGCCTTGCATCCAGATGGTTCTGCTGAGGAATTCACCAGGAGGAGTTGATGCTGACAGGTGTCACTGTAACAACATCCAGAGCTGATGGGTTTCCCATCCTACTTTGGGAAGTGTGACATACTTATTCACCAGGATCACTGCTCCCTGCATTGCCCAGGAGTTACATCCCACTCCTGCCTGGGAGCCAGGGAGTGAGCGAGTGAGAGAACTGGGCTTCTGCCCTCTCCTGGCTAGCAGAAACTCTGATGTTAAGTATAGCAGAGTCAAAATATTCCTTAAATTTCAGCTTCCCATCTCCTCTGACTCTGTGGTCCTTGCATGGGTTCTAAAGTCTCAGGCTGAAGCCAAGGTTCCTGGCATTATGTATATATTGCATTTTAGGTGGCATGTAACAAGTGGCAGAGCTGCATCTCTTCTCTCCTTTCTTGAAAACTCTTTGCCTAAAATAGCAAATATCTAGTAGTGACAGTGAGCAAGATAGAGGAGATTTAACTAACATACTTAAATTATGAAGGACATAGTTAAAGCTGCTCTCTCACATTATAAGACAATAAAGGGGTCACTGGATGAAGCTAATGGCCAGTGCACTTAAAAAAAAATCACATGAGGCACTTCTTCATGTGGTGTGAAGTGAGCCTATGGAATTCATTACCACAGCAGGTCAGGGAGTCAAACACTGCAGACACATTGAAAAATAGGCTGGATAATTTTATGGCCAATAATAACATTTGTAGCTCTAGCTGTTGGATACAGTCGGAGTAGCAGGTGGTGGCATTCACAGTGCACAGTGATAGCAGCAGGAGCAGCCAAGCCAAGTGTTTCTCTCTGGGTCCTTCCAAGAGAAAATCCTGCTCTTTCCTCTTACCCTTGTCAGCCTGAGGTGTGCAGTGCACCAAGAGCAGCCCACTCCTCCACCCAACCTGAGGAAAGCAGCTCATTGTTCATGTTTGCCCTGGGGAAGGAAGGTCAGGCAAAAGCTCTGGCTGGGCTGGTAAAGTTTGAACCATTCTGAGAATGAGTGTTGGGCACAAATTCAGGAGACTGGTGAAAGTTCATCTTCTCTGTGTGAAAATGCCCTGGCAGGGGCTGACAGCACAGTTCAGGCTCAGGATCAGAGCATGGCTCTTTTGGAGACCAGAACCAGCTGCTTCCGAGGAAAACCCAAAAAATCCTGTGGTGTCCAGGTAAGCGCCCAGTTGGGGGATTTCTTTCTAATCTTCATCAAAGGTAAATAAGCTCCAGTTCCTCATCCTAACAGACAAATTTTGTGTCATTGGGAAGCATCTAGGATCATGTTATTACCTCAGTGATTGCCCAACAGGTATGTAAAACAGAGTGCAGACAGAGAATTTTCCTATATACTCTTATTCTTCCCTGCATTCAGTTTTCTTCTTTCAGTCCCTTCCACTCCTACTGCTTTACCATCAGATTTACCCTGGAAGCTTGCCCATGTGCAAATCTAGTAAAATTTTTATTCCTGGGGAGAAGGAACACTGAACTCCTATTGCCATGCAGACACAGAATCCAATCACAAGATGAAAAAAAAAAAATAATCAAGAGACTGGCTTGGTGAGACAAATGGGATCTTCCACTTGTTTTTATGGTTTCAACTCAACTCAGCAGTTTTTCAGCATAGACATATAGGGAATTTAGTTGTCGTGTTTGCTGGTGTCTTGTTTTCTCCATCAAATAGGCCATAGGCAGACTTGCTTTACATACAGCATAAGCTGTAGTGGCAGCTACTTATCAAAGTTGAAATCAGAACTGTGATTCTCAATTTGTGATAAAGGGCCCCATGTGGAGCCCAGCAGCTAGGAATCCATAATGTAGACAAAGAAGAAGAAGTAATTGGAAGATATTTTAAATATTTAAAGCCTTTCAAATGCAAGAGGTTTGAAATGTCTTTCAATTAAGCCAATATCTCTGATTTTCATTGCACACAAAGGTCGTGATTTTATCTCAGAAATGCTTTCTTTAACTGTTTGACAAGCTGAACTCTGCCAGGCCTACAGAGTCAGGCAAGCATTTAATCTCAGTCAGACTTCTGCCTGATTAGAGAATGTTTTCAACCTCTGAAAAGCAAGCAGCTTGTTTAAATGTATATAGAAACAGGACTTTTATGAAACAGTTCAGTAGGAAAGGATGGAGGGACACTTCCTATCCTTCCTTGCTCTTGTAAGATTTCCATTTACAAAGGACTGCTGCAAATGCCTGACACAGTTTAGTCAGGCATGGAGGGGCAGGAGATGTCTTGGACAACCAGAATTCAATTTGTTGTCCTAGGGCCAAGATTTATGATTATCAGAGGGATTATGATATAATTTTTCTGTTCACAGGACTTATTTAATTGAACATCTCTGCTTTCAGACTTCTGGAGACTTCTGAGCACTGTCTGAGCAAGGGTGCCATTGAGTATTGGAGACCTTCTGATATGATGAGGAGTCACCTCTGCTTCTCAGGCAGGGAACAGAGGCACAGCAAAAAATGAAGAGATTTGCTCAATGTCTCCCTTACAATTGAATGCAAAGTGCATGGATCTGGCAAGGCCTGTTATCTATCAAACCTATCAAACCTAGTCACTATTCAGCCATTTCATTTTCTCACCTTTTTCTTTTGTCTTAGCAAGAGTTTTCCTCTAGTTTTCAGTCAGCCTTCTTATTTTCTTTTTTTTTTTAATGTTCACGCAAATCATCATTTATACTTAATCTTTAAAAGTTCCTAAGCACAATGACTGGCAATGGCATGAATAAGTAGTCTTTAAAAAATCCCCTTGTAGTTCTTATTTGCATTATTCCCTGAGCACACATAGTAGGGTATTAAAAGCTGGTAAGATTGTCATCCTAGGTTCACTTACCAAATATTTTTGGCACCTCAAGTTGCTTTATGGTTTATGCTCCAGCTCAAATCTTTATCCAGTGCTGGTTAATTACGCAGTCACTATGATAATGATAATATCATAACAAATTTATTGGCATTTTAGATGCTGCAGTCTCATGATATCAGAAAGGAATTTTCGAGATGGCTCACAGTTGATTGGTATCATTAAATGTGACATATATAAAGCTGTGAATTTAAACTTTCCAACCCATTCCCAGTGAAGGTAAATAAAACTCCCTTTCAGGCATACTGGTAATGCAGACAAGTAAACTTTGAGAGCACTGTAATGTTTCTGAAGTGCAAGTGTGTCATAAAATCAATCATTAATCAGACAAAATGAAAGGCCCGTGAAGTGAAATTTTTAAGTATTGTACACCAGTTAGTTCAAGAACTGTAACATTTGCAAAAGTGAAATGCTTGGGAAAAAAAAGGAGATGTCTTACCAATGATCATCAGTATTTTTCTGAAAATTCATTTTCCCTAGTGACCACAATATTTTGTTACCTGCCCACGAGCCTGCCCATTTAGCTGTTAAAAACAGTGGTTCAAAGAGCAAGGAAGTTGTGGCTCAACAAGTGAGTTGTGCTTTGTGTGCCAAGACAATCTGCACACCCAGAATGAAATGTTGTCCAGCCAATTGTCCTGGTTCCAGCCAGGACAGGGTTAATTTTTGCAGTCCTCAGGAGAAGCATGCTCAGGACACGGAGGTTATTCTGCACCACTTCATGTCATTTTCTGGGGACAGGGGAAGGGAATCTTTTTTGGGAAGATGTACTCTCTTCTGGTTGGTGTAGCAAGCTAGAGGGAGTGGTTTGGTATTGTTCATTTTTGGGGGTTTCCATGTGAATTGTTCACCTCTTTCTTGTACCCTCTGTCACTGGTATGGTTGCTGTTGCTGTTCATTTTCTTATCTTGTTTCTAGACTTGTCTTCTTGCCCAAAACCTGCTCAGTCAGTCTCACTCCGTCCTGGGTAAGATCACGGAACAGATCTTCCTGAAAGCTTTCTCGAGGCATGTAGAAGACAAGGGCTGGCATTAGAGAGAGCCAGCAGGCCTGCACAAAGCTCAAATTGTGCCTGGCCAACCCAGTGGCCTTGTATGACTGTTTTGGTGGATAAGGGAAGAGCACGTGGTGGCATCTGCCTTGGCTTCTCTAAGGCCTCTGACATGGTCCTATGTAATATCCTTCTTGCTAATTTGAGTACACATGGATGGACAAGTCAATGGATAAGGAATTAGCTGGATGCTGACATCCAAAAGGATGGAGTCAGAAGCTCTGTGGAGATCAGTGTCCTTCAGGGGTCTGTTCTGGGACCTTCTTGTTCAGTATCTTCACTGATGACAGAGTGGGATTGAGCACACCAGCAACACGTTTGCCAGTGACACCAAGCTGAGTGGGGCTCTTGGTGTGTCTGAGGGAAAAGATATGCCAGAAAAAAGACTGGGGCTAAAATTAGAGAAAACTGGGAAAAATCCTGAGGCTAAAATGATTGTCACATTCTAACAGAAGTTAAACCAGCATGGGAATTCTGTGGTGAAATGTGGCTGGCATGCACAGAATCCATGTCATAGCAGCTTCCCACACAACTCAACCTGCAACCTTGAGCACATACTGAGAGGGATGAAATGGAGAGTGAGATGGAATGAAGACACCATGGCCAGACTCTGGCAATCCCTGCAGGAATGGGAACTTGATGTTCCCAGGCAGATGATAAACCACATGGCAGCTGCCAACCAAGGGAGAGAGGAGATGTCCTGCTGCTGAGCCAGCAGCTGTGGTGAAATCACTCTCCTCAGGTGAACTTTGCTCATTGTATTGTCATTGTCATAACTAACTCACACCTGCATCCCATCTGCAAGGCATGACCATCCCTCACTGGGAGTGTGATCTTCTATTTCATTGACTGTTTTTACACCTATCAGTAACAAAGGTATGCATGGCTAGAGTCACTCATGTCCATGCCTGGGCTGTGCTGGCACTGGAAATCATTCTGTTTAGGAATTACCTCGTTGGTTTTTACTGGTCCTACAGTGGGAGGACAGAGAATCCTGTGAAGGGACATGTTGCTGCACAGGGCACCCTAAGGTCAGCGGAACCTTCTACCTTCTGGTTTGTTGTATTTTTTCTCAAATACATCCAGTGTCCCAAGTCCCTCAGAAGTCCATTGTAAACTGATCTCCAGCCACTGGAAGAGCTACCTACATCATTTGTCATCTGGCTTTTGCCAGTATCCAAAATTTTAAGGCGTAAAATCCTTCTCTGTGGTAAAAAAGGAGGCATTGTCTGTCAAGTCTGAGCACATTTTCAACAGCAAGGAGGATGTTCTCCATCTGAGCTGCCTAATATGAGCCCAAAGAAACAAATTGAGAGGGAATTTTGAGCTAAATTAATAGAGAATATAATGTGAACATTCAAGTAAGCACTCTTGTGGATTTGTGGCAAGTCGAGAGGCTGGCTGCAATTAAAGGATTTTCAAGAGCACTTTCAGATGAAAGCTTAAAATATTGATTTATTTTAAATTTAAAAGGAAAACTACTGTACTTCCTGATAAGTAAGTATAAATTCATTATTTAAAATACCAAAGTTTGAATATTACTAGTTAGGAGCTAATCCAGAAGTGTGTATAGCATTGATTGATTTTAGTAAAGCTTTAAATAAAAGTTAGAATATAACAATCTGAGCTCTTTCACCCACACCCTCTTATTTCTTTCTGTACAACCGTGAATGAGTTTAGCTCTCTCTGAGGAAATGGATCTATGGCCAAAATCTTTGAAATTTGTCAGCAGGTTGAATCATTAGCTTTCCTGGCAAGAATGTGTTATCTTAGATTAGAAAGCTGATCTCAGTTAAATGAGCTGAAGCAGATGCAAAGATATATATGTGTGATTTTGAGAAGGAGACAATTTGATGTGAAAATTCCCATAACTTTACAAAATGTGAGATCAAGACAACCATTTCAGATAACACTGGTACAGTCTTCTCTTCCTGCTGAAAAATAGCAAATATCTCAAGTGTTCACCGTTGTGCAGAGCAGTGAAAATAGTTGGTTCAGTAATCAGATTGAAAAGTCAGGTATTTCCTTATAAACACATTTCTTTTCAACGAGATGTCATAATATACATACTGATGCAGGATATTCTACTTGATAAAAAATCTGTTTCTAAGTGTGTATTAGTTTTTTAATAATAGATAGCAATTCAGCCAAATTTCTAAATGAAACCTTTCAGAGGGAGAACAAAAATACTTCCTTTTTGGTTTTTTTTAAGTGCAATTTTTCCTGTCTTGTCATGCAATTTCTTGTTTCATTTTCAATGGGCAGAGGGCAGATTGCTCAACAGATGGAGACAAAAGCAGTAGGTCTACTGAATTCCTGGACATTTTTTGTTTAAAGCCAAAAACTGACTGAAATAATATATCTCCTTCAGAAATAAGCCATCAGAGAAACTGACTGTAGATTTAAGTGAGGAATGCAACTAAAAGTTTGACTGCTTGAAACTCTTCCTTGATTTTCTGCTATCTGACAGCTCATAGCATGATATTGTGTAGGAAGAGACTCTGTAAACCCAAGCTGTTCTCATTTGATCATATTGTTCTTTTCAGAGCAGTGCAATATGGATGTTTTTAAGCAAGTAAACAAGACATAATTGTTGTAAAAGCAAGAATAGGAGTTAATCTGTAAACAGGTTCCACCAGATCTGTTGCAAATTTTCTTTAAAAACAAGAAGCATCTGGACTCTGGTTAAATACCCTGCTCAAGCATGGTATATAATTAAGGCAATCAGAAATTGTGAACATTTGAATGTGAATAAAGAAAAGGGAGAAATCTGAGAGAAGCAGAGAGAAGGTGGCTGAGCAGGAGACTGATGATATCACAGGAGGAGGAGGTTTCAGAGGAAATGACAATAAGGAGAAAGATAAAAAGTCTTGTGGTGAAATACTGGAATTCCCAACTGAAAAATGAAATTTAATAAACTGGAAGAGGAGAAAAAGGGAGTGATATGGAGGGGGGTCAAGGGAGAGGTGTCATCGCAGCAAAAGATTTAGGTGCTGCATTTATAATAATATTCAATTCCACAAGGCACATTTTCATATCTGAAAATAAAATATGCCAGCTGATTCTGAAATAATATTTTTTCCTATTGAAATACACAGAGAAAAATAAGAAGACTCTGTCAAACGAGTTGAGTTGTAAAGAAATTCAATGGCCTATTTAAAAGTGTACATTTTTCCTAGCTAAAAAAAAGAAAAATTCAAATGCCAAGTGTTTGAAGGACTACATTTCACAGTCTCAATTACAGTGTACAAAGGAGAGGCTTATGGATTTATCCAGATGAGGACATCTGATGTACAAACCAGGTTGAGGAAAATGGAGTGGGGAGGGCCAAAGAGACAAAAGAGTGCATGGACAAGGGGCTGAACGGGGCATATGTACAATCACCTCTTGCCTTTTGTCAGGCCTGCTGGGAACCCCCAGCACTGAAGGGAGTTTCCTGCTCTCTTGCTGCACGTGAGGAAGTTATTTCCTGGCCAACACTGACTCCTGGAAGACAATTCTCAGCTCTCTGTCTTGCTCAAACTACTCTGTGAAGCTTTTGCATTGTTATTCTTAAAGACTGGGTAGAGCTGTTGCTTTACTCTTTTTCTTCATACTGCGCCATTAGCTCTTCTGTCTTGTACTTTTTACTGCAATTTTTATGTCTCATACCTCTATCAGCAGTTTTCTGGCTCCAGCCTGTTGTCCTGCAGCCTTTTGAAAACACAATGGCTCAAAATTATGTGATTATATATTAGGAGAATATTAACAGCTGAAACCCCCTCTTCTGATGGATAGGATTCAGCTTGGTAGGAGTTTTGACTGGAGTCAGTGCAAATGTGATGGGCAATTTGGACCAGACAGTGGTTCTATCAAGGCTGCACACCCTCACTTCACAGCTGTTTAGATTCCAGGCATGTGAGTTGGCAGCATCCACTTCATGAAATTCAGCAGGGAAAAATGCAGAGTCTCCATTTGGAACAGAACCAGGATGGGCTGGGAGCTAGCTGGGAAGCAGCTCTGCAGAGACTCAGGGTTCCAGTGAACACCAAGTGGAGCATGAGCCAGCAGTTGGTAAAAGCCAACTGTACACTCCAATCTGGGTCATACCCTGGACAAGGAAAGCACCAGGGAGTAGGCTTTATTCAATCTGGCAAGGAGGATGCTGATAGGAAGCAAAGTTAACTGCATCTGCCACTTCAAAAAGGATGTGACAAAGCCAGAGCAATGCCCCTCACGGGGAAGCCAACAGGTACCTCTGCAACATAGGAAACTGTGATGGGCCAGGAAGAAATCACTCCTGCAAGAGAGTGGCACAGAAGTGGGATGTGGCCCAGAGAGGTGGTAACATCTTCATCAACAGAGTCTTTATCTTATATTCACAGCATTTCAGAGAACAATACACTCTCTATTTTGTGTCTGATGCTCTAAAAGATGCATGTGTAGGATTAAGAATTAAAAAAAAAAGTTAAGTGCTCTTATTTTCATCCTAATTTACACATCTGCATAGGTATAAAATAGTAATTTTATATTTCCATTTTTTGACTCCAATGCTGCAGAATCCTGATCCAATTTCTTGTCATGCCCACTGTCTCCTGCTGCAGTCTGTGCACAGTCACATATTTTCCCTCCTTGTCTCCCTTTTTAACTGCCTTGCTGATCCCTTCAAGGGATTAAGCTGGCCAAGGCAAACTATCCCTCAGAAATTTGTTAATGTAAACTTCTCCTTTGGTTGAGATAAATCTGCGTTTCCCTCTGTCATATTTCTGACTGCCATTTAGACACACCTTTTGCCTCTGGACAGGGAGAAGTGTCTGCAAAATGCTGTGTTGTGCCATGAGTGGCGAGGTCCTGCAAATTGCCCTGGGTACTGACCAGGAGCTGTTAATTTTGCTGGCCTTGGCAGTGGTGAGTGTGACAGTCTAATGACAAGGGACCTGCCCTGCCAGTAGTTAAGCATCCCTAAGGCAGTGGCTTCTGGGAGGTCACTGGACCCAGTGTACTGTTACAAGTGTTCCGTCAAAACTGTTTGTGCTCCCAGTGTCAGGGCGTAGCTTTGCTCAGGGATTCCTGGCTTAATTCCAGTGGATACACAAGTTAATTGTAGAGAACAGACCTCTGAGAAAAATTTGGATTGGTAGCTGCACATTTGTGAAATGCATCTTTTCCTGCCCATGAAACTTTGTGCTCTAAGGAATGGTTGTCTGCAGCAACCTTCCTTCTGTGGCCACATATAGATTTCTCTACTGAGCCACAGGGATTACTAATAGCTGAAGACATTACCCTTGGTCTTTGCACCCAAAACTGGGCTGTTAAATATACACAAGAGACATGAATGACAAAAAGAATTTTTTCATGTAAAATATCAAAGATTTTGAGCTGTTTTTGGAAACCAACTTGAACTCTCAGCCTTTGCAGATCCACTCCTCATTTCTGGCATGTTGTTTTGAAAGCAGCAAATTGAGAGTATAGTGAAACTTCTGCTGCTACTATGAAGTTATGCATCCTCCCATTAGTTCTCATGAAGATGAAATAATCTTCTGCCTGAAGATAAACAACCAACCATGACATTTGGAAGGTTCTCAGTTTCAGTTGACTTTGTTATTCCCTACAGTCAATAAAATCACTATTGACTTTCATTACATGGAAGAATGCTTGTTTTATGACAAATAATGTATTGTCTTAATACTGTAAAAGATGTACTGCCAGAAAACTTTGCTGTTTTCTTTCCAAAAGGTGACATTTACACAAGGGAAATTACTCACTTCAGCAAGATTTATAAAACTCTTTAGAGCTCTGTTCTCCAGTGCTACTAATTACAGCACAATGCATGGCAGACAAGCAGGGCAATCGACAGTCATAGGAATACCAGTCAGACTTAGACACATGCACACACTTTTAAATGCTCTCTTCAGAGTCAAAGAGGGTATTATTCAGCTCTTTCTGGGCAGAGCTGCTGGAAGTGTGGAGAGTTGTCATTAGGCTGCCAACAAGCCATCTGTTCCACTGTTTAAACCAGAGAAGAAATGGTGCAATATATCTGAAGCCTTACAACATATGTGATGGCTCTGGGATCTCTCTTAGGTCCCTTTAATAATTTCATTTACATTTTGGATCTGAGTGGTCATGCTGCTCCTTCCTCAGGTGGTTCTGCTCAGCCTATGACTTGAGACGTTCAGCAGACATCTTGTTAGCCCAAAAAGTCAAGAAATACTGATTGGTCTGTCCACTGGGCCAAGCTGTAAGAGACAAAGCCTTGAGTGCAGTAGGAAGAACAAATAAATGGCTGGATGTTTTCTTTCCTGACTTCTTCTGGCTTTGTAACTCTGATGAGTTTGACACTGAGCTCACCTGTGGTGAGCAAAAAATAATTTAAGGTGATTCACTTAAATGAAGGCATATCTTGTATTTTGCTGTGAAAACCCCTTAAAACTCAGCTACAAAAGCATTCTGCATTCAAATGCTCCTGTGAAGGGAACCCAAAGCAGAAGAGCCTACATATTCACACACCTCTGGGGACCTGTGAGCCACAGAAGGGTCTGTGGTGGATCACTTTAGTCACAAGGAACAGGCACACAATCCTGGGTCCTCAGGATGCCCAGAAGAGTGGTGTTTAAGAGCTGAGGAGGATCAGAGGATCAAAAATAAGATGCCAGGCATTACAGGTAATGCAAGATCTATTCTCAGGAGAGGGTAATAACTGCCCAGGGGGACAATTTGAGGAAAATCAGTGAGGAAGCAAGTCTGTGGAACAAACTTTGGGAGTAAACCACATAAAGTGGTTTTTAAAGGAATTGCTGTGCTGATAAATGAGTGATGCAGTTGTCAGATAGTTGATTTCCAGGGAAAGTTAACTAAATTTCCAAAGAAGGAGCCTTCTGTGAAATACCCAATGTTATGCTTTAACAGGGAATACCTATGTTGACTCTCATGAAGAAAATGCGTAACAAATTAAAAGATAGGTGAGGCATGAAGACCCATAGAACTAAATTGAATAATCCTTTCCTCAGAATGCATATTCCAGAGAATTCAAGTAGTAAATTATGGCCCTGAATCACCATGGTGCCCAGCCCTTTGCACAAACATAAGAGCAGATCCAATGTCATCATTCCTGTGTCTGCTGTTTGTGCTGGTTTTGGCTGTTGGTTTTCTTCACAGAAGCTACTCTGGGGCTGTTTTGGATTTGTGCTGGAAACAGTGTTGATAGCACAGTGATGTTTTCATCATTTCTGAGCATTGTTTACACTGCATCTGCCTCTCACACCATCCCACCAATGAGTAGGCTGAGATGGATAAGAATTTGGGAGGGGATGCAGCCAGGACCTCACTTCAGCTGTCCACAGGGATATTCCATTTAAATCTGAGGGAAGAAGAAGGAACTCCATAATTTTGTGCTGAAATTCTACAAGTTCTGTGTCTCAGGTCACATATTGAGGAGATTAAATATAGTTACTAACTCAAGTGTAGGCTCTCCTTTTGACAGTTTGAGACAAAGCCTACTGAATTTAGACATTCCCTTATATTAAATGTCATATTCAAGTCCCCTTAGGGTTTTCAATGAGTCAGAATGTAGAAGGTTAATTTATTATCCATTGTAAGGAGTAACAGACACATGAAGGTCTGGTATGTGATAAATTCATTGATTTTAACAGCCTTAAAGGTTTCTTTCCCAGCAAAGTTCTAACTCCACAAGAAAACAAAGAATTGCCTCTCACATACACATTTTTCTCTCACCCAAAATAAATAAGAATGCTTACATTTTTATTGCAATGTCTCCATTCACATGACTTTCTTAATGAATGGCAATTGAGCACCTGCTTGTGGCTCAAAACATTGCTGAGACCCTTCAGTGAAATTATTGAGATGAATCACCATTGTCAATGCTTTCTGAATGAGACAAATCTCCAACTAATCTGCTAGCTGCAATCCAAATGTAATGGGCTCATGGATCATAAATCTTCTGCAGGGAAATATGCCTCCATTCTGTATCAGCCAATAAACAAAGGTGTTATTCATATTTTCCACCACTGTGCCTACGATGGAGGATAAAGGGGAGTGAGAAATTGGACAGAATAGAAAAGGCACTGTGCGTGTTTGGAGTCAAATTGGTTTCAGGAATATGACTGTTACTTACATGTGGCAGAAAATATTAGGCACAGCATATGCATTATGCAAACTCTTCAAGTCAATGTTGTTATGTGCTTAGACCACATTCTGGAAATTATCTCAGTTATGAATATCAGTCCCAGAAAACCATAATACAATGGTCATAAATGCATCTTAACTGGAAATATGGAGCAAGCAGTAAATATCTTCTTGGGCCATAATAAGCTAATGGTGTCAGTGTGAGTGAAGAATTGTAGCCAGAGACCAGACAAATTGAGCCTCATCATGCTCTAAATGTCCTTGGAGCAACAAATAAATTGTGTTTAACTGCTCTTTAGTCCAAAGTCATAAACATTAGTTGGACACATTAAATGGATGAGGAACACCAGAGGCAAAGAGCTGTGGCTGTTTTCTCTGAATATTGGTTTTGTTCCATGGGTTTTTTTTACACCAATGTGCCTTCTTTCCCTAACACAATTCCAGAAAACTGTTTGGTCCATGATATATTTTGTGCTGTGGTCCCAAATTCCTTTTCTGAATAGTGGATGACTTCAAATTCTCCAGAGGGCTTACATTTAGCTTTCTTTCACAAATTGTGCCTGTAGGGAGTCAGTTGAGGAAATCAAATATCTGTGCAAGAGCTAAAGCAGTGGGTAGTGTCTGTGGTGGAAGCAAAAGCCAAGAATTTAGAAAGGATTCACAGTTTGTGTATAGGGACCAGGAAGAGCTGGAGCTGTGAGAGCTTCTGGACAGAGCTTGAGGATGGGCAACAAAAGCTTATAGTCCAAGTCCTGACTAAATATCTGCAAGGAACAATGTGTAACTTCCTCTGAAGCTCATGTCTAATTAAATTCAAAGCTGAAAATGGGTACCTTGCTAAGGTTGTAAAATAATTTCTAGTATCTGGAAGACATTTTAAGAGATAGTCATGTGATAAAGAACCTGAGAGTTTGTGGGTATGCAAGAATGACAAAATAAAATACCTCCTTTAATTCTGAACTGCTTTTGAGAGTGGATACAAGTCTTTCAAACCTATATATATATATATGCATAATCTTCAAGGTTAATTGCTGGTTTCTCTCTAGTTATTGATCAACACAGCTGCAACATGAAAAACGTGAAAACCAGGAATTAAAGTAGAAACAAATATTCTTGCTTGTTTTCTATTAATTTGGAGACTACCACAAAGCAATGCTAATGTTATAATTTTCAGTGAAAATTACATGCTATTGGAGACCAAGCCATTTAGATTGCTGCATACTTTTAAATTATGTGAATGCTTTCCAAACATTTTCATTACATCTTGAAAACAATGAAGCGAATAATAGATGCTTCCCCTTGTAATTGTGTATTATCATTGAACTCCCAGAAACATAATAATATTTCCAGAATTTCCAAATACTCTCAGCCACAAGGTGTGATTTTTGGGGTTGTCATGTGCAGAGTCAGGAGATGGCCTTGATGATCCTTGCAGGTCCATTCTGACTCAGGATATCCTATGATTCTATGAAAATTCGTGTTGCCACTAGCTGCAAACAGCTGCCACTTGTGTGATGTTCCAGATCACCCCTTGTTTGCTTTCCATTTAAAAGAGAACTGGGATCATCTTTGATACTGCCTTAAAGGATGACAGTGAAGAGAATTAATCAAAGTGAGAAGGGAGTGAACTGTACAAAATCTCTCCACATATAAAGAAAAAGGAAAAAGAAAGGTCAAATCCTTTTAACTGCTTTTTGCATTATGGATCTTTTCACCTTTTAATGTTTTTCTTTTCCATCTTCTTTTCTGCTACTGTAATTAAGAGCTAAAAATATTTTTTGAGATGCTGTTTCCATGGAAGTTGTAGTACCTTGAAATGCCTCTTGGTCACAGTGCACTGTCTAATGACAAAAGAGGGAACAAAACTTTAGTTTATACCTTACCTGGAATCTTTTCACTTGCATAGAGGCAGAGAACCTGCATGGGACCAGGGAAGAGGTGAAAGCTTTGGGTTCTTATATTTCACCCACCTGTGTCATTTTGATGGAAGAGGCTGGCCATGCAATAGCCAGGATGATGCTGGGTAGGTTGTTTTTGTTAAATCTCTTCCCAGATTAGTGGAGATGTGCACAGAAAAAAACATGTCGTGTTCCTTCCCCTTGAACAGAGCATCACCCAGTGAACCCTACTCAGACCCAAGCACAAGATATGAATTTAGAGAGGAAAATCCTCCTTTTAGTCCTCACAGCAGGTATCCCTAATAAAATTTTACTCAGAGGAGACAACCCAGCACCAATGTTCTGATAATTAAAACCCAAAAAGACTTAGCTAGTGACTGAGGGCAGAGTGGGAGAGAGGGTGCAGGAGTTTGGTAAGGCTTAACAGAGAATTGGGAATGGCCAGTAAATATCATTTATCATCATTACAGGCTATTAGACCACAATTTGCTCAGCCTGACACTATCCAGAGCTGGGTTTCAAAAGAGGTAAAGTCACAAATATCAAGTGAACCTCATTAATGCATATAACAGGTACAGAGAAAGAACATCTCTTGACAAAGCAGCAAAAGGCACATGGTCACATGCAAGGATATGACAGGTCTGAAGATTATGAAGAATGCATAAAAATATTCCTTCTGTATTATCTGAACAATATTCCTTCTGCATTACCTGCCTGTACCTTCTGTCTAACTGAACCAGTGTTCTCTTGTATGTAGAGGGATAAATTCCAAGTGCAAGCTTGCTCAAATGGATTTGCATTCTGAGCTGGGGGATTAATTTAATCTGTCTTTATGGAGTATATCAATGCTCTTAAATTGATGTTAAATGGTAGGGACCCTACCAACAGACCTTTCCATAGTGATCACTGCAAGGTATTTAAGGAAGAAAACATGAAATGGGAATCTTTATCAGCCGTTATTACAATTGCCTTAGTCATGTGGGGAGAGTGGAATTACATGCATTGAATTATGATTTTAAGGATTAAACCAAGCTGGAGGGCACTATTCTGACACACAGCTGAGCACCCACATTCATCAGCTGAAGATAAAGGCTGAACCCAGCCTTTAAAGCCCAGAATCCAGCAGAGACTGCTGAGGATTAGGTCCCAGAGGGAGATCCTCTCACAGATAGCAGTCAGACTCTTGTGACATTCCCACTCACAGTGCATCCTCACTGGCAAATCCTATGTGGGAACGGTGCTTTTGGCTCTGTTTTTCCCACAGCCGGCTTCTCTGTCATTGCAGAGAATAAAAACACTTAGCCTGAGACAAATGTCCCAGCAGACAGCACATGGTGACAGTGGTTTTCATTGTGGTGTGCTGAACAACAAACCAACTTTATTAACAGGGGTTTACTTTTTAAAGCTACTTCAAAGGGCTGCTTTCTCATGTTATTATATGCATTGTGCTTGTCAAAAGAAAAATGAAGAAATGTTGGAGATAGCTTTCTGATTCTGGTCTCTTTATGTTGTTTAAAATGTTTGAACCTTGCCGTCTTTAATCTGACAGACATTTATAGGTGTTCTAAAAACCAGAAGATGGGTACATCATATTACAGTCTGTTTACTACAGGGAAACTGCCCAAAAGTGATGATTTAGATACAACTTGCCCTAAAGATACACATTTTTATTTTACTCTGTAAAAATATATAGGGGAATGTATGAGTATATATGTGAATAGACACATTTTTATAATACTCTGTAAATAAATAAGTAAATAAAAGAAATAAAAATACACATTTTGTTTTACTCTGTAAAAATACATAGGGAACATAAGAGTTGTAGCTGTTTGTTTGAATTTTGCATAGCAACTTTTAATCACGATGTTGAAGACCTAAGATTGCTCTGGGTTTTTTTGTTTTTTTTTTTTTTTTTTTTTTTTTTGGTGGGGGTGTTTTTTTTTTAAGCCTATGGAAAGGAAACAGGATCCAAACTATGAAATAAATCTGTGGTCATAGGGCAGGTCCAGGATGGAGCCAGTGTGTCCATGCAGAACTCACAGTGCAGATGAACCGGTGAGGTTGCCTATGGACTTTAAGGACTGTCAGTGCACACAGTGCTGACTGTTCTCTCCAAAGAAGAATCATCTCACAATCAAGGACAAGAATATATTTCAGTGAAACTCAGATCCATAAACAAAATCCATCAAACAGCATCTAGCAACTGATCAATCCATGCTCCTCTAAAAGGGTGTATCAGGTTGTAATTGTTGCTATATATTAGTCCCATTCTCTATAAGTACTTCTATCAAATCTGTATTTACAAAGAGGGAAGGGAAATTCTCAAATGCCATACATGACAATCCTTTCTTCACTCTGTCTCCATCAGTCCTGTTAATGATCCTTGCTGAAAGAAATGTGGCATTATATTTTTTCCCTGTGTGTGAAACAATAGTGGCAATTCATGTTGTTAATTTGTAGTGGATTTTCAGTTCTCATTATGCTTTCTTTGGGCTTACTTGTGTTTCAGGGAAAGCTGGATTTGGAGTTTATTTTGTTGATACAGAGCAGTGAATAAAGACAACTTCTGCAGCAATATTTCGTGGAAAACTTTAGCATTGCCTGGTGGGACAGTGGTTTGAAGGGTTTGAAAGATGTTTCCATGCTCTCAAAAAATTATGATTCTTTATGCTCTGCGTAATTTTGTCTCACAGAGGATGAAATTATACCAATATTGTTTTCTCTTTAGATAACCAAAATGACTCAAACCATTGATTAACATCTCCAGCTAGCTGCTCAAGTAAGTTAGCAATAAAAAGTAGATAACAGCCAGGGATTAGCATTGCTCCTAGAAAACCATAGGGATTGCAAATAGAGCTCAAAATAATTGCTCTTTGTTCAGATCCTGACATGTTTTGCGAGATGCAGAAAGCTGTACCCAATCTTGCTTCTCAGGGAGGGCCATCTGTGTCCCTTTCCAGGCAGGGATGTTGCAGTAATGAACAGATTTGTAGTGTGCTATTACAAAGTGCTCAGCATGAACAATATCTGACTGCTCCTGCTTGCAGTTATTTTTTAAAATTGACCTGGAGGATGACATTCTTGATGGCGTAATCTGAATTTGCTCCAAGCTTTGGTCACATGAGAGTCAATGAAATAATCCTGCTCTAGGCTGTGTTAAATTTATCCTGATTGTGAGTGGGGCCATGCCATCACATGCCTCACAGCTGCTCAGCACCGTGGGCACACTGGTGACCCTGCTGTCACGTGGAAGAACCTGGACACCCACTGCCCCACAGGGTGGGAGCTTGATGGGGGACATGGAGGGTGAAAGAAGGGCTGGGTGTGAGCTGTGATGTGTGAGATGAGGTGTGAGATGTGTCCTGTGAACTTGGTGTGAGAGGTGAGGAATCAGATGGAGAACATGGAGTTCTGCCTGGGAATGGATGAGGAGCCAACAGAGAACTTATGGGATAGGATTAAAGAGAAGATGTGTAAATGTGACTTTATGGTGAGTGTTGCCTGTAAGCCACCTGACGGGAAGAACAAGTGGATGAGGTTTTCTAAAGGTAGGCAAAACACAAATTCAGTGAAGGCAGGAAGTATGAAGTTTGAATAACTAGGACAAAATAAGGAAGATGGTATGGTACTTCCATCAGAAGCAAAACAGCAGCTGCTGTGTGCTCACACATCTTGGAAATAAGATAACTGGTTATGAATTCTGGGCTACAAGATGAAGAAAGTATTTTGTTAAAAAAGACATGCAGGACACAAGGCACCTTGCAGAGCAAGAGGCTGCATGGCACAGCAGGTGTAGCACCCAGTCAGCTTCCATGGAATGGAATAACATTCACATTTGTAAATGAGGAAGTGGATAATCCAGGGAGATTTCCAGTCTGGTGGGGGAAAGGTGTGCTTTATCCCCCACAGCTTTCCCCTCTGCCCCTGCCTAATTACAGGCACCTACTTGAATGCACACAGGCGTTACAGCTCCTCCAAGAAAAGGTGCAAACTCAGCCTGAATTCCATCCCTCTATGACTGGCCTAGCCTCAGAGGCTGAGGCTTAAAAAAGAAACTCGTTGTGGTGCACATGAATGCCAGTGAAAAATTCAACATCATCGAGAACAGGATTTTCTTAAGGCTGTGCTGAGGACCAGATGGTCTTTATAACCTGTGTTGTTTATAATTACAGAAAAATAACAATCAGGGAGGGGGTTTAAGAATGCCCCTAAATCAAAAGCAGTGCTATCCACTACCAAATTCAGTGACCCTAAAGCCCCTGTGCTGATGTACAAAGGTAGCATGGAAATTATACATGAATTCTGCCTGTAGACAAATAACATACTTTATGGATTACAGTACAAGACTTTGCATGAAGGATTTTTTTCCTGAGGGAAAAAAGGGGAAAAAGCGCATATAACTTTAACTGTGTATTGTCTGTATCATAGTGAAGATATATCTCTGCAGAAAAATATGCAGAAGGTTCAAACTATATCAGATTTTTCTGTAAACCTGTTGTTATTTTTTATAGTATCCATTCATATATAGAACTACCTATCTTAAGATATGCTGCACAATGCTATACAAGATGAAATTATTGTTGGGCTCACCATACAATTGAAGAAGTCTTCTAGTAACCAGAGAGTTCTGGTAAAGACTGAAATAAAGAGGCAAACATTGATAAAATATTAAGATATCTATATTAAGATGTCTTTGATTATTCCTCAAAGAGCAGGAGCACCCATTGCATTTTCCATGGAAATTGAGCATAGGATGACTCTGTCACTTTAAAACCTCATCTGAAGAACTTTCCCTAACTCAGCAGATTTGCAAGCACAATAAATTCAGTGTCCTTTTGTTTTTTTAAAAATTTTGTTCCAAAAATTATCTTGGTATAAACACCACTGACACTTGGAATCATTCTGCATTATTAATAATGTAGTCTAGGAATCTAAATAGATCACACAAAACTCCTATTCAGGTATATAAGTGCCTCAACAGCTTTGTTAGTTAAAAATGAATATATTTTTATTTTTATGAGGAAAATGGCCATATTTTTGTAATTAATTATTCTTGCCATAAACAAGCCATTAATGTAAAACAGGATGCAAACTGCCTAAGTAAATACTCAAGTGTGTACATACACAAATAGGTGTTTGATGACACAGTGCTAAACAATGTCCCTTGGTACTTAGCAAGCAAATTTTTGTCAAAACAACTTTGTTTTCTCATTCTCACTTTCCCACCTTGGTATGTGGCTCAAGGTTTGAGAATGTATTGATCTTTGCTGAGAGAACATTTAAATTGTTTGAATCAAATAATGTGTCTTACAAGATCTGAAGCATGCCCTCAGCTTTTATGGCATCTCTTGTAAACTTGACATCTTGATTTTTGGGACTCTTTCAGAGAAACTTCAGTTTCCCTGGGGAAAGATGCAGAATCGAAGTTTGGTTCCAGCTGTCATGTAGCTTATTGAAAACCAGGAATTTATTTCAGTGTAAAAATAAAGTAAACTAAACCAGAGTCAGGCCTCAAGTGTTTCCCTTGGTGGAAAAGGAGGCACCAGGAGACAAGGTAACTTGAACTTTCTTCAGGAAAGAATCTGTAGGGGTGTGAAATTTTGGCTGGGATAGCAATAATGCTCTTTACAGTAGCTAATATGGGTCTATGTGTTGATTTGTACTGGAAACACATGGCTTCCCTGTCTGTGGAAAGTAAATTAATTCCTTGTCTTGCTTTGCTTGTGTGCATGGCTATTACTGTACCCATTAAACTGTCTTATCTCAATACAAAAGTTTTCTCACTTTTTCTCTTCTAATTTTCTCCCCTATCCCAGTGCAGGGGGAGGAGGAAAGAGCAAACAGTGTGGTCCTCAGTTGCTGGCTGGGCTTAAACCATGGCACAGAGCAAAGCAAACTTTCAGCTTCTACTAGTAGAGTTAAGGATCAGATCCATTCATTAAATAATGATCCAATCCAGTCACAGGACAGCAATTAAATACTCTGAGGCTTTAGGCTGGAGCTATACGAAAATTTTCACATGGAAAAGGCCTCTTCAGAAATGTGGTCCTTACCAAAAAATGGATGGAAAATTCAGCCTCTAAAGTTGCCCAAGAGATTTTTGGCCTCCATTTCTCTTTGAATAAATGCAAAGAAGGTTTTACTGACCAGGTTAGACCTTGATCTTTCATTTCTCCGGCTTGTTCAAAAATTGTCCTGGTTTGAAAGTGGAAATTTTGTCTGGCAATGGAAATTCAGAAGATAAAAAGACAACATGCCTGTTTTTCAAACACTTTATGAATGCTGATTTCAGGCTATCTGGATTATATCTTTCAAACTTTTCCATCACTGGTTTCTACAACTGTGAAAATTATCATGAATTTATTTCAATGCTCAGACAGATTTAGTAAAATAAACTACCCAGCTTTGAGCACTGCCTTGCAGAACTAAAGGTGAAATCAATATGGAATGAAAGCTCTCTAGCAGTGTGAGGAAATTTAGGAATTCTCCTCAGTTGAAGATAAGATATTATACATTTCACCTTGGGGAGCTTGTTAGCATTAATTTTTCTGTATTAAAAGCTTGTTAGCATTAAGAAATTTTGATAGTATTAAATGTACTTAATGTACTGAAAGTTCCCTTACATGGAAAATAGCAGAAACATTATTTTGCACTATAACCTGCAGCTCTTTTTCCAGCAGTATATGATGTAAAATGATATACACTGTATAACATGACCAGATTTTAACTATTAAATACATGGAATTTCCCACACATGCACAGAGTAAGGTGGGGCTATTGCAGGGTTCTATACAGAGATACTGCTGTGGATGTGAAGAATGTAATTAAAGAGGTACAAAGGACCAACTGTGATAGCATAGCCAGCAGGCAAAATATACCAGAATACACACCTGAAGGGTTGCAGGGAACTCCTCTTTCATTGTGTGTTCAGCCCCAGTCTCCTCCTGTCCAGCACTTCTGTCTTTCATTTGCTTACCCCTGGCAAACCATAAATAATTGCACCCATTTTATAATGCAATACAAAGATCTTTTCTGTCATCTATGTGGGTGCCCTATGGCACTTAAACTCTGCCTTTCAGTGGGTCTGAGGAGGGCTTAGGAAGGTCTCATGTTCTGGCTGGGCATTTCAGTATTCACTTTTGTATTTCAGAAATGTTTTTTTTTCTCCACTGTGTCTGTGCCAAATGCCACTCTCAAAATTTCAGTGCTTAGTCCAGAAGGATTGATTTCACACTACAATCACTGTCTGCTGATTAAATCCATCCATCTTCAGAGAGAACAGAAAAGCTCAGATGAGTTCAGGCCTTAGACAGAAAGAAGCCATGGCCTGCCTCAAGATTGTAAATTCAAAACTCCTTCATTTCTTTTGAGGGATACTGTGACAGGTTAACTCTGCCAGATGCTTGCACTCTGGGAGGCAGGAGCTGAAGTCACAGTCAGGAGTGAGAAGCAAATCACTTTCACATCTTTCCCCATATTAGGCCATTAAAATAAGGTGCTTTTTCCTTGGTTTGAAGTTATTACTGCATGCAGACGGGTCTGTAGGAAGGAATGGCCAAACAGCTGGTGGGAGACTCCTGAGCAATGGAGCAAAGAGGACCCCAGCAAAAGCTCTGTGGGGTTTTAACAGTGAGGATGGTGTGTCACAGTTCTTATTTTTAGGGAGACCTGATTACATTTTGTCTAATTATGTTAATAGCCTAAACATAGACAAAAGTTTTTTTTCTGCAAGAATTGACCTCAGACAAAGGAAACAAGGTGTTTTCTACTCCAAATGCAGACAGATCAAATCTTCTGTGTTCCTTCTCAGACACTTGCTAGCACAACAGAAAACCTAGAAGTCCCCAGCACATGGGAGCAAGGTCTACACACATAATAGGTCCCACCAGCTCACCCTATGACACATCTGAAGCAAGAAATACAAATAAAAATCAAATCGCTATAAGTTCCAGTGGGTTGACACTTTTGTTGCTATTTCTTGAATGGAAGCATCAATTTAACAAGAACCACAAGCAGAAAATCAGCAATTTACCAAAAGTGTATATCTTCTTGCATGGAAAAGAAGGACTCTTGAGGACAGCAGAAAGCCTAGAGTTCCAGGTAGAGACAATTAAAAATCTGAAAACCAGAATTGTCTTTAATGTCTTTTTCTCTTTCTACAAATAAGGCAAATAACCCAGGCATTTATTTCCTAAAATCCAGGGACAAAGATTAGGGAATTTTTCTTACATCTTCCTTTCCAGATGAGAAGAATAAATCTGTTAAACCTATAACCTTTGGGAATGAGTTATTGTTGCTGTCCATTTGATAGATCTATGCAGAAATGTTCTTTCAGAATATAAGACAACTGGATCCAACTGTCCAAGGCATTAATACACAAACAAGAGAAAGCCAAGGACTCTGGAGGAGAAAACAGTTAATTTTCCATGCATCAGCTTTTGCTCAGTAAAAAATGTAATAGACATTGTTTAAAATCTGGCAGTTTTAAAGATCTTACAATATCTGATCTTATAGGAGAAATCAATTATAAAAACTCAATTTAAGGAAGTAATTATTAAAAATCTACTTACCACAAGGTAATTCATTACAAGTGTATCTCCCTCCTTTGCCTGTAATTATAGCTAATGATCAGGGACAGAATGGCTGCTAATGTACTTTCTGTCCTTTCTCTTTTTGGACTATTTCCACGAGGAAAGAAATTTTATTTTACTTTTAAAGATGATTTGGTGACAATGGATTAAACGTCAATTCCCATTTCCAGATATGTTTTTGTCTCTTTTCTATTTAATTTTTAGTAAATTTTGTTATGGGATGTGTGAGAAAGCTGAAATACCCCATTTTAACTCCTTCATATCCCTCTGTTTAATGAGTTAACTATTAATAATTTCCTTTCTCTTCTAGTCTGACAGCAGTTCCCAAAGTTACTTCTTTTGTTATTTCTCCCTGAATTTGGTGACAACTTCAAAAAAATCTGGAGAGCTCCAGGTTTGTGCTTGATGAGGTTTATGATTAAACTGGGTGGGCAAGATAGTTTTCTTAGTGACATGAGAGCATCTGTCCCCTTGTCATGGCATGGCAAGAGAGCCTTTTCTTGCATAGGAGAGGGCTAGTTGAAGATCCATTTATCTCCACTGGGAGACTTTTGTGTTTCTTGGCTAAAAAGTTATTTTGAAAAATGATTTCTGCAGTTATTTCTTACAGTTAGGTAGCTTGTTTTGTCCTACACTGAATGGGTTCTGTAGGACAAGATTTTGTACAATTGTTAGCATGATAAGACAGGCTGGAGAGATATCAATATACAATGCTTACCTTTGTTTCCCCAAACATAACACACAGCAAATGCAAGACTTGTGGCATATTTCAAAACAAGCAAGTTGGAAAAGAAACACACAAGTAAAGATGAGCTCTCTTGATAGGCTTCTCTTTGTTAAGATAAAATTTCAGCATTTTTATACATCTGCAAAGTAACATAACATACATTTTTTTCTTTTCTTTTTTATCAGACCTGATACTCTCATGTAAACATCTGATCTCAGTATAAACAAACAAACACAACCTGCTGAAAAAGACAGAGCTGACAATACCAGGTGCTGTAAAGCTTGAGAACAAGGAAATTCAACTCCCCTGACCTTAATATACTCTCTCCTTGTGAATATTGTGTGTGTGAATGTGTGTGTGCACAGATGCACACCAATTTGCACGAGGATATGTGTTCAGGTGCTTGAACAACTGCAGTATTTGCCTTACAAGTATGCAGGCTGCAGTCTGAAAGCTGAGGAATGTCATCATGTTGGTCAAGCTGAAGTTTAACTGCTCTTGCATACTTGGTGAGTGGGGATGATGGAGAAGACAGAGGTTAGTTACCTCCAGACACAAAATGTACTGCCACTGCAGATAGGGGCATAAAATTGCCAAGCACAGGAATGCATACATCAAAACAGAGCCCAAGAAGGCCTTTGTGGAAGTCAAAGGTTCCCCTGGACTGTGAAGCCTCGAGTTTTGTTCAGTGCTTGTGAGGAGCAGAGCTCCAGGGGCTAAACTCTGGAAGTAGGATGGGATCAGTGGGTCGTAACAGAGAATACTTTGGGCACCAAACAGAGCCAGGAGTGTTTGTGCACCATGTGGCAGGAAAGGGTCTCGAGGAGATCTGGAAAGCCACCTCTGGATTGCAAATGCTAAAGACTCAGGCAAAGGAAGATCTCAGCCCAAAACTTCAGCAGAGGAGAGGGGAAGATGACAGGAAATATGTCCCTGCAATGGTCTTTTTGAACTCACAGCAGTTTTGCATAGGCACAATTTCTTTTTCTCCTCTCTCTCCTGCCTCCACTGTGGTATTTTCAGGGTCCCTGGGATGAAAGGAGGAAATGATGAATCTGACTCCATGTTCTTAGAAGGCTAATTTATTATTTTATAATCTGTATTATATTATATTAAAGAATGCTATACTAAAACTATACTAAAGAAAGAGAAAGGATACAGCCAGAAGGCTAAAAGATAATAATGAAAAACTCATGACTCCTTCCAGAGTCCTGACAGAGCCTCACCGTGATTGGTCATTAAGTCAAAACAATTCACATGAAACCAATCAAACAACCACCTGTTGGATAAACAATTTCCAAACCACATTCCAAAGCAGCAAAACATGGGAGAAGCAAATGAGATAATATTGTTTTCCTTTTTCTCTGAGGCTTCCCAGCTTCCCAGGAGAAAATCCTGGGCAAAGGGATTTTTCAGAAAATACGATGGTGAAACTCCATCTCGAAGCACAGAGCAATTCAACATGTATTTGTAGCTTCTTTCAAGTACAAAACCCAGCTCAAATTTTTGGCTTCTTCTATGACGTTCTATTTTCTAAGTAAAGAGCAGAGAATGCAGGGAGATTCTTCTTTCCACCAAAACTACATTTTTTGCTTCAAAAAGAAAAGTGTCAGAAAGGAACAAAGTAATGGATTTTTTCCCCAACATAGTGAATATCCTAAATTAGTTTTAATTTATGGACAAACTTTTCTTGTTTTAACTTTGCATTGCCCTTCCACATGGACAAAACATAGCCAGCCTCAGGTTAAAATGGCCAAAGAGCTCAAGGCTTGATCAGTTCATCTCCAGATACTGACAATGGCAGATTAATTATCTTCAAACTAATAGATGAAATGAGTTCAATAACATTTACTGTACCATTCAGGCATTACTCATTCTTCATCAATCTCTCCTTGCCACCTGAATTGCAATTGCTGCTTGGCTAATAAATGAAGAAGTTGCTCCTATTAAATGAATTAACTTTTCAGGTACTTATTAAAGTGACAAATTACTTGCTTGGAAGATAATGAATCTACCTGAAATATTAAAGAAGGAAAAGATTGATTTCCAGCTGTTCTTTGAATCTACATTTACCTTTGGAGTGGGCAAACACTGTAGATCAGTCAAGAGAGCAACAGGAGGTGTTGAAAATATTTTCGGATGACATTGGCAAGAGACAGCACAATAGATGAAAAAAGAAGGTTAATATTAAGTGTTAAAAAAGTGAGGTTTTTGAAAAAACAAGGGCATTTGTTGCTAGGGCTACACTAAGCTCACCTAGTACCCTTCTGCAACATATGGAGAAACACTGTCGTTACAAACCAATCCTGCATCTGCTGTCAAATGGGCTTGAGAAGCCCTTGGAGATGCCTTGAGTACTAAGGATGTTTAGCTGGACTATCATTTTCCTCTAGGACCTCATTATTTATTGCATCTATTACTGTTAAATGTACTGCAAAAGCATTGATGGCCCCAGGCAAATGCTGTGTTGAATTACTTTGGTTGATAATTCCTTTCTGAAAAGCCCTGCAAACTAAACAGATAACTCAGGCAGAGAAGTGCTATCATTCCCTATATTACAGAGGAGAGGAGAGTTGTTCAGGGTGCCAAAGATATTCATTCAAAAGAACCAAGGTTTCACCTGGAAATTTTATATCACTCATTGAAGACCATTCCAAAAATCAAAGAAGATCATATCTCCTTTATTCATTTAATTATTTAGTTTTTCTCTGTGTCTCTTGGATTATCAGTTACAGTTATCTGTTATTGCTGCCACCAGGGTCTTTCCCTTGGGCAGCAGCATTGAGGCTTTTCCTTGCAACCTGCTGTTAGTGGGTCCCACTGGGTGATGCAGTGGCTGAATACAAGAGAAGCCTTGGTTTTTTTGCCCTTCCTCCATGAATTTCTGGCTGCAGGTTCAGCAGAGGGTAACAAAGATGGTGAGGGGCCTGGAGCATCTCTCTTATGAGGCACAACTGCAGGAACGGAGCCTTTTCAGCTTTGAGAAGAGGCAACCGAGAGGGGACGTCACCAATGCCTATAAATAGCTGAAGGGAGGTGTCAGGAGTATGGAGCCAGGCTCTGCTCAGTAGAGCCAAGCAACAGCATGAGGGGCAGTGGGCAGAAAATGGAACACAGGAAGTTCCACTTGAACGTGAGGAGGAACATCTTTAACATGCAGGTGACTGAGCACTGGAACAGGTTGCTCAGAAAGGTTGCAGAGTTTCCCTCACTGGAAATATTCAGAGCTGCCTGAGCACAATCCTGAGTAAGGTGGTCTAGGGGACCTTGATTGAACAGGAATGCTGGACTGGGTGACCTCCAGTGGTCCTTTCCAACCTTACCCATTTTGTGATTTGGTGGTTTTGAGTTGAAAATTGATTGTTGTTTTATTGTTTAGTTAGAGAAGTGAGAGTCAGTTGTAAGTAACAGACAGAGCTATGAAGTCATTGCAGGCACTGTAGAAAAAATTGAAACAGAAAATGTATCTTTTAGACCACAATCCATATGAAATGTGAATAGCAAGTACTGCATACAGATGTGTATTTCAAGGCCATTACCAAGCTGTAACACTGCATCTATAGCTTAATTTATATAAATAATGGCATAGTTAATTGCTAAAATGTGGCACCCCTAATGCTTATAAGACTATCAAAGTTGGGCTTAATAACATGCAAGGACTACTTACCTATACCAGGTACTGTAAAATTCTCAGAGATTTAGTTTTTATGAGTTATCAGCTGCAGGTATCCAAGAGTTGTCTGGATATAATCCTCTGCCATGTGCTCCAGGATGACCCTGGAGCTTGAGCAGGGAGGTTGGAGCACACGACCCGCTGTGGTCCCTTCCAACCTGACCCCTTCTGTGGCTCTGTGATTTCTACCACAAAAAACCTGTTATTTTGCAAATTGATTTGACTTAGAGAAATAAGCAGCAAAAGCAGAAGATCCTTTAAGAAACAAGGATTCTGCCCTTGAAGACAGGGAATGAGGATGAGCTTCAGTGCTGAATGATGATTTACAAGCAGAATTATTGAAAAGAATTGCTGTGTCATGTAAACCTCCCTACCCCCCAATTCTTTGCTATGCTGGTGTAGGTCCAGCCTGTCTCCCTAGATCCATAGGGACTTTTGGCTCTTGCCTAATAGGATTGATGAGGATGTAGCCCCTATATCCTGTCAATGCAGGCATTGACATTCCACTGCAAACCTCAAATAGCTGTAAATGTATGGAGAAAGCTCTTCTCTCTGTCACACATGACAATCTGAAAGTTGCCTTGGCTGCATCTGTACTTAAGTCACAGAACAGCTCTGACAACCAAACATTAGAGATTCTGCAAGATGCCCAGGAGAGGCATAGCAGCATTTTACTGAAATGGGCTCTGTGTCTCAGTGATGAGATGTGGTAGGACAGCAGACCTTGCAGTGATAAATGCCAGACTGTGCCTGGATGAAGGCAAGCATCTTGCCTTTCCTCTCTTGGCTCTTCCCACTGGATTCAGACCAGTAAGGGTGTTTAAAATGTAACAGTGTCCAATTCACTGAGATTATCACATGGAAAAACTTTTCTGTTCAAAGGGAGTAATAAATAACAGGGAAGTGACAAAAAAACCACCCAGAGGCACATACATGTTGGGTGGGTTATAACAGAGACAATGGCAAAGACCCAAACTCTCAGGTCACAAATTGATCCCTTGGAAATGGCCAAGAAGGGGATAATGGGATGGATTTGAGAATTTTTTACGTTTGAGGGAGGGCATGTAAGTGTTCCCCCTGTCTCCGTGTGGATCTCTGGAATACTTGCTATTGGTTGAACTTGCAAACTGGAAAACATCAGCCATATCCCACAGCCTGGGACAGAAGGAGTGCTGGCTCTCCAGCCACACAAAGCTGGTGTCCAGCAGCTGGGAAAGACAAATCCCTGAGTCCTGGTGCCTGCTAGAGGTAGTCACCTTATAACATCCCATAATGTTGACTGGGAGAAGACTGCTTCCTTGCCACAGAGTCCATCCAGCCATCCTTCAGTGGGATTGGAGAATTCCCAAGCAGAAAAAAAAAAGACATTTCTAGATGCTATGGTCAGATCTTCCTATAGAGAGCATTTTTCCCCTCTGACACCTGCAGTGACAGCTACACAAGCATCTCTGCAGAACCCCATGCTCACTGCCTGTTCTGAGGTCTCTGTGAGAGAGGGTTTAGTTCTGCAAGACATCTGTTGGAAATTGAGCTCATTGGGGGAAAAGATCCTGTAAGCTTTGCAGCCTGGCAAACCTCTGGGTAGAAATTGCCTTTTAGTCTGTGTTTTCACAGTATCTGGTGAAATACTGTCCCAGGCATGGTTGCTGTGACAGAACAAATGTAGTGGATGACAACACCCACTGGGCAGTGAACGGGTACACAAAATTATCATCTCCCCAGCATATTTATTTATTCTATGATGCTTTTGTTATCTGGGAGATGTCCTTTTCTTTCCCTTCTCACTCACTGAAGTTATCAACAGCTTTGGTTTTTGGGTCATTTATTGACTTTCCAGAACAGAAAAAGATAAGCAGAGAAGCTTGAACAGCATCAAAATGAGAATAGGGACTGCTCTTTTTGTCCCTGAAAAAAGCAAATGTAATTGGTGGAGTTGAGAAATTAAGCTTAGGATGCAGATGCATCAACAAGAGCTAAAAAGAAATTGTTCTTTGCTATTTGCATTATTGACACTGAGATCTAAATACATAACCTCTAGGGAAATGCCAATAAACCTAGTTGCATCTTAACAGATCCAACCCAAAAAGAAATCACCTGAAGAGAAGGCATCTCTCTCCTAAACCCAACACTGGTGTGATTCACACTGCCCTTACCATGAGAAGAATCCCCATATATAGTGGTCTTCTTAGAAGTTCATATTCACTAAAAAGCATTTGCTGAATTATGGCACCCTCCAGTTTCCAGAAAGACAGGCTGGATCACACCTCAGACTTGTTCCTGATCACCCTTAATTTAATATTTTTCACCTGGAGATTTTGTCCCTCTCTTCTTGCTGAAGTTCAGGTGCTGTTATGCAGATAGTGAAGGTTAGAGAGTCTAGATTTCTTTAAGCTTTCATTTAACATTACAGTCTATCAGCACAATTTCCCTTGCTTCATTGAGAAGTTAATCTGATTGGACATTTCTTACCTTTATTATTTTTACCAGACCTTCTTCTCTGCAATATGCTGCTGTGTTGGTGGTGAAGGTGGTTTTTGCATGAGATACAGAACCTATGCCTTGAATGCTGAGGATTAAAACTTTCATAGGTGCCTTCTGCATAGAAAAAGGTTTCATAACTTGAGCTAGAGTCACAGCATCCTGTCTGGACTTTAAATGCAGATCTAAGCTTGTATTTTGATCAGAATATTAATTAAGCACATCAAAATAAGTAAACATTTAGCCCTGTCATTTCAGTATTAATATGGAACTAATTTCAAGTCAGCAGGGTGCTTAGGTATATTTGCTTAAGGCAAAGAACTGGCAGTGTTTAGACTGGTCCTTTTGCCATTCCTGAAGTGAGGCAGGTGGTTGGAATTAGTTGACTGCCGTGATCTTCTGGCACTATTTGATACAATTTGTTAAAGAAAGGAAACCTTTCTATCTTAGCATACATAAGAGGTAAAAGCTGGTCATGTAGATGTGTCCTGTCTAGAGGGGCATCTCTGAATGTTTATGTAAAGTAATATTTATGTAAAAGGCTGATTCCTGTTTCCTTGGGTCTGAGATAAGAAGCCATGTTTGCCATCTAACATGTACAGAGTGAGACAATATCTACTTTTCTATAGAATGAGTTCAGAAAACCAGCTTATGTACTGTCTTGACATAGAGACAAAGTCCAATTAGATTAAGCCTTTGAGACTTTTCCAGGTTAAAGCTTCTGGTAAAATGTACCTGATTATTGAGCTGCTTGGACAGATGTAAAGATTTTCTAGAAACACTTGAAAGATTTTCCATGGTGTTTATACATCTTGCATTTGCTTCTGATAACATAAACATCTCTCACACTCAGAAAAAAGCAGTGGTTGGGTGTCCCCACTTGACTGAAGAAAAAAAGTCAGTTTCAGTTACACAGATATGAATATCTGACACATAGTTAAAAATAGTACTAGAAACCAGAACAGTCAAATTTTTCTGTGAGAGCAAGCCATGGGAATCAGTTCAGTTTACATGATAGAGCAAGAGAATAGGGAACACTTACACTAAATTAAAATGTCAATAGATTTTTTTTTTCTCTTAGTGTTTGGAATAGGAAAAGAAGAAAATAACTCAAAATGTAATCTGAATGAATACTGCATGAATAATAATCCATCAGATTTAGTATCAGCTAAGTAAAAACAAAAATAAAATAAACTTCCCTGAGAAAAACAGATGAGAATGTACCAAAACAGAGAAGGTTAGAGGAAGCAGAAAAGCCCCAAATATGTCTTATTGGTACATGTAAATGATGAATTTGGTCACTAGCCTAGATTTTCTAGCTTTTTTTTTTTTTTGGTGAAATGGCACATTACCTTTCTACAGTTTTTCCTCTAAACTGATTTTCTCTTCATCTAACTAAATGTCAGCCCCAAGGCTTGAAGGAAATCTCATTCAGAACCTGCATGTTGGATCAGATCCTAAACTCTAAGTTATTATGCCCAGACAGACACAAGGCAAATCAGTCACATCTCCTTTTATACTGGTTTTGAAGCTGCTGGCAGCAGACATCAAGGAGTACCACGTTGGTGTGCTCACTGTAGAAGGTTTCTGGCTCAAAATGTGTTTGCTCATACACAGGATTTTGGTGAAGAGAATGAGCGCAGAGAAGTGCTTAGGATCAGTCTCCAAGGCAATAAAATGCACATCCCTCACATGGAGATACTGTGTGAATAAATGCAATAGTCTGTGCCAAATGCTCCAAGAAATAATCTAAAATAATCACAGTTACAGCAAATAACTCTGGCTCTGGGGCATCTGCACCATCAGAGTAACACCTGTAGGCACTTTGTTGAAGATGGAGGTGCTAGAAAACCCTTCCAGTCCCTAATCTGATGGCTGAGTCCCATACTTCTTGTCAAAGTTTAGCCCTTTTTCCCTGTACACCAAAGAAAGGCTTTGTGTCTTTGGGAAACACACAACAGTTTATTCCCTGACAGAGGATGCCAGCCTGAGGGATTGCTCACTTGAGTCCACATTCCTTGCTGCTGGATTTCATACACAGAGCACAGACAATGGCACAGACCAGGGCTGGATGGCATCATGCATTCTACCTGTCCTCTGTTCTGGAGACAGCTCTCCTAGGCTTTCCAGAGGGTCCCACCACCTGGCTGAGACCGTTGGCCTTTTTTCTTGAGGTATTTTTGGTCTCTGGCAGCTGAAAGCAATTCCCTGTTTCCAGAACTGACAAGAGTCTGCTCTATGCTAAAGGTACTCTAAAATGAAGGATTTGCTCTGAGCTTGAAGCTGTTAGATAGGCTCCAAATTATCATTTTTTTAAAAAATCCCACACTGAAAACCTATGCTTTTACATCACTGGTAGAAAAATAACATTTTTCTAGGTGTTCTGTTGAGTAGTACTTTGCACAGAGAGAGTGCTGCACAGATTCCTTAAACCAACCCAAACTATCTGATTATTTTTGACATCTGTCTTCCATAGCAATGAGATCTGCCCTCACAGGTTTTATTAGAAAATGTATTTTGTTTTAAGATGATATGTGTGAATGTGAGTCCTTCTCAGATTCCCTGCTAGCACCTACATTTTTTACCATATGCTGACCCTATAGAAATGTTTTAGCACTGCAGAATTACAATAAAGGCCTGAGAGATTGCTAGAGATAAAAACATTACCTACATAGCAGATGCAGAAGATACCCAGTTAGGAAAAGCTCTCAAATTCTGTGTTCTTCTTAACAATTAATAAAAGAAAATAAAAGTACTTATTTTTTGCTCAATAAAAAGCTGATGCAGCTGTTTTCTGCTTTGGGGTGCTGACAGTGAGTGGAGGATGAAGCTATCACAGTAATGTAAGATGCTAACTAGCATTGACATAGACTCATTAAGCTCCACTAAGAGTCATCCATTAATACATTTATTAACTAAAACAATTAAAATCTATTAAGAATTACAAGATAAAATAAAAGTCATATTTTAGAGGGAAGTTGTTTGATTCTGTCAGGCTGCATTAAGAGAAAGAGGGTAAACTGCTTGGATTTTAGCAAGGGAGAATGTTAAATCTCGATTTCTGTAAACTTGCAACTCTGATGAGTTCTGGTTTCATTAGTGTCATAGTGCAGTATGTTACACTTACTTTTGGAAGGACTCCCATGCTAAAAAATAGATCCTGTGATGCACCACTGCCACCCCTTAGCTGGCTCACCAAGTTTGTTGGAGTTTTGTGACCATGTGGCATCCATATGGGATCTGCAGTGTCACAGTGGGAAGAGGGGAAGAATTGGGGCATAACACAAAGAAACCACAAATCACAGATGTCATGGCAGCAACTGAGGAGAAAAAACTTGGTGTGGAACTGAACTGAGGTGAAACGTTTCCATATATAAAAGAGAAAATGCAGGTAAGACTCTTATCTATATGATAATCCCTGCAATGTTGGCCAGAATTCATGGTGAGAAAATTAATGCCAAAGTATTGGAACTTCACCAGAAGAAAAAAAAATTTTGGAAAAACCTATTTGTCTTAGATTAAAATAAATTCTTTCTTGTCTCAGCAGTGGCTTTACAGTCAGGTCTCCGTTCAGCTGAGTTGCAAATGAAGAATCTAAATAAGAGGCACCAGCTGTCTGTAAATGTAAAACCTCTGAAGGGGTCAGGTGGCTGCAGTTTCTCTTTCTGACAACTCTGGTCACATTTACAGTAAAGCACCCAGTGGACTCAAATCAGCTGCTCTGTGTCACTGGAGGTGCCCTGAGGAATGTGAAGCTGCCACCACCACTGCCTGCCATGCCTGACATGACACAGCCTCATCTGCACTGGGCTGGTGGCTGGGCTAGGTGGAGACTCCTGGGGGAGACAAAGATGTTTCAAATGGGCCAGAGACCAAGAGTGAAGAAATTTAACTGGGGCTCCCTAAAAGAATTCAGCTAAATTCACTTATGAACTGCATGCATTTATGAAATTATACTTGGGGCCTCCCTGTTTCCTGTTTGTGGCAGTTTATCTAGAAGAGCAATGCCATTTTCAGTTCAGAATTATTTTTTCAGCATAGGTCATGAGACAAACCAGTCACTTGGGAGCCAGTCCAGTAAAATCAGATTTTTGGAAGGGACCTTAAAGATTGTCCAGTTCCAACCCTTCTGCCATGGTCAGGGACTCCTTTCACAAGACCAGACCTTCCTTGGCCTTCTTTTTCTGGATAACATAACTGTAGAAGCCTTTCCTTTTATTCTTTGTGTTCCTTTCCAGATTCAATTCCAGCTTCACCTTGGCCTTACTCACCCCATCCCTACCCAGCTGAGCTTCATCTCTACTCTTCCCAGGTCAACTGTCCTTACTTTCAATACCTGTTGCTTCTTGCCCTTTAGTTTGACCAGCATTTCCCTACTCAGCCATGCCAGTCTCTTGTCCTCCTTGCTAGATTTCTTGTTCCTGGTGATAACCAGCTCTTGCATTCTTTGGAAGACTTCCTTAAAAATCTGCCAGCTCTGTTCCACTGTCTTGTCCCTGAGGGAATCCTCAAAATGGTTATCTCCCTGGAAAGCTGGAAGTCTGCTTTCCTAAACTTCAGGGGTGTAACTTCACTCCTTGCCTGACCCATATCCCTCCCAGTTTCTTGTGAACATCCTCAGAGGAAGAGTGTGGGAAACTAAAAAGGCCCTGGTTTAGAGTAAGCACCACTGAGCAACAACCAAAACATCAGTGTGTTGTCAACAATATTTTCCTACTAAAGCCAAAACAGAGCCCTGTAGCAGCTGCTAAGAAGAAAATTAGCACTACCCCAAATGAAAATCTGCAGTGCAAGGACCTGGTTTGGATGCTGAGTTTGAGGTATACACCTGCACTGGAGAGGGAGTGGGAAAGCTTCTAATTCCCTGCTCAGCATCTGGGCTGCTTCCCTAGCAAACTCCCCATTCTCTGAATTAGAGACATTAAAAGCATCTTCTTTCTCTTTCTTTAATATAATTCCCTTCCCTCCCTTACTTTTTCTCTCTTTCCTTCCAGCTTTCTCCATTAACATGAGATCTTGGCCTCTGACTGGATTGTGGAGCACCTCTGGCTCTTTTTTCTGCTCTGAAAAATGGATATTTCCACCAACTTTCAAAAACATAACTGAGTTTTTGAAACTCATAACCCATTGCTGAATTCCTCCTCTAGCACTGCTCAAAATGCCTATGAGCAGTGACTGGAGAATGGTGCATTCAGCTACAGAGTCACTTCTCCTGCCGTATGCTTCTCTTTTTGCTGCCAAATGCAGGGCTACTGCTGTCACATGAAGCAGGTACAACATTTTTCAATTCCCAGGGAGGGCCTTCTGCTGGAAGAGATGGAAAAATTTCTCTGTGGCTGCAGGAAATTAATCTTTGTATTCTTTTTTTTAACAAATTGCTCACCTCCTACCCTGTGAATACAGGAAAGATATTTGTTTTACTGTTTATATAACTCCTTTAATTTCAGAAGTTTAAGAAAATCTATAAATAGAAGAGCTGATAATTTAATCACTTGAGGAAAATTGACAGGTCTTAATAAAAGGAAACCAAGCACAGATGAGACATAAAAACTTCAAATGCCATCTCAATATGATCATATTGGTCTGCTTTGCAGCAGCATTGATTGAATCCTGTGGCAAAATGAAACAAAAGACTTTGTAGGTGGTTTTTGTCTGAAGAAAGACCATGCCAGATTCTTCCACTCTAGGAAACATTAGTATCTCTTGCTTTCTCTTGAGTTACATTTGAAAAACATTCTAGTTCATTAATGAAATATGTTGGATTTCCTGTGGGGTGTTGGGGTTTTGTTTATTTGGGTTTATGGGGCTGATGGTAGTGGTGTTTTGTTTTGTTTTTCCACTTCTGATTTAAAAAAAATAAACTTCAAGCCAAGCAATCTCTTTCTGTGAATGTTGTTGGTCAGTCAATAAATGATATTTTAATTTTAAAGATTTTGACTGATCTTCAGTTCACTTAAAGCAAATCACATGGAATGCTACAGATGCAGCAGATGTGGTATAGGTACAGGAAAACAAAGATAGGATTGAGGTTGATTATAGAGTACAAAAGTGTAAGCAAGAGTCACAGGAGCAGAAATAATGATTTATTCTGTGGCACTGGGCCTTCACTGATCCAAACCCCAAAAATCCATAAGTGATAGGAGAAAAAAGGAGATAAAAATCAAATTATATGAGGCAGGCTTTATAGGGAGAGGTAATATATTTTATTCAATTGCCTGAGACATGGAAATAAAGCAGACATACATGGCCTTTTGATAAGTTCCTAGAGAAGCAGCAAATTTCCAAGTGGAACTCATGTGGACTGCAACTGCCCAGCATTTCATATAAATATTTAATCATCCCTGGATAGAGGTAGTTTGTATCCAGGCAACCCAGAGGAGGGTGAGAAGAAGCTATATGATTTTTTGGTTGTTAGGTCCTAAGGAGCAGTGAGCAAAACATTTTCGATTACCTGGATGATTCTGAAATTAGCCTGGGGGAAATTGAGGTTATGTTAATTCTCAGGAAGACTTTAAAGTTCCTTTATCTGACCATGATCAGGCTGAGGGCAGTAGAAGGTTTGTCCAGCCCAGTGTGCTTTAAACTAAAGCCAGTGGTTTCAGGGGGTCTGATGTTCCACTGGTACAACAGGTACCGTGGCCATGTGCTACCTCATCTCTAGGGAGAAGCTCACTCTTCCTATAAGAAACGTTAACCAAAAAGCTCAAAATCAAGATAAAGATCTTAGTCCTGAACCTGAGAAATGAAGCAAAAAGCTGCAGAGATGAGAGTGCAAGTTGGGTCGTGCATCAAAACAAATATCAAACCTTGCTGCGTTATTGTATCACAAGAAAAGCAGCTTCAAAGAATAACATGCTCAATTACTTTCTGTTCTGCCAGTCATTTTATTTTCTATCACCCCTTGTAGAGCACTGCTGCTTGTGACCAGGAGCATGTCCATGCTTTTCTGACTGCTTGCAGTGTCTGGAAGGCAGCTAGCAATAGATCTCTGTGGCCTGAAGCCCCCTCAGAAGGTTCCTTACAGGGTACAGCAGCCAGATGTAAGCAGACAAGCAGGTGGGCATGACTGCACGTCCGGGGAAGCCATGGGTACCAGCAGCTTTCACTGGGATCTGTACTCTAAAATCCTGTGTGAGCTTTATGAGACAGCCTTGAGACTGCAGGGATGTTTTCTGCAGAGGGGGTGGAAAGAGAAAGAAATGTTGGCTGTACACCTCTGCAGGAAGACAGTCAGCCTGAAAACACCAGAAGATTGCATGTTTTGCATTTGCTTTACTAAAAAAGGTCCTTTCTGAAGTCCAAGTTGCTTGTCTTGTTTTGTCGAGAAGATTGTTGTGATGCTGAAGTAGAAGCTTTTGTATTTTGTGTTTAGTTGCACAGCAAGCTGAGTGCAAACCTTCTTCCCTGGCATATTTTAAAGTATCCTCTCCCTTCTCAAAGCACAAATATGTTCAGTCTCTGTTTTTATTTTCCTGCTAAAACACGAAATTCCTTAGAGGAATGAACAACAGGAAAAAATAAAGTAGAGGCAGGGCAGGGTAGGGAGAGGAGATTTTACTTGGTATAAGACCAATCTCTCTCCAGTTTAAAGTAAGGCAACTTAGATGACAAATAATTACCTCAATACACTGTGGGTCAAGAGATTTCTTGCTTGAATAAACTTGGAATCAAAAGACATTTTGGTTTGTCTTTTCTGTGAAGAAGAAATTCCTCACAGAAAAGGTGATTGGACATTGGAATGGGCTGATTCTGTGACTGATTCCATTCTAGGGTGTGTGTAGTTATGTAGCTAATCTGAAATGACAGTCTAAACTAGCACTATTCATATCAAAGGAAATGAGTTTACTGGGGTATCCTCTCCACCCCTGCCTTCCATCTCTCTGGGTAGGAAATTCCATTTCAGCTCTTTGAATATTTCTGATATCCACACCTGGAAAATTATTACCTTTCAGCATATCTCAAAAGCTAGAGGAGAGGCCATCTCTGTTCTGACACAATGTGAGGGTGATTTAAACTCACCAGCTGCTTTTTTCCAGACATGAAAGGACAGCCTGTGGAAACAGATGTTTACCTGATTAAGATGCATAGGGAAGTCTCAGTACAAACAAGGAACAGGTTGTTGGACATCCTTCCTGTAATGAAATTTGAGCAGTAAAGTCCTCCAAGAAGATGCAGAATTGCTTAAAGGGACTTAATGACCATGCCCATGCCTTCAACCCTGTCAGCACCTTCTTGAACTGCTTATGCAAATAGCAATGTAGCTGTGTCAAAATATTTCAGCATTTTCTTCAGACAGAAAATGATGAACATTTCTCACTGTAGCAAAATGATTTCTCCCTGCTCTCTGGCAACATCATCCCTGTGACAGCTGCAGATCAGTGGTGTCTTTTTCCAGGGCTTAGGTCTGTTGTTCAAATCAAGGTAGAACCTTATCTTTTTGCTTTCCTCCCAGCACAATCACCTTTCCAGATGAGCCTGGGAAATTTCTGAAGTCTTGCTTTCCAAAACAGCAGACATCACCAGTCTCAGGGAATGCAGTTCCAGGTCCTTGCAGGGATGCTGAGCCATGCAGTGTGTGGTTGAGCTGTGGACCCTGTGGTGTGCTTCACCCAGTGCAGTACTTCAGCAGCAGAAGGGTAAGGTGGGAGGAAATGAGAGGGGCAAAACTTGTGGATTCAAAGATGGGGGGAACTGAGAAGGAGGGAGAAAGGAACAAGGAAGGAAGGAAGGAAGGGAGGGAGTGCTGGTGTCAGAAATTATCCTCCACCTCCCTTCTTCTACTGGGTTACTGACAACAGTAGTTTGTTCAATGGAAGAAAGTGCTTCTGCTTTTTCTGTGTGATGGCCAGTGACTCGATCCTTTGGAAGGCCATGTGTGCAGACTGTCAGATTTCCTGTGACTTATGACTCTTAAAATGCCATTTCTGGATGCCCTGGCTGACAATTTGACAAGAATAGGAAGGTCTGGAAATAAGTAGTCAGTGATAGAAAGGGTGTAGCAATTATAATTAATATAATGTTGTGTCCTTCTTTAAATATTGCACTCATCAGATTCTTCAAGTACTGAATGCATCCTTATTAATTGTATCTCATGCCCACTCACCTTCCCACAGTAGATGATAATTATTGTCCCATTACAAACAATAGACCTGAGATATTGAGAAGTGAAGACTCATGCCATAGTGGAGGTGTCTAACAGATGGTGACAAGGTTTTGCAAAGGTGCTGAGTGTCCCTTTTCTTAACTTTAGGCCAAGGGAACAGATTTAGCAGGCAAATGCCAGGCTGTGAACACACCCTGGGCAGTGGTAACGTTGTCAAGTCTTCAACATGTGGGACATTTTCCTTGAAGAGCCTCATGCTTGTAAGCACATCACTAATTAAGTAAGAGTCCCAAATCTCAGGCTGCCTTACAAAAATCAGAGAACGACAAAATGACAAAATCACAGAATGCATGAGGCTGGAAGGGACCACAGTGGGTCACCTGGTCCAGCAGGATCACACTAGAGCACATGGCACAGGATTGTGTCCACATGTCCAGGTGGAATTTCTTGTGTTCCTTTTTATGTCTGCTGCCTCTCATCCTGTTGCTTGGCCACTGAGAAGAGCCAAGCTCCATCCTCTTGACACCTCCCTTCAGATACTCACAGACATTGATGAGGTCCCCTCTCAGTCACCTCTGCTCAAGGCTGAACAGACCCAGCTCTCTCAGCCTTTCCTCATGAGAGAGATGCTCCAGTCCCATCATCATCTTTCTCACCCTCCACTGGACTCACTCCAGGAGCTCAATGTCTCTCTTTTCCTGAGGATCCAAGATCTGGACACAACTCTCTGGGTGAGGCCTCACTCCATCCCAGCAGAGGGGCAGGATCAGCTCCCTTTACCTTGCCAAAGACTTCCTTCCAACGTGCTTCATCCTGGTCTCCTGTGTCAGAGGTTCTGTAGGGCTGGTCCAGCCAGTGGAGACACATGCTAAGAAAGCATTCAGTAACTCTGCATTCCCTGCATCCATTTTCTGCAAGCAATGTGCTATCCATTCCTTGGAGGTGCAGAGCAAAGCCTGGAAAGATGCAGTGAGGGAAGAGTAAGGGCCAGACAGGAAGTTTTCTGCTTTTCGTAGTAACCTAGAGACTTCAAATGTTGGTTAGAGGATTTTTAGCCTGTGAGGGCTGTGACATTTGAAACTCTTTAATTGGAACTGGTTTAGATACCACACTCAATGTGAATTAGGGTCACAGATTTTCTAATAATGTGTTTCGAAGCTTTGACTAAAATTCCTTTTAGCAATTGCAAACATCAATTATTTGCATATGCCCAAGTTGCAGCAGTATCTAGGTCCTCAGTTTAGACTTACAAAATGTTGGTTAAAACAAAAGCCTCCACCTTTTCAGGATTTCAGATAATTTTTCATTTAAGAAGAGGTGACTTTCCATTTTTCTGGGAGACACTGCTTCAACTTGTGCATTAAAAATTGTTACCAGCACACAAATTTTCCAGCAATATTTTCATTGTGTTTTTGAACTATTGAGATCTATGATCTGACATCTAAGAGCTTGTTAAGTGACTGTGTGTAATACAGGGAATACAAAGCTAAGTGTGAGTCATTACAGAGATGAAAATTCAAGTGTGAAGTCCTGCCTGGAAAAAGTGAACAGGTGACTGGATTCAGAAAGCAGGTGACCTCTTCCAGACCTGTGCTCCTGTGAAGATCCAGGTTGCTGTGATGAGGACAGCTAAAAATGGCCTCTGCTTCCTTCAACATTAGTTGCCAATACAATTTATACCATTTTTCTATGCTTGTTTCCCTTTGCTTGAGAGCTGAGTGAATTTCATATCGAGTAATTGGGGGAGACTTTCAGACATCAAACCAAAGAATGTTGTAATTTAGGTTGCAGATAATCTGTTTGCAATTCAGAAAGCATCTTGGAATCCAGGCCACACACAGAAGCTCTGTTTCCAGGCACTGTTAATAATTGCACTCCCTGCTGAGACCAGATACAGTCCATGACACATAAAGGTGCAGGGGAAGCCTGATGACCTCTTGAAAAAAGTTTTCTCTGCAACTTGAAGAATTTGATGAGTTGCTGATACTTGCCTGTATGTCCCTCCCTCTTCCTCCCAGCACTGAGAAAAGCAGCCTGTAATTTTTGCCCCATTAGGAGTTACTGGTGGCAAGAAGATAGGAGAAGGAATTGAACCATCATTAAATGTTGCTGACAAATGTCTTCTTCAAACAAGATTCCTCTGAAATCTCACCAGGAGAGAGTGATGTGCCCTGTACTTTCTCAAATCAGACAAAGGACAGCTAGATAGCTCTCCATGACATTGAAGGATATATTGAACATGACAAAATTGATGTCCTTTGATAGATCAAGATGACATATTTGTCCTGAAAAGGTTTTGCGACAAAACTTGGTTGCAGCTGAATTATCTTTGACAAATTTTTTCCATGACTTGAGAAAATATTACATTTTCTCTAAATTTCACTCTGTTTTTCTTTTGCCTTAAATATATTTGTTGTTGTCATTGTTCAGGGAAATAAAATGAGGAGGAAAAGAATACTAATTTTTAAAAATAATTTTCACCTCCATGATGCTTATAAATCCTCCTTCCCAAGGAACAGGTCAGCCTAATCAGATATTTTGAAGCCACCAGGGAAGAATTTTGAAGCAAGGTAGAAGATCTGCCATAAAGAGTTGATATAACATTTCTACTGGGATAGGTACTCATCTTGATATGTAGATTAAGAGAAGTACTTATTAAGCACACTCAGCAAAAATCATTTGGATTCTTTACAATAATCTTTCTGCTCAACTGAATTGTGGTAAAACCTGAAATCATTCTACACAACTAAGGAATAAGACCCTTTGGCATTATATCTGTACTTTTAGAAGATCATTTTACAATGAATGATCTTGCAATGAAATGCTTGGTTCTGCATTTATTTGCTTTTAAAAGGGGTTCAATGTGCCAATTTATACAAAAGAAGTTCTCATCAGCCAATTATACCAGATTTGTTCTAAGATGTCATTGCATTTCACAATGAAAAATTCTACAATCGAGTTGTAAACTCCTCTAACATCACAGTTACATTTTGAATAAAATTACTTACCAATTCACTTTATTCTTAATTCAGAACATCACATGGATAGTATTTTTTTCACCTTATTTCTCTGCTGTTTCTCTATCCAGCCCATTGCTAATAGAATCATAGAATAGTTTTGGTTGGAAGGGACCTTTAAAGGTCATCTAGTCCACTTCCCTCAGGACTCTGGGATCAATCCTATCAGCTCCCATAGATTTCAGTATGATCCAGTTCCTAAAATGGTCATGAACCTGATCTTTTACAGTGAGAGGGATTTTGCTCCCCCAGTCCTCATCTTGTGATCCATCCACTCCAGAGGTGTGGGGAGAGAGGTGCCAGTGAAGACTCTGGCAAAGAGGTTGTTGAGTACCTCAGAATCTTTGTTCTGCTGTTAGCAGTTTGCCAGTCATGTTCATCAGGAGAAATACACCTTCTTTGACCTTCCTTTTCTGTCTCACATACCTCTGGAAGCCCTTACTATTCTTTGTGTCCCAGCTCCAACTGGGACAGCTCCAGCTTCACCCTGCCTTCCTAACCTCATCCACACACAACTGAGCTTCATTTATCTACCCTTCCCAGGTTACATGTCCTTGTTTCCACTGCCTGTGCAGTGCTTCCTGCCCTTTCATCTCACAGGCAGGTCTTGACTCATCCGTGCCAGTCTCTTCCCTTTGGTTTCTTACACAAAGATGGATGGTTCTTGTGCTGTATGGAAAGTGTCCTTAAAAGTCTTCCAGATTTGTCCTGCTTCCTTGTTCTGAAGGGTAGTTACCCAGAGGATCTTATTGACTAACTCCCTGAACAGCTGACAGTTTGTTTTCTGTTTTCCTAAAATTTGGATTAAACCCATCTCATTTAGATCTCAGTCTCCTGATGGGAGGATTTTCCAAAAAGGTTCAAATGTCTCACTTTAGAGGTAGCACAGAGATTGCCTTTTTAGTTTGGACCTCTGGAGTGTGAATTAAGTGTCCTTCCTCATCCCAAAGTCAGAACAAATGAACCTGATCCATTCCTTCCATCTTCCCTATCCATTAGGTCAATTAGGATATGTTATTCCATATTTCACTGTCTGCAGGTAGAGCAGCAAGCTCCTCTGCCCACCCATTCCCAAGGAAGTCACTCGTTTCCATATCTGCAGATAAATGTGTTCTGCCTACAGAGAACAACATTCACATTTGTACTTTGCTTCTTGCAGTCTCTTTTTTCCTTTGGAATTGTTCTGATATTTAGGAGGAAGGGGGAAGAAAGAGGAAGACACAACCTAAAAAAACAAGAATAAGAGAGTAATACTGCTGCAAGCCAAGGGATGAAGGGAAATTAATAACCTTATTCCAAAGTGAAAAGGTTCACTCACACAACCCTAACTCCTTCTATTTACAGGCAGCTCCCACAAAAGTCTCCAGCTGCCTTTTCTAAGTAAGTGTTGTTTCCTTCTGCAGATGAGCTGAAGCAGGCTGCAGGTGAGAGTCCAGGAAATTCCAAAATTACAGTGACAGGGAAGCAAAGTAGCAGGAATGAAATTCTGCAAACTTAAAAATCCTCAGCTGGTTTTAGCCCTGGATACACTCACACAGTGCAGCTGTCCAAATTGCATTAAGCTATCAAAACTTAAAACACTTGTTGGAACTCTTCTACCCCTGGGTCCCACAATATGAGGATGAATAGAAAAATCTTTTCTTTTAGGTATAGGAATAATCCTTTTCCAGGCTTCAAAATCACTTGGCTTCTCCAGAGCAGCTAGAGACAGGATGAACATTTCCTTCAGTCCTTTCTCCCCTGAACTAATTCATTCAGGCTTAAAATAAAGAGAATATGATTTCGTAAAGGCTAAAATGCAAAGATCCTCAGAATAGAAAGATATGTCAAAGGGCTAAAATATGGAAATACATCTACCAGGAACTTCATGGCTCTTTCCTCCAGGACACAGAGATATCCTAAAGAACCATCTGTGAAACACCTGACTGTCATTATCAAAAGCATATAGAGCTGTGACAAAAACCGGTACTCCAGACAGCCACTCCACAGTTCCTCCACAGTTCCTAAAAGCTGAGGGCACGAACATGACAAATTATAATGCAGTGCACTACAGTTCTCCCTTGAGAAACAGTAATCCATAAATGCCTCTGTATGTGGGAGTTCAAAATAAGTCCCTGCTGACGACAGGACTGCCACTGCCCTGAAGTACTGCATTTCTCCCTCTTTAAAAGGGTTAGCTGCCCTTTAAAGAACAAGAGGGGGAAGAATTAAGGTCAAGCATGATTAATAGTTCAGTGCAGTAGCCTATTAATGGATGAGTAATTGACTAATAATTGCACACCTTTCTATGTCTGCCCTTAAATTAAATCTTGCCACCTCAATCCATCAAGTTTGTTTACTGGAACATCTTGCAAAGTGAGCAGTTGTCTACATGGGCCCATTTTTAGCAGGAGAAGGGAAGTAGCAGTTTTTGGCCTCTTAAAACATTAGCAGCTCTGGAGCTTAAGTGATCATATGTGCTGATATTCAAGTCCTCTTATTTAACAGAGACTGCAAGAGGATTTGATACTCGGATTCTACATGTCTGGCATGTTGCAGTCACAGCTACCCTGGGAAGCTGACATCATTCCCCATCCTAACCATCTTCTCCTCTGAGTACTTGTGGTGGAAGCTTTTGTAGGAGGCATTTTTGCATGGTGGACATTTTCCATGCAGTTATTCTCAAGTGACTATGTTGTTAAAAATGGGAAACTTTCCCAAATTTCAGGTCTTTGCTTTCTCCTGCCGTGGTGGCCCAGTGAAGGGACTAGTGGCATGGTAGAGGTGGGAAGGAATTGAGCTGGCAATGACATCTGCAGTGTTTCTAGTTCAGTTAGCAAATCTCTTGGTTGCCCTGTTAAATCCATCCCTACTCCTCTCCCACTGCTAAAATTAAGGTGTAGATTAGGCAGTTCAGGTACCACTCCAGGTTAGCTTGTATTGAAGCTAACCTTCATGAAGTTGTAGCCCTGAGAGACCTCCAAAATGCCTCCCTATCCCCTAGGAAAAGGGGTTAACTGAGGATGCAATTTCTGTGAATGAAATGAGTAGTGCTGGATGAAAGGGAGCTAACTGCCTGCCCAGGGGCTGAAATGAGTGGAAAAGTCAGGAGGCACCTCAGGAGTGTTAGTCACACCTCAGGGGCATCTGCCATTGTTTAGGAATAGTGAGAGAGCAGGAATCATTACAGAGTCAGCCCTCCCATTATTCAATTGTGCTCACTGGGTACAGGGCTCCTAAAGCAAGAAATTAATGTGCTACTGCTCAGTGTGTCCCTTTTGAGCTTAGAGGCCCATCCTAGTGCAGCCTCCAGGTTATGTGAGGCACTTCCTCCAATTAGAAATTAATTGCCTTAGAAAGCAGCTGAGAATTTAATTTTTTTTTCTGTAGGCCCATCAACCTTGTTTCTTGAAGTAGTTTCATCCCCCCCCCCCCTCTCAAAGAATACAAAATCTTCTCAGGAGAAGGAGGAAGTATGTGATGGGGAAGAAGTTAATTTTGAGTGGAAATTTATATATTACTGCTTGATTGCTGATTGCTGTGATACTCCAGTGTACCTGCAGCTGAATTCCTGAACTAGATGCACAAGGCCTCCTGACCTTAGTAGGAATCTGCTGGCAGTGTGAAATAATAGCTAGAAATGTTGCAGTAATCCAAGCCAAATGTGCACACTGATCTTGCTTCAGGGTCCTAAAATTTACATACTTTTGGGATCTTTGGGAGTTTTTAAGACTGTAGGCCTTGGCAGACTGTCAAAGTTAACTTCAGTTTTTCTGGATTTTTCAGTTTTGAGGTTTGTTCATTCAAATGAACTTTAAGACAACAGGAAAAGGACTGTCAATGGTTGCATCTTGTTATTCCTCATGAGTATCCAAAGCAAGAATCAATAGCTACCAGGATGAAAGGTTCTTCTTACCCCATTTCCTGGGCTGTCCATCTGCATCTGCTAGAGGCTATTTTTAAGCTTCAGTTTGCACATTTTTCAGGCCCATTGGTTTATCCAGTCCCTTCAGACACAGCACACCAGACAACTTGGAAAACCATCAAGCATCATCCTGAAAAGCCTCAGTCATGGTACACCAGAGGAAAGGGCCACACAGAACTGAGATATTGCCACTGGACAGTCACTGGACAGCTGGTGTTCCCTAGGAACACCGTCTGCTTTCTGTCACAGCCACAATCAGACTAGAGAGCTTCAGATGGGGTAAAATAACACACAATCTCAGAAGTAAAATCTCCTGTTCATAGGGAGCAAAATGCTCCTTCTTAGCTTCCACAGGTAATAAATTTTCAGACTGATATTGGTACAATATCCAGACTCCACTGTGTAGCAAAGCATTAGTTGTGGGTTTGGACAGATCTCTCTGGCTGGCTCCCAAGGACTCATGTCACAAACCTGGTGCCCAATCTCCGAGTAATATGATCATTTCACATCAATTTGGCATAAAAATCCACACTGGAGATTTTTCAAAAGATAAAAATTTGGAATTTCCCTCTTCTCTAATGAATAATTAATTGCTGATCTAATTAAGCATTAAAATCCACAATGAGCTGGAAGAAATTGACGTGTGTAACTAGCATAACATGTGGTATGATTGCCTGTCATTATGAATAGCAACTGCTGTTTGCAACTCATCTAATCATAAAAGTCACATTGTCTTTTTTCACCTTATTTCCTCTGACCCCCTTTTACTATGTCTGCGATTTCAGAAGCTGTTGAGAATATGTTGTTCTAATTTAAGTGTTTGATAATAATACAGGTTGTAAATCTGTGAGAAAATGACAGAACACCTGGTCAAAACCTGGCTGAAATCCATTATCAATAGTCCCTTTTAGCATTAGCAGCCTTTGAGAGAAACCCCAATTACAGCAACATGAACTCTGTCCAATTAACAATAAAGAACCAACACCATGTTCCTTTGGACAAGCCTGCTTGGAGCAAATGCTGTTATTCAGAGCACAAGTAGAAATACCCTTAGCCCACCAGAAACCAGCAAACACAGTTCAAATAGCTCAGCAGAGGCCAAGATAAAACAGTTGTGTTGCTATGAATAAAACGAAGCCTCCAGCTTCAATTTGAAGAATAAAGAGTGTGATGGATAATTGCTGAACTTCTAAACAGAGATTTCAGCTGCCTCTCCCAGCAGTGAGCTGGGACTCAGCTGAAAAGCCAGCATGTAAAAAGCCTTATCTCTTAAAGTTGCTTGGACAGAAGTTTTCACATAGTTTTGGTAGAGAAAAGTAGGATGGTTTCAGTAAATCTGATACACAACTCACTTCAAAAATAAATGCAGATTGTGCCTTTTGTTGGGCAACTGTTGGTAGCAAAAAGGGTGGTGTCCGATGCCAGTTTTTGACAGATGTTAGCCTAAAAGCTCCAGGATATTATTTTGAGGTTAAGCATACTGTGTTTGTGTACTTATAGTAGCAATAATTCTAGATGAAATAGCATTTGGAATTAAAGACATTTGTGAGGGCTTGCTAAAAAGTAGGAAATTAATTAATTGGTGATGGGAGTCTGAGCAGGAGATAGTGGTGGGAGAAGAATGTGGCAAGCTGTAGAAGAAGAGCTACAATCAGAGACTTGTAAAGCTGGTGCAGCCTTTGCAGAATCTGTAGTTGGAATTTAATTTATAAATTCCACAGCACTAAGAATGTCCAAAGAATCTGAAGTAATGGTGTACAAGATAAGAGTCTGTAAACTCATGTGGTTCAAAGCACAAACCTCCATGGCACCAATTGGTAGGATAGAAATTGACTGTATCTAGTAATGAAAAACATCTGCTGGACACTCAGAAAAGCCTACTTCCTTGGGAATTTCACTAGGAAGAATGTCCAAGTCAGCTTGCTAGTTTGACTCTAAATTAAAATGCATGAAATTTCTTTTAAGATGGTCTTTACCTTCCCTTTCATTCAAATTATCTTAACAATATAAAACACTTCAATCTTCTCATACTTAAATCACAATGAACACAGTACATGGACTCCACTTGGGGAAGGAACTGGTTGTAATGAAATGAAAATAACCATTTTCATGCATTGAAGGGAAGAATTAGAAGAAAAATTAAGTCTGTTCTTAGAATGTTCTATGTTGTTATCAGTGTCTATCTTCTAAAAAAATGAGTAAAATATTACTCTGCATGTGCATGTGCCTGCATGTCTGAACATGTAGAGGTGCATTGAAATAACTACAGATCTCAAATAATTAGGCTGATATGATGATTGCAGATACTTTAGGCTGCTCTTCAGTTCTGGAACATAAATACTTAGAAGATTCTGCACTGACAGACCATATTCCAAATTCCATATTCCATCAGCCCATGCCCCAGCAAATAATTTAATTTCATCTTGTTTGTAGTACAGGATCAATTATTTAAGCTTCTGGGGCCTGGAGATTTTAGGAGAAAAATATTCAAATTATGTTTTTCTAGTGAAACATTAAGGCCAACACCTGACAGGCAGTTTTCTTTAAAAAATAAAAAGGCAAACACAAGACCCCAAAGTCATTAAGAAAATCACATGATAACAAAGCTTTGAGAGTGAGGTCTTGCTCCTTCATGTCTTGTTGTAGGAAGATGGGAAGGATGAGCATCAAAGCGGGGTTTACAAGAGGGAACTGCAGCAGGACTGAAACTGCCTTACAGAGGCACCACCTGTGAAATGTTGCTGATTGTTTTGTGTTTGTAAAAGGGATATTCTGTAGATCAGAATAAGCACTAAAGAGGGGTTGTTTAAACATGAGCCTGTGAAGTGAAATCCTAAACTGGCGTCTACATGGGGAGAAAGATCCAAAATCAAGCTCACATTTTGTTAAGACACTTTAATGTTATGACTATTTATGAATGAAAGTCTAGTTCATTTGATTATGAGATTAGACATATTAAGACATTTAGACCCAAAGGCATCCAAGAAGACAGGAAAGGTGCTTCTTCAAAGCAGGAAAACAGGCGCAGAGAGGAAGGCTAATAGAGACATAATTGGGTATGATATAGATGACTGAAACTGGCAAAACACATGAAAGGCAATGCAGTGTTTATTTGCTTTCTCATTGACTGAGAAGAGTTAGTTGTTAAAGGATGTCATGGAAAAGATCAAATGCTGAAGCAATGTGTGCAGCAGCATAATTAAATAACTCAGTGATCTCAGCAGGAAGAACTCAAGGTTTGGAGCACAATTTCTCCCACTGTGAATTCAAGCTGGGCACCATCATCACTTTGCATTCCCACTTTGAAAAGTATTTCCATTTGGAAATGGGTGAATGGCAGCTAGTTGCTGCACAACTGCTGACAAGGAGCAACAGGCATCAATTTTCACTCCCATCTGACTTGATAAGTATTTTCTGTTCAAAACAATGAGTCCTGTCCTCCCTCAAAAATATGTACTTTTTACTGATTTATACTTTCAGCAATTCACTCTTCAGTCAAGGACTGCTATCTTCAGAACCAAATACATGTTATTAAATGTCAATAAATACTTCACTTGTTAGAAGGACAATGATTAATTGCTGCTTTGTGATTTAATGGCAAAAATCCTGATTTTTTGCATAGATTAGAGAAAGGCAAAATGTAATGGAAATTGGAAGGACCTTCCAAGTCCAATCCTCTTTTAAGGCAAGGTGAAGCACTCTCAGTCCATTTCTGCTTATAAAAAACAGTTCCTAAAAACCTTAGAAATCTTCCTGCCTCATATTTGAGCTTGCACTTATTCCCAGTGTGTCTGTATAACCTTTCCCCTCTCCTTTACTGACCCTTGCTACAGGAAACTTTATTCTGTGCTACATTTTTCTGCCATGATCCCTTCATATTTGAATAGCTTTTCCTAACACACTCCCAAATGCTTAATCTTAACTTTAATTATCCCGCATTTTCTCCTCTTAAATGAAATAAATCCCCATGCTGGCTTTCATCCCACCTACCTGTTCTTTTTGGATTCACAGTAAATTCCTCCCTGTAAATTAGTATCAAACTCTAAAGCAGCCATTTCACTTGGAAATTTCTACCTTCCAAAACCACACTCTCCAAGGACTCACAGAGGTCTGTGATGGCACAAGTTCCCCATAAAGTCTGGAAATAACAAGTAAGTCTTTGTTTAAAATACCAAGATTAATTAAATTTTCCTTTCAAGCAAAGAACACCCTGTCTTGTCTAAGTACATTTCTTAGCAGTTTCATCTACAAAAAGGTTATCTTCAGTAAGATTCTTCCCCTCCTTTTTTTCTCCTGGCATCTGTGTATAAATGTCTCCCAGTTTCCTGCAGCTGTTCCCTCTGTATTCCCACCTTTCCCTAGAAAGGGAGAGCAGGGTCTTGACCAATTTTTTGGCAGTTTGTTCTGTTTTCCTAAAATCAAGCAAATCCCATTAGCTAGAGTCACTCATTCAGATGGAATCATCACATCCCGTTGATTCCCAGTTGGACCTGGTTCCCAAAAGCCTTCAGCAACCTGGAAACACAAGGCAAGGCTCAAGAGCATTTTCTGTGTGTAATAGAGATAGGATGGTCATTGACCTCCTTGCCCTCTGCCAACTTGTTCTGTTGAGCAGCTTGTTCTTGGTTGACCCAGACCACTGGCATCACTGCCAGTGAACCCTTTGGAGGTATTTTCTACCTTAGACCAAAAGCCGGCACATTTTGGTGCTGTGACCACTTCCAGGGAACAGGAATTCCTTTCAAAGTCTGGGGCTGTCTTTGTAAAACTTTGATGATCCTTCACATTGTAGCATGACATGGTGATGGACTCTATGATTTTACATGTGCAAAATCTGAAAAAAGAAAGAGGTAAAAGGATTTGCTGTTTAAAAGTAAAGGGTATTTTTTAGGACAGCATGGGAATGCCTGATAACACTTCTCAAATAACCTGTCACAGTCACGGAGGCCTGCAAATCCTTTCATTTTTCCACCTTACCTTTGCAGTATCGTTGCTGTGTAAATGTTTAATGTAGGCAAGATTTAATGGAGATTCTCATGGGGTTTCTTCTTTGGCCTTTTCACTTCTGCCTCCTCTTTCATGAGGCTTCTTATCTTCTGGAGGTAATTGTGGCACTCATTAGTGAAGTGACAGCAAAGACCTTGTCACCATTTCTGGTCATGTGGTCTGTTAGCCCAAAGACCCAGCTAACCCAGACTTGCAGCAAAAGTGGAGATAAACCACCTAATTATCACAGCTTTTTGTAGTTATTTGAACATAGAAAGAGAATCAGGCCAAATGGCCAAATCTGAAGTGGAACTTATGAACATTCCTACCCGTACTTGCCAAGGCAGGGACTCTGTACTATGCAAACAGTTTTAATCTAGACAGAAAGTCCACTGTTTGCTCTTAACAGGTACAAATTCTTTTTCTAATGCAGTTGTAGGTTGAACAAAATGGATGATCAAAAGTGTGGATTGTAAGACATTTGTATGTATCCCTGCATCATCTTTCCAGTCATAAAATGGTGGTCACAGCTATTTTAAGATCCTGAAAGCACAGGGAAAAGCGAGGGACTTACCAGTCCAATTTTGTCAGAGCTTCAAGGTGCACACAAACAACTAACACTGCTGAATTATGTGATTTATCTTTAGTTACATTCTCCATTAAGCACTACATTGACCTCTAAATGTTGCATGTGTGAAAAGAAGTCACATCAGTTACTATGTGCAGACCCAGCAAGAAGAAAATTCTCACAGTTTTCTAGTCTTCCATGTTGTGGCAGAATGACACCAACATTTTCTGAGGGTCATTTATCATCTTCTGTAGTTGAATGCTTTGTCTGCCTCTTCCTCCTGGCCGGGTGGTCTGTACCAGACTGCCACCACTCTGCTTTGTTGGCCTTCCTCCTGATTCTTACCCATAAACACTCAAACTTTTCATTGCCATCATTGAGCTCTGGACAGTCAAAACATCCAGGGTTACCTCACCTCCTCTTCTTCCTTGCATATCCCTCCTGAAGGCTTTATAGCCATCCCCTGAGGTGTGTGAGTCATCCCACCACATTTCTGGGATTTTGTTTGTATATCCAAGTTCTCCCACTTCAGGATGGCTTTGAACTCCCCCTGTCTGTTGCTCATGCTGTGTGCATTGGTGTAGAGGCACTCCAGATCCTGCCACCCCTTAGGGAAGAGAAGCCTGAAATCCTGTGTGGCTGTTCTCAGGTTCTTCTGCAGTTTCTAACACATCAATCACTCTTGTATCTTTGCTGGAGTATCCATCTCCATCCCCTACCTGCACTGAGAGGGCAGACAGAGGGACCTTGCCAGCACACCATCCCTCAAATTAAGGTCACTCTGCATTTCCCTTTCCAAATTACTCCTTCTATCAATGCATATTGAATGAAAAGAGGTCAGCATCTTATTTGTGCCTCAGAGAATTACATGCTATTAATTTTTAACATTTCTTCACTGTGGCACTCATTTAAGATCTCAGAAACTCAAGCCATTTATCAGAGAGAGAGAAGGTACAAGCACAATTTCAGTCCCCTTTAAAAGGTGCAAATCTCAGAGCAAAGTGCAAGTGTTAGAGATAAAACATTCCTCAGTCCATTACAGTTGAGGATAAGTCAGAACATAAATACAACTCAATCCTTTTAAGCTGCAAATTTCTCACTCTACTGCAGCTTATGGAACAAATCTCAGATCAAATCTGTGAGAGCCAGAGGTAAACTATTCCTCAATTCACCATAATTTAAAATGTCTCATAACTCACTGCACAAGGCACAAGGTTCAGAGTGCCTTTAGCTTCAGCAGGAAAGGCAAAAATGGCAGCTTAGAATTGAGGTGTGGGGAAGCTCATAAGGATTAAATACAGCCATGCCAGTTTCAATGACAATTATGACTGTGACAGAAAGCTTTGATTTTTATCAAGTGATATGATCCCTTCAGTGGTGTATCATTCATTCCCAGCTGTCTTCCATGACTTGGATGTTTCAGAGGTCCTCTGTGATAGCAGAGTGGTTGAAATGCATGGAAGATCTTGTTCCCAGCCCTGCTCATTTCTAAACACCCTCCCATAATAAGGCTGAGAAAACATTGAATATTTCAGCTAACTTCTATAGAGATATTTTCTGAAGTACTATAAGAAGTCTTCCATGAGTTTTTGTCCCAAAGGCTAGATTTTGACTCTCATGGCATCTCATAATGTAGTCTCTCTTTTCCCAACAACTCTGTATCTCACAATGAGGTCCTTGTGGCAAACCACAAGAACAACTATGCACATGTCTATATATGTATAATAACTCCCCGTGACACTCTCCGAAGTTTTCTTCTACCACTTTTTACTATAAAAAGGCAGATAATATTTGTGGTCATTTGATTTCATTATCAGAACCAGCTTTCTCTGCATTTTCCACAGAAAATGAGAATCTTTTGTAAAATCAGTTTGAACATTTTTTTCCCTAAATTAAAAATTAGTCTGCATTAGTGTTAGAGGTCAATCCAGAAACAAGAAAAGGTTTAGTCTGATTTTCTCACTTTTATATCTGTGGGCTCCAGCCAGAGAACTCAGCTACCCACAATGCTGTGTTTTCCTTCATATCAATGTGGAATTTTTGCTGGAATGGTATTTGGTCCAGATCCTGGGGGGTATTAGGGATCTTGTGCCGAGAGACCTTTAACTTCTCTGAAGCTCTCCCTTACATCAATCTTCGGCACAGATATAAAAGTCAGGGCAGTACAGACCTAATATCTCAGTTTAACTCATGTCAGCACAGCATGAAGTGGATTTTCCTGGATGATTTAGAGAGCTCATTTACTTAGACAATATAGTAAGGGCATGTAACAGATCCTTCATTTTCCAGTAGAGACAAGATAATCTAATATATTTAGAATAAGAGAAGATTTAGATCAGATATTTCAGCTCTCAGGGGACAAAAGTTCTTTCAAATTCCTTTCATCTCTTTCCCTCACTGTGACTGTGTATTTAACACTAGGAAAAAAAATATTTCTTACTGCTTCTCAGAGAGTTCTTGTGTCGAACCTAACTGAATCAAGAAGTCCTGTTTTAAACCAACCAGGAACAAAACTCTCATTCTCTGCATAAGCAGTGCACACTGGGTAAAAGAGAACCAATCTATGGAAAAAATGTTGCTCCTGTCACTTTGTATGCTTGAAAGCTGCACAAAAATGCCATAATTTCTATTTTGCTGATGTGACTTTATTTTCGTTATACGTCCTATGTTTTCACTGCATATCTTAGTTTCAAATCAACACAACCATATAAAATTATAGACTTGGTAAAATGTAGATAATTTTAAAATGAAAACAACATGGTCAGTCTTGAAACTAATATCCAAAACCAGAATCTAAAGCATAGGCCAGGATATGCAGCTATTTTTTATTCAGAGGTGATCTCTCTTGTCATGGACGTATCAGGAGAAGTCAAATTATTACATAGACATTAAATGAAAATTGATCAGGGTACAGAGCAGGCTGTGCTATGACAAGAGAAATAATTCCTGGCAGAGGGTCTAATCCAGGGTCTAGAGCTGGCACCTGGAAGAGCTTCCTCCACAGCTCTGCTGGGAGTTACCAGTGTCTTACCCAGATGCAATGAAAAAATCACATATTCCAAGGTTAATTCTCCTTCAAAAAGAAACTATTACCTACAGATTACTAAACTCAGCACCACTGTATCTCAATGTTGTGCCAACAGTCTTGCCAGGCACCATAACCTGCTCTGCTACAGGTTACAGACAGACTTTTACCTCTGGACTTAGTTTTCTAAACACAGCATGCTTAAACATCATAGTTTCTGCCTGAAGGACTAATCATATTCCTTTGCAATAGTTACTTATTTTATCCACACATGCTGGACTGGAGATTTTGAGAGTGTGAAGGGTTTTAATAAAAAGATAAATATAATAGTAACTTTGTGTGTGTCACCTTTTGAGTCCCTGCTGCTGTCCCTCAGGAAAACTGCATTTTATTGGCAGCAATTTTCACTGCCCCTTCGACCATACTGCTCACCTCTCAGTGTGACATTTAAGGGTGGCCTCTAAAAGCATGACAGCAGTAGCATTGATGTTACATAAAGAAGCAATTTTGACACAGGTTTGTAACTTTTCATATTGCTTCTAGCTTCTTGCTCCTTTCTCTTGGCTGTCACACACCTCTCTGACAAGCATTAAATCTATGAACAATATGGGAAAGAAAACAAAACCAAAAATGTGGTGCTTTTACTGCAAAAATATGCATAGGAAATTTAATGTCAGCATAAACAGTGCCAGAAAGGTCTGTGTAAGGGTCTTTACTATCATGTTCAATGCTGTGGTTGACATGAATTCTGTGTGTTTTGTGTGACAGCAATTATGCCAGTGAACAGTTTCAGGATGACTTGACCCTGAGCAGCCAGAGTGAGGACTGCAGTAGCTTTTGACAGACACAAACTCAGACAAAAACCATCAATGATCCTTTTCCCACCTTCTCTAGGTTCCTCCATATTGATGTTTGTCATGGAGTCATGGAGCCATAGAATGGCCTGGGATGGAAGGGACATTAAAGACCATCCAGTTCCAACCTCCTTGCTGTGGGCAGGGACACCTTCCACTGGACCAGGTTGCTCAGAGCTCCATCCAAAATGTCCTTGAACACTTCCAGGGATGGGGCATCCACAACTTCCCTGGGCAACCTGGTCCAGTTTTTGTTTTTATTACCAGAAGTTTTTACTATAAAAGTACAAAAGACTTGGTGCTTTCAAGACAGTGAAGTATTGTGGGAAAAGCTGCATGCAGTTTTATTTTATTTTTGAAAATAGAGTGACAGCTTTGCCTCTTTATTTCCATTTTCTTTTGTGTGGTAATAACATCACTTCAACCTTGAAGTTCATGCTCTGTTTGTGTGATTTTAAATCATACAGACGTTTTCTATGTACAGCTTCTTTAACTTTTTCTTGCTAGTAAGTGTGCTCTTTACTGTATTGTTCAAAAATGTACACACTTTTCCTTATACAAAAAGAGAATGTGAATAAATCTCTAACAGTTTCTTCAGGCATACAAAAAGAAATGCTATTGATATTTTTGGAGGTAGAGTAGAAGAAAAAGAAAAAATGGGGAAAAAGTAGAAGAAACAGTCAAATTGTTTTCATAAACTAGGCTAGGGTTGTTTAGAAGCCAGGCAATATATCTCTGTGGACCTAGGAGGATTAGGAAGGAAGGGAGATTTTCTAACTCTTTCAAATGGCATGTGCAAATATCATCATGTTTTTTTTAGAAGCAAAGCTTAAAATTTAGAGAGTACACAATTAAAAAAGCCACTGTCAGAGATATTAAAAATTAGAGACACTTGGTTTTTATCAGTAGCATCATTCTAGCTACCCTCACATGTCATGTAAACTGCAGGAGATCAGAAAAAAGGAGTGAAAAGACCAACAGGGATAGGTTTTAAGAGGTAGTTATATTTAGGAACTTAATGGGATTCTTTTGGTTTCCAGTTTCTTATTAAGACTGATGTACTACAGAGCTCTTCATCTTGGGAGAAGTGTGGCCAGTAATTTGCAGGGCACTTCAAAAATCTTAGGTGAAATAATTAATGTCTCTCATTTGAGTCTGACCCTAAATGGCCCACTACAACATTTTCTCTCCTGACTTGAAATGCATTTTTGAATTCCAAGGAGAATAGTTCACAAATTATTAGTCAAAAGAAGGCTTCCAAAAAATGACAAGACACTAGAGGTAGAGAGAGATACACATGGGGCAACCTCCAGGTAAAATGATTGTCCCTGTGTGGTGCTCAGAGTCAGTAAGCAGTTGAATCTGCCAGCTACACCTTTACTCAGAAACAAATCTACTTCTAGAGATCAGACCAGAATACACAGAAAAACAAAATAAGGCCATTTTTGTCTTTCAAGGTATTATAGCTGTGTTCTTTTACATCAGGTCTGCATTTTGTGTTTGTGTTCCTCTCTGTATTTATTTAAGGAAGTGGTCTCACTTCCAGACATCTCTACTTAATATGCAGGACAGACAATTTACAGTCACACACCTAAAAATCCAAGAAGAGATGGATGAATATAAAGAAATATTTTAAAGCCGGTATTTCATGCTACTGTAATTCACTGATGTTCTCAAGGCCTCAGGTGACACATTTACAATTTGTCCCCTAAAAGGTGGACATTCATGTTTATTATTGGAATTGAACAAGCATGAAAATTGCATCGTATGCCTTGTATGAAATGCAGCATTCATCGGTTGTTTTTGTTTCTTGAAGGTGAAAGAAGTGTATCAATTTTATGGAGAAGATACTCCCCTGAATGCTTTTTACTTAAATCTTGCTGAACTGTATCTCCAAAACAACATATTTCAGTCTGTCACCTCAACACCAAGATGCCAAACCAGTGAGCAGCTGTGTCCTTTTGGCAGTAAAATAGGCGTACTCATTCTTATTAATGAAAATTAACCAAAACATTGCCAAAGGTGACATTGCCATTCACAGAATTTCCATTCCAATGCAGATATTTTACATATCAGCTTGCATCTCTGTGCTTTTAAACATTTTTACAGATTGGAGGCCATAGGAGAAAATGAACAAAAATTGACTGAAAAGGGCTTCAGCAGTAAACAGGGTTTGATGCATTGATTACAAACCCTGGAAGATATTATGCCTTCTAGCTTATTGCATTTTGTTTCATGGTCTTAAAATAGGGGAGTACCCTGTGCTTTGCAAGTTTTATATAAGTGTTGGGCAAAAAATGTAGCACAGTTTTCTCCCATATGCTTTTTATAGTAAAATCTGCTGAGAACTGGGGACTGTTTATATCTTATTGCCTGTTGTCTCAGGTTAAAAACAAATCTGTGCAACATGAAGTCTGTATCCAGGTCATGGAAAAGGTATCAGCACTCTCTGAATTAAACAGCAAAGTCATGTGTAGTATTTTGTCTGTGGGAAATGCTGCTATATTGTGAAGTCACTGCTGAATTTGAGATTTCTGGGTAGTTACTAGATGTACACCAGAAACCAGCAAAAATGAATGTGGAAAAAAACTTGCAATATCTCCTTAGAAGTGAGATACAGCTTGATGTGTATCCCTGAGTGGAAAATACCTGATCAATACCAAGGGAGTAAGTACAAAGAAAAGTAAAAGGAAAAAACCACAGAAAAAATAGAGGATAAAGAAAGGCCTGGCATATGAAACCCTCAAAAATGTTTTGTAGAAAGGAAAGAGAAAATAAAGAAATAAATAAAGGAGTCTGAGAAACCAGAGTCCTTGGAAATTTGCTCTTTGACATTCACGAGGCACAGGGAGATGTTGTAGTCAGTCAGATTGCTGTGGAAGGAGCCAAGGAGAAGGACAAAAATTTTAAACCTTAGATAAAAACTATAAAACTTGCTCACCATTTTCTCTAGCTGCTTATGGCTTCCTGATGCTAAAGGCAAGAAGGTTTAAGAACTGAGACTTTTACTATCCAAATGGTGTGGTCTTGTACTAGTAGTGGAAGTTTATAGTATAGTCATTTTTCAGGAGGTCTTTGCTTCTGGAGCACATTTATGTGCAATCCATCATACATCCATATAACACAAAAATCAGTGGCTGGCTAAAATTTACTTCTAAATGTCGCAATCTTTACTTCTACCACACTTTCCTTTTGTATTGTACTTCATATAAAAATCAGGAAAGACTCACTGCAAGGTGCTTTTGTTAACAATGTCCTTCTTTCTCTTTAATCTAATTATCCTTAAGTTATCAGCATTGCTAACTCAAGACTGTGATTTTTCAAATTGTGATTTTTTTTCCTTGAGAGGAAGGATTTCATTCACTTATGTCTAATTTCAAATCATAAGATGACTTGCAGAGTGAAAATAGCAGAAAGCAGAGTTACAGTTTTGTCAAAGTGAATCCTTTTTTTTCCACCACTTCTTGCTGCTCTCTTGGTAGTGCCTACTACCAAGACAACTAATTACTAGTAGTGCTTACTACTGCTCTGTGGTGCAGCAAGGTCCAGAACCACTGGCCTCACTGTCCCTGCTGTGTGCTCCTCCTGTCTCTTTTCAAAAGAAGATGGGAGATCATGATTTAGCAGCTCACAGCCACAGAATTCTTGCTTGGAGAAGAAGAGCAGCTTTTTCTGGAAGACAAACATAATGAAAGCAGAACTTAAATTGCTTCACCATGTTCATCAATATGCTGAACCATGAGCCATTATTATTTGCTTGCTGTTGTCTTTAATTAAATTTTCCTCAAAATGTACCTTGTGAATAATCTATGTGCCAATTCTTTTCATCTCTCTCTAATGGATGAAAAGCTCTTTTTCAAACTTAGACTCAAAGTGGAGGTACTGAAACAGATTTTGTGAAATGTATTTTAGTTTAATTGATGTGTTTTACAACACCCCTCTAATATCACCTACTAGTCAAAACTGAATGGTTTCTGTGTTTTAGAATGTGAGATCATAGATGTGCCAAGACTCTTTCGCTTTAATGAGTGAGAGATGAAAAACGTGTGAATGAGACAGTAGATTATTTACTGAAATATACTTTGCTCAGTTTTTGTCTCTCAACAAAATTTGTTTCACATTAAGAGCAGCTAATTAAGACTTTGGAATGAAGACTTTTCTTGCCTGGGAATCTTGAAAACCAAGTTATAGCTTTCTTTTAAATACCATTTGGAATAATTAGTCACATTCTGCTTTGGTGCAGTAGTACCACAAACTGGCTTCTCTGCCTTTTGGAAGAGAGAAAAATTCTCTTCTTACATTAGTTTATGTTCAGCTGCAGACTACTCTTCCATTTCTTTTCAGAAATAACAAGCCTCAGGGCCAAGCTTTCGCTTTGTGCAAAACATCCCAATCTGCTGTACTTCAACATCATGCAGGGAGTTTCTACCAGGTGAGAAATTATCTCACCTGGCTGTATTGGATCTCTTTCCCCTGTCCAAGAAAACCTTTTAGTACTGGGGCAACTCTGTCACTTTGCAGGGAGTACCATCTTCTGTAAAGGTAGGACCAGCAGTTCCCACTGAGTGAAGTCAGTATTCAGAGATGTTTTTCAAAATGGTTTTGGCAATTAACACACGTAAGCATCTTGAGTAATTTGTTTTCTAAAAGAGTTAGATATATAAAAAGAGGGAGGAAATATTTATCTTGCTGTTCAGCTCATAATTAGGATTCTACAAGTGCAGACCCACTTGGACTCAAATTATTAATGCCAGTTTTGTTTATTCATGCTGAAGGAATGTTAACAGATCAGTTTCATGCATCTATTTAATAATTTAATTCTTTTTTACTTGTATTTGGTTTATATCATAAATTATTATCTTTAAAAATGATCTTTCATTAACCTTAAATAAGTGTTAAATAAATATTTGGTTTTATGAACAAACTAATTTTGTCTGAGGGTAGAGGCATCCAGATATGCTGCATTGTTTTGTAAATGATGTTTTCCCAGATCTTATCAAACTAGAGTGACCCCTCCATGGCTAAAGTAAAGATCAGGAAAGAATTAAGCCAGAATTAGCATAAAATTCTGTTTTAATCTAAACTCTGCCTCAAAAAGTGTCATCCTTAATGAAGGATTACTGATCTACTCGATATACTGTCAGAAATTACAATAAAATACATCTCTAAAATATGCAGGAGTGCAAGTCAGGTTTCAAGGAAAAACTGAGATCTGAGCATTTAAGATTCCCATCCAAAGGTTTGAGAATAAAAAGGATGGACTGTTCTACATGGGGAGCCCACAATCTGTAGTCAAGACAAGATAAATAGCAAATAAATAAACAATCATGCAGTAGGGGCATAAGGAGTGATTGAGAGCCACAAAGAGCCTAATTCCTACTACTCTGAATTGGATTCCTTTCCTGAGTCAGTCACTTGAGGACACAGTCAGAGCTTTCATCTCTGGAATCACAGTACTCATTATGGAATCACAGGGTCATGGAACCACAGAATCATAGAACCATAGAGTATCCAGAGTTGAAAGGGACCCACAAGGATCATGGAGTGCAGCTCCTCACCCTGCACAGGACCTCCCAAAAATCACTCCATGTGCCTGAGAGTGGTGTCCAAATGCTTCTTGAGAGAACTCTGTCAGGCTTGGCGCTATGACCACTTTCCTGGAGAGCCTTTTCCAATGCCAGGAGAGCGCAGAAACCAAAGTGTGTGATGCAGTAACCCCAGTCATACTGTTGGTTAAGATGTTCTTCTATCTGAAAGTGCTTTCTGAGGGTGACATGGGAACTAATTATTAAACTCATGAGGTATTTTTACCTTTCAATACCTTGTGAGAACCTTTGAAAATTCCCTCAGTCTTCAGAAAGAAACTTTCTTTCCAAGATGGTTCCAGAGCATCAAAAAATTAGAAGAAGAAGAGCAACAACAACAACAACAACAAAACCTCTTCTAGGAATCTGAAAGGATATGGGAAAAGGCACATATGTTTTATAGACCTCTGCTGCTGGTTTCATCTCTCAGTTTTGTTTTCCAGAGACATCATCATCTTTTCAGGTGCAGGAAAGAGTCAGAGACATCTTCTGTGTACGACAGCAGAGCAGTGCTGCCAGCGCTGCCGGAGGTGGCCAGCCAAGAACGGTGGTGGTGTTCACGCCATGCCCATCCCTTTGTCACGGTGTTATCTGCACCCCAAAGCACTCAGACCATCTGTGACACTGACAGCTATTATGTGGCACTTGCAGCTGCCTCCCACACATCAATTACTGTGCTGCTGGGTGGCTGGAAGTAATTCATTTTTGCCATCAATCATGCAAATCCTTCCTCCCATACTCTGCTCTCATTCATTTAAGCGAATTGGAAATTGTCTGGACACATGCACAAACAGCTCCACTCTGCCTAGGAAAGGGAAGAACTGCTCACAGCCTTTAAAAAGCACATGAACATCTTTTCATCACCTGAGATGATTGAAAACTTTTAATAAAATGACCGTGACAAAACGGGAATCTCCAGAAAGTGTATTAATTGCTGGAAGTGAAATATGTACCTCAGGCTAGAAAGAGCAGAGTATCTTCAAGGCCACATTTTCAAACAGGAAAGAGAGGTGAAGGGCTTTAAAGAGTTTCATCATGATTATATCAATTTGTGGTGGACAACAGAAGTGAGTCCAGCCCAGATTGGTCACATTGCTAAAGATCCATTGCCTTCCTGGCAGTACTGCTCTGAATTATTCCGTTGATGAGCTCCACTGGCAGTATTTTCACTTTCACTGAAGATTCTAAGTGCACCTTTCTTTCCTCTCAGTTTTTGGAAGCCACATGAGGGAGTGTTGGTTCACCGAATTCAAGTGAGTATCTGGCCTAAAATCCTGTGTGCTTTTTTATCTCTGGAAAGTGTCTCAGAGTATTTTGATAGGTCTGTGTACACCTGAAAGCCCTCTGAGAAAAAGAAATGAGCGTTTCCATTGCAGCAGGAAATGTTTCATTAGCCTGATGGGCCTTTGGACCAGCAATCTCACAAACACCCTGCGCCCTTCCAGTGGCTCCACACCAGGAATAAACAGGCTCCAGCCACCCCAGGGAGTGGGGAATATTGTTTCCACAGTGCCCCTAAGATGAAAATGGGTTGCTTGTTGCTGCAGTATGGTTGTGTTGACTCTAAAATCTCTGGTGGCCAAGACAGGACAAACCATGGCTTGAGGGATAAAACCAAGGAAGTGACATGAAAGTTGCTGACAGTTTGCAGTGGTTAAGGGGAGGGATTTAAGAAATGCTGCTCTATAATCCTAAAATTTATGTTCTCTTAAGGAGTGCCTTATTCCTGGAGCACTACAAAGCTGGGATATTGATGGTGAGAGTGAAGAAATACTTGGTTCCTCCAGAAATTAGAATCTTCCAAAAAAGGTACAAATTTTTGAAAACCCATCTGCCTAGAATAATATCTTTGATCTTCTCCTCTGGCACTTCTGCAGACAGCACTTTCCTTTCTATTGAGATGACCATGATGTCTTTTGAGGGACTATCCTCATGACTCAGGCCCATGTGTTTCTTTCCTACTAAGCTGGGGAAGGAGATTCCTGCTTACAACCTTTCCAAGGAGCTGTTAGGCTAAGGGGCATGAAAACAAATGCAAAGACGCATACAAGAAGTTATCTGCACACTGAGAAACACTTTCTTATGATCGCTAATATCTAATTTGTCTCCTCCAGGAAAAAAAAGGATGACTTTTTATCTCTGAGCGCAATATATAGCACCTTAGATAAAGAGCACACAAATAGCGCTGCTGTGCTGCCGCTGCTGCTCCAACAGTAAATTAAATTCCGCTCCTGACTGAGGCGAATTACCCGGCTGAGATAAACTTCACTAATGTAATGGCTTCTGGGGACAGTTCACACTTTCCTTTAGTCTCATTAGCTGCTGCTGCTTTCCCACGCTGGGCTGCATTGTGAGGGAAATCACTTGATCTGCTGCAGTTAAGGATGTCTCACCATTCCCATTATAAGCTCCTTCAAAAAGGCAGCGCAGGCTCCAATCTAGCATCAAAGTCAGAGAAGTAAAGCAAAGATTTCAGTGTGTTTTCAGAAAGATTGTCTTTTACATTTCCTATAGGCAAAAGTCCAAACAAAATACGTCTGCTCTTTGGAGCACTTTGCTGCTTTTCTATTACACAAAACAGCTATTAATTTCTCTGCATGTTTATAGACTTTAAAAAAAAGAGATAAAGAGTCCCTGCTAAGATTAAAAAAAAAAAAAAGTTAAAATAATAATAGCTATATTGGAATTTAAATGTTTCTACTTATCTCGGAGAAATCTTTTTTCTGTCTATGAATAGCTGGCTGAAAAACTGGCGTGTGAGGATGCTGAGTTTTTATATCCACATTCTCTTTTCCTTGCAGGTAAACACATGTTTCCAATTAAGGAGGAAAAAACGAGAGAGTTACCCAAAAGCAAAGCAGGCTGGAAGGTCTCACTTTCTCTGTCAGCAGCTTGCCCCCCTCCTGCTGCTGCAGTTCACACCTCTGTCAGCACTGCCAGAGCTTGTGGAACTGTACGGAAGGATGTCTGGGAGGAGATAAAGGTTAAAAACACTAAACTTTTTGGCTATGTTCTGAGCCCAGACTGACATGCACTCCAAACAGTCAGTGATGCTCTATCAGGGATAGAGCATTTTTGCCAGGAATTTAATATTTCATTTTGTACAGAATGACCAACTCTGGTGTAAGGAATCTCCTTTAGGTACTGGGCTGGCTGGGGTTAAATCACGATGCTCCTCTAATCCAATGGTTTTCAGATCTATTGAATCTTTCAGAAATCTGTACAATATTGGCAGACAGGCATTACACTTTATCCATCACCACAAAGCTGACAATATATGTCTTTCACTCTCAGACTGGACAGATATGAGAAGACTATCTTGGGCTTTATTAAACAATTATTTTAATGCTATTTATTTTTTATTATTTATAATTTTCATATGTTATGGGACAGAGATAGTATTAATCAGGTTTTGAGAAGACATTAAACTGAAAGGAGCTGTAAATCATTCTGCTTCTTTGAATTTTCTTGTAATCTAACAGTCTCACACTATGAAATCAGGAAGGAAATGAACATTGACTCATCTGAAACATGTTTTGATTTTGTCTCGGTATATATACAAACAAAGAGCATTTGTCAAGAATGGATTGCAATATGGGCTAAGCAGAACTAAAGGCAAATTGTAAGCTCCCTTATCACCATGTTGACCTTATTAGACTTCCCTTTGTCAGGAAGAGAAAACACTTCTAGGGAACCTTCATGCCACCATCCTGGGACACAGATGGACATTACAGGAAACACCATCACTACCTTACCTGTAACCCTATCCATAAACACTTTGGAAAAGATGGAAAAAGAGGCATTTCAGACATACACCCAGAGATAATCAAGGCTCTGTTTGCACCACTGCTCTCTGGGAGCTCATATGGCTGGTTTACAAGGCACTAGGCATCTCTCTTGGTCTTTACACCTATTGGAAAAGCAGCTCTTGCCCACACCCTGCTCTTTCCCAGCTCAACCCAAAGCAGATCCAAAAGCAATGTTTCTCTTTGTCTAACACCCCATAAGCAGTGTCTTATGCTGTGTGTGTTAGGGATGTAGCAAAGGTCAGTTCAGCATTCTGGATTTAGGGCTTCAGCCCTTCCTTCCCTGCAGCCCTTCCTGCCATCTGTCTGTGGATGACTCCCCACTCAGGATGTGCATTCCAGACAGAGCTGCTCAGCTCACCAGTGTATTTACAGGGGACATGAATGGTCACAGAGCACTCTGGGTGCCATGGTGATGGCAGAATGCTTTACTGACTATAATCCCTTGTCTCTTGGATTTCCCAACAGGAATCATAATGCATCGGTCTCTGCCATCGCTAACACGTCGCTTGCTTTTTTGGGGTCGCAGGTGTCTGTGCAGTGCTGAGCTCAGTACCCACATTTACTGGTACTAAGTGCAAAACAGAATGGTTGCACAGACCTATTTTCCTTATGCAATCGCTGAAGCATATCTGCTATCTTCACATTTGCTGAAGGTTAATATCACTCAGCTCTCAAATTCATGCTTTGGCCTATCTGACTTCCTACTTGGAAAGCAATGTGTTTATGTTCTCTGCACTGACAAAAATAGAGTAGGTGAATGATAAATGCTGTAGCATTGTGTGCTGCTCCTGATAATGTTATCTCTGAAGACTTAAATAACCCACATCAATACAGAGAAGCTGCCCTCCTCTAGGTAAGCACAACAGCTGTTTGCACTGCTAACATTGAGCTGCCATTATTTGCACATTAACTGAGAAAAGTTTAAGGTTTTCTGGGTTATTTTGCTCATGATGGTAAAATGCTTTTATTTGTTTAAGTTACTATTTTCTAATTTACTTCCATTTTTTGTTGTTAAGGATGACAGACACACACTACAACAGAAGTGCTGTATTCACTTGGTAAAGGATATACAGATAGGCATGTGATTTATTTTCACAGGGCAGGACAATTTTGTCCTGGTGTGGTAAATCCTGGAGAATGTGCTCCAGAAAATCTGCTCTCACATAAAGCAAAATGGAGCAAAACAATCCATAATCATACTGCATTCTCAAACCATTTTCTCTCTGGCCTATAGGAATCAAGGAAAATAGAGATCAGAGAAACCCATGTGACTCAACAGGGAAAACCTTAACCAAACAGCAAGTTCTTATGGGCTACTATACCAGCAGACAGCTTGAGAGGTACATCTTCTTTTTCAAGGGGCAAGAAGGAAAGATTTTCCTCATGCTCAATGAATGGGAAGCAACTGCAGGACAAACAATCTGGAACAGCCACTATTTCTGTTCCTCTCATGTCCTACTTAATCTCCCATCTTGCCTTAAATGGCTGTTGACAAACCCCTTTCCCAGTGCCCAATTCTCTCAGGTGTTTTTTCACCCTTCCTGCCCCTGTCAGAATTCCCTGTCCAACTTCAATGTCTGGCTTGTCTAATTTAATCATCTTTTTGCTCTTCTCAAAATATTTCATCTCCTCCTCCTTCACTGACTCCCCTTCTAAAAGTCAACTCTCTAACATCAACTCCATGACCTATCTTATAGTGAAGACTTTTCCACCATGTTAGTTCACATCCAACTTCTCTCCCATAATCTCCCCTTGCCTTGGAAAGAGATGCTTCTTTTTTTTTTTTTTTTTTTAACGTGAAGTTTCCCACTGCCTTTGTCCAGGATTCATCAAAAGTGCTCGGGGGAAAGGATAGTACTGTTATATTTATTTTTTTTCAAATAAGGGTTTTCTTTTTGCCTTTTATTTATCTGTAGACAACATGGAAATTCTGGATACAAGCTGAAATAGCAAAATATGTATCTTGATTTTCGAGCTGTTTTAATTTGCACTGCAGCAGTGTCTCCTGGGAGTTACAGCTGAAGACGATGTTAACATTCTCACTCTTTGTGACTGAACAATGAGATTTATTGTCCTTTTTCCATTGCACAGCAACCTTTGCAGAAGAGACTTTCCTAAACACCATGTTGCTCAGCCTTTAGCTCTTACAGATACAGCCCCCTGAGGAAGACCACCAGAAGATGACATGGGTGAGACCATGTTATTTCATGTGTCTGACATGTAAGACTGCATATCTTCCTACTGTGGAAACCAAAAGATATTTAGGACCTCATTTAGTCATGCAGGATGGATTTATCTAAATAATCTACCACAGTTTGGGATAAGTATTCCTCTAAAACATCATTTCTCTCTCCACCGAGCCTGTCCCTTCTCACAACAAAGTTAGGATGGAGCATTCAGCAGCAAAAAAGCGTGGATTTAAATTTTAATGTGCACAGGAGATCAATTAATGTGTTTCACATGCAAATATGACAGCAATGACCCTGATTCAGAATGCTTGTTATTTCTAGAGTTGGCATATGGTTCTGTGTAACAGCAGGCATAATGATTGCAATAAATTGCCTCCTAATGCTATGTAATGAACTCTGATTTGTGTTAATTTGGGCAGTACTTAGCAATTCATGTTAATTTTTTAAATCAGTTTTGTAAGACACTGTATATGAATTCAGCTTCATGTTTGGGTTTTTGGCAATGTTAAGAACACAGTCTGACATACAAATTCAGCTTTTGTGCAAAACCATGAGTCATTAAAAAAAATGCAGAAGGGATAGAAAGACAAACCTCAAAGAAACTTTGAGTTTCAATGTTCTTTAGGTAAGGTATCTCAGGTAGAAATGGACTGCAAACCACTTGGGGTGGGTTTCTTATGTTTAGGGGTTTGTACAGCACCTTGTACACAAGAGGCATCATGGTAAAAATCCTTCTTGACAAATCATAAACAATGTTAATGTTGTGACAGCAGAACAACTGCCACTTGGGAGGAGAACGGGAGAGAATAAATCAGAAACTTTTACTGTTCTTGTTTTCATTTTATTTACTGCTGAATTTGTGCTCTGGATTCTTCTGGATTCTCATAAACCTGCTTATTTTAACAGTCAATGGGAGTTTTCACAGGCTCCAAATTAAGCATGACTTTATGTACTCTACTAAGCTGGGATAAAATTACATGCTACAGTGCTCTCCTGGACTGGGTGCATTAATCAGAGATTTAGTGCCCAGGAGTAATCTTTTCTTGATTAAAATCTAAATCTCAGTGTTATCAACAATTTATGTAATAAAATCAGAAAACAATGTTGGACTTATAATAGAAACTAAGATGCAGCTGTAAATTAAACAGGGCTCTTGCATCAGCATTATAAAACTAACTCATTAAAAGTGTATTTTGGAATTCTAATTGTTTGGTTTGCCCATTTCTGTGGCTTCTCCCTCCATGCAATCAACATTCCCAGAGTTGCCATGCAGGTAACTAATGAGTAGTAGGGAAAATCTCTGACTTTATATGAAACAGCTCAGTTATTACATCAGTTACAGGGGTTGAGTATGGGTTTAGTAGCCTGATTCTAGGCTGTTCTTTATAAGTCCTACAGGTAGATATAATTATAAAGATGGTTATCAGAATATTACAATATGAGTTCGAAGTACACTTTCTCATCCCTGTAAAATAGGAGTTTAGTGCAAGATTATATAGGTCCATCCATCAAATCTTTATCCAAATAATGAGAGAGGCATGATTAGAAAGGCCACGTAAGACTGTCAGTCATGGAATAGCTCCTTCCAATTAACTCTGGATTAGTTAAGCGACTTGCTAATGCAAATATTTGAGGACACATTCTCTTAAAGCTGAACCACTCTTCTAGGTTGTTCTTGTTTCCTAAAATGAAGCACAAGGATGTACTTTTGGCAGCTGCTCCTCTCTCTAGCATATAAGTTCAAAGCACAATAAGTTGCAAACTTCTCTGAGGGCTGCCTACATACATTCTTTCTCATTATTGTGAGGGCAGAAAGGGAGAGGGTCCTCAATAAGAATCCCTTTTTGAGATAATTTTTTTTAATTCTCAATTTCATAATGTCTTTCTGTATGTTGTGAACAAGTTCACTACCCTTTCTCTTGACATGAAAGGTGAATTTTTCAGTGGAGCAGCATAAGGGAGTGTCATATCATCCCTAACACATTCATGTTATGCTGCTGAAGGGAAACAGAGAGTATTACATCTTCCTCTGCACTCAGTTTTCCAAAGTCAGGATATAAAGGGTGAGACTTGGATGGTCATTGTCTCCATAGTGTAAGAGACTTATGGGTCATAATTTCCTCACATGCTGTTAAGATCACTGAAGGACTATGCCCACTATGGCAAACTGCAGAAAGGAGGACCTGCTCAATCACCTGTGGCCTCTGAACACATCCTCCCCTCCAGCCAAATATACCCTCATAAATTCCTGGAAGTTTGGACAGTTAGATAAGCACCAGACTGGAACCTGAGATAAGGTAAGGGTGGTACTATTGTCTGATTATCTCAAACTAGGAAGAGGTAAATAAGGTGGGGGAGCACTGATAATGGACATAAAGAATACATAAAGAGAGGAAACACAGCAACTGTGCTGAAAATCAGCTCTGACTGGTCTGGAAGGGGGGAACCATATAAGAAACCCACCAACTGAAAGGAATAGAAAGACTGATCATGAGACTTATAGCATTGGAATTGAGAAAATCATGTAGCCCATGGACATTGATTCCTTTGTTTGCTAAAATGTATAAAGGATGAGAAGTTTTGAGGGACAGGAGGAATTCCACCACAGAGAAGGCCATGGTGAAGGACCAATAGGATACCACTGTATCCACAGGCATGGTGAATATCTTTCTACTTAGTCTATTTCTCTCTCACTCTCTTTCTCTCACCCCCTCCCCCCTTTTCTATTTCTTTCCATCTCTCTACCTCACATTTTACTGTTAGATAAAATCCACACTATTAATTTCAGCATATGCTCTTGTTTGCACCTTTTTTTTTTGTGTAGAGGCATCTCACAATAATCAGATCTTAACACACAGGAGAGTGGCTTGTCTAGCATGGTACAATATTTTCCATGCTCTTTTCCACAGCTGGTTGTAAAGCATAGTTAAAATGTATTTGCTTCACTCATTTTCCACAACTCCAGCCTGAAAATCTGTGTAGATTAAACAGTCTAAACAGACTCCATTTCAGAGCTATGCATGCCTGGGAAATCAGTCATGCCATTTAAAGACAAAAAAGGCTCCTTATGATTATCCAATCTTACTTCAAGGCAGAGAATCTCATGTACATCACTCTTGCATCAAGCAATATTTTCTGTGCTGGTGTTAATCCTGCCCTCCAGAAAGGCATCTCTGCAGATAATCAAGATAAAACATCCCTCAGGAGTTTGTTCCTCACTCATCCTTATGTCATAAAATCCATTCTTATTTGTCAGCTGAACATTCCTTGCTATGCCTTTCCCATGTAGAGAAGCAGTTCTTCAGTTTCTAATATTTTTCTGAGTTAGAGGGCACCTCAACCACCTTTTCACACCAAACTTCATTTGAAGTAGATGTTGAGATTTTAGAAAAATGGAGCATTCCTATTCCTCTGTGCTTTAGGAGTAAAAGACTGTTGTATACTGGCTGTATAATTTTGCATAGATGTTCCTTTCCTGTTCCTTTCCATGCAGAAATAAGTAGGTTTTACTCTTTTACCTTTTATAACAATGGTCTGGTAGGAGAGGAATCTAATTTTTTATTGATCTTTATTTGGTATCAATCCTGCATTCAAAAAGGAGAACCCCCCACCCCGAAATTATTGCATTTTTCAACAGGTTCAGATTTCATATTTTAATTCAGCAAAATACAAGACTCGTCCTTTCAAAAATGATAATTAGAGGTCTGTAAATAAGAACTTTAAAATTTTTATTTCTCCCAAGATGAGATTGACCAGATATCCTTAATAATCTTTGAAGACTCAGAGGGAAAAAAGACCCCACCTAAAAAATCTCCCTGCTTATATAATAATTTCATATATTTCTCATTTTCCAGTTCTTAGGAAACGTCAATTTAATTTTCACCTGAATCAGCCTTATGGGAACCAAGGACTCATGCAGAGGTGAGTAACTGTGATCCTAGAAGAAGAATTTAATATTGCTGGAGTGCAGGATATATGATGTGACACACAGTGGGCAGAAAGCATTTATTTTTTTCTTTCAGTCTATTCTGGATGTTGAAAAGCAATCATGCTGGCATTTTGTGTTACTCACTCTGGACAAAATCAGCTAATCACAGAATCCCAGAATGGGTCAGGTTGGCATGGACAACAGCAGGTTACCTGGTCCAGCCTCTCTGCTCAAGCAGGGTCATCCCAGAGCACATGGCACAGGGCTGTGTCCAGGCAGTTCTTGAATATCTCCAGTGAGGGAGACTCCTCAGCCTTTCTGGTCAATGTGTTCCAGTGCTCAGTTATCAGCACGGTAAAGAAAGAACTTCATGTTCAGGTGGAATTTCCTGTGCCTTGATTTCTGCCCATTGCCTCTTTTCCTATTGATTGAAGAGCCTGGAAACATCCCCTTGACACCTCCCTTGAGATACTCACGGACATGGAGGAGGTTCCCTCTCAGTCATCTCTTCTCAAGGCTGAACAGACCCAGCTCCTTTGGCCTTTTCTTGCAAAAGAGATACTCCGGTGCCTTAATCAGCTTTGCCATCTTCCAGTGCACCCACTCCAGGAGGCACCACATGGTAATTATTTAACCTTTCACTCTATTACACTTTCTGATTAGACCTATTTGAACAATTAGTTGTCAAAGAAAGAAGGTTTTACATTATCCTGTTCCTAGGACCTCTTCACATAGTGCTCTGTTCCTGGGGACTCTTCAGAACTCCATTTTTCAGCGCCCTGTTGTCACAGCTCCGAGACTACCCCATAATTGCTGTGAAGTTTTTGTGATTTTATTTTTTTAACTTCTTCTGACATCAGCTTTACCTTTCCATCCTTTCAATCCTTGGATTAATTCAGAGCATTCTGAAAGCTGTTCTGTGTTATGAATACAGGCAATATCTCCTACTTTTTCTGTACCTTAGTCCTGTTTGAGAATATTACTGATGTGGGTGTATGCAAACCAGCCTACAGGTGAGTGTCCACACTTCATTCAGCTCAGGTTTCTTCATCATCAGAGAGAATCAGAAGATACCCCCTGGACACTTTGGCTTTTGCTCATAAGCAAATCACTTGGGGGAAAGATTTTAGAAATATTGGTTTCCCTTTTCTTTATTGGATTCCCTTTTCTTCCTCATTTCTATGTAGCCTACCAAAGAATTTAACACACACACAAAAAAAGATAAAACACTTGCAAAACCTGATCCCCAAGAAAACTATTTGCAAACAGATAAATAAGCCAAGCTGGGTGGAGGAGGCCTGCATATCTAAACAATGTAATAGGCATTTGGTGCCATTTGAACTATTTCCAGTGTCCTCACAGCATGCCCAGTATGACAATTAGCTACTGGCACTGGGAGAGAGTGACTAATACCACAAACTGGAATTTATTTTGGTTGTTCTCCCACATGTTTTCTTCCTCTCTCAGTCCAACATAATGGAATTATCTTTTATAAAAAAGAAAATTAGATACCCTATAGAAAAACATGACTTTATATATAAAGACCCTTTGACTCCTTGATCTCTTCTTTTTCCTTTTTTTTTTTCCCATGACAAATGTGATTTTAATAACTACAATGTTCAGAGCAATTATTCCATCACAGCTGGTAGGAGCAAAACATGTTGATTTATCACTGTTCATCTTAGTGACCCTCATGGGCTCAGTGGGAGTTCTTATACTCTGGTCAGTCTAGGGCCAACATCCAAGAGTTGGGAGTGAATGATTACAGTGGTAGACAGAGCAAAGATTACAGTCAAGGTTGAATTACTGCCCTGACTTTGCTCCCACCGTTTTCAGACTTTTTTGAATTTGGAGTCTATCCTGAATGAATTTCCATTCCATTTCCTTTAAAGAAAGTCTGCTTAACTTTGGCACGTTAGTGACAGAATAAAATAAATAACCCATAAACCTATTTTGTGTACTCATAATCCTTGTATCTCAACCATAGCTGAATGGATTCCATTAAGTCTGCTTTATGCATCCAATAATGTACCATAGTGGGTGCCTGGGGGAAAAATATTATGGCAGGTTATGTAGTAGTACTTTCCTAGTTACACCTTCCCAGCTACCAGCAATGTGCAGCTGAGCAAGTAGTAGTATTATACTGTTAAATAACCCTGATGGATTTTCTTCTGTGAATTTCTTCTATGAACTTGTTCTAGTGAGTGCTAGCAAGGGCCCTTTGCCAGGGACTCAGAGATGTGCTGAAGTCATGACTTTGTATGAAGTATATTATGCACCTATTATTTTATAATGGTAGCACTCACCTTTCTTAAAGATATGATTTGTGATTAATTCTAATAATTTTCAGATAAAATTGGCCACATTATGCTCCAAAAGACTTAGAATGTCTGCCTGCCCATCCCTCATAGTACACAATTTTCTTCACAATCACAGATGCTGACTGAGTGTGCTTTAAGAACATTCAGCCACTCTGCTCTTAGTGATGTCAAAAAATGGCACTCCTGGAAATGCTATGCAAATACTTAATTTCTCTTAATAATGTCTCATTAATCCCATAAGGTTGTGCTCTTGGCATTCTGTGCTCTAATATTCCAGAGACCTGTAAGACTGCTGCTGTTGGTTCTTTCATGCTGCAGTCAAAGCTTACAGCCATCAATATCTTCTCACACATGCTTACTGAATTTACCACAGTGGTTTCTGACTTCCTATGCCTGCCCTTGGGAAGTGCTTGTGAGTGGAGAAAAACTTGGTGTATTGTTGATGCATACAAAAGTCCTGTTACATAGCAACCAAATTAAAGTGACCGAAATTAACTTTTTGTAGCAAAGCGTAAATCATAGAGTCACTGAATTGCTTGGGTTGGAAAGAGATCTTAAAGATCATCTAGTTCCAGACCTCTGACCATAAGGGACATCTTTCACCTGTCCAGGTTTCTAAAAACCCCATCCAACCTGGCCTTGAACACTGCCAGGCATGGGAGAACCACTTGTCTGGGAAATCTGTTCCAGTGCCTCCCAACACTCAAAGTAAAGAATTTCCTCCCAACATCAAAATGTTATGGCTTTTTATATTATTAAGCAAGTCTTCTAATTGTTCATGAAAATCATTACATGAAAGAGTTTTATTCAGCTTGACTTTGCATTTTTAAAAGGAAGAAATGCCCACAGAAAACAGGTGCTTCCTGCATTTTAATTAAGATCCTGCATTGGTCTGGATGTCAGAAGGTGAGTGAGGTTCAGCCTGAACCTTCTTGGTTTACCCTGCTGCACAGTGATTTTGGAGGCTGGAAAACAACCAGTCCAGAATGCAGACACAGAACAGAAATGTCTCTGTTTTAGAAGACAAGAGGGGGATATACTCCTGAGAAAACTCAGTATATGCACCAAAGCCCTTAGGACAAAGCAGGACAGTTGCTGGGGTGCTGCTCCTCACTCTGGGCAAGAGGGAAGACTGGCACAAGGTTTTAGAAGCACTGACATGTCCCAAAAGCCTTCCCTCCCATCCTCCTTCCTACCAATGGCCAAAAGCAATTCCGTGGAGGAAGGTAAGAGTAGTAAAAGCACAGAGATGAGTCCCAAAAATTCTTCCTGAGTGTCCCTATGACATCAGGCCTCAGTGGACATGGAGTGGAACCCTGGTGTTAGAGCTGCAGGCCCAGCCTTCCTGTGCTCTGAAGGACTCTGGAACCAGAAGATCATGAGACAAACCCTTAGGAAAGTGGATGGAGGAAGGATAAATGGTATTGGGAATGGCTAGGTGGGAGAAGGGAAGGAAATCCAGTGACTGAGTGCTGCCTGAGAAAAAGAGGGTTGGAATAAAGAGGGCAAAATCCAAACTGAACCTCTCCATCCCAACTCCTTCTCTTGTCATCACCAACCACTCCCATGGATCTGAGCCTCTGTAACTATGGCAAAACAATTAAATATAAAGTTTTGTGTATAAAGACCTTACACGATGAATTTTTGCATGTAGTATGTTATGAATGATTTTCCTTCTGCCACTGGCCAACTGATTACAGTTACAATAATTTTACTCTTTGCTTTCATTGTTAGGTTAGCAACTGAATTAAAGACTACTATGAAAGACATTTTTTATTCCAGGGCGCCTAATCCATAAAGCAAAACATGAACAAGCGACTGTTCTATTACATCTACAGATGTAATACTGACTTTGGCAAATTGTTTCACTGTACACAGAAAGTTACAAACAATCTGATATTGGTAACAAATTCTGATATAATTGGATAAAACTTACAGTTCAAATCCAAACAGCTTAAAAGTATATTGGTTATACTATGGAACAAAGGAGTTGGAAAACACTCTTACAGTGTGGATTTGTAGTTCTGGTAAAATAACTTTGCATAATTGAAACATCAGTTCAGAAATGGCCCCCAAATTTACAAGATAACCAGAGTGCTTTTCTTTTTGCTTTTATTTTAAAATATGAATTGTAAGTCTTTCTTATAAGTAACAATACACACAAAAAGATGTGATGGCAGCATCTCCTCTAGCATTACCTTACTTTGTAAAGACCGACAAAAAATAGGAGATGAGGTATCCTTAATTGGAAAAGAAATTTAAAAATTACTCAAAGCATTGAAGCCTCATAGCTTCAGCACACATACTGGACTGAGACTGACTCTAGGATCTATTCTGAAATTAGACTTGGAAAGTCCTGTTTCCTTGGCAATTCAAAGAAACAATTTATGGCTTTATTTTAGGGCTCTGTTAGGCCCAATGTCATCAGCTCTGCATCTGCAGTTTGTTTGCTCTCTTAGGCAGGAGCTAAGCTGGCCACAAGAGAAAAAATTGTGGGTAAATAAATAAACAGATATGAGCAGCTTTCTGGGATCTTGGGCTTGCTTAGCATTTCAAAGCCCCTCTCTTTTTAATAAGTCATTGGACAGCAGAAAGGATTGCTCAGTAAAATCTGACATTCAGAAAGAAAAAGAACACATCTTTAACAGTCTTTTCCTAGCAAAGCCATGAATACATATCTACATAAGCTCAGCCAACCTTCTGGCTTCCTTTTTTTTCTAATTATATTGCTCAGACAGAGTGTTCTGTCTCCAGGCTTGAGTCAAAGGTCTCTGTGTTTTATCCAGCATGGATAAAACTGATTCATGACTGTTGATTCCCTCTCTGCATGGGGCGTTGCTGGGTGCAAAGGTTTTGGGAAAATGTGGCTCTTGACTGCAGTTCCTGCCTAGGACTGCAATACATAACCAACTATCTCCTACCTGACCACTCTAACTCCTTTTAAAAACATTGGCTTTGCTGTACATTAATTAACGTGGATTCCTTATGTCCTTCAGCTTGGGGGTTGTACTGGGTGATGTGCAATGGTCCCTTCGAACCCAAACTATTCTATGATTTCCTGTAAAGCAGTTTTCCAGATCTGAAATCAGTACCATGGCTATACAACAAAGGATTCTTGCATGGTCCAGCAGGACCAGCATATCAGCACAGTGAGGCTCTCACTCGGCTCATGGACTTAGGGTGTTCTCTCTTTGCCCGCCAGTTATTCCTGGGATTTTCCTTTGAAGCCAACAATGGAATAACTAGAATACTGGGTGCAAGATAGCTGATGAAAGCTTTGGTCCACTGTGAGCAGGATTGCAAATCTTTGGCTTCATTTGAAGTAGAGCAGGGTTCATTTGGATGCTGCTTTCACTTTCAATTAATGGTGGCCCTGCTGTGCATTTGCTTGTTATGTGATTCAGCTGTAGAATGACAATCCTGCAATGGATACTATTTTGCAATTAAATCCGGAGCCTTTGATATCTTCAGCACTTGCCTGGACAAGCCTCACAGAAGTCTGATCTAACAGCAAGCCTCCAGAGGACCCTTCCCACACAAATCTTTCTATGATTCTAGCAGGGCTTTTTCATCATCCATAAGAAAAGGTTATTTAATATAGAAAGAGGTCTGTTCCTCATGTGACATGCCAAGACTTTGCTTTATCACTGATAACCATAGAAATCACTAATGTAACTCACAGCTCAGAAGTTTTAATCTATTCTCCCAGCTAGTAGTAGGGTCAGGAAAACTGCAGAGGTATTTCTAAAGAAAAGGGAGGCATGGCTCCAATACTTTTATACCAGAAAATGATTCAGTGGAAAACCTGCTGAAAAGGTTGAAGTGTAGTTAAGCATGCAGATAAAGAAAAGTATGACATTCACCTAAAATATCATAATTAATGAACAAATGTATCATCCTGAAGTAAATTTGACAGTGTGGTCTCACTAAGTTCACAGCACTATTTGCTCCAAAGTAGATTACTTGTTTTTTTTTATCCCTTTAAATACAAAAGCATGTAGAAAGAAATGCAGTTTCCCTGAAGGTCCCATGCATGATTTGAAGGTAATGCAGGCTCTTGATTTCACAGGCAGGGTAGAAATGTGGTTCTGCTTAAACAGGAAGATCTATCATCAAATGATAAAAATTATTACAGATCAGATAAACTCAGTGTAAATATATTGAGTCTTAATAAATGAAAACCTGGACCTGCAGGTTTCTTAGGCTACTCACAGTTATTGATCCAGGAAAATGGCAGTTGGTTGGCATTGAAATATAGGGCTGCTCAGGTTTTGGTATGAAACATGGAATCTTTTAATGAAGAAATGTCAACAGTGGCTGAAAGCTGTGAAAGCTGAGGCTATAGCCCCAGCACAGACAGGTTCTGGTAGAAATACCCATGCAGAATTCTCCCAAAGTTTCTCCTCACTCTGCCTGCTCCCCGGACCCACAGCACATGGCCTGTCTGTTCTGCTGGCTATAGCAGTGATGTTAGCAAAACCATCAGGATCCAACAGGCCTTTAAAAAACATCATGCCTTGATTATGCATGCTGGTTTCACCCTTCATGTTTTCACCAACATCATACATATTTGGAAGCCTGATCACAAGTGTAGGAGAGAAATTTTCAAATCTATTTACCCCATTATGTGTACAAGACTTTAATCAAAAGGCAATGAAAGTGCAATGAAAGTACAATTAATTTTTTTCAGTGGAACAGAGACATTCATATGACTTGGGCATTTATAAAAACTCTACCATTAAAGGCTCACTTTATGTGTTTGTGTTTAAACATCTTGGCTAAGATCATTTAGTGATTAAACACAGAGCAGAGAGAATAATTTTTGGGGAATGTTGGCCCTAATCCCCCATAGTAATCTATTATGGTATCACTTCTACAATGGATGACATCACCTCTCTTTGACTCACTTTACATGTCTGTAATGCTTGAGAAGGATTTCATTGTTAAGATATAGAAGGTTTCCTCATACATCACAGCTGACAGGAGGACTCTCATTTCCCTCATCATTCAGTCTTCATTCTGTGCTCATAAAGCCAACCAGCTGAAAGATATCTTCCAACAACTGCAATTGCTGTTACTCTGCACAAAATGTCAAATTGTGCCCTTAATTCTGACTGTCTCCATTGTTACTGTATGCTGCTGGCAATCTGTCAACATTTAGCAAGGATTTAGTCCTTTGTTACAGCCCACCTTCTAAGAGTTTTATGTAAAACATGGTTCTTTGTTTTCTCTGTTGGCCACTGAGAAGAAATATTGTAAGTGATGTTAAAAAAAAGGAGCTTCTGGCAACTAACTCCTTGTTTGCAACAGAGAGAGAAAAATCTGATATATAAAATGGAAGTGGAAAATTGACTGCTCTAATGTTGGCTCAGGTTAAGATTTTAGTAAGCTCAGTGTTTATGTAATACAACAAGCCGATCACTTTCCAAACAGCACCTGATATGGTAAAACAGAAAATCCTGGAGCTGGAAGGTGTGTCATCATCACACAGCTTAACAGGAACTATGGGAAGGGTGCAGAGAAATATCTTAGTGAGCCTTTTGCTTTATGAGTGCTAAGAACATCTGGACCCTATTTCATCTTGTTTTGCAGATGACCCACCACTGTTCTATGCTGCCTTCTTTGTTCATTCTCATGTATATTTGTGCAACATCCAAAAACATTTTGACTTATTGAGTGAACTCATACAGACCTTTTTTCTACAGCCTGGAGTTGGCAGACACCAGCTTTGGGCTGCAACTTGGGCTTAGCATGTGTACCACTAAGGGATAATCCAAGGTTCCCACACTAAATGTTTCTCCTTCCTTGCTATATTTCCTTCACAGTTACTTTTATGTCTCCCCAGACAATATTTCCTTGTTGAGCAAGCTGTCCAGCCACTTGCTCCCCACTTTGTACCTACTTCCAGGGTTGCCCCATCCCAGGTGCAGAATCAGCCCAGTTAAAATTCATAGAACTGGTGATTGCTCAGCAATCTAATTTGTCAAGGTGTCCACAAGACTAAGACATGTGGCTGTCACTTTAAAAATATCAGAAGCTTTTGGAGCTCTGAATCAGGCTTAGGACCCAACAATGTAAAATATGGTAACCCTAAATTTGTACTCAGTAATCAATTAGACACGAGTACAAATTGGAGGTCTGACCAAGAGGTTGTTTTGTGAAGAAACATACACAGAGTAAGAGGGTACTGAAATCACTTCCAAGAAGACTGGTTTTTGAGGAAGACCTCTAAACATATTTAAGTTGAATGCATATTGTGTTTATTTGTTTTGACATGTGTCTCCAACCAAACCTTCTTTGTCATTCTAGAAGCCTTTCACTGATCTTCCATCATCTTAAGGAATTTATTAAAATGTCCATTCCCAATAAATTTTACTTTAGGAAAAACAAATCCAAACTTAATGCTTAGAGACAATTTCAGGCATGAAAACATGCAAGCACATTATTCATGAAGTTTATTGCATATTAACATAATATTGTCTGATCTCATTGTTTATGTAAATGTTCCATTTTTATTTGAGTACTCTTAGCTACTTGACCTTAGGGATGTCTGCCAAAGGATGACTGATTTCTGCCCTTTGTTAGAGTAGTGTAAATGGGCAGGGCTGGCTGGACTTCTCACTGGATGTGTAGCATAGAGTTTCAAAATCTCATGTTCTGGAAGGTTACAGACTACACAGGTCTCAGCTAATGGGGAGTCTGCAGTGTCTGAGCAAAGGGAAAGTTTAAGGCCTAGATGCTTATTACAAAGTCATCCCTGCTTCTTCAATAACTCATCTTGATATTTTTTAATTTGCAAAAATGTGTCTGTGTGATCCCATAGGCTCTTAACTACTTTGTAATGAGTGTGTATGAACAGATGGAAAATGTTTTCAATTTCTGAGAGAAGTGCTAATGGATGTCACCAGCTATTAGAAAAGCTCAGGTGGCTCCATTTTGGGAGAATAGGTATTGTCATAAGCCTCTTCATTTTTAATGAAATGTTTGCTCATTTATACTTTTATGGTAAGTTTAAAACTGCCTGTACTAGTGCAAAAAGATCAGAAATTGAGCTGGAAATTATTCACTGTGAAATGATCCAGAAACTTAAATCCAAACATTTCACTTGAAAATAACAAAAGCTTGTAGTAGGTCACACCAGTATCAGGAAGAATTAATAACTGATGGGATTAAAAAAAAATCCCATCAAGGTTAGACTTCTTTTTCCTTCTTTGTAAGAGATGCAGAAAAAAACTCAAAAACCACCAAAAAAAAAAAAAAAATCATCACAGCAGAAAGGAACAATTTTTCTATGTAACATTCAATACTCTTATTTTTATCCACTAACCCAGATGAGATTTCATACTGGTTTTGAGCTCCCTCTAGCATCAGACATTAGGATCTTCCCAAGAGAAAAAACTGAAATATGAAATATGAAAGGATGAAATGAAGCTCAATAGGTAAATTTTCCCTTATATATCCACACTGAAGAGCGTGAAGAATTAATAGAGTGAATAGGGCTGAGAAAAAAAAGCTAAAGAAACCAAAATGTTTTCCTGGCTGAGAATTGAAGAATGGGGGGAGGCACAGACGAATTGGGGTGGAGTGGTACTTCTGGGCTGCCCCTCCTCCTCTGTTACTACAAAAGACAAAGTTCAATAATGTAGATTGCTCCTCTCTGTTCTGGTGTTGGCTCACATTGCTCAGCTGTATTGAGACACTGCTTTGATCAAACAGCTGTGAGCTGCATGAGAATATATTAACAGATAAAGACATCTCAGTTGTACTGTACACAGGCTGATACTTTGGAGATTAAAATGTGTAAAAGACCCTTTGGGCAAATCTTGCACTATTTCTCCATATATCTGATGCACAAAGACCAACCCCACTAACAGAGCTCCTTCAGCACTCAAGCCAGACCTGAAAAAGCTTTCACCCAGCTACTGCTCCAATTCAGTTTTCAACTTGCCCAATAAAGTGAGCAAAGGAGTAGCAGCTATGACAAGTAAGCCAACACCTACAGCAATCATTTCTCTACCATTGCAATGTGAAGAGCAACAGTGCTCAGATGCAGAAATTATTTTTCTCACCTGTCCCATGAAAGGCTTTCCCTGAGTGATAGCTGAGGTTGCAGGTGTTTATTCAGTGACTGGAAGGTGGATGAAGGAGCTTGAAGAGAAGTGTTAAAACCTGCATAGGGTGGAAGAAAGACTGCACAGAGCAGGCTCAAGGTGGAATATGTTCCTCACAGGTTTCTTCACAGCACACATTTTTTAGGAACATCTTGAACATTTATACATTTATTTTGCTCTCACATTTGATGAATCCAGGCATAGAGAAAAGTCTCTACTGTGCAAGATACTGTACAAATTATGTTTCTTGGCCTCAGAAAAATTCCACTTAGAGCCATAAACTCAAACAGATGGACCAGACATTCTCCAGAGACTGACTAGGTGAGCCATGGACCACAGCTAGCAAATACCTATATCTAAGTAAAAAAGAAAAAAAAGAGAAATAAATTTCAGTTTCTGCATTGAAAACTGTAAAGAAAATGAATATTTTATCTTCAATCTGAGAGAAAAAATTTAACCATGTATGTCAGTGATGGTATGTTAGCTTCCTTTTGTAAAGTAGAAATGTTTTAATGACCTCTCTCTGTCCAGTCATGCTGATATTTCAGCATTTTTCCAGTTAAGTACTTCCACAATGAGAAATGATATAGGGAACCATCAGGCATTACATGACACTGCAGCTCCTAATTCTGCTGTGTATATTCCTCTGCAGTCAGGCTGAGTTTTGTTTTAAGTTTATTTTATTTCAACTAATCTCACAGCAGAAGAAATGGAAGCCTCATGAACAGCTGGCATATGGCAAGACCCATATCCTGACTCATAAAAGTCGCAGGTAATCCAAAGGAAAACTATTCCAAAGGCACAGAATGGCAGTTACTTTGCTTTGCAACAGCTCTGCACTGAAGTTAACAGATGCCTTTCTTTGAAACCAATCTGTTGGAATTTCACAGAGGGGCAAAAAATGCAGAAAAAACCCCCAAACACAAAAACGCCCAGCTGTCGGGTTCAAACAGCCTTGAAGTGGAGCTACAATCCAGGGAGACAGAGAAACATGGTGAAAGCCAAGAACTGAGAAAAAATGCCTTCAGTGTTTATTGATAGAAGTGCTTTGCAAAAGCACTGTTTTCCCAACAACTGCCTGGACCTTTAGGGCTGGGCTGGCTTTGTCCATCCACATGTTTGACACCATCTACTGAAAATGGTGATCTTCAAAGACAGATTGCTCACCTGCCCAGCACCATAACTCAAGTTGTGGCAAGAGTTACAGGGCACAAGCACTGCTTTCCACCTGCTGAGATTAACCATGATAAATAAGCTTTTTAAATTCTGGCACAAAAGAGGGTTCCTACTTGTGTTTCATTAAAATGGAGCTAGTAACAAGTATTTATATCCTAAGCAGCTGGGAGAAAACAGGGCATAGCACCAATGCAATTCATAGCAGAAAGAAAGAGTCTTTTTCCTGCATAAAAGATCCTCTTGGATAAAGAAGCAGCTTTAAAAGCTGCTGCTTTTACAGAATATGACAGCTTTTCAGACAATACTAAAAAATGCTAAAAATCAACCTCCAAGCTGGAGATGAATACTGTGTCTGGAGTACAGAGGAATTGGATGAAAACTTCTGTTGACAAAGACCAAACTTGGTGGCTGAAGATGACTCAAGTTGGATTTTCAAAAGTAAGAAACTAAAAATTTCACTTCTTTGTTAGTTGATAAGCTCCTTTTTCACATGTTTTGTCCCAGAGATTCGGATTATTTTGGGTACACAAAAGCTCAGCATGCTCAAACATCATCATCAGCAAAAAACTTAATTTTGGCAGCACCATGAGGAAAGGAGTGGATGGTCTTACTGTGTTGAACAAGGAACACATACAAAACCACACAGAATGCAGCTGCACTCAGTCTGTGCCTCTTTGCAAACAGCTTTTCCTCTGCTGGCCTCAGGGGCTGCTTTCCTCTTCTATCTACTCTATTAAAAACCCCTCTCTCCTCTTCCTTGATGATATTCTTGATGTTCCCTTTCTCAAAATGTCTCAAAATAATTGAATGGTGTTGAATATTCCTTTGGTCAGTTTAGGACAGCTCTCTTGGCTATGTCCCAACCTCTTGCCCAGCCCCAGGTGTTGGGGCTGGGGACTGGGTGGTGGCACTTTGGAGGAACAACCATGAAGGTGTGGGAGAACTGCTCAGCAGTAACCAAAACACTGGTGTGTTATCAACACTTTTCTAGCTGCAAATACACTTCACAGCACTGCAAAGGCACTTTGAGGAAAGTTGACCCCTGTCCAGTCAGACCCAAAACATTTCATAATATACAACTCTTAATAAAATGTATTTCTTAATATGTACAAATCAAAATGTAACTGTAAATGAGTTAGAGAATTTAGAAAGAAATGAAAAACTTTTAAGGAAGTAATTTTAAAATAACCCCACACTTGAGTTCATTACTTGCTCCCAAAGTCACAGCATTCTTAGTTTCAATAAAATTGTGTCTTACAAAGGTGCGTCTGGTAGGGAGAAATTAAAATTTCTTTCCTTGGACTACATTCTCTGTTTTTGTCAAAAATGAATTTTACCATTTGAATTTAATCTGACCTTGTATCTAACTTAAGCTCTGATCTTTTGCAGGCTATGCCAATCTGGTTCGCTCTTCTTTCACAAATACTTTTAAGCAAGAAAAGCATTACACAAATGTTAGCTGAGTGCCTCGTGTCTGCATTAGCAGAACAAGTTCATACAGCCCCTTGTTTGATCTGCTTGTCAATTTTGCCCTGAGAGAATAAACAAAAGTGTCAGACTCAAGATTTATTTGTGTAACAGAGAGGCATGCAATGCATGAGTTTTGGAGGACTACAGGGATTTAATATTAATCCTCATCCAATCCATGCAGGGCACTGGTCTGGAGGATTTGCAGATATCTGGTAGCTCAGATGGACTAGGAATGGTAGAAATCTAGGACAAGTAGGCATGGAACTTGTGTGGTTTGACTGCATGGGGTGCGTAGTGAAATTCATGTTTTGACAATCCAGATTTCAAGAACAGTGCCTAGGTTGTGTCCAGTTTGGCCAGTTTGTGAAGCTGATCACATTGATCAGCTTCCAGGAGAAAAAACAGGATGACATCCAGGGAAAAACCTGCAGGAGGGGGTTACAATTGTGCTTTTGGGCCTGTGACTAGAAAGATCTGCTAAATCTATTTATAGTATATGATAAATGGTTTCATCAATGGAAGTCCTAAGTTTTCTTTCAAAGTATATAGTCACCCCTCAATTCCTGCCAAATCAGGGCTGGACTAAAGCATTAGCAACATGTTGGAACAAAAAGGAGAAATGCAGGAGTGAAAAGACAAGACAATGCAGGGGTGAAGGCTCTCTCCAATATGAGACTGTATTACAAGTTGCTTGGGCATTCAGCTACAAAGCTGAGGAAAGATCTGTGTAGCCCAGCAGATTTCAGTTTTATCATCAAATTAATAAAAAAGGAAAATGATGGGTTTTTCTCCTTATCTCAGCCTAGTGCCTGCTATCTGCCATGAGATAAAAGTACCAAAGAGACAGTTTTCTGCATTGTTTTTTGACTGTCCCTCAAAAATGTATATATTGGGGAATATATGGAAAAAACATGCAGAAATATTTCTACTACATTTATTCATAGTGCTGAAGTGCTTTGGATGCCTGATCATGAACAGGGTGCCTGGTGGACACCAGCTGGACAACACATCAGAAAATGTTTCTTCCACCAATTGGTTTACAGTAGAAGGCCAACACAGATTGATGTGTGAGTGCAAGGGAACAGTGAGATAATAATAGTGTAAGAGGTGCACTCAGCATTCTAGCTACTTGATTGTTTCAAGTTTTGATTATGTTCACATTGCTTCTGGCAGTTTCAGATGTTTTCTTGGGTGTCACAATAAAAAAAAATAATTAGGGAGGCAACAGAGATGACATTTTCATAGTATATACAGCCAATGCCTCCAAAGTATTGAGGAATCACAGCAGGATAAAGAACCAAAAGAATGATTTGAAAATTATTTGAAATGCTTTACAGGGGGCTAACATTGCTGTATGCTTTTTTGACTACAGGAATCTCAGATAACCTATATTTTTCAGTTGTACATTAACTAATTCCAGTCCAAGTTACCATACACACTACCCCTGAAAATTACACACCATGAAATGTACATGAAAGAGTAACACTTCATCCTCACAGATCTCATGTAGAAGAAAAGAGAGTATCTGTGAGTGTTCCCACATTGTGCAAGCATCAAGAAACACAAAACAAAATGGCAATTTGCAGCTAATTTCATCCATTCCAACTTTAGCTATGGGACTCTTCCTAAATGCTATGAATTTTATATGCTGACATTATTCTCTTTTAAGGTGTACAAGCCTTTTGCATACCAGGCTACGGGCTGCTCCATGGGTTCTAAACCTCTCACCTTTTAATTTTTGGTATCTCCTGGCTTAGCAAAACATAATCAGAAGAATATTTTCTAGTCAGGGAATACCCTCCTGTTTCTTGGTGTTTTAAGTACAGTGCAGTTATTTAAAAAAGATTATTTTTTTAATCCCAGCTATGAATGAGCATTTGCTTTGGATTCTCAAGTCAATCAATAACTTATTGCAGGAAATTTCACCCTAATTTTTTTTCACTGCTTCCAAAGTTCCTCCCAAAAAGTAATTTAGTGCTTTGAATGCCTCCTTCATAGGGTAAGTTTGCTATTCATAGTCAAGTATTCCTGTTTGTCCGAAGCTGTGAGGCAGACCAAAGAAGTTCAATAAACATCCATTTTCAGAGCACAATTAGTTCCATTTGATTCAATCCACCTTCTAGACTTTGTAGGATGATTCTCCTGCTAGGCAAGGATAAGTACTGCAGAATCAAGCAGTCTGATGATTCATAGAGAGATGAATAAGTATTTTCTAAACATTAATAACCCTTTTTTTTTTCCTGAATTGGAACACAGTGAATACAATTGTATGTGTAAAGCTCTAAACCTCTACTTCTGCAATGAATAACTTGCAAACATTGGCCTTTAAGTAGTCTACAGGCTAAGTGCTTAAGCTGAAGTAGACTTGAGATTTTCTGTTTTTTTTTTTTCTTCCCTCTATTCTTTCCATTTCTTCCCTCTATTCAATGCTGCCCATAGCCCTGACACAGGCTGAATGCAAGAGATTCATTGGACATACTTGAAATCCTTTATAATCAACTCACCAAGCACACATTCTATCATCTTCATGAGCTTTTGAATGCTTTTTGCTTAAAGCAAACACAAGAAAATAGCAGGAAGGTCAAGGGTAGTAGGTCTGGGATAAACACTGTAAAACAAGTGACAAGTGAAATTTAAAGTTTTATTTTCTGTGCAGAACTCATTGTTAAGCTGTAAAGGTGTCATTATCTGTTTATCTTTTCAAAGCCATTCAATAAAATAAACACAAATACATTTCTTTCAAAACAGGGTCAATATGCAAGAAATAAGAAATATTAATGGGACCTAGAGAGTTGATAATGGACATTTCAGTCCAGTACTTCTGAGCCCACCACTATGGATTTCTGCACTCAGAAAAGCTTGTGTTGCCTAGAGATTATGTTTTAAATAATCTCAGTGCCCAAAGGCCTTTACAATTTTGAATGCATCTTCTTCCCCTTCCCTCTGGGACTGGGAATGAAATACCAAGCATTGCTAAGCATTCCATAGAATTGCCTACAAAGATATATATATATATATATATATATATATATATATATATATATATATATATATATATATATATATATATATATATATATATATATATATATATATATATATATATATAGTCCAGAAAGCAAATTTCATCCTGGGTTACATCCAAAGCTGAATGTGGCCAGGAGGGCCAGGGAGGGGATTCTGCCCCTCTGCTCTTCTCTGCTGACAGCTCACCTGCAGTGCTGCATCCAGCTCGGGGGTCCCAGCACAGGAAGGACATGGAGCTGTTGGAGTAAGTCCAGAGAATGGACATGGACATGCTCAGAGAGATGGAAAAGAAATGCTGAAAGAATTGGAATTGTTCATTCTGGAGAAGAGAAGGCTTTGGGGTGACATAACTGCAGCCTTCCAGGACCTGAAAGGAACCTAGAAGAAAAATGAAGAGAGACTTTTTACAAATGACAGGAGGAGGGTGGAATGGATTCAAGATGAAAGTGGGTAGGTTTAGATTAGATATGAGAAAAAAATCTTTACTGTGAGGCTGCTGAGGCACTGGCACAGGTTGCCCAGAGAAGCTGTGCATGCCTCGTCTCTGGAGTGTTCAGGACTGGGTGGAATGGAGCTTTGAGCAACCTGGTCTAGTGGGAGGTGTCCTTGCCCATGGCTGGGGGTTGGAACTGGATGATATTTAAGATCTATTGCAACCCAAGCCATGCTATGAGTCTATGTTATCATCCTGTGTTTCTATACTGTGCATTGCTTGGCCTTACAATAAGTAATTATAACACACACATACAAAAAAAGGTGAGTGAAGTACCCCTCTTTTCTGTTTTGAACAGTTCTGACTCCAGTATTGTGCAGTGCAAATTATAAAGGGTCTGAGTAATCAATTTTAGAAGCCAAAGTATTAGTTTTCGAAGGCACACTGGAATGAAGCACTACGTATTTGAAAGGAAGCTAGAGAAATGGAAATGCTAAGCATAACTATTCTTAAAACAGCATAACTTAATGTGAAATGTGGAATCAGGAGTCCGAGATTGTATTGTGAACATTTTTATTAAAAGACAAAATATTGATACAATAAAATTTGAATAAATGTAACCTCTGGTGGAAGAAATAGACTCTGTGCAATGAGATTTAATAGTTGCATAGCCTCTAAAAGGTTAAGCAACTAAACATTGTTTAGTGATGCAACCTTGGTATGTTGGAATTCAATGGCAAAATGAGTCAACAATGTAATTTAGGAGGGACTCTCCTGTTCCCTCCACACACAAATCAAATTTGGAGTCAGAATAATGTCTTATGATAGCAAGGCAGTAGTTGCTGAATGTGTTGTGTGGCAGCTTGCAATATACCTTCATCTGAAATCACATTTACAAAAGAAATGTTCCATTCAGAACCATTTTTTACCCCATTTACTGACACCCAATCTATAATTCTTGAACTACATGTAAGACATTGCATTATGCAGAGAGCGGTGGAAAATGGCAGTGACAGAGAAGGTTCTTGTGACTCCAGTAATTCCACAGTGCAGGGACAGGCCTTTAGATTTAGCCTTTTAGTGGGTCCATGGGGCAGATGGTTATCCTATCCATAGGATAACCCAAATCTGCATATGAAATTATGTAACACTATTGACACTGCCCTGACTGGATTGCTCATTCCCACTTTTCATTTCATTCGAATCCTCCCACTTCTGGAATTATCTGTCAGTGCCATTCAGACTCATCTCCAGACAGAATGAGCAATCCTCTGTCCCACTCCCATCCTATCTTTGTGCCTGGTGCCATTTGCATGTTCTTTTAATGGAGATAATTCCAGTCAGTCTAACTGCACGATGCACACACAAGCTGACAAAGAAATGTAGTTTTCTTGGGAGCTGTGGCTGTGAAAGCTGTTACAAAGGATCACTATTCATGCTTTCTGGAAAACTTTGTCTCCAGCATGTCTCCATGCCTGCAATTGATGAGGAAAGAGTCGTGTGAGGGGGCAGCACCTTCCCACTCCAAGGCATGGGAATCCCTAACAGGAGACAGGAACCAGGGAAGAAATCCTCCTCTGACCTGCATGCTCCCATAGGATACTTTGATGTGCCTCGACCATTCTTTTAGTATGGGTTCTGTCAAAAACCTTTTCTACTGAGTCTGGTAGATGGTTTCAAGCAACATGAATCTTATGCCCAGACTTATGTCTAAATAAGGCTTTTCATGGTACCTCAGCCAAACAATCCTTCCTGCTCTTCCCATGGGCATGAGCTTCACTGTGACCTTTCAGTGATGCCCCATTGCATTTTCCACTAAAGCCTTCCTATTTTGGAACCAACTCTGCTGGATCTAGCAGTCCTCAGTTATCAGATGTCACGATAGTAGACAAAAAAAAAAATTACATAGATGTTTAGATTTTCCTAGTCACTGATTTTTTTCCTGCCTGGTTCAAACCACAGTGAGGTGGTGGAAGCTTCAGAAAATACCTTCTAAAGTCAAGAGCTGTTCGCTCAAGTGAAGAGCAGGAAGATTAAATATGTCTGTGAGCTGAGACCAGAGCTCAAGTTTCTTAACCCCTTCAAATGTTCCATTCAGTTGTTTATATTGCCTTCTCTGGTTAATTTTTAATGTTTCAAATCCATAATTTACACACTCAGAGCAAAACTTGTAATTTACTCTGTTTCTCTAATGTAGTTTAAATTTTACTTTTATTATTAAACTGTTAAAAAATGCCTTTGGACAATCTGGAGAGTTGGTGACATTTCATAGTTAAAATTATTATATTTAGATTATTTTTTTATTATCCCAAAGTCTGTTGGTGTGGGAATAGCAGTTTCAAGTGATTGTTAGTTATTGAGAACCACATTTGGATTATTACCTTTCCAGAAAAGTACTCACATTTCTGCTGAGAAATTGCCTTAATTTGCTTTTATGACTCAAACTTAATGAGGTATTAATGCAAAATAAAATTATTTTTTATAATAATTTTAAAATTTATAGGATCACCAAATCAGCATTCTGTCTACTAAGCTCATTTCGACATTTGGTCTCTCTGGTAAAAATGCCAAAAAACGTCTGCCAGTTATTGCCAGGGCTGATGATGACCTCTGACCATGGTGGCCCAAAGTAATCTCTGCCTTGGTTTCCCAGCCATTAAATATGATGGGGAACACAGATCCCTGTAGGCTGTGACCCTTCTTCTTGTTTCATCTTTTAAAGCTCCAATTCTGCAGCACATACAAGTGCAACTTTATCATTGTGACAGCACTGCTGTCAGTGGCGCTGCTCCAAGAATAAGGTCAGCAAGAGCATTCCTACAAGGCCATGGATTGAAAAATATTTGGGGTAAGATTTATTTCCCAGTTAAGAACCTGAATGGTGCCCAGCACAATAGATTCTTCTATTTGTTTGTGGCTTCCTCAGTAAAAAAGTTTGTTACGATAGTAATAAAGTGAGAAGTTCTATCTATCCTTTATCATTTTACAGCACTATCATATTTCACATCTGCTACTGTGTTTGACTTTTATTCCCAGCCCTGTTAATATGTGACATATCCAGAGAACTGCAGATTCAGAAGATTGATTGAACATTTCTAATAAATATTAAGCTCTAGTGTTATGCACTCGCACATCAAGAGAAAAGGACAAACACTTGCTTTGCAGACATCTGAATTTCTAACGTGTCAGATGAAACACACTGGTTTCAATCAAAAGCAAATCTACTTAAATGGATTGATGCTCTTCAGACAGGCAAAAAATAAGCATGAAATGCCACAGACTGTTTCTGTGGTTTTATTTCTGTTTCTTTTCACAAGACAAGACAATACAGTTATCAGATATTGGTCATTGAACAGCCTTTCTTGAATTATTTAGGGAAAAGCTCAGCTGCTTTAGATGGCAAAAGAGTGCAATGTAAGGTGAGTATTATCCATTATTTTCACTTGAAATGAGTTTATTTTAGCCCAGTTTCCTGTTTACAGGGAAATGAGGCCAGTGGGTGACTTCTCACTTCTGACTGAGGCCTTGAGAGCTGCCTTAGTAAATCCATTGCCAGCTCCCTGCTGACTATTGATTCCATCAAGCTCAATGAACAGAAATAAGAAGTTCCTAATTTGTTGTGACTTTGCATGGATGTGTTTATTTATAAAAGGAGGGAGCTGTGGCAGTGTGCTTTCCATTCAGCACTGATACAACTTTGTGTTGGCAAGGACTGGGGAGAGAAGGGTGGTCCATGCCAGGCATCTTGCAGGAGATGAGATGATATTGATATTTGTGATTATTGCTTCTCAGCAGTGCAGTGTGTCTATGGTCCCTTTCATTTATGCCTTTGCTTTCTCTAGCTAATATTCTAAACATAACATTTTGAATATTGTTGAGAAGCTAAAATCAGGGGAAAAAGTTTTGCCCTAGTTCTGCGCAAGGGGGTCATGCTCAGCTCACAAGTCCAGCAAGACAACTTATCTACCCTTCCTTCCACTTATTTTCTCCAAAAATAGTTACTCCCCCGTGTGAATTGAAACTAGAAACAGTTTACATTCATGATTAAATAACCCAATTAGCTCCAGGGTTTAATAACTAAGTCTTCTAGTTCATAGAGCAACTGGAATATATTCTTAGAATTCTACACATAGTTTGTGGGCAATGAAAAGAATTCAGCTGGGGGAGAGTTTCTGCCATCAGTCTATTCCCACTATCACTGTTTTGTTTCTTTTCAACAGCTTCAAGCCCTTCATTGCCAGGAATTTCTCTGGTTCCTCACACTTAGTTCAGCATGAAGGATGTTTTGTCAGAAATGGGAGTGTATGAAATAGGGGAGTAATTCTCCATTCACTGAACAAGTGACTGTCAGGTCTCTGTGGTTCATTGGCTCCCTGTGTGAATAAACAGCTACAGACTCAACTCCAGAAAAAATACTTTTTGCTTCTTGTAGGCACCAAGCCTAAGGGTCTTCCTCAGACCTTTTGCTTTCAGATATAGGGGTAAACTACTCCCTGCTGTCTTGTTTGGAAGAGTTTTTGAGCAGAGGTTTGATAGTGAGATTTGCATCTGCAACAGTCTCTGGTAGTGCCAGCTCCTTAATTCTGTATTTCAGAGCATGCAAATCTTACCATACAAACAATTGAAAAAACTATGATAAAATTGTATGAGGTCTAAAATAGGAATACTCAATGCATTAAGAGAATAAAAATTAAATTAACACAGAGATTCAGTAGTTACATTGAGAATCTCATAGTAATGCCTGCCAAAACAGGTAATACATCAAAATTTACATTTAATGAAATTACTGTCACAAAGTTTCTTATTTGCACAGTGCTTCAGAAAAGCTACTAGTTGTTTCTCAATCAGTTTTTTTTATAGTTACCAACAATTGCATTTTTTTTTTCCTTTGCAGGGTCTGGTGCTTTGTCTTCTTTCTCCAATATTTACATGGGGCTGGAAAAAGAAAATGCTATCTGAGAGACTGGAATTTCAAAATTCTATGTTGCCTTAAATTGGGACGAAAATCTCAGAATAACTTGCAAAGAAAACATGCAGAAATCTTTTCTTTCTGCCATGCAGAGCATCTCATTTCAATAAGTTCAGAGCTGATAAACTGATAATCTTATTCTGTTATTTCCTCAAAAACCAAGAAGGACAAGAGATGTTTGGACTTTTTGCAATGAACATGTCAGCATTCTGATAGTAAGACTTAATAATATCTATCCAATATTATTACCAAAAATTTAAATGAAAATAGCATTTATCTGCAGGATATTTTCATTCTGAATTGTCAGCATTTTCCAACAGGTCACTTTAGCAATTTTTCATCTCACTTAATGCAGCATTGTTGGGCTGTTATTATTATGTAGGGCTCTATCCTTTGTTTGCAGGCTGCAGTACCTGCAGAACTTTGAATTTAGAGGATGAGACTGTGCATCATGGTAGGAAGAAAGAAAGAAAGCAGAAGAGGATGGGATAGGAAAAGGAAAAAAACATGCATATTTAGGTACAAGTCATCAGAAGCAGATTGTTGTGGAACTGCTTGTTTGAGAGATGGGTGTGGAGATGCACCCTTTACTCTTCCCACCTGAATGACTCTTCCCTCCTGCCAAGCAGGGTCATAACAGCTACACAGGGGACAAACGGGATCTCTATGCCCACAAACTTCATAAAATCCCAGTGGCACCATTCTCCTGCTCCTCCCATAAAAACTTTCCTTTGCACTAATTTGATTGGTGGTACCAGGATCTTTTAGGTGTTTATTTATATCCTTATTTTGATTTAAAGCATGTTGTCAATGTTGTCTCTAAAGATCCCAAACTTCTTCAGTGTTCTGCATGAAGACCTGAAGAAGCACAAAAGCACTTGAACCCAGAATCCAAAGTTATCTCTGCTACCTGCAAGGAACGATCCAAACTTACAGGGTAAATTCCTTTTCATTTCCTATGCTATGAGTCCCTGGGTCTCAAGTTTGTTTTTATTTATTATAACAACACAGGCTGAATGGAAAATACCAACTTGTTCTTTCCTTCCTGGAAGGTGAAGAACTGCATAGAGAGGTATCCATGAATCTAAGTAATGGTTAAAAAAAAACTAAGATCTTTCCACATTAAATATGTGTCAGGTAACTTAAAAGATACTAATGCTGTAGGAATTTATGAATTTCATTCACACTTATGTTTTTATATTTTTATGCTAGTCAAATCAAGATACACCAGAAAGTGCAAATAGAATTGTATTAGAAAGGTACCAACACATGGAAGAAGCATATATTATTTTTGGTTTTTTTTTGATGACTTGATTGTAGTATGCTGCATTTACCATATTCAGGATCAGAATAAACTCCTGATGGTTTTACAAAAACACTTCCTACATTGCTCTTTACTCAGCCCTTCCTGAAGAGAGGCATCACTTGGTCACTGCACCCCTGATCACAATTCCACAGAGATCCACACAGAGGTGATGGAGCACTGGGACTCCAGCAGCTCAGTAGTTAGGGGTAGGATGGGGGAATGCATTCTCACTGCTTGGCCAGAAGTGCTGGTGTTTAAAATGGAAGCATTTTCCCACCTGGACTGTGAAGTGCCTTGAAGTACTTGTAGAGGCACAAGCTGTGTTTCCCTCCCACCAAAGTGTATCTGGCTGGGAGACCAAAGCTCACTGATAGATGGCCCAAGCTGCTAAACCCAGCTGCCCTCCTGAGCACTGACAAAGATTACATTCCACAAAAGCTTCTCTCAGCTTCTGTGGGAGCCCCTGGTCTGCAAGACTGGTATCCTTTCTAAAGTAGGACTTTCAGAATCTGATCTCTGACCCTTTCTGTGTCATGATGAGAGTTCTCATATGATTTCCATTTTAATAAGTTCAATTGTGCTACATGCCAGCTAGATTATAAATGTTGTGCATACCTTCCCTCTCCCTTTTTTCCCCTTTTCATCCACATACAGTTGTGTTTTGAAGTAAATATAATCTTTTGTAGTATCTACACTGTCCTGAACAACATAGCTCTTGCTTATGTGACAGTGCAGGTGTTTAACAGAAGGTACAATGATAATAATGTTATCACTATTGCCAGTTAATTAACTTTAGCTGTGGTTTTCAAGAACAAAAATTTTAAGGGATGACAAGAGATTGACAAGGAGGTAAGCCTCAAATATGTTTAGAAGGAGGACAGAGAAGAGAAAAGCAGTCTGAAAGACCCTTGCTTCCTCTTCACTCCACAGAAGCCAAATTGGTCAAAGTAGGACTCCAGTGGGGAGTTACCTTTTATCCTTTTTTCTGTGCTGCAGGAATATTTGCAGTTTCAGATAAGAACAAAAATATGTCATACACTAGGAAACTCTAGGGATCATTCATGTTTTTATATCCTTTAATGAATAGCTGTTGCACAATTGTATTTAAGGTCAGGGGGGAGATTGACAACTGATATTTTTTCCAGCTGTGTCCAAGCTATTCACAGAAAGTCACGCAGATGCAAATTTAAATGATCATTAATCACGTCTGGAAAAGATGCTCCCCCTCATGCCTAAATGCTACTAGAATCAGGTACCAATTTACTGTCAGAAACTAAAGAAATTCTAGTACCAAAATGGTATCTGTAACTTTTACTTTTCCTAATTTATTTGCATTTCAAACATTCCCTCTTTAATTGCTTAGCCTTTTCACTTAGACTGTACAACTTAAAAACAACTGAACATACAAAGAGAGTTAAATTTCTACAGGGGGCCTGAAATTTGTGATAGCCTGTCTTCTCAGTGGTTTCTGAATTGTCATAAAGAGAAGAATTTATTGTTGGGAATACTGAAAGGGTAAGAAAGTATTAATCTTTCTTTTCTAAGCAGCTGTTAGCTGTCCAGCCAAATATAAGTTATGTATGCACCTGATTTGTGAGTACAATAAATAATTGGATCAAGGAGGCTGGAAACATGTACAGGTTTAAATCTGGAAAACATATATGAGATGTGTCAGTTCTGATTTCTGACAATTATCATAAAACAGATTTTTGTCTTTATTCATTTAGCTTTGTGTAAAGCATTTTAATATAAAAAGAGCTAGGGGTGAATGAGAAATGAGTACCAATGCTTGTTCTGAAGGAAGAAATTCTCTGCTTTTGGGAAAAAATTTGGTGTTTTTCATGTGATTCTGATGTCTTCTGTATCACTACCATCATTTTTTATAACTTTGCCCAAGCTTTCATTTCTCTCAGGGGCAATGTACATTAATTTGTCTTCATATAAATAATTTCTAAACAAACCAGGGCTTCTTTATGTTCTCACAGGCACTAGAGCAAACCAGAAAGTTATAAAAAAAGAAAAGACACCAATTCCTACTCAAACACTGCTCCTGGCTTTTCAAGGCAGTGACCACTATCCTGACATCAATGTTTCAGGAGTAATTAACTTGATAGATCAGTCAAAGGCTTTCAGTGCGTATTGGATTGAAATTCTCAGCTCATGCATGAAACAAGTGATACAACACTTTAATTCAGAATGCACTAAAAGCAAAAGGGGGAACAAGTCAAACCACTGCACAATCAGGTGCCAAGCCTTTGACCCTGGTAAGAGACCTGTATCCCAAATCAAAAGTGTGTTCAAAACTTGCTTTACATTCTAGGAAGGTTGTAGGTGAGCAAGTGAAACGATTCATCCCCGGCATCCTTTGGTACAGGGCACAACCTCTTCCCCCCTCTTGGAGTAACTGATGTGTTTCCCTATTACAGAGTTAGAACAGCTCCAGAGGAAAAATGCTGCTCATGGAGTGCTGGCATACATTCAGGTCAGCAATTTGTCTAAAGTATGAAAAGAAAGCATGGCATCCCTCCATACCTGCAATGTGTCCTTCACGCAGCAGTTTTCAGTAGTGAGATGTGTGTGAAGTGAGGCAGATGATTGCTTTGCAACTTCCTGTGTATACTAAGGACCATGACAAATGCATTTTCATTGACCTCACAGTGTCAGCTTTTTATATTATATTTTAGTGGATTGTAAGCACAGCCCTTGATGGGACTAAACACATATTTGGGCTTAAACATAAGGAGATTTGATGAGCAATGCATTGGGCAAGATCCTACTGCCATGAGCAGTTCTGCCAAGAGTCTGCAAAGGTGTGCCATGAGCTGGCTCCTTACAAACACTGGTGCCAGCACAAATCCCATGAGCAGTGCAGGACACCTTATTTTTGAGTTTGCCTCATCCCCCAGCCCCAGCTGTGTTTACCAGAGGTGACATCTGACCACTCATATTCCACAAAGGTTTCAAAAGAAATACAGCGGCACTCCATCATCCTCTAAAAATGTTTGGAATTAATTGACATATTTTTTGTTGCTAACAAAGGAATCTCCAGTCAGGCACTGTGTGGTACCATGCCCATAAAGCATTTAAATCTTTCCCCTGAGTTGAAATGTCTTGTTGTGATCCCATACTTCAAAGGAATATCATTTATCTTTCAGTTAAGCTTAACTGATGAAAATTCTTCCTCCTGGCTTTAAATATGTATGCCTCACTTGAAGCCACTTCTTTTTTTTTTTTTTTTCCCCTTAATTCCATATAATAGGTTGTCTAATCAAATTACTAGTTGTGTTTATTTTAGTCAACATAACCCAGTATCTTGATCTCTGGGGGCAGGCATGTTGATTTGAAATGAATTGGTTGATTTTCTGGCAGTTTATGAACTGTTTGTGCTGAATATATCAATTATCATCATCATGTAATCAAATCTGCCAATTATGTGACATTGTGTTAGTTTATTGAGCAAATGCAAAGAAAAGGCTGTGACCAAAACTGCTGGGTCCATACTACTTCTGTGATATGGGAAAAACAATCAAGTTGTAGAATTAATTCAGAAATTTTATTGTTAATTTTAATTATCTTCTTCTCCTTCTGTCATGAAAGCTGTGTCTTGGATCCTCCTCCTTACCTCCAGTCACAAAGCTAGGCTGTGATTGCTGCTAATTATTTTATAGGACAGAAAACCTTTTTGTAAACAACTATGAGAAACACACTTCTGTGACAAGATGATACCAAACTAGACAGAGTAATATCAACAAAAAGGTCTGTCAGCTGTGACAACTTCATGACAGATTTATCTCCCATCCAAAATATTTTTCTCCCTGTCATGGGTACTGATGAAACATGCTTTCTAGGATGATTCCTCCCCCCAAAAAACAACCCCCTCACCAAAATCCAAAGTAGTTCTACATGCTTTTTTACCAAAAGGAACCAGTCATAAAAGATCTGAGATTTTTAATACATCCCTAGCCATACCTTTTAATGAGAAGAGATTTAAGAGGAGGAGCAGTTTACACTGGCATATTTTCTTTTCTTTAAAATTTAACAAACTCAGAAAGCTAAACAAAAGGCATTTGGGAGCTCCAAAGGAAGACCTCCAAGTACTCAGAGTTAGACTGAAGATGCTGGCTGCTCCCAGCTGACAGACCAAGGAATTGAGGGCCATGAAGAAGGAAAGTGGAGCTGAAGGTGTGTTACAAATCACACCATCACTGAAAATATTGAATGATCCTCTTCACTGGAACAGTGTCTTCTGTCCTCCTCAACAAGTGTTTTCTGCAGCCAGTCTGAAAGCCACATACAACACATACAGCTCTACACACTTACAATACAGCTGTACAGACAGAGTGTCCTTCTCCCTCGCCTCTCTTTCTTTGTCTCTTCAGGAATGAGACCCCCAGTTTCACCACACCTAAAGATGGATGCCACTGTGGTAGGAGAGAAGCACACCAGCACATGGACTGTGAATGAGCATCACTTGTCTTCTGGGCTTCAGACAACTTCTCTGATGGGTTTTGGACTGACAAAAATCTAGCAGCCTCATGAATGTCAATAAGCTTCTGCCTAGCCTCAGTTCCATAGCAGCATGGCTTGCACCACCTGCCTCTCTGCACACACCCCACCACAGATCAACTGCAGTGGAGATAAACAAGATATTTTAGTCCAGTCACCTTCTGCTGTAGTGAAATCAGCTCCTTTCCATGCTTGTGAAACACCCTTGTGAATAAATTGATATGTAAATATGTTTCTATTTGAACATATTTTTCCTAGTGCAGAAGGCATTAGAGAAACTAAGCATCGTTAGTTGTACACCAGCAAAGCTGGACTGATGGTTTTTGTTTTAATCATAACAGTTGGTGTGCAATTATGGGAAAATACAATCAGTTTTAAAACTGTGGGGAGCTTACTCAAAGTCACAAATGAAAGGGTGTGTTTCATCTTTCTGCTCTAAAGAAGTAAAACTTTTTTTCTATCACATCTAGGCTGCTTATCATATGGGAGAATCAGTCAGAGGAGGCTGGCTGGGGAATCCTCTTTCAGAGGAGCTGCTGAGCAGTGTCAAGGTGGGGTATCTGGGAACCCACTGAGCTCTGACACCCATGGTGGTGCTGGCTGGTGCCAAACATGGAGATGTTGGTGCTTCCAGGGCTTCTCCCAGGAGAGGCAGAGCTCTTTGACTGCAAGATGTTGCAAACTTTCTTTGTTCCTGAGGAATGCATGAACGTGTTTGGGTTTCTTTCCCTTGATTGCGCACCCTGGCTTCCTTGCAGCCTCGGGCAGCAAACTTGGAGGAAAGACAGACAGCTGAGTAGACCAAGTCCACTTGCTTTGTCAGGAAGTCAAGTAAAAAAAGATTTCTTTAATACTGTGTTGATCTTAGTGACCTCTACTGAGCTCCTGTCCTTTCCTGAGACAGAGAATTAGTCTCCCTTCTATTCTTGGTTTGAAGTGATAAGCTTGTTCCTTTGCCATGGGAATGGACAATGGATAAAAATCAATTCTCATTTAAGAGGCTACAGCAGTTTGCCTTTGCCTTTTCCTGCTGCCTGTATTGATTCCCTGAGCTCTCAGGGACACTATCAATCCTGCTGCAGTCCAGATTTATTTGAAGAGGAACTGTGATGATGGGTGCAGTTCCTGAGAAAAGTCCCTTCCATCTCCTCCTTGCTGTTCTGAGAGACAAACCAAGGCCATTTATTCCATTTATCCATGGTGTGGATTCTCTGGAGGAGTTTACAGCCCAGTGCCATGATTGTCACTGCAATGAAAATTGCAGTGCTTCTCACTGCAGGCCTTGTTGCTGCAGCTCTTGTTTAGGTGGAGCAGAAAAAGAAAAAGGAAATTTACTTTGAAGAAGAAACAGAAATGTGACAACTTTTTCTGAAGGCATTTTTGAAGGTATTTTCCTGATGGTCCCTCAACTCTTAATTACCTTGAGATAGTCAACAGGTCTGCAGCATCCTGTCCAAACAGTGCTCTGTGTCTGCCCTGCCTCATAACATATTTTTTATTTACATAAGGCACTGGATATAAGCTGGCTCACACTAAACACCCCACCAGAAATGATACCTAAAATGTTAATATTCAAAATTATGCTACTGTAAATAACTATGTGGGATGAGGAGATAGTGGAAAGTTAGGTGCCCATGACTTCAAAACTTATGCTCTTATAGATCACTAGGTAATTGTTCCCACCCCTTTCTCCCAAAGAGGAAATCCAAGCCCAAGGAGCTGTGGTGCAGCAAGTTAATTATGACCTGGCTTTTATTGACAGTAGCAAAGTGGAGTGGTGCAAAATAAATTTTCTTACTAGGCTGCATCAAGCACCATCTTTAAAATAATCTTTTTATACACATGAAATAATGTTTCTCATTAGTTTTTCCCACACCTTTATTCTCATTAGTGAAATATACTCCAGAAACCAATGGGAAAGTTACATCAGGTGCCTGAAGCATCTACTATCATGCAGGGTTTCTTTTTAGAAAAAGCTATAAGCAGTCACCCATTGCATACATTTCAACATTCACTCCCAGATTTGAAAACTCAAACTCAATCTGCCATGTCTCTTTGCAAGGAGAATTTCCTACTCATTTTCTCTGGGATTCCTGGATTAAAAACTCTGATATTGGCAAGAAATATGAGCGTGGTACCAAAAGCTCAATACATCCCTGCTCTGTGCTGGCAATGAAAAACATTTTCTGTGGATAATCACCTGGGAAGATTTCTCTGCCCTTCCTGGAGAATTCTCTCCACACTTTCTATTTTCTCTTATACTTGCAAATGCTCCTGTTCTGCATGGATGGATCTATGCTGGGTTGTGCTGGTCACTTTCAGTTGTTGCTGTGTCTGACTGAGTTAAATTAAACTCTTTTGGGTACATTGGGTCTGACATTTTTTTCCTGGAGGCCAAAAAACCTGCCAACAGTGCCAGGTGATTATAAATCCCAAACTGCTATTGCTGGATGCAGGAGAATCTTGAGATTGTAGGAGTTCTCACTGCTTGAACATAAGAGTTAAGCCTTAAAACTATTCACAGTTGCATCTTAGCTTATTTGAAGGTAGGTGCTAGGCTTCTGTAAAATAATTATTAGTCCTTGTAGAATAAGCCCAAGTGTATAAGGTTCACTAGGCAGATATTGGTAATTAGTTTTGGGGTTTTTTTTTTAGTGCAGTTGAAACACATTAATTATTTAATGAGTTTTGAAGTGCCGAAATGTGTTTCCTTCTCAATGAAAAATTTATGCCATGAGGCAATGAACAGTTTGTCTCTGCCTAGTCAATAAGTGTTTTTTTAGACATATGAAAATAATGTTTATCCATAGGGGAGGACTGCCAGATCCTCAATGTGCATGAGAGGAAGCCTTTCGGTTACTCTTACTTGAAATTTGTAAAAATATACTTGAAAACTGCTGAAATGAAGTTAGCACTGAGATTCAAAGAATGTGCTAAGGAACTCAGAGTGCATTTTGGGAGATAGTTTTTAAGGACTTCCTTCTTGCATTTACTTCTGTTGCATATGCAGAGCCATGCAGAAATAAACTTAAATGTTCTGGGAGGCAACAGTGATAAAGAAAGAATCCAATGAGGTTCTACAATGAAAAAATAGAGGAAGGTTTTCTGTCACCAGAAAATAAAACTTTCCTGCATTTTCTGCACTTTAAAATTACTCAAACAAACTATGCATCAAAGGTGCTGGATTTTTGATTTTTTGGCTCCAGGAAGCTCAAAGTCCTCATCTGACCATCAATACTCCTTGCAGAGTATTGTGCTCTATCGGTCGTGTTTTGAGAAGTGTTTAACTCTTCATATTCTTTGCACTCAGGGGAATGTTTTGGCATGAGCTTATGGCAAGGACATCTGATAGTCCCTATCTCTACAGACAACATAGTGAACATACATTTTAAGACTAATTTCGGAGTATACACACACAGCTTTTGTTCAGTAGCCCTGATTCTATACAGAAATTCTGATCAATTTTCTACCCTTGCTGAAACCGATGAAACAGTTGTCATTTTATTTTCTGATTGAAGCTTATTAATATAAAACTGTTACCAACCACACCTGTAAAGCAAGAACAAAAATGCAAGGTTCAATGCTAAAAGCTAAAATTGTTTATCCATCAATTTGTTATATGTATTCTTTGGTAGGTAGATAACACAGCTGATTTGGGTAACCAGTCAAGTTATTTTGAGAAGTTTGTGGAGGGATTTCCAATTTTATAAGATGATGTGTGTGCATATACATACATACATATGTACATATATATATATATAAAAACCAGCAGTAAATGTAACAGATGAAGGATTCCAGCATCACATATGGCTAAAAGGGAAGGGAGCTGGGGAAAGTCTGTGCAGAGAACTGACAAACAGCATGTGAGTGAGCAGGATGAAGACAGAGACACTTGTCTCCATCACTATGGATGCACAAAGTACAGAAAAGGGAACACACACCACTTACACCTTCTTCCTCTGTATTCCCACCACTGTAGAATTAGACAGTGAGGTGTGACATACAGGTGCAAATGCCACTCTGTGTGGTGGTTTTTTCCACAGGAGATGTAAGGCTGCCTCCATCTAAGCTAAACTTACAGTTTAGAAACAGAACGTGATGCCTCCCCATGTGGAGAAAACAAATCAGTAACTTGGGCTCAGTTTATTCTTAAAGGTCCTGACCACAGGGATGGCAAAACCTCCCTCTATTCCCACTCCTAGCCCACTGCCCTAGCAACATTGTCAGTGAGATATGAGCTGGGACAAAACTCCTGAAAATCATACTTTAGCCCAGACAAGTGGAACTGCAAAAATTTCCAATTTTGCAAAGCAGAGAGTCCACCAATTTAATTATGTTGAGAGAATAGGCAGCAACAGCAAAACAGATCGAAGTAAGTCTTTATTAGTCAAATAAAAATCCCTATGAGAACTGCAATACCATCACAGAATGTTGCATCTCTAATTATTATGTAAGCTTACCTTAAAATTCAACAATGCTGTAATTTTGCTTTTTGTAGAGTGGTACTTATGTTCTGGTGGAAAAAATGTTTTACTTTGTTTTGTAGTAAATTCATTCTGGACAATGATAATCTACTTAGTATAAATTGGACTTTGTTTGGAAAATGCTATTTTTATTGAAAGTTACTGAAGTGATGAAAGAAAACTCTCCTATTCCTTGTCTGATCAATGCCCAAATGAAGGTCAGAAAAGAAATTCCTATTCCTATAAGCTGCAACTTTAAAATAAATGGTATACACCTTGGTTTTCATACTATATTCAATTTTTTAAGGATTATTTTCTACATGTATAGTATTTCATTCTGACTAGAATGTCATTGAAAAGTGTGAATTATTTAATGAGTTTTGAAGAGCTTAACTGCCATTCCTTAAAAACCTAAAATCCTTAAATGCATCTAGGATGCTGCCAATTGAAATCCACACAGCTGTTTGCTCACTCCTCCCAGAGGAATGCAGAAGGGAATCAGGGGAGTAAAAATGCAAAAACCCCTCCTGTGTTGAGATAAACAGTTTGGAAACTAAAGCAGAAGCTGTGGACATGAATAAAACAAAGCAAGGAATTCATTCCCCTCTTCCTGTGGGCAGGCAGGTGTCCATGATCTCCAGGAAAGCAGGGTTCCCTGCTGCAGGATGCCTACCTGGGAAGGCAAATGCCATCACCTCATCTTCCTCATCCCTTCATCTTCTCAGCTCTGAATGCTGAGCTTGGGGCCATGTGGTCTGGAATGTCCCTCAGGCCAGTCAGGGTCCCCTGTCCCAGCTGCATCCCAGCCCCTTGCTCACCCCCATTCTGCTCCATGCTGGGGCAGTGTGAGGAGCAGCAAAGGCCTTCGTGCTGTGTCACCAACCCTTGGCAAATAAAAACAGTGTCACTTTGAAAGCCTGGTTTGATTACAGCCAGCAATGCTGCCTCACTGCTCTCCTGTGCTTTCCAAACTTTCTGCATTTTATTACCTTGTCTGTGAGCTGCAGAGGGAGGCATCACATTTTTGTCTTTTTTTTTGTCCAGTCTAGTTGTGCTGTAGTTCTTAAGAAGAATCCCTGCATGTTGCTTGGTATTATGGCACTTGATGAGGATTAAAGAGGGTGAGCTGTGAAAGTGACTTCTCCTTTTGCTTGCCTTGGTTTTGTGCAGCGGGGTCACTCAGTTACTTTTTGAGCAGGCAGCAGACACAGAGGTCACAGATGTCTTGTGTGTACAAAGAAAATGGGTAGATACACCAGGTAGATACACCAACTGCTACCTGTTCTCCCATGTGTTTAGGAGCACATCTTCCTTCAGAGGAGTGCTGTGACTCTCACAGGAGAGGAGAAGGAAAAACTTTTCACCAAGAATGATCGTCAGACAGATTTAGTCCTGAATGTGCTTCAGTCAGAGCAGCCTCTCACCATGCTCCCCTGGGATTTCCATCACATGGCTCCCAAGGAAAGGTGACAACATGAGTACACTGAATGCTCTACTGACTGCTTTACAACAGCACCTAAAGATCCAAGATCTTCCTGACTGCCACATAAGAGGAGACACTGTGTCCTTTTTAGCACCATTTCACCAGAAACACAAGTCGAGAAAGACCTGATTTGCTTTTGTGACATTCTACATTCCACAAAGGGATTGTATTTAAAAAATGCTTTTTATGATTTTAAATTTTTTTCCACCCATCTGAAGAATGATTAACAGCTTGAAATAGTGCCGGATCTTTGTGATATGAGTTGCATGACTGTCTTACAGCAGAATTTTCTCAAAGTAGGACTCAACCATATAAGTAGTTGAAATCCCCAGCTGCCTGTGCTAAATACAAAAGAGTGGCCAATTTAATTAACCACAGCAGCAAGGAACATAATTCATTATCAATTTTACCAATATCAATATCCTGAATGTGAAAGAGGCTGGAATACAGATGTCTAACCAGGAAAGCAACGCTGTAAATCTGATTGCTTTCCTTGCTCTCTTGCTCTTTAACTGATTGCAAGAAAAAAAACAAACAAAAAAAAAACCCAAACAAAAGAACTCCAATGAATTTGACTAGCATAGTAGAAAAATATGCCCAAAAAAAGTCATTAAAGAGCACTTCCCAGGATCCATAAAATTGCTCTTGTTTTCACTTAACATACATTTTCCTTCTAACCTGATTTTGTCATGCAACAATTGTGACAGTGACAATGGCTAGTCACGGAAATGAAAAAAAGCAAGGAGTTCAAGAGGTCACATAGACTGTCCTCTTAAATCTTAATAGGAGAAAATTAACTGTATCTGGATTCACTAATATGTTTTAAGAAACATTTTAGAAACTCCTGTTACCAGATACTCCACCACATCTTTGCCTATCAGTCAACACTGTCAGGAGCAAGATTTGCATGTATTTAGCATTATTTTTGTGCTCTAAATTAAGATAATTACTATTTACTTTGCCTTTGAAAATCAGAGCTGATTAGGGAGTCACATTTTCATTCTACAAGGAATTCCAGCTTCCAAATGCTATTGTTATCCCAAATGAGAGAAAGAAGCCAAAATGATATTTTTTTCCTCAAAGTTAAAATGTCATATCTTGGATTAGGATGACCAAAATGTTTTCAAGTCTGTCAAACCATTTGTCTAATTATCCTTTCAAACATTCATCTGCATGAAATCATTCAAAGAAAAGATTTTAGCATTATCAGAATGGTACATGAAAGCTGAAATTATGTGCTTTGTCTTTCCTGCTGAAATTGCTACTGAATCTTTTACATGCCTATGACTTGTTTATTTTATTTTCAAATAAGTTACATTCTTTGTTGGAATATTATTCTAACTCTCTGCTAGATTGCAGTGAATAGGTTGCTTGGTAATTTATTTTTTTTTTACAAGGATGGTGACTGTGGATAATAGATTTTTTTTAAAAGAGAAGCTCTCCTGTTATTTACAATCAAAATCTGCATTAAAATATTACATCCAAACCAACACAGATTATTATTTTATCAAATTTTACTGAAATGATTTTACTAATAACAGCAATATCCAAAACTTTCGTTTCAGAATAAATCAAGACTTCTGAGCAAGAAACTGCTAGAGCTGAGAGACAGGGGATGTGCACCAGAGACTTGTAACAGCACTGGAGTCATTGATGTTGCATTCTTCACTGGAATTAAGCTGGAATTAAGCACAGGCAAGGAGTGGAGGGGGAGCAGGGGGGAACAGCAGATCTGCTTTCCTCCCTTTGAATCCTGAGCTCCCTGCACTATGTGAGTGTGCCTATCATTGCACACAGTGCATCATTACTAGTGGGAGCTAGGCATAGCCCCAGGAATGTGAGTGGAGATCAGGAGAAACTCCTGGAAATTAAACCTGTGGCAAAGTCAAAATTCTTTCTAGTTCAGTGCAGCAAAGCAGCTTGTAGTGAGTGAAACAATAAACAATAACCCCACCCTCAGGCTGAGTTTTCCATTATAAAGTTATGTTGATCTAGCATGATTTAACAGGCTCTGATCTTGGAAACTTCAACCTTGGAGTGGACTCCTGCATTCCCAACCAACCCACATTGCTAGGTCAAGATTGCTGCTTTTCTTTTACTGAATAGGACACTTGATGTAGAGGCGGACAGAATTAATGCCCCGTTGCTCTGCTGCTCTTTGCTGAACCTGCATTTCCCTCTCAGCCTGATCTAAAGCTGATTTATTGCCACTAGAGCTGACAACAGCCTATTAGTCACTGAAATAACATCAGCATAACAGGAGAGGAATGGAGCAACAGATGTTTATCCCAGATCAGGATCCCAAACATCTGAGGAGACTAAACAGCTTCTTCTGTTCAAATTACAGATTTTGCATGAAGCCCCAAGGCAAAATACAAATGCCAGCCTGACAGCTTCACAGCCCAGAAAGAAACACTGGTTCTCATGTGTTAAATCCAACCCTCTCTACATCTCACCCACATTTCCACAGACTTGTAGTGAATCTTCCTCTGGAAATGCTGCATTGTAGCACAACACATCACTGTTAGTCAAAATGAGACACAGTACCGCTGCTTTATATTTTGACCTCAAACCCCAACATTATCTCTTCTCCTCAAGATCAGGGAGATATTTTGACTACATCACACACTCTGTGAGCTGTCATGTATTGCATCTTCTTGCACCTTCTTCTTCAAGCTGCTTCTGGTGCATTCTGTTCAACACCAGCAAAATATGTGTCCTTTGCTACTGTTCCCAAACCTTCCTTTGCAACATCTGCTTCCCAGTTAGGAGGGCCAGTGCTAGTAGAAATGAACACACCATGTGTTCAGCACAATAGATAAGTGTATTAATGCATAGGAGGTGTCAGTGCTCTCCCAGCCATCAGGAGAAGGCTGTCATGCAGGTCTCAGGAGGTTTGAGGTACAAGGTGAAAGAAGCACCAGCCAGGGCTGTGGAGCTGCTGTCATTTGGCAATGAGAGCTTGTACCTTGCCTCTGCTAGTACTGACACCTCTTTGTGTTGGGACTTGCCACTCAACATCAGCACAAAAAGAAAACAGCCCAACTTACTGGCAGCCAAAATAACATATCCAGGGGAGCCTTTAGAACAGCAGAGAAAGGACCAAGCACCTCACTGCACTGATTTCTAGTGACAGAAATGATCAGATTCCTAAAGTATCTTTAAATTGGTCTAATTTGACTGGCTTTAATACATGATTCTTGCTTTCTTAGTCTGAGTGACTATTTTATTCAAAATACTCAGAATACAGGTTCCCTAAAATGAGTTTTCTTTTTTTTTTTTCCTGGGCAGGTTTCCTTTTCTGTATTGCCATTCAAACCATGTGTGATCATTTAAGATACACTAAACACATCTGTACACTCATTTTTCACACATGTAGAGTGGCTCATTTCTCCTTTCAGGGAAGTACTAAATTTTGTGTTAAAAGTAATACTAAGCTGTTGTGTGTACAAAGAAAATTATTTTCTCCTGGCCTTGTGTTCCTTTCCTGCACTATATTCATTGTCATAAATAGTAAAAACATGCAAAATGTCCTCTGAAGCCAGACAATTTCATTCTCTATTTAAAATTCTCCCTATTATTTAAATGATTGGGAATTTACTTTGCTTGCAAAAAATTGCATGTTGACATGTTCTTCACATAAAATTCATGACTAAAGAGCAGGAAATTGATAAAATATCTCTCTTCTCTACATGTTGAGGTTTTTTTTCCCCCTCTGGTTTTCCTTTTACACCAACATGGGACATTGCTTTCATTGCCTCTGCCTGGATTGTGTCAACTCACACCTTTATCAGAATGAACATCTGATGTTTTTTTCAAAGACTAAAATCTGTAAGTCCCATCACTATGTGATATTTCTCTTAAGAGAAATCAGTTTCTAACTGATTATCTCAGACACTACATTTTAACTGGGGAATGGGTATTTGTCATAAAAAATTGTCTGCTTCCTGCACCAAACCAGAAATATCCTCCAACTCAATTCTAAATATAAATATATTTGCACATACGTATGTGTTTATGAAGATGCACCCCATAGACATATTTATGAATTAAGTCAATCTTGGGATTTTTAGATGTTTGTAACAGGCATAACCACAAGCATAAAGACATCTTTGCAAGTTTCTAAGGTAACAGAATGTGTTTGTTTCCAAACTGAAATCTGGAGGACCAATAATTTACAAGAGAGAAGAAAAAAATTTAGTGAAACCTGGAAAGCAAACAGACCATAATGAATTATTCTTGGACTTCATTACTTGAAAGCACCTTTAAAATAGGGAATGGATTTCCATAGTGTATAATGACATCTGACTGCTGAAATGTCACTGGAATTTGGGAGCAACAACTCTTGAAAAGCCTGGACAATACACATACATTTTCCCAAACAGAGTACAGCTGCCTACCTGTAGAAACACCATTCCAAGAGCTCAGTTGAAAGCAAAATGAATTATATGGGATATAAATATCCATTGATTGTAGCAGGGTAATTGTTTAAGGTATTTCCCTCATGCACAAAATTTTTTTAAAAAATTATATCTAACCTACAAATTCTCCTTTATAGAGTTTAACAGCTGCTTTCTCAAGACTTTAAACTGCTTAACTTTTTTTATCCTCTGGTTTAACAGCTGAAGTGTTTTCCACAGCTTTACTTTGAAAAAAGTAAATCTAATGTGCTATAATGTCACTGGCAAATACTTATTTACTGTAGGCTTTATGTGCTGTTAATTTATCTTCCCTTTATAAGTAATTTTCCAGAAAATTCAGCCTGTGAAGATCCAGGGAAGAACCAACTTTTACTCTTAAGAAGATTGAAAAAAATTCTTTATTGAAATGCTGTCAATAATGAAGCAGAAAAATGTTCTGCAATCTGTACTTTTTTCTTCTCCCTCCAGCTTCTGTCATTTGATGTATTCTCTTCTTACATCTTTTATATGCCCATAAAGTTAATTACAGGTACACCTTATTTACATCCTTAATCTTCAAGGTGTTTAATAGGGTTTAATGAATATGGGATATATTATTTCATCAAAAAGACAGATCAGGCAGAAAGAAGGGGAGAACAAGGAGGTATTCACTGCTTTTAAAGGCCCACCCAGTATATATAAGAGAATTCTGAGCATATCTCCCCAACCCTATCTGTTTTTCTGCTCTGACAGATCCCATCCCTCCTTACACTCCTAAAAACCTTCAGCATTTAGGGCTCTTCAAGGGGCATAGATTCCTCTTCCTCCTCTTACAATCTGACTTTTCTAGCATTTTGGGTTTTTGTCAGTGAAAGCTGAACTTCCTTCCTCTTCCTCTTTGGGCAGCATTTCAATACTCTGTTTTCTCCTCTGTCCTCATTTTCCTATTGCAAGCCTTCCCGACTCAGTATCCACCTCCTAATATAACATCCACAGGCAGTTTTCCATATCAGGGACACAGAATCTCACTCTGCTTATGTGCCACTCCGATATATTTGTTCTCTGCATGTAATTAAATCTACTAATTATCTGCTGACATTCAAATTCATAGCACCATGGAGCCCTTTTTAGCAGAACCTTGGCAATATTTCCAAAGACTTGTTTTTTTTTGGGGGGGAGGCAAAAGGAGAGGGAGATGGGGAGAGAATAGGATTGTTTTCATTTTCTCCCTTGAGTTATAGCCTTCATTTCCAGTAAGCACCTACTCCCAAGCCAAAATAATAAAATCTGGTCATTGTGGATCTTTAATAAGGGGGTCTGCAGCTGGTGTTTTCTTACTGTCTCACATACTTAAATTTGACATGTCTAGAGGTAAGAGATCTCTGGGGAAGATAATGCTAGACTGCTGTGTGTCTGCTTGGAAATTGGATATACCCCCAAAATTCCTGACTCTGGTCACAGAGACCCTGAAGGTGATAAGCAAGGATAGGAAGATGAGCAGCAGCTACAGCTTCCCTGTTTGAGAACGACTTGGAATGCTCCTTTCACAGTAGGTGCCAAAAGTGGCCCTGCAAGGGCCTGAATCCCTGTTCAGCCCTGGGCATTATGATGTGCAAGGGGGGCTAATGCTGGATTTGGAAATCAAATTCAGCTTTTGCCCACAGCAGTGCCCTGGATGCAGCAGGCACAGCCCAGACTGATCCCTCCACTCTAATGGCTCAGCATGTCTCCATGTGCTGTGGACACTTTGAATCCCAAAGTAGAAGTGCTCAGGTCCAACAAGTCAGGTTACATCTTCTCCCAAGCCACACCTGAGATATTTGCACACCCTGCTCTGCCAGGACAGAGCACAGAGCTTGCAGAGAGGGGCAATGTCTTCCTGTGCCACTTCTTGGTGTTGCTTTCCCACCAGCACCCTGTGAGTCTCTGCAGATAAGAATTAGGCCTTTTTGCTTTTAACTTTTTTTAATAAAAGAAGGCGGATTAACTTCTTTAGGGGAAGGAGCTGCCTGGGATCTGTTTGATCTTTTGTCTGCATTCACAGTTTGATCTGTTTTTCCAAGCAGTCAAAAAACTGCTTTTTGTATTTTTTAATAAGCCTGGGAAGAATTCTTCTGGGTGCCTCTAAAAACCATCTGATCTTTTACTGGTACCTTTTCACTCATGAACAGGTCTGTTGAGAGCACAGATTATTTTCATACAAAATCATGATAAGGGGAGGCCCTGAAAAAAGAGATTTTAATGTGTGAGGGATTGTAAATTTGCTGTATTTTTACAGCAAGATGAAATGGTGGATTGCCACAAAATATTTTCATGGCTATTACATTGAACTGTATTTACAAAGAAGGTGTAGTTTTGTCTACAAGTCATTACTTATCTGGAACCTTTATAAATAACTGGAAACAAATTTGAATTCCCAAGAGTATCATGGCAAAGAAAGACGTTTATCTCCAAAAACATCTATGAATGTTAAGAAAAAAACATTATGAACATTATGAAAAAAATATTTGTCTTGAAAGCAGATCAACCCCAGCCCCTGGATGTAAGGCATGTTGAAGTCTGGATTGTTCCAAATCTACAGCTAAACTGAGTAACGGGGCTGCATGGCTAGTTCTTCTCTCACTGTTAGGAATTCGATGTAAGCAGAAAATGTGCTGTCATCACTGTGCATCTGACAAAGGACATGTCACAAACGGGGAAGAATTAGTCCAGTGATAAAACACCCTGAAATGCCACAGCAAGTTCCTTTTCTATCACTCTTCCTCTCTTTTTTGGAAAAGATCTAAGCCTGAAAAGCATGGATAGTGACACGTCAAAAGTGTAACTGGAGTGGTTAGTGGAGGAAGTAAGTAATAAAAGTAAATATCACGCTTCCTACATTCACCCACAACTACTTCAGGGTTTGAAGAAGTTTATAGCATTAAGTCCAACTTGCTCTAAAGTACAAATATCTGAAAGTTAAGGACCATTTTTATCTTGCCATATTTTGGGTCAGATTTAAATCCCCAGCTTTGAGGTTTCTCAAAGATACAGATCACAGAGATCAGAATCTCACTAATCATTAAAAGCAGACAGGAACACAGAATTTACCACTCTCAGGATGTCTCTGCTCGACAGAACAACCATTGGTCTATATGTGCATAAGTTATAGAAGGCTAAAATTGACTGTGGTGAGTGCCACCATTAACTTGTATACACATCTATTTTGACATCTGCTGTACTGTTCATCTGCCGAAATAGAGGCAAAACTTTGTATTTCAAGCATTAAAAACAGACCCAGACCAAACTGTACAGGTGATTAGGGATAGGGACTGGCCCATCACTCTCCACAGAGCAAAACTGCTGAAGAATAAATGGGTATGTGACACATGCCTTATTTTCACTCTCTTGTTTCACTTAATGCTCTGCACAGAGTTAAGCCACCCAACAGTTCCATTCTACAACTCCAGGCAGCAACACAATCCTGGACAGAGTGATTCAGTGGATGGGCCAGTGAAATGAGCCACAAAAGAATGCCAGATGTTTAACCATGATTCTCCTTTACTGTGAATGGAGGCACACATGGTGTTGCTGTTAGTGCTGACAGGATTCTGTGAGCTGATGTGGCAATTCTGCATCTCCTCTTGTTCACAGATTGTTGTGATATAACAGCAGAAATCCAGCAAGGCACATTGCAGTCAGCTTACCCAGCCTTTTCCAGATGCACCCACAGCCCTGGTATCCATAATCAAAAAAGTGTGGGTTGGAAGGTACCTATGAAAGTCTTCCAGTCCAACCCTCGTGCAATGCACAGGGATATCTTCCGGAAAATGAAGCTGTATAGTGTTATATTGTGCAAAGCAAGGGGATGTTTGGGAAGTATCAACTTTGCACTTGCCACATGCAGATTGTAGCTCAGAAATACAGGGACATGGTTACTGTCCTAGGCTGGGCCTGTGGGACAGCATGGAGACATACAGGACTATTTCAAGACTTGAACAGTGTCGCTGTCTGCTTTAGAAATGGGAAAATATGCTTCCCAAGGAAGTACTGGGAGACAGCTGTTCTGCTCTGAGGGTTGTAGACTTAGACCCCTCTAACTTTTATAAATTGCTGGCTTTGAGTAGTATAGATGGCAAGTTTATGGGGGTAGCTTGCATTGCAGTGATTTTGTTCTTATCTTTAATATTCTTCTCTTCCACTGTATGGTTTTCTATCCTGCTTATTTTGACAAGAAATCAGTGCAATGACCATAGAAGATATTTTTGTGAAGAACTTTTCTTGGGCACAAACCAAATAGCTGATAGAATACAAGACGCTACTGTTCTTTTTAAAATAATCACAGAATCACAGAATAAGCTGATTTGGAAGGGAGCCACAAGGGTTATTGAGTCCAACTTCTGGCCCTGCACAGTTTTTTAAGTGTGATACTATCCCCATCCCCTGTCTATATTTCAATCATTTTCTGGTTTTTATTTCTAGTTTTCATGTCTCTGCTTTTCCTGAACTGTTTTTCTCCCTTTTCAAAGGAAAGAGAGAAGACACAAAAAACCAAGACAACCAGTTTTTCATATGCATGAATAACACAGCCAAAACTTTACACACAACAATTTAGGAACATTCACTTCCGTGGCCTTGAGCACTGTGTTGGCCTCTCTGGATGTGTGATGCTGCTTTCACTGCCTGTGCTTTGCTGTCCTGACACAGATGCAGCAAACCTGTGTCACCCTGCTTTTTGAATCACCCTTGGGCATTTTTTTAGTGAGGTGGTTGTATGGATGATAGTGAGGAGAAATCAAGGCCTGGTTAGCAGCAAAATGCTCAATGACTTGTGCAGCTTATGGCTCCAGGGCCATTCCTTGGCTGATCAGATAGCAAATCAAGTGGGACAAACAAGTTTCTTGTACCTTACACTGTAGGATTCCATTTTAAGGAGTGCTGCTGTAAATAAACATCCTTGTGGCAATGCTCTGCCGGGGGACTCCAGCCCTGCTGGGAGTCAGGGAGCATGAACTGAACACAAGAGTCTTTTCTTGATGCTCAGTACAACAGAAAGGGAAGAAGTCCAAGATAATTGCTTTGTCCTCCACTGAGCACCCGTTTACATATTTGTGTTCCCTTTCATGGCTCAAATGTGCACTGCAGTTCCACACTTCTCTCCACAGTTGTCTTATCAAGAGCAGAACATCCAGCTCAACACCAAAATGAATAATTGAGAATTATGGGTTCAAATATGGATTCTGTACCTAATAGCATCTCAGTCTTTTTCCTGGGAATAACTTCTAGAACATGGAAATTCTTTGGAGATTAGTCCCTGCCTAAATTGATTCAAGCGCAAATTTTGGCATGATGTTATTTTGTTCTGAAACATGTTTAGATTCTATAGTTTCCCAATTCAGTTTTTGGTTTAAAAAGCCAAACCAAACCAAGAAAACTTTGGGCTTCTTTTGCCTCTTTGTACCATTATTTCTTCATCCATATCCCTGTAAGGAACAGCATTTGTAAAACTGCAAATAATGAACTTCTGAAGGTTTATTCCTGCTTGGACAGATGCCTTTAGGCAAAATCACACTGATTTGTGCATATTTTAGCATATCAATTTGCTTTATAAAATATGCATGTCATAATTTGTGAGAGGAGTTTCTCAAAGTGCAGCAAAAAGAAAGAAATTTTTATGCTGAATCAGAAAGGAAACAGGCTGCAATAGAAACTTATCACAGAATTACAGAGTCATAGAACATCCTGAAGTGGAAGATAGCACTAGGATCATCAATGTCCAATTCCTGTCCCTGCACAGAACAATCCTGAGAATCCCACCATGTGCCTGGGAGTTGTAAAAATTAATTTCTTTCACCAGCAGTTGCAGTGTCTAAGGCATGAGTGTTATAATTTCTATAAGACATTGACAGTGGCTCATGGGAGGAAAGGAAAAGCTTTTTGACCTGAGAAATAAAATTTAATCCAAGTATCTGAAGTATGGATCCCTCAAATCTGCAAGGCAGTGTCAGGAAGGGAGTTTAGACTTAAACCATAGCTGCACAGTTGGATTACTTTAAAAAGAAATCCCATAACAGGTACATCTGTAATGGACAGGTTCTTGGTAATTCATACAGAGCTGACCTTGATAACTGTGATATGCAGTATCTACAGGAAAAATCTCTACACAAATGGCTTTGTTTTGTGTGCATCAGCACTGTTCTTCTGCAGTGGCTGTAAGCTTGTGGGGTAAAGCTTGATCTACTGTAACTCCTGAGTCTTGCTTGTATAGAGTTTGTTGTTATGTTTTTTATTTGATTTGGTTTGGTTTGGGGTTTTTTCATTGCAATGCTTTGTAGTATTCAACAGGAAACAATACTGGCATGTACCTATGCCACACTGTTACCTACGGCACAATGTAGGTAATTGTAATTTCTCTGTCATTTTCATAAAATAGATTAAAATAATTCCATTTTTTATTGGAACTTCTGATTATTTGCTTAAACTTAGAGGTAAAAAGCATTACAAATAGTGACAGTATCAGTTACTTTTCCATTTAACCTGCCATATCCTTTATCTGTCAATTAGGTCAACACTTCCTGCTTAGTGCTGGGGGAGGGAATCTCTTTATTGGATTCACTGCCATTTGGGAGGTAGATTGTCCATATGGCTCCACTTGAGCCAAATGACCAGAAGGCTTCTTTTCTGAGTCATAAAGAGCTTGTTGGCTGACTTTACAAGGACATACTAATTTATGCTGTTAGCAACAGGTAACTTCCCAGTCAGAACAAAAAGAAAGGAAAAAAAAAGATAAGAGGCAATCAAAGATAGAGAATACTTTGTTCTGTCAGGAGGTGGAAGACTGGAATCTGCCCTCTGTGGCAGCAAAATCCTTGACTATCATAGAATCATAGAATCAAAGAATGGCTTGGGCTGGAGGGGACCTTAAAGATTATTTAGTGTCAACCCCCCTGCCAAAAACAGTGTCACTTTCCATTAGACCAGATTGCTCAAAGCCCCATCAAACCTGACCCTGAACACTGCTATGGACTGGGCACTCAGAAGTTCTCTGGGCAGCCCCTTTCAGTGACCATCACAATAAAGAATTTCTTCCTAATATCTAATCCAAACTGCTCCCTTTCAGTTTGAAGCCACCCCCCCTTGTCCTGTCACTACATGCTCTTGTAAAAGTCTCTCTCAATCTTTCTTGTCAGCTCCCTTCAGCTTTTGAACATGAAACCTAATACCATCCCCCCAATTCAGTCTTAAATATTTTTATTAAATGTTTTAAATTAAGCAGTTAGCTGCCTTGCTCTGTAGCCAATAAGAAGAATGCTTCCCCCAGATATTTTCAAGAAAATCTACTACCTTTTCTTTTCCTAGAAATGCAGGTTTTGGATGATAGGTTACTTTCAGTAGTGTAACTGCATATCTTGGATTATAAAGTACTCTGGAAAAAAAAACCAAAAACCAGTCAAACGAAAAGCTGAGTGCTATTTTATTTTATTTTTTTTTATTACTAAACCTCAATAAGAATTTTTCAAGCACATAAAAAGAACTTCACTCACTGAAAAAATGCTTTCTGCATTTTCTGATTCTGGATATTGATTGTTGTTCTGAAAGAAACTGAAATAATGACAAATTCAACAGCTCTAGAAACTCGTGCATCACAAATACAATAAACTATTCCAATTTCTAAGTAATCTTTTGCCTGGGATATGAATGTAAATTGTGTTGTTTCACTCACATGAAATAACAATTCTCTGGGCTAAAAGTAGCATTTTTCCTTGAGGAATGTAGACAGGTTATTATTTTACTTGTTTCTATCATATTGTTAAAGGGCATAATTTATTTATATTATGGTCCACATCTCCCATTTTCCAAACAGTAGAAAGCTCTGATGGAATGATGGAAGATACTATTTTTTCTTCTTTTTGAACCCTCCCCCCCTTTTTTTTTTAATATATTTTGCATGTGGTGAGGATGTTTTGCCCTTCCCCTGAGAAGTAGTGTCAAGCAGTTATTTATTCAGTAGGAAAACTACCAAAGCAAAGATATGCATCTATTATAGGAGCAAACTTGTTTCACCTCACTGGTGACTGCCAGTTTAAGACAGAAGTAAATGTCACAGATCAGCTTACAAATCTGAAACCTGTTGCTGTAACTAGCCTGCAAAGCAGGCTGTCATTGTGTAGAAAAGGTATTCACTCTGCAGTTTCCACTGCACAGGCACCAGCATAATTTTGCTTTCTTATAGGAGTGGGGAAATGGGTTGTAGGGTCCCTATTAGGCCAATTTAAGTGTGAGACACGGTTTAGGTCACTGTAAATGGGTAACCAAGCCCAGGTGGGCTCTGCAGAGGAGAATACAGCTTTGCAGCCCCATATTTAGATGGCTTCTTATTCTGGTCTACCTGTGGAGGCATTTCCATAAGAAAGAGTGGGACAAATATGAGTGCATATCCAGATGAGATCTCTCTTTCTATGAAAGGCAGTGGCCCAAATGTTTACCCATGCAACTGAGAACTTCACCACAACTATTGTCCTACTGAGCTGCAGCCCTCAAAATCTCCTCTGCTCTATAGATGTGGGAGGGAACAAGGAGCATGAGCGTGAGCCTGCCCGTGTGTGGATGCACAAAACCTGGCTGTAGTGCTATCCACCTGCTAGAAGTTAAGAGAAGTGGGTGAGGGATGGTTGCCCTCTGAAACAGGAGCTAGCTGCAAGAATGAAATTGTGTCAGGAGATCAGGGAAATAAAGTTCAGAGGCGTCCTGCTCACCTGGGGTGGGGTCTACAGAAGCCAAAAGAGGGGAAGGCTCAGCGAGGAAATGTGAGCCTATACAATTCCCCCTGACTTTTGCTGGAGGTAACAACAATCTGTCACCAATGTGAGTTAGACATGACCTCTTTGGACTGGCAGCAGGTGTTAAAAATCTCCTAAGGGCCTAAGAGTTCAAGTGGGTTCACTGAATGAGCTGAGGCAGGAGCAGTCTGGGAGAAGGGGAAGATGTTTAGTGAAACACAGCCCAAGGAATTATGGGGTTTATGCTTTGTGGATTTTTAAAAATTTTTTTCCCGCTGAGCTGAACACAAGCCAAAAGGACTGAATAGATCTGATAGCAAATAAAATATCATAGAATGTCATGGAATGGAGTGGAATTAAATTTTGTAGAATTTAACGGGATGGAGTGGAATGGAATTGAATGGGATGAAGTGAATCCTCATAGAATGGCATTGAATGGCATGGTATGGCATGGCATAGAATGAAATGGAATGACATGAAGCCTCACAGAAGGGCATGGAATGGCATGGAATGGAGTGTTACCTCATAGAGTAGCATGGAATGGCATGGAATTGAATTTCATAGGATTAAATGGAATGTAGCCTCATACAATGGCATGGAATGCGATGGAATTAGACAAAATTCAGAGGAATGGAATGGAATGGAATGGAATGGAATGGAATGGAATGGAGTTCTTGCTCTTGCACTCTTTGCAGAAATCTCTTCACTGATGCCTCTTGAAGGTCAGTAATATGAAACCCAAATACTTTGTCTTCTCTGTTACTCCTGTCAGATACCCATTCATTGTAAAGATCGCTAGGCAGTATTGGCATTTTTGTTCCATGTACTGAAACCAGATTTTTGAGAAGTAATGATACAATCCTGCTCCCAAGGAAAAAATGGAAGAGCTTCTAGTGACTGTTCCTGAATAGCTCCCACAAAAATAAATATAAGTAATAAGTAAGTGCCTGTATTGTGAAGCCTTGATTCTCACTCTGGCATTAAGAGCTGCAGGAAAGGGCAGCAGAGTATCACTCCCAGTGGGGAAAGATATTTGAGAATTTGGAACAAATTATGGTACTTAACAGACTTGGTGTGCCATTTATGTTTATACATCGTGTGATTTATTTTTACAAAGCCTCAGGATTCATTTTCCAGGTAGAAAATACTTTTGCCTTGCAACCTTTCCATTTAACCATTGACATGACTCTTCTGCCTTTATATCTTATTGACACTGAATGAATATTTGTGAGTAGCAAGAATTTCCTTTAATTCAAACAAAGCAGTATTTGAGGAGGCATAGTGAAAAATCTTTTGCAAAAATTGCCTCTGATTTTTAAAAAGACCTTCACATTATGTCCTTTTTAGATATTACAGTGGTGCAATGCTCTGATAGGCAGTAGACTTCAGTTTAAAAAACAACCTTGCAGGTATAAAGCCTAGAGGATGTTTGTATTTCCATAAGAGAAAAATGTCTCAGGCTTTTAACAAATTAACAGTGCCTCACAGTCACTGGGCTGAAGCTGCTCAACACAGAAATAAGTCTGTTTGGGCTAGTTGATGAGGGTGTCAAGACTAGGATTACAGCAATAAAATCTATTGAAACATACGCATCCATTTTGCAGAAAAGTCAAAGAGTTCAGGAAGTGAATACCTTCATAAATAAAGAAATCTGCAAAGAGTGAAGGAAGGACTCAGGTTCTCAAGGATAACTTTCTAAAAAATTGTGAGCAAAATGTGTTAGAAGAGAAAAATATGTCTAATTTTGTGGGTTGAGGTGAAGCAGGGATTGCACTTAATTTTGTTTTGTTTAGAGAGCCTGTTATGCAGATAAATTGGGGGTTGTATCCACTGAAACACATTTATAGGGGCAACAGCTGAAGCAGCATGTTTGAGTTTTTTGGAAGGAGAACCCGGAATAGATCTTAAGGGAGCTGGGTTTTACTCAGCTCCAGCTGCCTGGTAGTTAGTATCTTGTATAAATCTCATTTTGTTTACAGAAAAAAGCCCAAAAGATCATTACTTTTCAGGCATAACTTCTTCCTACATTTTTGCTAGAAATCTGAAGATCAGGTATTGTTTTGTGAAGTACCTATCCCCTCTCCAGTGACTAGTGGGATACCATATCACCAATATAAATTGGCTTGGGTTAGGTGAACCCTGCAGATAAATAGCTTACAAAGACAGCAAATTTTCCTGCTGCCTTGTACAACCTGATTAAAAGATGCCTTTTTTTTTTTTTTTTTTAAGGTTAGATTAATGTGAGACTGGAGAAGGAGGTAGGAGAGCACGACTATATCAAGGAATTGTCTTCCTGCAAGCTGGGGTGCTTTACAGCAAACACAACAGATGGCAAACAGCCCCTTGCAACTGGCAACATTTTCCAGGGTGCTTTATGTAGACCTGCAAGCCAACACCTGAACCCAGGAGTATATAAATAATAGAAATGTGCCATGCAGGCCACAGTCCTCCCATGCTGGCTCACACTCTCAGGCAGCACCCTGTGCAAGCTGCCACCTTTGACTGTCCTCCTTCCTGTGTCTTTGACACAAAGACAGCAGGAACGAAGGCAGCAGATCCACCAGCTAAGTTTTCTTTGCTATTTGCAAAAGACTAAACATTTACAAAATTTCCTTCTAGTTTATTTCCAAAGTGTAAGAAGGCATGACTCCTTATAAACACTTCTGCTGTTTGCTCTCTTATTGGCACCATCACTGATGGAGGAATACCATGTCTTGAAATGTTTAAATGAAAAGTTGGGACTAGTTTAATCTGGCCTTGTTTGTTAGAATTTATGTGATTTTTTTTTTTACCAGCTCCAGTTCTTACCAGAAACATTTGGCTGCAAATAGTGTCTAAATATCACAGAGTTCTCAGACACAGTTCATAGGCAGTATTTTTTTTGCTCTGTTGGAGACACTTCAGACAAGATGCATGACAAACTCAATGTTTTGCTCTGAGGATCCCCTCCAGACAGGCTGCAGATAACCAACCAGCATTCATAAGAAAATGACACTGACTCAAATTTTTCTGGTAAAGAGAAGGGCAGATTTCCACTGACAAATGTGATGGGCCATTTGGAAGGGCAGTCTCTACCTCAGGTCAAACCTCAGTTGGATCCCAGTAGTGACCTAAATTTTGGGGAACTCTGTGGTAAGTGTTTTTCACAACAGGCAATCATAAAGCAAGGGTCTTTAACTGAACCTGTTTTCTGGATGTTTGGTAAGGATGACAGAGATCTTCCCTTCCATTGCAGTGAGCCTGTGTCAGTCTCCATGTCTCATGCCATGATCCTATGATAAAGGTTTTACATGGTAGTAAACTTCCAAACCAGTGTGATTGATGCCAAATGTTGCTCTGACAATGTTTCATTTTAATATATTAAATCACTTCCAGCATTGTGGTGGGCCTTGTGAAAGTCATTTATTCAAAATCTGGCAGCAGCCAAGTAGAATCAAGTGATTTTCATAATGTATTTTAAATGAAAGTCATAAAGAAAAATCACTCTTATTAAGTGCTTGAAGAGTGCTCTTTCCCAATGCCAATTCCTTTGAAAATGTATATGCTGACTGTATAACAGTACCTTTTCCTGAGAAAGTGCTGTCATATGCTATGAGATAAATTTATTTTTTGTGGTTGTGGAGTAGATTTGGTTACATTGCTTGTTTCAAGAAAATTATCCAATTCATCTTTTTTTATGACTACATTATTTCTGACTGGGATCTATCATTACTTGACTGCTTGTACAGAATTCAAATATTTTCTGGTGAATCATTTTGTTTTTCCATGTTCTCCCTCTCTATTTGTCCTTCATCAGTTGTCATAAAAAATTAGCTGGCATATTGTATGAGGCTATTTACTTCTGTTGTTTAAGTAACTTTCAGAAAATCATCAGTTCAAAGCAGAGTTTATCAGAAATTCCCCAAAATGCTTTTGCTTTCCAAATCAAATATATTCCCTCAGAAAGTCATGTGTGTTGGTGAAATTTTGATCTGATACCTGTCACAGGGAGAAACTGAAAAATATATCCTGGTTCATGGGTATCCACCATCACAGGTCAGGTCCCTGGGCTGTAAAGTCACAGATTTTACTTCAGAGGTGTTTTTTGGGTTTTGTTTGTTTGTTTTGCTTTGGTTTGGTTTGATTGGCTGGGTTTATTGTTGGGAGAGAAAGATGACATAATTTCAGGCTGCATTTGCTCTCCAGCCTATGGTCCCTGAGTCAGAAGTACCAAAAATTGCACAGATCTGTCACATTGCAGACATGTCAGCCAAACAGCCTAGAGGAAACCTAGAAGCCAAGAAGAAACAGCTACCAGAGGGTCTTCCTGGATGGCTGCAGTTAGCAATGGATTCATTTGCTGAGACAGTTCCCACCCTGAGCCATGAATTCCCAACTGAATAAACAAATGGGTGTTAACTATGCAGCCTGTGTGCACACAGTGCTGTGTCAGACACCTGAGCAAGCTGCAGGTAGTGCAGAAATGCAAGCACAGCAGCATTTCTGTGCAGTGCAGGGACAAGCAGGAATGCCAGCTCCAGTGCCAGGGGGTGGCATGACAGGCATGTGTGACCAGCAAGCCAGATCTCAGCAAGGTCTGTCACACTGAGACTGCTTCTGCTTGCAGAGCTGGGCATTTTAGCACTTGTCCCACAATCACATCTCTGTGCATGACACCACTGCCCACCTACCATGGCCCTTGGTGCCTGAGAGACTAAGGGCCATATCTTGTCACAGACACATTTTATGAAAAATCCTTTCCTTAGGATTTTTTCTCCTGAGAAGCTGAGAGGCCTCAGGAACAAAATGTAAACAATGATTATCTGCTGCTATGGAATGCAACAGGTGGATCTGTGATTGGGCTCATGTGGTTGTTTCTAATTAATGGCCAATCACAGTCCAGCTGTCCGGACTGTCTGTCTGAGCCACAAGCTTTTGTTATCATTCCTTCTTTTTCTTAGCTAGTCTTCTGATAAAATCCTTTCTTCTATTCTTTTAGTATAGTTGTAATATAATATATATCACAAAATCATAAATCAAGCCTTCTGAACATGGAGTCAACATTCTCATCTTTTCCCTCATCCTGAGATTTCCCTGCGAACACCATCACAATATCTGCTCCTTCTTATGAGTCTTGATTGGTGTCCTACCTTTAAACAGGTCAATGTTTTCTCCTCCTTCCTCTCCTCCTTCATCCCAATCTTCCCTGAATTGTTCTTGTTACAGGGACAGCAAATCACCAGTGTTTGCTCCTCCAGGCAGCCATACTCTTCTGCCTGCCAAGGCAGCAGTTCTCTGGCCAGGGGACATCTCACTCTCCCTCTCACTTGGACATATGTCCAATTCCCCAAGCCTTTTGGTGTTTAACAGGCATTTGGATGATGCCTCCAATGACCTGCTTTAACTTTTGATCAGGCAGTTGGACTGGATGATCTCTTTAGGTTCCATCCAAATGATAATGATATAATCTAGTCCTGCTACACAGAGATGTTTAAGCCATTTGAGCTCAAAAATTTTCAATCCAATTGAATAGCTGGATGCAAGTCAGTTGGACACTGAAGAAAACCATAAAAAAGAGCAAATTTGGTTATACTGGATGATATTTTAAGCAAATATATGCATTCTAATAAAAATCAGTGTCCCTTGAACAGTTCTGTTCTATGTTTGCCTAGAAACATTATCTTTAACCCTTTCCTCTGAAAACTGGGCTAGATCTATTGGCCCAAACATAACACAATATCACTGCTTTTTATTCACTTTCTTCATCCATGCATTGAGTTGATCCTGTTTCTGGGCTTTTCCAGTCACTGTTAACATCCTTTTTGTACTAAATAATTCCATTGACTACTGTGTTGAAGATACTGCTTCTTGCTTGAGATAAACTGCTGAATAATCACTGTCTGAAAGTGAATGGGGCATGAAAGGGCAGGGATACAGTCCTTTAAAAAATGCCAAGAAATTGCTATTCCCCAGGCTCACCCTGCTGCTGCTGTTTCTCTCATTTATTTGGCAAGAGCGCACATCACTCTTATTTACTCTTTCTTTGTGAAATGTGGTCACATCAGCCTGGGTATTTTATAAGTCCACCCTCTCCTAAGTAAAGTGCAACAGTTTTCAGCGCTTCTTATGTTCTGATTTTAATCTCTGATGTTCCCAAGTGCAGGAATATAAATTCCTGTACAAAAGGATAGCTGTCAGGAGAAAGTCCTTTAATCTAGTAGATAAAAGTCTAACAAGATCCACTGGCTGGAGGATGAAGCTAAATTGTAGCTAATCTGAAATTAAAGGCCCAGGTTTTTGTCTTTTTCTTTACTTTAGCAATATAGTTAATAGTTTAAACACATCCTGGTGGTGGCAGATAGTGAGTTTGTCATCACTTCAAACCCTTAGCAAGGCAAAGCAAGGGGCAGTGATTCAGCCAGCTTTTTTAGCCTTTTAGTAATTCAATACCTAAATTAAGAGATCAGTCTCTCTAGTCCTTCTAAAGTCCAGAGAGAAAGGGGAATACAAGACAAAGGGGATGCAGAGAAGAAGCCTAGCAGGTGATCTAAACATCTCTGCTTGGTGAGCACAGGTTATAAAGAACAGAATAGAACAGAGCAATTGAAAGGGATCTAAAATGTAGTCCATCTGCTTGACCTCTGCAAGGCTGACCAAGAGCTAAATCATAATGCTGAGGGCATTGTCCAAATGCTTCTTAAACATGGATAGGGTTGAGGCATCCAGCACCTCTCAAGGCAGGTTTGCTGTGCTATGGATTAGCACTAGGCAGCTCTTCTACATGTGGATGGCACAGGTACAGGGAAAGTGAGGCATTCCAGTTTGATCAGGCCTTGACAAAAATGTGCTCCCCCATCACTCAGTCATCCCACAAGAGCTGTGGGAGAGCTGGGGATATGCCTGCATGCCCCTGCCCTGATCTGTAGCATCACTCTGCATGGTTGAGGCTGCAGGGGCACAGATGGAGAAGGTGCTGCAGAAAGAGGGGACAGATGTGGGCCTGCTGCAAACCATATTTTCCTTGAGTGGTACCCAGGCTGTCCAACACTGCTTTCCCAGCTCAGGCTGAGTCAATGTCAATGCTGACACCACAGAAACCTGCTCACTACAGCCAACTTCTTAAATACCACATCCTTGTGTCTGCTTGCACACCAGTCTCCTTTCCAAATCTATGACAAATAATGAGGAGGTCTCCTTCTCCTCTTTTCTCCATGTCTCCACACAGGACCAAATCCTACTTCTGTTCCTTGTTAAACATCAAAGCTGAGAGCAAATAGGGAAAATCTGCTTGGTTGGACTCTGAGGACTGTAAAAGAGATTATATCTTACTTTCTTTTTCTTTTTATTTCTGCTGCACAGAAATCAGCCTTCTCTTTTGCATACAGCCCATATCCACTCTCTCAGCACCATGCCGTGGCCGATGCCAGCCAAAGCTTGTCCTCTGGTGAAGGACCTTCAGCTGAGCCTTCCCCACATATAAGATACATATGGGAAAAATAGTAACTGGGCATTTCTCTCTTCTGTTGTTTTTAGGCACTAAAGGCAAGGTGGAATTTTCAAGCTGAGAGGTAAATAATACGTGAAAAATGCTTCCCTCAAGAGTGAGGAAAAAGTCATCACACAATCTAAACTTCTAATAGTTCCATGTGACAGCCTAAATGTGGGAGAGAGTCTTAAGGAGTGTGAAACAGCCTCGATCTCTTGCCTGCTACAGAGCAGCTGAAGACAGGCAATGATGATATACACATAACAGATCTGTATTTTGCCCTGAGCAAAGCTGTTCCTGGCTAACCAGAGAGTAGTAGGAATATAACTTCCTCCTTCTTTACATTTCAGAGATTGGAAAGGCAATGTATCAACAAAACAAAACCAAAAAGATACAGAAAAGGAGAGAGACAAGAGCACAGAGGAGGCCCGGAGGGAAAGAAAAATATTCAAATAATGGAGTGAGGGTGAGGCTGGCAAACTTTGTGGCAGTGAAACAACAGATGGACTGTAGTTTTAGTGATTCATCACACAGATGGTTCAGCAGATGGATTCTGTTGGGTTCATACAGCTTAGGTGGAAATATCAGCTGCTGATTTTGACAGGCAGGGCAGCTTCAGCAGAGGCAGAATCCTTGCTTTGCTTTGCCTTGTACATGTCCTGCTCTCCCACAGACTGGCAGTGCAGGGACAGTGCTGAGTGCCACAGCTTTGGCCAGCCTTTGCACTCCTTATGTGCCACACAGTTCAAGATTTTCTCTGTCTGTTTTAGGAAGGAAAAAGTTTGCTACAAGTGGATTCACTACCTCATTTCTGCCACCCAGTCAAGCGACAAATGCTGTTCCTTGGGAAACAAAAATGTCTACAGATTGTGATGATTTCTATCTATAAAAATTCTGTCAGCCTGGATGGCATTTCTGACAGAGTATAACTTCTCCAAGGGATGAAACATCCCAGATTCACTGTGGAGGTCTAGATTTGCAAATAGCCTATGAGCATTAATGCAATAAAGAGGAATTAAAGCACAATAAAATTGCTAAGATACAACAAAACACCTTCACTTGAATGTTTTACTTGTGGGTGTTTCATGTAGGCAGGACATTTTGGACCATCTTTACCCTAAAATACATCTCACCAGTTAATGAGAAGGACAAGCATATAAGCAAAATTAATTGGTTTACATACAGAGGTCATATTGTATATACTTTTCTCAGCAATCTGTCTTGGCCTCAGATTTCAGTTTCTTGATACCAAAGCTCACAGGAATAAGAAAATCTTTAAGCAGATGTGCAGTAGATTGTACATAAAAACTCTTCATGTCTAGGCTTAAAATACAGGTAGAGAAAATGTAAGCAGCTGAAGGAAGGCAATGAATAAAGAAATGTCAAAAGGGGGGTGGGAAGAAATAACAGAAATGATTTGGGTCAAGATCACTTCTAGAGAAGGGCAGTGGAACAGGTCCTGTTAGGGGGCCATAGAGTGTACTGTAGGTTTTGGATTTGGATAGAAGCTGTCAGTGTTATTAAGAGAGAAATATTATCACTGACATCAGGGAAAGTCTAGGCTATGAACTACAAACTGAGGCAAAAATGCTATTAATGAGGTAAGACCCAGATATGCCTGGAGATAACAGCTGACCGACTTTGTCACTCTACTTTCTCCAAAGCAGCAGGAGATGAGATTTTTTTCTGGGTAAATAATAAGACCTTTGTAAAATTAATTGAATATGGGTAAGACTTGAAATATACTTTTTTTCTTTTTCAGCCAGAAGAGCAAGAAGAAATTAAAGAAAATAACAACGCTCTAAAAATATTCTTAGCATTAATTAATTTTTTTCTGAAGGAAAAAAATGCCATTTTTAGCAAGGATATCTATGTCTAGAGTTGAGGGCACACAGTAAGAAAGTAGGAATTGCTGAAAAAAACCCCCCAAACTTCATAAAAAACTAAACAAGCAAATAATAGCAAGGGCACATTTCAGGTTGCTGTTTCATTTTCCATATCACCTTTGTCCCCACCACTTGTCTGGGAACATCCACATAGCACGGTGGACACTTAGAGGAGGCTTCCAGAGGCACTGAATTACAGTGCTACTCAAAGTTAAAGGCACATTTTGGCAGAGTGCATAAGAACCACTTTCTCAGTCTTTTTCTGCTCTATTCCACCTTCTTCCTTGATGACAGACCTCAGGAAATGTCCAAGGCTTCCAGATAAGGAATGTTGCCACTCTTCTTCATCCACTGATGAACAGGATCACTGTGTTAGGAATATCATCTGACTTTCCTGACTTTCATCCTGAATTCCTGACAATTTCATATTCCCAGCAACACAGTTTACACATGCCTATTACCATTCCCTGCAAGGAGACATGTACTCAGTGTGTGGAGTTCAACTGGGAAGGAGAACAATGTGTCTGCTCTCAAATCCAGTGACAGTGAAGGCAGCCTAGAAAGTTCTTGCCTCCCACGTCTGAGGCCAAGTTTTCCACCTTGATACTGCCTTGCATTTTGCCAAACTCAGTTTCCTTTTCCTCCCTTCTTTCTCCTGCCCTACTCTAAATAGAATTAAAATGGAACTTTTGAACATTGTGTGCTGTTTCAAACAGCAGCAAATCAAGAAGAGGCACAACTGATTGCCAATATAAATTTTTGCTTTGCTTCCGAGCTTTCAACCCTCTCTCCATTGAGCTGCTTTTTTTCTGCTTTTCCTGCAAAAGAAAAATCTCTTGCCCTGCCCCCCACAAATATATATATTGCTATTTTACAGTTTATTATTGAAGTGTCTTAATTATGCAAACATTCTGAGAAAGAAAACTGGAGAACACATAAGGAAGAAAAGTTTCTCATTTTTTGATCTGAGATATCCTTACCCCTATTAGTTAGCAATCAAGCTTCTAAAGTCCCATGTTTTTAGAGAATTGACTGGTTATAAGGTGAGATGAAGGGGAAAATAAATATTTAATTTGGAAATGTCAAATCTAGTCAGGCTCCATAGAAACAAATGTGACATCAGTCCACAGAGGGAACTTTCCTTGGTATCTGAGTTGGCTAAGAAAGAGGGCTGCTCAAACTGACCCTAAATAAACACACCTTGTTCAACAAGCTAGAAAACACAAAATGTCTCTTTGCCCTTAACTGGATATTTGCTTTAGCAAAAGTGAGGGGATAGGACAGAGTACAAATCTTCTCACTAGAAGCCAAAGTTTTTGAAAAAAGAAGTTTCCTCCACGATGATGTTTTTGCATCTGAGGCATATAACATCTTTTGAATTTTTCAATCACACTGTACTAATGTCCTTTCTTCTTTTCAGATTATCTCACTGCTACATAGCAGTAGAGACAACTTCATGCTTCACAGGAGGAAAAGTGCTCTGGCATTTAGGGTGTGAAGGAATGTTTCCTTTCATTCCCTTCTCCAGCAGGAAACACAGAGAAGTACTGTGCTCCTTTTTCAAATATTAATACTTCCATTTTTATTTTGGTAGGAAATGGCCTCCACATCAAGTGCTCAAGTGGTGAATTTTCAAAGGCAGAGTTCCTTTCTATCAGAAACCCAAGCCGTGAGTGTGTTGTCACAGCATTTCAACCAGCCAGGGTCGTGAACTGCTAAGATGGGGACAGAAGCTGTTGCAGTTTGGTAGCAGAGCCTCAAGACTTATATTTAAAACAGTTGCCAGCTGAAATACTTTTATTCAAACATAAAGTTACTGAGAAACAGTGCAAGGCACAATGCACCACCAACGAAAACTGTTCAAATAAATCCTACCCCTGTTACAAAAGCCCTTAATTTTGGGAAACTTTTGTTCTATGTGTGCCAAATGGAAGAAAATGAACCTGAAAACTAACAGAGCCCTGAGAGTGTCCCTCCCAGATCTGCAGAATAACGCAGAAATTTGGTGTATTTGTGTGCAGGGAGAGCATGCCTGGGAGTACAGGACTGGAGAAATTCAGCCGTTCACTGATCCACACTTAGTGAAACAAGCAGGCAGAATTATTCTGCAAATGTCTGAGGCATGGATGAGAAAAGCAGCTCTCTCTGGCCTTTTATATCAGAAAGTAGATGAAAAAGACTCTGAAAGTGGCCTCCAGATGACAAGTCTTCTAGCACAAAAGCCCCTTAGAGATGCATAGCATATCCTTCAGCTGAGCCTTTTAGTGAGTTCAGTCTCCTGATGGCCCTTACAAGTGTCAGAAATTGTGACCATCTTTTTTCCTCTAGGTCTTAGCAATGATAGTTCAGCAAGTTTCCTGGGGGAAGGTTCATTCCTGACTGTTTGTGATTAGTAGCTAGAGCACTTTCTTTTTCTTCAATCCCATAATTTTCCCCAAAGATGTTAACTCCAAGGCTGAACCTGCTTCTTTTTTATACAAAAGGGTATTGAATATTTTGCCATAATGTATTGTAATTTTCCCTTGAAAGGATATTTCATTGTACAGCTCAGCACATAAAAGTTTGAGAATTCCAGAGTTAACATTTATCTTTGATACCTTGGTTTGCCTTCCCATGGCTCAAACTTTAGGACATTATCTATTAATAGTTAACATTTTGGCTCCTCCTGGATCTCTGTTTCACTCATTAAATGGCTAGTTCCTCATTTTTCTTTCCTTTTCATTTCTGGTGAGGCCTGATTTAATGCATAACAACTCTTATTTACTGCAATGCTTCCCAATCCTCCCCTCAGGATAGAAATAGCAATTTTGCAATGTATCACCACCAAGTTGGACATGTGCACACAATGAATATTCATTAATCCTCCCTGAAAGAACACTTTGTGTAGTGATGTGCTTTTTCTGCTTGAACTTTCACCTAAACTGCATGGGGATGCAATGCTGGGGATTTGTTCATTGGAGGTACTGCCAGCCAGCACATAACAGGAACTTTGATTTTTCAGAGCAATTACTAATTATTAACAACTAATTTTTTTGTGATGGAGATCTGAGCAACCTGGTCTTGTGAAAGGTGTCCCTGCCCAGAGCAGGGGGCTTGGAACTAGATGATCTTGAAGGTCCCTTCCAAGCCAAGCCATTCTATGATTCTATGACTCAATTATTCTAGGATTCTATGACTCTATGATTCTAGGGTTGTATGTTTCTATGATTCTATGATCCAATGATTTACACCCTGGTATAATCCATGCAGATTACAAACTTGGGTCCATTTGCAGATGGGATTTCAGCAGGGCTGGGTGTGACCTACCTCTCCTACCAAAGCAAAAATACAATCCGAATAGATAAAAGTTACATTTAAGTGACAAAAATGGCAATCCTGCAAACATACTGCTCACATCTGGAGTGTCTTGGGATATAGAAAGGAAACAGGATATTGGATCACAGCAGAAAATAATGAGAGTGAGGTGTGCTGACCTGGGCACAGAACAGAGACATTAAAGCCTTCAGAGGATTCTCCTGCTCTACATGTTTATTCTGTGTGTGTGTTCTCTTTCTCTCCCCTTTTCCTGGAGGTAAAATGATATGAGCAATGTTTTCTTATGCTCTGTGTTAGCTAGGCTGTATGTTCCATTATTGATAATAGAGTCTATGAAGTATACATTATATCTAGGATGGCTTGGGGTTTATTGGGTTTTTGTTTAGTTGGTTGTTTTTTTTAAAAATTCCAGGTCTGGGTTCTCAACCATTTTTTAAAGTATCTCATATCATAACTATGTCTTTCTCCCAAGCTATCTGCAGTACTTCCTGCAGCTAAGAGATGGGTTAGAAAAATGAACTCGCTGTGCAGGTTGCCAGATGCACATCTGATGATCTAATTGTTTCCAGTTGAGAACAGACCCATAAATCAGGCTACCAGCATTTCAGAAACTTGTCCAAACCAAGGGCAAATGACAAGGCACTCACTTCCCTCCCCACTATGTACCTTATATTGGTAGTGACAATGGATACACGACAGGAAAGGCATGATTCTCTTCCTGTTGATGTTCCTTAAACCCTAGAAATATTTTGCCACTTGCCTATTGTACTGTTCCACCTTGCTGTTGTGTGTTGCCTTTCCAACTGGAAGAACTTTGGGGCAAGACTGTGAATTTCTTTGTATATTTTAACTCCTGTATTTTGATGCTCTGAATTCATTAAATTTGGATACTGTCTGGGTGATGCCACAGCTTGTGATTGTGGACAGAAGTACAGCCAAGCCATGTAATGACTATGCCTGGATTGTACAGAAAAAAACCAACAACCCAAACCCACAAATTGTGGCTTTGTGTAATCCTGGGAGTCCAGGTGCCTGGGAGGAGGAAGGTTTGGAGCTAAATTGCTTTGAATTTGTTCAATTTTAGAACACTGCCGTCTTGGCCTATACTGTCAAGAACAACTTTATGGTAAATACTGCAGGTTCTGGTCAGGTATAGTCAAAATAATGCCTATACTAGAGATTAATGCTCATAAACCCAGCAAATTTATGACTGTTTGGTATGGAGACTAAACCCCCCTGGATCTTTGAAGGAAACAAGTCAAGTATGTCAAGATCCCTGGATCTCAGGGCCAGGAGTTGGACTTGATGATCCTTGTGGGTCCCTTCCAATTTAAGATATTCTAGTCTAGTCCAGACTAGTCTGTAAAAATGTCAGCAAGAAAAGAGAGACTTGACCATCAAGACAGCACAACATTATCTATGTCAAATGCAGCTCCTGACTAAAGAGTTCATTTGGGATGTGAATATATTAAACATCAATGTAAGGTATCACACTACTAAAAGCCTTCTGTGTTTGCTGTATCTTTGCAATATAATGTTTATGTTTAGCAAAGAGCTGTAGTGTGGTCTCCACAACAATATTTGATGCTGTAGTTTATTAAATCAGTCATAACAGTGCAAAATCTGAAGGCCCATACTCCACTCCAGTGATTTTTAGACACATCCCAAAGAGTCTTGAAGGGGAGCTCAGTCAGAGACCTTCATGTAGGTGCTGGAGAGAGAGATGAAGATGTTAGATATTTACAACACATTTTTAAACTCACCTTTTGGTTTGGTGAATGGAGGCCAAATCTCATGTCTGTAAACTCTGAAGGTCTCATGCACAATATGAGAAGTGTTCCACAGCCTCACTTCCTTCCAGAAATGGTCCTTTTCACCCAGAAATTGTGCCACCCAGAAGGCCTATGCCACAGCTTGTGCATTTGCACAAATAGAAATATACACCTTCCCCAACTCTCCTTCAGTTTTTACTGACACTTGCTTTGATTGCTTAATTAATTTTGCATTGTTTTTCCATTTTTTTTTTTTGAAAGAACTCCCCTTCTAATATGGTCAGTCCTATGAATCCTAAGTTTATTATAAGAGAAAAAAATCAATAAAAAACAGAACTTAAAAAAGACTGGGCTTCTCACTGAAAAACTGCAAATCTCACCAAAAAATACCTGACCTGAGGTTATATTGCAATTTCTTTATTTTACCACCATGTTACAATTAATCAGCTTTTTTTCCCAGCCCACCTCAGAGTTTTACTACAGGAATTGATTTTGAGATGTGAATTATAAAGAAATAGCTCCCATGACTTTATTAAAATCCATCTAGATTGGATGCTCTCCCTGCAGTCATTTATCCTGGTATCTTCTCAGAAAAGCAACTGCATTCAGTTTTTTGTTTGCACAACTTCTGAAGATTACCTTCATTTTTCTTTCCCGATTTCCACTAAATATTTAACAGCTTGTGTTTAATGCCAGAACTCCCACATTATACCTGATCATCTCATATCTGATGGCTTTAATTCCAAGTTATTGGAATTAATTGACACTGCATGTATTTCAGCTATCCTTTAGAACAGTCAGCTTGGAAGGCTGCTGCAAGTAACCATTAACCAATGGATAAAATGGTTTAAACTGCCAACACAGTGTAAGAACTTGTATCCTGTCCACAAACTAAAGTTTATTTCTGAGCTGTTTTGGTGTTTTTGAAATACTAATGATAGTCACTCAACTGTTGCCTGCAACTTCACACCAGGTGATGTAAATCAGAGAATTGTGTGCTTCTTCAGATGTAGCTGTAGCACAGTCATTTTCATACCTTCAAAATGCTGATCAAAAGGAGAAACAAATATATGCTACAGCTGGCACCCTGAATTATGCTATGTGAAGTAAATACTTGCATTTGAACACAGTTACTTTGAACCCAGTGAGCTGGAGTGAGACAGGTTGAATGCATTAGGGACAGAGAATTGTATTTCATTTGCAGCAAATAATTATTTAAGCCTGGGAGAATTTATTTTCATCCCTATGCTTTTCATATTGCCCTCTGCCCTTAAAAATCTACTCTCAGACTACTGTCTCTGCTGAGATAAAAAGAACTTGTAGCAAATGACTTTATTTACTTGTGGCACCATGAAGCTGTTCTTGAGTTATTCTCCGTTTTAATGGCAATGAGTAGACATTGTTGACTTCAGGCATTGAGCTAAATAATTTAACCATGATAGCAGCACTAAACTTAATATAATTATGTCATGTTAAAATGCAAGGTTATAGTCTGCTGTGATTGTATTGTAATTAAGGCTGTAAGGACTCCTCTGCCCTGCACAGAGTAAAATAAAAATAAAAATAAAAAAATAGAACTACAAAATCTTCATAGCAACAAGGGCACATTACTAACAGCTCTGACTTTATATCTTTCCAAAATGAGAGTTTAAAATGAGAACCTGCAGCAGGGCTAGAGACTACAGCAACAAGGCAGCAATGGAGAAGTACATAGCTTTGGTGGCAACACAGGCTGTCTTGTACACTGTGTGTCAGGGGATAAAAAGGCTTTGTATCTTCCTCTGCTGCCCCAAGGATAAATTCATTTTACCTGATTCATAAAAAGTGATCCAATCTCAACAGTCTTCCCTGCTTGGGAGTCCAGCAAGATACAGAACAGATGACTCAGGAGAGAGAGTGAAGTTATCCATTATAAACACCTTCCTCTTCCTCCCCAGTATTTGCAGTCCCAATGTTTAAGGAAACAAGCATCTTAGTGCTGCTTGTAGGGTAACATTAGTGACACTACTTGGAGAGGGGCTGCCTTCCACTCTAACCAAATGTTGCTGCTCCTCAGTACAGCATGACAGCATCTTATCATTATTTTGCAAATGTAATGGTTGACTATAAGTAATGCAATATATAAAGAAAGATATAGAAGCAAAATCCTGGTACATCCTCCTGCATATTTGCTGAAAATGTGACTACAGTGTTCCTATTGTGTGTTTATAACACAGCTTAGAATCTGAGGCAAAGGGAACAAAAAAGTTCTCTCCAATACAAACACAAGATTAAAAGACATGGACAAGGTTTACAGGGCTGTGAAGTCTCTTGGTGAAGCCAGGCTGCACTGACTGGTGTTGTGGGCCCAAAACAAGGGGAAACATTTATGGCAGGCTGTGCCAATTCACACAGAGCTTACTCAGGTCCCAGAGCCCATTGCTTCTCTCTTCTATGAATAAATAAACAGACTTGCTCTTCCTTACAGCATGTGGCCAAAACACTGGCACATGCTGGCATGATTTCCACTGGACAATATTCACATCTCAAAGTACTCTAAAGAGTTTGTCATTCTTTTGGACAACTTGTGGACTCTACATGGTCAGGAGAAGGCATTCACAATGAAGCTGTGTGTGGCTTTTAGAACTTAATGAAAAGACTTTTAGCACCTGGTAGGTTCAGGCTGTTGGTGAGCAAAATTATACTTCTGACAGGTCACAAAACAATTGAAAGATTTATAGAGACATGGCTGAAGGGTTGTACTTGTGAAGGAAGGAGAATAATTTTTTTATTGCTTCAAGGAAACATTTTCACTGAAATGAATTACTGTCATGAGAATCAGAGTGATTTAGCTAAGAATTTGAGCACTGCACTAATGATCTTTTCTTACAGTATTAAGAATAAATGTTCCATGGCCTCTGGCTCCAGATGAGATGACTGTGACACAGGAGCTGCACAGGGCAATGCAGAGAAGGAACGTGAGCAGGTGCCACTATGAGGCTCTGTCCCTGGGTGGATGTTTGCTTTTATACCACATTCTCTACACCCTCCTGTAGCTAAGACATGTTCTTTCTGCAGAACAGTAAATCCCAAAGCAAGCCATCAGTGTGCACAAGAGCATTGTCTCCTGTGTGCTCTTGGACACCTATTATTTTCACCTATTATGGTGAAAAAAGAAAAAAGAATATTAAAAGGAAAAAAACCCAACAACCCAACATTCCCAATAATTTACTGCTCCATGGAGCTGGTTGGAAGATTTCCCCTTCCCACACAACCATTTCCTCAGCCAGCGTGGTCTTGCAAGACCTGAAGAATCCACTAGAGACTCTTGGATACAAATAATGTGAGAAGTGCTCTAGAGCACTGTATCTGCTTCAGATACATCCCAGAAAGCACAGTGCTTGCCACATGATTGCCTAATGTCCTGTATGGAAGTCCTGCCTTTTGTCCCTCACGTCTCTCACAGAACAGGCTGCTGACTCCTGCAGAATTCATGGTGGCTGTTTGAAGAGGTCATGTTCCACAGTGCTTGAAAACAGCACAGGTCAAGGTTGGTAACATGATTTGATGGAGCCTAATAGGTTTGTTCTGCAAATCTTTTGCGGTGTGTCTTGCTGGGGCTTTTTAAGATGAAGTCAAGCAGACAATGTCACACCTCACCAAAATGTATCCAGCTTCAAAACTGTATCTAACTCTTAGAAGTATTATTAACATGCAGACAGCATGTTTCCTGGTATGAAATGATATATTTCCTTGCTTCTTAAATGAAGCATAATCTGGGAGGTATAATTGCAATAGATGTGAAGTAAACTTGGAGCTGTGGGTCATAAATCAATAAATAACTCAGCCTGCAGCCTCATGGTTTATTGATTCACAAGCTGTTTATCCCCCACCACTCACAATATATTCTACGTAAGATGCAATTATTGCTGAATTACCTCTTTTTTGCATGTACATAGACTTAGACATCTCATCAGAACAAATACATATTGCAAAGATACAAGAAACCTAGCAAGATGGCTATGTTGTCTTTGCTAGTTTTAAAAGTTTATTAAATTCATTTGAGACTTATACAATCCTCACCCAGCATATTCATTTGGTGATTACAATCACACCATTATTGTCATTACTTGGAGCATTTAGGACTCGTCAGCCTGGGTGAAATAGATTGTGCTTGGCTTTTTCTGCCTGGGGAAGTGATGCACCTCTGAGCAAATTGCAGGCTGAAGCAAAACTGAACTGATATTCCTGAAGTCAGTCTAAGTACAGTCTTTAGAAAGGGCTGTTACTAAGGGAAATTCAGATTGTGCTACATATGGGTGCAGAATCTTTTCAGTCATTTGGGAAAGAACAGCGGACTTGATTCCATGTTTGCTTTGAATTTCTGCTCTCACATATCAAGAAAATCTGCAGAACTGAGGAGCTGAGTATACCTATGCAGGGAAGGAATACAGTTCCCTAAAACTGTCAGTCCAGCAGATTGCAAGAGACACTGCAGCAGTCAGAGCAGCAGAAGCAAAAAGCAGCAGCAAGAGGACACATGAGGAAACTCATGGACAAGTAGAGACTTGAGCAAACAGGGAAATTATTCCCTGAAAAACAGAGACCTGTGGATGGTTAGAAACAGCATGAGGCAGAGCCTGCACTGGCAGTGCAGAATATTTGAGCAGGCCAAACCCATTAGCCCAGGAGAGTCCAACAGGCGAGCATTTTGCAGTGGGCAGGTGCCCAGCAGTGGAAAGTAGTCGGTGGCAGCATTGTGACCACCCAGAAAAGGGCAGTGTCCTCTGCTTTTCCTGAGCTTTTAGCACCCAGTAGAAACAATGCAGCTACACAGACAGAGCTGCTGCTCGAGCATGTGACCACCCAGGCTTCTGACTGGGGGATGGATGGATATTCTGAGAGGTGGAAAGTGATTCCAAGCAAGCCTGTGGGAAAGTGTGACCAGATTGATGACCTGCTCTGTTTGGTGGCTGAGCCACAGGAGGAGGTGGCAAACCGATCAGAATTCCAGAATCTGCCAGAGAGAGATTGGTCAATGGAGCTGTACTCTGCCATCTCTGATGCATGGAAGCCAACTCAGCATGGCCACTATGGAAAAAGGCTCAGGATCTGCTTTGTGCCAGGAGAAAGGCAGCTCTACAAGGGGTCAATAGAGGTGGAAGAAAGGCTATAGCACAGGGCAGAAAGGGAAAGCTCTTCTCACCCTCTAAGATCGAGTTACAGAGTAGGTTTGGGGCTCTTGCTACCTTAGACAAAGCACATGAGGTAGAGGAGGAACCTATGCAAGAATTCTTGCCAAGGTCAGAGAGACCAAGCCCTTACAACAAAACCTGCAACAAACCAGCTCCCAGAAGAAACAACAGTGAGTTGTGGTCATTGGTGGTTTTCTCTTTTGTGGAACAGAAGCATCCTTTTGCAGACAGGACCCTCTCTTCAGGGAGGTTTGCTGCCTCCCTGGGGCACAAATCAGGTGTTTCATCACAAGACTGAAGAGTCTATCACAACCTTCAGACTATTTTTCATTTCTACTCTTTCACATGAGTACTAACGATGGTGCTGAGGGAGGCACCCACGTGGTGGATGAAGGGAAGGTGGTGGATAAAGCTTTTCTGCATTTTAGTGACAAGTTGATTTTGCAATTAGCTATAGTAGACTGATTTACGAACAGTGCCAGGCAGAAGAAATCCTATTTTAGCTCCAAAATTTGCAGTGTCATTCCCTTTTCTTTTAATTAAATGGTAACGATTTGTTTTATGACCAATATGGCACTATTTAATTGACAAATAGTACAATTTTTTTCTATTTTTTTCCCTCTTGGAAGAGATAAAGACCTCATTACTCATCAGGAGAAAGGCCTTATAGTGCTAGCAATTAAAGAAGTCTACATGGCAATGGGTCAGAAATACCTAAATCATTATGTGTGTCTAATAGTAACATTCCTGAATTGTTACAGATGCTGGAAATTTTCAACTCCCAGAGCTAACTCATCTCTCAGCATTAGACAATCTATGCTTTCCTAGCTCAAGGCAACAGGATAATGGTGAGGGAAGGCCAAAAATTTGTCACATATCCTGTTTTGTCTAATCTTCAAATGGGGGCATGGAAAATTGTATGCAGAACATTGTATGCATTAAATTTTTTTTCACATATCACTGATAAACTAAAGGAACAGAGCTTTTTGCCTAACTGTTATATAAACTTTCAGGCACTCAACCTATGTATCAATCAATGTATCCTTGTGTGAGAGTCTGATTCTTTCATACATACATCCAAATGGGTAAAGATCACCAGTGATAGTGTCTGTCATAGTAAAATACTTACCTATTCATTATTATGAGTTTCAAGATAAGCAAGGGAAAATAGAAGTTATGCATTTACATGAGATGTTTTTGATTTATTCATTTAAAATTAGTTTATCTTATCTGAAAATTGAAAAAAATGGCTCCACTGCACCATCCCTTCTCCAGATATCCAATATATGAATTTCTGCATTCTTACAGTCTTTTCTGTGGAAAAATTTTACTGTGTTACAGAAAAGATACTGAAACCTAAAATACATGTAAGCCCAACAACTGACATCAGATCAAGCACTGAGAACTCCCCCACTCCTGACCGTATTTCACTTTGTGTTTGAGTTGCATCCAGTCATGATAACGAGGACTAACAGATTGACAGATGAGATTGTGTGATAGATAACTTGCAGTTTGTCATCTTGACAATTCACAGCAGTGAAACCAGCTGCTATTGCACTATAATGCATTGCTTGCTCTGTCTTATTTATTATAAGCCATGCACAAACCATGCACATTTTTTACAGATCTAAACATTTCTACTTATGAAACTTGTAGGACAGCCCAGAGCAGTGGGCCAAGCCCAAGAAGCAGCAGGTGCTGTAGCTGTTGATGGATTTCTGAAATCCATCATGGACTGAAAGAGCAGTTGGCAGAAGAGTCATTCTTTGTGTTTGGTTGGGTGGCAGGAACAGCCTGAGACTGAGGACAGAGCCACTCGAGATAATGTGTAAACAGTTTGTAACAGTGACAGGGTAATCGATAGCCCTGGTGTGGATTCACACAGCTGGTTACCCTGCATCTGCTCAGAGCATGGAGTGAATGATGGAGGCTTCTCCCAACACTCTTATCCATTCACACATCTCCATTACGGCTGGACAGCATGTGTAAAAGTTATTTTATGGGAAGCTGAAAATAAAAAGAGGGGGAAAAGCTACAAACACCCGGCTACAAAAGAAATCTGATTAGGTACGTGTCACCTTGTGAAGTAAAGCTGTCACTCACACAGGTTGAACTCAGGAAAGCTGCCACTAATCCTGCTAGATCACAGGTATAAAAGACTGCGTGCTTTAGACTGTCCAGACTGTCTAAATTCAGCAATAATTGCATCTTATGACCAAGTCATGCATATGCTAAGCATGGCACAGTGAGTGGAAGAAAGGAGTGGCAAGTGTGGGACCCCACTACTGCATGACCCAGTAGAGCCATTGTTTCACATTACAAACTGCTATCAAAGCATAAAACCTACAATTTAATCATGCTAAATATGTATTGAGGTCAATGTACTTATTAAAAAATTGATTATGCTTGCTATTTTCTCAATTAGTTGCTATGCACTTTAAACCTTGCTTTTGTGTTTATTTTTTTTCTTAGAGAGTAGAATTCCATGCAACCAAATTAAAACCTCTTGGGCAGACCTGTGATATTGACTTATTTTATAAACCCCTTTGGAGCTCAAGTATTGATTGTTGTGCCTCGTTCAAAATATTGACTTTGTATATTCAATGTCATCTGCACCATAAAACGATCAAATATTTTAATAGTCGCATTATTGCTAGAACTGTGATGTGTTTCTCCAAGCTTAAAAGTGAATATTTGTCAGTGCTCAGAGCCTATTTCTAAATAAAAACAGCCACAGCATTGGAGAAAGGCTTACTGAGATTGATCTGTAACCAGCAGAAGTTTTACATTTTCACACTGTGGGAGTGGAAGCAAAGGGCATGTATGGAAATAAATAAGAATCAAATGGATATGCAATTTTAATTCCACAGTTTCACTTGAAACTGAGATAGATTTTCACCCAAGTTGCAGACATTAGAAATTTTATATCCAGTAAGATATAATATTTTTTAATATATTCACACTATGTAGAAAAGTTGCTTCCAAATCCTCCCACTGAAAAAAATCACCACTACAAGCCTAAGGTCCTTCTGTCCCAGTGAGATTTATCACACTTTTTTCTCCCCAAGAACAATTTTACTCCACTGGAACAGATTATGAAGAGGAAAGATGATGATTTAAACTACTGAAACCTTCAGTTCAGGACTGGATCCCCTTTTGTGAAGATGTTCCAGTAAGTTAGGGGACTGTATTCAGCAGCAGTTTGATCAAGTTCTCAGGATCTAGCACAGTCCTCCTGTGTCATCTCTCCTGCCAAAGGAAAATACCATTCTGCATTCACACTTCAGACACTGGAAGTACAGAGCTCCAAATCTTTTAAACCCTAAACCAAGCTCACATACACTGCTTGAAGCTTATTAGAGCCACACTGCAGCTGTGCTATGCTGATCCATGCAAAGGGAGAATAACAGCAGACCAAAACAAATCAGTGCCCAGGCTTTTAATTTTCTCTCTATGATGAAATGAGATGGTTTCCCATGGAGAAGCACTTACTGATCAAAGGTTTTCTTGTCTTGTGAGGCCAAAAAGGCCAGCAGAGGTGACACCATTATTCTTTTCCTGGAGGAAAAACCTTCTTCTAAGGCTCTGGTTGGGACAGGTTCTCTGATAGAGCAGTATTCAAACTCTCTGAAATGTTTGTGCTAACACAAAAGCTGGAAGAGTGCCAGACTGATCAGCTAAGCTATAGAACAAGGCCTTCATGTTACAGAAATACCAGACTGTGACTCAGACTGTGTGACAGAGGAGTGTCTCCAGTCTTCAGAAATCTGCCTACTGAGAAACTAGACTTAGACACTGAGGGAATGTGACAAAAGTCCTTGAGGTGAAATGTTAGTGCACTGAATTCCAGCTGTGTTGAATGCCACAACCGCCCCTGTGTCAGTTGGTACTTTGTGGGGGTCTTTCCCATCTGAATTTATGGTCACTATTTATATGACCATGGAGAAGAGAGAAGTATGAACAAGTTCCAGAGAGATTATACTCACAAGACTGCCATGCTAGTGCTGGTTATCAAAAATTCAAGGCAAGGGGCAGATATGTTAGCCATGGGGATTGCTTTGGCTTTTTTCACTAAGTGTGTCATTTTGAGTCATTGAAGGGATTTAAACAATAATTGCAAGTATGAATCGCAATGCAAACTCAATTTTCTATGAAGAGAAGCAGTTTTATGTAGTGTAATATTGTATGGGTAAGATAATCACCTAAGAACCAGTAAAACAATAATCTGCAAGCTATACAGCTAGGGAAGCATAAAGATTGAATGCCATTTTATGTGCTTTAGCAAATGATGGCTCAATGTCTGGCATATATCATGTGATTAAAACAAACACAGAGAGTGCTATGGAGAATTTGTGGGTGCTGCTTAAAAAGTGCTGTTTTGTGTTACAGGGAAAGTCAATACAAGTTATTTCACTGACATAGCCCTGGGAAATTTGCAGAATTCACACAGTTCTGCAACTACAAGTCATGGCAAGTAAGCCTTCCAAAACCTGTCTTTCACCTGTCACCATCACTTACTCTTTTCTTAATTGTTTGTATGCAGGAAATGAAGTAAGAGGCCAAGAGAATACCCAAACCTATGCTCTAAAACTATTGTTGTTATTAATAACAAACCCACTGCATATAAATATTACATGGTGGTTTTATATGAGTGAAGACAATTATGCTGACATTATTTGAGCAAAGGAAAAAAAAAAAGATCTTTAGCCTAGAGAAAAGAAGGCTGTGAGGGGACCTCATAGTAATCTTCCAGCCTTAAAGGGACCTTACAGGAAATATGGGGAGGAAGGCTTTATTAGGGAATATAGTGATGAGGAGTAACAGATTTAAACTGAAAAAAAGTGTAGATTTAGGTTGGGAAGAAATCTTTTACTATGAGCATGGTGAGACAGTGGAACAGGCTGCCTACAGAAATTGTGGATGCTTCATGCTGGGAAGTGTTCAAGGCCAGGTTGGATGGGGCTTTGAGCAAACTGGTTTAGTGGAAGATGTCCCTGCCCATGGCAGAGGATTTGGAACTAGATGATCTTTAAAGTCCCTTCTAACCCAAATTATTTCATGGTTCAGTGGCTCTATGGCATGAGTTGAACCGTGAAATTCAGCTTCCCAAAGAATGTTGCAGAAGATAAAATGCATGTAGATTCAAGAAGCAATCAGGTATATCCAGGGAAGCAAAGCCCATAAAAGCCATTAAATGCACAGACATAATTTCCTCCAAGATGCACCTCAGACACTGACAAGGATACAGGAGAGAATTCTGGGGACACGTGACATTTTACACCTTTGTCCTCTCCTTTCCTGGTATCTGTCACTGGTCACAGTCAGCAACTTCCAATATGATAATCTAATATTTTGCCTCTAGGTCCTGTTACTTCAGTCAAAACATATGAACAGATTATTTATTTCCTCTTTCTCCCTTAAATTGCTATTAATCTTGTGCTGGTGCTGGTCATGTCTTAGCCTGGTGCTGACTTGAGGCTGGAGTCAGCTACAGCAGAGGTGGCTGGGTGTGGTATTCACATGCCCACCGAACGGAGAGAAGGAGAGAAAAGAGTGATCAAAACAATTCCTATCTCATCTGCTGCTCCTGTGTTTTTGAACATGTGAAATGTGCTGGAAGATTGTTTACCCAAGGTGATTGCTTGACTGGATTCTGGTGGTGGTGTTTTGATTCATTGACCAATTGGATCCAAGTGTGGGTGTTGGGACTGTTGGCAGACAGTCATGAGTTTTTGAGTAGTAGTTAGTTAGAAATATGATGAAGTACAGTATGTATCTCTTTAATATAGTTGTAATGTAATATAATACAGTTTTAATAAAGTGAGTGTTCAGCATCCCAAAGCCTTGGAGTCAGATGTCAATCATCCCCAGAGAGTGGGGTCGCCTGATTTTACTGCAGCTGGGGGCTGCAGAACATCACAGAGCATTTCTGTGCTGTGCTGTGCTAAGGCAGCACAGTGGGAACCTTTTCCTGCTGGAGAGTCTGCCCTAAAGACTACTCTGTTTCATGGATAGCATCTTGTCATTTTTTTCTTCCAGCCTGTAAGCTGTATTTATGGTAGTGACTTAGATGTCCCTGGATTTATTTGAGACTGCAGTGTTAGGTGCTGCCAGGGAGAGAAATCATCTTATAGTCCTTTTGAGAAGGAAGGACACCAAGCCATGCAGCTCTGGGGCAGCTGGGATTGGGAAGCAGGGTCAAGCCTAATGTTAGAGAGGGAGACTCTCTGCAAATGCACCCCACCTGCTCCACAGAATAGATTTTGGGAAGGGGGTCATAGATCTCTGACACCCAGGGTTTGCAGGGCTGGGGTGAGGTCTGTCCACAGATTATTTGTAGAAGACTAACTTTTAATTATGGCAAGTCAAGGACCTGACAAAAAGTGTCCTTCAAAATCACCAGTACCACCATATGGGCATGGCCTTCTCCAAATTCTCTCCAGTCAGATGCAGGCACAGTTGAAACAAAAGGGCTATATGGTAATAGGGGCAACACAAATATAAGCCTCAAAAGCACACAGCCAAAGCACTAGGATAAGAGAGTCAGAGGCCTTTATATAGACCTGGTTAATCTATCTTTCTTTCCCAGGCAGTATATAAAACTTAAGACTAAAATGATCCAAATACCATAGATGGTTTCTACCACAGGCCTTTAAAATAAATAAGCTAAATACTCTGCTATCCCATACATTCAAAAGGATTGCCCTCAGTTATATTTGTCCAAACAAAATAGAAATGGTACTGATTGTGTAGTCAGGTGTCATGTTGAGGACATATACAGGAATGGTTTGGCAGTTCTTGTTTAAAAGAAAGTCTAAAAGCAGAAATGAAAGAAAGGGACTCTTAAGGGAGACACAGCCTGTCCTCCAGGCAGCAGCAGCAAGGTCATATCCAGGCTTAACAAATAAAGAAGTGTCCATTCCTGCAAAGCTGTTGCTCTATTTCTGAAATTACTGCCTGAAGTTACTTAATCATTATGCACAGAACAGGAGTGTGGTGTTGCTGTTGTCAACTCCACCCTGCTTCTTGCAGCATTCCCAATACCAAAATCTCTCCTAGAAACAAATGCAGACGTACAAAATAATAGGAAATGCTTCCCAGAAACTTTATTCTAAATCAAACATGGGTCCCTACCCACAGCAAATATGACAGTCTTCAATTCCTCAATAAAATACCACAAGAAATCTGTTACAGACGAGGGATCTGAATCTACAGTCTTCTTTATGTGTAAAATGTGTCTTCTTTGCATATCTTCCTTTATCCCATAGAAGCAAGGAAAAAAAAGGATGGAAAATATGTCATTAAAATTTACACAGATCTTGAGTTATTATTAAAAAGAAAATCCAAACCAAACAGAAATACAACTGTCATCTGTTAGTGTTGAACATCTCAGTGTTGAACAGATGGCTACAGCACAAGAAACTCATCACACTATTTATTAGTAAATTGAAAGGCATTTGGGTAGCAATCACCATAATCATCATTTTCATAAGCCCTATAAATTGCAATAAGCTTTTAGAGAGCAGTTTACTTTACAGCATAATTGAGAATGGGTATCTTCAGCTTATCCACCCAAAAGCTAGAATGTCAGTGCATCTTTAACAGGGAGTTTGACTACAGATAAACAGACCATTCAAAACAGACACTCGTTCAGAGAAAATTCCCCTTGCTTTACTCCCAAATGTCCCTGAAGTTAGTAAAATCTCCAGAAGAGTTTCACTCATTATCATGGGGAAAAAATCACTTATATTTCTTTCCTTTCTTTTTATTTATTTGTTTTTATGTAAGTTTTGTGTCCAGAATGCTTGCAATCTCACCTCAAAGAACAGAATTTTTATCTGTTCTCGTTTTTATTTAAATTTAAATTACGTGTTTTGGAATTTTCCCTGGAAAACATCATCTTGGCCTGCAACCAGCCTGAAACCAGCAGGTGGAGCCAAATCTGCTCCCTGTACACTAAAATTAGCACTTGTTCTGAGTGATGAAGGTGTCTCCATTTTTCAGCTGGACAAAAACCACCTGGCTTTTCCTGCAGAGCCTTCAATCATATCTCCCCATTATCACTGCCACTGTATTTAACTGCAGCGGGAGTGTATTTCTGCAGGAAACAGGCTGAGCATTTCACAGCAACAAATATGTCAAATGCCTCTGCAAGGACTCAGCTCAGAGCTCAGTGCCAGGACTGTATACCCAGGCTGCTGATATGCATATGGCCCCAAATCACACAGGCAGCCTGGCAGGATTTAAAAGCCCTGGAGAGATGAGGTTTTATGCACCCTGCTGCTCTACACCAGCACCCAGCTCTGTACCAATGCACACACAGAGGCAAGACACATGGCATACATGCAGCAGTAGGTTTTGAGGTGCAGGGCAAAAATCCCCTCCTATGTCTCATTTATTTTGGCCTTCCCTGCTCAGAACCTGTGTCCCCAAAGGCCTTGTTTTTGTTTGTCACCTCCAGCCAAGCAGCTGCATTTACAAGTGCTCCCCTCACTGCCTCAAGCAGGAACAGACTCACAGAGATCTGCCCTTCTGAAAAGCAGCATGAGTCATGTTCAGATGCAAAGAAGCAGGGGGACTTGCCCATGCTGCCTCTTGACACACTGAGACCAGGGACAGGGAATTCTGACCTTTACAAAGGAAAGTGAGAGTGAATTCTCAATGACAGGAAAGCAGTGGGGATCAAGATTCAGAGCTGAGCCTAATAAAACCCAGGGCCCTTGAAGCTTTGCACAAGGAAGCAAGAAAAAGCTGGAGGGACAGAGGACCCTGAGGCTGAGATGGTGACATCTCTGCTAGAAGTGACATCTCTCCTATATTCCCATAAGTGTTTATGTTATGGGACCAAAATGGGGAGGTGATTGCTTCAGCCCTTCCAAAGGAAGAGAAGATCTGACAGGGAGCACGTGGGGTTTTGATCACCATTTCACAAATTCAGCCCTTGGGCAATATCCAGACAGAAACAGGCAGTACAGAAGGATGTGGGTGGTGGGTTGCCATTCCTGAGAGGATGTGGAGTGAGACCACAAGGTTGTTCCTGGAATTAGTTCTAAAATTGTGATTGCTTCTGCTTTGGCCTCAAGTCTATCTGTGGATCCCACTAACCCAGCTTTGGCTTCCCAGCCCAACTCCACTCATGTCCCTGGAACTCACACAAATTTATCTAAAATCCAGTTGTGGAGCAGAAGCATCTCGCTGTACAATGAGGCAGGCAAGTCTCTGGTACAGGGTCACACTGAGCTCCAGATTCAAAAAGAAGATAGAACTTTCAAAGGAACCTGAGTTAGAGCCTTTGATACCACTCAGAGTTTGGGAACGGGCAGGAAAATCTGGTTCAAGGCAAAAGCTATTCCCTCAGTACAGCAATGATGTGAGCTCTCTAAGAATGTAGGCAGGGTTCCTTTAAATAACCTTTAAAGTGGATTAAATTAGTTGGCAGGCAGCTGGACTAGAACATTATTGTAGGTCCCTTCCTATTCTATTCTATTCTATTCTATTCTATTCTATTCTATTCTATTCTATTCTATTCTATTCTATTCTATTCCATTCCATTCCATTCCATTCCATTGTGCTGGTTGGCCTGGATCAAATTCAAGATCCAGGTAAGGCATTCTCCTAGCTAGACAACATGTCCAAATATGTTACTGTTAGGGACTGGGATTTCAAATTCCAATCAGAAATAAAGATAAGATTTGGACAATAAAAAAGTAGAGTGAAAATAGCAACCCAAATCCTTGGCTCTGTACTATCTGTGTAATCAGGAAGGATAAGGAAAATTAGTAGGAGCTGCTCTATCCATTGTAACAGGTTATTTGGAAAAATATGGTAAAATAGCAGGCCCCCAACAATAGCTGCTTTTTCAGCAGAGTTTGGAGCTATAATCTGGGCTGTATGTAAAGTATATGGCTAGACTTTGAGATCATATGGCTTTGTAAGTAGTAGCTGCTGCTATTTTTGTAGCTTGACTAAACCATCATCACCTCACTTATTTAACTCCATTTTGCAACCATTTTTTTTAACAATTCCAGAAGTTTAGCTTCAGTACCAGAAGCTGCCGGCCATTGTATCTGACTTTACCTGAATGTGCAGAAGTCAGGGCATTGCTGAGCATATGAAAGTCACCTGGGGTTTCACCTGAGTGCCAGATACACACAAACAGACTGCTCACAGACTAACAGGCACTCTGAATTGCTGGCAATATCCCCCTGCTTTGTTAGCAGCCAATGGTTGTTCCCATGCTGGAGAACTATACAACTTTCTTCTGCAAGTTCCAGCTTCCCTGGGAGGCCTGGGCTGATCAGTTCAGCTGCTTTCCCTTGGTTAAATGAACCAGAAAGGAAGCTGGAATGCTCAAGAGGGCCGTGTGGCACAGCTAAACCCAGTCCACACTGCCTGAGCATTATCTATACCAGCTTTCCAGCAGTTTCAGTATTAGCTGAATCAGTGGGGATGAATCCAGTAATTTCATTGGGCTCTGTGTGAACTGTAAAACCAAAAATAGGGACTGAAGCAGCAATGGCATTGTAGGCTTTCTGCATCTGTCAGATGCAGGCCTGAAAAATTCCTTTAACTGAGAAGCTATATTGCTATCCACCACAGAATTTTTGTGCAGTAGCAAATAAGGGGCATATTACTGTTATCTTTAAGAGCACCCACCAATTTCAGGAGAGGGGGATCAGTCCTAGTTAATATCTCTGTGCTTATGTTCTGAGTAGAGTTAAGTAATCTTCATATCTCGCTTGAGCTGAAACAATCCCACTTAATTTCTGAGAAGATCCTCCAACATGTAAACAACAAAGAAAATGCTAGCTGGATATGCTAATTCATTCTTCCACATGGATTAGACCACACATAGGAGTAAACTTTCTGGAGAGACCATAGACAGGGGACTCTTTAGTCATAAGACAATTATTTCAGTATTCTGCAATTTTCAGGCATTTCAGGTTCCCCTCTCCCATCATACCTGTGAATAATAATAAAGAACGTATTTTCAATTATCTTCCCATGGCTTTGCTACATAAGAAAAATTGCAGATATTCTCACCATTCAACAGTAGATCCAGAATTGGTGAAAAACTGAGAGGCAAGACTGAGGAAGCAGTTCATTGTCTTGGACTTAGAATCCATCTGTGCTTTGTGCATCCTCTCCACTGTCAGCTGAACCTGAGGTACAAAGCAAGCACTGTTCTTTGTTTCAGAGGGATCCTGCCTCACTTACAATGTCAGTGCTGTGGATTTTCATCATGCCTAGAAGTAATATAACATTCATCAGGAAGGTCTTACAAAATTACTTTAGTACATTACTCCCTAAGCCATGTCAGTTCCTGCTCTGTCTCTAAGAGCAAGTTCCTAGTGAAAGCATGAAGCATACAGCAGTGCTAAATTTTTTTCTTTTTCTTGCTCTCCCTGAACAGCATTTGCCAACCCACTACACACTTTGTGTGATCAATACCATGTGTAAAGGTATATCATGAATAAATTTTTCCATAAGAGACAAGAGGTTGTACGTTTAAGCATGCAGAATTCACGTGCACACAGTTATTCAACCTCATGTAAGACACAGAGCTGTAAACCCCAATTCCATATCATGGCTGATGAGATTTGACAATGTTCTGGTTCATTATAAAGATCAGCCTTTCAAATTCACTTCTCTAGCTCTGCTCAAACCGTGACATTCTCATTAAATAAATGCAGAGCCTTCTCTCCTAGTTCTCATTAAAGATAACAAAAATGAAGAACATTCCCCTTAGAATTAACTCCAGAGACAGCACTGGGCATGACACTGAAACTAAGTGACCAAACTGTCATCAATATCTCCAGCACAGGTAATTAGGTGGGTTGGTGGGATAGAACAGCCATTCATAGGCATACTAATCCAACACAAGCTATTTCTGGATGAAAAGTCTGTATCACATTTTATATAAGGAGATCTCAGATAAAAACAATATATTAGGAATGGCAGAAGTTTATCTACCCATTAAACACTAACTCACACTACTACCCAGCCTTTTTCACTTGATGTTAATGCAGATTTTATAATTTAGAAAGATCAAAGCACAGAATTTCCTAAGGGGCTTACTTTTGCTTGTAAATTTTATCCTAGTTATACAAAAATTAGGAAATATATCTGGTAATATTTGACATTTGCAACAGATAACAATTTTTAGTAATCTTTAAATATAACATCATAAGAAACAGGAACTAGAAGAGACAAAAAAAAGGTAGGCTAGAAAAATAGATTAATAAAAAAATGAAAAATAGATTAATCAAAAAATATAAAATAGTATTTTCCCAGGGTTAAAAGCAAATGCTGTAAGCCATAAATTTAATCATAGAGTCTATTATTGATACCTAACTGATGGAGGAAATTAATATTAAAGGCAGAGATTTAATAAAGAAGAAGTTCTTTCAGCATAATAAATAGTCAGGTATTTGTAAATCTCTGGTCACAAGTTACACCATAAACAAAAACAACAAAAGAGAAAAGGATATTAGTTACCATCTGGGAGAAAAGGAGTCACTGTAGATCATCCTTGAAAGTGTATATGAAAAATGTAATAAGCAACTGCTTTTCTAGCTATCTGCATTTTAAACAAATCTAAAAAAAAATATAGGCATGGATGCATATTTTTGCATGCATAAAATATTTGGATGTAAATGTGGTTGTTGTAAAAACAGTAATACTTTCTGTTGTTGTTTCTCTTTATTACTGGGTGCTTTGATTTTAGAGGGGTTCCTCTGAAAAATTTCAAATGCTCTTCACAATGTGAACTCAGGAAAGCTGGAATTTTAAAACACAGGTCAAGTGTGTGATGGCAAAATTGCAAGATTATTGACGGGTTTTTGTGCCTGTTTGCTGGCATGCAAAGTTCTAGCATAAAAGCCAGTAAGTGTAATGATATTCAGCTCCTCATGCATTTCAAATACTGTAAGGAAGACTGATATTATTTTCAAATGGGGGTACTGAGACACAGGAAGAGGAAAACAATACTCTAAGGTTCCCTGTCAGCTTGTACAGAGGTGGGCACAAAAGGCTGGCAGGCTTCCTGAATCTCCAATTATCCTCAACCTTGGCTGCTTCCCAAATCCCCCAATCAGCCTATGTCTTGAGCTGCAACTTTCTCCAGTAGAAACAAAGCAGACACTAGCTGGGATTTGCTTTGATGATATGCTCTGCACATGTGTAGAGCCCTTTAACCTGATGGCTCTTGTCCTGACAGGAGCAGCCATACTCACTCCCATGATTTAACAGAGATCTCCATGAATTTTTAAAATCAAGGAGGTCTGACCCAATATCTAAGTTTAGCTTAGCACAGAATTAAGGCCCAAATGCATGGGTAGTGCTGACCAGAGGAAAGCCCATGTCAGGATACCTGGCTTAAATGAAACATTGTAAAATCAGGCTGCACATCACAGAATCACAGAATGGTTTGGGTTGGAAGGATCTAAAAGACCAGCTGGTTTCATCCCTCACCATGAGCAGGGGCACCTCCCCACTGGATCAGGTAGCTCAAAGTGCCATCCAACCTGGCCTTGAACGCTTCCAGGAAAGAGACATCCACAACTTCTCTGGGCAGCTTGTTCCAGGGTCCCACCACCACCACAATAAGTAATTTCTTCCTAATATCTAATTTCTTTGGGCCAGTGGCCTCTCTGCTCCCCACCCCTAAAACCACACCTGCCTCAGCAAAGCCTGGCTGGCTCCCACCTGATGCAAATCTAGCCTGGGCACCTGCCAGCCTAGAGATGTAGTCCTATTGAAAATCTTCTGCTGACAGACTGTGTAAACTTGTCCCTTGACTTTGAAACAATGGAAACACGCTATATTTTTCACAGAGAGAATCATCCATTAAGGTTCCATTGTTCCTTGATCTCCACAGCACTCCAGACTTACTGGAGAACTTGCATTTGACAGCAAAGCCTCCAAAGATATAGAAGCTATTGACCACAGTTCATCATGGGGAAGCAAGCTGAACAACTTGCCAAGTTATTAGTTGTGATGATGGTGATTCCAATTAGGGAAAAGATAATCACTGTTAAAAATTCCCTGCCAATTTCTGTCATTTCTGTCACTGTGGTAAATAGGCCTCAAAGAAGACTTTTACATCTTCAGTTGGAAGCACAGAGCTAAATCCAGCAGAAAGCAGTTGCAGTGCTCTGCTGCTAAACCCAGAGAAGAGGGAAAACAGGGGAATTGATCCTTCTCAGCAGAGAGGGGTGATTAATCTAATGAGGGATGCAGAGCTGTGGGTGTCAGACACAAGTAATGGCCTCCCTCTGACATGGGAAGTGTGCCTCAGGAACTGCAATTCTCTCCATATCCCGGTATAAAAAGGCCCTACAGGGTATGACACTGGGGTAATTGAGCAGCAGACAACCTTTAAGCTATCTACCAGTCTTATTTTCACCACAACTCCCCCTGCTATTTAACTCTGTGGCAGATTTGGCCCTTTTTGCTAGGAACTGTAGTGAAAGCATTCTGAGACTTTATCACCCCAAAAACATGCAGCTTAAAAAAAAGAGAAAAACATGAGAAAAGACGGGCACAATAGCTAAATGAGGGCATAAATGTGGACAGAGAAAGGGAAACTTTGGTAAAATATGAAATGAGTCTAGTGGGTCTCATCTTGTAGATTGGTTGGAAAAGTTGTTACTCTTCACAATAATTCTGCACAATACTGAGCACAAGTGGTGCTAGAGCAATCCAAGCTGTAAAGTTAATAAAACTATTAATGAAATGAAATGAAATGAAATGAAATGAAATTAATATCACTATTAATAAAATTGTAAAAAGAATCTCTAAAAATAGAAGACTATATAGTAACCCCAGCTGGATTGCATGGTAATTTTTATATTTTGGCTAGTGTACAGGCCAAGGATTTATCCAGTTCCACAAGCCACTGGCTTTTCCTGCATCTTTTCAGAAACTATTTATTTTCAGAGGCATACAGAGCATTTTGTTGGCAATGTTTATGAGTATGTGGAGATTTCTGCTGCAAATTTTCCATGAAGTGCTCCAGCAGTTGGCCAATGTGGCCCTGTATGAATGTTTGAGGAGAAGTGAAGCACACAGAAAATACAATTTTTGCTCAGTACTGAGAGATATTTAATGAACTACATTGCCTCTTAAAAAGGCTAGTGCTGGCTGTTATAAAGACAGGAGGGAAAAGTCCTCTAAAAATTCATGAAGTACCTTGGCTATAAAGTGATGTTTCCTTCTGTCTCCAGGTTACTTATAGATGATTTAAACTCTTTTAAGCATATTGAAATCTACTTGTTATTTTGTACCCTATCTGCAATCATTGTGGATATATTAAAACCAAATCTCTCACAAAACCAAATCCTAACGTTATTGGTTCAGTAATTTCTTGTTCCTCTAGTTGCCTTTCTGAAGTTCAAATCATTCAGGTAGCTCTAATTAGGTGGGTTTGAAATTTATTTTTTTCTGGTCTTTTAAAAGGGGCAAGTTTAAGTGTCTGGTCCCTTTCTCTAAAGACAGTATTTTATAAATTTCTTATATGTATTTTCTGATTTATCTCCAACTGAAATATCATGATTTCCATTTGCATTCCTAGTACTTTTTCACCTGTACATTTTCCAGATACCAAATCAACTTGGTTCATCAGTTTCAAAAGGAAGTAACATTTTAATTTTGCTATTTAAATCCTTCAAAAAACACCTGTTACAGCAGATGATCAGGAAAGGACACAGTTACCAGGGGGGTATGGAATCACCAACATGCTCATACTTTCTCAAGTATAACCACCACCTCAGGTGTTCCACACAAAGTCAGGAAAGGTAAATGGCAGTGGCCATGAAGAGGGAAATTTGAGTCAGTAGAAGTAAATGGTGGCAGAAGGCTCAGAAGTAACTCAGAAGTAAACTTCTCACTATATTGCCTTTGTATATATATATATATATATATATATATATATATATATATATATATATATATATATATATATATATATATATATATATATATATATATATGACCTGCAGAGTTATTGAACAAAAGGATTGTTTTTTTTCTTCTTTGTCTCCATAATATACAAACTGAATTACAGCAATATTTGTTCCTGTCATTCTGCTGTGTGGTTTAGGAATATACATGTCATCACTCCCCAGTCTGGTTTATTGCCCACTCCCATGCAGCTTTGATTTAAATAAATTTTAGCTGTACACAGTCATTGAGTTATATATTCTTAGTTAGACGGAAATTTTTTGTAAAGCTGATAGCCACTCTGCATGGTTTTGATATGAACTTTCCCATGAAGCCATTAAAATTGAGCTGACTGCCACAGGATGTGGCACAGACTACATGACCTTCCATCTCTGAGAGGTGAAATCTCCATTTTGCTGAAATTGGTGTCAAATGAAAGCAAGAGCTGTTCCATTGAGCTCAGCTCTTTCCTGACTCTTCAGCAAGTCCTTCATACAGGCTCTGTTTTCATTATTTCTCAGTAAATATTAACCTCTCTCCTTCTTAAAGAAAGCTGAGGCTTTCAGAATATGGAAGACTGGGTCTTCCCCTCTGATTTCAACAAACACTAACTTTGACCTGCTTAGCGTTGTTTACTTCTCCGTGAGATCTGTGGCCATGTCAAATTCACCTGTAATACTTGAAAGTGTTATGTTTGTATACAGGAAGTAGCATTCTTCAGTTGAGCTCTTTTTTCATAATTTCTGAGAACATCAGATATGGGAGATCTTTCCCTTAGTGGAAGAAAAGGACAAAGGAATGAGAAAAACAGCAAGCCAAAGGGAGAGACGGTGTACTTTAATAAATGAAGAAGATATTCTTCAACAGACGGCAGCCTCCTGCTTCCCAAGCTCACTTCTGAGTGAGTTTAGTGGGATCCACTTATTTGACATAGCCTGGGGGAAGCAGAAGGGTCTCATTCAGCCCAACATGCTAGGAGAAGGGCAGATTAAATTGCTGAAAAACTTGAGTGAATAATTTCCATTCTATGCTGGAATCCCTGAGACAGGTTCTGTTCTTCAGGAAAACCATTCATTTGTATCTCATGCTCTGTCTGGACCAAGGCAGGAATGGGTCTCCAACCCTGAATGGAGATCCAATGCATGACTGCAAAAATTAGCACATGGTCATGATGACTTAAGGCCATCCTTTGGGTTCTCTACATTTTGCAAGGTCCTGTAACTCAGCAGATCCTAGCAGCTGGACTCCTGAACCAGCTGGGATCAAGGAAAAAATCATGCCCATAATCCTTTTATTTTTGATTTTATCCTTTGTAATGAACTTCAGGGATTCTGTTCCAATAGTGCTCGAGACTGTCTTGGGGCACACAGAAAGGATGTTTGCAGTGAAAGGAATTTAAATCTAAAATTACTTTCCATTGAAAGCTGACAGAGTTGAAATCTGTTGGTTTGGGAGATATTCCAAAAGCCATTCTTTAGCAGGAACACTTGTAAGAGATTGGTATTTGAGGAAGATAAAGCTATTTTCTCATATGCGGCTCAGCTTTGTTAGCATGACAGTAAAGCCAGAAGAAGCAAAATCCAAGAGAAAAACACAGTTATGTTAATGCTCTTAAAAAAAAATCACATGCACAATCTTACAGTTTATTCCTTAGTATTCATGGGATAAATCACTACAGATTTATTTGATGGGAGCAGACAGGATGCTAGTTACTGTTTGAATAGTCCTATAGTAAACTGTTATTAAAAGAAAACTGCAGGAGAAAGAAATCAAAATCTCATAAACTAATTGAATAGATGTATTCAAGGAGAAGGAAAGGGCCTTGATCTCAAAAATATTTAAGGATGCAGTTCCATTCTTAAGCCTGCTGAGCATTCAGCCACAGAAAGCTGTTCTAAATACTCCTCTATTGATTCTTAAACAATACACTGAAATTTTACTGACCTTGCCAGCAGAGGACTTTCTATCTCAGATGTCATTGACATAAGTACTGAACTAAGAGTGCTTGAAAAGGAGTGAGACCAAAATATTCTGGTAACCAAGGAAATGCCAGTACTCCTCATTTCTCACTGTTTGTCCAGGATGAACTGGGAAAAAAAGACTGACAAGCACCTCACTACAATCTCCTTTCAGGTAGATGTAGAGAGCAATAAGGTCTCTCCTATAAGTTTTCAGAAAAAAACCACCAACAACAAAAAGTTTAAATGCTCTAAAAGGTGAGGAAGCAATATGTCTTGGAAAGAAGAATTGAAAAAAAATGCAGAAAGTTTACCTTAAGATCACACAAATATTGTTTTCTGTCATTAAGGTTGTATCCTTGTAAGCAGCTCAATTATCTTCTGCTTTAGTGCAGTTTTGTGTGGCTGTAACTCACATCTGTGGAAATCAATGGAATCACAGAAATAGAAAAGGTGAGAAGCACAATGACTGATGCTACTGGAGTTTTAGAAAACTCTTCTCAGCAGTGATCAGATGCTCTGACCTTGGAGATTCAGCATGGAAAGGAAAGATTCCTATTCCAGGATGTAAAAGGCAGCATCACCTTTCTAAAATTTATGGGCTCATATTGCTGTTGCATTGTTCTAAATATATAAAAGGGAAAATTCAGATAAAGCTACAGAAGCAAACCTACTGTATTGAACAGACTGGTAAATGCCCTGTATTTCACCAGTGAAATCTATATTTCCAGCCCTGGAAAGAATTCCTATTGATTCCTTTAGCTCACACACTATGTGTGCTGTAGCAGATAGTATGTGGAAAGCCAGGTATGCACAACACAGGGAAATGTGTATTTTGTCCATTTTGCAAAAAGTGCCCTCTCCTGAATAGTCTCTCTGGCTGTGTGAGTTGACACCGTCAGGCAGCTGGAACAACCACAAACTCATAGCTCAAATGCAAAATTTATTTTCACTACTTTGCTAATTGGGGGATCCCCAAAGAATGCCTGGGCAGAGGTACAAAATCAGAGATGCAGGCACCATTAAACTCAGTCCATGCTAGAGGATTACTGGCCTGCTATTCATGCAGGCTTATCAAGAATTATTCCCAGCTGCAAGGTCACCTGAACAATGCACAATCCTCCTCACCAGTCTTCTGCTTTTTAAGCCAGCCCCCCCATTGCTGTCCATCTTACAATGGGAAGGACCACAGAAATCCCCACATCATAACTTGAACAGGTACTTCTCTTCCCCCCTTATCAGCAACTCCACCACTATGTGTCGGGGAATAATTAAAAAAAATGAATCTGTGTATTTCATACCTGAATATATAAGCCTTAAATCTCACCCGTGGATTTATCATAAGTTTTAAAAGAAAACACAAGTAAGTTGCAATGAGGAACTTATTTTAGATGTCAGTGGAGGTCCTTAGGGATGCATGTCTCGTATAGAAGGTGCCCAGTACCCCTACACCTCTTATTAAGAATAAACTACAGGCTCATTTGTCTCAATAACTCCCTAACTTAATCTGTTACTTTTGCTTTTTGATTGCTTTTGACTTTTTATTGCCTAATTCCTTCACTATGTAAGAGTAGGAGGTGCATGGTTAATGTGAATGGCAAGTACCAACCCTAATATGAAAGAGCTTTAATGAAAAACTGTGACACTGTGATGGATCTATCCCTTGAAATCAGATTTTTCAATATGTGTGACTTCAGACCATGTGTTGCAGGGCTCCAAACCCCTGTACCTGAATCTGCCCCTCGGTTGTGTTGAGTAAACTCAGCTCCTGGCTTCCCCTTTCCAGCTTTCTGTGAAGCAGCTCTGCTGCTGTCATGAATTATTTCTTACTGCCCCGAGTGCCTGGGAAAAAGGACTGATTCACTATAGTGCATTAGAGGAGTAATTAGACACAGCCCAATAATTGGCTCTGGGGAGCATCTGCACTGGCAAAATATCCCCCAGCAACGCTGCTTAAAGGACAAAGTAAAACAACAGAGACAGTGAGTGAACAAGAGAAAAGGGAAGATGTAGACTTTAAGAGAGTGCAGGGAAGAGGGTCAAGTATCACTCTAATCAATAGCTACACAGAGCAGGAGACTAATGGAACAGCAGGAGGAAACCAAAGCAGTTGAGTCAGCATGAGGGATTAAATGTGCTGTGCTGAACATCCCTGGTGCCTGTGCCATGGCTGATCCCCAGGGCAGAAAGGTAACAGCCAGCCTAGAGCTGACCACGCAGAAGAAAGGGCCTGACTTCTCAGTGTGACAGCATGGGGTCAGGGCCACCTGCCTGACACTTCCTGGCAATTTGGAAAAATAATTCAACTGAGACACAGAAAGGAATGCCAAGCTGAGAAAGTATTTTCTGCTCCCCTTTCCTTGCTGGTGTGTCCACTGCTTTGAAGAAAATATAGTACAGAGCTGAGGGAAAACCAAAGGTTTTGTTTGCAGAAGTTGCTACAGTTTGTGGAATTTCTAATTCAACTCTTCCCCCCGCCCTTTTTTTAAAAATGTAACTTTCAGAAGTGCGTACAGCATTAAAATCAGGGCCTTCAAGGAAGTTCAGCATCTTTTGTCTGAAAACTGAAATGTACCTCTTCAGCAAAGAAGAAAGTATTGAATATTTTAATACAATGATACAAACCCCACTGTGTTTCACAAATACAGACCAAACAGCATGGGGGCCCAGCTAAATTTTACACAACTGCCCAACCCTGTGTTACTTCACCTCCTGATCTGCCTCCATCAGAATACTGCAGTAAAAATGGATGTATGCCCTGAGCAGACTGTCATGTCTGCTAGTCCTGCCTACTCCTTAGTTAACCTCATCCTGGGACCCTTATTCACATCTCTGACACACTAAAGGATCTGACAAAGAATGAGGGAAAATATCAAGTTCTGAGTAACCCTTCGATTGGCCTCTGTAACATGTTCCTGCTCAGTGCCCTCTTATGTCTCAGTCTGTGGAAGTCATAAATTGAGATATCAGTGACAGTTAATAAGGGGGTGAATTACAAAATACTGTACAGTTTTATCTTTGTCTACTCATTCAAAGTAAGTAAATGGAATGTCCACAGAGCAATCAAACTAAGATTTTTTCTGCATAGACTGCTTGAATATTCAAGATGCAAGAAAATATCTCTTCTTTTTGTCTTTCCTTCAATAGATTTCACATCTTGCTGACCATTTAAATCCTACCTTCTGACAGGGCAGAGATTTTTCACTTGGAATAGATCACACAGATCTTCACTTCCATTGTTTCCTTTCCATACTTCGATGAAGAGGTAAGCAGTTAATGATGATATTTGGAAGTCACCAGTGGTGTCTGAGCTAAAGCTGAAAGGAGCTGTCCTTATTTTTAGTGCTTCAAGCTCTTGGAATACTTGAGCATATATAACTGCATTGAATACCTTCAGATCATGTTTTCAAGGATTTGTTTACAGTTACAGCAGCTAGAGACACTTCATGTCAAACAAAAAAAATAGAACACAACTAAATATTTGAAAAGCCAAGGAACTGACTTTTTTAACACACATGTTCCCTTTTACAAGCCATAGAAAAAGGCAGTTTCCACCAAAATTCAAATATAAGAACCACCCAACCATGAACAGCTATTTTCATTATGTTTGCATATATTTTTAAATTTTTCTTTTCATATTTTTTTCTTTTTCTAAATGAGATACCAAACTTTTAACTGTGTGGAATGGTTCTCTCCTCATCTCTTTTGGGAAGTTCTCAGTCTGGAGAGCTCCTTTCATTCAAACCATATGAAAACTCTTTGACACAGAGTCGGGGCACAACAATGATAAGCCATATTAAAGCATCACTACTAATTTCAGAAGAGGAAAGTAAACTCTTTAATCTGAAAATATTCCATGGTCTTGTAACTGACTAAATTCTACACAGAGACCTTCTTTTAATTAACTTTACTCGCTTAGAAGGAATTATCAAGGCGGCTAAAGTAAAAATATAAATCCTAAGGCAAGTTTTATGTTGTGTCTGTCAGCTTGTTTTTAAATCAACAGATTACACAAATTCCTTCTCTGTATGAGGTCTTACTTTAAAGAAAGTCAATTATAAAAAAAATTGACTTGATGTGAAGTATTAAAAGATGTTGCTCCTTCCTTTTTTACATTCATCAAATTTAGAAATCATACTATATAGAAATGTGGTAAATAGGTCTAGACTAAAAGTCTTGTTTTCCAATGAGAGGCTCCTTTTCGTGCTTATAATCACAAAATGCATCCCCCTTAGAATAGGCTTCATAGAGAATCCCAAAAGACATTACAGATCCTCACTTTTTCTTGACCAATCCAGAGGGGTCACAGCCCTGGAAGGAGCACTGGGGGAAGCACACTACTGTGTCTCTGAAGCATCCTGGTTAGAAGGTTGAAATCAACACCTTGAATTTTCACCAGGGCTGCACACCTGGAAGCACGCACTTTGGGAACTTGAGCAAGTTTTCCTGCTTTCCTCTTGCAGCCTGTGTAATGTTTTAACTGAATCACATTTTGACCCTGTATTCCAAGGCCATCCTAAGTAGGACATTTCCCCTTTTGGTTAAAATTTGAGTAGGAGGTTAATACATTGCATTTCACTGCTTCAAAATTTTGGGTCTGGAGATCTTAAGCTTTTTGCCCTCACCATTTGGAGGTTTGACTCTAGGAATTCTGCTTTTATGCAGGGCCTGTTTTATAAAATTTTCAATTCTCTAATTTGAACACCACCCAGTACTCTGGTACAAAGCAGAACACAAAATCAGTATACTGGAGAGAATTTTAAACAGTCATTTTATCATCTTACTTTTTATGAAAAATATCAAATAGAAGTGATACTGAATGCAGAGACCTCTTTTTTCTTTGCAGCAGCTCTTAGGCATTCATTTGAAAAGCTCTTTACAAGATTTTATTGGAGAGAGTTTCAAAAAGGACCTGGCAGACCAGGACAGAACTGCAGACAGGAAAAACTGCAGAAATGCTTGAATTTCTAAGAGTCTTCTAAATGGAAGTTTGAGAGTTCAATTACATTACTGAAGTGGATGGAGGCTGTACTGTCACTCAAAAAATTTGGAGTTGGAATGGCATTTTCCTTGCTCTCCATGTGTCATGGGAGTGCTGGGAACACCTCTTCCCCAGGCTAGTGTGCACCACTATGATGGGCTGAATAAGGAGCAGTGCTGCAAGTCCCTTCTAGGTTCTACTTGTGTAATTTTCAAACCATTCAGATACAAGGAAAAAGTTATTCTCCCTCTTTTTAGCCACATGAAAAATGAAGCATCTCATCTAAGCTGCTACTCTGGCTTCTCCATATAGTCCATTATATGAGACAATCACCTCTGCTGGGCTTCCCCACCTGTTTTGGCATCTTAGAGCACTTTTTTCCTGGCTTCAACCTGCTCTTCCTGCTGCTAGGCACAACCAACAGCAATGAAGTATCATTACATGGGTGTGAATCCATCCTCACTGCCCTAAGCCAATGTCTCTGTGCAACCTGAAAGGTTGATCAACAACTGTAGCAGACTTCCCTGTATTAGTCTTTGCTTGTTTGCTGGCTTGCTCATTTTCCTGTAAACTCATTAAACCTGACATTCTACAGGAAAAAAAAAAAAGTTTATGAGATCACATTGCATGTAGAACTGTGTCATCCATTTTTGAGCTTAATAGCCCTTAAACCATAAAATAATCATGTGCACCCCTGCATTCTGTCACTGCCTTTGCTGCTGGATACATAAAACCTATCAGGGTTTTTGGATGCTTTCAGCTTTATGACCTAGAGCTGCAAATTAGCAGTAAAAGTGTATGAGACATGAGAGTTTTTTCCTTTTATTTTTCTCTTACATATCTGAGATATTTTCTCACTCAAGAATTTCAGTGGAAGAAATAGATGACACATGAATCTGGCAACAAGACTCAATACTAATTCTCACAGAGAGGGTCTCATTTTTTTCTTTCTGCTGTGCTCAAGAGGCAACAAAAATAACAATGTACTCTCTAGTAAAAAACATTACTTTCCCATCTAAACTTCCACTATTTCTTCCAGAAAAAAGAGGAGTTACAGAACTCTACCAAACCCTCACCCAGAAACCAAACTTTTGCTAGCAGGTCCTCAGAGCATGGCCCACACTTACAGTTGTATTTGCTGCACATCCCCATTTGGAGACGTAATAGTCAGACATTTATGAAAAGCAAATGTGGCAATAAATATTTCAGGTAGAGAAAAGTGCAAGGGCATTCCCTTGTCTCATTCTTGGTTTATAACTGGCCACAGTATCACAGACTACAATGTTGAGCTTGCCCCTAATGCTTGCATATTAGCACCATAAAAGATATCTGGATAAAGTGTTTGTAGGTTTATTTGAAACATTAATGCTGATGCCTGACAGTATTATCTGCACTGTTTATATGACTATAAAATAGCTTTATAGTGATACAATTAGTAATGCTGAAGTTAGATAGCATAAATGGTAGTACTGATCGTACCACTATAAACTTATCTTTATAGTGACATAAATGAGCAATATTTGTGTCATCATGTTTTATGACATCAGGTAATCTCAGGCCTAAGAGTATAACACGAGGTCTTGCACACTTTAGTTTCACATCTAAAGTACAATGCAAAAGAACATTCTCATCCACTCTTAGAACATCAGACCTACACTAATTTTCATTTACTTTAAGCTGCAGGGACAAGTTTTCTTCTTTATCTATAAAACCGTTGCAAGCACCCCATTTCCAAAATTGTGGTCCTACAGTATTGCTGGGTTATGAATGGTGCCAGTAGATGAAGGCTGCTAGATGTCACAAGCCAGGCCAGATTCTCTGCTTAGACTTTTTAAATTGTTTCCCTCCTTTGCTATTTCACTCCATGCCTTTTATCCCAAAGAGGGACATGAGAAGTGAAAGACTGATCAGCTGAAAAACGAGTTTTAATTAATTTCACAGTTTTGCCTCATTCAATTCATAGCTGACAAAAAAATGACTTGGAAAGTCTGCTTGCCTGCCATTCCCAAAGTAGCCCTCACTAGCAGAAGGCAGGAAAAAAGATCTCTGATGTTATATTGTTTTCTTTGAAAAATGATTTGTGACCCATTACTGGAGTGGGTATCTGTCCTGAGTGAAGGTTTTATGCAAATTGGTTAACTATGCAGTAGAAACGTCCTCTTTTGGGCTTTTTATATAAATTCCATTACTATTTGTAACACATAATCCACAGAATTCATGACACCAAATCCTTCTCTGCTCTTTTCCTTTTGGCTATAGTTAGCTTCACAGGAAAACACCTCAGGAATTTCACCTATTCCCCTGCTTCTCCATGATATCACTGCTCCTAGACTCTGTATTTTGCCCATGTACATAATGCCACTCAAGTCAACAGGAGGAATCCCAGTTCCTCAGTGAACAATGAATTGGGCATCATAAACACAGATCTTCATGTAAGAACACTTCATTGTGTAGGCAGTGCCCTATAGCAGCCTGAACATCAGTGTAGTCTAAAAGCTGAACAATCCTGGGACTAAAAACCTAGGAGCAACAAATACATCTTTTGTTCTTTCTTTTAACTGCAGTGCAACTCCATCATCCATCCAAAAAATGGCACAACTGTAGTGTGCTGATGGCAAAATACACAAAACCAACCTCTAAGAAGTCCTGAGGGAATTTACTCATCCTTTTATAAGACTGGAGCTGTAATTTATTTAAACTACTCTGTTGTTCTGAGTATCGAGCACACTGCACAATATTTCAGAGTGTGCAGTGGGTTCACCCAGTCTCTCCTCTTTCAGCATTAAGGACAAGGACATATGATTACAGTTAGGGAGATGGGATCAAATACGGCATCACATATAAGAGAAACAAAGTTTTCTTCTACTCAGAAAATGAGCAATGCCACAGTGGTACCACAGGGGCACTCTGAATTCAGTGAAGAAAGACCTACTTTCACTTCTGAAATATCCTGGATCCTTTGGGCTTGCCCAGAGCCATTTCATTATAGTTTCCTGCCAGTTCTTTGGCTGTTTTGTACAGCAGCATGAACCACCAGTGGAGATGCCTCTATTTTGGAAGCAGTTAAGATTTTTTGACAACACATAGAGAATAACTAAGAGATGACTTCTAGCATCATGCACTGATGCAATGGGCATGCCAAAACATGAAAAGAACTTACTAAAATTGTGAGGACTTGCTAAAATTTTGTTCTTCTCATCCAGCTCATTCATGGTGCACCTTTATGTAACTTTAGCATCCTGAGAACACCTTTTCCCTCTTCCCTAGGTCCCCATCTTCTCCAATACATTGCATGAAAAATGATCAAAAAAGGGACTTATCCATGTTAAGTACAAGGAAAAAGAGAGAGATGGCAGAGCAGCCACATTGAGGGAGGCTGACAGAAATGATACAGTAACTTCACGGGTCCAGTTTCTAAAAATTCCCTTCTGCTGGTCATTAAAGACTTAATTGTGTAGTTCTATATGGCCATCTCCAAACAGAAGTCCTACCAATTCAGCACCTTTGTTAAAAGCTATTTCAGATCCTTATGGACTGACTAACCAGGAGAGTCCTTCCTCATTCTCAAACAGATTAATTTGGGCAACCAGTCCTACCTGCTTTTTCCCTACACAGCCACATCTCACGCACCTCTTTGATTTTTCCCTTTATGCTTCTTACAGAAAACAAAGAACCAGGAAGGTCACATAAGGCTGCCTGACATTACCACATATCTGCTCTGCACACAGCTCTCAAAAACTGGAGCAAGTTCTTTCTGCATCTCATTTCTAGGAAAATACATGAAGTCTGAAGAAAAGGTAATTTTTTGAGATTTACTGTCTTCAAGGTGCTTTAGGCTAGCTTAGGGAGAAACAGCATGGCCACGATGAAAGACTGAGCAAATCCCAGGTTACGTAGAACAAAACAAAATCAAATATCCTATCTAAATTAGACATTGGAGACACATGTGTGTAAACAAAATGTAAATAACTTTTTAGATAACCATTTTTTAATATTTGTGAGGTGACTTGGCAATTTTTTTGGAAAACAGCTTCACCTTGTAACATTCAAGCACAATCAGTGGCACTTTTCATGCAATACACAATACACTATGCATTCCATGAAAAGGGAAGTTATTTCAGTTGTTGATAATATAAAATGACAATGTATAATTCTGGAAACTACACTTTAGGAGTATGCTGGTCACATATTCAATGTTTTCATGGTTTTATTCTAAATTTATTTTTCTTTATGTGAGAGCTATTAAAAGCTTTTAAATATTTTCTGGCTGCTGGAGTGTAATTAATTATCTGTGCTTCCAAACTAATCAAGGATATTAGTCTTTCTAGAACACTTGGGCAAAGCATACAGGAGTAACTGGGGAAATCCAGATGGTTACTGCCACACTTACATGCACTTTACTACCAGGTTTCCAGAGCTTCTCAGTATATTCTCATTACACTCATATGGTTCCACTACACAAATAATAGTGAGAATTAATTGCTTCTAATTGAAGTTGGTGCTATTAAATCAAATTAGTGTCCACAGCATAATACAAACAATGTCAACAACACTGGCTCTGTTACAGCAACTAAATAGAAACTAAATACAAGTGTTCAAAATTGCATCCTTTACTCATCTTCAGTGAGCTAAATTCTGGCCATTAAAAAAGAATGAGGTTTTACAAGAACATCCCTTAGGATTTTCACCATCTTCTCTACATAACATGAGCTGAACCAAATCAACCCAAATTTTGAAGATTCAAGTAAGGGTGAAAGAGACAGTATGCACAATCCATGCTGCTGAAAGGTGTCTGATAACATCCATGACCACAAGAAACTTTGTCCTTTTTCCCTCCTCAGGGTAAAACTTTCAAAATATGTTAAATACCTGAGAAAAAAGTTCAATGGCATCTGTAAAATAGAAAAGTCTTGATATTTCTGTTCCTTTCAAGCCCCATTTCCACTGCTGCCAACCAGCAGGAATTCAAATGGAGTAAGCCTCTATGGCTAGACTGTCCAGAGAAGATCCATTGTTCTCAGTGGATAGTTTGGCAATTCTTTTTATTTCTGCTGTCCTAAAACGGAATTCATGACTGTCACACATGACAGTGACCACAATTATATTTTTTTTACTTGGAGTGACACTGACATAGCTTAATTGATAGAAAAAAATATTTTAACCTGGACTGAATTTTCCTACTGAGATATAAGCTTACTCTTACTTTCTGCAGCATTTTCAAGCAGGCTTGTACATCGCTTTCCATAGCTTTGCCATTTCTCCTGAGTTGCCAAGTATGAGCCTCCACCATAAAGTGTGATGGCACAGCTGTGGTTAATTGTTTATAGAGCCTGTCAGTGGCACATCCCATAATAACCCACTTGGACACAATAAAATCGATGTAGACACTTGTCTTTCTGGTGATAAAATAGAGAAAGCAGGCTCAAAACTGAATAGATAGATTTAAAGGAGGATTTTTTTTTTTTTTTTTTTTTTTTTTTTTTTTTTTTTTTTTGGAAGATGGGTAAAATTTATTTCTTCTGAACTTCTATCCTGAGCTGAAGCAATTATCTGGAGAACTGCTGGCAAACATCTTGTCAAGATTAGTTCCATTTCCTATGAGGAGATGTCAAATACCCACCTGTATCCCAGGGAAATTCCTCTAAATCTGCTGAATGTTAGTTCTGCCCTGAGGAAATCCTCCAGGCATTCCATTGAACTAAATATTGATAACCTGACCTGCTACTTGCAGAAATTTCTTTGTTGATAACGATCAAATGGAAACTGTGCAATATTAAGGGCTTACTCTGACCAAGCTCAGGACACCTGCAACTGTGGAAGGCAGCCCCCACAGAGCATTAATAGTGCAGACAAGTGAAAAGAACAGACCTTGGGTTTAATTCTGAATTTCCACGTCATGAAAACCACATGAAAAAAACCCAAAACAACAACTGGATGAGCTCTCTAGATGTTACCTAGACCACCCTTTGGCCAAAGCTATCCCAATCATTTCTATTCATGTCACAAAGAAGATTTCTTCTGATATAAAGAAGTATGGTTCTGGTTCACAGAAGTATGAAGTACACAGAACCAGATTGTCAAATAGATGGCACAACCATCCCTTTGCTCCTGGGTAACAGGGAGGGATGAAGGGCAGATTAGGACACAAAGAGGATTTGGGACTGGTGTTTAGTGTTCCAGGCTGCTGCAAACTCTGCCCCAGCAAAGTCAATCATTACTCTGGAATATAAATGAGCAAATGGTCAAAGAAAAAAAATGGCTGGACCTCATTGTTTGAAAGATTTTTTTTTCCTATTATTTTTATTTAGTTTCATGGTATCAGGTTTGTTAATTTTGCTACAGAATTACAGCTGCTGACTTTCTAAAGTGATTTTGTTAGAAGTCAAGGCTACATTAGAACCTGAAATGCTATCAAACACAACTGTGAGTTTTTCTATGCCCGAAATATCTCCTAAAATTCCAATAATTTGGTAGTGTGGTGAGCATGGAAAGATATTTACACCTGATTTCCCTGCGGTGAATTAAGGTGTTTTTCTATGTGTGCAAAATATCAACATCTTATAATATTTATGTGTTAAGTAGACAAAGATGTTTCATATTGAGCTGCTGGAAATGTCCTGAAAAATATCTTTAAATATTGATGTTTCCCAATGTAGTCCTTAGACATTCTGTTTGCAGTGACATTTCAGCTTGCTATAATTTTTGCTGTAATTAAACCCCTTCATTTTTTCCCCCCTAGATAATTTGTGCATATAGGCAACTGCATTTTTCTGGTACAACTAATTTGATATTTCACCAGCTTTGCTTATGAGCAGGAAGAATTCCAAGCTACTTAGCACATTTTAAGCAATTTTTTCTTCTGTTTGTAATTATACATTGCACCTGCTTAAAATCCAGGGGAACAAATGACTAGACAAAAAAGAACATAAGAGTAATACTTCAAACTGATGTTTCCAGATAATGCACTGTGCAGAGCACACTATTCATGGAGGAAGAAATTGTTCACTTTGCATACTAGTCACCTGTTGCGTCCAAGGACCAAATTGCCAATTTGAGCAGAAGTTATTTTTCCAAAACTGAGATTGGCATTTAGGTATTAAAATTAGTTTGACTTCAGATTCTGGATCTTCAGGAACTCCAAAAAATGACACCATCTTAACTTTGAAAGTTGAATTAATCAAGTACTGTAATTAGGGATGAGTTTGAAACCTTTGTTAAGCCCCACTTCAGGGATACAAATTGTTTTAAGATATTCAAGACACATTGTTCAAATCTCCCCAAAGAACATACTATATAAGATATATTGAGCATAGTATTTTAGTCTGTAGTGTAATGGATGGTATTTCAATATGCAGCATATAGCCAAAAGCAGTTTGTCAGAACCTTCATTTTTCCTTACAGGCCAGTCAAATCAGTACTCATGCAAACACTGCTAGGGTGTGGGTCTGACTGCACAGACATTTTTCCTTTCTGATACTTGACTGTGTTGCCCTTCTCTGCAAACAGCACACTGAGTATATAAATCAAGCTCTTCTCATCTTCTCTCATTTTCCTTTGAGCTGTAAATTATTGCAAGGCTGGGTTAAGTCACTGCTCACTCGCCCCTTGGTCCAAGAGAAAGAAATAATTTCCATTCATGCAAGTCTACATCAGTGGAACAGCTAACACATCTTCTTTCTGTCCCAAAATGCCATGAAAGATGACTCCTCCAGCACTGACATCGACCTCCTCATCAGGCATTACAGACAGCTGCTGCACCTCAAGTGCAGTTATCTCAGACATAACAGGAGATATGCTGCATGAAAGAGGTGTGCAGTCAGGATTTTGTGCTGAGTTAAAAATAAATAACTACTTAAAAAGTTTTACATGCTAAAATGCACTCATACATTTTTTTTCCTCAGAGGACATGGCTTTGTACTCAATCATTTTTTAGCCATTTAAAAATTCTAGGTGTGACAAGATTTAATTCTGAGAACCATCATGCCAGTGATAGCTACCAAGAGTACTGACTGGCTTCATTTTCTTACTTGACTTAGGCATATTTCACAGGCATTATCAATGGCTTTTGATAAACATGAGATGGAAATATGTGCTATCTGTACATCCTGGATAGCAGTTAATGGCCACAATAGTTCAAAATAAAGGAGCGTCCCTATAATTTTGGCAGCAAAATTCTTGTATTTCCTTAAAAACCCTCAGATTTTCAAAATCTCCATCTGGCCATCAAAAAAAATCACACAACTCAGAAATATCTCGAAAACATCAGACATGAAGTGAAAACCAACAAGTCTTATGAAGAAAGGCTGAGAGAGTTGGAGCTGTTCAGTCTGCAGAAGAGAAGGCTCTGGGGAGTCCTTAATGTGTCCATTCAATAATAAAAAGGAGCTTATAAGAAATATAGACATTTGCCAGGGCCTGTAGTGACAGAGCAATGGGTCTAAACTGAAATAGAGCAGGTTACATTGGTTGTAACATGGAAATTCTTTACAAGACACTGGTGAGACACTGGAAGAGGTTGCCCAGGGAAGCTGTGGATGTTCTGTCATTGAAAAGATGGGGTTTGGCAACTTTGGTCATGCATGCATTATACCACATGAATTTTTCTTTGTTTGCATTCCAAGGGGTGTGCAGATTATTATGTTAATGGGGCTTAGTGAGAGTCTCTGCTACTTTGGGTCAGAATTACAGCTGACAAAAGATGTAGAATGAACACTTTGGTCCTCCTCCATGTGCTGAGGCAACAGTAAGGGCTGATGAGAAATCTCATAATTTGTGAGTTGTTTCAAGGGTTTATCTTCAAAGTTTGCAAGAAAAAAAATCTTCTTTGGTTTTAAAGTGTGTTTAAATACTTTCACATAAGAAGTTTAATAATTATATATTTAGCAGTTTTACATAATTTGTTATTACCAAGTCTAAAGGACAGATTTGCAAAAGAGGCACTTTACAGATGAAAAAGACAAGGCATACAGAAAAAAAAAATATTTGCAAAAACATCAATAAGAAGTTGTGCCACCCTGCTCAGTAGTTTACTTATTTATTCCTGGTGATGCATTAAAATAATCAGCACAATTTAATCTCACTCAGGCACAACATTTTTACACATGGATCGATGTCCTTTTATTCATTACTGTACATTTGCTTTACAATTTCTGCTATCATTTGCAGGGTGTAAACAGTTTCTAATGCTTCCTTTCTGCTTTGCACTTGAACAATAGCTTAAGTAATCAAGTAGAAAATTAATGAGAAGCAAAAGCTTATTTATAATCACACTCAGACCAAATTGCTATTTAAAGTATGAACAGTGCATGAACTGTTATTCTACAAATCTCCTCTAATTCCTCACAAACTCGAATGCTAATTAGAGTTTGTCATACCCATACCATGCCCCAGAATTGCTTGTTTTCCTGAACTAACCCTAAAATTAGCCTTTCCTTTGTAACCTACTTATCAGCTTGAAAACTTTCTCTGCTATTTTTGATCCCTGTAAGATCAGTAGTTCAATTCACATGCTAAAAAATATGTGTGTGCTTAAGGTATCTTAACTTCACCAGTTCTTGCTGGTTTTGGCAGGACTTTAATGGAGTCCAGTGTCCGCTATTAAGGATGTCAGTTGAGATATATGTTAAAACTTCAGCAAATGTGGTCATTATATAAGTAACAGCAAGCAGGTAACAGGGAGCTGCAAGTAGCTCAGGCTTGTATGTTAGTGGGAAGACTGCTCTAATGGGCAAAGGATTCTTTTCATAAGCCAAATTGCTTTTGAGGACATATATTTAGGACTGTTCAGAGGGACAAAAAATGGAGTCGTTGAATTCACTTGTTTGTACTGTTTCTTCTCCCACTTAGCCTTCTATATGTTCCTGCCATTTTCTCCCCACTCTTAAGAGGGCTCACAGAAGATAAGTTCCAGATGCCAACTTTGTTCTTGGATGATCTGAGGGCTGATTTATCCAAACAAAAGATGGTGTAATATAGTGCTGATGTGTTACAGAATGTATCCAGTAACATGTACTCTGTTTCCAGGTAAGAAACAAAGCCAGTGCTTTGAAATGCATGTAAATGATCAGTCATTTAGAGTCTCAGTAATGGCATTCCAAATAGGATGCTATGAAAAGAGTGAGAGTCAAAAATGAAAAACTGGAAGAGCCAGACGAGACATCAATAATCAATAATTGTCAAGAGTGCAAAGCCCTCTCTGTAGAGAGAATATCAATAATACTTCAGGCTCACACCAGTCCTCTCATACAGAGCACTGCAAGCATTTTCTGAACACTAATTTGCACACATCTGTTATGAGGTAACAAAGTTTTATTTTGGGTAGAGCTCCTCAGGCAAGTCTTGACAGTAGTAACCAATGCTAGGTTCAAACTGTCTAGGGGTCCTTTTAGTGAAAATCACACAAAAAACAGCTCAAGGCCATAGTCAGAAACTATTTTGATATCACCTTTGAGAGATATAAGATAACTTTCTTTGAACTCTCTAACAGGTATTTCTTCCCCAACGGCAAAGCTGCCTGAGTCCAAAATGTGGCAAGCACATGTCAAAGCAAAAACCTCAAATTATGAGACCACTGCTAATGCTGTTACTCACACAATCTCAGTGATGACTTGGCTGGCCATTACCGTCCTTTCTGAAATGCTGCTCACATTTGGGTTAGTTGACAAGCTGAGGTATCCAGCTGCAAAGCAATCCTTTACTTGTCTGAAGTTTTCCTCAAAGTTATCACCTTATTCTCCTCCTGAGGGATCACCTTCTGGAGCTTACTTTGGCTGCATTGGTATGACTGTACTGAAGAACGCCGAAAGACCATGTACAAATCTACACTCAAACTTATGTCCTTTCTTAAAATAACAATAATGTTTATCCTTTCACCTTCATTTGTTTCTACTCTGCTTCATCCAATACAAAGAGATTGTTCCCCTGCCATTTATGCAAGTTGTTTTTCCTTTCAATTTTCATTTACATGACTGATTTCCAGAAATATGTCTCCTAAACATCTTTAATAATTCTCTCTCTTTTTTTGCTTTGTTAATTGTACCTTGTATCTGATTGCATCTTACTCTGCATTCATGCTTTAAGAATTCTGTCTCTTTTGATAAATAGAAAGATTTCTCAGATTTTAATATGTACACAAGGACAGTTAAACACAGTCAGTGGGATCTTGTGGTCTTCATTAACCACATGTACAGGAATACATTTTTCAAACATACTGCATACAGCTGGCTTCAAATGATCAAGTCTCTCCATGAGAAAAATGAGAGATTTAAAAGCAGCAATAAAATAGTAATTTTCACCCTGGCTGTCATGCAATTGATGTGGCTGATAATGTGAAGCCAAAAGAACCTGAAAACTCATAATTCTGCACATAATCTTTTGGCATTCTTGAAGGATTATCCAGGTAATATGTCATCTTTGGAAAAGCCATAAAGCTGTGCAGAGTATTACTTTTTTTCTTCTGGGAGAATATTGTACTTCACTTTCCTGCCCCTCTCATTAAAGCATCTTGCCTCCTAGGAATGGTGACAATAATTAAATCTGTCTCAAGAGGTTCTCTCACCCCCTTATGAGAATAGCCTTGTGTGTTCAGGAATGCCTTTAATTACTGGTAATTTCAATCTTTCTCTCATTGAGTTAAACTCCTAAGCTCCAAGAGAAAAAAATGCAAACCAAAGGCTGAAAGCAACAGTGGAGCTCACTTCTGTTGGAGCTGTGCTACCAGGGAGTGGCTTCATGTCCCAGAGGAGCCCAGCTCCAAGTGGAAACTAGTTGGGTTTGCCTGTTTGGTTTGGAAGAAATGACGTGAGTAGAACTTTTCCCAAGTCCCCATCAGGCTGAGCTCCCATTGGGATCTGAGTATAGAACCACAGAATCATAGAATGCCCTGGGTTGGAAAGGACCTCAAAGATCATCCAATTCCACCCCCCAGAATCAAGAAACTCAATTCTCTTAGCCTTTCCTTGTGGGAGTTCCATTCCTCAAATCACAAGGAATGGATTTGCTCCAACAGGTCCATGTCCTTTCTGTGCTTTGGACCCTAAAGCTGGATGCAGCCCTGCAGGTGGGGTCTTACCAGAGTGGAGCAGAGGGACAGAAAGAACATTATCAATATCATGAGGGCCTCTAGAGGGGATTCCACTGAAGGTGACATATGGCATGGCATTTGACATGAAAGTTGAAGTAAATATCAGGTTGTTGGCCTGGAACTTCTCTGTCAGCCAGTGTGACAGACAAAAAGCCAGCAGAGAGGGCTGGCAGATTCTTAGCAAACACTCACAGCTTGAAGCCATCATGTTCAGACCAACTTCAGCTCCCTCCCTAGTGGAGCACAGGAGCTCTTCACCTCTCAGGTCACTGCAGTGGTAGTGGCAAACATCCTGCTGACTCCCATCCACAAGGGAAGAAAAGTGAGCACTCCCTAAGGGAGAGAGAGGAGTATTGATACAAATTCCATTGAACACATCAAATGTTCCCGTCAGAAGTGTCCAATAAAAGTTTCTGTTCTATCACTGAAGAAATGATGTCCAATATAGTCTCTTCTCCTCAGGCCTTCAGATAATTTTTTGTTCTTCCCATACTTATTCACCCCATCATGGACTTTTCTCTGAAGCCCAAGAATGCCGCCAGTTGAAGATTGCAAAAGCAGCTCAGCCTGGTCTTGAATTCACATCAAGGCAATTGTGCCACTTTTGTATCACTCTGTGCCATGCAGAAGACATTTAATAAATGTAAGGGCCTGGTTACAGTACTGCTATCATCTATACTCCCTAGTTATGGAAGTAATTCAAATTTTGGTCTGTCACTGATAAGAATTCAACCTACATCTCTCTGGGTTATTAATGACAAAGAGACCTAAGTGTAATTTTACTATTTCACAAAAGCTGTCATCACATTCAAATTTACTTAGAAAAAAATTACTGTAGGCCATCTCTTACACCCTGCCACTAAAATTTGCTCAATTTAATTGCCACCACTTCATAAATAAAAACTAAAAATGTTTATCATATAACTTATAGTCAAAGTTACTGCTTGAGAGTCTAAGTTTAATTTTTTTAAATTATTCAGCTCGCTTACTAATGTAAATGCCATTTTAAGTATTAATACACTTTAATAATTAATAAACTGATATAACCATGTATTATGCAAAAAACCCTTTACTTCTCTACCAATGTATAAAAATAACCTGTTTTGGACCTGGAGAACTGGGACATAACACAACCTTGTGTGGATGAGTAAAGGGGGAAAAGCTTAATAAGAGACTCTTTTTAACAGTCTGTGCTATTAAGAATGTAATTGGACTTAATGATGCTTAAAGATCCTTTGGAGGTCTCATTTCTCTACCCAGAAGAGAGAGGGTGTGTGCCATCATGACATGCTTATTGCTCAGCAGGATAATTACACCTTTTCAGGACTGACCATTTTAAACACCCAACTCTGGTCAGCACCTGTTGATTAAATGTCTGGCAGGGCACTGTTAGTAAGCCCTGTTCAAGACACTCTGCAATAAAAGGAGGTAATTTGGATTATCTACATGACATCCCTCCAGTGGGTGTGTATTAGCCCAGAGAAAACCTCAGTGATACTTCACAACAGCATCTGTCAAAACATTGAGGGTGAATTAGCCACGCTATTGTGCTTAGCATGGAGTCCATTCTCTTTCTAATTCATTAAGCTTAGCATCTATTTTCAGGGTAAATTATTTAGAAACAAATCAGGACTTGCCTGGAGTTGTGCAGTGGTCTGATCTCTCTGATAAACACTGGCTTGTAAACAACCTGCAGGCTGTCCTCTTTGACAAGGTGTTTGCTCTCCAGCTGCAGAGGCACTCTAAGATGTGAAATCGTGCTGTGCTGGTCCTGTCTCCTGACTGCATGACTCAAGGGTTCTCCTTAAGGACTCCAAGCAGCAGTCTGAACTTGGATGACTTTTGGAGGAGAGAGATGTATTCGATGAAGGAAAAGGATGTGAGGCATGTACAGCACAGCCAGAATATTTTGGGAGTGACTCAACAAAGGTTTGATTATTTTAAAGTATCCAGATGTCTTCAGAAGTCTGCAGATGGATTTCAAGAAGACCTGCAGACTCTGAAGAGGCAGGTTCTGCCTGCCTTTCAAGAACACCTGCAGACTCTGTTTGCAGTCCTCCAGAACATGAATGGCACAATTAATAATCACCTGTTTGTGTTTAGCAGAACTATGTGACATATATTTCACATTAATATTTATTAAAATTGACTTAGACAATGTCGGGTTGTCTAAGTAATCCAACCTTTTAAAATATTTTTTTCCATATTTTTATGCAGCTATATACAGAATATTTCTCAAGGCACCATTTTTTATTACATATTGCATTGTATGCAATGTAAGTGGTCTTCTAAGTGAAAAGACAAACACACTTATAAAAATAGTCAAAGTAACACTCTTGTGCACCTTCCTCAAGTGTGACACTTCTTCACTCACTTTATCTCCTCTCACACTTAAAAAATCTTTCCTGTCTCTTCAAAAGCACTATTTGATCAAATACCTATGAATAAACATATTTATTAAGAAAATCTGCCAGATAGGATGGCCTAGACTGAAAGCCCAATGGAGAGAGCATTAGATTATCATCATTAGTTTTCAGAATAAACTACAAAAGAGAAATTGAGGCAATTTACAATTTCATGGATTGCACAGCAAAGCTGTAACTACCAGAAAAACATTGAAGTCCTCCTTAATAGGGGAAAGACAATAAAAGCTGACTCTAGCAGAAAAGAAAATTGCTTCCACTTGGATTCTAGGGCACTAGTCTCACCCCTTACCTCAACTTTTTTTATTCTTCTAATCTTTCATCTAGTATGTGCCTCAGCTCCTTGACCATCATGTCTGCACATTACTCCTTTCTTTCCAAAGAATTTATACTTATTCAGTCCTTAAACACTAAACAGGTGAATGACAGGGATACCTAGTCAGACTGCAATTCTTTTGCTCATGATACAGAGAAATCTCAGTGGAAAAAGCAGATTCTTGAAAAATATTCAGAAAAATACACTCACATTTTATTTTTGTATCATGAAATCAGTAGCAGCAAACCATTTCCCTATGTAACGACAGATAAGCAAATAAACAAATAAACACAGCAAAGCATGAATACAGTTTTGCCATTTTGGTTTATACTGAATTGTACTTAATTTGCAAAGAGCCCCAGTTGTCAGATCAGGGCTATTAGTAGAATCAAACACTAGTCATGACTAAGGATGGCAGAACTGGTCCAGACGATTGTCAAAATTGTTTAAAAATTACCTCTTCAAATATCTTTGCAATCCCTCAGAGGATGTTATCACGCCATTTTATGGTCTTTTGGTTTATCCTAGACTTAATGGTCAATTATTGAGTCTTCAAAGCTTTGTTTGCAATCAAGCATGCTTCTGTGCCTGTCTCAGCAAATTATACAGAAGCCCATTGCAGTCAGAAGGATCAATTCCTGTGTTATGGGTATTATAAATACATGTGGATATATGTGGTACTCAGATACCCAAACTTGGAGGCATTAAGCACTGAAGAGTTGCTGGTATCTCAAGGAAGAAAAACATTTTTTTAGAGAGGCTTTATAGAAATTATGATTTTTTTCTTCATTCATTATTGCTAGAAACATTTGCATGAAAACAGGATCCATATTCTTTGGAGTGTAATTTGCTGCTTCAGCAGCTGCCTTCTCTTCACCTGCTTTGTACCTCTTACTTGGTGCTGTATATTTAAATTGGAGTTTAATATTAGAAGATATCCTATTCCTGGTGGGAGTAGATTGACTGTGGGGGAAAGAGGAGTGTGACAATTGTCCTAATGTTTTCTGAGAAAATTCAGAGAAGAAAGGTAGAAAATAACATCTCTGTGCTGCATTCTCCCAGAACACTGGTTTTCAGTTTCACATAAACCTGCAGCTAACTTCAAATGGGTTTTAATGACAATACTCCATCTCCTGGCAATCTGATAGGGAGAAGTGGAATGACATTGCACTTCATGTTTCACTGTATCCAGAGGTCAGGGTTGCAAGGTTAGGCTTCACATCATAGTGGAACATTTCATTTTCTCTCACTCCCTATTAAATGCTTATTTGTGAAACAGAATTGCCAGAGGTTATGTGATTCAGTAAGCTTATGCTTCACCTGTACACAATGTGTTTTGGTCACCTAACAAGAAATCATTCTCAGTTGTAATCCTGACTCTAGTAAATAATGAACATATATATTCATGTAGCAAAATACACAAATATAAGAATTTGTCCTTATAGTGCAGAGGCCAAACCTTCCATTTTATTCATCCACAAATACAAACTGCCACTTGTGAGTGAGTGGTATATTATATTGTGTATTCTCAGGCTTTAGTTGGATGTAGTATCAAAAAATATAAATACAACCATGGAAAAATTTATAAGGAAATATTCACGATTCTGTCTGACTTTCAAGATATCAAAAGGAAGGCATTCCTGCATGTTTTCACACAAGGTCAAATATCACAAAGCCATCAGTCGATGGCTGGATAAAACAATCTGAGGGGAAAAGATTATTGAGTGAAAGATTATTCAGACAGGTTTGTGAACTCAGCTACAATGATATCTATCACCAGTGTGCAGAAAAGGGTGGAGGAGATCACTTTGTCTTCAACACAGATGCATTTATCATAAGCATTGAAGACTTTCAAAGATGAGCAAAATCTCTAATAGTTTTTCTCATCACACACCCACACAAGCTCTTCACAAACCTATTTTCTGTTGGTGCTGGGCAAATAGAAAGCAGACAGTGTGTGCTGTTTTCTAGGATCACTACGGAATTTTTAAAATCCACATCTATCTTTTCTTTAACTTGAGCACAATTTATTTTTCTTTGGTGCTACACTCAATCTATTTTATCAAACAGCAGATTGGTGAAGCACAATATTATATAGTACCTATACATTTTTTCTGACATGGAGAAATGTGTGATCAAAAGCTGTAAAATGCCAAATGGATGATAAGTCCTATAATTTACTTGATAAAAGCTGACTCCACAGGAGGTATTTTAATGAATGTAATGACAGTATGTTCCAAGGGAAAAGCTTTAAAATGCTCAGATTACATTCAGTCTGTAAATCCTGTTCAGATATTAAAAGCAAATTGATTACTATAAGATGATCATCACACTTAATCTCCACATTCAAGAAGCTTTATAATTGCCTGAAAAAAGTTGGAAAAATATATTGAAAAGCAGCTATCTGTAATTGTGCAAACATAGAGATCTTTTGTGATTTAGCAGTGCAGGTCTCATTGCAATTTAGGAGAATTTGTTCTGATCCCTCAGCTCTGTTTCACCAGAAGGACTGTTGTCCATCATATAACCTTACTCACAGATATTTCTAGTTGCCACATCATGCATGTTATTTCATCTTCCTCCTCAGGGATGGATTTTTTGTAGATTTTTTTTTGTAGACTGATCTTGCAAAACCATACACTATACATTCAAGTGTGTGTCTTGTCTATCTTCACATTCAAACCACACCAGGACCAGGGAGTTCCATGCTGTCTGGATCTTTTTGACATAGATTTTGATATGAATAGTAATTAATTAAAACAATGAACTTTTCTTCAGGAGAAGGCAGCTTAAAACTTTTCTTGTGTAGACAGGACAATTCATCACAAAGAATTCTTCTTTTCTAGCAAGGGGTAACATCTACATTCAAGACTGGGACAAGTAGTTTTAGATTAGCTATAAGTCTGTTATACAGACCAATCACAAGATCATGACAAACACCATGCTGAATTAGCATGGATTAAACTCCTTGTTTAAAATCTCATTAGGATTCACCAGAGATTAACTATGAAAAAGGCTTCAGCTACAACACAGCCTTTTATCAAAAATGCCCAAATGCATTTCCCCGGGTGATAAGGTAAACATGTTTCAAGTAAAGAGTGTGACATAAATCCACAATGCTCCAGATTTCAAGCAATCATGGTTGGAGTAAATCTGTGCCATTTAGAGAACCCTTCAGGAGTCTCTTAGTGAATGCATGGGATGACACATTAGTGACAAAGTACTTGTTCAGTGGGTAAATAGATGGATTGCTAGGAGAGGAACTCTTCAACACAGTAATTTTGAACATTAGATATCTTAATTAAAGCTGCCTGCCACTATTGCAAATGGTCCAACAAAGCATTCAGAGATGAAGCAACTTGACAGAAGAGAAGGGGGCATAATTTTGTATATATTTCTGGGTTCAGTTCCAGTTCTTTAGAGAACTAGGGCTGATTGAACATGTTCCTTTCCATGTGAGTCCTTTGAATGTTCTCCTTCTTCCTACCAGCAATGATATAAAAAATCTCTTGTCCCTCCTGTTTCAGGATCAGTGCAATTTGATTGCAAACTGACAGAAAGCTAGGACATTGCTGGTGAGTTGTTTAGGTTTTTATATGATGCCAAGTTAATATTTTCTTTGATGTAGGCACTACAGGTAAAGAGTATGTGCTCTTTTGTGCATCAGAGCTAGGGACTGTCAAAGATACTTGGGATGTATTTTCTGTAGCACAAAAAATATGGGTTCTCAAATAAAAGTTAAGTGTTGGGACGAATCTGTATGTGTTTAAATTTTCCATACATAAAATAACTGTTTGCAATGGAACAAGCTTATAATCATTGAATAAAATTGAGAAGTTATGAGCAAGTAAGCCAGGAAAACAAACTGCTGCTTTTCCTTGAAATCAATACAAAGGCAAAGAGAGGAAAGCAGAGTTTGATTTTCTGCCATATTATTTTCATACATCACTTGAGCAACTCATTTTATTGGATTTATTTTTCTACTTATTACGCCAACTTTTATTTAAAACTGCTTCTAAAGTTTAGACATCCAAAGCAAGACATTTGGAAAAGCCTTTGAATAGTCCTCTGTTAGTAAAATCACTGTTGATGCTGGAATGAAGCTAACCAGCAGTGGCAAAGCTGAGAGGTTCTCGTGACATCTGAGAATGCTGCAGTTAACTTTCTCAGCCAAACACATTTATAATAGGTTGGATCCAGGTTGGATCCAACCTATTATAAATGTAGGTTTATAGTAATAGGTTGGATCCAGGAAAGCACCATGTACTTATCAGCCTTTTCATCTAGCTGTTCACTAAGATAAATGCAAGTCTCTAGAGGTTTCCATTCCACTTGGACAACTCTTTGTAAAGATGACTGGTTAATTCTTTCATCAAGCCACAAACTGCTGAATTCACTGAAGCTTGTAAAACCAGCCTAAAATAGTTCCCAGGTCCAAAAATTTAAATGGATTCTAGAAAGAAATTATGGGGTTTTGGCTTTGGAGATCAGACAGATGTTAAAGAATGGTCTCTCCAGCATTAAATCATCTGAATCAAAGACAAACCAGACACTTTTTAAGAGACTTTGAAATCAGCACTAAGGTTGAAAACTTCCAGGGGCAAATCTTACCTTTCAGTGGGTACATGGAACTTTCCCATTAATTTAACTGAAACCATGATTTTGTTATAGGAGTAAGTAGAAAAAGTCTGAGTGGCGAGGTGAGCAGACTAACTGGTTTTGGGGGCTGATTTTGGTTGGTTTGTTTTCATTCAGGGTTAAAGGCCTCTGCAAAACAACCAGCACACTGAACAGCAATTTCTATCAACACCAATTAAACTTCCAACACAACTGGAATTTGATGCTGTTTGTGCTTTCTCTTGCATGGGTCCAAGCAACAATACAGAAGTTAAAGCAATAAAGCATGAAAGTGTGGCCAGCCATCAATAGAGAAAACTCTGCTAAGAGAAAGTATTAATTTCCCTTTAATGGCAGATAAAAGCCATTTCCTGCCCTTCTCCCCAGATTAATATGAAGTTTCCAAAGAACCAACTCTGGAAACACCTTCATAGTATCATCATGTACTGTGATTTTTTTATACTTTGGTGCATATTTAAGGCTTTGTAGGATTATGGCTGAAAGCAAGGGCTGTCTCATTCCCTCATAAACATCCAGCTCCATCCCAATACTCGCCCATCATGACAGAGATGAGAGGTCATGCAAGAGGAATGGAACACCTCTCCTCTAAGGAAAGGCAGAGAGAGAGTTGGGGCTCAGCCTGGAGAACAGAAGGCCCCAGGAATACCTTTTTGCAGCTCAAAGGAACTTAGAAGAAATAGAGGGGCAGATTTTTAACAGTCCATGTAGGGACAGAACAGCGAAGAATGGTTTTAAACTAGAACAAAACAGATTCAGGAATATATATTCCTATATATATATAAGGAAGAATTACTTTACAATAAGGGTGTTGCAAGACTTGAACATGTTGCTCAGAAAGATTATAGGTGGCTCATCCCTGGAAATATTCAGTGTTATCTTGGACTGGGCTCTGATCAGACAGATCTAGTTGATGATATCCCTCCTGCTCATTGCAGGAAGTTGGACTAGATGACCTTTAAATGTCCCTTCCTACCCAAAATATCATATGACTTCCTGATAAGTGATATTTCACTGCTGAAAGGAGCAGAGAGAAGAGGAAAGCCGAAGCACAGCAACAGGAGAATGAAAACCAGCCATGGAGATACACAAGAAGTTATTGCCCCCCAACATTGTTGTTGTTTCATTTTGCATAACTTTATAAACACATAATGTCTTCATGTCTTCCACATGTCTCCATGTGTCATCATGACAGCAAAATCCTTGAAACTGAAGGAATCTGTGAGCAAGTAGGGCACAGCTTCTGCATTGGCTCCAGAGCAGCGAACCCCTATCTTAATACTGGAGCCATGCTAATATTGATTATGGTAAGGAAATTATAAGTACATCACTGCCCCATATTTCCAACATGAGGGTTCATGTGAGGAATACTTAGAGTTTCTTCATCTAAATAATTGATCTGTAAATGTGATGCAGTATTGAAAGATCAGTGAGGTCTTTTATCTGTGCCTTAAAGCTGATCATCTTTCAATAGCATGACAAAGTACAGTTAATACTCTACAAATCAACTTATAAACAGCACTTTTGCTATTTTTATAAAAGTGTTATTTCAAGCACCCTTAGGATTACACTAACATTTTCAGAGAGCATACTTCTAAGTATCTTCAGAAACTGCTTTACAGCCATTTTGCATTTACTTTATGAAATAATTTGTCTGCCCTTTACCAATTTCTATGCAACCAGCTTGTAAAATGTGTCACTTGCTCTCTTCATACTGCTGTGATGTCTCTGCAGAGTGGTGTTGCCTCTGAATTTGTGTAAGAGAGGACTTATTGCTGCCTGTGGCCCATGAAAAAGGTGAGGAAAGAAAGCAGGATGAGAATGATCCTGAGGTGCATCTGAGCCCTTGTTCTCTTTTCACTGAGAAAGTTGCTGAGAAAAGAGAAAATCTTCACATCAGCAAAACAGCAGCAGATGATAATAAGCAAATGGGCCAGGTTTGCTGATCCTGAAAGGTACTGAATCCTTTTTATGACCCAATTCAGTGATGGCACTGAGATCAGGATGGTGATGTTCAGAGCATGAGAAGAATTATTTCGAGGTCAGGATGACACTGTGTTCTTGAAATCAACAGATGTCTCAATGAAGTAGATTTTCATCACAAATAAGAACTTAGAAAACATAAGGCCCCTATTGATTGTCTTAGATCCTGAAACCTGAAAACAGCCAAGACATGCAGCAAGGTCTGTCTCCAGCAAGAAGTAAATTCCCTGTCAGGCCTGCATTCTCTGAGGGATCAGGACATTTGTCCCCATGATGGTTCCACCAGCCATGAGGATGCAGCAGCTGTGTCCCTGCTCCATGGTGCACTGACTTCTACTCATTATTCCCACTCAATATGGGGACATTATTCTTTCCAGACTCTGTGAAGGACAGTGAAAATGGTTTTTCTTCACAGTGTTCACTCATGCAGCATTTGACATGAGCCTAGCTCTTTGTATTTTATCGCTGTTCAGATGTTTTATTTATAACAGCAATAATTAGCTGAGATCATGTTTAAGCAGCTGCTTAAAACTACTTAGTGCTTCTACACCATGACTTCCCACATGGTGGAGGCATCCATCTCCTGATATAAATCTTTTACTGCATTGATAAGTGCAGCTATTTCCCTTCTCGTCAGCTTGCCATCTGTGAGCAGGGGGCAAAGGGAGCTGACAGTGGCACAAAGCCTGTCAGTTCCCTCAGAGAGCCACCCAGAAGCCATTTCAGAGTGTACATAGTTTGTCATCTCAGTTGTTGTCCTGCTCCTACCTCTGCCTGTCATGATCTCCCTGGATGAGTCACTCTTGCTACACAGCAAGATGCTTGCAGCAGTGAAATGAGAATTTCCCTTAAAAAGGTGTTTCTGGTTTACTTTTAAGTTACTCTCCTGAGTGCTGAGGAAGGGAACCGGTAGCATCTCCTGTGCTTCAGCAGCAGACCACAGCTGATCTGCAGGCCACTCCTGCAAACACCACGCTGTCCATGGCAGCTGCTGCCCTCCTGGCCTGTACAGGGTCACCAGTGAGCCCTGCTTGACCTTGCTGACCCTCTGGTAAGCCAAAGAAGCAGGGACACCTCTGGGACAGGGGACCACCACCTGTGGCTGCAAAGCACATAGAATCACAGAATCACAGCATGTTTTGGGTTGGAAGGGACCTTCAAAGCTCATCCAGTCCTGCAATGAGCAGGGACATGGTTAACTAGATCCAGTTGCTCAGAGCCCTGTCCAACATAAGATTGAATATTTCCAGATATGAGTCATCTACAACCCCTCTGGGCAACCTGTTCCAGTTTTGCAATGCACTCATTGTAAAAAAATTCTTCCTTGCATATGGTCTGAACGTACTCTCTTCTAGTTTAAAATTCTTCCTTGTCCTATCCCTACAGGCCCTCTTAAAGAATCTGTCTTTACTCAGGGGTTTCCTTGGCTCAGGAAACATCCCTGTATGCCACAATTCTCTGCTCTGCTGTGGGATGCACCTTAGTCCTGCAAGGATGACCCATCTTCCCTTTTTCCCACCAGTAGCTCAGTCCTGTCCTCAAGGACACCTATTCCCTCCTAATAGCTTTAGGAAAATATTATTGTTGGCTTTTTATATGTTTGTTCAATAAAGGCATCTACATGTTGAGGTTTTAAATCAGTTTCCAATTTGACAAAACTGCAGGGATGGTCAGTAGTACCATCCAATGTAATGATTGTCAATAATATGCCAAATATGTGTAATAAATTAGGAGTATTAAAAACCAAAGCAAAGATTCATTATTACGAGGATAATTTGTGATCATCATTACAAAATAATTGCTGTTCAGTATGAACAGAACAAGAGCAATCCTTTCTTCATGTCACTGTAAGTGTAAAACTGCTTGATTTTCTTTCCCCTTGGTACTCTGTTGCTTCACTTGCTCCTCAGCCTGGCAGAGCTGCTGCAATATCCAACAGCAGAACTGGGGCTGTGTGCTCTGTGACAGTCAGCACACTTGCAGGACCTGAGATTCCTGTCAGAGGCAAACCAGTGACCCAGAGTGCAGCATTCCCACTAGGATGCAATAAAATCTACGTAACTAAAACCTCAGAGCACATGAGCTTTACTTATTTATTAGAAGTGAAGAGTTTCCTAACCAAAAATGACCAGAACAAAGAGGAGGCTGGGTGAAGCCCGTGATCCCTAGCCATTTTCCTGTCTGCATGAGAAAGTATCTCAAAATGGAAGTATTTGTTTTAATTTTTCAGAGCAAGGTGTTTAGTAGTTATATGGTTAAGGGGAAAAAGGAAAATTTATATTTTCTTATGAAATAACTTTTGCTACCAGGCACTTTCAAGACATTTTCTTTCTCTTATTTGAAAAGAAAGAAAATATAATAGATTTGGATGAAAGTGAATATGAAAGTTAAAGAAACATGGTGAAAAAATTGATTTTCCCAGATAAGAAACATTACTCAGGCTATGATATTTTTTTTTGTCCTTGGGATGAATTGCAGGAACTATAATTTTTTTCATAAACTCTTTGTTAGGTTACAACTTAATAATTTAAAATATTTCATTTTAAACCAGAGCATTTTGGTTTGACCTTTCAATTCTTTGAAACAAAAATGACTAAGCATCACAGGAGGAAAGTAAGCACAAATATAAAAAAATAATTGTGTTTTCATTCTGAAAATGTCAAAGAGGATTTTTAGTCAACTTCTAAATGCTTTCCAATCATTAAAAAATGAAGAATTTTTCAAAAAACCTGACCCATTCCCATGCAACACAGCATAATTTCTCAATAAAGAAAAAAAAAAGCTTATTATAAAAAGAAATTCCCAGTCAGCAGTTGAAAATGAAGAGTCTATAAGAACCAATAAATCAGAAACTATGAGATTGCAATTTAACTATTAGTATAAAGTAAAGCAATGGATCAGTTGAGATCAGCTGTTTGTCTGTAAATGTTTCGTTCATGAGCGAATTAATTTTATTTTTGTTGTTCATATTTTACAAATATTATGTATACAATAACTGAAGGAGCCAAAGGTGAACTTCTGGCTCCCAAGAAAAGAGTTCTTAAGCAGGGTGATACAGGCTGATAACAGGAGTCCAAAGCTTGTGCAGTGACCTCCAGCTGGACCCTGTGGCACTGATTGCCACCCTCTGGGCTCTGCTGGTCAGTCAGTTCTCAGCCCACCTCACTGCCCACCCACAGCCATGCTTGTGAGCTTGCCTGTGAGGATGCTGTGAGACAGAGCTGAAGGCCTTGCTGAAGTCCAGGTAGACAATATCCACTGCTCTGCACTCATCCATGCAGGTGGTTTGTCATCATGGAAGGCAACTAGGGCACTAAGGCATGATTTAGTTTTAATGAATTCATGCTGACTGCCCTGATCACATTCTTGTCATCCATGGGGAAAGAGATGGCCTCCAGAACAAGGTGCTTCATCACCTCTGCAGGGATTGAGGTGAGGCTGAATGCCTGGTACTTCCCTTCTTGCCCTTTTTTGAAGACATGAGTGACATTTCCCTTCTTCCAGCCCTCAGGCACCTCTCCTGATGCCACAGCCTTTCAAGATGATCATGAGCTGCCTTGCCATGGTGTCCATCAACTCTCAGCACTTGTGGATGCATCCCATCAGGGCCCAGGGACTTGTGGATGCTGAGTTTGCCCACTTATTCTCTAACCCAGACGTCCCTGACCAAGCAAAAGTTCCTATATTCTAGACACACACAAACACGATGGAATATTCAGCCAGCAGAACAGAGGGTAAAAACAAATGCCTCAAGGGGAACACAGGGTTATATGATCAAAAAGTTTGCATGTTCTGTATTTCATTATTGTGAGAAAATTTGAAATAACTGAACAGCTCATGCAGTAGCTGAGCAGTTCATGCATTAGTTCACACAGAATACATGCCCAGCCATGAGCAATTTATTGTCAAAATCAGTTCAATGGTGCACAAGAAAATGGGCTTGAAGGAGCTTGCCAGACAGCTGGGTTTTATAAAAGTGATTGGAACACATAGAGAGGAATGGAAAAGTCAGCAGGGTAATGGGAGAAGAAGCAAGTGGGAGAAAGAAGAACAAAAGGGAAAGTATTATTACAGTATTATTACACTGGCAAAGTCACTCTCTAGTGAAAAATTGGAGCTTTCCATTAAAATTGAGAAACCATGAATTTTGAGATCATTGCTAACTCCAGACAATATTTAAGAGAAGCTTTTTTGTTACAATTCATATTAGTATGGAATAATTTTCAGAGTTTACTAGAAACAGCTGATGCAATAACTAGTGAAATTAACAAAGAGGTTCAAAACAAGAGTTTGAGGATTCAAATTACATTTAGTCCCTTGATAATTAAATTGTTCTGCTAATTGAAATCACCCAAGAGGCAACAAAATTCCATGAGAGTTCCATTTCCCACAACCTCAGCACTGTGATCTCAGAGATGGCACCATCCATAGTGAGTAACCATTCCTAGAACACATACATGTCCTGCAGAGTTGTATCAAGGCACAAGTCAAAGGTCTTCCTTTTCTCTATGCATCACCATGTGCCCATGGTGAATGCTAAAATAAGAAATAAAAAGAGAGAATGTGAATGCTAAAAAAAAAAAAAAAAAAAAGATAGAATGAGAGAAAATTACCTAATTAATGAGTCTATAGAGTGGTAGGCAGGGCAATTACTTTCCAGAAAGGAGATCCTGGGTCCTTGAATTCCCTCAGATAATTTCTGTGCAGCGTGTATGGATCTTTACTCAGTGATACACAGAAGTAAAGAGCAAGAGAACTTGGCCCTTTTGGTGTGAAAGTGTCTCTGGGGTTCTGACACCAAATGTGTTATGTGTTTTTGGCAGCAAACTTGCCCAGTGATTCATTACAACACGAACAAAAATCATTTAAGGATAGAACTAAGGTGCTTCAATTTGCACAGAACGATTAAAATTAAAAGTATTAAAAGTACTCCCCAGATATTTCACAAGAAGTTCTGAGACTGAGCTCCTGAATTCCCAAAGAAGTAAGGTATTGATGTTTTTCATATCTGCTCTGGAATTTACATAATTTAAAAGTAAATAAATACACAATTAAGAAATTAAGAAATAAAATTCATAGCAGTTATAAAGCACTTCATATTCCTCAAAGCACTCTAGATTCATTAAATACATTACCTAATTAATTCCTCCACAAGCCAGTCTAAGAGACTTCACTTCATGCTGTGCACTGAGAAACTGTTGCTTGATTTAAGGTTTATGTTTACTGCTCTTCACTTTTATAATTTTGTCACCAAACAAAACCAATCCTCTGATGATTTTAACTTTACGTTTTTTTTTCTTACATAGTTATTACTTAAATCCTACTGACATCAGCCACATTAAAGTCAGTAAAACTACTGATATAGTTTACAGTTATATTTTTTTGCAGATATTGTTATTAAGTCGCCTTGTTGTGGATTTAAAAAGGGTGTTTACAGGAGTCAGCCCTCCAGGATATCCTTTCATCTCCCCAGTACAATCCAAGCAACAAAAAGACCCTCTGTCTCTTTTCTATCTTTTAAGATGCTTAGCACACATCTATGATAGTCCATCTATTAAACTGACCCAAAACCTCTGCAGCTGGGTCTTGCACCGATGCAAAAATTGGAGGGTTGTTTTTAAAATTTGTTTTGCTGGTTTTTAAAGGCAAATTTGGAGTTTTTCAGTGTGAAATGGTACAGCGTGATAGATAATCTCAAGGAGACTCCCTTTCCCACAAAATGTTGGACCAGATGATCTTTCAATTTCCATTTTTGGCTGGATGGTTTTACAGTTCTGTGAAACCTAACTGACATTAAAGAGATTTAAAAGGAACAAGGATTTTCCTGCCAGAAAGTCAGGATGAGATTAAGGCACTTCTGCAGAGTCTTTAGCATTTTGAATATGAAAATAAATCTGTGTACAAAGACCACTCCTGATTCTACCATTAATAAATTTTCTTCTATGATGTGTTCAGATTCTGAATAGATATATGGAAAAGAATATATAAATACATTTTCTTCAAGATATTTTTCCCCTCAGGAATATTGTCTCTCATGGAAGTACTGAGCATCACTGATGCATCATTCAGATGGGACACTAAGGATGCTAAAAATATAACTTTCATCTGCAATTTCCAGATGCTGGGTATTTTTAGGGGTAAATATTCTAATTTCTTTTGAAATTCAACATTTCTTTTGAAAAAGAATGTGAGCTATAAAGATGTGAGAAAAAAAATGCAAAGATGTATGAATTGAGAGGTGACAGCATATAAATCAACCACTATGTGGTCCAGCCACCGTGATAAGGTGACTTTTGAAAGACTAAAGGACACAGAGGGCAGATTGGGGAAAGGCAAACAGATGATATCCACTTCCATGTGTGGCACTATCACAGGCAAAGAGGCACTTACATGTGACCTGGGGGCTACTTATGTCAGCTCTGAATTACTGAGCAAGTAGGAATTTCACACAGATCAAGGGTCTCATTTTTGGCATTTCATTAGTAAGTGCTTCATGTTTTCTTAATCAGGAATTCTGGAGTTTTATTCCAATGTTTGTTAAAGATATGGGAAGTTCTTTAAAGCACATTTATTAGAATAAAAGTTGCATTTTATTACCAAGATATAAAACACAGAAATTCTAAAAAAAAAAAAAAATCAATATCTCTTACTATATAACTTACAGTTATGTCTTTACAAAGGCAACAAGATAGCAGCAGTAAAGCAAATCTGATCAGAAATTAGGACCTTGGGCTTGAAAATGCTTTTTATTCCAAGGCATTCAGATTCTGGCATGGACCAGTAAAACTGGTAGGAAAATTTAATTAAAATTGAGTACAAAGGATAAAATCAGAATAAAATTGATTTCAAGAGATAAACTTCTAAATTATTTCTAGTGGAAATTATGGGGTGGAGTGACTTTGAAAAAAAAAGACTTATTTAAAACTGGAAATTGCATACTTCCTAATTGGAATTCTTAAATCTTGAGTTTATGATAAAAAAATATAAAGTTTTAGTTTAGAAACAAGTTTTAAAGACAAGTTATTTTCTAGTACAGATGTTTTTATTTTTCATTTTATAAAACAATCTGACCTGTGGTTTTCAACCTTTGACTCTTTAAAGGAAGTTGCTTGGTACAGAAGATAATCTCTTTCAAGGGCATGAATATTTATTTTCATTTCTCCCATGCAAGCACCAGCAATTAGCAAAGAGACTTATTGTTAACAAACACTTTTTTTGCAGTCCTACAATGCATTTATTTAGGATGCCAGCTCCCACAAGGTAAGTCACATATTTCCAAGCTTGACTCTGTCTCCTACATGGTGTGGTTTTCTCTCCAAGTTATCTGAAGAAAGGCTGTTGTCCCATCCTGTTGCTCCAAAATTCATGCAAATTTTCTCAGCTCAGCTGGGGTTTAAACTCACATGTGGGTCTATTTCTGCAGCATATCCCAAGTCAGCTCAAGTTCAACTCGAAGATAACCACAATGGATCCCATGTGTGGAATGGGGTGCTGCAGGAGCTGTTCTGCATGTGCATCCCTCAGCCCTGCCACAGGGGACCTGATCTTGATGGCAAAGGCAGAGCAGGCAGCAGGGAGCAAAAGGATGTTCAACTCAGAGTGCTTAATTTGCATTAGCCTGCATAATTAGCATGCTAAACAGTTGCATGGCTCACTTAGAACCAGGCTGCTCTTTTACTCCCTCTCCTAACTCAGTTCAGCACAAGTGATGCAAGATAACAAAAGAATTTCTTCTTTTAAATCTGGATTTTTTGACAGAAAGAGGAAGGGCAATGGCTACGCCTGCATTTGTCCTCTGTTATCCCAGGGTAAGGGGCACCATAAACACTGGAGAAAGGCTGGCAATGAGCATCTGGGGCAGGTTGTCAGGGCTGGTAGTTATTCAAACTTAATGACAGCCAGAATACAGTCTCTGCTGTGACAACAATCAGTGATCACAGCTAAATTATGTTTCTTCGGGCAGCGAGAAGCAATGGAAAAATTTAACTAGAACGGGTCAAGTCAAACATCTTTCTTGTTCTGTAATCAATTTCTGAGAACAGCTAGTAGGGAAGAATACAAGAACTAAGCAGGTATACAGCAATATTTTCCCAGAAAACCCTCCCAGTCTTCAACGATTCATAATTAAATGACTTCTGGACATAAACATGCTGACTTTGCACCTAAGAACCACTGGTGTATTTTTCTTCTGCAAAAATCATGAGCTGCTTTTGCAACCATGTAAAATTTTATCATCCTCAATATATTGGCAGCTTTACAAAACTTAACTAGTTGTTTGGTGAAGAAACATCTCTTTCTGTTTGTTCTCACCATCCCTTTCTCCCCAAATTTAATTTGTTGCAACTGTGTTCTCATGACAGAAGCAACAGTGCACACTCACTTTGTATTCACCTGGCACATCTGATTTTAGAGACTCCAGTCATGTCTTTTCAAAGCTGAGGACTCAAAGCTTATTCATCTGGAAAACTACTGTGATGCTTACAGATTTCTGATCACTCTTTACTATATCAATTGTGGGGAAAAAAAAAGCAGGGGAAGGAACCGCACACCATATTGACAATGTAAGTTGGTAATTTATAACAGCATAAACACATTTTCCGTTTTTCTTCTCTATTTCTTTCCTAGTAATTCCCAACATTGCATAATAATGATGATGATGATGATGATGATGATAATAATAATAATAATAATAATAATAATAATAATGTAATATATGTAGCTAGCCATTCACATCAGCCAAATGGCCTTTAAACAATTTTTTAAGTCATGGGGGTAAAGTTTATCTGAATCCAATGGCAAGGATGTTAATCACAGAAAACCACAAATAATAAATGTTATTTCTGATTAGCCCAGGATATTTTTTATCCCTGCTGATGGTGAGCTGCAGACAAAATAAAGAGCACTGTGAGCAGCTACCTTCTAGACGGAATAGAGTATATCATACATGGAGGAGTCTGTAGAAATCCTTGTGTATCTGCAAGGTCCTGCAAAGGAATAAAGATATTCCTCGCTCTCCTGTGTGGGCCATGAGCCCTGTGGGTGGCAGAAGCCTGGAGAGTTGGCTCTCTTGGCTGTTGTTTTCTTTGGAAGGGCACAGAGTCAGGAAAGGGATGAGAACAGCCATGCTTCACACTGACAGCTGCCTGGGTAAAGGACAGGCACAGACAAGGGGTTGGGCAGAGAGTCAGCTCTCAGAAAACAGAAGAAAATCTATGCAAGGATTTTCACATAAATATTCCTTTGCAAAAGTCTCCTCCCATGACTTCTAACTTAACACAGAGTGATAGATCTGAGAGTCCTTTGCCATCCTTGAGATGCACTAAATGTGTCTTTGCATTTGTATCTTGGCCAGAAAAAATGTAGGCTTGACCCTGAGAAACAGCAGGAAGGAACAGAAAATAAAGATGGAATCCATATTTCCGAATATCTGAGTGTTAGAGATTGTAATTTATGCTAGAGAAGCACTTTTCCCCGGTCTTGGAGTCTTCTCTTAAGTGGAAAGATGACCCAAAGCAGTACAAAGTTTCCTCCACGGATGGTGAAGGAAGTCTCAATAAGTAGCCCAGGCTAAAGAGGGTTACATTTAGATGAGATGACTTCTGGAAGGGTCTTGATTTTTTCAATGGGAAGGTTTCTATAGCTATGACATAATGTTTTTTTCAGCATTTGCTTTGTTTACTCTGCAGGTCTTCCCTAAAACACGTTGTCACCCAGAAATTCGGGAGAAGATGGGTACTTGATTTCAATGGCACTTTCAGGAGCCTATGACCCCTGTCCTTACCATATGCCAGGTCTGGAAAGATGAAAAGCAATAACTGTAGTATAACAAAGTAATGAAAATACAATTTAATTGACAGAATTTGCATTTAAATAGATGTTTTAAAGTAAAAACCTGTAAGAACCTTACAGATGCAATATTTGTTACACCTTATGATGGGAATTTCTTAATGTTTCATTATTTCCCTTGACCCACAGGCATTTGTAAATGCCTGCAAAAATTTAGGCTCATTTTAAGACTGAAAACCCTCCTAAACTTTATGCTATAAAGATTGTTTTAGCTTTTTCAAATTGGCATGAAAAATATTTGACTACTGACTTGAGCAGCAAGGATCCCATTAGTGGGACCCACATACTCCATTGCTAATAAAGACTTGGGATTGTGGAATTGACAGGAAGGTGTACTTTGGGTTAAAATGGATAAATTGATGAGTTTTCTACCAGCAGTAAAGAATGAAGGAAAACACATGCATATTCACAGTTATGAAGATAGACAATTATTAAGTAGCAGCTGGTAAGTAAACATGTGGAATGGATACCATATTCAAATAATTGTTAAGTTCCTAAAAAAAAAAAAACAAACAACAAATTAAAATCCAAATCAAAGCAGAAAAAAAATTAAAAAGCCATAATAAACAATGCAGTTGAGTTTTAAGTATAGCACACAATTCTAGTCTGCAAAGGATCCCAAAAGTACTGTTTGGATTAGGCCTGAAATAGAATATATGAAGGAACAGCACCAGGAACACAGATGGAAAACCTAAGAAAGGCAGAAGTTGACATATTCTATCAAGAAAAAGCTGGAAGAAAAGCCTCCCAAGGGGACAAGGTCTTCATTTTTTAATAATGCATGCTAGTGTGAATTAGGAACAGGAACTAAAGTGCTGTGAAATCAATGTAATTAAAATATCTTGCCCAGGGGTTGAGAGGAGAATAATGGAGGAAAAAGTTGTATTCCTTTTAGACATGAATGCATGCACGTGTTTATGTGTCATCAATACCACTCCTACTTATACCATACAAATAGTTTTCATCATCACTAGCCCAGCATTCTGTCTCTCTGGTGTAGAGCTACAGAAGTGGGAAGAAGTAGGAGAAACAGGAAAATGTATGAGGTTAAACTACTGAGAAAAACTGAATTAGCACTAATTTTTTTAAGCCCTAATTACCAGACAAAGCATATGGAAAATTCTTTAGGGTGTACCCAGCTCTACACCAAACAGACAAAAACAGGCACAAAACGTGTTAAAAAACAGAGCCAAAAAAAAAACCCAGAAAGGCACATGAAACCATATGAACACTCCAGTCTGTGTATAGGGCTGGAGGATTACTGGATAATCTAGAGATGTGACTCATGCAGTTATACTTGCCCTCTTTTAGTCAGTCCTTCATCTCATCAAATAATCCATCAGAATTCAGGCTGCCTGCCCAACAGCTACATCAACAGAGATCAGTCAATCAGCCCCCTCAGTGGTGCATTCTGTCAAATTGCATTATTCTGCTGGGCACCAGACCAGGTTATGTGATGCTGTCCTCCTCTGGCAGATGATGCTGAGGATAACAGCAACAGAGACCAAGCTACTTTTAACTTGGCAATGTTGAGGCGTTGACAGCTGGTAAGTCACAGGTAAGTGAGCGATGCTGCACATATGAAAGTGCTCTGGATTTGGCTGAGGTAGAGTTAGTTTTCTTCACAGAGGCTGTCATGGGGCTGTGCTTTGGATTTGTGCTGAACACAGTGATGATGGTGCAGAGATGTTTTTGGTGTAGAGATGTTTTTGGCATTGCTCATCAGGACTTGAGCAGAGCCAAGGCCTTTTCTGCACCTTGTACTGTCACGCTGGCAAAAGAATTTGAAGATGTATGGGACACTAGGAAGGGACACAGCCTGGACAGCTGTCCTTAAGTGACCCAAGGGATATTCCAGACCATCTGACATCATGGTCAGTATATACAGCAGGGGGGAGAAGGAGGAATTGAGGACATTGGGAGTCATGGGGAGCATTTGTCTCCCCAAGTAACCATTACATGTGATACGTCCTGGAGGTGGCTGAACACCTGCCTGTCCAGGGGAAGAGGTGAATGAATTCCTTCTTTTGCTTAGCTTTCATTTGTGGCTTTTTCTTTGCCTATTATGTCAACCCACCAGAGTTTTAGCTTCTACCCTTCTGATTGTCTCCCTGAAACTGCTGCTGGGAGAGTAAAACAAGCAACTGTTTGGTGCTCAGTTATGGTGGGGTTAAATCATGACAGAAAGATGAAGGGACTGGTTTAGAATTGCACCACCTCCTGAGTGATGGTTAATTTAATTTTATCTATTTTACTATGTGCTACATAAACCAGGACATAAAGGAGATAAAGGGCCCAGGAATGTTTTAGTTTAGAGGAGAGCAATGTTCCCCAAATGGCATTGGGTAGGCCATCATAGAGATAAGAGATTTCATATTCTTTATAGAAAGTCATAGTCTAGCAAGAAGAAGGAGTTGCATTCATACATTGTGAGGGTTAGAAGGAATATTCTGTCACTTGCTGTGTCCCAGAAAATCCAAACAAGTTTTGTTGAAACTGGAAACATTGCCGAGAAAAACAAAAGAACAATTTGCAGACATAGCTACTGTATGAGCTATGTTATAATTGGTCAGTTTGCCCAGTTACCCCAGGTATTCTGTGTCAATCAACTCAGATATTTATGAATCTTGTCAGAATTTTAGCTTTTCTTTTACAAAAGTAAACATAATTTCAGTGTCTGTTAATAGAAAACATAAACATTGTGTACAGAAGGAAAGAGAGCAGCAGAAGATGAAAAAAAAAAGATTATTTCAGATCATGTGCTTTTCCATATCATTCAACTCATATGATCAAGAGCAGGAGACAGATGATATGACTTAATATGGAATGAGACTGATTAGAAAAAAATTATTATTGTTTTAATACCCATACACTAATGCTTAAACTCTCTAGCACTATGTGTACTAAGTTTAAGCAGGATCCATTTATCTTTTAGCTATAGTTTAGAACAGCAATTACATAGAAGTGCCAGTTAGCCTTCTGTAACACAATTTTAGGAGTAGTTAAAATTTAGGATTTACTAACACAGAGCTTCCTCCCCCTTGCCCTGTATGACACTGCACTACCTGATTTTCATTGATTTTAAACTATTTTATACCTGAAGAGGTTCTATCTTTTTTTGTTTTACTTAATATGTGAGCTCCTGTTGCAGAAAAGCAGCCCTAATCCCACTGAAGTAATAGATATCAAATCTTTTACAGTGATGAGCTATAAATGGGAAATGACTATTTTCTGGTATCTCTCTTACACAGGTTTAGTGTGTGCATTATGGATAGATCATGCCACAGTTTTTATTATTTTGTACTACCTCCCTGATTTTCTGGGCTATTTGGTGTACTATAATCAAATTAAACATAGTGAGAAAGGAGATAGTGCACAGTTTTCTTTAAAAATCCAAATAAACTCAATGACAAGCTGTGTAGATTAAAGCAGACCATCATCATAATGTGTGAAGGTACTGAAAAGTCCTCCAACCCTTTTGGAAGGGTTTTGGCAGAATAACACTCATAAGCACACATTTGCTTTCTATGGGCTCCAATTGGACTAAATTTCATAGAGGACAAGTGTTCCACTTTAACAGTTATTTAACAGTAATTAAATTAAGAAGCAGTATGAAGATGATCTCCAGAGATCCCTTTGAACTCTGTTATTCTGTGATTCTGTAATATTGTCCAAGAAAGCTGAGGTAACACAGCCCATTTATTGTTTGTGGACCTTTAAAGATTATTTCAATTTTTCTTTTTTCTTTGAAAACCAGGCTAAAGCACCCAATATCACCCAAGAATTAATCCGCATGCTAATTTATAGAAACTTTGCTAAAAGATATTCACAGAGACAGTGATCAATCAGCCCACAGGGAAATGGAAAGAGTATCAGAGCACCCCACCTGCCTTATATTCACCACGTGTATGCAACCAACATTGGCTTGGAAATAGAGAGGAACTGAAGACTTGCTGTAGCCCAAGGCTTTTTCCAGAGGAAGTCAGTAGGATGAGCCATAGATGCTGCAAATTCACTGAATTCCTTTGGAATGGCAGCTTCCTGGACATAAACCCCCGAAATGAAGACAAATCTGTTTCATGATTTCTCAAGGGTATCCTCAAAATTGTGACCAGGAAGCTTTTGATTTAATTTCAATTAAATAGAAGGTAAAATATTGATTCCTCCTTCCTCAGGAATTAATATTTGTGCTGTTCAAGGTACTGAATTTCTTACGTGAGTTTAAAATGCCAAGCAAAGCAGAGAAACCATTAATAACATGAATATAAAAGCAATCTAATGGATTCATTATAATCTACATACACACATAAAAATTGATTATAATCTACCACTTCTCATCCTGAAGCACATATTTTGCTTTATAGCACCTCATTAATTTTAATTGTAAACCTAGGAAATAATCTCTTTTTCTCCCTGCTAGTATACAGAATGGGAAAATGTGACTGATACATTTGTCATTTTGTTTCAAGTCGTTAACTTTCCCTTCAAATACGAGCCTGTACAGAGTTTATGTAGCATTGAGCAAATCTTTAAAGCCCAGTAGAAAATGAGGGATTCTTAAAAAAAAAAAAAAAAAAAAAAAAAAAAAAAAAAAAAAGCAGAGATAAAGGACTATCAAAGGAGGATCATAAACTATTCATCCCTACAACTCAGGTTGAAACAGGTCTGTCATTCTCTTATATCTGGAAATATACCCATGAATTCACAACCAAATTGCATTTTTAAATTACAGTTGCAATTACTGTAATGGCTTGCATTTTCTGTGCCTTCTAAATATTCCAAGACTTACAAACAACAATAAAGGAGAACAGAGAAGAAAAAGCACAACAATTATCACCTGTATCTCATCTTCTCTCCTTATTATGTTAATGTACTGAAGGAATTGGACCAAAGCAGACTGAGAGTGTATAGCACTGACAACTGCACAATGTGTTTTTAATAAGAGAAAATACTGCAAGATGAACTTTCCTTCATTATTTGACAGAATTCCTGGGCTTGGAGAAACAGAAATTGGAATAATTTAATTTTAAGCTGTGAGCTACAGTGCATAGCTCTAGCTTTGTAGTGCAGAATAGTACTGTATCCCTATAATATATCCTACTGTAGTGTACTCTTTGTTTCATGCCTTAATCACCCAATTGCAAGCAGCATTTGATTTTAGCTAATTTGGTTCTGTGCTCATTATAAGTTTCAGAATTATGAGCACCTGCTCTATGCTGCATGAGCATCCCAGCCAGGACTCTGATGTCTTTCAGGAGTCTATCTATAAATTTATTCAGTCTATCAAAAAGCATTGGGAGGAAGACTTCTTTTGCATCTTTTAATAAACCTGGATTTATTAGACAGAAATATGTTAAATTTCAGTGGATTATTTAACATGTAGCCCTGTATAACTGTCCAAAGAACTTAACCCAAATTATCCTTCATTTATTTTATTTTATTTTCAACTGAACTGAGCTAGTTCATTAACAGTGAACTCTGAGTCATCCAGACTGACTGTGTGGAGTCTTTGGCCAGCAACTGCTGCATTCAATATTGTTTAACAAGCACTATCATCTAAGACATATATTATACAGAGTACTACCCTCTAAACCTTATAATATGTAAACGCATTCAGGAACAGAAAAAGCCCTGGAGGTCATAAAGACTTGCATTTTGTAGGAATTAAGGGTGTGTAAATATTATGTTCTAGGAGAAAATTAATACATCACACACAAAATACAGCCCAAAGTAAAGAAAATAAAACCCAGCTGTAGGGTCTGACCAAATTGTCTTTTTATCTACCTAATCACTAGTATTACATATTTGAGTGTGTGAGTCACAAAAATGTACTGTAAATCTTCTTTTTATTCGACCTTATTTCTAGTTCTAAGTGTCTGCTTCTACATGATTACCTAAAATTTGGGGAAAAAATGGCACAGAAGCCCACTGACAACAGCAGAGAAAAAACCAGGTTTTTTCTCCCCTTTCTAGTGTCTGTTATAAAACATCTCCTCCTCATAATAAACACTTCTTTTCATATATACTGAATTTATTAAACTAGCAAGTCACCCATTTAATTTGTCTATTTTTTTAGACTCCTGCTGCTTGGTACTTAATCCCACATTCTTGTATTTCTTATCAGAATGACCATTCATCTAAATCAGTGGTCACTTGGGACTAAAGCATGGCAAGAAAAAAGGATGGACTTTTAAACTGTTTGGAAGTAGCAGTGTGTCAAATTCTTAATATCTTTCAGTGCACACTTTGTGTCTTGGCAAATTTAATTCAAAGTGCATTTTTTCAGAGGTGTTTAGAAGACTATGGAGACAAGAGAGTTTGCATGATTTATATCTGAAAAATAGCTTTGTTTCTTTTGTGACTCCAGAATAGTAAGCACTGCCTCTGAATATGCAGGAGGAAACTGCTGCTCCTATGCATGCATATCCCTATTTAATGTACTTTATCTGAGTTTTTCAGAATGCAACCCAGATTGCAACTCCTTTGGAAAAATGACCTCTAATTTTTTTTCACTTGTCCTTCAGAGTTTGGAGATAATTTTGTTAGAAATCCAGTACAGCCAATGGAAGCACTCACATGTAACCAGAAGAGTGCACAATACAGAGAAATATACTTTTTTTCAAGCTGGGCTCCTGGACAAAATCTCTGGACAGGAACTCCAGTTAAAAACACATAATGATCCTCTTCTATAAATTAAATCAGACTTACTTTGCAGAATTCACTTTAGCATCCATTAGGCAAAGGAAAGCCTCAACCAATTGTATTTGATCTACTGGCCAGTCTCAGGTTGGCAAGAGAACAAGCAGAGTTGGGTTCAGAGCATCCAGGAGTGCCCAGCCACTGCTGCCTGAATCCCTGCCAGGGTCACCCAGCAGCTGATGGATTCTTTAATGCCTGCAAACTCTGTGAGAGTCCTCAGCTCTCGTTGCTATCACCACCAGACTGCACTGCATGGCAGTGGTATTCACCTTTGCAGATATAAAACCAAAAGGGCTATGCAGAAATACTGTCTAGCCAAAGCACAAATGCACAAATATAGAGGGGTTGGTTTTTTTGTTTCATAGTGGGAAAATATGCAAATGAAAAACATTGACAAATGTGTGGGAAAAGGAAAAAAAAGCTAAAATAAATATTTTCAATAGAGAAAAAAATTTTAGGCAACAATCAGCCTCCTAGCAATTTTATTGCCTGCATGATATAGAAGAATACTGAGAGACAGCCCAGTGTGTTTGTGTTCCCTGTACTGCAGGCTGCTCAGGAAGGCATGGCATCAGCCAGGAGCTTACAGCTATTGATACAAAGTCAGACAGGTATATTGACTCCTTGGATTGTCTATAAAAATGGAAATTTATCAGAAGGCATTTTTTAAACACACTACACTCCATGAATTATTTAGCAGCTGCCTAACCCTGCTCAGTACTGCAACTCTGGCAACAGTCAGTGCCAGCAGAAAACTTTGCTTGGCACTGGACAGGAGTATTGTAATCTCATAAATTAATTAGGTGCAATCTAGTGGCCTGGCATTTGCCTGCTGCACTCCATAGTGGCTTTATATCTAGGACAAGCTCACAACTAACATTAAACTGTGTTGCCACAGAGTTGTGTTGAGAAATGGTCCAGTCCCACTTTTGTAGGATTTTGCTTGGATTTTTACTGCATTTTGGTGCTCTTTCTGTATTTCTTAATTAGCAGAAGCAGGTAGATAGGTACAGAATTTTCAAGCAAGAAGAGAAAAAGGCAATGTTAAAACCAACAGGACTAATTTCTCCAAGGTACTTAGTCCTCAGTGCCATGGTCATGCAGCCAAACTGAAAGCAGCCAGAGCTGGAAGTGCTCAGCAGCTGGTAGGATGAAAACCTGCAATCTGTTGCAAAAGAAAATGCACAATATAATTTTTTTAAAGAAGAGAGCATATAATATAAAAGGTAAGGAACATTTATACATGCAGAACAAGACACTTCTCAAAATCTCATAGGTCAGCTTCCTCCCTGGATACAGCTATGATATTGACTGGATGTTAAATCCCTCTTTTATCACATCTGCTACTTGATAAACAAGAAGAGAAGCAGAAGGAGCAAAGGATCTTACCCTTTGCTCTTATGCCACAATAAATCCCTCTTTCTATCAGAACCAGCACAACAGGTGTGTCTCAGTTTTAGCCCATCATGCTGTCAGCTTCTCAAAGAGTACCTTTGCACCTGTGTAAATGGCACCACCCAAAGTTATTTTCCAAAATGGATGTGAAGCCCTCCGAAAGCCAAATCCAGGCCACTTGCTGCAAGCACACTGATAAACTCAGCTCTCCCACATCCTGTGCTGAGCTGCTCTGTGCCCATACAAGCAGAGATTCCCCACTCATCTCCAAGTACAAGCAGCTCACATTTTATACTGCAACAGTGCAGCCCCCAGTCCACGTTGGGAAACAACAGCTGTCAGTTTAAATGGTTTGGTTTGATCAAATCAATGCAAAAGAGAAGCTGTCACTAATGAATCCTTCACCTTCCCCACTGTTTCAGTGATTAGATATTAAGCTCTCAAAGTATTATTAGAACCCACATTTCCTCCAAATCTTTAGACAGTTAATTTGGTGGTTGTGATTTTTGCAAAGAGATTGATTCAAGCATTTTCAAAATCAAAGACAAAGAATTTTCCCCATGTTCTTGAAACATCAGTAAGATGGGGCAATGTTAGAAACACAACAGTTTCTGTTTTACAAACCTGTATGGCTAAAAATATTCAGAAAACATATTGAATATTAGTGGAGTGAGAAAATATCCTTTCGTTTATATTAAAGAGTCTCCCATCACATAAAATGCCATGGTAGCAAGCATTGCTATGGGAAAAGGAAGAGCTCAGAGCACTCTGAGTTCAATTCATTCACTTTCACAGACTCTGTCTTCCCAGGAGATACACAGGAAAAAATAGATATAGTAGGAAAAGAGGAAGGACTGAAAAAGATATTCACTTGTGCTTGTTACCCATCTAAGCAAAGATATGAGTCGAAGATCAGCCTCTGCTTCCTCCTCTTCCACAGGGAAAGAAATCTCATTCCTGACACTCCCATGCGATTATGAAGTGGAAATGGATCCTAACTTTTTTGAGTGTTGAACACATCAGACAATAAACAAAAAGACATGTTAGAAGTTGAGAGACAGAAGTACCTCACCACATGTCCATGGATGCCCTCCAGTAATTTGGATCTGCACCGCCTGGCATGACCTGGCACTGACCACACTCTGAAATATTTTGTCTTGTGAGGATCCAACCAGAAAGGAAATATTTCACTATGATTCAGTGGCTGAGAGAGACTGTTCAAAGATGTTTCTACGTTAAAGTGCCTTCTTTGGGATGTTTCTCCAATACAATGCCTTCTACATTCAATGCCTCCTTTGGGTTAATAATCTCTGAGGATCTTCTACATTTTCCCCTGACCACTAGGAAAAGGTGCAGGGCTACAGATTTAAATAGAGCAGAGGTCCTTGAAAATCATATAGGAATTTTCAGCTTACTGAAATTTATGACTAAATAATAGCTCAAGTTTTAAGGCAGTTGTCTAAAAGTTCCTACATCAATATTTAAGTTCTCCCTTCAAATTGGCTTGATTTAGAACATTTAAGATTTGGTTGACTTAATGTGAAAAAGGAGGCAGTTAGGACTTTTATACATCCAGATGTCTGGCCTCAAGTTCAAGGTATTGTTGCAGAAGGAATTCCTTGCTCTTCATATGAACATCGAGAGCACAGGAAAGCTCTTTGGGCTCACTGGTTTGTGGATGCTTTGCAGACATCTGGGAGTTTTTTATCTTTTAGATTTGCTACTTTATCAAAACAGGAGCTGATACTTATGACCTGGAAATTAATCCTTTAGCACAGTGAAGTTATTTTTTCCAAGACTATAAGAGACTCAATTTTCATGGCTGTTTTAGTTGTCATGCCCAAAGGCACGCCATCATTCACATGTGTCAATATCTTACATACTCCCTGTGAAGATCCTTTACAGCTGAAAATCTTGGAAATGCTTCCTGCTCTATTTTACAACAAATATAAATCTTCCTTCTATTCAAACAGATTCTGAATAAAATGGAAATAAGCTCTTAAATAAGATCTCTAAATGTGACCTGTGTTTGCTTTTTGCCTTTACAGCCTTCTGCTTGCTATGTAGTTTGTGATATATTGTATATTTCAGGCTTCTTCTTTTTAATGTTTCTTACTAATACAAAAGTTATCCCAGCTCCCAGCTCTTGTCCAGTTACTGTTACCTTCTCTTTCATCTTTGAAGCTTCATCAATGCTATCAAGCAACAAAACTAACTGTGTATTTAATATTCAGATAAAGTATAATTAAATATTTGAACTCTTCAAATTATTTCTGTAGCAGTGTTTAAGATCCAGGGATTCTGAAAAAACAGAAGGGATCATAAATTCTTGACAATCTGTTCTAGTGAGCCAATGCATGTTTTTGCCCTTGTAGTCTTCAAATAGAGATGTACTAATCTGAAATGTTTCTAGTGCATTACCACTCCACACCAGATTCCTTAGCAGGAAACAGTTTAACTTCAATGACCTATATCAGTTTACATCTTAAGATGATCCTGCCTAGTGAAGTCACATAGTATTTCTCATTGGCTTTCTATAAGCTCTAGAAAGGTATAAAATGCAGTGATTTCATCTCCCAGGTTTTCATTCATTAAATGGGACAAGGAGGAGAGAGCTCATTTCTTTGTTCCCTTGATAGAAAGCACAACTCTTTCCAGAAGGACATCGCCCTTCCCTGATACATATGAGTGGCTGCAAGAAACACCCATTTCCTACCATTTTACTCTCCTTTCTCTCAGCTTCTCTGTGTAGCACTTTGAAGTGAAAATATACATTCATCAAATGACTCTCATCTGAAACTTCCTGCAGTATTACCAACCACATGCCCTACTATCAGCTGCTCTCATAGTTCACTTACAAGATTTTGCAATTTGATGCCTGCAAAGTAAAATTCCTGAACTGCCTTGCCACTCTTCCTGTGCCTTAGAACAAAATCCAAGCCCAAACGAAGAGATTGCACAAAGACTCAGCCCTGTGGGAGCATACACCAGTTCTTTTGTAAAAATACAGGTGAGAAGGTGTATAAGAGAGCTAAGTGCTTAAGACCGTGATTAAGAAGGGTTGGAAGAGAGCGAGAGAGGGAACACTCAGGGAGCAGTAGGTTAAAAGTTCAGCTTGTAAACAGAAATTGCAGTTTGCAAAAAGATAGCAAAGTTTTTGTGGTTTAGATGTTCTCAGCACTTAACTAAATCTTTGAGACCCATGGGATCTTTTGAGGTTCAGTCTCATTGTCAACACAGGCTGTAATCCTTGAGTGAAGGATCTACAAATAACCAACCTTCTCAATCTGTCAGGACTTGTAGCAGAATTTGCTGAGGCAGGACTATAAGACAAATACTGCTTTGACAGTCAGCACTGCAATGTGTTTAGAGAAATCATTGTGTTTTCCAAGAAAGAGCACAGAGACCACATGAAAATGGTTAGTCAATTTTTCCTTCAAATTTCCGTCAAATATTCCAACTCTATAATTGCAAGTGTACCCTAATATTCAAAATAGAGACAAATGATGATATTGCTCATCTCATCAAAGTCTCTATTTCTGCACTCAAACTACAAATAAATACTTACAATGACCTAAAGAAATATGTCATTCTCTTTCTTATACACAGATAAAAAAAATAATAATCTAATAATTTAAATATAACCCTTTCCACTTTACAGGCTGAAATTGCTTTCCACTTTCTTTACCTGCTTATTCCACTGTAAAACTACACATCTCCCTTCAGTATTTGTTGGCATCAGGGACTTTCATACACTCTTTCTCCAAGACAGGTGGGGTTGGCTCTCAGTTGTGACCTGCAGTGGTGCACAAACCATGATGTTTGGTGGTCTTCATGGACCTGCATGCTCCTTAATCATGAAGGCTGGTACAGGAGATGTCACCTCCCGGCCTCAAGATGAAGCAGCTGGGAGCCCCATGGAATTACACAGGTGTACATTTCTGTAACATTACTACCTCTGATGTTGCTCCATGAAATATTCATTCAAGGTGAGGCATCCACCAAAAGATGAGGTTGAAAAACAAAAAAATCCCTGAATTCAAAAGATATTTGTAAAATATCCCAGATTCATCAAGACAGAGCCAGATCCTCAACTAAATATAGATTACATGAATGTAGACCACAGACACAGAGACAGCAATGTAAATTTGGCTATTTTGTCTTAAATAGCAAAGTCTTATCAGGAGCAAATTAAAATGCACAGACCACAGAATTTTGCTTAATCATAGAATCACAGAATTGCTAAAGTTGGGAAAGATCTCTAAGATCATCAAGTTCAACCATTAATGTAGCACTACCACCACGTTCACCACTAAACCATATGCCCAAGTGATCTACCTACAAATTTTTTTAACATTTCCAGGGATGATGATCCAAACACTTCCCTGGGCTGGTGGTTCCAGAGCCTGTTCACCCTTTCAGTGAAGAAATTTTTCCAATAATCCAATCTAAACCTCTACTGGTGCAACCTGAGTCCATTTCCTCTTGTCCTACCACTTGTTATGTAAGAAAGGAGAGCAACCCCCATCTCACTGCAGCCTCCTGTCAGGTACTTGTAGAGAACAACTCAGTCAGTCCTCAGTGTCCAGGGTAAACAACTCCAGCTCCCTGAGCTGCTCCTCATAAGATTTGTGCCAGCTTCACCAGCTCTGTTCTTCTCTGGACATGCTCCAGGACCTCAATATCCTTCCTGCAGTGAGAAGGCTCGAAACTGAAGAGAGTATTTGCAGTGAAGCCTCATGGGTGCTGATGACCCACACACCGAGGTCCCTTTCCAGCAGACACTTTCCAGCCACTCTTCCCCAAGCCTGTAGCACTGCACGAGGTTGTTGTTGCACAAGTGCAGGACTTAGAATGTCACCCAGCTGCATCTCATACAATTGGCCTGAGAGCACCAATCCAGCCTGTCCAGGCCTCTCAGTAGTGCCTACCTACAGTTGATCTACCCTCAAGCAGATCAACACCTGACAGGGAAGGGAATTTTTGGAGCTTATTGGAGCTATTGTTGGAGCTTAACATACAATGGGTGATATGTTCATAATAAAATTATGCTTTTCCATGTATGTCTATATGCCCTTACTTATCTATCAATCTCTAACCAAGCTCTTCTAAAGTGGAGCAGGTATATAAAGGTGAAGGATGATTTGTATCAAACAGCCCTGAGCATTACACAATATGTATTTCATTATCTCTGCGTCACAGAAACCACCTTATCTTCCTGTCTGTGATTTCTGATTTTATCTGTGGCTGTTTACAGCTTTTCTTATAGCTACTATTTCTCTTTATAGAGTTTACCTATAATGTGTTAAATTCCTTCATCCTCCCAATCAATTTAGACTTGATTATTAATCTGTTAATTGTCATTTCTCCTCTTTGCCTTTGACCTTCTCAGTATGTGTTAGTATTAAATACATAATAAATACATACTGGGAATGTATCCTAGCATTATTAAATGGAATTCAGAAACATGACAAAAACAGTATTGAAACACCACCCCACATATTTATGAAAACCATTCTGTCACTACAGGAGGTATTCAGGTTGAACAGCTTATAAGCAACATGAACATTTTATAATGTAACATTGCTTGGAAAATAAATAATTTTCTCCAACAAAAAAGAGCACTCTCTACACCCCTGCTCCTAAATGCAAGTCTGCCAGAAATAGTCTCTCATTAGTATGGAATACATGGTTTTGGAACTCTATGACCATAAGGAGTTGGTGTCATCTGCACATTTACTGAGGTTGCACTTGATCCCCTCATACAGACCATTGATAAGGAATTTATTGATTATTATTTATTTATGATTATTTATGATTGATAAGGATAAGGATATTAAACAGACTTGGCTCCAAACTGAGCCCTGGGGACCCCCCACTAATGTCAGTGGATTTAACTCCACTCACCACCACTCTCTGGGCCCAGCATCCAGCCAGTTTTTAACTCAGCAAAGAGCACACACAAGCCATGAGAAGACAGTTTCTCCAGGAGAATGCAGTGGGAGACAGTGTCAGGGGCAGTGTCTGAAGTCCAGGTAGACAATATCCACAGCCTCATCCCTTTAGTGGGTCACCTTGTCACAGAAGGACATCAGGCTGGTCAAGCAGGACCTGCCTTCCATAAACCCACACTGTCTGGGCCTGATCCCATGGCTGTCCTGTACATCCTGTGACAGCACTCAAGATCCCAGCTCTAAGATCAGGATGACAGGCCTGCAGTTCCTTCATCCTCCCTCTGGCCCTTCCTGTAGCTAGGTGTCCTATTTACAACCCTCCAGTCACCTGGGATCTCCCCAGTTAGCCAGGACTGCTGATAAATTAGTAGCTGAACCTTCCTGAGTATTACAAATAATTTGAAGGAAAGTCGTGCTGAATGCTTAGGGCTAAGTGTAACAAATGTGTTTTATTTTTATATGTCTCAAGATACAATGCCTGGTTTACTGTACAGCTTTGTTTATTGAATAGTTGCCTTCAAAAAAATTTTCCATCCTCCAGCCACATATGTAAATTCCACTAGAAATTATCTTCACATTAAAGCTATTATTATATTGTGCCATATTTTACTATTTCATAGAAAGTATAATCAAGTTTCCTATCCCAGAGCACATCACAGATTGCACAGGAATCAAAACCCCAGTGTCTATGTAGTGTCAAAATATGTCTCACCATGAAAGAGACAGGCTGTATTCTGACACAAGATAATTCAGTATAAACAGTGTGACAGATGCATGGTATATTTGAACTGGTGCAAATGACATAATTTCCTTTATAAGTTAGAAATCATTTCCATTTGGGAAATTTTCAGTGGGGAAAAAACACAAACTGAGCTCTCAGCTCAGTATCAGTGCAGGGAAATATTTAACCCAATGGAATTGTTTGGATAGGAGAGGAAGTATAGCAGCCAAAAATGGAGCAAAGGATTCTTTTTCCAACAATTGTAAAAATGTTCAGATTTAAGAAATGCCATCAAGCCACCTTACTCTCTCCTGGAGCAACTCTACTGACTTGTACAGGGACAAGAGAGAAAAACAAATCAAGAAGGATTTCAACTTCTGGGAAATGCCGGCTGACTCTGTTCTGCCTATCAGAATAATTTGACATTATAGCACATAACTAGGTGAGAACAAACGCACGTGCAGCCACGTCCTGCTTTGGGAGATATTGCTTGACTGTTTTATGCTAAGCACTAAATACAAATATATTAATTCCATACAGCACAAAGAGGCTACCATGAGGGACTAAGGAGGGGGTGGAGTGTGGGAAGGGAAGCCTCCTAGAGAGTGTGAGGGCTCAGGTGCCTCTTCCCCTCAACCTCAGCAACTGCACCAGGGAGAAAAAGAACCTTCCTAGGCAAACAAACAGAGTAGAGCAAGCTGACCTCTGAGCTGGAGGAGCCAATCTCAAGATAAAGGTTCAGCAGAAACTGATGTATGCATTACTCATAATTCCCGACACCAAGCTGTGGACAGCTTTCTGAAGGTACTTTTTGGATAAATACAAACACCTCAGAAACAACAGGAAAAACCTCAGAAACAGCAGGGATTTATAGGGGAATAAGAAGCACTGAAAGATCATCATGCCAGATAGGTTGCTGTTTCAATATTCCCAGTGCTATTATTTTAAGATAAACATCTATGTGAATTACTGAGTCATATATTTGCATTGGGAGACCAAAGGAATATTTTTGGAAGGCAATGTCTCTTTTAGGTTAACTGAAAACATATTTTATTATTTTAACCTCTTAATCTTAAGGAATTCTTTGGAAAAATACATCAGGTTTTCATAGCTCTTATTCGATCATGTTTTGGTTTTTTTGGGTTTTTTGGTTGGGTTTTTTTTTGTTGTTTTGCTTTTTTTTTTTTTATTTAAATCCTCTTGACCTAGAAAGATAAGAAGGAACTCTTAAAATAGAAGGTAAATAAAGAATGCAACAAACTCTGCACAGGGTCAAATCGAGACAAGATCATAAGACAAGGAAAGAACAATGCTCTTTCCTCATACAGACACATCCAAACCCAGCTGCTTTGAAATCAGAGTGAAGGGAGGTGGTTATATTACAGTGCTGAGTAGAAAGCAGGACATTTTTCAGGTGTACCCTAACAAGAAACTGCATCATATCATTATTTATTCTGGCTGTATTTCAGTCCTTGAACATACTTTCATTGTGCTGCCAATCAGTAGGTATGTCAAGCATGGAGAAAGGAAACCTGTAACAATCATTAACAGTAATTAACAAATCTAACAGTCCCTGGATTGTAGGCCATCTGGGATGGCAAAACTTGCCATGCAGACAGCACAGAACAGGGTCACAAAACATTCTGGATTTAATGTATTTCATCTTGTCAAAGTGGTTTTGACTTAATACAACAGGACATTGTACTGATGGCTTTTAAATAATAATGATAACGGGGAAAGAAACATTTTTTTTTCACAATGCTATTTGCATCTATGGAGGAAAAACCTTTTTGCCTTGTTTTGTGAGTAGGCTGGGACCTGTGTTTACATAGTTCCAATATCTCTTTCCACAATGAGCCAAGGTAAGTGGCAAGTGACACAGTGAAGGCACCTCTGGGTTTTGGTTAGTGGATAATGATGCACTGGGTATTTCTTACTCCTACTGACTTCTCACAGTAACCACCTCAGAAGTATTCTCCAGGCACAAAAAGATAAAAAAAAAATTATTTCTGAAGACTTTGGGATTTAGAGAGGTATTTAAAAGATCTCTGCTTAGAAATCACCACAGAGGTGGCAGAAGTTGGCCACAGCACATAGCACAAGGCAGCTTCCTACATTCCTTTAACCTCAATTCAGCAGCTAGACCATCAAGAGGTTGCTCCTACTTCTTCTATCAAAATAAAATCAATGTCTTTTAAGGAAAGCTTGGCATTGTCTTGATCCTGTTGCATGAACATGTGCTCTTAAACTTACATTTTTTTATTCTGACATTTAAACTGGGGAAGTTACTGTTCACTTTTTCTCCTAAGGCTCATCAAAGTTCTATGCTGCTGCAATTTTCTTTGACTGAATACCTCATTGTTGCTGATACAGGATTTATGCTTTTGAAAATTATAGGCCTATATAAATATAATTGTTAAGAAATGCATGATGTACTCATTGTACTGAACCCTAACTTTAAAGATAAGATTTTTTGAAAAAGCAAGACAGAAAAAAAATATACAATTTGTGCAAAGGAACAGAATTATTTTGTACCAGTTTAATTGACTTGTAGAGTTGAAATACTTACGTATTTTTTAAGATCTAAATTTTTTATAGCTATTTTTTTTTCCACTGGAACTCATTCTTGCCTATTTAATTAACAAATCTTATATTTTTATGAATGGTGAGCTGATAAAACATGCTTCATATATAAGACATCTAGAATTGTATTTAATCAGAGCAGGAGGATATCCTTATATTGTTAGCTTGAACAGATGGATTATATTACTCAAAACCAAAAAAGATCTAAGAATGAAGCAGAATTTTTTCAGCCTTGCTCATTTCATAGAGAGTTTATTGGTGGAGGGTAAACCTTAACTGAGGGTAAACCTTTTCATTCATCCTGAGGTTAATTTTTTTTCTTTTGACTGGTATATTGAATGGAAGTCTTGTCATCCCTTGTTTCTTCACTCCCTCTCCCCACAGTATACACTTGGATCTTTTCTAACAAGGCATTGCTGTGGAGATTACAATTTTCCTCTTTGGCAAGGGGTGGTGCATGCTGCAGAAGGAACTCAGAACATTATTAATTGTATTTGGCCTTTCATTCCCTTCAGTACTTTAAGACAAATATTTCTGATCATGGTTTGAAGGCATATTTTTTAAAATATGGGACTAGAAATTATATGCAAATGTGTACAGGATTCAGTTGCTAATTTCTTTTAGGAAATCCATTCTTTATGCTTCACATGTCATGCAAACTGCCAAGCTTGAAGTACCTAATTTGTGTTTTTTAATGGCATTTACACCAATATTTGTATCAGAGACAGATTGAACAAATGTCTTTACTTCTTGAATATTTATTTAAAATAACACACAGCAAATAAACAAAGCAGTTGATTATTTTTGTCTATTGCATTTACAATTGAGTTCACAGTTCTATTTATTACATCCATTAATTTTTGTCTTTATTTCATGGCAGGCAATGGTACTGAAATAAGAAGTAGATGAGACAAAAAAGTGAACTTCCCTGTGTTCAATGAAACATGAGAAATACATACTCAAAGTTTTTTAAACAAAATGGACCAATGCCTTGAGGCTCATGAAAGCAGCAGCTTCCATGTCAAAGTGCAAAGTGAACTCTGACACTGGCTATATCAGACAGAGTTAAACCATGAAAGCCATTAATGCCTTTTAGAGGATACTTATTTGATACTTTGTCTTTGTGGATCTTCTATTTTCAGGACAATCACATGCAGTGCTTTTTTGTCAAGAATATAAATCTTCTTTAAGCTATGAGTATTACAGTTCATTAATGCTGGGTTTCAGTGCTAATTAAATCCCCAATATAATTTTCAAGTACTGCTGTAAAAGATGCAGAGGTCAAGGAACATTTGGCTACCATTCCTACTGTCTACAGTCCTTTGACTTCATGTTTAAGTAAGACTTTAAATTGCAGTTGATGGAAGAACAGCTTCTGTATATTCCCTCTCCAAATCTTTCTCAGCTCTCTCAATTAGCTCAATTTACCTCCTGGCAGCTTTGCAAATGTAAAAAAGTCTTGACAAATGAGATCAAACAGGAAGGCTAGAGTTTGAGAGCAATTCATTGATGTGATATTTGAGAATTTGTTAGAATTTTGTAGAATGTCTCAAGTTAGAAAGCACTCATAAGGATCATCAAGCCCAATTCCCTCCTGCTCACAGGATTGCCTGAAACTAAACCATATGACTAAGACAGTCATCCAGATTCAATTTTGAACAATAAGTTGCTGACTTTCCCTAATTTAATTTCCTGAAGCCCATATAAAACAGTATATTGCAGTTCTAGGGAGAATATTCTTCAAGAACTTACATTCTCCCCCCTCGATTCATCACTAAAAAAGGAGCATAAATTATTAAAAGCACATTCTTCTGATGGTCTTCCCATCAACATACTTTATCAAAAGGAACTGCATCCCATCAGAACTCCTGGACTTATGGATATCAGCTTTGCTGAGGTATTCTCTAAACGAATCCTCCTTGACCAAGGAAAAATCTTCCTTCCTCCAGACCTTCTCCCTGGTCTCCTGGGTCAGGGATTCCTGAGGGCTGGCCTTGGTGGTTATGACTGAAGCAAAGAAGGCCTTAAGTATGACAGCCTTAGCTGCAACACCTCTGCAGGGTGCCCATTCCATTCAGTAGCAAACATGCATTTTCCCTTTTGTTACTGACGTATTTGAAGAAACCCTTCTCGTATTCCTTGACATCCTTGGGCCAGGTTTAATTCCAAACTGGTCTTGGCTTCCTCATGGCCTATCTGCACACTCTGACCACATTCTTACATTCATCCCTAATTCCACCTCACATGCATATCCTGCTTATGTCTGAATTTTGACAGCAGGCCCTTGTTCATTCATGCAGGTCTCTTACTTCTTTTGCCCAATTTCTCACTTATTGGGATGCACCATTTTTAGGCCTGGAGGAAGAAATCACCTCTCTAAGATCCCTCTTCCCTGTGGGACCTGTTCCCATGTGATTCTTCCAAGAAGATCCCTGAGGAAGCCAAAGTTAGTTCTCCTGAAGTCCTTGGTTGTTATCTTGCTCTGCCTTCTCACAATACTGACCTCCACAATCTTGTGGTCACTGAGGGAAGCTCTCTTTTCCTGCTCTAATCCCTGTGTTCATGGTCACCAGTGCCCTCCAGGCTGCTTTTTACAGGGAAAGACAAAAACCATTCACCTACATTATCTGTAATGTGCACAGATATGCCATTTAACGATCAGACATTTAATGGTCACTCCCTGTTTGACAGAAAACTCTTTGGCTTTTGTGACTTTTTCAAGTGCTGTACTCCTGAGCACTACAAAGGTAATTACTTCTGGAAGAAGGGGGAGGTCTCTTTTTCTTGATTCTTGTAGCCACCTATGTTTATATGAATTGCAATGGAGAGAAGAGAAGAGAAGAGAAGAGAAGAGAAGAGAAGAGAAGAGAAGAGAAGAGAAGAGAAGAGAAGAGAAGAGAGAAGAGAAGAGAAGAGAAGAGAAGAGAAGAGAAGAGAAGAGAAGAGAAGAGAAGAGAAGAGAAGAGAAAAAAGAAAAGAAAAGGAAAATACATAAACATCTCTCTGTGGCTTGGTTGCAAATAATGTATGCATTATCCTAACATTATGCAAATGTGACTGATAGTGCAGAATGATGTACTGCAGCCATTGAGCTAGATAGTCAAACAAAAGAATGTGGAAACACCACCCTAAAATGTTAGTTTCCTTCGAGAGAAATATGTTTCACTTCCAAGAGCTTGGTTGGGTTTTTTTCCTGTTGTTTTTTTGGTTGGGTTTTTTTGTTTAAGTTTAATCTTGAAAGGATACTCCTAAATCTGGAAAATTTTTCATTCAAAGATTTGCAGATGGGAGACAAAATAATCTTTTGATCTTTTCTCAAACATCTCAAAACATTTTTAACCTTTTAGACATTTTAACCTTTTAGACATTTCCAGATCCAAGTATTGGATTCTGATTTAAAAATGCAAAATTATGCTTGGCAGAATGATTTCTTGGAAAATTTTGCAGCATTGAGTATGCTTAGAATACTATATTTTAACTCTTGATCTGGAAGGAAACCTTCTTGATTTTTTTTCCTTGATGTCTGTGAGGTTCCCAGTGGCACCATTCTATCTCAGATAAAAAATGAAAATCCTCTGAAAGAGCAATTGAAGAGAAACAGCCACCACTCAGTACTCCTTACAGTGTTTCAAAATGACTGGTATGAACTTTGCCAAGATGACAAATATTTGGATTTTTTTCCCCAAAAGGAACTTAAATGGGAGAAAAACAGACAAAACTTAGAAATATGCTATTTCAGGAATTTATCTGAACATAATTTAAAACAGCTTGGGTGTCCATTTTCATATGTACAACAAGACTTCCAGGCTGTCAACATGGCTTCCAGGCTCAACAGTTAAAAAATAGTAGTGGAGAGGCTTCTTAATGGAGAATTCCACATCTTGGATGACTTTCATAGCTACACAATCTGGTCTAGCCAACACCCAGATACCAGTACAAGCTATCATATTTTATATACTCTTTATTTCCTTGCATGGTCTCTAACGATTCTTCATTCTTCTTCTAAGCAGGCAAGGGACACCAGCTTAGATTCCTTTCCAGGCAGGGCAGCTGAGTCAAATTCAGAGGCAGATATGTGTCTACAGTTAGTCAGACAATAAAAGGTTGTGAATTTCCATTAGAGTTTAATGTGGGATGAGGGACGAGTTTAAATTAGATTATGTTATTGCTATTATATTCCCATATAATAAACTCTGTACTCTGTATCTTCATTTATCTTAATTTTTATTCTTGATGAGAAAGCTTGTGCCAGCTCTTGTGACACTCCTCCACTTCCTTTGGGAACTCTCTTCTCTCCAAGTATTCCAACCCTTTCTACTTCCTATATGAAAGCTTATATTTAAGGTCCCATATTTCACATAATTTCTTTGTGGTGAATATAACTCTTTCTTATGGTTTTAAACCAGTTTTGAGGTTGTTTTTCAAATGATCTTTTTCTCTGTTATGGTGAAAGTTCCCTTAAAATCAATTATTCTGGCTACAAACATCTTGAATGTATATTCTACTTATAAGTGTTCAGTTTCTCTGGTGAGACAAACCCCAGCAGATTAGATGACATACAGACTTTGCAAACAGAAAGCAAGAAGCTAATTAAGAAGTAAAACTCTGCTGCTTTTCTTTGCTTGCATTTAAAAGTGAAATATTCACCGAGTATTAATCATGTCATGGGGGAACTAAATAGTCCTTGCTGCAGAAAGAAATAAGCTCTTGCATTAGTGATATCAAATCTTTTAAGATCTCATCATTCCTGCAACAAACAACTTTCTCACTCACAGCTATCAGATTCTGATTTGCAAAGGGCCTGCTATTAGATATTTTATTCTAGTACCTATCCTGACTCCTATGTCTAGTGCAGGAAAGATGTCATCCTCTGTACATGTTTCATTGTTAGCTTTTTTTTTTCTTTTTTAACATCAATGCTTTCTTGCAGTTTATCTACCTTTTCTGGGAGTCAGCTGTAAAGTACATGTTTTCTTCCAGTTTGCCATGCTTGCACTGCTTTTCCTGTTATTAAGGGAAAACATCTGTAGATGCCTGACATTTGCTACATGTCTGTCTTCCTGTAGGACTTGAAGCCAACCAACACAGGTTGTGCAACATGTGTCTCATGATTTGTTGTCTCTCTACCCAGTAGATCTCCTTACTGTCATCTACCTGTATCTGACAATTGTTTTGAACTGTTTAAATTGCTTGATTTGGTAGAAAACGGCAGGATTTTAATAGTTATATTGCTCACTATTAATCCCAGAGCTTCACAAGAGTTTGATTTCTTAAACTAGGAAGATGCACTCTGATAATGATCCCTTCAATTCTCCAACAAGCCTGAAGCTGTGGATCCACCACAGTGGGTAACAGAAGCCTGGTGAAGAAGCTCTAAATCACCCCTTGCCTTTGAGTAAGGGAAAAAAAAACCTCTGACACTCTGGGAAAGGATGTATGATCAGATCCAGTAATCTGCCAACATGATTTTCAGGATGGCCAGGTTCTGGGTCTTTATGCAAGTAAGTAGGGGTATATAAAGTCTTCCCTCAAAAAACAGGTGTAGGTTTGTGGGTTCTTCCATCTGAGGCCATAGAGGAAGGTGGTTTTGTCCACAGGACTTTGTGTTTATTTTTGATAAAAATGGGAAAGCCAAGAAGGATATATAAACTAAAACAAATTATAAGAAAATTAAAGATAGATTAATAAATCTATCTTTAGAGAAAGCAGGAGCTCCGAAACAATAATCTTGATGACAAGTTGGTTATGACATAAACCCTAAAGTGAAACTGTTGCTTTTTCCCCTTTTCATTTTTAATCTCTAATTTTTGATATAGTTTTAGAAAACCCTGATTGTGTAACATATAGAAAGATAGAAAATAAGAAAAAGCAGACACATTATGCTAAATATACACTATGCAGACGTTAACAAAATCCTAAACTTGCTGACTTAAAGCTGAGCACAAGACTGAGTACACCAGGACTTTCAGGAGGGTGGAACCTATATCCCAAATTAAGATTGGGAAATAGCACTCAGTTTCAGGATTTTGCTGTACTAACAAAATTAACTTTTGAATGAGACTTTTGAAAACTTCCTCTCCCATAACATTTGCTTTTGCTTTCTCCAGTGAGTGAGGCTCTCAGAAAACATTCAGTGCAATGAGCTTCCTGCAACATATACCTAAGTTCCTGCTTAGTTTTAAGCCCTGAATGATTACTGGCCTCCCCTTGGTTTGAACTTCTAGAAGAATTATTTTTGTTCAAGAGATTAAACACAAGTCCAAGAATTTTACCATCACATTCATGCCTGTGTCTAAAACTTTAGCTGAAGTTTAAAGACAATTAATGAGCTCAACACACCAGATTTCAAATGTCCACCGTACCATTTTGATTAATTCAATATTCCCAGAGAGCTGACTATGAAAAAAATTTCTGTGCACAAATTCTCATCAACACCTCTAGATTTCTTTTAGGGCAAGAATTTCAATCCTCTTTTATTTTCTGTGATTTTTATATGTGTTCACTGAAAGGATGTGAAAAGCCTCACTGAAACCATTGATAAAGCTAAAGACACATATACTTGTTAGTAGGAGAAAAAAGCCTTAATTACCAGCTATATCCGATGTTTTTTAATTTTCTTCTGCATTGTGCTGCTGTCTTGCTTTCATTATGTTTTCTATCACATCTTTGTGTCATATCTTCTTGTTGAGAGAGCATCACTTCATCTTAATTGAATTTGTCATTTGTAGTCATTTTACAGTAATTAATGCCTGTTTTGAAAAGAATTCTCTTTACTGAGGCGTGTTTTCACCATTTGATATTCCCCTCCTTTTTCTTTCACATCTCTTTTATTTATCATTGTATTGTTTCCCCTGCTATTTGCAGTATGTCATGATTTAAGCTTGTTCAAATGGCAGATTCAGATTTAATAATAGATCTATCTTCCTACCAAATGTGGTGTAGCAGTCTCAGCAAATTGGCAGCAAAATTTGGTGATTCACTGAGAAAGTTTTAGGTCACTGTCAGTCCAATGAAGTTAAGGTCTGTATTAAGCTCATAGCAAAGCACAAGACAAAAAGTGCAAAGTGAAACCTTCTTTTTATTATTTTGAAATGACCTTGGTATTGGTTATAAATGCTAATGGGCTTCAAACCCAGAATGGCCTTCACTGGTAGAACAGGCACACAGCAATGATATGTTTATAAATGCGAGCAGAGCTTTTTTCATTCTTTTTTTTTTTTTAAACACAGTAAGTTTTATTTTTTCTGTAGCATATCTAGAAAAAATAATTCACTTCTTTCTTTAAGCTGTTGTTGGGGTTGTCCCTAGGTGAACTTCAGTTCTGTTTCAACCAAAAGCATTCTATGATTTCTACTACATCTGCAATGTTAGTTTAGATCTAGCTTGCCTATTGCCACTAACAGTATGTTCATATACATATCCCACTGCAGAATACACATTCCCATCATTCTGCCTTTAAACAGGAGCTGCTTGCTGTAAGCTATACTGAAAATCTGACCACTCTGTCTGATACCTCAGTGTGAACAGAGTTCCTTTCACTGTGTGCATTGAAGCTGCAAAAGGTGTGAAGAAAGAAACATCAGAAGAAAAAAAACTGGGCTTTGGACAGATATGTTAATATATTCAGCTGCATTTTTTCTCTTTCTTCAACAGAGAGAAAGAACCTCATGCTATTTTTCTTTTAATTTTTCACAGAATTTGCTATCAAACACTTGGTACCCATTACTGTTAAAGACAAGACTGATGCAGGCTTTTGTGGCCCATCTAAAATGCACTTCAGGTGCACCCTTAAATACAGGTGATCCTTTTTGGTTGGTTCACTAGAAATGAAGATGGAGATCCAAAGTTTGGAAAATGCAGAAAGTTGCACTTGAGGAAGGTAGTCTTTGTATGGGATAGTTAAATTGACCAGATTCTAAATGAAGTAATGAGATAGACTAACAGAAATTTTTCAATATTTGCAATGTATAAGTGTTTTTCCTATAAAACACTTTAATGAAGGCATAAAGATACACGACTTCTCTGAAATGTCCCCTTTTACATGACTGTGCTAATTACCTAGAAAAAATTGGTTGCTTCAAACTGAAAAACATCTTATTAGTATCTAAAACAATACTGATAAGGTCTGGCACAAAGGTATACAAAAAGGAGCAAAGAGCAATACCTTTCTTTCTGTTTAAAAAATGCAGCTGAAAAGTGCTACCTGAAGAAGAGACATGTGGCCAATTATTATCTCTCAAGTTACAAGTCACCTGATGACCAGCAGCAACAAGCCATGTTCATACCCTTTATTTTAAGCTAATGTGCAGAGGTGCAGCTGTGCTTCTCCTTCTTTCACTGCAGAGTAAATTCAACATTTAGTTGAATAATTTGTATTTTCTGTGGGCATGCACATAGACAGTTTCTTTGACAATTCCTCCTGCTCAAGGACTAATTTGCTAAGCCATGAAAATTTCTTTGTGTGTCTAAGCCGGCAACAAGCTGAATAAGGAAACATTACTTCAGAATGCCACCTCTAATTAAGAGTTCATAATTAGCAGGCCATTTGGACAGCCTCTTGCCAGGGACAGCATGATTACCACCACTTACAAAAGGAAGGCCCCAAAAGATGATGCTGTGAATGCATTTCTTAATCTAAAACACGCAAGACTGATGTATAATTATAGTGGCATCAACTAAAATCTGCTTAGAGAGGAACCAGAGCTTGTTAAATTGACAAGAGTTTAAGGGACTACAAAAGCTGATGCTTTCCTGTCTTTTCTCACAGCAGTCAAAAGGATACCTCATGGTTTAACAGCACTGCTGCACTGTAGGATCTTGTGTATCCACACAGTTCCACCCAAGCATACTGGCATCCTTTTGGAGATACTTCCCACCTATCTTTTCCAATATCAAGCAGTAATAATGCCTCTTTCAGCCTCTTCTAGTTGTTTTAGGAAGAAAATTATTTTTAGAATTGTCATAATTAAACTGAAGAAGAGAGTCACTGAACAAACCATTAAATTGCATTGAAATATGTTGTCTTCAAAAGCAAAATCTAATTAAGGTTCAAACTGCAATGTTAATGGCACAGCACTTAACAATGTTAATGGCACTGAGATTCACCATGCATTATGGGTTTTTTACCAATTTTCTGACTAGTAATTTCAGAGAGGCAAATGCAACTTCTGGTAACCACGTTAAGTCTGTGGAAAAGGACTTAACTACTAGCAGGAAAATATTTGCTTTATAGTTAGTTTAGGGCAGAATATCTGAAGATATCTTAGTAAGAGCCTGGGAACATAGAGCACCAAATAAACCACAATGTAGCAGTTCTATTATCTTCAGAACTATTTATTTTGCATTTCAAATGTAATCATCTCTGCATAGTTTGGAGAAGACAGAACCTGCTGTTAACATTGCTGTAAATAACCAGATTCTAAGAAATAACATTAACAAAGTGAAATAATTGCACCAAATAATTATTCATGGAATTTAAGGAAACAAAGAGACCTCGTTCTGTGTTATCACCATTCAATCCTCAGTAAAGGGCAGCATTTCAGACCAGATTTTTTGCTTGATTACTTTTCCTACATGAAAACTTTTAAAGAGGAGAAATCTTCCTTCCTTCATGTGCTTTTGTGTTATTTTTTACTTTCAGCTAATTCATAATAATATGGAAACCTCCAACTGAAGCCTAATACTTAGGAATCTGATCTTTTTCTTTTATAGAGACTTAGGTTAAGTAAGGCTCAGCTCCTTAAAGGCATTATTTCCTTACTTACTTCTGAAGTCAGAACCAAAATATCTTTGAGGATTTAAGTCTTATGCATCTAGTAATGAGATTCAACATCTATTAATGAGATTCAGGTGCCCAGATAAAATTGGCACTTTCAATTTTCCTTCCCATTGCTTTGAACCTTCACTCCTGTATATAGGAGTTTTTCATAAAGACTTAGATGAGTGCAGGTGACATAACTGGACTCTTTGTGACAGTATTTCAGAATTTCTCATTTAATGTCCTTTGCATACCACTAATGACATCCTGTTAGACATGGGTGAAAAATGGATGTAGTGCATTCCATCAAAATTAACCATGCAGATGAAAATTGGACTATACTTTAGTTATAAAGTTTCTGGTGAGTACTGCCACCTCTTTTTGACAATTTTCAGGGAAGTAATTTTGTTTGCACTGTAGACAGGGGAAGTGTTATTTTTCAGGTTGACCTGCAGACCTTTATCCACAGGCAAGTACTAGTGTTGTTGCAGAAATATATATGTGATTTTCAAAAACTTCTGTTTTCCACTGAAGGAAAAGAAACAAGATTGCTTTTGGTAGAATAAACCCCCTGGAAAACAAGGAATGCTGGAGGAAACTACATACAGATGGAAAATTTCTCATAGCCAGAAGGAATCCTACAAATTGCTCAATAGAATAAGCCATACACTAACATTCTTCATTCACAAAAAGAATTGGGCTATTTCATGAATGATTTTTGAAGAGAAAATAGGACTAAATTCACAGCTAATACTCCTTGCAATAAATTGTTCAACCAGACCGACTTCTTTTGTTACCAAAACAACATAGCTATAAATAGCTCTCCTCCATAACAGTAAAGTTTTTCAGCAAGAAAAAGTATGTTTGAGGAGTGTAACATCTCTTGTCACTGTGAATTGCCCATTAAAAAATGTACTCTTAATGCAGTCATTTTTATAGCCTGTTTCTTGCATCCTGATTAAAGCAGAATAGATCAATACAAGTGGATCAACAGCTCAATATATAAAATGATAAGGATATAAGTGTCACAGTCACTAATTATACATAAACTTGAAAATTTCTATCAGGAGGATACCAGCTGCTCATCATATGCTAGTCCAACTTCACAGTTTTCATGGAATCATAGAATGGTTTGGGTTGGAATGTACTTTAAAGATCAGCTAGTTCCATGGGCAGAACCGTCCTCTGGAACAGGTTGATCAGAGCCCCATCCAGCCTGGCCTGTTTTCATTTTCATCCAAAATATCCTGGATGAAATGCAGAGCAAGCTGCACTCCTCAGCATGAAGTGGCAGGCTGGGAAAGCCTGGCATCCATCACGACTTAAGAACAGAAGATGCGGCAAAGTAGGAAAGGAAGATTATAGTGATGATATCTGTCCCTGAAAGGTTCACAGATTTCAAATTATCCTGTCTGCTTAGGGAGCAGCTGAACCTGAAACACATTGCACCTAGCCCATAATATCAGACTAACTGTAGCAACACTCAGAATCGTATCAAATTGAGCATCTGAACCTCCTTGAACTTAGTCCTGCCTATGCAAAAGTCTTTTTATATTTATTTTTTTTATTGCTCATCTGTCTTCTGTTCTGCAGATTTCACATCACACAAGACGTAAGGACTATACACGTTTTTGCAATGATCTATACAACATTATGAGCCTCATTAAATTAATTAATTAATTAATATTAAGTCATCACAGAGCCAGCATGTACTGTCACTGTTAGAATTGAAAGTAACTGCAACTATATTCAGAAGATGGCAGCTGCCAGAGGGAGCTAACTAACAAGCTATTTACAATATGCTAATTTTAACTTGAACTACAAAACCAGAATTCATTGTTCACGCAAAAGCAGGAAAAACTTCCTCACACATAAACAAAACTTTCTATATTGGTGTAGGGCGCAAAGTGGGACCAAATGTCCCCCAGACCTTACTAAAAGAAAATGTTTTAAATAGAGACATCTACTCAAATACTTTTATTCAAGGCTAATTTAGTCCAAGAACTAGCACAACTAGTAAAAGAGGTGATGCAAACAGCTACTTATGCTTTTGAACAAACTGCTATTATCAATTCTCCAGGGAGCTGACCTTTCTGAGGAAGATTTCAAATAGTGCATAAATGAATCTCTAGTTAATTCTTTCTCTAGATAGAATATGACTGGAGTGGGAGATATTTGGAAGTTTTCACATTTCATAACATATACAGGAGAGCAACAAAATAAGAACACTATCATTATGTCAGGATATTCCTGTAAACAAATGCTAATTTTTTTCTGAGTATGCTTGCTGCTAAAAATCCTCAGAGTAAAACTATTAAAAATAATGGAATACCAGTGGGTATTTTCGTAAGTAATTCTTACTTGCTATAGGAGGGATTACCATTTTTATAACAGGATCTCAAGATAATAAAACCTTACTTGTCTTCCTATCTATGCTGGCCTTTACATGCCTAGATAAAGATGTAGCAAAAAAAAGATGCAGGTCTTGTATTCACTATATTGCACAGAGTGTTCCTCTTTGTTCCACTTTTTGCTGTTTACTAGTCCCAGCATGTGACAAACCACAAATTTTATTCCTAGATACCTGTTGGGCTTTCTTCAATAATAATTAAGCATCCTCCTGTTGCCTTTAGGCACATCCTCTATTCTTAGGTAATTATTATTCACATGCTCAGGAAGATGTTATGTGTTCCTTCTGTTCCTTGTGCATCCATACCAGAAACAAAACCTTTTTTACTCAGCATGTTGTTAGTTCCCAGAGAAGTTATTTTTGACTTACAAAGCTGGTAAAGTAATCAATACACTATAAAATGGATAAAACCAAGATATTTTTTTCCTTCATTAGATTTTGTTTTAAATTTAGGTTTTTTTGTCTACTATTAATTTCTTTTTTAATGAGAGAGATACATGGAATGCATTTTGGTTTTGAGTATGAGTATAGGCGTTTTTGTTTTTGAAAGACCATTGATGTATCAGTATTTCATTTGAACTTTAGTGCAGAAGCTCCATCACCCAAGGACCATAAGAGATCACTATTTTTCCAAAATGACTGCACACACATTTAATGGGGAATTTTATCCCAAAAAAAGGACCTCAACACATCCCTCTCTTTATCTATATTTAGATTTATATTGGATGCTGCCAATTCTTTGAAATTTCCATGAAATTTTCTCTGAATGTTTAATTTGAAACAATATGCTCAGAAATACCACATTTTCATTCCTAAAATAAGTAAAACTTTTCAGCTGTAAGCATTTTGTTTAAAAATTTAAATGAATGCATAATAAGACGATAAAAAGTTACCAGAATTGCTAGGGCTAATTTTTATTTCAGCTGTTTTGTTTTCTCCCCTTCAACTGTTCAAGTCACAGAAGCTTACAAGATTTCAGCCTTTTATCCTGATTTGCAATGTGATTTTATTTTTAAACCCAAATCTTTACAAGAAGCGGGAAAAAACTTCCTTTGCAGGTTATAACAGGCCCACCTAAATTTAGAAGGTGGAGGTGATGTGCTGCCAAGGGAATAACAGGATTACAGAGGGAAAGATCAAGGGAGACAAACTCTCATCTTTGGCATGGCTCCTGAGGAATGAAGGGTCACCAAACTCCTAACTAAATTGCATGGTGGGGAGGATCTGCTAATTTTTTGTGTGAGAACACCAGTGATGCCAGCCACAGCTAAAGGGACAGTGGAAAAGCAGTGAAAGTAGTACTGGGCAGGGGAAAACGAGGCAATGACCTCATTAATAAGTGCTCCACAAAAGCCTAATTAAAGTCCCACAGGATTTCACAGTTTTTTCTTTGCTTTTTGTCCCATTCTACCAGGAATATTTTGTAAATCCTGCCTTGTCAGCTTAACACATGGGGACAAAAATGCATCAAATGCTTGAGTAAACTGGGTTTTATGGTGTTAGCAAGATTATGGCAGGATTTGTTGCTTGAGTAAAGTGGATCATTCCCTTTTCTTTGTGAGTGATTTGCATTACAAATATCTCTCCTCATATTGCAAAAGCCAAATTGGAATCCCAAGCCAAGCAACTGGCTTCCAACCTCTCTGAAAGCACAAGAACTCTTTCCTGAGGTAAGATTTCTAAGATTTGCAGTGATCCAAATGTACCTCGCACAGAAATAAAATAGTTTTTTCTATATTATTGTCTCAGGTTTAAAGTTAACCTGTGCCTTTGAGAAGTTCCTGTTATTGCATGTCCTGTAGTGACACTCCACTGAGTGACAATTGGCACTAAGGACCAGCCCAAGGTGCCTGTGAAGGGGGCTTATCCTGGGAACCACTGCTTGCTTCCTTACTCCCAGGATAAGGGTCAGAGCACAGCTCCTGCAACAATCCTGTGGAGATTGAGAGCAAATCTGTAATAAAAGTGGAAGTTGCACCTATTGTCTACTCTGAAATGCCAACTGGTCTCATATACCAAGTTTTGCCATAGGAAACCCAGCCATATATCTCCTAGTGAGGTTAGTGCTTCTATTTGGCAAATACTTCTTTGCATAAGCTACTTTAGCAGTTGTTTCCATAAAATCTTTTCAGACCTGGAGAATTTCCAGAGCTACACCATTACACAGCTATTACAGAAGCCACCTTCCCTCAATTTATTTTTTTGCCTTGCCATACCACCATAAAGAAAGTTTTATGTCCTTTTTCAGCTGCAGCTGTCATGTACTGCTCAGCACCTTCTTATTTATCTTGTCTTTGCCAGCCTCTCCTTGCCTCCTGGTAATTTTGGTGGACTCAAAGTGGGACACTCAAAGTAAGGACTTGTCAACAGTGTTTCTATTAAATCTAAACTGCTGGGGAAAAAACATCACTTTAGTGTAATTTCTAGGAGGGCATTTTTGAGAAAAATATCCAAAAGTATTATAATAGCCTTAACTTCAATTTTGCAACATGTAGGAATACCCTTTTTCTCTCCTTTCTTCTCCACTCACCCTTCTTTACTGGTAGGAGAGAAAAGGGAACAGACAAAAGGGAGAAACAATGTTTAATGAAAGAGAAGTACATGTGAGCAAAACTATTCAAGATTTTTGCCAGCTGTAGTTTTAGAACCTTTCTCAAAACACAGCATAAAAATTATTTGGTTACTGACAAATTCTGTGCTCCTAAACAACTCTGGAGCTCCTGGGTGCGAATTCAGCCGTACATTGAATGAATTCTACTAGCTGGGGGCCTTCTATATGTAAGCACATTATATGCCCTCTTTGACTGACCATTATGTGATCTTTAGGCTTTTAGATTCTTTTCTGTTTCATCCTTAGAACTGTGCACACTTTTATTTTTTTTTCTACAGGCATATAGCAGACTATGGCCTCAGGTTTTCCTTGTTTGGAAAAGGCATTAAACCAGCTGTTCAAAATTGACCACAAAAAAAAGGGAAATGTGAGGAACTTTCTGAAGGATTTGACCTTTCTTAGTCGAGGAAAAGACAATGCACATCTTCCTTGTGAGGAAAGGAGGAGGGGCAGGCACTGATCTCTTCTCTCTGGTGACCAGAGACAGGACTGGAGGGAACACCCTGAAGCTGTGTCAGGGTTGGATATTAGGACAAAGTTCTTCACCCAGAGTGTGGCTGGGCACTGGAACAGAGTCCCCAGGGAAGTGGTCACAGAAGCAGCCTGACAGAGTTCGAGAAGCTTTTGGAAAATGCCTTCAAATATATAGTGCTATTTTTGGGATGATCCTGTGCAGAATCAGAAGTTGGACTCAATGGTGCTAGTGGGTCCCTTCCAACTCAGGATATTCGATGATTCTAAATTGGTTAAATTAAATCTTTATTGCAGATTTCTTTTTCTGTGTTCTACATGTCACTTTGTTGTCACTGCATTAGTTGTATTGGACCTTTCTGAGAAGACATATTATTCTCCTATGTCTGCACAATGTAGCCAAAGTTTGTCTCTGCCCAGTGAATGTTTTCCATTTTATTTGCTGTATTCCACACCCAGAACAAGCCACCCAGGGGAGCTCAAAGTGTAGCAGTGTCATTAAGAATGGTATTTTCATATGCTAGCCAACCACTGTTCCTATTGACTTCAGAACTAAATCAAGACCAAATCACTTTTTAAATACTGATAACATGTTGTTTTCAATAGATTAATTTGTGAACATTTCATTAATCCTCCTTGAAATTGCATCTGTGCATTACTTTGCTGACCTATTATTTTTAGTTACCCCTTGGTTACTTTCAAATCACACATTACACATGCAGCAACATTTTGTTTCTGCTTCAGTCTTCCTGTCTTCTTATATCTAGTGTAATTAATCTTTTGTTTCCCTAACTCTTACATAGAAGAAAATGCACAGAAATAAGTTATCATCTAATGCATGGAACGATTCCTCTCAGAGGAAAATTTAAATAGATACAATGGTGCAGCTTGGAAAGCAACTGAACAGGTGCATGACAGAGGTACATAAAATTATAAGCATATGAGTTATGTGAATTGGGAATCAATACTCATTGTTTTTAGCAGCACAAAAGCTATGGGAAGCAAATGAAATTTTAGGAAATACTGTTTCACACAGCTTATAGTTACAGCAGGAGACTCCCTATGACAGGAAGTTGTTGAGACAATAGAATTCAAGAAAAATTAATGAAAAACAAAATATTACTGAGGGCTAATAAAAATAACAAGCTGGGAAAACAAAAGCTATATGAGCATCCTAAGCCACAGATTGTAGGAAGATGGAAGAAGTAAAGGGAAAAGCCTAATCCTATTCTGTATATTCATAAATGTATGGCCACTGCCAGAGACAGGTATTGAGAGGGTTTGAGCCACTAAAGCCATTCTTTTTATGGATGTTTTAAAATATGAAGTACTTAAATCTCTGATTCTTTTTCACTAAATAACTGCAAATGACACTTCTCTCTGTGAGATATGGTAAACACATTTCTGGAGTGCCAAAAAAGCATTCATTATCATGCAGCTGTGTGTCAGCTAGTGCATACTATGTTTGTCACATATTATACTGGAAGGCAGGGAGGTAAATGACAAATATGGTTGAAGATGTGAGTAAATTACTGAATAAATTGGAATCAAAAGTTCTCATTCTGAGTGTAAGAGACTTGGTTCTTTGCAAGTATGACAATGTAATTGCAAGAGAGTAGGATTGTGAATAAAGAAACAAAAGAGGAAGTGTCTTGTGATTCAAGTGAAATTAACATTCTCAAGGTGTTTTTTCTTCTCTTTATAGTTTTTATTAGCAAATTTGTTGAAGCCTTACAAATGTAATAGTCCACTTGTGATTCTATATTCTTGTCTGTTCCAGCAGCACATCTGTCTGAGGTATGGGATGCTTAAAAAACATTGGCAAAATATTAGGTTGTCTGATTCTATTCTTAAAGTGCTTCTGTGAGAAAAACCCACCTTATTAGGTTTGTTCTGAATGTGGTTTTCACCAGAGTTAGTGCCTATTTGAGGACAGTAGGTTGGACATTGCAGAGGATAAGACTGAATGAGGTTAAGAACAAGAAGCAGAACTATAAGTAACAATTCAGGTTGTAGCAAAAGTGAAGAAACCCAAACACAAAAATATGAAATTATTAATTTTATATACATTTCTTAGATATTTGCATTCACCAATGCAACTTTTAAGTGAAAAATAGAAAAGTACCAAGTCTCTTTTCCCTAGATGGTCTCATCAACAGAGATATTTTGGGGCTCTAAATTCAGTTTCTGAATTTGCCACAGTCTGATTATGGTCTTGGTGAGTCTGTTAGTCCTTCTGGGCATCAATTCTTCAGCCTCAGGGTAAAAGTACTTCCTTGTTCCATCCTTCCTTTCCTTCTTTGATCCGTCCTTCTCTTCCTACCCATAAATCACTCAAAGAACCTACTGCCCTCTACAACAGTAAATGTAACCCAGGGATGTTCAGGATTTGGCTTCTAGCCTTGGTTAGCTTAGATTTAACTCATATTCAAATATTAAATACAATCCATGAAATATAATGTGCTGTGAAAATAAATGTTAGCATTACTGTCCAAATTAAATTATTTGGAATGACAACAATGATCACCTTATCAAAATGACTTATACTTCTCTTGGAAAGCCAATGGCTTGATTTAAGTAAAATAAATATCTGAGCAATTTGTTTGATTTTCTTTTTGTCTTCAAAACCTCATTTCTGTGAAGTATCTTGATTTTGATGAAACTACAATTTTTGATGGAGAATCATTCCATTAATTGCCATCTAGAGGATCCAGACACTGCATCTCATTCTTCTTCTCTAATCTAGACAAGAGAAAAAGAAATTCTGCAATCTTCCCTATTTTTTTTCTGCTGACTGAGACAGTTTTAAATGGGCTTAATGATACTCTGGGGCTCCCAAAGTCCATGACAATTTCCATATGTCTCTGCAAGACAATTACACGGTGTCCAATGGAATTGCACAAGGGCACCATTTAAAAGCCTTTACTTCTCAAAAGTAATGTAAAACATGCATGGAGAAAGATTTTCTCTTTACTCCCCTGCTCCTTGTGAACCTTGATGATAATGGGGAAAAGATAGAGCCTTCTTTTTGCCCTTAATAAATGGCTGTGGGTTTACATGATTGAGCTCACTGTGAGAGGTCTGTGCTGACAGGAATCAGCCAAATTCACATTTCCTACTCACACTTCAAGACAGCCTCCTGCTGATCTCTGCTCATTCTGATGTCTGGAGGATTCCAAAGAAGGATGATGAAGATAATGCAAAACACAAACACAACACCAGAGAATGGAAAAAAGACCATTACTTATTAACTGCTCTGCTATGCTGACAAGCAAAAAGGCCCCATCTAATCTAATAATAATTAAAAAATTAAACATAAAAATACTGGAGAAGTCTGATTCAAAAAAATAACAGAAGCTCTAATAACGATTTATGCAGTCCAGTTAGTCTCAATGGAGGTGGGTATGATTTTTTAGTTCTTTCTTTACAAAAAATACAAACATTAGAAGACAGAGGTCCCCAGTGAGCCAGGGAGAGATCTGGGAACAAAAATCTCATCTAGTGCTTCATCGACTCAGAGACACTGCTCCTGAGTAACATCACTAATGCTGGGAATGCATTGAATAATTGACCTTTCCATTAACAATTAAAGATATCTCTAGGAAAAACTTGAGAAACCTTGGCTTTGCCTAAGGCTAAAGAGCAAACTCAAGGGGTTTATGAGGTCTTTCAAATGCAGTATTTACCTGACCTAGTGCAGACCTGTGCAATACACACAACTGGCACTGCACTAACTTCTTAGTCAATAGAGAGAAATGTTTCAAAATCCCTCCATTCCCAGAAAAGCATCCAAAATAGGCCAGCTGGACTGCTTTTTAAAAAAGGGCTTGTTTCAGAGAATGTTAAGCATGACTTGAAAACTGTCTCAGAGACAGACATCTGCTATGTAGCAATTTGAGATTATTTGACAAATGTTACTGAAAGTGATGTCAAATAGAGGTTTATAAAGGCCTGTTTGTGGGCATTACTGTGGTCAGTTAAGAAAACAAGAACAAAGTTAGGCTTTTTGGAGGAACAAATAACTTCCATAAACCACCTTGAAATATAATGTACTTCAATATTTCTTTGCTATGATAAAGTAACTTTGGGACACACTCTTAAAAATATTCTGCTGACAACTAGTTTCAGGGTCTAGTCCTTTAATATTCAAGGAATATTATTTCAATATCATTTCTCTGAGTGGGGGCATGAGATTTACATTTCCAGGATTGCAGGACAGACTGTTCTCTCTTGCTGTATGGAACAGAGTGATTCATTTCAGGCGGCCTAAACTACTTTGATGTGTGGAGTGATGTTGGCTTGAACTCTGGCCTCTTCCAAGAGGTCTGCATTTTTCTTGTGCTCAGGTCTCCAGACATGGATGCAGTCTCATGAGAGTGAAGTAGCAGGGAAGAATCACCTCCATTTACCTGCTGGCCTTTTCTTTTGAGGCAGCCCAGGATACAACTGGTGACTACACTCCCCAGGATACAACTTGTTTTCTGGGCTACAGGTGCACATTGCCAGCATACGCCCAAATTTCAATCCATGAGGATTCCCCTGTCCTTCTCTCTCCTTGTCTGCAGAGCTGCTCTCAATGAGTTCTTCTCCCACTCTGTACTCATGTCTGGGATTTGGAAACACACACAAGTGTTTGGTGCTATGGAGTCTTTTGCAGTTGAGAAGTGCCTTGGTAAGAGCAATTTTAAGAGTATTTTTGTTTTGATAGTTATAGAAGTACTTTTCAATGCTGGTCTTCTAACAGCTAGAGGCCATTTTGGTATCTGCAGAATTCTAATGACAGCTTGTGCTTTTGTCTCCTCCCACCCATGTTATTAAAGTAGACATACACACAAAAATTTCTGCAGACAGAAGGGCTTTCAATTAGAAATTTCACTATACTGTCCAGAAAACAGGTCTGTTTGCAGACTATCCAAAAGGGTTCATGATAATTTGGCAGATGTCTAATTCAGAAGAGAGAAAAAATCCTTTAAAAATTTATGGCAGAAACTTGCAAAGCAATACATCTTAAGAACAGAGCTGACTTACTTCATTACTTGCACCTTATGGTGGGTTGTTATAGTAATTCAGTCCCAGATGCAAGTTAAGATGCAGAGGAGTCCTCTATATTTATGATGCCGATGAGACATGCAAAAATGATACAGTTTATGAGGAAGTTAGGCTATTCCTTAGACCTGAATGCTCAAAAGTGTAAATTTCATCATCTCCCTTTGCAGACAACTGTCTCCTGCCAACTCTTTGGAAGAAGATGCCTTGTTTATTCAAGTCTTGGAGTAATAAAGGGGAAAAAAGAAAGGGTAAAAATTACCAAAATAAACAGCAAAAGATTTACTTTTTTTTTCAATCACACTACCTAACTGAATGTGACAAAGAGAGGATAGTATAGTCAGATAGTTCATTTGGCCCTCAATCCACAAAATCAATTAATCACTACTTTGCATCTGCCCTGTTCTTTGCTGTACAAGGGCTTTGTGGTTTAAAGGAGGTGCCCAATTAACAAGTCTTCTATGCTGAGATTTCTGATGGGAAATAGGCCCCAGAACCCAAACTGTGTATATACCAAACAAATAAAAAATATGCAAATATATACAAAATTACACAAAAGAGACAAATATAAATACACAGATATATACAAAATTCCAAAAAGCTTTCTCTCCCAGAGTCAGAGGACACTCTTTGGCAGAGGGTGCCACATGTGCTTACGTGCTTGTGAGGGAGAAAATGTCATAACCATGAGGTTGTTCTAACAAGTGCCAAAATCCCTACAGGGCTTGCCATCCTGTGCAACACCTGACTGCAGGTTTTCCCCTTTGACAAGCAATAGACACCTGCTTACACACGATACTGCCACTTGCATTGTGTTGCAGGTCTCAGGACAAACGTTGTCATCATGATATTTTCTGAAAAATCTCTTTGCCCAGGATTCTTCTCCTGGGAAGCCGAGAAGCCTCAGAGAAAAATGAAAACAGTAATTATCCAATTTGTTTCTCCTGTGTTTTGCTGCTTTGGAATGTGTTTGGACATTGTTTACCAAGAGGTGATTGTTTCATTGGTTTCTGCTGTGAATTGTTTTGATTCAATGGTCAATCATGGCCAAGCTGTGTTGGACTCCAAAGAGAGAGTCACAAATTTTCATTATTATCTTTTTAGCCTTCTGTCAGTATCCTTTCTCTATTCTTTAGTATAGTTTAGTTTAGTATTCTTTTATATAATATAGTATCATAGAATAATAAATTAGCCTCCTATGAACATGGAGTCAGATTCATTCCTTCCTCCTCTAACAGGGGACCCAGAAAACACCACAAAATGTGACAGGTACACTTCAAACTGCCTTGCTCCCTGTACGGCCCTGCTCAGGAATCTCAGAAATAGATCAGTATCCTGATTCAGATTTGGGTCACATTAACACATGTGAAATTTATTCAGTTTATGTCTGCTAACAGGGCATCACACAAAATGCATTTAATGCATTTACTGGACCAATATGAACATCTCTTAAGTGTATTATGAGAGCTCTCTTGGGTGGCTACAGACTCAAAAACACTCCCCACTTTGGGAAGGAATCAAATATACTAAGAAAAACACATTGCCAGAAATTAGGGCTTCAAGCACAAGGAGGAACTCACAGTTTTGTGCAACATTAACATCCTTTTCTCTAATTTTTTTGTTGCTTCAGGAACACTTATTATCATGCTCTAGTTATAAAAGCAGTACTTTGACTACTTACAAGTTAATCGGGTTTAAAGCAAAAATTAAACATAATTAGAAGGTGCATGGTCTTAGACCATGGAAATTCAGGCTATTACTTTTGTGCAAAGCTTCATCCTAAATGGGTCTTTATTTCAATAAAATATCTTCTGTTAATTAGTATCATGAACTCCATCTGCCAAATTGAGAGTGAGCTCTCTCTGTGTATTTCCCGTACTCTGAACAAAAGACTTCAAGTAACTATTAAGATGATGCATTTTTATTAGCATAAAACCCTGAAATGCTAATCCGTGACAGAAGGAATTAGCATTTCATACACAATAACTTAAAAAGCAAGAAAAGTATTAGCTTATGATTCTGAATATAAGGTCTTGATTCCCATCCATTAAAGTTTTCATCATATTAGTTACAATTTTTAAATGCATTAGTGTCATAGTTTAAGTTGCTTGCTTTTTTTTTTTTTTTATCCCTGAACTGATATGGACTTTGATTTACCAAAATGAAAGAAAGAACTTATAGAAGATTCTGGCTCTTGCTCTTAAAGTGTCCATTGTCCAAAGGATTCTTGAACTCTGGAAGTCTTGGTGCTGTGCCCACTTCCCTGGGGAGCCTGCTCCAGCGCCCATCCACACTCTGAGTAAAGGCGCTTTTTCCAATACCCAACCTAAACTCCCCCAACGAAGCTTCAAGCTGTTCCCTCAGGTCCTGTCAGTGGTCATCAGGGGCAGATGAGAAAGAGTAATGAGTGTCTGTATGCCTTAGAAAGGAACCTGGCCTGGCACACAGGTGAAAAGCTGAGGAAGGGGTGAATTGAAGCACCCTCCCAAGCTGAGTTGGTGAGAGGATCTGACAGAGACAGAAATAAAACCTTCCCCTGCCCTACTTCCTTGTGCAGGTGGGAAATAATGTTGTTCAACTGAGTAGTCTTATGGTTTTATCCTATAAGAATTTACTCAGAAATTCACCCTTTAATAAAGTCTACTTTCATGTTTCAACTTAAGCACATTGTGGAAATATTTAAATGCACATACTTGTTATGATTCTTAGATTACCAAGTTCCCTATTGCCATATGAATTTCTACTCATAAAATTGCTTAATTTTAGCTATAGTTCAACTGAAAATGATTAAATGTGCAGAAAGAAAATACAACCATTTTCATCCCACTCCATTTCTACAGGCTATGGTATCCACATAATAAATGCAGTTTGGAGATGGCCGTCATAAGTCAACATCAAACTCTCTGGAAAATCCTGCCCTTCTCAATTTCCAGCGCTTACTGCAAAAATTCAGCATAATTGTGAGAATTCAGAAAAAGAAGTTCCATTTCTACATGTGGAATTGCCATCCAATACAGTGCTATTTCACATAATGCTATCATGGGAAAACATACTTGGAGTTTAACAGTGCAAAAATTTGGCCAGATCCCATTACTCGTAGATCTTAATAACAGCTCTCAAAATACCAGTTTATATGTACAAAAACTAAATGAACCATACAGTGATCACTTACAGAGGCTGGAACAGCAGTTGGCAGAATGGAGAAAGGGGAAAACACGGTTGTTGCTCAGCCATAACCGATGAGGAGTTAACACAGAGGGACTGTGGATACAAAGCAGCCCTTCCCCTGGCAGGGTAGCTATTTGTTCAGAATAAAGGTTACTGCCATTCATTTGAATAAAATGGGCATTGTACGTAGCTTAACTGTCAGGCAAGATACAGCTGAATGGTGCTTTTGTTGAAAATGATAAAAGACAAGAAATTCAGGTACAATGAGGTTTTTTTTCATACATACCAGGTAACCTGACATATCTTATTTTCCCAGGATAGTATCAACTTGCTTTGAAATAACCCTGGTATTTTGGGCTCAGAAATCTTGGAGACAATCACAAATATTTGCTTCTTTTCAATTGAAAAAGTGCTTACCTGGGCTGCAATGTGCTTTCTTGAGGCACTTTGCTACCCTGACTGAAAAAAAATATATTCTAACATGTCTATAGGGGCATTGTTGGTGGAGTACTTCAGGGAGGCTGATTTATTGAACACATCTTATCTGGAGGCCTGATTTGTTCTTGCTCTCGATGCTTTTCTGGTGCAACACACCTATGGTTTGATCCTCAAACTGTGAAAACGTTATGGTACATGAAAACAGAACAACCTGGTCCTAAATATGCCATTCCTCTGGTTGGAAAGAAAAAAAAAAAAGACAGCTGCTGTCTTCCTATTAACTTTACATAAAAAGAAAGAACAATTTTAGAAGATGAAAATTCAACTGAGTTTAATGATGCAATGACTCTGGGGTCAGATCAAAGCAAATTAGCTGCCTACAGAGTTCGTATTTCACTTGCAGGCTTTCTGCTCTGTATTTTGAACAAAAAGCCCAGGACAGACTGCTTTTTTCACCTTTGCACAGAAGAGTTTTTCTGTAAGCCCTCATTTTTTTTTAAAGAAGTCCACATTTCTTCAAAGTCCTAATTTTTTTCAAATTACTGTGGCTGAGTAACTTCACAGGTAGGAAAGGCCAAAATAGAGAAGTCCAGTTAATTTTGCTTCAAAGTCTCTTATGCATCTCTAATTATGTAGTGGCTAACAGTTGGCTTGAAGGCCTCACAGTTATAAGAACTCCTAACTATAGTTTTATAACTGAAACATAACTGATTAAATCACTAATTATATAATTACCTTGGTTAGATAACCTGGCCAGTCTAGGTGGTTGAGAAGCAGGCCTGGGTTGTTGGGGGCACGGGCAGCTATTGGCCGGCTGGCTGGGTAGCTATTGGCTGGTTGGCTGGGTGGCAACTGGTTCAGCCAATCGGGATGAACCACACGGTCCTTCAATGCCATATAAGGAGATGAGCACTCAATAGGGGTTGGCTGTTGTTGTGTGACCCTCGGTGTGTTTTGTCGTATTTTTGTCTCCAACATCAATGACATAATTGCATAGTTTTTATTGTGTGTTTTCTTATAGCGTGATAGCTATGTGAAGAAACATAATGGGAATAATTCCATGAAAATATGATATTATAAACTGGCTTTTTGTAACTACGTTTTCACACTGACAAGTCTACAAACTTGCTTATATGCTGTTTAACACGAGCAATATAATGAATCTTGTATCAATAGTATTCTCAGTAATTAAAGCATCTAAACTTCAGGCAGATACCCAGGAAGGGAAATTTCAGACCACACAGAGTTAAAGCCTTTTCCAGGATTGAGTGAAAGCTGGGCCCCAAAAAGAAAAATGTCAGGTGAGTTTAGCAATAGATGTTGCTGTAAAAAATGGCTAGCAGGAAGCTTTCTAGCTCTATTTATTTGCAAACTAATTAGAAGGAATTTGAATTGACACCTTGCCAAACATTTCCGTTATGTCATACCAAAGGCAAAGATTACAAAGCAGAAGTTCTTGGAAAACTGGAAAATCTCAAGGTAAAAATGATATTCCTACCATTCCGAGAATTCCTCATCATCATTTAGTGTTAACTAAAAACAGAACAAAAGAAAAGAAACAAACAAAACAACCCCAAACTAAGAGGAAAGGATGAATTAAAAGCCCAGGTTTTATGTTACACTGCAGAGTAGGTCTTGAATCTCAAAAGGCCTCTTTTATTCTGCACATTCGAAACAATAATGACGAGTGCTGGTCCTGCTGTTCCCTCTGAGAAGGATGGCAGAACAGGGTTTGTTGGTAAATGAGCAGAGCCAATTTAAATATTTGGATTAGCAGTAAATAGGAGTGCTTTCACTCACTTGCTTGTCCCTCAGTCTGTGCAGGGAAAATTAGAAAAGCTCTACACGGCTTGTTTCAAAAGTGAGGCAACATCACTGCGCTGTCCTTACCCTCATCTACTCCATAGCTCACCCGATCTGTTTTATGCCATCTGTCAAGACCTGCTTGCATTTAACTTGGCAAAATTCATGCTCTTCTCCAGTTTATTTAAAATGAAGTTCTGTACAGAATTTGTCTTGCTTGCATCTTTTTTACCCTAGTTTTCTTTTTAACTTACATTTTCTATGTTTAAAAACTTGCTTTGTTAGTCCAGTTTCACTGCTTAGGAGAGCACTGTTACAATGCACTGCTTTTTCTTCTCTGCTTTCATTTCCTTTGGTTATTCATTTACACAAGATTTCCTACCTACATCCAGGAAAAGAACAAATCTTATTCTTCAGGATTTCAGTGGTTAGAGATTTTAGCATATCAATTCCTACCTTTTATTTATCTTTTACAGCAATGGAACAATAAAAAGTACAGCAGTGTTACATGAAAAAAAACAAAGCCAAAATATTTGAAAAAAAAGTTAACTCTGGTTTGCAGGGGAGGAATAGTTAGGCAAAATCATGCACATCTAGGATTTTGAGAGAGATCCTAAAGATATAATTAATAATTCTCACTGAAGGCCATAAATAACCGAATGATGGATTTAGCAACATGCCTGTGGAAATCTTGCCATCTCTCCTCAGTCTTGGCACTACATGGCACTACTACTGAGCCATGCACACTTCATCCAGATGTCAGAAGCACCTTTATATCATTGTGCTGGGTTTTTCAGTGATAAGATAACTGGAACCATCCTTTAAAATATAAAACTGTCAAAAACCATTGAGATGTCATAGTAAGTTTGAGTGCAATGTTTAAATAGAGAATGAACTCAAGAAGTGACCAGAACCTTAGGTATTTGCTTAACATTACCAGCATCAGAAAAAAAATAAATGTCTCTGTAGGAGTTTTGATGTGATATTAAACATGACCTTTTAAGTAACTGATTGAAATGGGATTCTGTAGAAAAAGAAAGACATATATGAAATGTTGAGATAGGTACTACATTCACTGCTGTTAGTCTCATTGAGTTTAAAAAACTTTTTAAAGAATAAATGCACTAGCAATAGTCAGAAATTAATTCTAACTCATCATTATCACATAGGCTACTTGGCAGCCAGTATTCAAACAACTAATTTTAAAGGCATGTCAATGCAAAATCAACTAATAGACCAGACATTTCAGATGGAGATGGAATCCAATGAAACATTGATTAGCCAGGGCTTTCCCAGGGAAAAAGAGGGAAGAACTGTCCCCATGACATAAAGGTCTCCTATTTTTCCACCTAGCAGCTGGCATCTCTGTTTCCCCTGCACCATGAATCCTTGTTTCCCAGCAGCATTCCTGTCAGACCAGCATTCTGTACAGCCCTGCTGAGCAGTGTTTGTTAAAGTACCCCCCTCGGAAAGAGGTCTTTACAAAACAACAGATTTGAAGGGAGCCCTAAACCTCTAGATAATTTTCAAACAGCATGTCTGAGATTTAGGGAACTGAATTGTATCACTTGTAAACTGCGCTTCAGAGTTTGAAATTTCAAAAGCTGTGCAGCAAAAACACAGATTAAAATCACACTGAAGTTCTCAGTTCTCCTTTAAAATACCTCACTCCCTGTGCAGTCCATTATATTCCACTAAATTTGCCAGTAAGGTGGGCTTTTTCCCCATGTCTCAATTATGGCCATGGTTTGGTGGCATTTCCACAGAGTCAAAATTAAGGATGCAAGTACCCAAAGTCCGTTCTTAATTACTTGGCTTCCAGGAAAAAAAAATTAAATATAAGTGTTTGTGTTTGATATTTATTTATGTCATGCTAAACACAATGAGATCATAATCTCATCAATCATGACTACGATTTTTTTTATTCTATGAAACACTCTTTTCTAAGTTTGATACAGATTTTTGACCAAAGTCAGAAAGTTGGGAAAATGTATTCATGGCTTAAAAATATGTAAAAAGTAATTCAGATTGTGTTGTTTCATTCTCAATATGGATTGCTGTAAAAAGGGCAAGCTTATTTAGCAGCATAGCTGAGGCAATAAAAAGGAAAATAAAAAGCTTCCTATATTTTCATACCCTGAATGTTTATCTTATTTAAATTCAGGAAAATATTTACCTTATTTCAATGCAGATTCTTACCCATCCCTAAAACTTTCATTTACAAAAGAGAATTACTCTTTTTCTGAAGTCATATGACTTTATTCCCCATGCATGAATGAAAGATGGCATTGTATGACCACATGATTATTTTGTTTAGTTGCAAAACCAGGAACAGAGGACAAGAACACTTTGAGGCTACCAAGCTGAAAAAAATGCTTAGAATAAGGCTTGAAGGGAGGGGATTATTCTGGGACTGGTTTATGGTCACAGCTTGTACTTTAGCATGTACTGTCATGCATTAAGTTGTAGGATTTTCCAGACAACTCTGACAAAGCCAGTTAGTACAAATGCCCTTCATATCTGGAGATTTAATCTAACCTGTTCCAGAATAGAAATATTTCTAAATATTTCATATTACACTACAGAGAATGAAATACTATGACATGTTTTTTAGCTGTTCTCAAATAGGGATTTGAGATGGCAATGGAAAAAGTCTTTTCAAAAGGCTTTTGCAGTCTAAAAGGTGGTAGCTTATTGATTGACTAAGCCAGATCCTTATTGAAAATAAGTCAACTTTTGATCTGTGCAATCACTATTTCACCTTTATCAATCAAAGAAAAAAGAACAAACTGTGGTGGAAGGCTCCAAAGCATATTCACACTCTAAAATACCATTCAGCTGTTTCTGCTGCAGTCCCATGGCAATGCTGCAGCAACTCCATGCAATTAAATCAGAAAATCCCCTGACCAAAAAAAGACAGTAAGACATAGACAATGATGTTATTCCCATTACAGTAGGTAAATAACCCTCTCTAATTTTCTTCAAACATGGAACCAACCAGGTAATGTGTATCTTCACACAAGTATCATGAGTGTTCTGGGTGCCTCAAAATACAGTGTGATTCTGAAAGTAAGAGATGTAAACAGACCAGTTTCCATTCTATTTCCAAGAAAATCTCTTTCCACAATATGTAATGGACAGTATAATGGAGGGGTTTAGTGTGCCAGACAAGAGGATTCAGTATGCTGAAACTTTCAGAATGTTAAGAAAAGTTAAGCTTCTCCAAGTACAGCTGCTAGAAAGCTTTTGTTAGAAAGCAAAAGGAAATCTGCTCTATGAGCTGTCAGGAAGGAAGAGCCTGGGAGAAACAGCTGTTTTCACTAAGTATGGTCCAAGTGCATCAAGCTGTTGTCTCTAGAGTATGTGTGATGTCTTCTCTACCCCAGGTACTGAAGCACAAACAAAACACATGAATCACAGATATAAAACTGCTCCATACCTCAAGCATGGGCTTAGCTAAAGCATCAGCAAGCATACATGGCACATATATTGCTTATAAAGTTCTCCAAAGTTCCCTGAAGAGCTGTGTAAGCAACTGGTAACAGTACTTATTCCCACTCACAATGAAGAAAAGGCATTACAAATTTCTTTCCTTTGTCATTTATTTCCTAATGTCATGTAAAAATTCTAATCCTTGGTCTCTTAATTTACTTCCATTCATATTTTGAGTTGATTCATGGTCATTGAGTGTTTTTTGGCTTTTTTCCTGGGGGTTGGGGAAGAAGTCCTAGAAATCTGAACACAGATTACAAGAGTAGAAAATTAAAGTTTCTCTGCTTTGGAAAAGGATGGTGAAACATGGAAAGGGAGAAGAAAGGAGGATATGAGTTAAGAGCAAATGTTCCTAGTGCCACTGGCTATTCTCAAGTAATCTACAAATGGAAATCTTTGTATCCAGTTATATCCAGGATGAGAAGTGCAAGAAAAGGGAATGAAAAAAAAACCAAAACAAACCAAAACACAGCACATTTGCTGTTTTAAACATATTCAGAATCAAAGTCATGTATTCTGATTAAACTCTCTCCTGAAGAAATAATTTGTTAATAAGGATACCCAGGAGATGTTTGGATTTCTTCTTCCATTGTAAATGCTTGAAAAATTCCCTTTATGTAGAAGGTATGTTTTCTAGAAATGCAAGTCAAATCTCCATGGGCAGAAACCTAAAATAAGCTGCTACATCACAAAAAGCTGCATCCAGGGGTAAGGCTGAAAGCACAAATAAATGCCAACACTTCCTTGAATAGCATCAGTTTTCCAGTGTTATCAGCTGTGTGTTTGCCAGGCTTTTGACACTTCTTTCAGCAAAACTGGAGTTCCAAATGCTCAGGAAGGTTACATGTGCTTCTACCCAGTGGGGGCTAAAGGTCACAAAGCAATGAACAGATTGTAATGAAGTGCACAGAGCAAGATTTCAATGTGCAAGGCAGACAATTTGTTAAGTGCTGTTCTATGCTTCATATCATTCATTTCCTTCAGATCAGTGTTTTGATAATTCATAAGACAAGAAGCTCTACTCTGCATTAATATGTAGAGAATTCCACAGGGCAATTAATTTAAAAGGCAAAGCTGCAAAGGAGTCATAAATTAAGGATTTATTATGTTAAAATATAACATCAGAAGGTATCACAAACTAGAGAGGAGACTTCTCATCTGGAAGCACACTCTGTGTGGCCAGTGCATTATGACAATGCAATTGACTGTCAGGTGAGACATTTCTGGAGATATGGACAAACTGACTTTCCCAGACAGATCTTTCCTTTTGGCTTCACTCATAGCTCAAAGGTCAGGAGTAGGAACAGGAGGAGGTTTGTCCCCACTGGACATGGAACAGGGAGAATAATTCTCTGTAGCCCACCTGAACCATGAGTTTTGGTAAGATTTTCACCAAGGCTCAGCTTTACCAGCAGCTATCAGTTCTGGCTAGGTTGACAAGGTTGGAAAGGCAAAGAATCGTGGATAAATTCAACTGTATTGCTTTTCCAGAGCTTGGTTTAGTTGTATCAATCTCAGTCCCAATTCTGCCTGCAATGCTCAGAATTGTCTCTTTCCTTATAGCTAACCAAACCTGAACCCCGACTGATTAAAAGTGCTCTTTTTTTGAAAATCAGGAGGTAAAACTTGTCTGTTCTTTTGTTGCTCTTGCTTTCATACCATTTAAATTACCCAAACCTCATTTATTCATTTAAATTGCACAGCAGTTAAAGCAAATAAATAATTTTAAGTCCAGAAAGAGAGCAACCATCTTGAGACAATGAAATATCAAAAATGTGATGAGGTCATTGATTAAAATGTTCCCTTCAGCAAACAGTAAATAAATGACAGCATGAATTCCCATTTGGCTCAGGAAACAAAGCCAGCACAACTGACTTCAACAACTGCCAAAGAATCATTGATTATGAGGGATCAAACTCTTTGCTAGCTCACTAATATCAAAGCAGAGAGATTAATCATGGACTGGAATTCAGAGAAAACTATTGCAGGACCCATCACTGCTTTTGATCTATAAAGGTTAGGTTTACCTTTGGCAGATCCCAGTGATGAGGCTCACAGAACAGCTTGGACACAGCCATGTCCACTGCAGTTTTACTAAAACTCCTCCAAGAATCCTAGTGGCTCCATAAAACTTTTAAATGCTTTTGGGAATACAAAGTACTTTTCAATCTTTGTTTATCCTGATTCAGTTGTTGTGCGAGGTAGTCAATCACTGAAGTAGCTCTTAGCTGAAGAGCCCTGCAATATATTCTGTGCACCAAGATGCATTTTTCATCTGACACGCACAACACTTCTCTCACATCAGCAACTTTCATGGTTAGTCTTTGTTATTGATAATTTTCTACTGGAATAGGAAATATCTCAAAAATATTCATTCTCTTTGTCAAGAAATAAAAGATAAAGCACAGCTAGTGCTCAATAGGGTTTTACTTGGAAAAGAATGTGGTTTAGGTAACAACATAGTTACCCAAGTGAAGTAGAGTAAGGATTCTGTATCTTCCCTTACCAGAAGCAGACCAAAACCTTAATCATGAAGTCAGTATTAAAATTCTGTTCTCAACTGGAACAGTGTTTTTTTTAAGTAAGTAATTTACAGTAGATATTGTCATAAAAACACTGAGCATACAAGAATATTATGGGTTTTTTTTCAATGCTCTTTATAAGGGGAACTCCACCAGCCTCTGTAATGAAACTAAAAATGAAGATTTAACAAGGTGATACTCCTATGCTCTTGATTAAATCATCCAAAACTTTGCAGAACTCCATCCAAATTTCCTTGCAGCTCTCAGTGACAAGCCTTCAGCACACTCTGGGGAAATTATTCCATTTGGTGCTTCTATACAAAGTAGAGGGTACAACTCCTCAGCAGCAGATTGGCTCTGATTGCACATCTAGTACCAGACAGCCCTAACTCTCAGTAGGATTTTCAGATAGAGACTATTGACTTACTGTCCTTGTGTGTCAAACCAACACCCTGTAAATCATATGAAAAAATATATGGGGAGGTAATTTCTGAGGCCAGACAGGGGGATAAAGAATAAAGATGCACCTAAAAAAGATTGAAACTCAAATCATTGATTTCCTGTGGCAAAATTAATAAAGGTTTTTTCTCATACTTTACAGTTAAACCTCAGACTTCTCTTCTGCAGAAAAGCTTTCTGTTGGCTGGCATAATACCAAGCAATCCAAAAGTTAGTTTCTTCTGTTAAACCCATTAAACCCAGATTAAACTTTTCATGACAGTGCATTTTGTTTTTATTTGCTATTTGTCCATAGTGAAAACATGCAAAAAGAATTTCTGAGACTAATGTAAGGATATAAAGTATATTTACTGAAGAAAAAGCAGAAAAAAGAACATTCAATGTATTTAGCATGCCAAAATTTTAATGTATTTTATTGGTAGGAGTTGTTTTGTGAAACAAGAGTAAATTTATGCTTAGCAGAAATTCTACTTAAAAGGTTAAAAGTTCTCAATACTTCTTTATTCTTGAAGAAATTAAAGAACTTCCAAAATACAGTATCATAACCCTTATTACAGCATTGGCTGCCTTGAGCTCTCCCCTATATTTTACGATCAAGCTATAAATTTTCCTCTTGACAGATTGATAACTTTGCTCTTGCTGCTTACAAGCTCCAAATGTGAACCAAACCAGCGGGGGGTGTGGTGTGCATAAAGAAATCTCTGTGGTATTTCATTCTAATATCACCCAGTTTTCTCCTGTTATGTTGTAAAAGTGTCTGTTCTCAGTGCTACTGCATGGAGACATGGAAAAAATACCAAGAAGATGAAATGAAGGTGAGCAGGGCAAGAGAGGATCATCTGCTCAGAAATATCTCAAGTGCCAGTCTTGTTCTTGCATTTAAGAGCACTATGCTTTCTGCTTTCCACTCAAAAGGAAAGTAGATTTAACCAGTGGAAGGTCAACTAAACTAAAAATAAATAAAATAAGATAATAAAATAAATAAAAATAAAATAAAATCAAATAAATTTAAACAAAATAAAATAAAGAGAAACTAAAAGAAAACAATATCAATAAATATTATTTTAATATTATTTATTTGTATGTAATTTTAATTTAATTGTATTTTATTTGAATTTTTAAATTTTTCTTTTATTTTAATTTCTCCTATCTGAAAACTAGCCTTACTTTTCCTTTTACAATACTTTCAAATTAATTTGCAGTCTTTATTTTCCTTTTGTCTTCAATATATTCTTCTCAGCTAAAGATGACATGAATTTAACATTTCCTTGCACCATATCTACTTATATCCACTTCCTCCAGTAATTATTGAAAGTGGCAGAAGAAAAAAATCTGAAATTTTTAATCCACTTGTTTGGTGTCATGAGGATAATTTCTAAGGTCATAAGACACCAAGGAGGATCTTATTCCAAAGGCCTGCTATGCTTGTTGAGGTTCAAGATAAGGGAATTATTATTCTGAGGGCCATCTGACAAGAGCTGTTGGCTACAAACCTCATTATTGCCATTGACTACAACATGGAAGATGTAGAAGAAGATGCTCCTCTATAGAGGGAAAGGAAGCAGGACAAAGGCTAAAACTGACAGCAAAAATATGACACGTGTCTTTCCTTCAGCTGAGTATTTTATATCCAGCCCCCTCTGTTGTACAAAAGCTGGACTATTTTAAAAAGTGAACAGCAAGGGCCATGTGTTAACAGTGTGGTACTTCTGAAATCTCTATTTCACAGTGACTAATTGATGGCTCTGCAGATAGTGAGTGTTGATCAATCCTAGCTCGCTGTTATCAGTTAATAAAAGACCTCTTGTGACCCTACTTTAATGGAAATTCATAAAGAAATCCTTGCCTAAAGAAGTTACTCACATTTTCTGCTTTTATTGTTGTTGTGGCACTATGAGCCTTCTCAGGATATAGAAATCTGTACAGGGGCACAACCTGTTGAAAGCTACAAGAGCTTTTAATACTGATTATGGACATTCTGACTTGAATAAGCAGTGTTTGTAGCAAGTATTATATCTTATTCTGCATGAGGAAAAGTACTTACAACACACAGAATACTTTTGTAATACAGTTTGGGGTTTTTATTTTTTTAGGAACTAAACAATTTTTTCTCTTGAGTGACGTTAGCACTAGCTGGAAAAAGGAGACGTGGAGTTACATTGATGATGTTGAGCTGTGCTGCACCATGTGCACTTGACACTTGTGAACTTCCCCAGATCCCTCTATAAACACAAAAATTCTGACAAGCCTCAGTAAGAAGCATAAAGATTCCTGCAGGATGTTAGTGAGTCTTTCTAGCAAGGATCTGCTCTATCATGATCTGACCATCCTCTGTCTTCTGATTTAAGCAAAAAGAGTTACAGTCATTTTGGTAATTTAATTTTATTTGCTGGGGAGAAATGCACAGGGTAAGCAATAACTTCACAGAAAAAGCATTGTATCAAAGGTTTGTTCAAAAATAGTGGTAATTTTCCCCTTTTTTTCTATCTTCTGAATGTAGATTAGCACTTGATCTCAAGTTCAGTCTCATCTACTTATATATATATTAATTTTTTTGGCCATTGGGCAGAACTGTGGCTTGGTGATACTGTCCCAAAAAATAAATACTGGCATAACACTGTCATTTGATCCAGTGCCCAGTGTTCTATGAATTAAATTAATTACTTTTGCTTTTTAATTTTTCTAATGTAAGTAGGATGCTAAGACAAGAATTATTATTTTTAAGAGATTGTTTTGAACATAAAATGGTCATGTTCTCAAAAGTTGTGTTACTTTACAGATTCTCCAAGGGGCAGTGTGGGAATATTTTAAGTGAATTTTGAACATCTTCATTGTTTTCAGCTTCTTTAGCTTATTTAAGTCATATCAGGTCAGGATTTCATACTTCCCACTGGCCACAAGTGTATTTTAAAGTCAATAATACACCCAGCTACATCAAAAAGTCCAACTTCCAGTGCTCTGACTCGGTAGCAGCCCATTCCAATATCTAGTCATCTCTTCTTTGAAAAAATTCTTCCTAATATTAAAGGCCAGTAACACCAACAAGTCTTTTGGAGAAAAATACTAAACATAACAAATAAGCACCAGGTAATTTTTTCCCTGATTTGTGAGAACATCACCAGTAGAAAAATCCTGTTACTTCTGCTGGAGTTGTCTTCCACATCCTAGCTGCAAGTACCTAGGAATTACAGGAAAGACAGAGAAAATGAGATTTTTTTTTTGTTTGTTTGTTTAAATCAAACAGGTATTTCTTATAGTAAAGCAATAAAAATTTAGAAGAGGCTTAAATGAGGTCCAAAACTGAAGCAAGTCAGCACTGTCCCTATTAGTAATGGAAGTGCGTAGTGTTACATTACTTTTTCAGGAACATAGTCACATTTTTGAGGACGAAAACCACATCTTTTTGGCCTCAAACTTTTCTGCTCAGCTTTTGTACTTGTACCAGGACTTTCAGGCCAAACACTTCAGGACTCTGTGCACAGCACAGAAATCATCTCTTGAATTAAAACCCTTAAGCCCAACAACTCTTTCAGCCCCAACTTTATTTATCTAGTCCTTTGCTGTTGTTAGGCCTTTTATGTAAGAGACAGATCATGCAAAATTCCTTTGCATATGAGAACATGCAAATTTGCTTGTCTTACTGGTGGAAATGTCCAGGTATGAGCCAGGTGGGCTTGTTTGATAGTCACATCAGCAGAGTGCATCTGCATTAGGTGCACATCCAGCTTTGGAATAATCAGGAAGCAGCTCTGCTCAGTCACATCATGATAGGGACCTGCGGGGTACAGTACAGGGGTGTGTGGGAAGTATTGCTGAAAAGCTGCTGCATTTATTACCTAGGAAAAAAAAAAATCAATTATCTGTTCTGAGGTAACAACAGTCTCCTGGAAAGATGAGAGGGAAATGGCAGTAAAAGAGGATTAATGGAGCAGTTAGAGTGGTATTGATTAGGCCTCTGGCTTGTGGGGCTCGTTCTGGATCTGGCTAAAAGTCAACTTTACCCAAATAATGACTGAATAGATTTTTTTGCAGTGATAAGACCAAATCCTGCATGCAAAAACAGTAGACAAGAGACTGGGGTAGCTGTAATGCTTTATGTAGCTGACAGTCTCCCAGAATATTAGTTTAATGCAGAATAATAAGGCATGCAACTGCATACAATTTTCCTGCTGTTTCCCCCACCTCTTTCCACAATTAACACAAACCACACTGGAGGTAAAAACCTTGTTTATTAGACAAATGCTAAGAGTGGAAACTACCAGAAAAAAATAATTCTGAATAAAAGATATATGACATTTTCACAGACAGAGAGAACACCTGAGTATCTGGAATTCTGCTTTAAAAAAAGGCTTCAGGTTATTTGTTGTTTTGCAGAGCAGAAAGGAAATCCACTTCTAGAACTAGATTTGACATTGGTTTACAAACTGTGGGAATTGAGATAATTTCCAATAGAGTGGGTCCTCATGAAGGTACAAACTATGCTGTGCCAGTGGACTTTTTCAAAAGAAAATGTTTTCTTTCTTTTCTATGTTTTTCACTAGGAATGTTAGCGTGTTAATAATGTTAATAATCTCTGATGTTAATTAATATAGTCATTTAAGACCAGGGAATGGCATAAGAAATGAGCAGGCGGAACATTAATGCAAAACTAAGGAAACTAGCTAGAAGTAATTAAACCAAGGAAAAATGTTATAAGGCTAAACATGCCACCTGACATGACAGGTGAAAGCAAGAGTTAATAATTTAAAAAAATGTATTCACCATACATTTGATGCCCAAAATATGGAGGTTTTTAAAACTTTCTTTTTCACTCTTCATTTTCTCATCATTAGAAGAAAAATCATTAAAAGTGATACAACAGCAGCAACAGAATAAGTGGCAAAATTCAAAATCAGACACTTGATTTCTGTCCGTTCAAATAGTTACCATGGAATGAAAAACTGGAAAAAAAATCTGTAGCAAGAGGTGAAAGTACTATAAAGGAGGGATATATTAATAAATCAGTAAGCTACAGTAGCATATTCTAGCTCTAGTGTAGAATAGACTGTTTGCATGAAAAATATGTAGATTTAAAATGCAATAAAAAAGACCAACAAAAGAAATCAATAATGATACATTTTATTTCAAACAGTCATAACAGCAGTGCCACATCCATCAGTCATATTTTCCTAGGCCCTGTATATAATAATCCCCCTGATCCCTATATAATTGCCAGCTTCACCTTTTGAATTATCAACAGCTCTCACAGCTTATTGCTCCGTACTTTCTTAATAAGAGCCCGCAATCAATAATCTTCCTACTGAGTAAGCAGCATCCAGCCAGCCAAACACGGGGTGTAAATGGTTCAGAAGTGATCATTACAGGGATTTGAGTGACAAGGTGACTGTGCTAATGCAATGGGCACGAAGCAAAGACATAATTTGGAAAATCCGCTTACTGGAACGTGTAGGTGTCTTGCCATGGCAAAATACTCGCTCGGCAGAGGAGGATATTTACCCTTGAAAGTGAAACCTCAAATCCTCCTGGAGGGCATTTGTTTTCCTGAGATGGCAGTCACCATTACCAGACTTTCATACCTCACCATCAAAACAAACCATCCAGCATGTCTGCAGCCAACCTCTTTTACTTGGAAATGCAACTGTTCAGTGTTCCACACAAACTCTGCAATGATTGATAACAGGGATTTGCATGCAAATGTGAGAATAGTGTCACTTTGAGGACAATGGTTTAAATAATAATGTGTATAACAAGGGCCCTCACAATTTTTTTCTGCTACAACTCACTCGCTAAACACCGACGCAGAAAACATCCACCTGTGTTTGAGAATTATTTCTTAAATTTGACAAACAGAGCAAAGAAACATTGATCCAGACTCACATAAATTATATAGAACTTTGAACAGAGACAGTTTTTCCAGAGTGCTCAGTAGTCACATTGAGCATATTTACAAAGGAGTTCAACTCCAACTTACTAAAGTTTACTTTTAGTCAACAAAACAAAAGATGAAAGTTTTCAAAATATTCTGATGAAAAAAGAGGCAATTTTCTTTCATTCTTCATATGGCTGCAGACACTGGGCTCTTAAAGACCCATCTATTTAGGCACATGGATGAGTTCCATAGGAAATACTCAGAAATTCTGAAAACATAACTGTTTATTTAAATGTCTAAATGAATGTTTGTTTCGTTATGCAGTCTGAAGACTCCTTGGGATAGTGGGTGAATTGTGGTGACTTACACTGACAAAATGTTTTCCTTCAGAAGTAATAACAAGAGTTAAACTTAGTCATTCTCACCATGTACCTACATCCCCTATTCTTCAGAGATGACAGTGCATAGGGAGATGAAAATCCTGACAATTTATTAAAATTTGCAAGACATAGCAAGAAAAATATATGTATCTCAATTTTTAATATTAGTTTTGAACTCACAGAAGGCTTGTGGTAAATCCAGAGTTTGATCAACAGCATGACAGAAACTGATATGGAAGGTACTATCAAAACAGAAAGAGAGTTTTACCTTTATCATATTAACAATGAGTGAGCATTTGTCTTGGTTGACAGGTGGTTTATTTAAACTTTTTTTTTGATCAATTTTTTTTTATGTGTTATTGATTTTTCAAACTGGCTTGTAAGATATCTGAAATAAAAACATAAGGCATATTCATTTCACAGTGAAAGCTAAACTAAAGTGTAGGCAAGAAGAAAATAAAAAAAAAATTAAAATCCACAGTGGCCTGTGCTTCAATAAACCCTTAGTGCCAAGACTCCAAACAATTGCTTAATTCCTGACAATCCTGTTTGCAGACAAATCAGGGTTCAGTGCCTGTTTACTATATTTTGTTTCTTTTGATTTTCTCTGAGGTTTTATTTTGCAAAGGCCTCATAATATTTACTGATTTCTGTTTCTCTTTAAACAGTGAACGACTAGTGAGCTTTCCCTATGAAGGACCTACTGAAACTGAATATCTAAAAGTCCTGCAAAATACCCAGCCTTCTAAATTAGCAACAAAAATTCATTGCTGGCATTCTGACGTGCACATTACCACAAAACCCAGTATAAAGACCTCTAGGCAAGACTGCTGGTGAGCCATTAGATGGGATGATGATGATGATGATAGGAAGCTGATCATTAAAACAGCATATTCTTAAGGGACCACTTCTGCCACATTAATTTGCCTGTGTTTCTGACTTAGAGCTTTATATATTGCCCAGCACAGCAGCACCATCTGAGTGCTACAGTCTGCCAGCAGACCCAGCAATGTCTGCAGTGAATTGCCTGGCCTATCTATTTTTTAAGGGAGAAATATGCATTAGAGATATTTTGCACATTGTTTCCCACTGGTTTGTGTCTGTTGGTAGGACAATGAAGTATAGGAGAGTTGGATGCTTATTAATTAAATATACTTCAGTGAATTGCTTGGGGATTGAAATGTCACACACTATGTGAATACAAGCATGAGGGCATGGCCTGCAAGAGTAGGTTTGTGCCTTTAAGAGTGTGTTAAAGGAAGGAGGGAGCTGTGTGTTTGTAGCTACAGGAGCAGTCTCCACTGTTTTTCAGACATGTCTTCAGGGTCATCTCTGCTTTCTGACCTAAAAAGCCTTACCTTTTGTGAAAAAATATCATGGACACTATCTGTTGACCTAAAGAACTATAGGCTTTCTAGTCCTCCCCCTCGCTTTTCACCATAAAGCAGCTATTGACAGAGAAACTTCTGAATTACCCTTACCTTTTCATTTTTTCATTCCCTCCTCCTAAGTGATGCTAAAAAACCTCCTCATGTTCCTCACTCCTTCATTGATTTCTCTGCTTCAGAAAGATGGGAACATCCTGCAGTTTCCCTGGACTTCAAAACCACCATTGTGCTCCTGGCAGGGACTACCAGGAGTCCTCTCAAGAAAGGTCAAAGACATGGATCAGTTCTAGAGACTCTCAGGCTCTGATCCAAAGCTCTCAATTATTGCACAGAGTCTTTCAACATCCTTTGAGAAAGTTTAGATATTTCTCATGCCATTCATAAGTGGGAAAACTTCTACTGGTGACAAGAGGCCCCAACACAACCACCAGCGATGGACTGGCTGAAAATTAATCTCAGTACATTTAAACCAAAAGCTCTGCCTTACTACCCTTATAAGCACAGTCTTGGACACCTGGACCCACAACTGGATCTTCAAAGGCTTCTGCTACAATTTGTGTAAGCAATTGAGCCTCATAATCCGTCCAAAGTGGATGGATCAGGTGCCTCGGATCAGCAGCAATATCCAGTGTGACTGTATGTAGAGCTTTGTCACTGCTCAGGTATGCTCACATGGCCACTTAGCAGCTGGCCTTTTGAGATAAGCATGCAAACAGGTACCACAGGCATCCCAGAGCTTGTAATAGAGAGTTTAAATAAGTTTGAAGAGAAAGGTTGGAAAGGAATAATAAAAAAGCTGTTTGGTTAGCGATCCCATAGTCGCCAGTTCATCAAGTAATAAAAACAAAATTAATTGCTAACTTTGAAATTGCCTCATCTATTTTCAAAAGAAGCTGACAACTTGATGTATTAAAATAAGAATGATCACTTATTGTAAACAAATTTCAGTTTACCTCCCCCCACAGCTCTTTAATTTCAAGAAGGATGGTGCACCTCCTTTTTGTGTCTGCTGGACAACCTTCAGCTCTGCATTAGCTAATTAATTCAAAGAAGGAAGAATGTCTTTTCCACAGAATCATCAGTATAGCTAATATTATTTATATCTAACCATAAATAATACGGGGGAAATATCTTTGAGTTCCTGGGGATGCTGCTCTCACTTTAACCCTCTATCAGTCCTTGGGGGATTAAGAAAGCAGTGATAATATGTGCTATCCTTGGTAACATGAGCACCTCTGTAGCATTGAGGTGAAGGTAATTAAGCATGGTTTCAGAAACAGGAGCATGCATACAAAATAAGGGAAGGAAATGCCATGCAAACCTATATAAGGACAGGGGACAAAGGTGCATTGTTCCAATTTAAAATAAGGGGGCTGAGAATGTGTGTTGTCAAGGAATGGAAGTATTGATGAGGGTTTGAAAAAAGAAGATAAGAGGAAGTGTTATAGATAAATAAAACCACTGAAAGGGCAACACTTGTTGATATTTGAAAGGAAAGGCTTTCTTCAGTCTATGGTGACAGCTTCATGAAGAACTTTCCATAAAACTGAAAAGATAACTTCAGCAGGTCTATTCTGAAAGGATGCCACAGGGCTTCACAGGAAAGCACAGAAAGCCAAGGCAGAAATGTTGAACAGCAGGAAGAGTGAGAAGAAAGCAGCCCAGAGCTGAAAGCTCCCCTCTGTTTGCACAGGGGTGTTAACTCTGAATTGTGAGAATATTTTAAACAGCAGACAATGTGATCCCTGAGGAAGTCGGGATACTTCACTGGAAAGCACAGTGCACTGATTCATGAAAAAGCAGGACTGATGTTAAACTTAAGCTAAAGTTTCAACCATTAAAAGGCTTTAAGTGCTTACCTTTAATCTTCTAAATGTGCACACACACAAGGTACTGAACTATATGTCTGGAATACTGTCATGTGAAGCACATTATTTCCCAACAAATGGACATGATGGAGTTTTATTTAGATAAAATGGCAGTATATACCAGGGCTGGCAATCATTTTTCTTCTTTCAAAAGTTCTAGCTGTTAGTGCAGGTTGGTTTGTTGGGGTTTTAATTTTGTTTGTTGTTTTAATTATTTTTTTCATTCCCTTATAATTTTCCTTTTAATAATTTTTTCATTTCCCTTAAGCAATTTTGAAAGCACAGCTGAAATTCTGAATCATGTGTACTGTTTATGTATTTCATTTTAAGTGCTAAATTTCATTTCTCTTCCATTATTCCAGGAAATCCCCTGTATCTTCTTATCTCAGGGAATTTAATGTTTTCTGTGTTTCTGATACCTGCTTATTTAAGTATTTGAATAATTATTTAAGGATTTGAATACTTAAATGCATTATGAGTAAATTGGAATATGCCATGGTAAAGTCTTAGTCTACTAATTCATGTGTGGGTTTCTATCACAGAGTAAATAAAATATTCTTCTGTATGAAAGTCATGCTTGAAAACAAACACACAAAAAATCCACCTGCAAAATCTCCTAATACTATAAAACTTCCAAATAAATGTCATCAAGCTACACTACTGTGGACAGGTTCTCCTGTCCATTCAGCATGGCACTACAGTAATTATGGTCTCAGTCTTAAAAAAAAACAAACAAAGAAGTAAACCAAACAAAAATCCCCAAAAAAGGAAACAAGCAAGAAACAAAAAAAACCTTTAAATGTAAGCTGTCCCAGTCCTAAGTCAGCTTACACATTCATGGATGACTGAAAACATCATTTAAATCATCTTTTTATTATAAAATAGAATTTCTTTTTGCCCCATTCCTTTATTTATCTCATGTGTTATTCCAAACTCAGCAGCACAGTCTTATGCCACTGAAATCAGCCCAGACAGACAAGAAAAGTGTCCATGTCAGACTACAGTTGGATCCTGTATTCCCACTCTACTTTTTCCAGTCCTGCTGAAAAGTAGTGCTGTGGTTACTCCATTCCACACTCTTACAGCACCAACTCTCATGTCTCACAATTGATTGAGCAGAAATTCTGGCAGCAATTTCTGTTACTTTTTTCTCAAATCTCCAACTCCTAAAGCCCTGCAAGAGAAGGTGTTACGAGTTGTGGTATGAAGCTTTAGGACAGGAGCAGCTCTGAGAAAGGCATGGGCTTATTGCAAAGAATACACAAAAAATATTAGATTATCTCTCCTATGAGGAAAGGCTGAAATAGATTTCTTTGTGGAGAAGGAAACTTTTGGGGGGATTATTATTAATGATTGATCGAATTAATCTCATTGAATCTCATTAAATCTTACTAACCTTATTAACTAACTAATTTGACTAAATCTAGATAATACCTGAAGGCAAGGTATAAAGGTGACATAGCCAGGGTCTTTTCAGTGGTTCTCAGTGACAGGATCAGAAGTGGTGGACACAAACAGAAACACCAGAGGTTACTCTGGAACATCAATAAACGCTTTTTCCCTCTGGGGGTAGTGACCAAGCAAACAGCTGCTTACAGTGTACCACAGCCTTTTTTCTGTGCTCTTTCTGTGGAAATAGCAGCACTCTAAAGTCCTGAGATACCTGAATCATAAATCAAGCCAGAGGTTGCTCAGAAATCTCTCCCTCCAATCCCTTCCTCAAATCTCAGTTCCCAAGTAAATATGCATTAAACTCTGGCTTGTGATATTTGACAAATTGATGTGAATCCTGACTGTTCTATTAAAGATAGAAGAAAGGAAGGCAATTAGTTATCAAGTATTGAAAACTGACACAAATGTAGCATAAACTGGCAAAAGTTAGTCCTGAAGAGAGGAAAACAGTGTCCCTGGTTTTCTGATCCTCTCTTCGCCATTCACAGGTTTTATTGTTGGCCAAAAAAAGAGGAAGGAGGGAAGCACAAAGACAGCCCATTTGAAGTCAGGGAATGAAGAGAGAAAAGAGAAAACTGAAGAGCAGAAATCACAAGCCTCACTTTCAGCATCTCAAGTTCAGAGTCAAAGACACTTTCCACTCTATCACAACACTTCACAGATTTAACTTTTTCGATTAACCCTTAAATTGGCTTGCATAACAAAGGTGATAGCCGTACAAAAGCCTTGTATGGTGGTCCTAACTTGAACTGCTGTCAGCTTATGGCAGCCTGTTTACCTGTGATTAAAATGGCAAAGTTCTGACCCTTGTCCTTACTGTCCTTCAGGTTTAAATCTCCTGTGTCACTGGCATGCTCTAAGGATAAGCATTTGAAAGGTCATTAAATACTCAAATTCTACCATAATAAAGATAAAAATAGATTTTCAGGCATCATAGTCTGTCTTCTGTTGTACTTTTTTTTTTAGTAGGGACAGAGTTAATTTTCTTCATAGTAGCTTTTAAGGGGCCATGTGTAGGATTTTTTTGCTTTGCTTGTGTGTACAACTTTCACTTTACCTCTTAAACTGCACCTCAAACTATTTTTTACACTTTTTCCATTCTGATCCTCTCCTCTATCTCCCTGTGGAGGAGAGGTTGAATTAGTGTCCATGTGAGGCCAAATTCCCTGCTGGGGTTAAATCACAATCAAAAGCAATTATGTAATCTTTTTCAATTAGGTATTGATGTACTGCCAATAAATAAAAAACTGCTCTTGATCATGGACTGTAATTTTTTCTGATTTCATATGGCTTGCTTAATTAAATTAGCATCGCAATTTGCATTTGTTGGATACAGTCAGTTCCAAAGTCCTGCCAGAAGGAAAAATAGTAGCAAGTTGTACCTCTCACAGTAGGGACAGCAAAGATTTCTTATTTTTATTTCACCTTGACCCAGTGTGAGCAGCATTCCCCAGCAAGCCTACCATTACAGCAACGTTTAGAGGTGAGAAAACATTAGCAGTTGCAAATTCTATCCAAAAGGCACTTAGCACTTTCTGCACAAATCTGGCTGTGTTCTTCCTTCAATTGCATCCTGCAATAAAATTCCCTGAAATCAATGGAAAGGCTTCTTCCTGTATCCTGAAATGTATCCTTCCAGTCAGCTGAAATCTATTCATAGAAGATCTATTACATTTTGTGAGCTTCCCTAAAAGTCCCTGCAAGCGTGGAAACCTCTTTGCCCTAGAACTTTAGAATTGTCTGCTGCATTGTAAGAAAACCAAACCCGTGAATCCTTCCATATCATTGCAGTATCTCAATATCCATTCAGCATCTGGCATTCTCTCCTGGAAAAAAAGACTTCAGGGAACCCACACTGTGTCCCCCAGCTAAGCCAACATGGCCAAGGAGGCTCTCCAACCCCACAAAGCAGAAGATTCATTTATGCCTTGTAGCCTGTTGGCAGCTTCAAGGCACTGATAGGGAATAGTGTGTGTTGGCAGGGTCCAGGGGAGCCCAGCTGGGGGTACCTTCCCTGCTGCTGCAGAATTGTAATGGCTTTGATGGCAGGAAAGTCAGTACTATCACTAGCAGCCATTACAGAGCTGGTTCAGAAGCAGCACACTCTGATTTTGCACTACATTTGCCTTACTGTTACTTGTAGTCTCAATCTGAGTGCGGGGTGGGAAGTGAGTTTCAAAGCCTCTGCCCAGCACTTTCTTGTCTCTGCTTCTGACTTGCCTATTTGTTGTGCAAATTGTTCTCTTTCCCAATATTTTTCGAGTTCTCTCAGCCAATGCATCTGAGCACTCTGTAACCTGCAATGTGTTTACCCTCACAGCACCCCTGAGGGCAGTAGAGTGCAATTATCCCCGTTTTACTGATGGAAAACTGCAGTATAAAACAGATTAAGCCATTCACACGAGGATCAAGAGCTCTTTGCTCTACTTATTGTGAACAGGTCATCTTGCTGCTAGTTTTCCATTTGGCCTGAATCCCAGTCAGCAGCTGAGCATCACATCCAGCTGACAAAACTCTGCTCCAGGAAATCACCATGAAACCCCAAACCTTAATAAAACAATGAAGGTAAAAGTAAAAGCTTTCTCTTGGGAATACTTTGAGCCCATGAATGCCACAGAAGGCAGTACCAGTTGCAGCTCAGTCTCTCAACCATAGCAAAGACACTGTGGATGAGCTGTCCGAGGACATGAAGTTGCTGTCCTCTCCTCCTTTCCCAGCTCCCACTGTGTCCAAGAGGGCACAGTTCTGGTGCTGGTTATGGGTTTGACCTGCTCCAAGCAGAAAATTTACATTACTGAGAGCAAACAGCAATGACCTGGTTATCACACACAGCCCTGGATGAAGCAGGAAACACCACAGAGCTGCTCCCTGGTCTGTCGGTCAGAGCTATGAACTTTTTGTATTGGGGATATAAATTAAATCTTATGCTGGAAGGATAAAGTCTATCACACATGAACAACCAGGAATCAGTGTCACATTCTGCTCTAGTACTTCCCTCTAAAGCATCTGTTATGGGCCTTTGGAAATTTTGCCTTTCTAGAAAGTTTAGTTTCTAGCTGAGCCATTTTAACAGTTTTGGAATTTGAGCATTTTGATTCAAACTCTCTGTAAGACCACCAAGAAGAACCTCAAGGATCAGGAACCAGGGAAGAAGGAAAAGCAGATTTTCTGCTGAGGAGTGACCAAACAGTAAATTGTCCAGAAGCAGAACACATATTTATTCGTTTTATTTATCAGTATCATGGACAGAAGAATAAAATGTTCATGTAAAGAAAAGACAATCTTATTCTTCATTGGGTTTTGCTATTTTTTTTTTCTCTCTTATTTTCTCTTTTGTCTTAGTGCTGCTTAGCACAAGGACATGAACCTGTGAATGATTTTTGTTGCTGGTCTAAATCAACAAAGAAAGGACAGTTTAGATGTGTTAGTAAAATCTTCATCTCAGTGCATAATTATAATAGGAGTTGTGACACTGTTTATATCATAGAGAATAAATTTTGCTTTCACATCCCAGACATTTCACATTGTAAATCTTTTCACTCTGTAAATCCCTTCACAGCTTGCTTCGTGTCTTGGTCTTAGTCACTCAAGTTCTGCAATTCTGGGTTAGACCATGGTATCACTGCGTGACAAACACTGGGAAAGGGGTTTGTTGTTAGCACTCCCTGTACAGAAAAAAAAGGGGGAAAAAAAAGGAGGCAGTTTTTACCCTTCCAAACCATGTATCACAATCTTGCATAAAGGATAGGAATTATTTTTATGAAAGAAAGCATCTGTGGCCTTATTCTCATTCCCCTTCCTCCCTCTGTTCAAAGCCTGTTACAGATGTGAGGTGTGCCTGGTCTTGCTGGGGTAAGATTGCCTTAGAAGTCATAAAACATTTCCCATCCTTTCCAGAAAGGAAAATTTGTAATCAAGTTTAAAGACTTAGTTTGTGCTTAAGTCCTTTCCTCAATAAGGTAGATTTATGAAGTACCCAATTGCTTCCCTGGTTCAAGGTAATAATTGACAGTTATACCTGCATATCCACTCTAAAAAACACTCAGAAAAGAGTTTTCCTGTGAAATTCACCTCATTCTTTTCGTTGGCGTCAAATTCCACGCCTGATAACGAGCTGATTCCTTTTCCTTTGGGAATTGCACAGATCAATATTTGCTGTATGAGTTTCTTGCCATCAAGTTGGCAGCAAGTGTTCTAGCTAACTGTACCCAAGCACAATTAGGTTTCAAACACACTCTAATGCTATTCTTTTTTTCAGGTCAGTGGTCAAACATGGTAAAATGAGTTGAAAGGCAGCACATCCAAGTCTTATTCTCTAACTCAAGATTGGCATCTATTCCCTTTATTCCCTTGCCCTGCTGCAAACTTATGTACAGCAATTTGGTTTTTTTTGTGGCCGTTAATACCGTTACAATTGCTACTTCAATAACCATAGGAATGACCTTTCCCTCATTCCCCCATTCATATAAAAACCTGTTTTTCTGTGAAGGGTCTTCTTCACTTCTTCATGTGTGACAGTGGCAGATCCTGATCTTTCTGTTCCATGAGGAATGGTAGTAATGCCTGTACTCCTCTGCCAGCATGACAAACACACTGATTTGCTTCATAAGAGGTATTTTTGTGATTATTTAGGACCTTGCCCAAGGCTTTTGTATTTTGCATCACAAAGAGGAAGAGAAATATGTGTGTGAGTTCATAGATGTATCCAAGTGGAGATCTGTACCCCTCTATTTTAACCTCCAGTAATACAGAACTATTTAATATGAAACCAATTTCTGACCTTTGGTGCATCTCTACTTAAACACATGAACACCTACTGCTATTTTGTGCCAACAGCTACTCATCTTCTCTTAACTGTTTATGCATTACAAAATTAGACCATTAGAGGCATTTGTAATCATTAGACTTGATGCTAATTTAGATCTCAGTTTCTGTAACAGTCCAAGGAGCTGCAGAAGGAATAGATTAATGAGCAACATCACAAGCAAATATGCAAAACCAGAAAATCTGAAATAAAACACAACACTGAAAATGAATGTACACACTATCAGGGGTTAAGCCTGATAAACTGAACAAGGAAATAGCACTGGAAATCACAGGGCACTAAAGGTGACATTTCTCATACCTTCAGATATGCACTGCAATTCTCATTTCAGACTTATAAAACAGAGCAGGTTTGTGCCGTAGGCCTTCAGCTGTGTTTCAGTAATTTATAAACACAAAATTGAAGAAAAAATTGTTTTAAAAAAGCTTTAGCAAGACTCATTCATTAGCAGTAGTTCATCCAAGAAAAAGGGCTGTGCACAAATAGAATCAATTTGATACTCTGGAAGAAATATTCAAGACAGACACTTTGGAATGGAAAATACATTTTAGTTCCAGTAAACATACCAACTGAAAAGTCACTTAAAAGGCCTTCTCATACTTCTGAAAGTTCAGTGAGTCTAGTCACTTCTAAGCTTATGTTGAATTCTAGAGTTTGTCCTTTAATGATTTTTATTCTGCTTAGGAAGATGCAAATAAAAAGAGCAAACAAAGCCAAGATGACCAAACTAAAAAATTTCTTTTAATTTTAATTTAATTTTTTTAAAAATTATTTTTAATTTTTATTACACTTATTTTTTATTTATTCAAGATTTTTAAATTTTATTTCAAGTTTAATTTAGTTCAATTTTTATTTTATTTTATTTAGTTTAGTTTTATTTTATTGCTTTTTAAGTTAATTTATTTACCTTAAAGTATTCTTATTTTATATTTTTTACAAAATCTCATAAAATAAAAATAATTTTAAATTAATGAAAATAAACTAGAGAAGAAAAGAAAAGAAAAGAAAAGAAAAGAAAAGAAAAGAAAAGAAAAGAAAAGGAGAAAAAAACTAAAAATTGAAATTAAAATAAAAAGAAAAATAAAATTAAAGGAATTTAATAGAAAAAAATTAAGGTCAAATAAAATAAAAAAGAAATGGCTCTGAGATGAAATTTCTGTCATCCTTCAGTCTCTTCCTTAGCTGCAAAATACATTTCTCATTTCAATTTTTCAAGTCTGTTATTCTTCCCTCAATGAACATCAAATATTGTTTTCCCTTATGCATTTTCAGTCAGCCTTCTCTTTCAACATCCCTCTCCTCAAAATTCACATCTGTGTAGGATCCATTTGCTCAGTTTCAAACCAATATTAGCAAGTCTTTCCAAGACATGGAGATCAAAAATATTTCATTTCTTCTTTTCTCTTCACACTGCACTAAGTGGGACTGAAAGCCTTGCTTAGTCAATAACTAATTTCCAAAGTCCAAATCCCACTGATTTGACCAAAGTCAAACCACTTTGCCACAGACTTATTAGCAATATTACCATGATGAGTGAAAGGATGATGATTTATCTAGGAGGTCAGAACATGGCATTCCAGGACACTGGAATGTAGTTTACGTCTTGGCAGATAATAAAAATATAGATGAAATGTAGACATCAAGTTTACAAATCACCTCAGCCTGACGAGATTTTAAAGGCTGGTCAGCAAAAACCCACTCCATTAGGTCTAATGACAAGTCCAGAGTGAGAAGATGCCTAAATGGACTCCTGAAGAACCTGAAATGTATTTAAAAATAAGTAGATCAGTACCATTACTTTTAGTGCAGGCTACAAAACTCATGGCAGAAGAGAAAAATCAATTCCTATGACATGGATTATCAGAAGACATTTCTGGAGAGCACAATAGTTGTAACCTCAGTTGAAATAATAAGCAACTTGGTTTGAACTGTGGCTCCTTTACAGTCAAGTAATATTGAAATGCACTTAACTTAGAAAAAGACTTAAAAAACTTAAAGGCTTCGCTGCAGAGAGAGTGAGGGAGTACAGGAATGAAAGGAACTCCAGCAGAAATGGGACTCGATTCCAGCAGCTTGGAACTGCCAAAGCAGCGCTCGGCTGTGGAATGCCAGAGTTCTCAAAGACACGGATCCATGCTGACTGGGAACTGCATGTGTGGAATCAAGGAAACAGAGGAGCTGTGGCAAACACCTGAACCTAAAGACTGTTTTTTAGAAGAATGGGTGTATGAGGGAGAGGGTACAGTGTGTGTGTAGGGCCCAGAGGAGACAGTTCAGTCTCATCCTCTGCATGCAATATTAACACCCTCTGTCAGGCATCATCATTTAAGTCAGATAAAAATTATGAACTTTGTGCTTTTTCTGGTTTGAATTTTTTTTTCTTTTTTTTTTTTTCTGAAAGAATACATCATGCATGCCTGGCAGGGACCTTAGTTTTGACACAACCTTTTTTATCTCAGTGCAACAAAATGAAAAATACATGTCCAGGGCTTCCCGATGTTTCAGTGCTGATAAAGACTGAAAAATTCATCACATCTCTCATTCACTATGATTGTCAGCTTCTGTAAGTGAATAAATTAATTATTTCATTCAATTCATAATTTAGTCTAGCCCTTTATGTCTTTTTTTTGATCCCTCTTGAGCTAGAATTTTGTTTTGCTGTGGTACACTTCAGTTGGTTTGAAGATGACGATGAAGCCACAAGCAACATTAAAATCTCCAACTATAGTAGGCTTGCTCTTTCATGTTTGCCGCAGCTTGTTTTATATTAAAATTCCATTTGGGCATTACTGTCTCAAATCAAATGAAAATGCTTCAGAATCACCGAGTGTTCTGAAAGGTAATATTATATTCCACATGTAAATCCCTTTCTTTTTCTTTTCCCCTGGATTTTTCTATAAATCTCAAAGAAAACATTTGCCTTGCCTCAAAGTAGTTAAAACCTATAAAGATTACCTTTAAATTATTTATCTACCACACTCCCATTTTAAAAACTTCCTCTCTCTGAAGGGTTCTGTGAGGTCTTAAGGGATCATATATAAATTACCCAACAGCAAGAATTTCAAAAACTGATTTAAAAGCTGGAGAAAGCATGGTTTCTGTTCTATCCCGCTTCTATGTGATAAAATAGAAGAATAAGATATAAACCAGTTGGAAATCCATCAAGGGGATTCTAGAGCTATAAGTGGTGGTTCTAGATTGGAATTCTAGAGCTGATCCACATCAGTAGAAGTATTCTCATCTGCAACCTTTGCATGTTCACTGACTCTAATTGTCATAACAAGACTGTGTAAGAAGCGAATATGTACAGGTGATAGTGGAGCCTTGGGAAGTTGTCACCCTGAATTAAATTGCAGATTTATCAGTTAAAACAAATTCCAAGTGATGCTTGGAGATTTTTGACCTGGTCAGTGACACTTTTTATTCCTATGCCTGTACGGCAACACAGAGTGGCACCTACCCAAAACAGAAGTTTCCCACCCTCTGTGACATTGTTCATGATTAAGAGCACAAGTTCCAGGAGTTGTTCAGACAAATCTCTCTTTCACATGAGCATGCATTGTATATGCACTCATGTAGAGCAGGAAAAAGAAGTTACCAGGTTTGAGAGGAGGAGAGGGATTATTTCACTCTACATTTGAGTGAGATTTTCACAGTGACATGGGTCAAAACAAAAACAGAAAAAGAAATGGAGATTTTTAAAATGACAATATGTTTTATGTACTTCAAAACTGTCATTGTCTTTATATTTGTTATTGCCAGCTTAGAGCAGTTTCAAATGCAAAGGAAACTGGTTTGGGCAAAGTGAGTGCTAAAACATTATTTAATGCTTCCTACCGTATGCTGCTCCTTCTTCCTTAACTCTCTGCCCCTGTGCTGACTCACAGAAGCTATTCCCTTCCTCCACCTTGCCCTTTTGGGATGAGAAGGAAGAGCTGTGGTTGGCAGGCACTTAAAAAACTTCAGTCCAAGACCACATCACTGCAGCATGATGAACAAAGCATGCCGTAACAACAGCAAAGCAGATCAACACAAAGCCTTGCACCTAGATCCTAAGCTTAGATCCTCTGCAGCCAATCAAAACCTTTGCCAATGCTTTAGAATCACAGCCCAACATGTTTATCTGCACAGCACTACATAACTGCAGACATGAGATTGCCTTATAGGATCTACTCATCTCCTTGGTCATGGCACTGCATTATTTCTAAGGATAAGAAATGTTATGGAGATTTTCCTAAATGATTAAGTAGAACTGGAAGTAAATATAATTATAATAACACATTTATAGGAATGAATATCTTGCTTTGTTCACACTGGGAGTTTTCATCTGAATATTCACACCTATTTTTAAGTATGCACTGTGTATTATGCACTACACAAGTCATAGATGAGGAAGACCTGGATAATATTGATTTCAACAGACATAAACTTCTAAATCCTTTCCAGGCACACAGAAAAAGCAAACACTTAAGATCATGGAAAATATAACCATAGCTTCTTTATTATTTGTAGTTGTTCCTGTGTCACCTACATCGGGTGAGTCTGCCATGGCAAGGGTTTGGATGAGATGATCTCCAGAGGTGCCTTCCAACCCTAGTGATTCTATGACTCTGTAAGCAGCAAACTTAAAATATCAGAAGATAGCTTAAAAAAATCATCTAATATGGATAAATTAAAGCTTTGTAAATTAATATAAAATCATGTTTTGTACCATACTACTTCAATTTGAGAAAATTTTGTTGCCTAGAAAATGGATCATAAAATATTGAAAATATTTCATATTACGCTATAGATTTTAAATAGCACAGGCAAAACTCAAATGTAATTATCTTGTGTTAGGCCAGCTGATACAGCAACGAAAACCAGACAAAATTTTGCAATTAGTGTTCTCTCATAAATTCATAGAAAGAATAGAACAATCCAGCTTAACTGCAGGTTAATGACTATAACTCTTAATGTGATCTAACTACATAAATCAATTGGAGCACAAGAGAGGGAGAGGTAGTTAACCTCTGTCAATAGAGAGGAGGGGAAGCTGTTGGCATCTGTGCCAAAGAAGGGAGCCAGCACGAAAATTTCTGTGAGCAATAAAACCAACATCTCTGTCTTGTTCACAGTTTTAGTATCTGTGTTATGAATTCATATTCTAAAATTGGCTTTTCAAAGTATTTTATACCACCTCTCCCCAGTTTTCCTGATTTATATCTTCAGACTCTTGGGGATTTAGTGAAATGATAACACTGATATTTAGAACTTGCAGTTCTGGAATATTCTTGCAATAATCTACTGCAAGCTTTAGTGCAGATAGATTATTGAAAGACCAAAATCCTCCTGGAAAAAAAAGAATGGATGCTACCAAATGCCATGATTAAAATAGGAGAAAACATGCCAAATCATTTGATTACCTGAAAAAGGAAGCAAACCTAAACACTGCTTACCAAGCAAAGGCCAGGAAAAACTGAACTGTAAAATTAGAGGAATGGTTCCCATCATAATTTGCTTGAACTTTAGCTTTTCTCTTCCTTGTCTAAAAGGATCTGTGTGCTCAAAAGCTTGTCTGCTTTCCCTGCAATCATATCAAATACCGCTCTTCTAACAGAACTTCATCTTGCTTGTATTCCCACATCACAACAACTGCAACAACCTTACTATCCTTAACTTGATTTTTTTTCCTGAACCATCTAGATTATAAAATAAATAGTTCAGATTGTATTAAAAAATATTTTACAAATATGAAGCAACATCACTGCAAATGACAGTATGTGGCAGCAGTACTACTCCACTTCTAAAAATGTTTTCTTTCCTCTGTCTTCTTGCAGGCCAACTGCTGGAACTAAAACCCTACAATGTTACACATGCTCCAGGCTCAGGAATTATGACACATTTGATACTTAAGGAAGTTTTCCAAGGAACTTGACTATGAACTTCACTCCTAAAAACAGCTTGCTATGCAAAGACTGTGAAAGAATGCTACCAAAAAGTATAAAAAGTATAAAAATGGCTATGAAGTATCCAGGGTTTATACTTCACAGAGCAGTGTAGAGACAAACAGAGAAATCATTATACCTTTGCTAATCCTCACTAAACATTCTGTTGGTTTTCACAGCAGCAATGAAGATGACTGGACATTGAACACCAGTGAAAAATACCCAGAGCTTTCCTTACGTTAGACAAGACCAACTTACTCCCTTACTACACCCTGCTTGTAGTACACTTATAACCTGGTTTTAGACATTTGCAAACTGAGCAATAAATACTGAAGTATTAGATATGTTTATGTGACACTACTGAGGTCTGATTCCATTTTTCAAGATATCCTTAAGGAACTTTATACTTAATAAGAACAGTGACAGGAACACTGCCCAGAGTAACAAGGTACACCTATCAGAAAAGTACAAAATGTGTACACACAGTGCACATATATGAGCATTACATAAATTAGGGATCAAGAGAAACTTTATTTCAAGGTGGCACTGTCAGGACCTATCTTACCACTTTCTAATTCTCTACTCAATTGCAAATATAAAAAAGCTTTAACATAAATAACCACCAGGAAAATTACTTCTTAATTAATATAGTCTTAAACTAAACATTGATAATAAGAGGAGTTAAAGCTTGTCTACTAGAACAAGTTATCACTTGAAACATCATTTATAAAGATTTGATGGAACAGGCTAATGTTAATAACAAACACTTTGCAAGCAATATATCCCAGAGTGCCTATTATCCACAGGAACACATCTGACTATCAAAGTTCACTGACTGACATACCTTCAAGACTCTGCAGCTAAGTCAAAATGAAAGTATAGCAAAAATTCAGAAATTATGCTCTAAGGATCTGCATCAGAGATAATAAAATTCTGCACTTGATATGAATTCTCCAAAGGAAAACATTTTTCCATTTCAAAATAAAAACAGAATACTTTTTACTGAATAGAATGTCAATTCTACATGTAAAACAGAATCTTTACTTGTCAAATTTAGCTTCTTTTGGAAAGCAAATTAATTTTTAACTTTCATTCTCTAATCTTTTCATAAGCTATTTTTCAAAATCCAGAAACATGTAAAAGCAGATGAAATAGAACAGAAGCAGGTTTAATTAAAAACAAATATATTTCACCCAATAAAAGCAACTTTTGCACCTAAGCATCTACCTGAGCATATAAATAAAGGTAATATAGGAATTAACATCTCATGGTGTCATACTCAGGGCTATCTAAGTCTCCCAGAGTAGTGCCTTTCCCTATCTAGCAGCAGGGAATGCTTCCTCCCTTCCTTTGACCTCCTCTTCTGTGCTACCTACATCCAGCCATAAAAATTTTTAGTTTAAGCCAAATAAAAGTGAACTCACAACTTTTGTATCATGTTAGGTCAATTTATTCCAATAGACCTTTTCTGACCAGTTCCACTTTTCAACCTGTGCCTGTGCTGAAGAAAACATGTGCTCCTAAGTGTCATTTTTGGATATATTTTTCTCCTCACACATCAGTCCCCAGTACATAAATTGAAACAAACATCCTTCATTCCTCTGTCTTGTCAACTAAGATTTTAATTTCCTGAGTGCAGTGACTTATGTGTATTTGCAGGCCTCCCTGCAGAGAGCTTTGAAGTCAGCTGGAGCTCTTGGATGCTGCTGGGGCTCCATGGTAGGTGTCAGGCACACAAAAGCACAGTGCAGGTTCCAAAGCAGAAGTGATTCATACTGAATTAGAGCTCATAAGACCTCCTCATTAAAAAATTCCACAGTGGCTCTGCTTACCATGCATGTCATTCCCTAAAGTACTTGTATAGCATCTGCCACCCACAAATAATGAACTGCCTAAGAATGAGCAAGTCAGATTGGCTTCTCCCCCATGTTCTGCTGTTAAAGGGATGTGAAAAGGGTAAAAACACCAAGGCAGAACAACAATTACTTCACCACACAAAAGCACAAGGCAGGAAAGAATGTTTGCACCTCAGCACTGACAGAGCCGATGAACACAGCTACCACTGAGCAGCACTATCAGCTCTGAGAAGATTTGCATTTAAGTGCGTATTAAACTCCCCCAGAGCTTTCCTGCCAACACAAATTGTGCTGCCTTGGCTACAGTGGGACTGTCAGAGTTCTGCAGCCCAGTCCACCCGTCTGTGTGGCTACAGGAGCACGAAGCTGCTCGCACAAGCTGACACAAAGTCACACAAGGATAAGGGATTGTTACAGCAGTGAAAATGCATCCAGCCTAGCAAAACTGTGCTGCTCTAACAGAAAGATCACAACTAGGAGCAGCATATTTTCACACAAGCAACCTGCCTTTCAGAGAACTGATTTGCTCAGCCAACACAATGCAAAGGGGCCCGGAGAAACATGAAGAAAGGGGATTCTGAAATAGGAGCAGCAGCTCAAAGAAGATGAAAAGGGGGAGGCACTGAGTGCAGCCATTTTTGACAAAATCACCATAATGCTGGCCAAATCGTATTGCATTAAAGCTACAGGGTGTAACAGAGACTTTTCTTCAGCTTAATAGCTGCCAAAAAATATAGAAGAAAATTATAAAAATTATGCAAAGACCAGATCCTTACAGAGAGAAAGAAGACATGAAACATTCCCCTTACTGTGGCAAATACCTTGTTTACATATGGGGAGAAACAAAACTGGAAAACCAGGGTATAGTGTGAGAGAACAGTTCTTGTGTGTAATATATTGGTAGCACCAGGCCCTAGCAGTTCAGTAAACACAATCAAAGCAGCACAGCTGGAATTTGTAGCCCACTGTGTTATCAGTTTATGAAAAGCTGCTTAATAGAGACAGTGCCATCTGGGCCAATTACAGACAGCACATCTTAGGCAGGATGGAAAATGATTCCAAGTCACTGTGTTAAAATTCAACATAGTTTTCTCTTGTCTTTCTTTCCCTTTGATTTTGCCTACAAAACAAGTGTTGTAGTGCATTTTTATACTTTGTAATACTTTGAAGTAGTTTTGTTTGGTATCCCCATATTTTTCCCAAATGGTTTATCCCAGACTGTATCCCCCTCCCTTTACCTGTGTTATCCCTCTCCCGGGATGAGATCATCCCCAAACCCCCACCCTGGCTCTCTGTCAATCACTCAGCATCCCATCCCCTCCATCCAGAAGTTTTGGTCCAAGTCGTCAAGTGATTAGCCAGAGGCCAGGAGTCAGCCCCCCAAGCCTTGCCCCACACGCTATCCTATATGTTTATCTCCCAGCATCCACCCTTAGGGTCACTTATTGGTTGGTAAAATGTTATCTACTTTTGGTTTCCACCTCCCTTTAAATGTGACCTTGGCACATCTCCCGGAGGTGCAGGAGCTCCTTTGGGATCCTAATAAAACCTTGGATTGACCCCTGCTAAGAGTCGGCCCTTTCTCTTCTACCGATGTCTCTGGTGTCTCTTGTGCTGCAAAGGCGACGAGCCCAGGTGTCCTCAGCACCCTCGGGGCACAGAGAGTGTCTCCCTGCCAGCCCAGGTGCCCTCAGTACCCTCGGGGCACACACAGAGAGTGTCTCCCTGCCAGCCCAGGTGCCCTCAGTACCCTCGGGGCACACACAGACAGTGTCTCCCTGCTGTCAGCCCAGGTGCCCTCAGTACCCTCGGGGCACACACAGACAGTGTCTCCCTGCCAGCCCAGGTGCCCTCAGCACCCTCGGGGCACACACAGAGAGTGTCTCCCTGCTGTCAGCCCAGGTGCCCTCAGCACCCTCGGGGCACACACAGACAGTGTCTCCCTGCCAGCCCAGGTGCCCTCAGTACCCTCGGGGCACACACAGACAGTGTCTCCCCGCTGTCGGCGGTGTCGGGGCTGCCCCCCGGTGTCTGCAGACTCGGGACTGGCCCAGGGCTCCTGAGAGGCTCCCAGAGGGACAGAGACAAACAAGGAGCAGTAGCAATGACTTTGGCTTAGACTAAACATGCTAAAATGTTAGGGTAATTTCCTATCCACTCAATTGAGGGGATTTGGATGCAAAGATTTATAAGGGAAGAAATCAGCATAATTTTCTGAAAGTTTCAATATAAAAGAATAAATTTCAGTTTTGGGCTTGTCTACTCCCTCCCACATTATATACAAAGTAATTGGGAAAAAGCAGACCAGTTTTCACTTCTTCACTATATTCAGATCACATGGAAGATAATAAAAATAAAAAAGAAAACATGCTGTAATACCAACAGCACACCATTACAATAAAGCCCATGCAATAAACCAGAATAAAATAGAACTATAAGGGTATGAATATTATTACACTCCTGATGCCCTATTTGCCAACATTTTGCATTAGCACAACTCACACATATTTTATGTCTTTTTGTTTGCTTTTCTTCTAACAAATTCTGCTTAGGCAAAACTAAATCATACATGGGACCTGTCCTTTGCACTCCCAGCAGAACTGTAACATGCACTTTGTCCAGCATAAAACCAATCTCTGTTTAAGAAAAACACTAATGGGCATAGCCACCAGGTGACATTTAGTGGAATTTATTCTGGAAAAATCTGTGTTTGAAGTGTCCCATTGGTTGTAAATAACTTACTGAATATTCAGCAGTAAAAATTTCACTGGGCTGCATAAAACTACTTAACATCCTAAGGGGGAGTTATCCTCTGCAGAGAACACTGGGATCTTTTTCATTCCTGTGAGGAACACTGCAAAAAGAACAATCAATCCACAGAAGTTGGCCCTTTAACCCCACCATGTAGCTGCTATTGAAGGCTGCTCCTTTTTTGTCTCTAGCAGAAGACACAGCAATGTCATATGTGATATATATGCTCAGTACATGTTCAAATAGGTACCAAAAATCACTGTGACTAGCTCTGAGCCTTCCTGTTATAAAATTACTTCAGAAAAGTGCTTCATTCCAGTACTTCAGTTAGAATTTGTAGGAACTCACCTGGCAAATGTAAAGACAGAACTGCTCAGAAGGGAGCTATTACCATCTACCTTCAGTGATTGGCTTTATAAAATAATTGCTTCTTTCATTACTCTCCAGGAAAAAAAAAAAAGAAAAGCTAAAAAATTATGAACATTCCCGTCTTGCAGTAACTTATATGACAGCAAATAAAATCTGTTTTTATTATACTGAGTAAGGTTTGTGTTGTTTAAATTTATAAGCAAACAGGCACAAGGTTTGCTTACCATGACAGAAAGTAAAATTAGAGAAAAGTGGGAAGTTAAATTTAAATTCCAACAGAAATTATAATAGTAAGGGAATTCTAGGGTGAAATGCAGTGGCTAAATGCAATGCTCTAAACCTCTGTGACACTCCCCACACAATACATGCTAAGAGAGATTTAAAAAAGGGTGGAAAAGAATGAGGACACCATGGCCAGGTTCTGTTTCAATCCCTGCAGGAATGGGAACTTGATGTTCCCAGGCAGATGATAAACCACATGGCAGCTGCCAACCAAGGGAGAGAGGAGATGTCCTGCTGCTGAGCCAGCAACTGTGGTGAAATCACTCTCCTCAGGTGAACTTTGCTCGTTGTATTGTCATTGTCATAACTAACTCACACCTGCATCCCTGTCCTAGGGTGATGTTATGATGCTTGTGTTCTGTTTATGTTGGATATTATGTTCTGTGCCTTCAAGATTGGCTCTGAAGAGTGAATGTTTTGTTTTGGTTTTGTTATCAGCCTGCTTCCCCACGGCTGGCAGGACACAGAGACAGGGCAGTACATTAGCTTGGCTTTTTTGCTTTGCTCTTGCTCTTGCTTTTTGCTTCTGCTCATTAGTTGGTTTAGCTAAGCAGTCCAAATTTTTCCCTGGACTGTTTTTCCTTTCCCTTTTTTGGACCTACTCAAACCTGCTCCGGACTGGGACTTGGGAACACCGAGAGTTTGCACCCTGTGGCTGCAGCAGCTGCCCCAGCTCCGGACGGACTGATAACAGAGTGACCACCCCCTGAGAGAGACTTTCTGAATTTGTCATCTTTTTTAGAGCAGTGGAAGAGTTTTGTCATCTGGTATTGTTCATTTTGTGTGCTGGGGCGTGCTGTGCCTGTTAAATAAACAGGTTCTTTCCACTTCTCTCCGAGGAATTCTTCCAGAACCGGCTGGGGGAAGGGACCGTCGGGGTTTGCTTTCTGGAGGGCTCCCTTTTGGAGGTTTTCTCCCAAATTTGCCCTAAACCAGGACAATCCCAAAGATATCTTCAGTGGGCATATGATCTTTATTTTATTGACTGCACATCTGAGAGCCAAGGGAGAGAATTTTACACCTTTGGGCTGCTCTGTGCAGAGTTCCCATGAGGGGACAGTGACAGACTGATTTGGCACAGGGGTCTCAGCTTTCCTGAGGCACTGATAGAGCATCAAACACAGAGGGTTTGAGGAAATCCTCCCTTTCTCATGACACCTGTTATAAAGAAAAATTTCATTTAAAGTAACTTGGTGAAGCATTAGGACACACTGATCATTGACTGGGTAACAGAACAACAGAGAAGTAAAATCTCACAACACACTGATGGAAACATTTCTGGAAGCAAGCACGTATACAGAAAGACACTGTTTTATGGTAGCAAGATATTTTCATAACCAAAACCATTAGATTTAATCTTTCATTTTGAAATGAATATTCTAGTTGGATGTTGGTATAAAGCTGAACCCAATGAAGCATGAAATTACAGGAAGGTATTCTTATACTATTTGCTGCTTAAGTGCATCTGCATTTTTTCACTGAGAGCACTCAAATTACTTTATAAATACCAGTACTCTATTTTACAGATGAGGAGACTGAGATGCTGAATGGTGATGTTTGCTGCAGGGGAATAACAAAGAGTTTAGCAACAGAGGTTTCACACCGAGTGGGGCCTAATTCAAGCAGTGCTACCTCATGAGCCACACTCCCAATGCATGACTATGCAAATAACTTCTGTATGTTTTTGTTTCTCTGGCAAATCCTCTCTCTAGTCAGGGACTTCTAGGTTGTTGAACAAAGAGCAGTAAATTCTCTTTGTTGCAATAAAAAAGAGAAGTGTTTTTTCAAAGTTCACGCTAATCAAGAGGAGGTGGTTTTGGGTGGGTTTTTTTGCTTTTATGGCAAGGGCATCAAAACAACTTAACCATAGAAAGAATTTTTAAAAAGTTAAAGAAATTAGTTTATTGGAGACCAAACCTTGAATTTCGTAGCTAGACACCCAGGGAGCTGGGGAAAATTGAAAGAGTCACATTCAGAGTCCTTGCTCAGGGACTCTTTTCACTGATCAATCATTCATTGTAAAATACAGAAATAGCCCCAGGTTCACAGAGCAGAATAAAACATTGATTCTAAGTTTCTGAATGTTATTTGCTTTTGAGCTTTTTTCAATGCTTTTTGAGGTCTATAAAGATTTAACAGATAACAACAAAAGGCGTAAACAAATAATCTTTGCATCCTAAGACAGAAAAAAACCCTACCTAGAATTTTCCCAGCCTAAATCAGTACCTTTCAGACCTACATCTTTGCAATTTATTTTATAATTAACTTAAAAGTTGAAGTATCCAATGGCATAGCAAAGTGAAGGAGATACCTTCTTTTCTGGTTCTTAATTTGCAGAATAATTCATAATGGTGGAAGAAACTTTGTTTCCTAAGAAAATGTCATGTCAAAAACATGTTAAATTGGAAAAATATCTGGAGAAATGGAACTGCAGTGCCTGCATACTGAGTGGGAAAACTTTGGGATTAATTAAAAAACTACTTGCTACTTCTACCAGCATGCATTCTCAGACATTGCAAAAATTACCAGATATTATGAAGTAGCAGCAGTAACCAAGAACAAACAAAGCAAAAATATTTTTAAATAAAACACATCATGAAACCTCCTCCCCAAAGCAAATATTTGCATCTAAAAGAAGTGTAAACGATCAAAGTATGAGAGAGAATAGACTTAAAAGAAATAGAACTTTTATGTAATGATATCTACTGAATATCAAAAAAATTTTGACCAAAAAAAAGTTATCAGTAATGTTTGTGACTGTCATTTTAGTGGAAAAAGTTGAGTTCAAAAATGTGAGTTTAGGATAGGAATTTCACTTTATTTACAGTATTATTGGTGTTTCACACTATGAAACAAATTTCTGCTATTGTTATTATTTTTAACCTGCATTTCCCCCAAGTAGAAAATAAATGAATCTCCAGTGCCTTTGAAAATCTTCAATCTATTTTATTTCAATCAGCAGGTATTCTAATTCCTGTACATTTCCCTCAGTTCCTCATATGAAGCTCCTCCATCAGCACTTTTACATATTATTTCTAGCTGATCCATCACCTTTGGTAGAGAACAAGTAAAACATCACAACAGGCAAAGAAATCTTTACAAAACCTTCAATCCAGTACTTTAAAATTTGGGATGTCCAACTAAAGAGACACTCAACAGCCTCAAAAAGTGTTGGGGCCTTTGTGATAAAAAGAATGAAAAACTTCCCTGAGTAAATTCTTATACCATCCTGAACTTATATAATCAGGATTTTAGATCAGGAGAATGGCTGGCAACTAAAATTTTTAAGATCCATGAGTTTGTCCCTCCACCTCTGCACCCTTTCATTGTCAGTGAAAAAAATGAGAAATTTATTAATTCTTCCTTGTGAATACAGTGTAAATGTCCTATATAAAATAGGAGAAGCATCTACCCAGAAAAGGATTGCCTTTTTTTTAACTCAGAAAACAATAATTAATCTCATATGAATCATAATACTCCCCTTTGAAAACATGGCATTAAAAAGTAGGTTAAATATGTTACTTTTGTTTGTTTGGGTTTTTCCTAAGTAGCAGGAGCAGGCAAATTAAGAAATATAGATTTGTTTACACTCTTTAGAATGAATATACAACAGAGGAGACTAAACTGAGGCATGAGATAAACTGCCACATTTTATATACAAATAGAAACCAGGCAATGTCATATATTTTGTGTCAAACAAAGACAAAACAATAAATCTATAGGAAATAGGAAAGTACTGTATCTGTGGGACACAGGGGTCAACTTATGAATTCTTGAGCCCAGACTGAGGAGATAAAGCAGTTTCAAGGACAGTCTGACACTGTTTTCTCAGCTAGTCCTTTCACAGAAGGTCTTCCAGTAGAAGGCTGCCCAGGAAATACAAGTTTTATCTGGGACATGAACTCAAAGATCCTTACTGGTCACTTCCATCTTGAGGTATTCTATGATTTATACAATTATTGCATTTTCAGTATCAGCTTCATCAGGCTAGCCTGGAGCTTTATGACACCAGTCTCTCTCAACATTACACTATGGGCAAGCCCATAGCCATGCAAAGGAAGAAAACCCCAGATTTTATTTCCAGAGGAAGTTCTTAAATCAAAAGAACCCTGAGCAGACTTAGATCTCAAGGGTGCAACAGAAGGAAAAAAAATTAAATTGCTGCTTTTAATTAATTAATTAAATTAATTTTTAAAGTTCTTTGATTAAGCAAGACGACTGGTTCAGATGAAGTAATCATTCCTTGAAGAGTTCTACTCAGCAACAGCATGGCAATGTCCAGCCTGGAGCAGCAGAACACTCAAGCAGTGGCAAGAACATCTTCAGAACTCTTCTCCCACACACCCTGAGAAGTCCCTTTGAGGGAAGATGCTGCAGCACATGGAAGCACTGTGCCTCTCATTGTCCTTGCCTTACTGGTGCCTGTTCTGCAGCAGTTTAGGGGCTGGAGACACAGGCTGAAATAAAATACCTGCATATTTGTCTGCTGGAGCAGGCAGGTTTTTGATCTCTGAGGCATTTGGTAAAAGGAGCACACCACAGATGCCCCCTCAAGGCAGCCCAGAATTCCTCTCTGCCAATGGCACATAAGGTTTAATCAACATATGAGGAAGAAGGAGGGAAAGCATCTGCTGACCTGTTCTGGCCAAAACACAGACAATTTCATTCTTCTTAAGATAAAGTAGCTCAGCAAGCAATCCCCTGTTTTATTATGGGGGAAATGCAAGGCAGCCAACCATCCCCACTAAATCAAGTTATCCCAAGCTGCCCTCTGAAGCTACAATCCTCAGGATTGGAGTTTGGGAGGGATCTGCCAAATTAAACCATTACTTAAGCAATCACCATTTTATAAATAGGAGAACAATTTCCCCTGTAGCCAGATCTCAATATGCGAGACAACATGTTTGACCAACCTGGTCACTTTTTCTGACCAGGTGACCTGCCTGGTGGATGCAGGGAATGCTGTGGATGTTGTTTATTTGGATTTCAGCAAGGCCTTTGACACTGTCTCCCACAGCACACTCCTAGACAAGCTGGCAGCCCCTGGCTTGGACAGGAGCACTCTTTGCTGGGTTAGGAACTGGCTGGATGGCCGGGCCCAGAGAGTGGTGGTGAATGGTGCTGCATCCAGCTGGCAGCCAGTCACCAGTGGTGTCCCTCAGGGGTCTGTGCTGGGGCCAGTTCTGTTTAATATTTTTATTGATGACATGGATGAGGGTTTAGAGTCCTTCATTAGCAAATTTGAAGATGACACTAAGCTGGGAGCGTGTGTTGATCTGTCAGAGGGACAGAGGGCTTTGCAGAGGGACTTGGAATGGTGGAAGGATGAGCAGAATCTAATGGGATGAAGTTCAATAAGTCCAAGTGCCGAGTCCTGCACTTTGGCCACAATAACCCCCTGCAGCATTATAGGCTGGGGATGGTGTGGCTGGACAGTGCCCAGGCAGAAAGGGACCTGGGGGTGCTGGTTGGCAGTCAGCTGAACATGAGCCAGCAGTGTGCCCAGGTGGCCAAGAAGGCCAATGGCATCCTGGCCTGTGTCAGGAACAGTGTGGCCAGCAGGAGCAGGGAGGTCATTCTCCCCCTATACTTGGCACTGGTGAGGCCACACCTTGAGTGCTGTGTCCAGTTCTGGGCCCCTCAGTTTGGGAGGGACGTTGAGATGCTCGAGCGTGTCCAAAGGAGAGCAACAAGGCTGGTGAAGGGCTTGGAACACAAACCCTATGAAGAACGATTGAGGGAGCTGGGGTTGTTCAGCCTGGAGAAAAGGAGACTCAGAGGTGACCTTATCACTCTCTTCAGCTTCCTGAAGGGTGACTGTGGTGAGCTGGGGGTTGGTCTCTTTCTCCGGGCAACAACAGACAGAACAAGAGGACACAGTCTCAAGCTGCGCCAAGGGAGATACAGGCTAGAATTAAGGAGGAAGTTTTTCACAGAAAGAGTGGTCAAATACTGGAATCATCTACCCAGGGAGGTGGTGGAGTCACCATCCCTCGATGTGTTTTAAAAAAGACTGGATGTGGCACTTGGTGCCATGATCTAGTTGAGGTGTTAGAACATGGGTTGGACTCGATGATCTTAAAGGTCTCTTCCAATCTAGAAATTCTGTGATTCTGTGATTCTGTGACAAGCAAATGTTTCCATATTTTAAATATTAACTCTCCTATAGACACACCTCATTTAAGATGGCACCTTGTTAACATGCCAAGTCTGAAATAGCTGTACTATAAGAATACTGGCTTATATCCTCTCCTCAGCTCTGTAAATCATTGACTTCAATAGAAATAACTCAGTGCACATCAGCTACAGATCCAGCACACTGTTTATTGCTGAACTTGCATAGAAAGAAGTGCTTTGAAAAATATGATGTCCCTGTCATGTATTTCAGGAATTTTTTGATGACTGGTCAAAGCTGGCTTTTCCCTTGTATTTTCCCTGCTTTAATCATAGCTGTTATGGGCAATTTTATTTATTTGAAAATGTTTGTCCTCATCCTTCTTATAGGCTCCCTTTGAGCCTGGAAAGGTCACAAGGTCTCCCCAGAGACCTCTCCAAGTCTCTTGAGCTTAAACATGCAAGAACCCAATGTGGAGCTGGTATCCAAAGATGACTGTAAGTCAGCCATCTTACTCCATAACTAGGAGACAGCCTGGTGAACTCTCCAGCATGGCAGGAGAACTCTCCATGCACACCAGGATCTCCCCTTGACTGGGGAAGCCTCTCAAAATTGATGCAGCGCCATTCCTTGCAACAGATTTGAATAACAGCATGTTAAACTTTGAAATTTCAGATACGTGATATAAAGGGTGGATTGTAGACACATAATCCTTTAGACACAAACTTTTGACCAATCTCAGACTAATTCTGGATCCAGATGCACCCAAATTCCCCTCAGAAGGGAGTTTAAAAAGCAAAGGAGTTCTTTCTGAAACTCATGACTCAGTGGGGTGTGTCCCTTGCAGTTTTATCTATGCAGTAAATTATCAAGTGTACCTTGCCACTGGATTTTGGTTAAAACCCTGCCACATGAACAACCAAACTTTGTTAAATCACTGTTTTATATCAATAAATGTATTGCTACTTCTCTGTTACAAGGGAAGGCAGAGCTTCATCCATGACATCTGAGTGTAAGGTTTCAACTACAATGCCTGTTTTCAACAGATTACCTACTGAGCAATTAATTTGCTAGAACTTTCCTGCCCAGCCAGATGGATATCTTAAAAAATATTCTTTCAAGCATCTGCAATGCAAATGTGGTCATGTGAATATGTGAATCAGGAATAGGTATAAAAAAATTCCACAAAAAAAAAGAGAGACATTGAATATAACTTTCACCCAAAAACTATGGATAACAAACTTAGTTTTGACATCTAACTTAGTTTCTTTTGCTTAGGCTCCATTGGGGACCTTTCATCTGGAGCAGATGTCCAGACCAATAGTTCTTACAGTAATTGGCGGGGACAAATAAATGTTGAACCTGAGTTTGGCTAACACAGGAACTGTGCCTGAGAAAGAAGTACTGGGAAAGTTTATGAAGCTGCTTATGTGTAAAAATAATATAAAAAAATCACATGTGCAGTTTTACTTCAAAGACAAAGGTAAAAAATGAACAGCTAAAGTACAGCTGAAAGTTATTGTGTGGCTTCTTTTGTTTTCCTTGTTTTTTTTTTTTTTGTTTTGTTTTTTTTTTTTTTTTTTTTTTTTTTTAAGTAAAATTAATCTAGGGATGGGGAACAAAATGAAGCATAATCAATAAGTTCAACACAAAAGTGGTATTCTAAATAAAAGGGAAGTCTCCCAGTAACCTGTAAGTTTTATTATTTAGACTGTGTAAAATTACAAATAATGCTGATTTCCATCCAAGGAGCTGCAAAAAATAATAAATCAATGGACCTTTTTAAGGCAAGCATTGTTACCTTTATTATATTGGAGGACAAAACACTGCACAGCATGATAAAGGGTCTATTCATATCCATCCAGTATTTACATAATATCTGACAATGATGAGTTTTATCAGATTTCAATGTGTGCCCAATTTACATAGTCATAAAAATATCTGAAAATGCAGCCCCAGTTTATGGACTGTTTATGGACACCCTATTTCCTGGTTACACACAAGCAAGTCCTCACTCAAGCACACACAACATGCACCAAGGGTGGGTGGAGAAACAAGCCACACTTGATACTCCAGGCTTTTCTGTATGCAAGTGATAATATCTTTTAATTCATAATCCAAAACACAGGAAAACATTCCTGGTATGCAGACACAAAGCTGATTAAAGAGTCAGATTGTCAGTGGAGCAGCTTACTGGCAATTAGTTACCTGAATAAAAAGGTGGTCACAACAGAGCAGCCTCCTATGAGTTACAGTCACCTTTGTACTTGGACTAAATTTGCAAAAAGCACAGAAATATTTCACAGTTTGTAAGAAGAACTCGCAAGTTTGGGCACTACATTTAAAGCGAGGAAAATTATGAATTCACCACCAAGTGTATGCATTTAAAAGCTTAAAGGCAATGAACACAGAAGGCGATAGAACTTCAGGAAGTTTGTGGGGAAAAAAGTAATATATAGATATAGATCATATAGATATATTTTCTCAAATACTAGCCCTGAAGTCTAAGAAACAATTCATGAGGCATACCAGTTGCTATTAGCCCTATAGAGTTTGTGAAAAAAAGCGCCAGTGGAGTTAAATTGCATATTTTGTACCAATAGCAAAAAATGCTAAGATACAGAATATGAATGGTAGAGAATTTTTGATAGAGAAAACAGAAATATACAAGAAAAACAAGCATTCAAGTCCCCAAAAGATCATGTATTCATTACTGGTGAAGTAACAAGTTTACTTACTTAAATTTCCTTAAGCTGCTTAACATAATTCACACAGAGACTAAATCTGAGCTGCGCCAGCCTGACTGCAGAACTACCATGAGGTGATGGGAATGACAGATTCTGATTACATGACATCACATCTTAGATGAAAAAGGGGAAAAAAAAAAGAGTTTGAAACTTGGGCCAAAATGTTCCTACTTGCATGCCTTGGGTTGTCACCAGGACAAATCTGTACTTTGGCACCTAAACTGAAGTGTCTTTATTTCATCCCTCACAGATACTAAATAAAGCCTTTGATGTGAGACCAGTAGAATATTCACCACCTCTATAAATCTCAACATTTTGCACACCTATTTTCAGTATAAAACCTTAATGAAAAAATCTCCTGCAGAAAAGGAAAGTGCAATTTTCCTCATTCATATCCAAACATAGGATGCAGTTAAAACCATAAAAAAACCCATGCATGAAGGTATATTGTAGTACTTATGAAATTGCTTCAGAGACAAAGTCAATTCAGGCCTCTAGGTGAAAAATCACACTGAATTAATTAAATTTCAAGTGTTAATATGTTAACATGTAACATATATAGGCTATTAAGGATTAAAATAGTCCAAATATTTCAAGACAGATCACAATGCATGATATATAAAATAATCTCTTAGTTATCCATTACACAGATGGAATTTTCTTGCTGGAAGAGCTGAAAGTATAGTAAGAATCAACCAAAATATATAACTCTAGATAAAATCTATTTTTCAACAATAAAAAAACCCACTTAGGTAAAGAGGGATTCTTTTAGATATACACTGATATTTTCTTAATATCAAATAAAACGTTACATAACTCCATAGGGGAAAGATTATACATTTCATTTCAAAGTGTTTTGTCCATGTCCAGATCCATGTTGGTCACACTAGACAGGTTTCTGCTTCCTTTCTGCTTTTGATAAATCACAGTCAACTTTTACAGAATTATTTCCTTATGCACCATGTACTATTAGAAGCAGAGGCAGTGACATCTCTCAGGGTACTTTTGGCTGCACAGGAAGGAGGAAAGAAGAGTAGATTTTTTTCTTTTTTTTGTCAGGTCTTGCATTCCAAAGAGGTTTAAATACCTGTCTATTCAGATAGGCAGGTGCTTAGCCAGATATGCCCTGAGAATGGCTGGTACATCTCCCTGCAGTAATCAGAATGCAGAGTTTAGAACTCATTTGCAAGGATCATAATTAATACAGTAGAAATCTTTGTTTAAATGTTGTCTTGGCTGAGCATGTTCAAAATTAATGTCACATTGAATTCTTGCAGTTGATGCTTTCATTTACATTTGATATGGGACTCAGATCCCATGTAAGAATTTTGGAAAAGAGTATATACATCTTTATTTTTTGAAAAAGCTCTTAGTGTTCAAGGGTTGTTTCCTCCAAGTTTCAAACTTGGCAAGCAGTTGCAGGTGTCTCAGTGATTTCCATTTCAGCATTTGATTTATTAAAAATACCCTAGATATAGTTTAATTTACTTACAAATTTTTTTTCACCTGTCCTTAAATGGAAAACCTGTGCACTTGAAAATTGTTTATTTCCACAGCAGCATCTGCAAATATTTGTGTAATGTCTGTTGAAATTCTATTCTATAATTTATTGCAGCAGTATTTCTTCAGGCACCATAGTTGATATGCTTGTAACTTTTTAGTAGCTACTTTGAAGGAAAAAAAATTTCTTTGCCTCTCCCACCTCTGGATAAAGAAAAGCCCCAGTGTCACTAAGTTTTCCTAGATCAATTTTATTGTGTATTTACTGATAAAGGAAGTAAGGAAAGTGCAGTTGTAAAAAGATTGTTCTTTTTATGATGTAGCAACATGTTACACATGTTGCTTGTGTCACAGAGACATGTATTATCACAAAACATTTCTTAATTTACAGTATTTGAGATTCTCTGGTATATTTAATTTCAAATCATAAGGATCTTGCAATCAATAATCAGTTAAGGCAGTCTAAAATGAGTTCAGTTTTTGGATGATAAAGTTCTCATAAGTTCAAAACCTTTCTAATTTTAGTCAAAATACTGGCTTCTCTTGGCTTAGAATACAGCTTGAACCCAAAAGTCTGTGACATGTTCAGATCCATGTCATTTAGCAGCTCCCTAAAAGGAAGGGGTTATGAGTAACTTGAAACAGTGATTCCTTCCTGCAATGCACAATCAGAATACTTCAGTAACTGCTGCAAATGTGACTTTCAGCTTCTGTTTTCCTGTGGTCTTGGTAATTTGGATAATCAAAATTTAAAGTTAAAAAATTCATTCTTCAAGTTATGTGTTTTTAATGATAAATACTATAACTGGATAGAAAACCTCTCAACCTGTGTGTTGTAAAGTTCACAATATTTGGTGTCTATTAGCCTCCAAATAAACTTATTTTCTGTCTGCATTTTATACATGCATGCAAATTAGGCTATGACAAGCAAGATGAATTCTATCTGATGAAAAGTGGTCTGCACTGAAAATTATGCTGCAGATATTTTCCATATGAAAATACTTACCAAGAAAAATTTTCATGAAATGTACCTTACATTAAATCCAAAATATAATATAAGAAATTGCTCTGATAGCTTCAGCTGAGAAAAATCTTAATGATTCTTCGTATGTAATATCAGGAAGTATTATAAAATACATTTAATAGATATGCTACTGTTTTGCCAGACTTTTTATTAAATTGCTGATTAAAAATGAAAAAACAATTCTAATTTACTAAGTTGCAGGTTAATAGTACTCTGAGTTTAAAACACATTTTAAAGAGAATGAATTCTGATTAACAAATTTCTATCAAATGATTAATCTCTTGATTATTTTAATTAGAATTTGCTAAATGTACACTATTTCTACTACTAGAGTAGGCAATAAATTATATATGCACTTAGTTTTATATGGCTTACAGGCTTGACAAATTGCTTATTCAGAATGACTAACTAATCTATCACTTTTTTAGCAAAGAGTACAAAGTATAAAAAGAATCCTAATAAATTTACTAAACACCATCTATGTACAGAATGAAATTAAACAAATTAAATTAAAATTTCATTTGCACACATGGTTAAGCATGAGAATGTTCTCAGGTACTAGAATCTAACAATTAAATGCAATGAGCATAATAACTAATTGTTTCTATGTTCTAGAAATTTCTGCATTTTAAAGTAATTACCAGCATAAGCTCTTTTTGCTTTTCTGAGACACTTGTTCAATAAGAGCAGCACAAGGGACAGAAGGTACTCCACCCTAAGCCCACAGTGCAAGACTGTTTTAAGGTTTCTGGAGAAAATGAATTTATAATTTCCTGAAAATTAAGGCCAAACACTGTAAAGTGAACTCATCCATGCAAAGTGGCTGCCCTGGGGGGGCAATGCCATCCTGCCAGAACCTGACCTAATATGAACTGAACTGGCCTTTAGGCCACTGAGCAAGTCAGGTTTAGTGGGCTCTAAACCCACACTACACCAGATGCACTTCCAAACACCAACTCAGTGTCTGCCAGCAGTCACTGATACCACACTTCTAGAGTTTTTTATCTCCCTATTTCCTTTTCCACTGCACAGCCTAAATTTAGCTGAGCTCTTCTTTCTGGGGGTCTGACTGTGTAGTCATATTGAAAAGAAAAAGGGGATTTGGATATCTTCTAAATCATGACTAAATCTGGACTTTTTACAGCTTGTGGATCTCTTAATGGCTTTCTCAAGGACCTGGTGAAAAGTATTATACAGACAAGTCATCTGTACAGCAGGAGAAGCAGACGAATTCTGTGTGGTATTCACATTCTCTGAACAGAGAGAAACATAATTCTCTCTCCCAGAATTTTTCCTGGGGAAGACAGGGAGAAAGATAAAAGAGCAGAGAAAACAATTCTTATCTCCACTTGCTGCTCCTGTTGTTTGGCACATGTGGAATGTGTTATGGAGATTGTTTACTCAAAAGGGATTTGTTAATTGGACTCTGCTGATGGTTGTTTGGATTGATTGGCCAATTGGATCAAAGCTGTGTCGTGACTGTCTGAAAGGGTCACGGGTTTTTCTGTGGTATAGTTTAGTATTAGTATGGTATAGTATGTAATATAAGATAGCTTAATAAAGTATTTGCTCAGCCTCCTGCAATCATGGAGTCAGAGCATGTTATTCCCTGGAGGGGATCATCTTGCATCAATACTTCTGAACTACATAATTCTCACCCAAAGGCCTGGGCTCATATTTCCTGTAGGTCCATGCATGAACACCCACTTATACAAACTGATTCTGCAAGGGAAATATAAAAATGCCCCTCCATCACAGACATTTTTTCCTTTCTGGTACCTCTGGATGGAAATTACCCTTCAAAATATCTCATATTGTAACTGTATGGTTACAAAAAGGGTTCTTAAACAAAGTTCCTTGCTGGTGTCCACAGAATGTGGTCAGGTAGGGGAAAATCTTTCAGACACTTTTGCAGCTTACTTCAGCCTGGCTTTAAAGGAGCCTATTTTGTACTACAATGTTAGTAATTACTGTTAGTTTCTAACAGCTCTAGAAGGCTGAAGCAATAAGGGAAGGCCTGCTCTTCTGTTCAAGGCAGCCAAGGCAGTTCAGTGCTAGCAAAAGCACAATTGGTGGTTCTTGTGAAAAAACACAAAATATCAGAAGTCCTTTGAACCTTAATCAAAACTTGATGTCTGTCAATTGTTCTAGACTAAAATGTCTTAAGAGTTTTATTTTGCTATCTGAATAAAACTAAACCAACATTGACACCTTTTATTTATACAGATTCCTTAAAATCAGAGGTGAGGTTGAAGACATTTACATGTTTCATCTCCCATGTTAGCACTTCCTTTGTTGTTCAGCCTCTATACTTTAAGTCTCAGCTCAATCCCTGCAAAGCATGTGTGCTGTGAGCCCCAGATCTCAGGCTAAAGAATCAAGAACCATGACACAGCTGTCATCACTGGAGTCTACAGGATTTTTAATCTTCTCAGAGTCTGCCTAATAACTGTTGTCTGCTTCATTGTCTCAGAGCTATAATTTGGCCAAGCATATGAGTGCAATTTTGACATCCACCCCTTAAAATCCATTATCTCTCTTCAACAGTGTACAAAACACTGAAGCATTCAAAGCAGGAGGAAAATCAATAACAGCCCTACAATGATATTATTCCAAGGATCTATATTAAGTCTGCACATATCCTTTTCCATCCTCAATTTGCTATCTGTTGTTATCAACAGCCTGCTGAATACCATAGGAAGTGGGAGAGTAAAGATGATAAATGCATACAGCTTTCTCTGTAAGCAGGCAGTATTGTGAACATACTGATGGAATAACACTGAGATCAGCAGGCCTCTCCATTGCTAAAGATTTTCTTGCATGTTTACAGAACAAGAACTGATGGCAGTGAGTGTTTTCCACATTCTGTAACAGCAGTCCATCACAGTATGTATTTGTGTAACTAGAAAAATGTATGTATTTATGTAACTAGAAAAAAGAAAGCTTAAAGTGTTTATCAAGTTTTGAAACTTGCTTAAAGCTTCATGGGAAAGTGGTTGATGAAACAGTTCAGGACTGAAATAAACAAGCTTTGTATAAAAAAAAGCAAGTGTAATTGCACAATTTTAAGGGCAGAAATCCTGTCTTAATGACAGACACAGAATCTGAAGTTACAAGACGAAACTTCAGCTCTGTGCTTATTATCTTTTCTCTCTAAAGACAGACAGCTGCTGACATGGTTTGACCAAAATATTAGCAAAAGCACGAGCAACCTAATTGCCAGGATTGTCCAGACATCCTTTTATGAAACAATTTCATTTCTTTTTATTTGCATACCTCAACACACTCTTAGATAATGAAGTTTATTTAGAGGACCTGGTTTTTAGACTAAAGCTTTGCCTCTCACAACTAACAAGGGAGCCATTTCTTGAGCATTACCTTTGTACTCCTGCCAATTTTCAACCTGCAGCAAGAGCTTCACCTCCCCATAGTGCCTTTCCCTGGTGCTTTGCTCTAAAGCTTGGTGATAGAAAGAAGTTTTCTTGTTAGCAGCTCAGTCATCAATGGCCAGAGTCCAAGCACATTTCTGCTAACTCACTTTTTCCTTCTTTTCTTTCCTAGGTACAAGTTTCTGCAGCACCTGGATGCCTCTTTACAGCTTAGGCTCCCCTGCTCATCATACAGTGTGGCTCCCATATTCAGACAGCTCTCTTTAATCTTTGCTGTGAGAATGCACCACAATTTTCCTTTTCATTGCATTTCTCCTCTCAGCCTTTGGCTGCCACTTCTTTTCTCTTTTTTTATCTTTACTTCCCTTGTCCATTGATGTTCAGCATTTCTTGACACATTCTGACGCACAGAAACCCCATATTGCCTCTTTGAATCCCTGTTTTGTGAAAATAAATTATTATGCATAGAGTTGGATGTCTTTGAAGGTAATAAAGGTCTTTAAACAAGGGGCAGCAGGGCAAAAAGAAACTGCTTGTTAGTGTAAATTTTTTGACTGCTGTCTCCAGGGTAAGGAGGAAAGGCTCTAACACAGTGGTTTTATCATCCAAAATTATTTAATGTTTTACCATCCTTAGAAGATGGATTTAAGATACATTCTGTTGCACATTGTAATGTGTTATCAGTTATCCCTTTTTACTAAGGAGAGTGGTATTCTATTATATTCCACTGGTGAATAGGCATTAAAATTTTCCTTTCCCTGAGTTGCAGAGCATGTGAGTGTGTTAGGGCCATGATACTGAAACCCTAATTCTTTTGTTTATGGAGTTAAATACCATTCATCCTGTCTGGAAATTCCCAGTTCAGTCCTTGTTGTTTTGGCCATCACAGTTCACCCAACCTGTGCATGATTCCTTTTATAAAGGAAGCAAGGTTTATAAGGAGCTGTGGTTTTATTTGTTAGACCAGTTGATATATCCACAAAACACAGATCATCTTTCAGGGAAAGTCTTTAAATTTTGTCTTAAACTTTATTTTCCACAATTTATCTCAAGTAGGATATCCTTTCAGATGTTTTCTTGGTTATATCTTTAGAACATCTTGTCTGTCCTACTTCTACCACACCAAACACAAACCTTCATGCCCAGAGGAACATGGACAGGATAAATAACCCCTACTGTTTAAAGTGAAAGTGCATTTTCTTCATGCTTGTGTTCAAAGATGAAGAAAGCACCAGCTGGAAAACAAAATTCTGCTAAGCCAGCTTGAAACATTTATATTTTGTTCTTTGAAAGTGTGCCATCTTGGGAACTCTGACTGAAGGGATATAGGAAGGAAGGAATAGAGCATTGGAAACTAAACAAGAAGGAAGATGGACACATCAGTAATTTATAGACACATGTTTAGTTTAGTCAACTAGCTTGGAGCCAAAATTTCTGCATGACAGTTATTCCATGGAGGGCCTATGAGTCTCTGAAATCTGAACGTGGAAAGGAGAAGATTCACTGCTCCATAAAATCGCTATTGCCTCCAAACTGGGCATCTCTTCCTATGACATAAGAAAAGCAGGCAGGGGTGCTCAATTTCTGGAGGCGTAAACCAGTTCTGAGTCTGAGCAGGTTTGTGTCTGGTCCCCTACCACCATACTTTTGAATATTGCTATGCAGAGGTTATCAGTCAGCCATTCAACTGGTTTTACATTGATACTCTTGTGACATCTGTGTATCTCCCAGACTTTCATATTCAGCTCTGTGATGCAGAAAAGAACAATCTCCAATGGGGTCACAGCTCCTGGCAGTGCAGGCAGGTTTAAATGATTTCCAAAAGATCAAGCAGCTCTGTGGCAGAGTAGGGATAATTACAAGTGGAGCTTTCCAGAAGAGATAGGTACAAGCAGGAAACAGAAACCCTGTTTTGTAGCATTTTGAGGCACTTCCATGTTCCAAGGGTAATTTCTTCAGGAATTCTCTAACCACAGAACCCCATGAAGACTTGCCAGTCAATTGGTATTAAATGGCCCCTCTTCAGGACTCAGCACCAGGTACCAGTACATTCTCTCTGAAACATAAAATGATTGGAAAATATTTGGATTTTTTTTCACTGAGGAAACAGGATCTGCCTAATTAAAATCATACAAGTGAGGGGAGACTAGATCATGAGACCCTTTCACAAAAGACTCCTTATCCTTTCAAAAAACATTTGAATTAATACCCACTATTTCAGAAATGTTTAGTATCAAGCCATGTTTGTGTTTCATTCTATAGGACAGGAAGCTCATCACTGCAGAGAAGTTGCTGCTCATCCAGGGAAACAGAACTCTGAAAATTCATTTAAATATTTGGTGTGTTGTTTGTTTGTTTGTTTTTTCATTAAAAAGTCCAGCATAATAATTTCTTTTTCCTAACTCTGCAAATGGAATAACTCACTTGAGATATTTTTTTAGTTTAACACATATATGATTCCCTTGCCCACTGTTCCCTTCCTCAAAAACTTCCTGTCCCTAAGGAAAAACTGTGTTGCAGTGTTAAAAGAGGTGTGAAAAGTACACTATCTCTAATGAAAGATTTGATTTTGATGTATATTTAAAAATGCAAAATCCCTCTTGGAATGGAATTATGACCTCTTTGAAGCTGTGCTGGATTGGGCAGATTCAGGTAAAAATTAAATTACCCATCATAAGAGCAACCTTTCTGCTGAATGCACTGCTTAAAGCAACTCTGAAAGAGCATAACAAAGAAATAAAGACATCTCTTGCTTCAGAAGGAGGTGATTTAAAGCCTGTTTTACTCCTTCAAAGCTCAGCTCCATGTAGAGTTGAACAGTTCTGCCATGTGTGGAGGGAGCATCCTTGACATCTACCAAATCTTAAAGAGAGCAGGGGAGATCACTGGCATTTCAGAAATGAGCACACCCTTTCTAAGCAGAGACTTCAAAGAGGACAAGACAGAATGCTTTCCCTTCTTTGAAATATTCAACTGCTGAAAGAAACTGTATTTCTTATTGATTTTCATCAACTCCACTCATCTTACAGCTCAAACCTTGAGCATAAGGGCTATTTTGGAAGCCATTATTAAAGATAAAAATCCCCTGGAGTGTAAGAGTGCATTTTAAATTATTTCAGTTATTTATTTCTTTGTTACTGTGTCTGATTTTGCTTTCTGTGAGGTCTTTCACAGTTTTATCAGCTCTTGCCTTCTGTAGATTTTGTGCTTTTTCCAAAGTTCGCATGAATGTTTGTTGCAATATTCAAATCTTTGTTGAATGTTCAAATCTTTTCAAGTCCTGTTCCGGCACCCCTGTATTTCGTGGCGCTTTCAGTTTCATCCAAACACTGAAAGCAATGTTCTGTTGTTCATGGCTGTGAAGAAGGTTCAGAAGAGATGGCCAAGGGAGATGTGCCTGTGAAACTCAGTTTACTGAAACAACGTGACTGCCCTGGCTTAGCCAGCCCACAAGCACGGAGTCATTTTGTGGCTCCAGACAACACAGAGCGTAAAATCAGACCAAAAAATTTTGGAACAGAGCAATGGCTTCAAGCCACATATGCACAGCACCAAAAAGATGGACAGTGGGAATCACAGTGATATTGTAATTAAATGCTATATTGTGATTACTGTGTATTTTTCTAAGTGTAACTTACAATAATATTGTTTTATGCAATATATTCTATCTTTAAATAAAGGTGATTTGCCTTATTATTGCACATTACACCCTCCACATGTTAAATATCTAGAAGAAAACTGATCAGTATTAAATTCTAAAGATGAATCTGAATAAGCAGCTGAGAAAAAACCCCAAGAGGTTTAAAAACAGTTTAAAGGAGTTAAAGCCTAGAAGAAACAAATGTTCAAATCCTTTGTTTAAGATTTTATGGTAATTAAATTAATAATGAACAAAATTATTAATAATAACAAAATTTTTGGAGGCATGAATGATAGTCCTGGAGAAATAATCTTATGCCTGGTGGAGTCTGATTTATGGATATGTCATTTCCCCACACCATCAGAAGCAAACGGGACAAGAGAACATGCCACTTTTTAAATTGATTCTAAATTATAATATATTTTCAGAGGCACTCATACCCCCTTTATGCCAACTAAATTTTTTAGATTTTATTATTAATAATTTTTGTCTATATTGTATTATTAATATATAATATATTATTATACATTGATATATTTTTATTTTACCAGAGTATTACTCCTTAAATAACAGATGACACTGTAACTTCAGACATGAATATGTTACCTAGCTAATTTAAGCTGTTTATTTTATTCCTTGGATAACTATACTAATCTAGACAGATCTAGGCAGAAATGTTTGTGTGGAGGCTCTGAAGCAAGTCCTAAGCAAATTCCACACATTTCAAAAAAGGTAATTTATGGGAAAAGTGTCTCTGCATGGCCTAGAGTTATTGTTTATTCATTTGATTTCTTGCCAAGTAATGGGGTGTAATTAAAGTAAGTTCTAGCTTGTTGTATGGGAAGGGGAGAGTTTGTGAACTTTGGACATGATTTATTTATCACAAGCCTGATAATTAATTCAATATCTAATGCAGGTCTTCTTATAATATTCTTAAAAATAGTTTAAAAGAAAGTTCAAAGTCTGTTAGACAGTTGAACAGGGTCCTCAGCATTATATCACTGAAGTCAATGCAGAAGAGCATCAAAGAGGATTTGCTATCTGTGACTTGGTTTTCATGTAAATTCCCACCTCTGTAACTAGCAGCACACACTGCTTAGGGCTTTTTACTTACTTGGTTACTCATAACAATTAAATAGAATGGAACTAGAGTATTTTACATTGTTTTGAGAGTGGAACATGACCTCATTCTGCCAAGACCTTTGACTTAGTGTTGGTTCAAATTAATTTCATGGTGTGACTAAAATAGATTTCTAGAAAAGAACATGAAAGAGGTAAAGAGAAGTGACTCCAACTCCTCAAAATTCTAGATTTTGAGACCACATCCCAGACATTTGGATGGTGCTGTCACTGCTGTCAACTTCTTACAAATATATCCTGACACAGAGAGACTGTGATAAGGGAGAACCTTATCACAGAATGCACACATCTCTTGTCAATATGGTACCCCAAGGGAGTTAGGCTGCCTAAACATTTGTGGAAGCAGGACTTTCTGTTGCTGACCATTTGTGAATGGTCATGCCTTAAAAGAAAATAAATGGAAACCAAAGGTTGTCATTATAGTCTACTTTCTGCCTTGTCTATTTATCTGTAGGACAAAACAAACAACATTAAACCTGAGAACTTGTCTAGTTTCATTTAAGGAAAACAAATACTCAGCACTGCTTTTAGTAAGTAGGTCAGAAAACTCTCCAGGGCATCCAGCATGCATTCTGTGTAAACATGAGTTGTTAGGCAAATGAACTTAAAAAATGGACACAGAAGATTTTAGCATTTACATCATGATCTCTTCTTGGGATTAAAAGGAAACAAAAGAAGCTGTAAGAGTCTTACTACTATCTTGGCTCAATATTTCTCTTCCAAGATGTGAAAGGATGTCTCAGAAATCTTGGGCTTTGTAAGCTTAGGTGTAAAACCAGTGTACATTTATTAAAGCTTTGACTCTGTCACACCTCACCCCAATTGACACAGACTTGGGGTATTACCAGCCCATTTGAAAAGGGGCTGAGCTCAGCTTTCACATCCAAAGCACAAGGACAGATGCTTCTGTGTTGTTAGTTCAGGAGACAGGGTGTAAATCCTCGGGCCTTCGTATCCCAAGTTAGAACTTATCGTCAAACTTCTCAGTCTCTCATACAGTGTAGGGTTGCCAGTGGCTGGAAGATGCAGGGGGTTGGATGCTTTTTCCAACAGGTGGGTATTGTGTGGTGAAAATGATCTCCCTTCTTACTCCAGAATAGGTTAATGAGAAATGTTTAGTGAGATGAATTTCAAACTGTGATGCTCCCCTCAAAATGTTCCTTCTGATTTGCAAGGTCTTTGGGGTGATCCAGCTCTCTTTTTGGTTGTTGTTGGAAGTTGTGAATTCCTCATGCGCAGTCCCTCCTGACCTATCTGGACTGAAAACTACAACTTAATTATTGGAATGAATGGAGAAATTCATCATCACCAAAAATTTAGCTTTTTTCTGGTAAGTGTATTGTCAACAAGCAAGCTGCAGTTCTCTTAGTTGTATTTGGTATTAAGCATAATTCAGTAAACAGTTTTTTTGGATAATTCTGGCTTTATTATAGGTGATCCCTAAGCACTTCCTAGTGAATATTCAACAGCTGGAAGCAAAGTTGTTTTGCAGTGGGTACTCAGAAAATGTCTTTCTGGGCAGATGAGTTCAGTTCTCAAAGTTGATTTTCATTGTGACTATTCCATTTCACTTTATTTTCTTGTGGATGCACAAGACTTAAATGTCATATCATTTTCCAAGCAACATGACATCAATATTTACTGATGTCAGCCATTTACTAGGCTTGTTCTACCAGCATCCTTTCTTTCTGGCTATCTAGAATGATGCATTTAAGCACAGTTTTAAGTTCTCCAGGATTTTTAGACATCCACAATACCATTGCATAGGTCAGCAACAGAGTAGGATGTCAATAATTACCCCAGCATATTGTCAGTAACAAAACATGTGTGTGATGGATTGGAAGGTCATTACATGGTTCCCTAAAATTAAGTAAAGCTTCTTCTAATGGAACTTAATCTCATCAAACCTGCAGAGAACTATTGCCCTAATAAACCATATCAACTGTAGTTCTGCTCTCTAGCATGGAACTCCCTCTTCAGTGTTATAATAGGTTTGCGCTGTCATTCATTAGCTTTATTGTCATTGACCTGCTAATTGAACCCTTTGCCAATTGGGAATAATCTGGTAGCTAACTCATAAAATATTAAATGTTCAGAAAGACAATAGGATAAAATATATTTTGTCTTGGTAATGAAGCTGTAATTAGGCACATTACAATTCCATATCTATTCATAATAAGGGCATATAACTACAAGCAAGCTGGGAAATATACCAACTTTAATTTCCAGACAAATGTTATCTGTCAGACATTTTTAAGCATAAATGCAGAAAACAGACAGACATTTTGTAAGTATACAACTTGGGTCATTACTGTGCCCCTCCACCTCTTTCATGTTTACTTCCAGAATCTGGTTTTTAGAGAGAAAAAGGTTCCCTTTTATTTTAGGGTAAAAATTCAATCCCAGCTACTGTTTGTAACATGCTTTTGAGACACTTGGAGAAAAGCCAGTTTATAAATGCTAACAATTCCTATTTGTTTTCTTTGTTATTGTAATATTTTCCCTTCACTTTAGAAAACCAGTCACCTTTCCCCTCTGAAACAAAAGCTTCCATATTAAATGCATCTATTCTACACTTAAAAAGCATCTAACATTCAGGGAAGAAAAGAACAGAAATGTCACAGCATAAAATACAATCTCTTCTTTGTGAAAATTTCTGTCATATTTTATCTGCATCCTACATCTACATATGAATGGACAAGTATTCATCATGAAACCATTAGAGCTTCACCGGATGAAAGGAAATATAAATAGTTTGAAAAATGAATACAAATACACATGCAATATGTGTGCTTTTTCCAGCATGATGTATGGTATTTTTCTCCTCTGCATTAGACAAAAAATGTGAGCACATTAAGGGCTTAAAGAGTTGGAAGTGTTCAAAAATATTCTGATTGGAACCAGAACTAGATCAGAAATATGAGCAGGCTTTGAGCTACTGTACCTTAACTCCAGCCAAACTCAATGACCCCTTTGTGAGATCATTTAAAGTGCACGTGTAAATCCCTGTTTGCTCAAGGCAGTCCTAAGTAGCCAGAATTATAGATCCCCTATCTGCTTTTCATCTTGCCCAGACCAACTCTTCAGCCCTCTCTTAAAGAAAAAAATTAATATTTTTCTTATCCCAGATCTTCAGAGCATGATTTAACAAGTGTCTCCCCTCCTTTAAGCTGTGTCCCCATAGTCATACCATAACTGCTATGCTAAAGTGATTCTATCAAAATATCAGCACCCCATCTTACCTAAAAAACTACATCAGTCTTATCTTGTTCTGAACTCTAAACAAAATGTGTCCAACCTGTCAAAAAAATTTAGGTCAGTTCTTCTCTAAGAAAGACCTTTTTAAAGTATTCATATTGGTGGATAGGTGTAGGGAATTCAGGTGGATAAGAATCCCACCCTTAATTGCTGTAATATTTATGTTCATTTATCTGGTCAAATGCTCACAGTCCTACTAATCTGGAATGGATAAACAGCAGTTTATTTTACCAGTGATTTTATTTCCCATCTTTGAATATGGAACACATATGAAACAATCTACCACCTACTAGAAAAAATAATTCTGAGACAGTCATCCACATCTGCAATATGTAAGGAATGTGAGGATTATCCTCTAAAATATACTGCCTGGTGTATGAAACTGAGATTCACGTGACCTTTTTACAGCTATAAGTTTGAACTACCTACAATAAGCTGTTATCTGATCTTACATGGCAATGGTAATTACTGGTGCTTGTGTAAAGATTTTGAAATTATTACTTCGTAGTATGAAAGAAATACTTTCCATAAGGTGCATTTGAAATCTGGCCTAGGAATTGATACAACCTCCAGTGTAAACAAGCTGAATTTTCTGCCTGCAAAAAATGTGTGTGCTCTTGATCTACACTTTATTATCTCCTCTGAGAGATTAGACATGCATATGCTCTTCCTACACTTACTTTATTTTTTTTTTTCTGGGAAGCAATACATCTATGAGATACTGGTCAAGAAATCAAAGCTCCTTGGGTTTGGTTTTCTCAAACCTGCATCACTGAAAATCTTAATTGAAAGCCCTTCTTAGGGTTATGCAGGGTGTCCAGCATAAGAGATCTCTAATATTCCTATTTTGTGGACAATGTGAGCCCAGAACTGAATCCAGGTCTGCAAGAACATAAGCATCATAAAACTTACCAACTAAAGAATTGCAGGTGCTAAATACAGCAAACTCCTATTTCACCCAAATCATGAGACAAAGTTTGGCTCTTTACATCTTTATCTGTTAGCAGCAGAAAACAAGTTGTGCTGCAAATGTAGTATTGTGCTTCTGTTTCCTTGTGGGTGGAAGAATTCAAGTCCTGGAAAATAATTCCTTTGTCCACAACCTTAAGCTTCTTATTAGGCATCCTCTTGAAATGTGTTCATGCTTTGTGTCTTTGTTGCTCCTTCTCCCAGGTGTATTTCTCAAAGCTGTGCAATTCCCTCCTCAGCATCTGGGGCTTGGATAGAGCCTTTTCCTGTTTGAGTAACTGGTTACACAGCTGGGAGATCCTGGATAGAGCAGCTTTCTGTTGTTCCTTAGTGGAAAAGAGGTCTTCGATTTCCCAGACTCTGCCTCAACCCTTGCCCACAAAGAATGAAGAACAGTGTCAAGGGTAACCAAGCATTGGAACAGGTCACCCACAGAGGTTCTGGAATCTCCTTTTCTCGAGGTATCCAAAACCTGCCTGGATGTGATCCTGTGCAACCTTCTCTAGGCGAGCTGGCTTTAGCAGGGAGGTTGTGCCAGATGATGTCCAGAGATCCCTTCCAACTCCAGCTGTTTTGTGATGACTGATTCTGCAGTTGTCTTAATAAGATCTTTCCCTATTGCCCCTGAGATGAAGTTGTTCAGCCCATTAGAAGAATCTTCTTTTTCCTACATCTCTAAAAACAGAGTAACTTTTTTGTATCTTTATAACCAACTCAAAGAGCAAGTTCCTGCCTGCAGTTAAAGCTGAAATAGTGATTTAAAACAGGGCTCAACATTGTCTAGCATTAAGACACTTGGTTTATCCTGGAACTTTGATTGTGTAAGCCAGAGAGATCTGCAACCTACCTATTATAGTTTAATTCTGCTCAAAGATTTTGGAAGATATGTGGGGAGGATGATTGAGAGTGTTGCAGTTTTTTCTGTCTTTCTTAAGATATCAAAAGCACATGAGGTCAGCCCTCCTTGCCATATTAAATGGGGATAATGAATGGACACTGCATGTGTGTGTGAAAAGAAAATTTAAATAAAGCTACATTGAGATAGGTATGGGAAAAACTTCAAGAAAATTATCTCCTCTTATACTAAGTGTGTTCTGATAAAATATAAAACATTCTGCTATAAGGGGCTTTCTGCTTGTTAACAAGAATGCTCAGATTACCCAACACAATCAAGTCATAGCTGAAATGTCAACTGTAAGAAAGAAATGAAAATTTTCCCTTCACAGAAAGTCACTGGTCTCACATTCTGGTTTTGACTCAATTACCATTTCTCAATGAAGGTCTGGAGTGCCAATTCCACATTTTCAATTAGGTAAGTAATAATACCTAGTATGCTTCTGTAATTTCACAGTATGCTTACTTCTACATAGCAGATTTATGTTCCTCTGCCTTTTATATTTCTGTATTAGCTTTGAGGTTTTGTAGGCAGGTGTTAAGGTGTGTTGAGAAAACATTCATTTTCCCCACTGTGATGGTTTTCTATATATGTGATGCCCTTTTTTTGCCTCAAAGATTTTGGAGGTGGAGAGTTCCTCAGTCTGCTGGGGAAGGACTGGAACCAGCTTCACAGCATGCACAGGAACCAGTGAAGGAGAAAGATGGTTCTGGACACTGAAGTGCCTTGGGCTCCCATGCTGAGTGCCCTTGGGCTCAGTGTTGAATTTTGCCACCCGTTTGCTCTGTTTCTGTCTGTCTTTCACCCAGATGTCTCAAGGCCACGAGGAATCACAAGGAATTTTGTGCCTAAGGGTGTTCAAGGGCATAAGAATCAGGCATGGTCTTTGTTCATTTAGAAGCATGGTCCTACCCCTGACTGGATTAATCTTGCTGAACTACTAAACCGAGGATCAAGTGGATTTGATGGGTGTCACATTTGTCTTCTGAAGTTTGTTTCAGAGTATTATTGCTCTCTTTGCTTTCAGTTAGCTTGCTCTTAGAGAGCTAAAACAGTACATCAGTGAGAGACCTTCAACTCCCAATAAACAGGAATTGTTTCCTCCCCTGAGACTGACTGAATCCAAAGGCACTGTAGCCTTCAAAGAGCCTGAATTCTGAATCCATATTGAGGTAATTCCATCCTGCCTGCTTCCTCTTCCTGGGATAAGCGTAGCCACATGGGAGGAGTGGTGGTAGTAAAGACATGCATCTTATTATCATCCACATATGCTTGAAGAATATTCTTGGTTGCCTGTGGGGATGAATCTGAAATTAGACTGTTTAGACATATTTAATGCACTAGACTCTTTTCTGAAATGCCGGAAGAGACTTAGGCAAGTCATTTCACCCCTCTGTGCCTCTGAGGCACCTCATGCTGTCAGACATTTTTAGACAAATGGGATGCATTTCATGCCAGTGCTAGACTTGACTTTCCTGTTGCAGCTAACCTGCAGGAATCCCTTTCTTTCTGATGAATTACAGGAGCAGGAGATCATTAAACTATTTGTGGATTAAAAAGAAGGCATTGGAAAATCACACAGAAGGTACTGTTGTCTGTATATCAGCTGGTTCACTGCTGAGATCATTCCCAGTGCTAACTGGTCACCTCTGCATCCTGAGCTGCTCCATAATGCTCCAGTGTGTCTCTACCCAAAGTAGTGAGTTGATAGCATTTGAGGTCTCAAGACACTGACAACTTGTCTTGGGAAAGCTGTAAGTGTCTTAACTTATTCATCTTTCAGGTAATCTGATCTGGCTAGTGTAATTTTGTTCCCTTGGTCTTTTTGTCCATATGTCTCTGTATTCAGCCCCCTGGCTTGGTTTCCTGTCTCACTGTCACTTTGAATTAAATGTATCCCCTCCCATTAAATCAGTCATGTTTGTGCTGTCATTCTCCTGCATGTCTGATGATCCTAGTCTTCACTTAACTTGATTTGCCATCCACTCTGGCTTTTATAGATGAGCTTTCCTGCCTTCATCTGCAATAATGCTCATACAGGTGAGAGCACATGTAGCTGCTTAATGGCACTTCTTCGTTAATGTAAAGTCTGGAGGCTCATGTAAATTCACAAGAGTCCCTGTTTTCACCACGTTTCCATCAGCTTATGTCAGATGAAGAACTAGTTGAGAGTTTTTCTTCCCACCTCTCTCCTAAAAGCCTCTGGAAAATCCCTTGTGTGCAAGTAATGAAGAAACACCTCGCATTGTTACTCTTGAAATTGCTGTTTAGCATAGACAGGTGACAAAAAAGGGAATGTCTAATTCCCACTCCTAAAATGATACAAGAGAAATACTGCTTCCATATGTGAGCTGACTCAGAAAGACCCTTAAAGGTAGATTTTAGTTTTGTCTTGAGCCAGAAACTCCAAAATCTGGAAACCAAGCCTTGCTGAAAGTCTGGGGGACTGTGGCTCTCAACACTGGGGTTTGTGAGTATTAAGTAAGTGAGAATTAAGCCTGAGTTCTGCTTTGTTTCAGTATTGTCTGGGCTTCTCTTCCACACAGAGTCTCTCTATTACTGAAGTAGAAAATCCTCTTAAAGACAACAGAAATTATTGAACAAAATGTTTACTTTAAACATGTGTCAGAGTCCTAAAATTCGGATGTAGCCAATTAAATCACTTGCAAGCTCTAAGGGTATGTACCTCTGAAAATCTGTGTCTCAGTGCCCACTGAACAGATTTTTGTCTGACTTGAAAATCACAGTGAATAAAATCATGGAGTGTAGCTGTGTGTATTTACATCTCTGTGTCCCAAACCCACTTTCAAACCATAATGGTTCCATCAAAATTGACAGAATAGATGATGTAAAAATGTTTTATTTGACAGCTTCCATGAAATTATGGGCTTAGGCACTCAAAAAGAACCTCCTAAAAACTGCAGAATGGAAACACAGCAGTACCTTTTCTTTTCAGTTTTGAGATACTTAGAGAATACTCCAGAGAGGAGGCCCACTGGAGACATGAGACTTCACTAGAAACTGGACTTTATTCTTCCTGCAGCCAGAAATCTTGTGGTAAAATTAGACATTTAAAAATTAAGGCACAGGCCTCTCAAAACACTTCATTTGCATTATTCCTGAGCTCCACTGATTACCTTGGGGAAGGGGTTGCTAGATCTTTCTGGAAAAAAGAAAGCAAGCTTCTGCAAGCACTTAAATATTTACCCACTGAAAAATGATTAGTTAAATTTCTGGGATATTTGGTGTAATTTACTGTAATGCATCCATCAGGACAGTTAATTTAGTGACACAAGCACAACATGAAGACACCCCATGTCAGCCAAAGCTAATGTCTTTCCCTACCTTATGGTGGAGATCATTACTGTTAACAAGATGAATAGTTTTTACCAGAGGATGTAGTGTCAGGACAAGGGGAAGTGGCTTCAAACTGAAAGAGAATAAGTTCAGACTAGATATTAGGGAGGAACATGTTGCCCCAAGAAGTTGTGGCTGACCCATCCCTGGAAGCATTCAAGGCCAGGTTGGATGAGACTTGGGGCAACCTGGTCTAGTGGAAGGTGTCCCTGCCTAGGGAAGGGGGGTGGAACTAGGTGATCTTTAAGGTCCCTTCCAACCCAATTCATTCTAAGATTCCTTCCACTAAGAATCCATTCTATGATTCCTGGTTGTTGTGGTCCCCAGAAGCACCACAGTTCATTGAGGAAGCAGAGGTGCTCACTGACCAATGCTTGAGTGCTGCTTGACTCAGACACCTTGGCTTAACTCTGTGTTGCATCTGTGCTTCAATTTATGTATCTAGGTGTTATTTACCACACAGGCATGAGTTTTATTGTTCTCAGAGTTATTTGGTTGCTATCTTACTTTAGTTTCATCTTCTTCATAATGGCAAACTATGTTTCTTCCCTCCTTCAACACCCCATTAATATAATTTTTCCAGAAAATAATTTTGCCTTCTGCAATTTTTTTTTCAGTTGTTGAGAGGAAATAAAATTTGTCTCCAAAGCTATCATCTTACATTCCTCTTAATTAATGAAAGCACAGTGGCTATGAACTGCCTTCTTGAAGAGTGCATTTTAGCCTTTACTTCCTACATTTTCTGAGGAATTTCATAGAGTGATGAATGTGAAATCAAAAATAGGACAAAATTTGGACTGTTATCACATTGCTTTGCTTATTAATAAAAATTGGCAAGGTGGTCACTAATACATTTTCAACCAATTCACATTTTGGAAGTCTTTTATAGTTGGAAAATTCTGTTTGCTTTGTTTAGTTCAAGTGCAACATTTACATGTGGGCTGAGTACAGACTAAAATGCTCTGTGTATGCTGCTGAAGTCCTTCAGAAGTCGTCCATTGCCTCTCTCTTCTGAGGAATGATGCCAGTGTCTCAGTTCTACAGGACTCTTGCCTTAGTGCATGCCATGACAAGACCTCCTTCCTCTCTTAGCAATGTCTTTTAAACAGACTGAAAATCACCCACAGCAACAGCTCCTTTATTGCTTCTAGAAAGTATGAAAATACATACCCTTAAAAAACTGTTCTCCTGTGGTGGTTTGAATAATGTGCTTCTACTTTACAAATGGTTTCCAGATAATGTACCACAGGGGAAACCCTTTATGCCCTTGAAGGCATATCCCTTGCATGCTGTATATCAGCCCTGAGATACATAAAATTTTTAACAGTATCCCTTGTGCTTAAACTTTCTTCCATTCACACAGCATTTCCTTATTACTTACTTTTATGGGCAGTGAATTTGTGGTGTCCATTACAGAGATCAGTGTTTACTATCCCTCTTAATGTGTTTCATTTAGACTTCAGCTTTATAGTGCATCTCCTTTTTTCTCTCCACTGTCTTACTATTAAATACTGCTGTTTGGCCTTTGCTCATCTATGCATTTTTTTTCCTATAAAAAGCTTTCTTACAGTTGTAATGTCCTGCTTTTTTAAATACATTTTTTCCAGCACTGTAAGTCAGTTTTCACAAGAATTTACTGAAAGGATAGGTGAAAACACAACTAAATGCAATTTGTGATGAAATGTTGAAATATCAGGCCTGTTGTACTTTGCTAGAAATAGTTTTCAGAACTTGAGAGCAAAAGAACCTACAATCCTAATGTAAAGAAGCTGAAAAAGTGGGTTGCAGCACAAAAACCTCCATGTGTGTGGGCTGATGTTTCCTCTCACCGCGTGCTGCTGTCTTTGTATTCATAATCCACTAATCTGGTTGGCTGAAAGAGGGATGTAAATGTTAATATTTACCTGAGGAAAGTAATGATTTGTTCATATTTACATTATTTTAAGCAAAGGATGACACAAATCAGAGACAGTAGTACAGATGCAGCTGGCCATCCAGCCGTCACGGGCATGGAATTCTATGAAATAACTATGTGGAAACTTTGAGATATGAATGCTTCTGTCTGGTTTGCAGCAATATGCCTAGAACAGGTAGACTTTTCCAGAAATGGGAACTCCCTCTTTCCACACAGCTGTGCTGGTTTTCTGCTCCATCATGTTCTCTTACTCTGGGATAGAACATCTTGTTCTGCTGCTAAATGTCTCTGGAATGGCTCAAAACAAAGTCTGTTCTTTGACACAAGGTATCTCAGGATATTGCTGTATTTTGGTTACAACTGTGACAATTTAAAGCCAAATCATTTCCTACAGAGAAACAACTTTTCTCCCAGTTGCTAGTGTGGACACCAAAAAAAGCAAATTACAGATTAAAGCACCCAAACCACTATCCTACCCGACTGTAGACAGAACACTAATGTGAGGACTGGAATACATAAAAACAGTCTAGAGTGATGCATCTGCAGAGTGAATTAATCACTGAAAGTTGTACTATGCATATTTATTACTAACAAAGAACAGAGTGAGTTAAGAACTGCCAATTTTGCTATTTATTAAAAAAAAAAAAAAATAATTGAGGAAGTATTTCATCCCTCACTTTGTCTAAAGGAGTAGAAAGTGCAGGGTTAATGTAGTAGTATAGGAGAATCCTGAGAAGATGATGCCCAGCACAGCTCTGTTGTTCCGTGTAAGCTAGAAGGTGTAAGAACTTAGGTGACCTAAGGAGAAAAGACATGTTGTGTCAAATGCTACTCTCACTAAAGGACTGTGTGTTGGCCTGGTCTGTTGTGTGTAGGTTTTGGTGTAAAACTGGAAGATATGTCCTGTTATATATTTGCTGGTAGAAGAAGAAAACTTCTGGTGCCATTGCAGCTCCCAAAGCTTTTCCAGAGGCTGTACTAGCAGCAATGGAATCCATCTAAACTCCTTTTTTAATTGCCTTCTGTGATGGAATAGGAAGCAATACTAACACCTTTAATTATTTTCTTTGGTTTCTCATTAAGACTGAAGCTTTGGAGTATTCTCATCTTTTCATTGGAAAGTTTTCTGTTGGAAAGTTTTACGACCAGCTCCATTGCCTATCATCGCCAGTGTTTTTAGAAACATTTTTAATGAAGTTGAGAGTTTCTTCTAAATGGAAAGACATAAAAATCTTGTCAGTCTAAGCAGTCTTCATTTTGGTTTACCAGATTCTCAGCAGCTCATCAGCTGGCAAACTTTTTCAAGTAATCTCTGAGATCGAGATCAAAAGATCTGAAACTGTAATGTAGACTCTAATTAGGCTGTTAAAAGTTATGCAGCAAGGAAGGTAATTCAGCAATTAATCAATGTGTATCTAATACTAAGAAAAATGTATTTATTCAGACTCAGATCTTACTATATTTCCATTAAAGTTTTCTCCACGTTTTCATTTTCAGTAAAATGTTCATAGCAAAATCAAATAATTTTAGAGTGAATAGTTCTCATTCCTTAACTAGGACTTAAAGTATTCTTTAATACTGCAATTTTTCAGTTTTGAAGAACTGTGTGTTTCAGTTCAGTTTCAGAAGAGAAAACCAGGATAAAAACTATTTTATATGAAATGAAATTTTAAAGATGAGAACAGAAAAGTTTATATAAAAAAATGATATCACACTCTAAAACAATTGGTTTTGAATGTCTACACAAAACAGTGTTTTATGTTTCAGTTCTCTTTAAAGGACAATGAGTTGTGAGATTTCTACATAATTATTTATGCAAAAAGCCCCACTTTAACTGCCCACAATTGCAACTAGTGTTAGGCTTGAATTCATCCAGTGGTTTATTCACCAAGTTGAGATATTGAAAGCAGAGGACCAGTCATTTGAGGCTGATTCCATCAGTGCAAAGAGATTCACTTACTCATTTTCATTTTCTCTCTGTACATGCCAGTTTCTCTCAACTCAGTTTGTAAGGAGCTGAGGACAGGTATTTTTATCAGCTGCCTAAGCCTGTATCAAGTATGTCTAGTACTTGGGCACCTCCTCAGTCTTGGACTAGATTTTTCTAGAGACCCTTTACGTGAATGCCCAATTCCTATTACTTTTACTTCTTCTGTTATCAGCCCTGGTTTTTGCTGGGTTTCAGTATACAAGCTGATGGGTGAATTAATGCCCTTTCTGTTTCAGGTTAGGTGAAGATGGTCCTGTCAACAGCTTCCAGGCAGAGTCCAATCCATTTGCTCAGCTGGAGAGTGTAGAGAAAGGTTTAAAACAGTCCACTCCTTATCTGAGCACTGTCATTAAATTTGGCTTCCACATATTTGTTTTAAGACTGTCCAAGCAGTCTTAAAGCATAACCTGAGAGCGTGGAGAAAAGGCAAGAAGCTCTCCTGGCTGAGGGAGCAGGGTTACATGCCTTGGTGTATAGATGTGCTTTCATGCTCCCTGCCTTTGGGAGAAAGCAGCAAGGATGACAGCCTGACTATCACCTGCACTGCACATCTCTTGCTTGTTCAGTGGTATTAAGGTTCAGCTGGCACGTGCTGTGTGAGCAACCAAGGTCTCTAATGTCCATCTGCTGTTCAACTATTTTATTTGGTAACAGCTGATGCCAGACTCTGGGGCACCTCTCTGGCATACTCAGCCTTTGAGCACAGAGAGTTTCCCATAAAGAAAAGAACTGAAACTGGGACTGGATGATGAAAACAGATACAGTGAATCATCAGTATCCTCACAGAGTGAGCAAAAGGCAAACCACAACTCCCTGCAGATTGCAGGTGAGCCAGAATCCAGTGGTCTGTGCCAGATAATAACAACAGAGATTTGGAGCCAGCTTGTACTTCTTTATTTCTTTTAAGATGTGCTGAATGCTTCATAGAGTATGAAAAATATTCCACGAGAATGCAATTCAGCTAACATACAGCTTTGTAATTAATGGCTCTCACTTCCTTTTTTTTTCCCCCCTCTTAAATGGACACATTTGCATGCAGACAGCATCTCTCTTTATGTAAACCCTTCTGTTCCTACCAATCACTCAGCTGAAACCATAGCCCTTTTTTTGTGACACCAGCATGGGTTGCTGTGTGATTATGATGTTAAGGAGAGTACATTATGGCTCCAGGTGAGGAATGAACAGCAGGGCCAGACAAAACTGCAACTCAAAAATATACTGCTTGCATGCAAATACTGACATTGTAATATCACAAATCTCACAGTGTAAGATTTGCAGAATATAGAACATGCAAATAACTGTAAGCAGAGTGGTTATCCAGGTTCTCCCTGGATAACCTGGTTCTCTAGAAACCATTATTTTATTTTTTTTAAAGGTGAATGTGCATGATTTCTTTGTGAGTATGAACTCTTAGGGTTTACTGACTTGTTTTTCTCTTCTGTGAGGAAATATCTCTTCTGCTCAACTTTTTTAATTTCCCGTGTGTTCCCACTTCTGCAGTTTCCAGTTCTTAACTGTGTGCCTCAGTCAGCAGGCATTTTGGTTTGAACACAGCCTGACTGCTTGGAGTCTTTGCTACCAGTAAGAGTTCTTTCTCAGAAATGAAACTTCAGAAACCAAGACCAACTTCAAACAGAAGTACATCAGTGTGTTGGGCGTTTGGGCATTCTTGCACACAGAAAGTGCAGGAAAACTGTCAAAATAATTTCAAATGTGTGCTTTTTAAGATGTGTGATAGGGATTTTGTTGCAACCGTGATGTTTTGATTAACAATCATACACCATCTTGAAAATTCAGGTCAAAAGGACCTTTGATGATCACTTACTTAGCTATCATACACTTTTGATCCTTTTTGTCATATTTCCTTCCTATCAGTAATAACAATTAATAGAAATAAATGTGACTAGAAAGAACAAGGCCTCACTTCACTGGATACAGAGAAAATATTAAATTGTTGCCTTAAATAATTTAGGATTCTGAGGATACCAGAACAACAAGAATTTAGTACAACTGAGGTTGAGGTTTTCATTAAATCATTCCTACTGTCTCAAATCAGAAATATGTTAAAAACCCTATTAAAAATCAGAAACTATTTTTTTCATCAAAGATGATGGTAAATGAAACCTCTTCAACACATGTGCCATATCTGGATTTGTATTGCAGCAAGCTGATGACTATATTAATTATCTGTATTGATTCCTTACTATTTTTTTCCCCAGTGTTGACTAGGACACATTTCTGATATTCTTACAATAAAACAGTGCTCAAAGTGAAAAGAAAGTTGAAAGTCTTCAGAATCATGTTCTTCAGCACTGATTAGAGATGGGTGGAATTCAAATACATTTTTAATCCTTGACTTTGAATTAAGGCCAGTCTGAAATCTACACAGCTGGAAAATACAGCTGGTGAGAAAGTCAAAAAAAATAGGGTCTGTTCCCTGTCCACTAGTGAAACAATAAAGAGTTTTCCCCCCTCATGTTATCTGGAAAGCTTGCAAAATACTTGCAAACAAACTGAAAAAAAACCCAAATGAACAAACATGAAAAAGTCAGCACTTTTCATGTGTACTTGTAGTCCCAAAAGTTGAGTGGAATAAAATACTTCTACCTTTAACTTTCCCCCTACTTCAAGTGAACTGCAAGTGTTCTCTACATTTAAGCATTGTGAAGTGACTCACTTTTTGTAGCAATACTCCTTACTGAGTTGAGAAGCTCAACATGAGCCAGGACTGCATTCTTACAGTCCAGAAATCCAACGGTGTCCTGGTGTTGTGGTTGAAGCCCAGATTGAAATTAAGCAGCACTCAGACACTTGCCCCCTCCACCCCAGTGGAAAGGGGAAGAGAATCAAAGTAAAACTCGTAAGTTTAGATAAGAACAATGTAATAGTTGACAATAAGATAAAATACAGAAATAATGGTAAATAATGATAATGATAATAAAAAGGGTAAAACAAGTGATACATAATGCACTTGCTCACCACCCACTGACCAATGCCAGATGCCCCTTCCTGAACCCACGTCATTCCCTCTTTCTGGGCAGCTCCCCCCAGTTTATGTACTGGGCATGAGATTCCATGGTGTGCAATATCCCTTTGGTCGCTTATCCCTGGGGTCACTGGTCACGGCTGTGCCTCCTCCCAGTTTCTTTTGCAAACCTTCTCACTGGCAGAGCATGGGACAAGGGAGGAAAAAACCATCCTTACCATCCTTAACTTAGGATAAACATGGCTTAGCAAGAACCCAAACCATCAGTGTTTTATCAATACCATTCTCATTCCAAAGCCGAAACACAGCACTGCAACAGTTTCTGAGAAGAAATTAACTCTACCCTGGCTGAAACCAGGGCACCTGGGCTGCATCAAAAGATGTATGACCAACAGGTTGAGAGAGAGATGATTAAATCTCTCTACTCTGCTCTCATAAGACCGCACTTGGAGTTCAGCTCCAAGGACCCCAACAGAAGGAGGCCATGGATTTGGTGGAATAAGTTCAAAGGAAGGCTACAAAGAAGATCAGAGAGATGGAGCATCTACTATGAGAAAAGGCTGAGAAAGTTGGGGTTGTTTTTCCTGGAGAAGGGAAACCTCTGGGTAGACTTTCTAGCAGACTTTCAGCACCTAAGGGCACCTACAAGAAATCTGGAATCTTTGTATGAAGGCATGTAGGGATACAACATGGGGTAATGGCTTTAAACTTGAAGGATGTAGGTTTAATTTAGATATTTTTCACATCAGAGTGATGTGGCCCTAAAACAGGTTGCCCAGAGAAGTTATGATACCCTGTCCCTGGGTGTGTTTTTAGGTCATGTTAGATAGGGCTGAGCAACCTGCTCTAGTAGGAGGTGTCCCTGCCCATGTCCAGGGCCTTGGTATAGATGGTCTTTAAGGTCACTTCCAACCCAAACCATTCCATAGTTCAATGGTTCTACGTTTGATTAAACCAGAAATTTTCCCCTGTTTCCTTGAGGAATCTGGAGGAAGGCCAAGATTTAGTGTTGTGCTAGGATGTCTTTAGCCTCCTACAGTCTATTCTCATTAATTTGTACCTTTTATCTAAGTCAGAAGTAGCTTCCTCTTTGGAGGACAATGCATAGGGCCTCAGATCCCTTTACCCATAAAGTCTCCAGTATTAATATAACTGGACCTGTGATACAAAATACACTATTGCTTCCTCCTGCTGTTAAGATATATTTAATCTCTTTATCCATATATTAGACACCCACTATATATCCCAGCAAAGACCTGGGAAGTAGGATCTTGTGGGAAATACAGTTCAGGGATCATTAGGTGGTTGAACTATAGCAGGCAGGAGGTACCACAACAGCATTTCAGAATCAGCTCAGGTACAGTTACACAGCAGAATATATATTTATATAAAGATGTATTCATGATTATATAGAGAATATTCATTACTCAGGGTCAGTGACTTTCTATAATCTACCAAAAAACCCTATCACTGAAACCTGATTTGCAAATGACCTGCCAGCAGGACTGGACATAGGGCAAAAATATTTGCATTTAAAATATATTCAGAGGTGGTTAGCTCATGCTTTCCTTAGCTATGTGGTATTTTCTTCTCGTACAAGTATTTGCTAGCCATAGATGATGGGGATTGATATATGTGGATTGCACCATTGGACTAAATGTTAAATAGACCTCCTCAAGGGTGTGCTCAAACTAGTTTCAGAGCTGAATAATATCTACATTTTCCATTTCATTGGGTGAGGGTGTTGGGGGACCAGTGTGGAGATGAGAAGAATGGTTATGGCAATGCTAGTTACTTTTCAGTTAGAAGGAAAGGAAAGCAAAGGAAAGTTTTTGTTGAGACTGAAAGGAAAACTTCTCCCAGCTTGACTGAGCTGTAATGCTAAGATCACAAAGGAGACAGGACTTAATTAATGAATAGCAATATTCTTTCTTCTTATTCCCCACTCCTTCTGGCCTTGAATAGCTCCACTATTTTCTGATGCCCCTTGAATTGTGTAAGGGAGAAAAGAATGAGCAACTTTCAACTTAAACAAAGCAGAACTCCCATTCAGCTGTACTTTAAGTCACAGCAAATGGGATGAAAACCTTTTCATAAACTTCCTGGGAGAATCTTGTACCTCTTCTTCTCCAGTGGAGAGAAAATATTTTTCCTCTAAAAGAAGTGAAGATATCTACAAGCTAATTGGAAAAGTTCCATAGAAGACCAAAAAAAAAAACAACAAACCCAAAAAAACAAGCAAACAAACAAAAAGACAAGACTTTCCCCAAGAGCTGCTGGAGAATTAATGTTTTTTTCAAGTTGGACCAGTTATTTCAGTTTCTAAGCACAGACTGTTGGGACATATCTCTTGGCATTTCCTTCGGCTTCCTATGGCTAGACAGAGCAGCAAGCCCAACCAACCAGAGCTGTGAGATGGTTGGGCAGCTTTATCAACTTGTCTTGAAATTTCTGAATACAACCTAATTAGTGCACCAATGCAGAACATTGAAGACCTTCAGGGCTGCTTTAAAAAGCTATGAAATTAATTTTCTTTTGTTGTTACTTGGTATTTTTTCCAAGACTTTATATCCTGATTTTAGTTGGGGTCAGTAAATTCTATAAATCTGGATAAATCTGGCAAAAATTGGAAGATGAGCCATGTTGTGTGAATTAATAGTCTGAGCATTTCAAAACTAGGTTTAGATCCACAATGTTTACATCCTAACTTCCTGTCTACCAGCAGTCCTGGTTAACTGGAGATGTCCCAGTTGACTGGAAGTTAGCAAATGTAATGCCCACCTACAAGAAGGATTGGAAGGAGAATGCTGGGAATTGAGGCTTGTCAGCCTGACCTTGGTGCCAGGGAAGGTTATAGAGCTATATAGGTTATAGAGAAGGTTATAGAGATCATCTTGAGTGTCATCATGTAGAAGGGATAACCAGGGAAGCAGGGGCAATCAGCATGGATTAAGAAAAGGCAGATCCTGATAATTTTTTCCTAATTATTATTTTATTTATTGTTTTATTTTCTATAAATTGCTGAAAGGCCTTTTGCCCCAATTGCTGTGGAAGCTTACACAGAGCAGCTCTGTTTAATTTACCTCCTTTCCTTTTCCTTACCTCCTTTTCTGCCTCTTGCCCAAAAGACTCAATTTTTTGTCTGTCTGAAGATGCCTAGAGGACCTGGCAATGCAGTTGTCCTTAGTTTTCATAGAATCATAGGATCCTTAAGGTTGGAAAAGACCTCTAAGGTTGTTGAATTAAGCTAGCTCCACCTTGCTCACCACCGACTCATATCCCAAGTGACAAATAGGGTTTAGAACGGTTCCAGGGTTGGTGATTCCACTGCTCCCATGTTCCAAGGCCTGTTCCAAGGCCTGACCACACTTTCAGTGAAGATATTTTTCCTAATATCTGATCTAAACCTCCCCTGGAGAGCATTGCTGTACTGTTTTTTGTCACCTGGGAGGAATATGTTCACCACAGGGCTTGAAAAATCAGCTCAGTTGTCAGGGTACTCTGCCATGTTAGCTATAGTTGCAAACTCTCCTTTTCCTTTTTCCTAGCTGTAATATGTTTGGATAGACAAAAGGTGTGAGAAATGGTTATAGTGGAAGCAAAGTACTTGTTTTCTCATAATTCAAGCCATCTCTGTGATCATGACAATTGGTTTTGTGAGTGTTTGGATCTTCTTAGAGGGAAAATTAATCTTTCAAAAGAGAGCAAGAAGAAATGCAAGTGGCATTTCAGGATTAACCTTTAAAGGACTTACTATAGATCAGTATAATTGAAGTTATGGTAACCAATAAATAAAATTATTTCCGTGCCCTAGACTTCCTCAGTCCTGAGAAACACAAATAATTTCTCTAAAAAATAGACAATACTTATTCTAACTTCCTTCACCTCACCTATTTAGATTGATAATTTAGTTTTAAAATAAGACAAGAGATACTTTACACAAGATCATTAATTTATACTTATTAGATCTCAGTAACTAACAAATACCTACAGAAAACATGATATACTCAGTGCCTAGCAAATAAAAGGGAGTTGTGGAGCAGCCAATGTAATTACTTAAATCTCTGTACCCAGGGAAGAGTCCTCCCATCCCTCATTAGGTTTCTGAGCCACGTCTGTAGCCTGAGGAGAACAAAGACATGAGATGAAGGGGCAGTGAAAGGAAAGTAGGGAAGCATAGACAGTTCTTTATTTTGCTGAGAAAGGAGGATAAATGACATAGCCAGGAGCCACAGAGGTCCAGGTGAAAGTTGTATTCTGTCCTTTCTGTGCCACTGCCACTGTGTGCTGCTTGCTGTTCAGCACTTCTCTTTGCTGTCATTTGCTGATGGCACCTGCTCTGCAGCCTGCCTAGGCAAGGGTGTCACGCTGGAAAAGTGCCCCTTGTGCAGTGACAGCCCTTGGCCAGTGAGTCCTACCTCTGCACAGGTCGTGGGATTATGGCAATTCTTGTGTTTTCCTCCCAAATCTTGTATCATCCTCTCATGGCCCCTTTTTGGGTATCTAGCATGCTGTCCAGCAAATCCTGTTCCCCCTCTTTCTCTTGGCTAGGAGGAGGTGCATGCCCTCTGTTCAAACAGAATCCACACACTGCATCTTGCTGTGCCTGATGGTCAGGTTGTTTGCAGCATAAAATTCCTGTCCTTTTCTGAATGTGCCTGTGCAAAGGAAGACCTACAACTTGATAGCAAGGCCCTGAGTTGGGAGAGGACAGACAGATGTCCGCTGTACTGATTTCGGTCCTACTAACAGATGAGATACCAGGAGGGCTGCTTAGACGTGGGAGAAAACAGGTCTTCAATCTTCTTTACAAAGAAGGAGAATGGCTAAGTGGGATTTAGGCAACTGGAAATTTAAGAAGTTAAAACAAAGGAGGACATGACCCAGGATATGGAAAACAGATGCCATCTGTCCTGGGACCCAGCACTGGCTGGATTATATGCACCTATTCCATAAAGAGAGTGCATGGAAAGGACTTTAAATTCTTAAAATTGTCTTATTGGATAAGAAATAGGGAAAATTCAGATGTGCAGTGTGAGATAAAAAAACCAGTCCAAAGTTCCTTACAGAAACACAATTCAAGGCCAGCACAGCAGCTTCCTGAGTAGAGGAAACTCCACCAAGTCCACACAGGCAAATCTGAGGCAAATAGACAAACATCTTAGTTTCAATCACATAAATTTCTTTGGGACTAGGAAATGTTTTCACAAGCCTATATCCAAGCCACAGGTTCTTGTCATTCAGGCAGTTGTCACTGGAATAAATAATTGTATAAGTAGAGAGGATAATCCTGAGGGTCATTTTCTTAATGGAGAACCTACCTTGACATGCAGGAGACTAAATCTATATCTGTTAAAATGTGTAATTTAGCCATTGATCTTGAATGATTGATCCAGACTCCCACATTTTTGGCTCATGACCTGGCTCATTTCATGAGGATGGTTCTCCAGGAAACCTGGGCACTGAGCCAGAAGGATCATATTTCACCATCAACACAGAGACAGAGAGATCAGGAACTTGATCCCGAAGCCCAGCACAAGCATCATCATGTTAGATGAGAGGTCCTGGGGAACCTCTCAAGTGTGAGAGATTGAAAGTCAGAAACTCAGGAAACATTGAGGTTAAATTTGGCTGTTTTTCCAAGAAGGTTATGGTTTGATGATTCCATTCAGATGGATTCTGAATGACTTGAGAAACTGGTCCTTCCTGTGCCCCGTGGACTGTGAGAATCCTCCCTGCTTGGTGCTGTCTGTGAGTCTTCTCTGATGCAAGAAAAAAGAGTAGTAGCCCTATGGCACATGACTCTTGAAAGGATTTAAACAAGTAAATAATTTCCTGTAGATAAATCAGTGTTTTTCAATGTGTGGGAGCTAGGATTTTCTTTTCCTAGTCAAGTCCTTAACAAAGGGAAAATGAAACAGCAGGAAACCTGGCTTCCCTCCAAGAGCAGGGCTATATAAAGTTCAATATATTTGCAACTTTGTTGCTATTCTTGAATGACTGCAGTTTTTCATATCTATTACTTTCCTTTAAAGAAATAACCTTTGCTTTACATCCTACTTAATTCTGTATAAAAAGTTCTGAATAACATATTATGTCAATTATTTTTAAAATAAATAAATCTAAGTTAATTTTAATAAGTAGATGAAAAGACAACTTGGTTTCCTTTTTTAATGCTTTGCCAATGACAAGAATTTTGAAAATTATTTTTGTTTACAGAAAGACTTAACATTGAATATAACTGCTTGAAATGTATTGCTTGCGGGTTCTGAAATCATTACAATTTTATTGACAATTGTGTAAAATGCACCTGTGCTGAAGGGTTAACAAATCATTATAGGCAAAATGACTGAAATAGCTATTCATTGTGATTGCAGGGAAGCATGGAAGGAATGGATTCTTCATCCTTGAAGAATCCATTTTGTGTATCTGTGGGACTACTGGGAGCACAGAAAGTGCCAAACCTGCTTTGTCCCTCTGCCTGGCAGTGCTTGGTAGCAGTGGATTCAGAGCACAGTTCCCAAAACCTCCCAGCAGGGAATTGTGTGATATCAGGTAGTTAGTTGGTGGCCTCTGAGACTTAGACTGTTCAGGACTTGGAAAAATCATACTGTAAAGCCACAGGGTGATTATCCATACGCACGTGCCTGCACTTTTTTATAGGAATCATGGAAAAGATAATAAACATATTTTTAATATATTACTCATCTCTAAATAGTATTTTTTCATATGTAGTTCCTCATTTAAATTGTCTTTTTGACAGCAATGGTGAGCCAAATGATGAGCAATGATATTGCCTTTGGTGTATATAATGGAATCTGTGGCATTGAAGTACATTCAGATGATTAAAATCTCATATTAATTCCATGGAAATATCTCAAGACTGTCACTTTCTCTATGTGAAAGTCTAAAATATGTGTTCATTGCAATTTGGTTATCCAGTCATCTGCTTGGGGTTGGGTTTGGCAGTGTGATTGAATTGCTCCTTGCAGCCCATAACCAGGGCTTGGAGCACCACTGGCAAGATGCTTTTGTGGCAATGGCTGAAAGAAACTTACCTAAGCTCAAACTCTTCCTGGTAAAGCATTGGAAGGTGTCAGAATCCATCTTCTTAGGACTGATGGAAGCATCTGGTGATGCTGTTTGGCTGCTTCCTTTTGTCTTCCCACGTGGGAGTTGTGCCCTTTCAGGAATCTAATCCCTGCTGTGCAGAAAGGCAGGAAAAGGAATTGCAAGGTTGTGTTATAAAGTGAGCCAGGCCATACAGCTGGACAAGATAACAGTGCTTGTGCTGGCAGCAATCAGCTCCCCTTAAAACATTTTTTAGTCTTGTAGAGAAGATAAAAAAACACTGATGAGTTTCTGAAGAGTTTGGTTTGTACAGCTGCAACAACTCTAACTGGTTTTGACTGTTGATTAGGCTGATTTTTTTCTCCAAATAGCCCCATATTATTTCACTCATTTCCTTTTCTCCATTTCCTTGACTAGTCATCTTAACAAATTCCTTGAATAATGTAACAAAGATTTTTATCTGGTGTGTTCCAGAAAGGATGTTTTCCTCTGCTATAGTTCTTAATAATGTTCTTGGACACTGTAATATTTGAACTTGTCCTCCTTGCAATAAACTATCAGAATAGTGGTTCATCCCACAAGAATATAAAGAGCAAAACCTTTTAATAATCTTTAGAATCTTACATAGATAGAAGTCTCAAAATTGATAGCGATGGATCAAGGGGTCCTGCTGGATTCTTGCTGCTTCTTGACAATGCTACTTTAAATGTCATAATCTCATTGCCATCTCAGAACTAAGTCTGATTAGCCAGTGATCTCCTATCTTTTTTAGCTTTTTTTCTTCTTTCTGCTTTAGCTACTTGTCTGTCTTGGTTTTAGGTTTGAAGACTTTGCCTGTGTTAGTTCTCCTCCCCCAAAAGTCTCCTAAATTAAGTGAGAGATATTTTGTCCACTGAGCCTCAGTTTATTGCTTTGACTCAGAAGTCGTATTTCTCACACTTCTGATTCTGACATGTTTCTCCCTGTGTACCTTCTGCATGGACTGTAAAAAAAAAAAAAAAGGAAATTCAGCCACTTTTCAAGACCTTTATAAAGCACTGATACAGCACTGAGGCAGAACCTGTCTTGAATGGAACAGCAGCTTAGGGGTCATGAATGTCTGACACTAATATCCTGTGGAATCTGGATATGTTTGTATCCTGAATTTCCCTTCCTAGGATTAGGGCTAGGGGTTAGTGGTAGAGGTTGGGGCCAGGGTTAGTTAGTGTTAGCATAAATATTTGGGTTAGGGATTAGGTTTAGAATTAGAGTTGAGTTAGTGTTAGGGTTGGGAGATAGCGGTTAGGGATTAGGTTTAAATTTAGGGTTAGGTTCAAGGTCAGGATCAGTGTTAGGATCAGAATCTGGGTTAGGATCTGGGTCTGGGTTTGAGTTGTGGTTATGGTCAGGGTGACTGTTGAGTTAGGATTTAGAGTTAGCATTTTGACTTCCTTTCCTTTAGCAGCAAAAGTTGTCATTTGCTTTAAATTCAGGTTGCTACAGGTTGTGGGGTCATCTCCACGCTGTAGGCAGTAAAAGAGTTCTTCTTCTGGGTAGCAAGGGCTGTGCTGTGTTTCTGTGTAATAGCATATCCTGTAGGCAAGTCTAAGGAATTTTACTTATAAATCCTTGTCCAGCTCAGATCAAGCAATGTTTGGGCATAAAGGTTGAGTAAAAGATGACAGTCAAGCATGTGTAAACAGTATGGTGGTCATGGTTTGGTATCCAGTGCTCATTTGGACTTATTAATACAAGATATTAAGAAAATTACTGCAAGAATCAACTCTTATGAATTTACTTCTTGAAAAAAAGAAGGGAGACCCCAGTGGTCCTGTTTGGTATGTCTGGCTTTTTTGTTCATTCTTGCCCCTTGGATTTTATCACTCCGCTTATGCAGATGTTGCAGAAAGTAGCAGTGTATATATCTGTGATCAAAATATCACTGAGGGATAATCTAAATGCTTTAAAACAAGTGGCAAATTACCTGCACTTCATTTGATATTGATTGCAAAAACATTAATCATGTTGAATTCTTTTGCTATTATACATTTGGATGTAAGAGATACTTCCATCTTAAGCACTGAACAGTTCTAAGGGTAAATAATCTAAATACATCCTGATTGTGTCTCAGAGCTCTGTACTCAAAACACAAGTATACAGCAAAGAAGGAAGAATGAGCTTTAATTTATTGGTTTTTAGCAGAACAGCAAAATTGTTTTTGCTGTCAGACTAAGCTGTTCATCCGCTCTGCTGATACACAGGCTGAGCACTGTTTTCCTTTCCTGCAGTCTGTTTTTATTGTAATGGGATGCACTTTCATGTAGATGACAGGAGAGAGGTGTTAAAATGTTATACATGACCGTGCAGCATGCTCGTATTTCCTCCTGTTAGCCAAGAACAACTAATTGGCAAAGCTGTTTTGGCAGAAGTTTCTTACTCAGAAGTAATTTCAAACAAAAGGAATGGAGTAACACAGCCCACTTACATCTCAGGGCACTTCTAGTGAATCAAGAACATCCCTTTATGCTCAGAATAATCATCTCTTTCCTGAAAAGCATGGGATTCTGAGGATGGTACCCAAGCTGCAATGTATATGCTTGCCCGCTGGGGAGCAAATCCCTGAGTGGCTCATTCCTAAACATCATGCTGGTTTATCTCTGAGTGGAATGAAGTATGGCTCTGCTGAAACATGAACATGCAAATGATACCAATCTCCAGTTCTCAGTGCAAGTGCATGAGAGGAAAGGCCTGTGCAGCAGTTTTCCCTGGGTCTTGCTGCTAGGTCTCTGCATTCGTTAAAAATGCTATCTTTTAACCATCACAAAGCAGAGCTGTTTTAAGAGCAAAAATTCTTCAGAGCTGTAGAAATTCAAACTTAAACCTGTTCTTTGACTGGCTAGCATATACCAGGCAGCACACTGGATCTGTGTGGACTGTGGATACCAGATCTATGTGCTTTCCATCCTGTCATACCTCTATTACTGCTGCTTGTGTTTGGAACACATTGTAACAGTACAGATCATCATCAGGTGACAGCCGGTATAAGCCATAGCTTGAAATTCTTGAAAAACTGAAGTGGGGTATCCCAAGGGAAGATATTTATGTCAGCAGTTGAAGCACTTCCAGCAGCAAACCACTATTAGAAGTGCGTGGGCCAAGTGTAGCTTTAGCTTTATTGCTTCATCCATAATCTCAAGGAGAAAGTGCAGTAGGCTCTCATGTGATTTCTGACTTGTTGCTCTGTTTTTCTTCTCAAGTTTTGAATAAAGCAGTTCTCAAACTTATCACCAACACTATTAAGCACATTTAATTTACAAATAGTGTCCAGACAACTTGTTTATTAGCAGTCAGACTCCAGTAAACTCAGCAACTAATTAATTTAATGCTTAACTTCAACAACAGCAATTTAAGCTCTTGGTTTATATGGGTGATACAGTTCGGGCAGGATGCAGGTCAATTAATGTAGACATGCCAATGGCTGTAAATGCTCTGACATAGCTAATTTAGATAATTCTGGCTGTTGCACTGCTGTAGGCATGCCTAAGCAATTATTATATCTTCTTTTGGCTCATGTACTTGCCAGTGTGAAGTGTCATTTAAACTAGTGATGCTGAAACAGACTTGGGTTATGGAGTTTTGTACATAAACTTTTTGACTCTTGACCCAAATTTGCTATGAATTTGTTGCTGAGGCATATATGTACACAGTGTAAGCATTGGGAAGTGGTGCCATGAATCACATGGCTCTTTACTGTGTTAGCCTTTTCTTACCACTTAGCAGCTGGAGAAGAAAGATAAACTTGGCATTTTGTGGCTACAATTGAAAAAAATATCGTGGATAAGCTGAAAACCCCCTAAATTCTCCTATTCTTCTGCTGTGTCTGAAGGTGCTTCCATACTTTATAGCTCGTTGGGGTTTCTAGTTGGCTGCTTGTTGTTTTCAGATTCTGAGAGAGCAAGTGAAGCAGAGCACAGGTGTGCCAATCTGTGTATTGTGAAGATGTTTCTCATTTTCTTTTGAGAGCATGTGTCCATGGATTTGGTTGGGTTTTCTTAGGGTAGTAATGGAAACCAGCAGGCATAAAAGTAGCTGTCTACACAGCTGCTGTCACCTCACATGCTTCAGGTATTGTCACCTCATCTCCTGGGACTTGAGTACAAGGGAGGGATCTAACCTCTTCATCAAGCTCTTACAGATTAGCCTTTGCAAATAACTAAAGAGAGATGTTAGCTCAAAGTCTCTCACTTAGGAAATTGAGATTATAAGGCGTGTTTGAACTCTGCATTCCCGGATGTATTGATCCTGTGGGATGTTCAGGGTGGACTTCCTGACACGTGGTACTGAGAAGAAACTGCAGGGAAGATGGAAGACCTTATAATGGGTTTCTTAGTACACTGGAGGAAAATAAGTGGCACAAAGAACTTTTTGGGGAAATAAATTTAATTTACTGCCAATCAGTAACAAAGCAGTAGAATAGCAAGAAATAAAACCAACACTTCAACCACTCCACCATGCATAAAACTGCCACTCCCTCTTCTTGCCAGGCTCAGCCTCTCTCCTGACCCAGTAGGCAGCACAGCAGGATGAGGAATGGGTGTTGTGGTCTTCTCACAACACTGCATCTCTGATGTTCCTTTCTCCCCATGCTGTTCCTCTACCTCAGAGCGAGATCCCTCTCACAGGAGACAGTCCCTCATGACTGAGGACCATTGAGGGAACCTGAAGGTGCACAAGTCCATGGGACCTCCTGAGAGAGCTGGTCAAGGAAGTGGCTAAGCCACTGTCCATCATATTTGAGAAGACATGTCAGTCTGATGAAGGTTCCATTGACTGGGAAAGGGGAAATATCCTATTAGTGCTGTGAGGGAGGCATTGCAGAGTGCACTCATTTTTTATAGATGCTATTGGATTTAAGTCAGGCAGAGATGTAATGAATATTTTAAATACAGGAAAAGCTTACCAGAAAATTCAGCAAAGAGATGCAGGGCCAAAAGAACCAGATTGAGATTATTCAGTCCTCATAGCAATATGTTTATTTTTGGAGATAAGTAAGCTGTCACTTAAGTTTTGGTTAGAAACATTCACTTTATTTGATAAACAAGTCATCATTCGTAGCCAAAAAAGCTCAAAAATACTTCTCTATGAAAACTAGAGTTTTCTGTAGAAAATTGAGATGCTTTATGAAAAGCAATTTCTTGTTGGTAAGACACCTATTTTGACTGAATTTTCATTAGGAAAAAAAAAATAGGATAACTTCCCTCATTGTCTTTGAGTCTGAATGTAAAAGGTGAAAACCTGAACGTTAGGAAAGCCAAAAAAAAGGCAAAAGGATGCAGAGGATGATGAAGGAAACTGAATGGAAGTAGGAAGGGTGTGTCAGGTTGAGAAAGAAGGAACTTTGATTTCTTCTGTATTTTGCCTCATTCTGACATATATTTCATTTTTAGAATAGAATATCTTCCGTATGATATGTATGATATGAAATACAAATTCAGCTCAATTCAGAAGAGAACAAGTCAAAATTTGCAATGGGAATGTTTTTCCTGTTTAAGTCTCCTGTTAGTTGCCTGCATTTATAGAAGAAACTTGAAGCACCCAAGTTGATTGCACGTTGTGACTGCAAGTAAATTGCTAACAGCCTGAGCAGTCCACGTGGAGACTACACGGTGAAAAAAAATGTCTTTGGACATAGATAATGGAAGTAAACTTGCTTTCATGAGCAATTATCCTGCTGATCAATTTCCTCTAGACACAGAAGCTTCATTTGGGAATCATATTCATGTCCAGATTGGCTTGTTTGTTTGTTTTGTCAGGAAAGGTTCATCTGTTCCTTACAGCTTTATAGGTAGTGTAAGGCAACAGATTTTTTTCAGCCTACACTGTGTCTCTGGGTGAAGAGAGTTTGTAATTTTTATGGTTGTTTATGTCGTCCTATTCCATGTCTATGTTAGGTTGTTCGGGTTTCAAAAACAAATTATATTTGCAGTGTTTTCTGTTTTCCATGGGAGTTGCCAGCTGCTAATGAATCTTGCCTCATAATGACTCATAATCAGTCAGAACTTGGTCTAACCATGACACTTCGAGGTGTGCAGTTTCCAAGAGCCCTGGAAAAGATCTATGGAGTGTTCCATACATATGTGTGTGTGCATATACATATATACACACATCCTTTTTAATTTTTTTTGTATATCTACTAACCTGCACTGGGTGAACTTGTGGTTAGAGAGGCTTGCTGAAATGGAAACTCACCTACATAACTGGTTCCTGGTGGAGCAACCTGCTCATGCTGGATACTGGTCTTGAATGAATGGTGAGAACAGTCCAAGAAGCACAATGAACTCTTCACCATTAGGTTTGCAGAGTTATAAAAGTTCTCTGAGCTTGCTGCATTTCACCTGATTGCCAGTGTAGTGCCCCAGCTAAACATGCTCTGCTGGGCTACTTGATATATTTAGTGCAAAGATGGCATCAGAAGAGTGGACCTTGGACCCAGATCTGAACAGGGCTTTTAAAGGAATTGAGAAATGAAGAATTGTAATTGGCATCTGTCATTTGGGTTATTTTTCCTGGCTTGCTAATGAGATGAAAGGCATTCAGAGTGCAGAATGGAAACAGACATTTTTGAAGTCAGTATCTTGGAGGTAATACTAGTTCTTTTCCCCAGAAGATGACATTTCTATTTTGTAGGCCACCAAGAGATGTGACAGTTCTTTTGGAGGCCTTCCTCCCAGGCAGAACTTCCAAGCAGTATTTAAAACTGAAAATACAAATGTATCTGTTTGTAATAAATACACTTTTCTCTCTCAAGCTGTAATGTTTTATTAATTATGGAGAAATAGTTTTATTCACCCATTTTCACACAAGAAACACCAATAAGTAGATGAAGTCTTTGAGAACTGCACAACATTGAAAGTTGGATGAGGCTTTTTTATGTTTTCCAGGTTATGAGAAATACCCACATTCAAACTGGGGAGCCAACCTCAGGCACGTTGAAGACTGGAGATTTTAAAGGGCTTCACGTTGGTTTATTGTTGCAGAGGAAATTCCATCAAAGTGGGATTTGGTGTGCTTTTTTATTGATGAGTCAGCAAAAGGAACTCCAGCCAAGAACTGCAATGGGAAAATGGGAAGGTATGTGATTAATGAAGTTTCCTGACTTTGATGAAGCAGAGGGAAGTGTCTCACAACAGAGGCACTGTCTCACACACCACCTCTGACACTACAGCAATATTTGCTGTACTCCTTGAGCTTCCCAGGAGCTGGGGGTTGATTTTAAAGCACATCACATCAATACTTAAAACCCGAAATTCAGAAGGCCAGAAGACCAGAGTGCTGGGGCTGGGTTAAGCCACTTTCCTCTCCTGCTACTGCTTTCTGGGAGGAGAGATGTCCCAATCTTTCTATATACCTATGTCTGTGGCCTTCCAATGGTTCATGTACTAAACATCTTGAAGACTGATGCTTTCTTGTAGTGAGAGGGCAAATAGCTATAAAATACCTTCACTTTCATAAAAAAATCTTCTTCCAGCTTTCTTCAGGTGCTTTATCTTGTCCTTAATTTACTGTTGACAGTGAAGGATATAGCAGTGTCATATTTTAATTATTTATTTATTTAACCTTCTGGCAAGCAGGCTGTGGTTATCTGGAATACATTTTCCCCTATGACAGCCACTTTTAATTTATTTGAGTGAGTGATCTCTCCTTTCTGATGCTTTTGCTGTTTGATAAATATGATGTTGTGTGATTGAGGAGGCAATGTAATTAGCCATGGTAGAGCCAGAATCACCGGATTTTTTTTTAGCTTCAGCTCTTCCATTTTGGGCCTATGCATCTCTCTACTCAAGTGCTAAGTCTTGCCTGGTTGGTTTTTTTGTTGTTTTTTTGGTTTGTTTTTTTTAACAGATCTCAGGATTGCAAAATGCTGGAATGTCACAAAAATATTTAAATATTTTTTCTATATATTTCTGTAGTACAACAGCCTACCTTGTATTACAGGACAGGAGAAAACCCCAATTTTTAATCATTCTATTTCAGAAAGTTCGACCAATAAAGTTTGAAAGAAAAGATGTGTTATTCTATTCAGTGCTTTACAGCTGGAAGAGTAAAATAGACAGAATTCCTGAACACAAGTTTTTAGTTGGATAGGAATAAGGGTGTAATTACCTTTACCTTGATAATCTCCTGACTGGATGTCTCACACTTCAGGCTACAACACTGTTCTGGTCCTGACAGAAAGTTACCCACAGCGACTGCTCAGAAACTTGCCTCTGCCATGGGGATGCACAAGTGCACTTTGTGATGAGTGTATAATAAAAACAAGAAACTTTTTAGGACAAGAACATTTTAGGGTCTGATTAATCTGGGTAAAGATTGAACTAAGGGGAAAATGTTGAAGGGGATTAATCCATTTCAGTAAATATGCAAGACAATATTGCTGAAGCTAATGAAGACAGCTTTATATTTAGGGAGATCAGGATTCAGAGTACCTTTTGTGACTTATTAGGCAGAGAAAATTATTACTGCCCATTAAAAAATTGAATTTCACACAAAATGGAAAATCTGATTAGTGCACATCAGAGTGGCTAGCTTCTAAAATTATAAAATTAATGAATATATGAAATATTTAATTTCATACATAAATATCTTTTAATAGAAATTAATGACTGCATGTGATAAAAGTCATTTATTGCACATAGAGGAACAAATGTTAAATATGAGATGAAATAAAAATGTGAGCATTTTCATTGCTTGTATGTAAGTGATTTCTTTCTCTGTTGAAGATTTTTTGTTACTGTATAAACAACATAGATCAAACTCAGCAATAAGATAAACTCTCGCTATATTTTCAGTGTCTCTCATATGGTAATAAAAGAAGTCCTTGTTCATGGAGAGGATCACCTGTAAGTGCACTTGATCTCAGATATCATTGGGAGCGCATGAAGTTAATGAAATAAAATATATGCTTGAGAGTTTAAAAAACTCTAACTTGTGCTTCCATCATAATGAATTTTCAGGCTATTGGACTATGAGAATAAGCACATCATCTGCAGCTTCTGCAACTGTCCCACATAAACAGCACTCTCATATGTTGATTTTTGATGCACTGATCCTCTCATCTGGCAAACACATATTTGATAGGCCAGGATCTGAGTTGAGTTTATCTTTCAGCCAACTCCTGTGACTTGCACTGGATTTACTGGCTTCGTTATGTGCATCACCTCATCTCCCAGTCTTCCTCTACCTTGTGGAAACTTCCTCTGTGTCCATGCATCCAGGCCATTCATTCACTGTCCTAATCTTTTCAAGCTGCAGCTTCTGCTGACAGCTGTTTTCTCCTCCTGGTTTGAGCTTCTGGTGCACCTGCTTGACGGCAGAGCATGGCAAACTAAGAAAGCCCTAGTTTCAGAATAAACATTACTTAACAACAATATAAGCATCAGTGTGTTATCAGGATTCTTCTCATAGCAAAGTCAAAACACGGCACTGTTCTAAGAAAATCAACTCCATTCTGGCTGAAAAGGTGTCTAGGTGAAAGTTCCCAGCTTGCAGCCTGAGGCTTCAGCAAATCCAGCTAGTTGTGGTAATCAATTAAAGTGAAGCAAATAGCATATTAAATCCCACGGTATTGAAACTCTGTGCAACTCATTCTATTTAAAACATACTTATTTAAGCTGAACAACTGATATCTCTCAACAGTAGATGGAAATGTGCAGGAATAAGGTAGTATTCTTTTAAATAGTTTAAACCAGGCAATGCTAGTTTATGTGTTCTGTCAATGTTGAGAGGCATTGGTAGGAATGGCATGTCCAGCTGTATTTAATTAGCCATGTTATTTGGAATTCATCTGTGCTAGTGTCATCCTTTATTGTGTCTAACAAAACAACTGGAGGTGGAAATAGATACAGTGATCTAACAAAAAGAGAATTACTGGCTGAAGCTACTTGGCATTCAAGGAAATAGCTGAATTTTGGGAGGAACAGGATTACAAGATGTCTGATTGCTCAGGGAAAATGGATTTCTGGGGTGTCAATCCTCTTCATCAGTAGACAACAGAGAAAGGCTTTGAACGCTGTTAGTAATTAATAATGGAAGTGCTAAGAAAGGGTGATTGGGGTGGCAAAAATTGGTAATTAACAGCTACTTTTAAGCTTGAGGGTAAAAACCACTTAAATTGTAGACAGTACTTGCCCAATGCTCTGCTGCCCAAAGCCTTGGAGGTCCCCTTTATAAAGAAATCCATAAAAATAAATAGTTTCTGGCTGTCTTTTACTTAAGAAATCTAAAAAACCACTGCTGATTTAGATGGTATTCAAGTAATTTTCCAGGTTCATCATTAGCCTCTGCAATCTAGAATAGATAAATTATTTGCCTTATTGACTGATGGCAATCATATCCTGGAACTTACTTAATTAGAGTCTCTCTGAAAATGTCATAACATACTTCCAGTCACTGTCTTCAGAGGACAGCTATGGCTGTACTTAGGAGGTGTCATTTGAGGTGCTGCATAAAGTCCTTTTTTGAGTGAGAGACACACCAAGTATCACAGAATGCTAATAACCTCTGTTAAAATTATGATGTATAATTGAAAGCTAGCAGAAAAAACACCCTGAGAAGCACCAAAAAAATTTTTGCAAGTTCTAGGCATAAAGCAAATGAGACCAAAATCTCATTTTTCCAAGGTTTGGTTGTGTTCTGTGGTAATTCCACTTTCAAAGGCAACTTGAACAAGTCATTTAAGCAAACTTTTTGACATGATCTCAATGTAAAACCTCAGCTGTGAGGTTTTTTTCCTGAGAATTATTGTCCTGATATATAACTTAAGAGGATTACATCCTATACAAAAAAGCTGTCAAGGCAGAGAGTTGTTTTGTTTCCACAATCTGTTTAGTTGAGGCTGAGGTCAGAACCCTTGGATGGCAGATTTTCCCGTAGGAAGTACCTTGAAATGATTCTCATCCATGCTTAAAGCAATCAGTGTTTGAAATGGGTGATCATACTGAAAGTCCTATGAATATTGCTTTCCAAACTTCTTGCCTACTCACAGCATCTCTGAACTTCAAGCCAGTTCTTCAAGCCAGAAATTCAACAAGTTCTGAGGCTAATTTTCAAGGAAAAGTTTTCCCACTCTCTGTTTATGAATTGCTAGTCTGAATCCTTAATGCAGTGAAGGGACAACATGGATGGATTATTGCCTCCTGGCAGGGATGGGGAGATCTGGGGATAATCCCTGCAAAATTGTCATCCAGTTCTTTCAAGAGGTGATTCTTTACAGAGAGTGATGATATGAGACCTGTTTTGCCACACTGATAAAATGGAAATGAAACCTGTTACCCCTCTACAGAAGTATCACGGTTTCCTGAAAGAAATGTTATCAAAATTTACAATTAAATGTCACATTACTACAAATGGTGGAATGGTATATTGAGGCAATCAAGAAATTTATGCTGTATTATTGGAAAAAATGCAATAACACAATATAGTGCAAACAATATAATACAATATAATACAAACTTCTTATTAGTCTGTATAAATTTATTGTGAGCAGTGCTTTTATAGAATATTATTTCAGGTTCTAAAGTAAATGTTACGCTGAAACTTAAGGGGTTTATTATAAATAATGTGAGGAAGAGGATTTGATTAAGCCTGGAGTGAAGTGAGACAGGAAATGGCTTTCCCACCTGGAGTGCATGTCTGCAGGAGGGAACCAGCAACTGCCAAAACTCTGTGGAAGATCTCTCCCTGGAGTGCCAGAAGCTCAGCTATTAGCATGGTTACCCACTTGCCTTGCAGGAGACTTGATTTCAAACCATGTTTTGACAGGCTTGTCAGATGGAAAAAGACCAGAGATGGCAGAAGCTAGCTTTCAAACCTCAGTTTTTCCTTTTTTTCCCCTCTTTTTTTTGTTTGTTTGTTTGTTATGTTTTTTCAAGGGGTGAAACACCAAGACACCTTACCTCCTCTTTCCCTCCTTTTTCATCCATTCATAGCTCTGTTCTGTTTAAGTGAACTAATTCTTTAGGGAGGGGATTTATTTTAAACTACATTTACATCAGCAACTGGGCTATAAACCTGCTTGTTTAAACATGGCATTGAGTGAATCAAGAACACACTGACAGGGTCAGTGAGTGAGGATATGGCCATGCTGATCTTCCTGATGATATAATGCAACCATGACCACTGGGCAGAGAATGTAATTGATGTCTGGCCTTAAAATCTGAGGGATTTTAATCACAAAGCTGATCTTAGAGTATTAAGTAATTGAGAAAAGAATGATAGAGCTTCTGCTATTAAAGGACTCAACATAGATCTGCCTGTTTAACTGCTTTAGGAAGTGTGCAGACATACAAAACTAGAAATCCATGTGGTTTCAGGTTGTTCAATTCACTGGATACTGGTTTGGGACTTAGAATTTGAATCTCAGAGACACTGAGAGGACTCAAAAGTACTGATAAATGCAGCAAGGATCCCCAGTACAGTAAGTGTCTCTGGGGTGATGCAAGCTTTTCAAAAGAGGTTGTTTTATAAGAGATACCATTGCTGACATGTAAAAATAACTGCAAAAGGCACACAGGAATAAACAAGGCTCTGACTACTGCTACTGACCATGGAAATGCAAACCCACTGGCCTTCAGGAGATGGATTTCATCCCTTTCTTTGACCTCAGGTTTGTCTGATTTCATCTGAGATGACTTTCAGAGCAGGACATCTGAAAGGACTGTCCCAGAAGTATTGGAAAGGTTTGTACTTGCACAGTGGTTTGTATTACAGGGATAAAGCTATGCATAGCATTATGGTTTCATGTCAGCTAAAAGTCCTCTGATCTAATGCCATTCTTCTCTCTGAATCTGGAAATTATGATCTTTGTCATGTCTTGTTAGAGAGCATGAAATTGTATTTGCAGATACTTATGCACAGTATAATATCTCTCTGCTAGTGAAATGTAATGCAATACAGATTCCCTCTCACACTCTCCCTTTACTTTGAAATGGACTCAGCAAAGGTTCAAGAGCAAAAAGAATCTCAGGCCATTTCACTTGCAGTTGTCTGCTTCTTAAACTTGGAAAACAACAGCCATGCATGGTTTTATTAAGACCCTGTAGCTACCATCTATGAGAGGCATTTCCTGTATGTATGCCTAATCAAGTCCAACATGTAAAATAAAGCTCAGTGAGGGATGATCAAATTCACCTCTTCCTTGCAACCAGCTGCCCTGCAGTGCACCCCAAATATGAGAATGTCAACTACCACAAAAGAGAAGTACTGTGTAAATGGCATGAGGCTGAGGTGGGGGAAGTTTATGTTGGATATCAGGAAAAAGGTTTCCACCTAAAGAGGTAAAAGACAAGCTTTGTGCCTTAATGGGTTTAGACCACACTTTTTGTGTCTACAGTCAGAGTGAAGAGAAACCCAAATTTTATTTCACTTTTATTATTTGGGCCTGTTTGCAGTTATTTGTCTCTTCCTTTTTTACAATCACATATCATAGCACAAGTATGGTGGCATTCACTTCCTTCTACTTCCCTGATTCAGGACTTCCTTCACTGCAGGCTTTAGAGCCTTGCTGTGTGTACAGACACACTTACATTACAGATAAATAGCACCATGCATTTCTAGATTTACATAGTAGCCATAATGACCTCATGCCAGAGTAGGTCCTAGAATTTCCATGTGAGATTCAACTACAATTTAGAGATGGCTTTTGCTCTCTCTCCCTTCCTACTTCAAAGAGATGTGTCTCCACAAAGAATGAACAATCCTTTGAAGTATCTTGTTGAATTCTCAAGTATGTTACACTTCTGAAGAAGAAGGAAGGACATTGAAAAAGGTCACAGCAAAATAATACAATCTATCACAGAATCATCAACCTTATCAGAAACTTGCAAATCTTACTTTGGTGCTTTAACATTTGCTCCAAAATTAGCAAATAATGCTTCGATATTGAGCCCCTCAACATTCAGTCTGTGTCTGAATTGTTCAGAAATTCATTGTTCAATATTTAGGTTCCTTGCTTTGTAGTTTGTTGTTTTTCTTTTCTCCAAGAGGAAGATCTAAAGCATCCTTCTTTTTCAAAGGTAAAAATCTTCACACAATACATGGAAAGAATGGAAATTGAAGCCCTTTGCTCAATTGTTAAATATGTAGAATTAATAAAATATGAAGTGTTTGCTTGCCTGAGCCTCACATAATTACTGCCTATGTTGTTTCCCTTATGGCAGCTGCTTAGAGGATTTAAATTTGTTTTTATTAGAAATTGTGGCATTAGTTATCAATTATGTCAGGTATCAGGGGTTTGGGTTGGAGTTCATGCTTTGGGAGTTGCAATGACATTTTAATTCATTATGCATGTCTGAGTTTCTGTTTGACTGTCACATAGCAAAAGTGTCATATTAAGCACTGAAAGCAATATGGGCATTGGAGCTTCTCCTAAGCCTGGGTTGCCCTGTCCCCCCAGTCTCTTGCAGACCCAGGTATGTTTTTTTCTTGCAGATGATATGTGATAATTTGTGCAAGAAATAAAGACATTTACTTTAGGACTGTCTCAACTCCACATTCTCAAAATAACTTTGGAAAACAACCTGTATCTATCTCATTTATGTTGGTCTAAATCAAGAGATGTGATATTAAAACAGCTGAAATCAGAATCCGGCCCTTGGCATGGGGAAAAATGTTATGGCTTTCTCAGGAGTTTTGTAAGTTGTTACAGAGACTGTCCTTCAGAGCATAACTTGACCTTTTTCCTTGAGAAATGTTTATGCAGCATATGACTTATATACGAAATTATAGCTACAACGAAATTGTGCACAGAGCTATTCATTTGGTTGAATGCCTGGTAGACAACAATAAATCTAGCTGACATTATGAGACCCTGATAATAGTCCCTGTTGATGGGTTGCAACAAAAAGGTTTACAGGCTTCTTCATTAGTAAAAAGTCACTTAACAAATAAAGCTAAGCAAACTTGATACTCGATTTTGTTTGGCTCAGATGTTGGTACTGTGTGCTGCCCAATGTGTCTATTCATTAAAAAGGGAGAGAAAACAGGGTTCAAAGCCCATTTTACAAGCCAATGCTTACTGCTGTGGGAGTATCTGTGAGCAAAACAACTTTTTCTGAAAGGGTCTGTTGGTTCATTTCTTTCATCAGTGAGAATAGCAACTGTACAGTTCATTTGCACGAGAAGTTTCACGTTTTAAGACTCTACTGAAAACACATTATACTTCTCTGTAGAATGGCTCTGGATGTTGATTGTGTCTGTTGTCTTGAGGAATGAAGTTATTTTCCAGGATGGGCATAAACTCGGTGTACAGATTTGCTCAGACCCACACAATATGGAGGAGTATTTGTGTAATAATTTCCACAGCTGGGACTTTTTATATTTGCTTCAGTTTTTCATTGCAGTTCTCTGTTTTGCTCAGCCGATGCTGTGAAGCAGCTGGGGCATTAGAGATGTTACAGGAATTAATTTGTTTTTCCCTTTTTATCTTTTCTCCAGTTGTCCTCCCTTTGCCCCACCTTTATATAAGTGCTTGTGCAATGATTTCATTTAGTGAATATCCTGCAGATTGGCAACTGCTGCTTTCATCAAGTAAAACTCTGTAGTACTTTGGTTTGTGAAAGCATCTGCCATCACTTGATATCAGAACTTAACTCCTTCTGTCAGGGAGCTATGAAGAAGCAAACCTTCTCATGCCTAGGAGTGCAAAAAGAACTAGAATTGCCACAGCAAATGGCTTGGAGTCTGCATCCTTGGATCGAGCCCAAAGCCATCTGGACGCAGTCCTGAGCAAGTTCTAAATTTGTGTGGCTCTATATGGTCATGCTTGAGCAGGGGGGTTGGACAAGAGGACCTCCAGAGGTCTGTTCCAGTCTTAATCACTGAGATTTTGTGATAACCTACCTCTGGATCAGAATGGAGAAGGATTGGGGATCACTGTTGGAATTACAGTTAGGAGAGAGAGGAAGAAAATATTGGATATATTTATAAAAATATATATATATTCATATACTCAGGTTTAGTTAAATCTATACACACTTCTTTTCTTCTTTTTTTATTCATAGCATCATAGAATCACCAATATCCCACACTGAGATAAGTGAGAAAAATAGTTTAGCAGCATCTTACCCTGCTCCTGGGTTTAAATATCTGAATGGTTATTTTGTCAGTGAACTCAGTGATATTAGATGACTAAGTGCAACTTAGGAAGTCTGAAACCTGAAGAGTTTTGGATTTACATTTGAAGGTGTAGGTTCTAGAATTTTTGAAATGATGCTTCTTCAAATACATGTCCTACCTTCAACCGACAAGAAGTTTTTTAACCTAGTAATTACTACAAAGACAGCTAAAAGCATTACAGGAAAAAATCCCGGATATTCTTTTCTATTCTCTGTGGACTGATAAGACAATAAGGGGCGATGCCTTCATTTCAGCATCTCTTTTGTTGTTGGCAACACTGTATACAGCACTGACTGGAAAATGAACACTTCAGGAGTCAAAATGGATGGTGTCACTCCAAAATGTTTGGTGGTTTGAAATTTTGTTACATTTGGTTTTATTCCTCCAGAAAGAAAATGGACAGGTGGTCACAAAAGTAATTGTTTGAGCTGCCATCTAAATTTGTGTGGAATAAAAGTTGGGCATCAGTTGCATCAGCTTTTTGTTTTCTGTCTAGAAGAATACATTTAAAAATATTCACTGCTGTGGGGAAAGAAACATACCTAGTTGGTCCTTATTGCAGTTTTTCACATTTCTGTCCAACTAAGGCAAAGTAATCACAGTAAATCACAGATTGCAGTGTTACTTTGATATCTTTGAGTCTTCTTCGGGAGCACTCAGAGTCAAATGCCAAGCCCAGCCTTGACTGACACAATATGCTGACTGGCGATGTCATAGAGTCTCATTGCATTTGTTGGATTTGCTCTGATGCAAGTGAAGATACCTGAGACTAAAAATAAAAACATGGCTCTGCTGTAGCCTCCAGCCTTCTCAGTTTGCTTCAGTGAGACACAAAATGTGAAGTTTTTAGTTGCAGAAGGTCAGACCAGGTCCCCCCCGTTACTCTCTTAGCATGATAACATGGCATGGCATGTTGCCACATCACAAAGTGAGATGCCTGCCTTTTTCTGTCACAAGCCTTATGAGAGCCCTATGAAGTGAATTTTCTGTATCTATCCCTCTCCATCTTTTATTCTTTGGAAACATTGTCTCCTTCAGCAAAGCAATGGATTTTAGATGAAAATATCTGATAGGACTGTGGATGTATGATAATACACCTTATATAAGTGTGTATGAATGCATGAGTACATACATTGAATTTATGTACTGTCGTTTAAAGTAGCTTAATGTTTCCTGGTCTGCATTTTTCTCTGATTTATCAGGGCTACAGACTGCAGTGTGCTAGAGGCTGTAGAGTGATGGATATGTAAAGGTGACCAAGCTGCTCCTTTCTTCTTTTTACATCTTAGCATGATTTCCTTAGATAAACTCTGAAATGAAAGGAGGTGTCTTGTCAATGGATAATTCTGTACTTAGCTGAGGCCCAGACAGCTCTGTTAACAAGTAAGGGGAAGTGTTATAAAAATAAGCCAAGGAAAAGAAAGCTTCACTAAAGTGGCTTGGTTGGTTGAGGTTTTAAAGAGATCTGGAGTTACTGGGAATTACTTAGGTACTGCTAGTGATGGGTGTAGGGGCACAGCATCTGTTCCATCCTCACAGTCCCAGCCCCCCCTGTGCCTCATGCCTGCTGGGTTTTGTAATGCTCAAACCTGTCAAGGTGATCTGCTGCTTCTGCCCTTTGAGGAAGCTGAATATTTAGTTCAACACTTCCACTGAACCTGACTACCAGCTCTGTGTCAGTGCAGGACACCTTTTTAATCAATCTGGTTTTCTCAGTGAGAAGCATTCCCTATTAAGTTTACAGGATGACAAGAAAAACAGATTTATTACCAAAGTTAATGTTGTAATTTCCGTGGAGTAAAAGCACTATGGCTAATGCTATGATGAGGTATCACTCATAGCATTACTAATTATAACTGCTGCAAATTTATAAATAGCTGAAAAATATCATTAAGCATGTGAATCATTAAAAGCTAGCTTAATTGTGTCTTGTCTTGTTATGAAAGACAGCTCTTTGACTAATACTTAAAACTCCTTATCCACGAAAAACATCAGGATTTCATTACATAAATATTTCAGTACTGATGCAGTGTAGATACTGTGGTTCCTTCCTCTCCTTCCTCTGCTCTACAAACATGAGCTTTGTTTTTATACATTAATGTACAGATTAGCTTCTGTTTCACACAGGCTCTCTGAAATCTTTCAATGCCTCAGCTCCCAGCAGTATCCATTGCCTAATTTTATTTCATTCACATGAGAGGCTGTGAATGTGGCTTGCAAACACCCTTCCAATGTGTGTCTTGATCTCAGTGGGATTTCAAAAAGAGGCATAGATGCAAATGTGATACCAAGATTGTAATTTGCCTGACTGCTGTTCGAGGTTACTTTAAAATTTGCCCATGGGCTTTGGGATTTATTCAGTGTATGTCCTGCATTGTTCATGAGCTCCTCAGAGCCAGCCAGGAAGTAGATTGCCTGATCATTTACACTGCAAGTACAAAAGGAAATTTTAGATCTTTTCTGTGTACAGCAGGAGCTATTTGGTGATAAGCAGGGTCCAGTAAAGAGTTTGGTTTAAGGTTGTAGTTAATATCTGAATTTTTTTATGAATTTTGTTCCTTTTTTCCTCTTGTCCCTTCTTTTTTTTAATCTTTCAAACTCTTTATTATCTTTAAATATACTTTCCAATGGCTTCTAGTCTTTCAATATCTGCTTTGAGATTAGGATATGTCCTTATTATGATTATTCTTCATTAAAAAAAGCCAAAAAGGTATGTGAAGGACAGGCTGGGTCTGCAGTTACACACTCTGAATTGACTGTGAATGCTGATTCACAGTTACAATGTATTTCTTGAAATGCACTTGTCTCAATGTCAACTGAGGCATTTCCACCAAGACTGCGATTAAATCCAGCCACCATTGAAACTTTTGGTCAATACATTTTAGAATAATGAAGCAAAAGCTGCTCTGCTGTCTTGGAGCTGCTGTCATGGAGGCTGAGCAGTCCCTTTAGCTGAGACCCTTCCTTAAAATGACTTCTGCCACCTAAACCTGAGCAAGTCAGTGAGAAGATTCATGGTGATTTAAATAGGAGGCATGAAAGGTCTCTCCTACAAATCAGCTTTACAGTTCCCCTATTTATGAACTTCCCACCTTGTATTGCCCTTGTGGTAAACAGACTCTTAAAAGAATCTGATGTTGGCAAATAAATTACATAAAGACACTAGCTGATGGCATATTCCAGTCTGTTCTTTAAGCCTGGAAACACCACACTTTATGTAGTTTATTTGAAAACTTCAGAATGTTTTAAGATTCAGTGTCTTCTCTAGCTAAGTAATGATACTCATGATTCTGAATATTCATTAGTGGTGGCATCTTCCGTGGTGTCACTGTCAGGAATTGAAGATGGGAAAAAAGAAGAAAACCAGACAGGTTTTTTGTATGGACATTGCATCCCAAACACAGAGAGCTTTGAATAAAATGTGCCCTGTGGTCTGGGAAGAGAGAAAGGCTTCACACAGCTAAAATTTGTATATTTGCACAAATGCCTGTATCATAAAGCATGAAGAAATGGAACTCAAGGTTTCAAAAATATTATGCTAAATGATCACTTAGCATCTTTTTTCAAAGACTTAATCTTTAAATGCAACCATTGTTTTTAAGAAATGAGAATGATTATGTAATGCATAGATTCAATTCACAGTAACTTAATTGGTAACCATCTTTCATATATATTGTGCCTGATAAGAAGTGCTGACAGATTTTTTGCTTTACTTGCTACAATATAGTTGTAATTTTGCAATTTATACATATTTGAATTTTGATTTTTTTTTTTAAGTGACTGTAATCGGTATTTTTAAAATAATTCCTATGGAAAAAAGAGAAAATATCTCCGGCAGGGGATTTGGTATCAATACGTAAACTGGACAAAGCCTTTGACTGTAACCTGAAGATTTTGGTCTTCTTCCTAACAAAGCTTTTAGTGCTGCTGACTTTAGTAGCAGAACTTCCTGTCCCCCTTCTTCTCCCCCAGCCTGATGGTTTTTCATGTAAGCACAGCAGAATAGGCTCTGAGAAACTGCAAGCCAAAGAAATACTCCCAGTCAAAGAAATAGAGTTGAGCATGCCACACCCCCAGCCTCTCTGGGAAGGAAAGGATTTCAGGGCTTGGCAGTCATATGAGTGTCCAGGCTTTGTGCCTATTTTGAAAGATTATCTGTTCTTCTAGCAGTTTGGATTTTGCTACAGATGCTCTTTGAAAGTAAAAAAATGGGAGAAGCATGCTTTAGAAAGCCCCAAGTATCTTTTCAAAGCATGTACAAGAATTTGGAACTCGAGGGTCTGAAAGCATTGCATGCATAGCAAAAAGAAATGTAACTGGCTAACTGTAAGCATTATTTTTTAGATATTGATATAGCAGAGTAAGCAGGCATGATGCTTAAGCACATGAAAATTTAGGTTTTTAAGAAAAAGCTTTGAAATTAATTTGCACACTTAAGTCTTCAATTTTTCAATTTAAAAATATGATTGAATTCACAGTACTTGTGATCTGATCCAGAATATAGAATTTAAGCCTCAAAGACTGCTATATCTTCAAAGAGCCTTAGAACCCAAAATTTCCACATCCTACCTCTAAGATCCAAGCTTTTGTTATTCTCAAAATTGCTAGGTCTGAAACAACTGTATCCTTTCTTCTTTCTCATATGTATTCTCATTGATGGCACAGAAGAATTGAAAGGCCTCTAAAGAAGTTGCTTGTGTGGGTTGCTGCACTCCTTTTCCAGGCTGATGAATCTAATCCTTAAGTTGCTCCTGCTGCTAAAGCCTTTGCTCATCTTGTCACCATCTTGACCCCTCTTTGCATTGCTTGTGTCCTTTAGGAAAGATTAGAACTCTGTGCAGTGCTGCAGATTCAGATGCTGCACACATTTATGCCATAATCTGCTTTTTGCTCCTTTCCTAACAGTTCCAAACTTCTTTTTGGCCCTCTGAGTGTAGCTGAACACTAGATTTACATTTTCATGCAGTTAGCTGTTTTTACCTTATGACTCCTTCCTAAGTGGTACCAGTCAGCTCAGAACTTCGTACACTTATATCAGGATTGTTTTTTCTTGTTTCACCTTACACTGAATGCTATCTGCAATTTCAGTGCCCTGACACTCAGTGTCATTCCCCCACTCATTCATTCCTCAGTACATAATTTGATTTACAGGTTACTGGCTGTACTTATCAGAAATGGATGTTGATTGCAGAGTGCATTCCTTAAGTACAGGCTGTGTACCTCTAGATGGAGTTGGGAGCTTTCATCTGTGTCAGGCTTAAAAGTGCAGCTGAGTTGTTTTGCTTCTCATAGTTCTGGATATGATGCTTCCTAGGAGGATCTGGACACTGAGTGATCTGAGCAGATCTTCTTTTGCCTTTCATTTCTTCTACTCCTTTTTTAATGACCTTTCATAAGCACTGAATTTGTGGAGAGAATATGGATTAAATTTGGAAAAGGCAGGGTAGGTGTTCCAACACGTTACTCTGGACCTCAGATTTGTATGTAACTTAAAGAGGATTAGAGCTCTGAATTAGAGCTGCCCTTAGGGGTTTGCCACAGTCATGCATTTCCAGCTTAATTTGCATTCTCATGTTTCTTTGCTTCTTGCTATCTCAAATTGCAAATTGCAGTAGATGGGCTGAAACTTTCGTGGTGGGTGTGTCTATAGTGTCACAACAGTAACTTTCCTTACCAAATTATTTTTAAGAAGTTTCAAATTACATTTTTATTTTAAAAATATCTAGTTGGAGGCCTGTCAGTAGTGGTGTCCCCCAGAGCTCAATACTAGGCACAGTGTTGTTTAACTTATTAATCAAATACTTGGATAAAGGGGAAGATTCCTCCTCAGCAAGCTCACTGATGACACAAAGCTGGAAGGAGGGACTGATTCCCCACAGGGATGTGCAGCCCTTCAGCAGGATCTCAGCAGCCATCAGCAGGGTGGAGAGATTGGCAAAGAACAGTCTAAAACTCAGCAAAGGTAAGTGCAGGGCATTGTTCCTAGTGAAGAGCAATCCCAGGCACCAGCACAGGCTGGAACTGACCTACTGGAAGGCAACTCTGTGGAGAAGGACCTGGGGGTCCTGGTGGAAAACAGGCTGTTGTCATTTTTTGCCTTTGGTTGTCTAAAAAATGATGGAATTTTTTGCATGAATTTTCATAATTTGCTACATTTCCACAAGGAATAATATTCCCTGTGCTGATTCAAGCAACAGCGTCTAGATACAATTATGCTAATTTCCTCTGGGATTACAGGCATCCTCAAAACATGTGGATTTAGCACATTTATTTAAAGCTGTCAATAAAATAATTCCTGTCAGTGGAAAAAAAATACTTGACATTCATCTGTGTTTGTCTTCCCTATTTCTGTCAGTGTATTCCTTTCTCAGTCCTGTGTCTTTACAAAGAAAATTTGTTTAGGTGAACACACTTTCCTTTCATAGCCAAGACCTGTAGTAACATTAAGACTTCCACAATTAAATTAATTTAGGGAATAGACCTAATTCAAGGAATTAATCTAAAAGTACTGATGAAGCTGCCTATCTAAGGATCACTTTAATAGGAAGACCTGTGTGCTCTGACCTGTGGGTGACAAGGGTAAAGTAGCATCTCAGAATACTTGCATTGTCAGAAATATCTTTGCTGTTTTATATTGAGCCAAAAGCAGAAGTCAGATGCTCTTCTTGATCAAGACACTTAATCCAAGATGTGTTGGCTTGTAGGCAGAAAACAGAACTCAGGAAGTCATTCTTCTTCTTCTTCAGAGAATTGCTTCTAACCAGCTTTTTGTGTCTTGCTTTTACTATTATAAATTGTCCACACACCATTTTTGAATATTATTTAGCTGCAATTCATTGAAAAGATGTGTCTGTACACATATAAGTACATATAAAGGCAGAAGGCAAAGAGAAGGTCTGGTGAGACACGTGATATTTTTCTCTGTATTGCTCTGCTTTCTAGCCCTCTCACCAGCTTTGCTGTCCTCTGGATGCATCCAGGGACCTTCACACCCTGCTGAAACTCTGCAGCCTAGAAATGCACTCAGGGTGAGGCTGTCTCAGCACTGAGTGCAGTGGGATAATCACTCTTTTGATGGGCTGCTTGTGCTGGGTTTGATGCACTCCAGGACGGGGTTTGCCTTTTTGGCTGCTGCTGCACCCATTGCTGGCTCACTCTGAGCTGCTGCCAACCAATATTCCCAAATTGCCTCCTGCAGGCTCCTCTCCAGCCACTCCTCTCCCCATTTACACTTCTGCCTGCCCTTGCTTTGTCCTGGATACAGAACCTGGCACCTGGACTTGCTAAATTTCATGCCATTAACCATGCCAGTACAAGAAGGCTCAATTTTGCTTTACTTTAGGTGGTCAGGAGATCTAATGAGTCTTTAGGTTTGGGGTTTTGGCATTGTGGGTTTCTTTTGGAATTTTTTAAAATATTTTTTTTCTAAAAAAGCCACATTGTTTCAGGTTCTTTTACCAGCCCAAATATTCCCACAGGTGCCTCAGGCAAAAAGCTGGCAGCACATAGTAATCACCAGTTTTATACCAGCCACTGCAAACAGCTTGAAATTGCTTATTCCAAGCCAGCCACACTACAGGGAGGCAGGAGAGAGGAGCAGAAAGCAGCCAGACATCTTTTGGCAACTGGACCTCAGCACTGGCCACATTGGAGACATGAGCAAGGCTGGTTTTTAGCATGTTCTTACTGCCTGTCCCCAGCCAAGGGCAGATATCTGCCAAGCCATTGAGAGCAAGAGCAGCCAGTAGCTCGTCCCATTTCCCTTTTCCCTGTGGAGATGACAAAGGCAAGCTGCCAGGTTGGTGCTGTGACATGGTGACTCCTGTAGCACTGCAGATACCAGGATCAAAGATCCTGAATATGTCAGTGGTGTCCTACCTAAGTCCAGGCCTGGTGTATGGTCTGGAAATCTAAGACATGCAGAGCATCAGTAGAAATTCTTTTGTGACATTGTAGGAAAGGGCAGAATGGGATTTTCTAATCCAAAAACATTCCCTGGAAAACCAGACAAAGTATGCATCAGTAAACTAATGAGCACAATAAATATTTATAGACTAATAAGCAAAAGCTTTCTATATCATGAGCACGTTACAAAAAAAAAACATAGGTTCCTTAACAGCGTCTATTAAGAAAATAAGATTAATTTTTGGATTAGCAAACAGAGGAAAAGTGTTATACACCAAATTTACTGAAGTCTTATTAATGACCTAGAAGAAAAATCTGTCAGAATCTAGTGAAGTTAATGAAGTTTGAGAATGATGCAAAATTACTTCACAACCCTCTTACTTCCACAGATACCAGAAGCCCAGGAGGCTGCCTGTTAGCTCTCTGTGCCAATATCTCCACAGACCCCTGGGCTTTGGTTACTGAGCTGCTCAGCTGATGAATCAGCACTTTTCATGCCTTGTGTGTGAGAGTTGTCCTCACACATGCCCTTATTCACACATCCTTACCCAGTGACAGCAAACTGAAAAAAGATCAGTGCTCTGCTTGCAGGAACACAGTCTATGAAATTCATTAAGTTCTGGTGTTGCTGTTGCTCCTGCAAGTGTTTTGACATAGAGCAGTGTTTGCACTCTAAGATAGTCTTGGCTAGCCCAGTTTGAAGCTAGAATGGATTGAGGAGCTCTTGTCCTGCAGCATTGGATGCTTTGAGCCTTCAGCTGCTCTTGCTGTGAGAAGTGCTCAGCTCTGGGCAGTCCCAAAAGGTACCAGGCTGCAAAGTCTGTCTCATTTCTGAGCTGTTAAATTTAAGTTTCTGCCACCATTAGTCAGCTTGTATTTGAACTGTGTTATCAAAATTATTACTATAAAGAGCAAAGCATGTGGGAGAGTTTGTTATTGCAGTTTTGTGCTGAGTGTGTGTTGGGTTTTGTTTTCTTCAAACAAAAGTTAGAATTTATAGTGCTCCTACAGATGGTCACTGTAGAAAGGCCTCTCTTTCCTCACTCATGCCTGCCCCTCTCTCCATACATGTGATTTTTAAGATATATAATGGTCTTCCACATATTAGTTTCCCTTCTTTGATTTTAGCATGAATTCTTCTAACCTTTGAGCATTTGTGTTAGTCCTTATGTTGACAACAGTGAAAATTGTATTTCTTCCTACTGATACATACATATTTATTCAGATTTTTTCTTCCTGCAATATACTTTATTAAAAAAAAAAAAGGAAAAGAAAGTTCATCAGAAGTAAAGGGTTTTCTTAAATTGTTTCCTGAAATTAAAATTGAAAAAAAACTGTTTAGAAAGGTGAAAACGTTTTATTTTGATCTTTGTGGAACAAAACCTTCTAATCTATTTTGAAATAACAAATTTCAGTAATTTCTTGACTTCATATTTATAAAACAATATAAAGAAAAGCCTAAAAAATGAAATTAAATATACTGACTTTTCAACACTAAGTACATTACTTGATAGACTTTTCAGTTAACAGAATATATACATGAAAACTGTTTATTCTGTTAACTGAAGAAAAGGCATTTCAAAATTGGGAAACTTAGCTGAAGACATGGACACCACATGGTTTTAATGAATAGACAAAAACCATGTTGTGGCATCAGGAGATTTCACCAAGTGCTTCATCATTCTGAAGCTAAAAGCTGATGGCTATTTAATAATGAATTTGCCAGTGCAAAACAGTTCATTTTGTGTCTCACAATTAGTTGTCCATCTTCTATAAGCATGTCAGTTTTAGGAACTAGAAAGTTTTAGGCACTTAGATTGCTTCTGTGAACTGACAGTCTGTGCCCAACAGGTGCTTTCAGAGGGGCTGCCACAGAGTAATGAAATCATAGTTCCTTCAGCTGTTAATGAAATAGGGAAAAATCCAACACATTTTTACAGACTCAGGTATATTGATATTTTTTTAAAATGTTCATCTTCCTCTGTCTTTTGTGAAACATTTATTCCTCCAGTCTCATACAAACCATGAAGAGAAATGCACATGGGAAAGCTTCCCTTGGATCCATGAAGAGGACACCACGTCTGCCAAAATCTGACACACAAATTGACCTTGTGACTTTGCTTGTTGACACAGCAGGGAGAACATCAGCTTGCTTCTCTAGCTAAAAACAATACTTAGAAAAGGAATCATCCTGGCTTTTGAAAGACATCACTGACAAAAGTCACAAAAATCTCAGCATATGCATAATCCTGGAACATGGATGACATGTAATATTCTTTGTCTTCATCTTGAATGGAAATATATATTTGTGTGTAATTTCTATTTAAGAATGGTGTGCTGTGGAGGGTGGGAGACCTGAAGACCAAAGAGTTATACTAAAACAACAACAACAATGACAACAACAACAACAACAGCAACAAATGCTATAACAACTAACAAATACTAGTATCTTGGTGTATTCAAAGGTGTCTTGTACTTAGAGCTGTAGTAAACAAGCATCTTTACAGCATCTAAAGCTGACAATTCAGAAATCACTGTCTGGAAAATTGTTATTCTGTTCAGAACTGCATGAAAATTTGTTCATTTTTCAGATAACAATACGAAGCTTAAAAAACGAGAAAGAAGAATTTCTTTAAAAACACAATGAAAGGAGAAAGAAAGGCTCATGGTCTGCTGGACTACAAAATGCAAGCAACAACTGCCTATATTCAAAAGCTTGGTCTGTGTCATGTTTTCTATAGCCATGACACTGGTTCTTCAGAATGTTTTCACTACAATGGAATATACCTTTTATTTTTTAATCAAGCTGAAAACACCAGAAAACTAGCAAAAAAACCCATAGCAGCAGAAAGCTGTTTTACATTGTCATAGTAACAGAAATTTAACAGTAACCATATTTGCCAGAAATTTGTGAAACATTGCTCTGGGCAAATTTACATTGAACAAATTTCTAATTTCTTGTATAATTATGAAATAATGCCATTCAAATATCATGAATAATGCAATTCTCATTCATATTCACTAAAGACTTAACTTTTAATAATTCTCATCAGTCTGGACAGTTTGCTTTTTGGGGCAGACAAGCAGGAATTAATCTGAGAATTTTTTGAAGTGTTTTATCTTCTGGAATTCAGGGAAAGGGAAAATAATGAGTCTGTGTTATCATGGAAGTGAGTAGCACAGGCTTAGACAATAGAGTACATAATTCATAACCACAGTCTTTTATTTAGGATGAAATGTTTCTGTCTGAAACAAAGACAACAACAAATGCTTTTAGCCATGAAAAAGTCAGAGAGCTTGCATAAAGAGCCCTCTTGGTCCAATTTTCCACTAAAGAATCAGAATAAAATTCTAGTTCAAAGAAATCCAGTGACTGATTGTTAAATAGGATTAGGATTGGGATTAGTGCTGTAAACTCAATTTCTATCTATAACATAGAAAGGCAGTTCTGATCAAGTCAGGGCTATCTAGCTATTCCAATCCTGCTGTTCACTGTCATGTTATCACTCCCCTATCAGATGATTTTTTTCTGCCTTTAGGGGCCTCTTCTTCTAGTGAGAACGTTTCATTTCCTCCTGCTAACTGAATTCTAATTTCTAGATAGCAATTTGTGTAGGACAGACAAAGGTCTAAGACAGGATTCTGCCAAACAGAGACACTTCAAGGGTTTTTGTGCCCATTTTCTGGATGCATCGCATGGATTCAAGTGTTGCATCACATTCCATATTTAAGGAAACTCAAACACTTTCTTCCTCAGGAATAAGAGTGCTGAGCTTTTCTGGGTGCAAGAAAAGGAGAAAAGGAAGTAAGGGAGTATCAGATTTAGCTAGTGCATGATCTGTCAGTAGAGGAGTTATGGAAAAACATGAAGGAGTTATGGAAAAACATGAACACTTTCTTTCCACTGACACATTAAACTTAGGGTGAGATTGCAAAGGGCTGAATTTCTTGTCTTGAAGATGGAACTGAGTCAGGTGCCCATGGGACACGTGCAAAGAGTGTGGAAACCACACCTTACCCAAGAGAGGTTACAAGCTCAGAGGCACAGCCATCCCTGGGGTAACTGGTGTGACAGAGGCACAGTGGTTGATATACAAAGAGATGAAGTGCACTGGGAAATCCTGAAAAATCTTAGACGAGAGGTAAAACAATCAGGAATATCAAGAAATGGTATTGTGCATGAATGAACCTGAGAAATGTTGTTGTCTTCACCTGTTTTCCTGGGTGTAAGTTTATCCACAGATATTAAAAAATAAATATTAAAATTATTTCCACATCTACATACCTACCCACTACAGTGGGAACAGCTGGACATCAAGAATTTTCCCAAGAAATCTCTGGATCTACTTACATGTTAAAAATATTTTTATTTCTTATCTGCAACTTCTATTAATTTTCCTTGTCTACATTTCTTTTATAGAAAATCAATGGGCCTCAGCACATTACAAACATTGTAGCAGTTTTCCTTTAAACTTGCAATATATTTCTTAATCATCCTTTCTATTAATAATCCTTGTACACATACAGTTATTCAATATTTAAAACAAAAACTGTAAATGCAATGTAGTGCCTTACTTCAGCTTACAACTTGTACAAAACCAAAGTTGTTTTTTTTTAAATCATTCAGCTCTTTTAGATTCCTTAAAAAGTACCAATTATTAAAGACAATTATTTTAACCTTTATTACGGCTCAAGTATTATCTTTCTTTATGCTGAACTTTGGAAGACCAAATCTGTAAAATAAAACTCTATTTTGTTTTCCTTTTCTGTTCTTCAGCATTTATAAATGGAAGAAAGATACCCCCTTTATGGTAACAAAAAACCTCCCAAAACTTTAAACTGAAAGCCAAAACTTTATCAGCATTTTTATTATCTAAACACATCTACTCCATGTGTTTTAAGTGTATGATCTGGAGAAAGATGATTTCTTACCTTTAGGAACTAGAGAGGAAGAAAAGCTAGTTAGCTCTTCCCTAATTTTCAAGAGCTGTTATCTTTATGTGACTGCTATCCAAATTTTGTCCTAGCAACCAGATGCTTATGAATCTGTACATCAAACGTCCCTCCAAAAGACTTCTGCTTTAGATATGGATAATTTTAGACTCTGACCTTTGAAGCTTTTGAAATAAATCATCACCTAGTGCCTAAAAGGGACACTTTAGGAGAAGAGCTCTTTATCCAGAAGGGTACATCTCCTTTTTCTCTTTATCCTAGTAAATCACTACATGTCCCCATCCCTGACATTTAATTGCAGCTAAAGCAGGTGGAGAAGGGGTGTGTGTGGGGAGGCAGGAGGTGTTTCCATTGCAATAAATGGCTATGCTTCTTTTTCTACACTTAGTGCTTTGAAAAACAAGGAAGCCTAATTGCCTCTGAAAGAAGTGCTTTAAGTTATTTTTAAGCTAAATTTAAATATATTTGTTGAAATGTGTCACTCTGATGATCTGATTCCCTCTTCAGATTTCACACAGGTAGGATATTTGTTGGGTTTTTTTTTTCATGCTTTGTTACTATTTTAAAGGGAAAGAAAGCAGTTTTCAGCATATTTCTTTTTCTTCTGCAATATTTGAAGAATATATTTTTGTGGCAGGTGAATATAACCTGTGTCCCAGCCCTGATTGAACCTAACCTTCCAAAATCCAGAACTGGCTATAATTACATTGGATCTTCTGACATATGTGAATTACAGTACAAATGGGTTAAGTTTAATTAGCCTGACATCCCTAAGATGTAACATGTGTCACTGGCCTTGTGACATCTATGATAATTAGTAGACAGAAACTCACTTATTTTTCTGTCTCAGTGCTCATGTAATAGTGTTGGATTGTTACTGCTTAAAGAGAAGGAATTGACAAGTGGTAAAATATACAGGGTGGCAAAAATTGTAACCATATTAATCACAGAATGATCCAGGATGGAAGGAACATCTGGTCCCACATCCCTGCTCAGGTAGGGCCAGTTGGGCAGGATTGTGTCTAGACTGCTTTTGAATATCATAGAGGATGGAGATTTCACAGCATCTCTGCTCAACCTGTGCCAGTTCTTGGTCACCCTCACGGTAAAAAGGTGTTTCCTGGCATTCAGGACAAATGAATGAGACTCATTCATTTGCAAGAGACTCTCCTGTGTTCTATGTTGTGCCATTGCTTCTGTCCAGCACTGAGAAAAGCCCAACTTCACAGTGTTTACACCCTCCTGTCATATATTTTCACACATTGATAAAGCCCCCTCCAAGGCATTCCCTTCTCCAAGCTGAGTTGTCCCAGGTCTCTCAGCCTTTCCTCATATGAGAGGTGCTCCAGTCTCTTCACCATCTTTGCACAGCTCCACTGGACTGTCTCCAGAATATCCCTGTCTCTGTTGTACTGGCCATCCCAGAACTGGCCACTGTACTTTTGGTGTGGCCTTAAGAGTGGGGGAAGTAAAAATCGTATTGTACAGGGGAAGGAAAACATAATTTCTGAGCTTTTAATGCCTAAATTAAAAGGAGGGATTAAAAGGAGGGCTCTCTCCACTTTTCAAGTTTCTATTTAAAACCAAGGAACTGCTTTTTAAAATTTATTTGCCTTTTAACGAGTGCAAGAGAGGTGTTCCTTTTTTTCCCAGTGAAGACAACTTTTTTCATCACACTCCTTCCTAAGATCCATGCCAAAAGAAAAAAATCTTGTTCCTTAAAAATAACTTTTTTGAGAAGATGAAACACATCCTTTTTCCAAGACATTGAGGTGCCAACAACTTCTGCAAGCCGACCTCTATGCTCACATAAATCTGCCCTGTGCTCCTGATGTCAGGAGAACAAAAGTGGCCCATGTCAAGTTTTTATTGCTGGAATCTGCATGACTGATGTCCAAATTCACTTGGAAAAAAAAAACAGAGACAAAGAGCACAGCAGAGAGTGAGGATATTCAGCTCTGCTGGCTGTGCTGACACGGGGAATGTGCTTCCAATGATTGTCCCAAAATCGTTGGCATTTCAGAGCTACCTTTTCTGGCTTGACTGGCACAGTTGAAGGAATCAATACTTTTGGTACTGATAACTTTTCAAAACCAAACAATTTAGCCACTGAATTTCTGCATAGTGACGAGATTTGTGGCACCTCATCTCTTTATCAGTAGCAGTGCTTCAAAATACAGTCTTTGCACAGGTATGTTCCCAGTCCTCATCTTCCCTCCTTCTCTTCTTCAGGTCATTCAGTAAATTTCCAGACACTTGAGTCTGACCCCAAATCTGTACTCATCAGTGGATCATGTAACACCTGAAAGTATGCTTTATTCCTCAAAGAATACCGCTAAGGAGGGAGAAAATTGAAATTCCTGTTTTCCAGCTTAACCTGACCTGTAGCAGCAAACTGCAGAAGCAATCACTTCTGAGAGGGTTAATTTTGTTTGATTTGCAGCTAAGCCACAGAGAAAATAAAGCATTTCCATAACATACCATGTGCTTGTGAGTATCAGTGAGTTGGGGCATTTTCCCTTGTTCCCTCTTCTTGAGCTAATGTCATTTGTTGAAGATACAACATGCTCCATGGAAAATAAGATGAAAATATTTTCCAGCAAAGAAACTTTATTTCCAGGTAAGTTTCTCTAGGAGTTTTTATTAGCTCCAAGTGTTCACTGTGAAGTCATGGCAGAGCAAGTCAACTTTACTAATCATCACTTCACAGCAGATTGTAGCGCTTCAGTTTTGTAACTGAAATGGCAGCTAAAAAGAACACCTGAACAATGGTATAGATAAACATTCTCAAGGATAATTCCCTATAATTCCCTTCAATTTATGCCTCCTCTAATGAACACCCAGAACAAAAAAAATAAGCTCTTATATTCTCCACCTCTTGACTTTCCAGCATCCACACACCCTACAAAATAACATGTTAGCAAATCAACTATTTGTCTTCACATTAAAAAAAAAAAGCTTTTCTTTATGATTTCTTTCAGAGTCTTTTGAATTCAGGGTGCATTTAGACTAAGTTTTTAAAGCTTTGTTTCCACAATAAAATTAAAATTATGCTTGATTTAAAAACCAAATAAAAATAAATATCATTTGCAAGAAATCACCTGACATCCAGGTTTTGGACTTTAAGGTGGTGTGGCAGGGAGAAATAACCTTTTTGCTTGAAACACATCCAAATTGCCAAAACCTCTTAAGATGTATCACTAGGTCAGGAAAGGAAGAGATTCTCTCATTTGGAAGAGACTCTCCACAAACATAGAAATTTAAGCTACAAAGCACAGTTTGCTTGTCTGTTTTTTTTATTTGGCCACCAAACAAGAAAGAAAATGAAGAAAAAACCCCAAAACACTGTTCACTGAGCCTGTCTCTGCATTTCTGAACTTCCAGCTTCCCTTCATGGCCCCAATACATTTAACACAGCATCCTGTCTCCTGCATGGGCTGTGGGTCAGCTGCAGAATGTGAATGGTAGATGTGTTTGTCTTTTTTCCCCAAGGTCAAGAATAAGAGGTAGTTTCAAAGGCAGGTTTACAATGCTATTGTCCTTTGTGAAAAACAGAGCCATTTAATCTCCCTAACAGTGACTCTAATTAAGGATGCAAATATTCAATTAATTTGGAAAACACAATGGGCTTCACAATTGAGTGAAATAATATGAATGAAGTAATTGGCCTGGGACCACAATTTATCTTTATACTCTCTCCATTTCACAAAGGCATTACTTTGCTAAGAGTTATGTTTTATTCACACACTTGAGTACCAAAGCCCTGGGGAACTGGGATATTTAATTACATCACAGCAGCACACACAATGGTTACGACTCACGGGATACATTTTCTATATTCCCAACCCTGTCAGCACACAACCCCCTGCTTTGCTGTCCTGGGAAAGAGGTATATGGAAGGAAATGGCTCTGAGGAATGTGTATTTATGAAGTGCTTAGAAGCTTGTGTCTCAAAACAATCTTTGTGCCTGAGCCAGACTGGTAAATTATCATTACTCTGAAAATCCTTTGTAGTAAATAAATTACACAATGTGCCAGGATGGAGAGAAGTAAAACAAGGAGGAACAATTTACTGGTGGGAAGATGCACAGCACCATGCAACAGGCCCAGACCTATTGACTGGGAGTGAGGAGATCTTAATTTGTGCTCTGTTATGTTGTATGAGCTGTTGGATGAATCTCCTATACATCTTCCAACTCTGCAGTCCCTTGGTGATTGTTGGAGCAATTCCCCTTCCCTCCCTAGCTCATTGATGGTAATGACAGCCTTTCTACTCCTCATCTGGATCTTGCTCTGGCTCACAGTGGAGACAACTAATTCCAGGTGTAACACGAAAAAAAACACCCAACGACCAGAACAGCTCCTTAACTCACCCCTACTCTGGCCACTAGCACAGGGAAAGGCCTGGCAAAATTGTCTCTCTCATGGGAAAGGAGGTTTGTATGGGACTAGTATTTTTTGAGGGTTTTTTTCCCAAAAAATATACAGGCACCTTCAACTGGAATACCAGGATAAACTCTCAGAGTAGCCATCTCACTGCTCACTGATAAGAGCTAAATAGAATGTCTTGTCTCACAGCAGCTGCTCAAGCGAGGTGGTATCTTTTCCCAAATAAAGGGAATATCTCAGGAGTTCTCAGTCAAAAATCTGGCTATAGTGCTCAGGAAGAGGCACATTCAAATGATTGGTAAGTGCTAAATATCAAGTTCCAGGGCATCTATCACTACCTTAATGCCCTTTCACCTCCAGTGCACTGTGAAGTCTTTATAAATTATAACATTGTATGAACTCTGTCAGGTGATGCATCCCCTCATTTTCTCTTAACTCCAAGGCACAGATTCAGTATTCCAGACTCAGCATCAGAAATCAGAGATTGGATGTGAGTCACCAGTGTGTGCTCACAGCCCAGAAAGCCAAAGGAGTCCTGGGCTGCATCCAGAGCAGCATGGCCAGCAGGGCCAGGGAGGGGATTCTGCCCCTCTGCTCTGCTCTGCTCTGGTGAGACCCCACCTGGAACCCTGCATCAGCTCTGGGGTCCCAGCACAGGAAGGACATGGAGCTGTTGGAGCGAGTCCAGAGGAGGCCAAGATGATGAGAGGGATGGAGCACCTCTCCTGTGAGGAAAGGCTGAGAGAATTGGGGTTGTTCAGCCTGAAAAAGAGACCTGACATGATTGCAGCCCTCCAGTACCTGAAGGGAGCTGACAAGAAAGATGGATTTTGTGTGCAGATATTTACTTTGTTCGTTTTTCTCAAAACCATCTTAGCAGCAGAACTAAATTCAACTTTGATAAAACCTGTCAAAGGATTAGGGTTGTAACCTGTAACCTTATCAGAGCAGCACTCTCTTATTTTATGTCTTAAGGCTGATGTAGGCATTGAAATACTTACGCTGCATTTCCTTATATTTTTTCCAACATATTTTTCATAACTTCCCTTGCCCCCTGAAAACTCCTAGCAAAATTGTAGCCAGATGCTTGGCACTCTTGCAAAAGCAAGAAACTGTGTACTCAAAAAAAGTTGAGGCAAAATCAATTTCAATAACAAACCATATTTCATTTTCAAGCTCCTGAGGTGCTATTAAAAGAAGGAGCAGAACAAATAGGCAAGGAAACATGAAAGATATGTTGACAGAGTTCTAGGAAGCATTCAGCAGGAAATTTGAAGTTAAACTGATGCTCACATTATGCCTTTTGTAATGGCATCCATTAAGGATTCCCTGGGCAGGATTTTACTTCTTCCTGAAAGCTAAAGATTACTATAATTTTAATTTAATATGTGTTCTCTCTGGTTGTAATGTCTATTTAGAATGCAAAAAGTCTTACATAGTTACTGCCCTTTCAGTTTAGCATTGCATCAAACATTTGAACAAATAACACAAAAAAAAAATTTCTTAAATAATATTAGGCTTGCAGTATCAGGCTGTTACAAGTTGAAAACATCAGAACTTATTTCACTCCCATTATGTACTGGAGGATAATGACAATGCCCAGAAAGCCTGTCCAGTTCCTGCAGAGACAGAATCATCTCAGGACGTGGCAGGACCGAGGAAATTTTTTGGTTTGGGTCAATTGGAATTGCATTTGAGGTAACACTTCTCTCTTCATTTACCAGCCTAAGACAGCTGCCCAGCTACATAAGGCCACACAAATTCTCTCCTTATCTGAAGCAGTGGAAGCTGCAAAGGACACTTCTCTGACAAAAATTTTCAGAAGTTCTGTTTGCTGTTTTTATTTTGGCATTGAGTTTTTACAATAAACCTCAACTTTCTGTTGGAGGGTGTGGTTAATTACACCTCACAATCTTCTAAGCTTTAGGAGAAAGGAAGGTCAGTGGACACAAGTTGTTATTTCAGATATTCTAAACTGGGATAGAAAGGCAGCTCTGGTTATTTAATAATTTCTGTCTCTGAACATGGCTTTTCTCCTCTGTAATTGCTTGTTTATTTTTAGTATCAATAATTCTATAGCAACAAGCAGTCTGTACTCCATATACAAATCAGGAATACTTTAAAATGCAAACATCAGCATTTTAACAAGCTAAACAAGGGACAGCATGCTAATTCTGTATAGGATTTTCAAGTGAGCTATCCTCAAAGGACCATATAATCATTAAAACAAAGAGGTTTGAAAAGTGAGATTAATATTGCACTTCAGCATGTCAGAGAAAATTCTATCATGGCTTTATATATTTTTGCTAGCTCAAATAATCTTGCTCATTTTCCTATGAGTTTAACAACTTGGCTCTAACTTGTTATTTGTTGTGGATATTAGGTACTTTGATAATCACTTGATTTTGCTTTTAAGCTTTGGAGGAAGGGGGAGCTCCAGGTGAAGTATAATAACTGTCAGAAAGCTTAAAGGAGAAAAAAAGAGACAAGAATAGCATCACTGGTAAATCTTTAAATATAAGAATACCACCTTTTTTAACTGAAAGATTAGTGGATTTCACAATTTCACCTATCATAAATACCAGACATATTTGTGTATTTGGGTGGGACAATGAAAAACACCTGGGGAATTAGATACTAAAATACCATTTAAAAAGAACAAAACAAAAAACAAAACAACCCTCCCCCCCCACCCCAAACAAAATAAAAAATAAAAAAAAACAACCAAATTTGGGGTTTTTTTAAAACCCTGTCTCTCAAGCTTAAAAATAAATTTTTCTATTTGGCTTTCCTCCAGCTAGGTCCTGCAAAATATTGTGTATGGGACATCATAACTAAATCATACAAAGGAAAAAAAAGCCCCCAAAACTAAGATCATTTATATCTTTGAAAGGCTTAAAGGTGACAGTTCTCCATCTCCAGTTTGCAGTGAACTGCAATCACCAAAATGCAGCTAATCCAGTGGAATTTCTATCTTTTGTATTCCAGAATTTCTGGATTTTCCAGCAGCCTCTTCAAGCTAGAAAGTCCCAAGCAGTTCAGCCTCCATATATATAGTGGTAACAGAGTACAAATGTTTCACTTGGAAAACAAACATATGGTTAGTATTATTTCAATAGATGTTGCCTGAGAGATAAATTAAAAAGCTTGAATTTTTCAAAATTACTATGCCTGAGAAATTAATTTATGCAGAGATAATTAATTTTTGATAAGACACCCTCAAGAATTTATTTGCCTGATTGACTGGTTGGCAACATTTTTCAGACCCATGTGGAGAAATTCCTGTGATCAGACATCCAGCAAAGGAAAAGGGTAGCTGTTGGACAGCTCCTTAGATGGTATATTCAGTAATCTTTTGTGAACTTTTCATGAGCTGTCACCATTCTGAAATCAAAGAAGATATCTAGGGCTATTTGCAGAATGTCAAGTGTTCAGTTTTAAATCTGACTGTTGCATTTGGAAAGAAACCAGGTGATGACTATGCAGGCAAAGAAGGTACTGAGTACTCAAGTTCCTGAGCCATCACTTGGGAAAAGTCCACTGATATTTTTAAATTTTGAGCAAGAACAACATTCAGCACAACCACAGGCCATTTACCAAAGGGAAAAATATTAAAAATGCCATATTATCCATAATTCTCCCAGCTGAGTTTCATTAAAAAAAGATACCCATTGAAAAGGGATTCTGAAAAGGGCAGTCATAGCTCAAAAATTTAACTTAATATGGCTCAGTTTGCTGCCACTGTCTTTGGCAGTGGGGGACATGAGGTTAATTCTTATTAAATCTTCCAAAATACATTGCCAGGTCTCAGAGAAGCTACGGATGCTATAGGCTTGCTGCTTGTTTGAAATTAACCTTTAACTCTCCTTGTCTTCCTTAATATATATATATCTTTTGGAGCTACATGAAAAAGTAAAGAACCAGCAAATTTTCTTTACACACTCAAGTTTTGACCATCCCAGTCCTGTTGCCATTTGCTCTGCCATCTAAACTTATTATTCTTTGAAATTTCAATATCTGTATGCTGCTTTACTATTTCCTGTGCCTTGTATTCTTCTCTTTTCACCTCCTGTGGCGTATCTGTCTCCCTGCTGCATCTCTTTTCTGCTAGTCTTTCCTGAGTGTCTTTGCTGAAGTTATATATATATATATATATATATAGCCTAAGATAAAAGAGAGCCCATTTTCAATGAGGACAAGTTTTTAGCTTGTTAGAAGCAACAGGAGATAAGCTGTTTTTACCTAGGGACACACTGACCACATGGTGTTGTGGCAACCATGAGCCAAGTGGCTGATTTGGGGTGAAGTGGAAGAGAACCAGCTCAGAAGAGGGAGGATGAAGCAGGTTTGCCTGCCATTTATTTGCAGCACTGTCTTCTGCTTGCACACCTCTGGGTGAGTGAGGAGTTTGCCTCCTCAGCTGAAAGCACATCTATTTCTGTACACTTTTATCAGAGCTGGCAGCTTGTCATGCCAGTGCATCCTTCTGTTGCAGTGCATTGCACAGCACAACACAGCAGTGGGATGAGATGAAATGTCAGAGCCACATCAGATTTATTTAGAGTTATATGTGCCTGTGTCCAGCAGGGGAAAAACACTGTTAGATCACAGAGCCATTTCATTTCAGGTGGTACATGTGGTGAGAAGTCACTTTTTTGCCAAGCTCAGCTACTCCTATCATAATGGGAAGCTCATCTTTGTCGTTTACCTCTTCAGTGCCACAAAATCAACATGAAACAATCAGATAATTTTAAACCTGTCCATCATTTTGTCACCTGCAACATGGAAGTTGCATAATGAATGCATGGATTGATCCAGACAGCAAATAAAATGAGATCTCAGTGTTCACAGCATTTTTATTAGGGATTTGCAAGAAGCTGAAGTGACATTTTTATTAATAAATTGTGCCATTGACATCATCTGGGTAGATTGCAGGAACACCAGAATGAATGAGGATTACACAGTCTAGCATGTAAGTCTGGTCTCAGAGAACCTATTCTTTGTTTCTCATTCAGCTGGTGACCTGCCCTGGGCTCTAGAAGAGGCAAGTCAATTTTCTGAGAGGGAGATTCAGTTGCAAATGAAATTTTCTGAGTATTTTTAAATGGCATTTTTAGTCCATTAGAGAACCACAAACCCATTTCTTGATAAGGATTAAATTTTCTTATTTTCAACACAATGATATTTTCATGGGATTTTAATGTTTCCCTTGGGATTTTTTAATTTCTTCTCTTTTGATTTCGAACAGAAGCAAAACTGTATTTTTCCAAGTACTTCTATTTTCCAGCTATTGAGACTGCGAAGGAAGTTTTGCTTTTTATAACTCCACATGAGGACCAAGCATCAAGCCCTTCTTCCAAACATTGTAATTCTTTAGAAGACCACAGCACCCAATATTAAGAGCGGGGATGAGTGAGGACAATACATTTTCTAGGACAGTTGGACATGTGCCCTCATTCTCATCAATGGCTATAAAAGCAGAAAACCAAATTGCATCACTTATCAACTGTAAAGGTCCATTGAGGACACACCTACATGGCCTGGTTCATGAAGTTCCAGCAGTTTTATATTTGCTTAGTTTTCATTTTCCAGGAGACAGCAGGATAAGGGATGTGCTCCATCCTCTCTTTATAACTGTGGGAGTTTTTTGGCCTTCTGGGTTATACCTTATCTAAAGATACCAGATTGTGTAAGAAGAAAAAACATTAGTATTGTAACATAACTCACTAATAGTATCACATTCTTCAGAGCTGACATTACAGGGGGGCTCAAGTTACAGACAGACCCAAAGAAGACGAAATGGAAATGGAAATGGAAATGGAAATGGAAATGGAAATGGAAACGGAAATGGAAATGGCTTCACTGGGCCCCACAGATATTTTTTATACTTGCTTGTGCTATCTTGAGAAACATGGATGTTTCACCTTTAACAAACACTTCCTTTTCTTCAGAGGTAGTGGTTGAAAGGTCTTTTTCTGCAGACATTTCTTCTTGACTCTGTGAAGGGAAATGATAGTTACTGTAGAATAGCCAAAACCCATATAAAAAGGATTAGACAAAAGTGTGTCTAAAAGTAAAAATATTCAGAAAAATCAAACTACAGGATAGCCGAATTCCAGCACTTTAGAGTGCCTTAAATTCTAACATTTATTAGCTTTTCAACTTTGCAACCATTTTGGTTATAGATAAATAGATTGTTCCATTTTCCGCTTCTCTTTCAATTTTAGGTAAAAATAGCCAGCTCACTCCTTCTAAGCTTAAGATATAAAGATTTCACATTTTAATCTCTTTGCCATAGACTGTCTCTGATCATCACATAAATGCTCCAAGGCATCTTGTGCAGGTGTATTTATATATGGGTCCTATTCTGAACTGAATTGAGTGCTTTGAAGATTATAAACTTGGGAAGCTCACCCGGGACATAATTGCATAGATTTCTTTATAAAAAGTGTTATGAAGCAAAGCAAGCTTGTATATAAAAGAGAAAAAAAAGTCACTCCCCTCATTCTCTTTTCTTACAGATGTAAACTGCATGCCTTTCCATTATTTTCTCTTCAAGAGAAAACGTATTTATGACAGCATTCAATTTTCTGTCATTTCTGCAGTCCTTATAAATGAGAAGCATGCAAGAATGTAATTTAATAGGGGGTGCATTTGTCCACAAATTCTTAATTATATCAATAATGAGAGGATTCTTGTTGATCATGTTCTGTAAATATGCAAGTGTGAAATTTTACTGACTTAAATACAGTATTGGTAGATATAAAAAAATTGATGTTGCTGTGCTTAAATGTTCACCAACAAAAATATTTTTTGAAGTTGGGTTTGTGAAATTTTTACTTGTATCATGCTCATTGCTCACATAGCCACATAATTAAGAAATTTCATATGAAACCCCATAGCAGAAGTGATTAATCAACTGACTGTTTGGAAGTGGTTCACCACCTGAATAATTTCAATAACTGGTTTACAATCCAAACTCCAAAGATATTCAAACATCTTTGAATATTATGATGATAATTAATATATAAAATATTGGAAAACAAAATTTGTCCAAAATCATATTTATTGGTAACTTTTGCTTTCCTCAGCTCACAGTATGTAAATGGAATTTATTACCTGCTCTGAAATCAGAGTAGAAAGGTAATAATTGCATGTTTATTTGCCTTCATTCAGCTCCCTTGTTCTTTTCAGTAAAATGTTTCTCTCTTAATACTTTCAAAGCAACATAAGGAAGTTAGTTGCAATTCCATTAGGTCCTTTTAAGTCATAGCATATCAAATAAATAGATATTAAATTCTCAGGTCTTGGTAGCTTATGTCAGTTTTGCAATTTCCCATTAAAAAGAAACAGAAATTGTTTTTAAAGAAGCATGTCACCCTGAGAGCCACTGCACAGCTCATAAATCCAGTCCTTGTTTTAATTTAGTGTGTCAGAAAATGACTCATTTGTTCATTACGCCATTAATTCATTCAGAACAGTACTTTGTCAGGGAAGTGCAGCTACTGTAAAACTAATCATCTCAGACTATCTACTGCCTGGAAAGACAAGGATACCTCCTTCTCAGCATGAGTGGAAGCATACCTGGGCTCTAAAAAGGTTCATGCTTTAAATTGTATTGGGCTTAATATGCAAGTATTCTTAGAAACCAAACAAACAAGTTGGTTGGTTGGTCTTAATAACAAGTATTCTTAGAAACCAACCAAAAAACATCAGTGACAAGTATTCTTGTCACTTTAGAACAACCTACCCTAATGAATTGGGGTAATTCATTAGGGTAGGTTAGTCTAAAACACCCAGAGTATTCACAGAATCACCGAATGGGTAAGGTTGGAACATTTATATCACTTCCAAAAATTTCTGAATATAGAGAATGAGGAAAAATAATTGTGAATATTGTCACTTCCTTGCCTTTACTGGGGCACAGGGTGCATCACTGTCTGGGGTAGCTGGTTACACTCTGCTAAAAAGCTCTGCTTCATGAGGGCTCCAACTCCAGCAGATATCCCTGTGCAGTGCAGTCAGTTGTGGAAACCAGAGCTCATGACATGGTAGTGCTGAAACTATTTAGTTCCCTTGGATTGTCCTGCTTACTAAACATCCAGTTTTAGGGATCCCTCACTCTTCATTCTGTGTGATTGAATTGCCTGGTATGGGATGTTCACTGTCAAGGGAATCAGACCCAAGTGCAGGCAAGTGAAAGGACAGTCCTGGCTATCAGAGTGAAGAATGGACAGGGCACAGAAATTATTCCTAGGTTATGGATTCCATTTTGGATTTGCCACTACCTTTGATATTACTTATATAGGCTGTTTATTTATCTTAGAAGAGCATCTACACATCTCAGTTGGGATTGGAGTTTGTAGGTGATACATGGAGTACATTGCAGTATTGTTGAATTGGTGACCAGCTGGTTCTGCTACACCAAATCCAAGTCATTACCTCCACAGCCACATTCTTCTGCAGCTACTTGCAACAACTGTGAAACACACCAATAACTTCTATTCTACCAGAAACACCAAAGAAAATGCAGTGTTTCTTTGGAGAACTCTGAAAAGAGTATCTGTCAGCCTTTCTAACTTTCAGGAGTCATTTTTCTGGTAGATGAGGAGAGGTTATCTTCCTCTGCTTAAGGGTTGTGGGTTAAAAAGTTTTATTGTTCTTCTTATTGTAACATGTTTGTATTTCCAATTTGCTTAATTTGCCTGGAGAGTTGTGAAAGGCACTCTGCAAATCATATGCTAAGATTTTTCTATGAATTAATCAAAGATTATGGCAAAGATTATTTTCCTCTTCTTCTTCTCCCACACCGATTCTCTCTGCTCACAGTACTATTCTAGTTCCAGACATATTTGAAAAACAAAAAGCTGCATGGCTTGAAAAAGAAGAATAGGAAGCACCCTGCAACAGTTAGGGTGATGAAAGAAACGAGTTTTGTCACTAAACAGGATTCAGCCACTATGAAATAAGGTGAATCTAGGGATACATAGTTCAGGCTCTGACAGAGTTTCAGGAGGTGTGTTCCTGTTAAATAGGTAAGTGCTTCAGCTGAACTTTTATAGTAAAACTTTTATAGTAAAAATCCTTTTATAGTAAAAGTCCTGAGGCTACTTTTCTACCTTGTTGTAAATTCAGTTATAATGCAGATTGTAGTTTATGATGACAAAAGCTGAAATAAGTGCAGACATGGTAGCATATCTTCCATTCTAGGAATTTTCAGGGTTTTCTTTCCAGTACAATAAGGGAACGTGCAGAGACAGAAAAGAGAGATGAAATTAATTTTTTAAAATGGAATATTTGCAAGACTGTTCTGTATCCATTTAAAAAGTGGGGTTTTTTTTCTTCTTGGTTGACGTTGGTTGGCTTGTTTGTCAGTTTGGTCAATTTAGGGGGGATTATCTTTTTTGCATCATTAATTTCTGTCCTTGTGCTCTTTGAAATGTATTATTCAGGACTGCTTGCTTTTATTGGAGGCCAGTTATTTTCCTACTATTTCAGAGCAATGGCATCCTAACCAGAAGCAGACTCAAAGCTAAATCACAGATCCATCCACTTCCTCTCTGCTGTGGATATTTAGTATCTGAATATTCTTCCAGTAGATGAGCCTTCCATTTTTCAGTGTATACATTAACCTTGAAGGTGATTTTGAATGGAAAAACATATAAATATGCCATCTAATTGAAGTCTGTCCTTCAGAGAATTAACACCTACATTTGAGTGTTAAATGACCCAATACAATTTGTCAGCATGATGTTTATTCTGCAGTAGTACCGACCGTAGTGAAATCACAGCAGAAGTGAATTTGCAAATAAGGGCTTTGTTTAATTCTCTGAGTTGATGGGATGCCAGATTTCAGTAGCATTAGATGGGCTGTAATGGAAAACATGTTTTCCTATTAGAAGCACTATATTCTGTAGCTGTAGGATACAGCAAAAATGTGGTCCCTCATTGCCCCTTGCTACAGATAAATCCATGGTGTGTATTCACTGGAGTTTATTCATATTGATTTTTCATTTTATAAATCACTTTACCATTGCAGCACCTTGACAAGCTTACATGTTAAAGCATAATACATTAATATTTACTTGCTGCCTAAAAACCACACACAGGCTTTCTTTGCTTTCTAATGATATTCAAGCATGAATGGAAAGAGGTTGCAAAAAGTGATCTCCACAATAGGAATGCATCTGATTTATACTCCAAAATGGGAAATTATTGTAGTTGTAATAGTATACTTTCACATAAGCTGTCACAAGTGGAGCAAAGCTTGGCTGACAAAGACCTATTTTCCGAAATGGAAAAAGTCAAATGATCGGTTCTTCAACGTCCAGCCAAAAGGCAGTTATCAAAACTTGGAAAAATTTCCTCAAGACATCAGTAAGGGGGGAGGGAAGCTGCTTAAAGAGCCCAGTGTTTGTTGTGCACCATGGGGAGGGAGTAAGGAAAGATCTTATTCCTCGATGTTTGCATTAGATACGAGCTGTGTCTAAAATAACAGATGGAAGATTTATTTCCCTGGAGCTTGCACTTAGCTGTTTAAGACAAAATTGCACATCTGTAGATGGCACAGATACAGTGAGTGTTGGGACACTTAGGCCTCAGTGAAGCTGGAAATGTTGTCCCATTGTCTTCAGGAGGATTGTCCGTCTCTCTTGTCAGGGGCTGCAGGAGGTTGCTGTGGTTTTACTTGCTCCTTAGTAGGAAGGATTACACATTCCTTTCACCAGGTGGTTATGGCCTGGTGAGTGAGGTATTATGGTCTGTTCCTTCCTCCCAAGGAGAGAAAGTTTGGCAAAAATGCTGCCTTTTGCATTAGGGCATGACGTAAAGATGTCTGCTGGGCCCAGAGGCACCTGTAGGGATTTCCAAAGGCTTTTTTGAACATGTACCCAAACTGTTCCCCCACACCTTTGTATTTTAAAATTGCTTGTGGATATGAAAGGTTTATTTTGAGTCTGTGTTAATGCTTCTGTGAAGTGAGTGCTTTGCCCTAGAATGATGTGTATGCTCTTGGGAAATTTACGAGTTTCTCTTTTTCAAGTATGTAAGGGTTGCAAATTAAGCAGTAGGATGGAGATGCTGCTTTTATTTGGTGACTTTTAGCTATTTATAAATTTGCCAAGATTTCTGCTTCTTTGTTGTTGGGTTTTTTTAATCACTACTTTTCTCTCTCTTGGCTTCCTATATAAATGTATAAATGAATGAAAATGTAGTTTTAGTGAAATGGTGTGAATGGTACTATGGTTGAGAGGACTGTGAAAGGCTTTGGTTAAACTGATAACAGTGGGGTCAGATCTTTGTAAGCCCGTGGAGTACTGTTAAAAAGGTTATAAAGTGGCTGGACAGAGTGTAAGCTAAATCAGAGACAGAGATGGAACTCTCTTACCCCCTTAGCTGAGATTAACCCCACCTGAAGTTTGTCTGTCTTAGACTCCCTCTGCAGCTGACAAATTAGAACAAGTTCTGTCCAGAGTACAATGCCTTCTAAACATGCCAAGAAACTTGCTTTTTAGTAAATGGAGGAAGTCTAAAAGCAGAAGTTCAGGGACAGGAAGCTTATGCCACTAACTTGGAAAGCACATTTGTGAAGCAAGAGACTGGATGAAAAATCTGCTTAGGATCATGCTTTTCACTTAAAAGGTCCTTTCTTATCTATAAAGCTAAAAGCACTTTTAAAAATCTGGGCTCTGTGGCTTTTTTTTTTTTACCAGTCTACATATGCAGAGAGCCTAGAAGCAATTTGTACAAAAGCTGTGTTATAGTGAATAACATCTTTCTATTAACTTGACAATCAAGCTGCTTTTACCAGTCCTGTCACAAATTCTTGGCATCATCTTTGATGGGGTGTTTGGAGCCATGCTCTCTGCAAAGTATACTTCCCACCAAAGCACTTGAATGAAGTGATTGCTGCTCATTCTCTGCACCCAGCAAGGATTTCTTCAGAAATATTTTCATCTTCTTCTGCCTCCTAAGAAGTTATAAAGTGCTGGCTGACCTACAGCTTCTCTGTCTCTTCTGTCTCACCCTGCTGGGAAAAAATTATCTTCTTGATGGGCATAGAGTTTTCAGGCTCTCATTTCTTCATGAATAGCTAGGTCCACAGGGCTCTTTTATGGAATAAATACTTTTTTATATATACCTTTTTTTAAATTAAATCTCTGTGATTACAAGACTTTTATTGTGGGTACTGTCAGCACTTTTTATCCTTCCTAGATGCTAAAAATGCTCAGGATTTTTGTCACAAGTGTTGTGATCCTGGTATTTTTCACTCTGAGATAGAGGTCTTGCACTCTGGAAACAAAAGTCCCTGCTGCCTGTATTATCTGTAGTTACCTCTTTGATCACTAGAGGTTGTTGTGTACATGCAGGCTTAAAAACTGCCTGCTCTTCAGAGATGCCGTGGAAGGGCTAAGGAATTCAGGGGCTGAGGGAGAAGAGGAAAGGGATTTTGTTAATTTGGACTGGCAATCCTGGCCTTGGTGTCAACAATCAGTAATATACTCTGAATTTTGTGTTCCTGTCCTGTAAGGTTGAAAATTCAAGCTCCTTGCCTCTTTGTTAACACATAACTGTACCAGAGCATAAATGTACAAGTTACGAACTCCAAATTAGCATTGCTTGCTCTAAAAGTCCCTAGATTTATGAGAACTTAGTGGATTTAAAGATTATTTTCTCTAGAATAGACCTTGAAGCATGGTGTTTCATTACACAAGACTGCAAATATTCTTCATTAGTCACAATTTCTTCTTGTACCAGCCTCTTGTGGACTCTCTGGATCAAGGGGAGAGATTGGATGGAATAACATCATTTCAGACAAAAAGGATAACGTTTTTCCTTAATGACCAATATATTGAGCAGTAAATTCCATTTAGTACACAAACAAAAAATAAAACAGAATGCCCCTCAAACCTGAATTCTCATTTCTCCACACACTCACTCACACACACTCCTAGGAAGAATATAGAAATATTACATGCCAGCCTGTCATGGAAACCCAAAGGTCAAGACTTGACAGAGGAGTAGCTTTCATCCATTAATGGGGAAAAGACAGATTCTGTTGTCATGAACTGGCACAGGAACAAGCTATTTGCAGTGATGTGACAGGTTTAATCTTTCCAACAGTCAGAGAGATCTACCTTTAATATTGCTGGACTTTAACCCATCCATCCTTTTATGTTTCCTCCCACCATAGGCTGGTTTCTTATTTAGGGGTAGGAAGAGTTTAGGAGCTTCTGAGGAAGCCTGAGTTAAGGAATGAAGTGACACCTGGTCACCAAAGGAAGGACACACACCTGTGTCCCTCCCTGAGCTTCTGGCCACACCAGAACTGGACCTTGGGTGCACCTGATAGTCCCTGTGGTGTCCAAGTGGCTCTAGGAGGTGGCAGAGTTGTCACTCTAGCTCAGCTGGAAATTCCCATTATAGCTATCAAAGAGTCTCTTACCTAATATTGAGAATGGATTCACTGAGAACTCAGCTGCTGCCTCTCTGAAAGATTTTTATTGGATGATGGTTCTGATTTGTGGTTTAATTTAACTAAGTTGGATCAACATCTTCCCCTGATTTTTCCCTGCAAGTACAGCTGGGACATTTTCTGTCCTGTCTCTTCTGAGGTGTCCACTTTACAGTGCCAGGAAGTGAATGTCTATTTTGCAATGCCAAAAAAGCCCAAACCCAAACCCAAACCAAAACCCAAACCAAAACCCCAAACAAAACAAAACAAAACAAAACAAAACAAAACAAAACCAAAACAAAACAAATACTTAATTTAAAAAAAAAGTCATAAGTAGTTCTTGCTTGCAAAGTGAATGACACCTGAGGAAAACATATTTCAGAAGGGCTGTGCCTGACCTCTGAAGAAGCACTTCTGTCTTGCTCAGGAAATAGACTAATTTGTAACCACTTTTGTGACTATTGGGTTTCTAATCTTTATAAATTTTTATCAAAAAACTAAAGTCTTACCAACAGTCTGCCACTTCAAAGTGCTATCAAAATTGAAGGTCCTTCTTTTTCATACTAAAACTACAGAATTACAAGGGTTGTGTAACAGAAAGAAATGTGGAGTAAACCTGAAGTCAATGGTGACTGAAGAATGCCCACAAAATAAAATAAATGTGGGAGTGAAGCAGGGACATAACTTATGTGGTCCTCCCAGTACTTGCCCTTGCTGAAGCTAAGAAGAAAAAGGAGACCAGATTAGAGAGTTTGTTCAGCAAGGGAACAGGCTGCCATGTGTTATGATGTTACTTTGACCTTGCTCTGGCCAATTGAAAAGAAACACTGTGTAATGAATGTCAGGTGTCTGTACTTTGAAGCAGTTTGCACACTTTTGCTTCACTTTAGTTTTCTTTATAAAAACCCTGCTCATAGAGTATGTAAAGGATGATGTAACTTAAATGAAAATGCACAATAGTATATGTGGAGAAGTGCCCTATCTCTCAATCAATGATAAATCATCCTTCTAAATCAACAGAACTTATAGAGGACCTAAATTGATATAAAGGATTTTACATTATATTTTGTGTTCATTTTTTTTTATTTTTATTAATGCTCTGCATAATAAATCCTTATGCTGTTAGTTTATACGTGTTTAACATTTTAAACTTCACAGAGGTTTTTGTGATTTTTGCTCCTTTAACTGTGAAGTAGTCAGGGGTTTATGTAATTATGAAGCCTTGTGTTTCCTGAGAAAACTAGGACACAAGTTTCCCAGGAGGAATTAGCAAATAATTAAAATATTGAGGAAAAGAAAACAACAGTGAAGTGTCAGCCAAGGGGGTTACAGATCTCTGATATTTGACAGCATTTTTATTTGGTTTGGTTTTAAGTATTTTGGCTAAAGGATGTCCTGTGCTTGATTCTTGTGCTGCTGTGTTGGGGTGAAGGAAAGTAAATGCAAGAATTGGACCCACTGAGTTCTGCCCTGCATCTGCCAAGGTTAATGCACATGCATCTGCTGCATAATTTGTCATATCTCTCCTATTCCATGTTGTTCTTTTGTCCTCCTTTTTTTGCCTCCTCCCTTTGTCCTCCCTTTCCCTTCACTTTAGACAATCAGCATTCCTACCATTGTTTGATAACTCCCGTGCCTCTGCCAGAGGCAGAATGACACATTTGTGCCAGCTTTGGCTTTCCTTGTGCTCCTCTGTGTCTGTAATTCCAGAAAATAAAGTCGAAGGTGACCTTTCTTCCTCCAGAGTCTGAGGTCTGAGATCAGCCTCGTGTCTCAGGGTGCGTTTGTTTCCCCCAAAGTTCAGCTTCCTTTTTGGAATTCTTCCCAAGGGAGAAGAGGGAGCAAAGGCTGGAGATGTAAGACCTCTGAACTACAGTCTCCTAATGCATAGAAATAAACTGATACCTTAAACGTGCAGCTCTTGTACAAAATTTGTTGTGATTGTATACTTGTGTCTGGGGTTTTTCTTGGTTTTTTTTTTTTTTGTTTGTTTGGGGTCTTTGTTTGTTTGTTTGTTTTTTGTGGAACAGAAGTTCATTTATTTATTTTTTTTGCTTATCATATTACACTAAGTAGTGCTTAATTTCTGTAGAAGTAGAGGGAGTGGAGATCAATATTACAACACACTTTGCTGAAGAGTACTTATTGACTGCCTTTTCACCTAATTACATGTGACCATCTAGTCTCCATCTTTTAAAAAAAGAAAAAGCGAGTTCTTAATCCCATTTGGAGATGGCAAGAAAATATCTTCCCATGCTTTGCAATGGACTTCATATTACCTGTTAAACCACAGCACATCTGTGATGAGAAGCCATTTGAAAGGCAGTTAAAGCTAAGGGGCCTGTGTGTGTATTATATATAAATCTCTGAAGTTGGCTTTTGTGCCAGGAGTACCTTTCTCCTCAAAAGAATTATCATTTCAGTGATCACAGTCCAAGAAGCAATAAACTTGAAGAGCAGGCTCAATTAATGACCTTAATTTCTAAACTGAAGTGTCTGTTTAGGAGCATATGAGTGAATTATGCTCAGATTTAATTCTGAACTCAATATATGGTATTAACTTTTGGAAGCCAACCTGTCAAACACCAGCTGTGTGCTTTCATGACAGGTTTTGAAAGGAGCCTGAAGCCGTTTTTTTTTAACAGATGAATTTATTGTTCACATCATGGAAAAAGGGAGTGTCCACAGCTGCAGCATTCATATAAGAATGCTGCTGGTCTTCTTCTTCAGTTGTGAAAATTTGAACCTGAATCTGTATTACATCTTTTAGTTGTCATTGTTTTTTGTACACTATTGAAATTTCCTTGTTTCAATGTTTTTTATAATACCCCAAATAACCATTGTTAGGAGGTTGAATTATCCGAATAATCTTTGAAATTCCCTCCACACTAAATAAAATTCAGTTCATCTTGATTCCTGTCTGGATTACTAATCAAGTTGGTGAAAGACAAAATGGCTCCAGCTTTCATGGAAAGCTGTAGGGATTCTGACATGCTGTAAGCAGAGTAGAGAGGAATCTGCTTCAGGGCCCTGATGAAATGAATGCTGATTCACTGTTAGCTTTGATCTCTGGCTGGTAAGGTTGGCTTATTCCTTACAAACATTCTTTTTCATCTCCTTTACAACTTCTTTCCTGAAAGTATGGCTGTGAGTTCTCAATTGAGCATAATTGAGTTATGGTGACTTTAGAAGTGCTGTCTGTGACTAAACCTTGGTAACCAGCTGTGTGATTATTCTGCCTCAGCTCCAGTTCTAGGGAAAAATAGTGTTAGCCCTAATGACATCACTGTTTTTTGAGATAAATGCAGGCTGAATGTAGACTATTATATCCTCCCTTTTGTGAGCATGGATACCTACATGTATCCTGAGGATGTGTTTTATGTGACAGTAATGGTGCAGCCCAGGATGGAAAGAAAGGTCTGCTGAACTGCAGAGAACTGTAAGAACACCACTGAGGATGCTTATGGGATGCTAAATCACACCCTGCATGAACATCCACTTTTTGATTATGCAAAACTTGAAGTACTCTTCACCCCACTTGTCTTTCCTTGACACCTGCTTTTCCCACATGCTTGAGCAATGATATGTGTGTCATCCTGAGATTTTTTTTCTTCCTGTGCATGTTGTCCCTAATCAAATGCCACAAACTACCATTCAGTTACTGGTGATCTCTGCATATGAACCTTCTCCTGGTGTGATAGGTGCCCTGTCAGGAGTGCTGAGAGAGTCAGTGTGGGGCTCATTTTTTTCTTTTTGTGCTGTCTCCTCTGATATACCACTACAAGTTTGTCCCATGCTTCATGGAAAACACGTGGTTGGAATAACTCTCAAAGTTGTGTGAAATTAAGGACTAGAAGAATGCCTGAATAATTAAAAGAATACCACCAGCACCTAGCCCTCCAAAGCAAATATCAGAAAAGGCAAAATATCTTAATTTATGTTCTTGCAACAAAACACCCAATGCAGGTTATTTGCTTGTGGGGTCAGCAGCTTCTGGAGGAAGAGTTGTGGTAGAAAACTTGGAGCTGTTTCCAACAAATACAGCAGCACCTAGTAGATGCTGATGGGATGCTGCACAGCTGTGGCTCCAGTGCAATATTTGGAATAATTTACATTGAAAGATTTGCATGTAATTGCAAATGCAAGACATTTAATGGAGTCTGCTACTTGTGAAGTCCTGGGTAAGAATCTGAATGCCAGCAAGAGATGGAAATAGCTTTCTTTATTAAAAAGCTAGTGAGTAATGGGAGAGATATTTCAGGGTAATTATTTTTTCCAAAGACATCAGTAGGGCTACTATTTGTCTGTCCTAGATGAAGATATTTTTTAGACAATATAATTCAGTTTTTTTTAGGGAATCCATTAGTGGAGACAACAATAAGGCCTCAAATGAAAAAGTCTGCCATCTGCAAGAAATGAGCTTGTTCAGGTATTGTGCAAAGGAATGTTATTTTTGAGGTCATTGCAATCCATAAGTTGCCAGTGAAACATGCCATGTCCCTGGTCTGTGATAGTCAAAAGAGATGGTGAATGAGAAAAAGTTGTAGCAGTTTCTTTTTCTACTTCTTCATTAGAAGACAGCACAATAAATCTCATCTTGCCAATCCTCTCACTCTCCAGAAATTAGGTTAGTGTTTCTTTGGCTTTGGTGCTATCTGGTGTAAAAAGTAGACACTTTAAGAGAGTAGACCTGAGGAAAATACCCCTACAGTCTGAGTGGTAGACCTTTTGTAAAAAAAAAAATTAAAAGTTGGTTGAAAAGCAAAAAATAAATCACCTAAGTTCTTTTCGGAAACAGCTGATATTTGCTTTAATGCCCAGTGTTTTATCTTCCTGTTCTTACCTTGTCCTCTGGTGAAGACCTCTCAGGGTGTCTAATGTAATAATACTTCAGAATGGAAGCAGAAAGGGCAAAGAAAAATATGAAGAACAAGGCACAAAATTGTATTAAACTTTCTTAAATGTGTTAGGAGCAAGAACAGAGTCAGGAGATTTTTTTGTTACTTCAGAGGCATCTGGATGAGCATGTAGAGAAGAGGAGGGGGTGCTTGCTCTCAGCACCCACTGAACTGAAGATTCAATGGCTTGCCTTGAAGACAGGAAAGTTTCAAGTTTTGCTGTATTGGCTTCAATTCTCCTTTTGAAGGAACTTTAATTTAACTGCTTTAATTTCAGTAATACAGATTAAGAGCCTAATTACAGACACTGATGACCTGTTTAAGAAAATGTGTGGTTGAGCTCTGGGCATTGGGAAATGTATCATAGTCCTTCTGTTGTCACCATGTAGAGTTTCAGAATGGTGGCATTTTGGAAGGTTTAGTTTCAAAGTCAGGCTTTCCATTTCATCTGAAAAGGAATCCCTGGGGAAATCCTTCAAGATGTCAAATGTGGACAATGTTTGATCTATCTGCTCTGGTTGGAACTCTTTTCTTCAGGAGACTGACTGGATGACCTCCTGAAGTCTGTTTCAAACAATGTGACTGAATGGTCATGTGGGGTGTCTCCATATTTTTGTATTTTGGGACAAGAGGAAAAGCTTAGGGATAACACCAAGGGATAGATAAATGGGAGTAATGGCATGAGTGAGATATGGTCTCCACAGACCTTGGCTGTTAGGAGCCAAGACTTAAAGTTCCAGGAAACCTTGTCAGTCTTTACCCCTGCCTTACTAATTCTGCAGGCAGAAAAGCTGAAATTCCCCTCTCAGGAGCCAGTTTTGATGGTGATTAGTGCACTGTTCAGACTTGTCTCTAACACTGCTCTCAAATGCAACATGGCTTCAGATGATGTATTTTTTTTGGGGTCCAAGATTAAACAGTTTGCATTACACCACATTGTTCTCTAAGTAAGATTTGTTTCTGAACTAAAGTACTCTTCACAAAGTGACACAGAAAACCAGGCAAGGGATGCTATTCCTACTATGAACACAAGTGTTTGTTGTATGCATAAAAAGATTTAGGGTCTTAAATTCTTGTTTTTAAGCTTGATTGTACCCCTTGTGGCAGGCCAGATACTTCATACAAGGAAAGGAAAGGAGTCCTAAAGGAAAGGAGTCCTCCTTCAGACCTTCTATTTTTTTTTTTCTGAAAGGAAATTAAACTGTTCAAGAGCATGAAATGCCCATCTTGCAGACTTCTAGATCAAGTTAGAAACCAGTGTTTGATGTGAAACCTTGAATTTGTCTTTTTCCTTCTTCCCCTTAAGGAAATGAATGGCAGGATGGCAACAATGCAAAGCAAATCAGTTTCCTTATTTCCATCTCAGGACTAAGAAGGCAGGAGATCATAATAGAAATTTGCTATCATGTCTGAAATGCCTTGTGCTCCTGAACTACTACTGGCCTTGCTGCCTAGTGGGTGTCTTTCCAACAGATGCAGATTTACACTTGTTTAGAGCTTAAAAATATATGATTTGGGGTTCATAAACCATCAAGTCATCTAAATTCAGCCACCATGTTCCTCACATTCTCAGACTGTCTTCTGCTTTTGTGATCTCCCCATTCTCCTCCCACCCTTACTCCAGTTATGTTACATTTTGATCTTAGGTGCTTTTTCTCCAAGAAAAAAAAATATATATACAGCTGTCTCCCCAACCTTGTACTAAACTCCTGCTTTACCTTGAGGCAGAGACTAATATGCATGTGTAATGCATTCCAGGGCTGAAGCTCCTACGTGGTTTATACTCACAGCCCAACAGTGTTATGGAGCTCTATTTTACAGGGTGCTGACAACTTTATGAGTTTGCATTATTTTGTATTCCAAAGCAGTTGCTTAAACCGGGACTTTGCCTTGTTTGCTTACAAATAAGCAATTTATTTTTTAAATGAACTCTTTTTGCACTTTACTGCTATTCCCTCACTGTGGTGTGCTTAACGTCTGTCATGCCTTCATCTTGTTATCAGAAAATATCATAGGAAAGAGACCACTTCCTTAAAATAACAGACACCAAGATGGCCATTTACAGCCCCAGGTTTTCAGTTGACTTCTACTTATTTACATTAGTTATTTGATTTCAAATTGCATAAAGAAGATAGTGCCCATATGAGTGTTTACATGGCTCAGAATATGATTAGGTACCCCTGCAAGCAGTCTTGTTTTTTTCCAGCTCCAGTTGCTGAAGCCACTGATTGCCCAATGAGAAAGAGAATTGTAGAGCAGACCTTCAAATATATCTTCCATGAAAATATTCAAGTATTATATGTGAGAAAATCTATACTAATGAGAAAAAAATAGATTATTGGTTCTCTCCTGAAATGTAACACACACTTTGAGACATCTGGTTTTCCTGGCAATACAGAAGAAAATCTTAAAATGCATGGATGTGTTTCTTTCACTAACATCCTAAATGGGATTATCAAAATTGGAAATTTTTGAAAAAGCTCTTCTGCACTATTAGGCACACTGTGCTTGACATAAGAGCTATGCTGATACAGTGATTGTTTTTCCCTCTATTTATTTCTTTATCAATACTAAAGATTGAGGTGGAGGCAAGGGAATAACCCTTAACAAAACCACCATTCTGGGTAAAACTGGGGTCATGCTGAATCTGAGTTAAGACTCGCAGAACTTTGACAAAAATGCCCATCACTGGCCTTTGATAAACTTGCTGCTCTGAAAATGGTAAAAGGTTAATTTGCTGTTGCTGTATTAAGTCAAATACAATATTGCCTTTCCACACAACTTTACTTATCCTGAATTGGATTCTGTCTTATCTTTCAGCTACAGTAAACTTGACATAAACTTTGAATGACTAGTTTGGCTAGCTAATGTCACCCTTGTGTTTTATATGTCAGATCTGAATCAAATGCATATTGGAAATGCACCTGTTGGAGGGTCACAATTACAAAGGGACAGCCTGGGAATGGAAAGGATAAAATTGCTCGTTGGCAATATCAATCCTTTTTGAAATCAAATAAGCAGGTGATGAAATGACTCAGAGATGTCTGATGATGGGTTTATGCCAGGCCCTAGGGGAGTTACTAAATGCACAACTTAGAAGTCCTTGAATTAGTCCCATTCTGTCAAGGGACTGCCTCAGGCTGGGTGAAGTAGTTTTGTTTCATAACATTTCCGGAGTACTAAGCTCCAGAACTTGCTGATCTGCAAGTTAGTGAAGGAAATTAGAATAAACATGCACAATTGCCTGCATACTCCTGAATTACTGTGTGCTGCACTGAAGCCAGGAGATCTCCTGCTCCTTCCCAGCCCCCTCACTGTTAAACACTTTATCCTGTGTTTTCTTGATTGTACCAGCACAGCTGTTTGTGCACCTGTATGAAGAACTAGACCCAGGAAATTGGTCTCAGTGAAATGGTGTGAGGAAAGCATCTGAGTGGGTGGGGGGTGTGCTGTTTGTGGGGTGTTTGTTTGTTTATTTTTAATGACCGTGCTTTGAGGAAATTCAGCACAGTCTGTACAAAATGCACAAGTAACTGAGAGCAGTTTTGACAGCTGAAAGAACAAAAACAAGAAGTCTTAAATGTTGATTGATCAACTGAAAGTTGAAGATGTCATATTCTCTCAGTTCTGAACAGTTTGTTAAATGCATTTTCCCTCTAAAGCATTGAGGATTATTATTATTATTAGCTTAAAACCCGACTTAGCTTAAAAGTGACCAGCTATATTTTAATGTCAGTAAAGGTGATGTACAAAAATGCAGTCATTTACACTAGGTGTATGGGGGTGATTTTAGCTTCCTTCTGTCCCTCACTATCAGGAGGTAATGGCTGCTGATACAGCTGCTAGGAAATGAAAGGACCATTTAAAAGCAAGCTAAGTAACCTGCAGCTACCATGTACATGAAAAGGAAGCACTTTTTACTTTCTCATCACTGTTAAAAGCTCAGTATTTACTTGAGGTGATTTTTGAATTCTGGAAGCCTGTTTAGTTTGATTTATTTGTGGCTCGAGAGTTCAGATGCAAAGGCATATTTGTCATTTCATTCTTGCTGCAAGGCTTGCCAAATACCCTGTGACTCTAATGAACCTGGAGGGAGACTTCTTTACTTATGAACATGCTTTAAATTAAAAGCACCAACTGGCAGCTGAATTTTGAAGGTTGAGTGCACAACAGGGGGAAAGAGCAAATGGTAGAGCACTGCTCATGTCCACAATTGAGGACATTTTTCCCCCTGGAAAGGTGTGCCCTTATGGAGATTTCGAACAGCGTTTTCTTCACCGTGCTGCTCCTTGTCCTTTTTCCCGAATGCCAGAATTGAAACACAGCTTTGTTGTTTCTCCATTTTGATGTATGCTGAGCACCTCTGGCAGTATATGTTTGGTTGCCAATGCAATGGAAAGCAGAAGGATCTTTGGAAAAAGCTGGAAAATAATTTTTTTTTTAAAAAAAGGGCTCTGGAAATCATCCTCCTTCTAATGGTCTGTTGAAAAGCAGAGCAAAACAGTGTCTAATCCTAGCAAAGATACAGGCAGGGTCCTCTTGGTGGGCAAATCTGGTAAGGTCAGGTTTCCTTTGGTAATTATAAGCATAGAAATTACTCCTCTCCTAAGGCTCACATAATAATATTTCCTCTCTGCAAGGCAAAGACTGAACACTTCTTTTCCTCCCTTCCCCTTATTGGAGCTCCACCTTGAAGGAAGCTTTGAAGCATCTGCTTGGTGCCTCTTGCCTTGCTTTAGCCCTCCCTGAGGAATTGCCACAGCATGAGGAGCAGCCAGGAGTGTTTGCAGGCAGCAAGCCCTGTGCCCAGCTGCTGCACTGAGGCACCTTTTCCTCTCCTTTTTGGAGAAAAATTCCCTTTGGATTCTGGCTGCTCCTTTGGGATGCCGTGGATCCCAGTGTACATGCTGAGCTCTGTGAATGTACTTGGACCTCTTCTGCCTCCCTGGAAGGTGCACTGAGCTTCTCTCAGCACAGCAACTCTCCCCACTCCCAGAGGGGTCAAATGGTCTTTCTGTGCTTCTTGAAAGGAATTCAATGAACACATTGAATTTTTGCTGTTTCAACTCAACAGCATAGTTGATATAGTAAATCTATGATGAGGAGGGGAAAAAAGGATGGTGAAAAAAAAATATCTAATAACTGTATGGATAATTCATAAAGCAGGGACCTTTGTATCAAGTTACCCCATGGTTTCAAGGAGGGGTTTTGGGAGTGTTTCTATGTTAGTGTGTGTTTGTTTATTTGTTTTATTCCTTTACTAAAATTATGTTTGTAAGCTTAAATCACAATTTAGGCTAAAGTCTCTTCTTTCACTTTATTATAAGGAGTTATGAATGAAAATTAAGTGGCTGGTGAGCTGGTACACAAATGAGGTTAGAATCTCAAATGCTCTGTGCTTCCCAGCTTGAACTGGAAGGAAGTGAAATGACAGGGGAAGCTCTAATATGGTTTTCATGACTGGAGAGAATTCAGCATAACAAAAAGCTGAGCCCTTGGAACAGAGGAAAATGGGATTAAATTGCAGACACTTTGCCAGACCTGCATACTTGTGGTTTAAATGAGGCTTTCATTCATAAAGGAATACAATTTTGTATTTTTTCTGCATTTTTCATAAAAATATTTTGGTTTTAAATTGAATAAATGCCAGAAGTTTGAAAGGGACTGTGGGTGATGTAGAATATATTTTCATATAAACTAGCATAAAGCAAATGCTGAAATCTCTAGATGTTAACATGTCAAGACAAATAAAAACCAGCTACCATTGAGCGTGATAGTATCCATCCTTTATTAAATCTCTCTAAGTTTTTAATTTGAGGCACAAGTGAACAAGTGAAGACATTGCAGAGAAATCTTATTTTTTGGATGGATGTTATTTCTCAGTAACAGTTAAGGGTAAGATTAACTTGTACTCTGCTTGAAGTCAGGCATTCTAATGGCTTTTAAATTTAGGGACATTCACCTTCATCCTGCTAACCAGGTTCATATTGCACCTGGATTATGGGCTGAGCAAGCAGTGGGATGTGGCAAAGCAGTAAGGATGACGAGGAGAGTTTTGCTGCACTCCTGTGAAGCATTCCCCCTCCGTGCAGGTACCCAGGTACTCCCAAGCAGGCAAGACCTGGCCAACAGGTGATTTTCAGGGTCAAGGTGTCAGTTTTGCAACACTAAAGAACAGTAGTGAGGGTGTGCATGCTTTGCAGCTTTCAGATAAACATTTGGACAACTAACTGAATTGTTAGCAGCCCCTCTGCACGTTCTGTTGTGCGAGAGGCTGTCCTGTAAAAACAGACTAAGTTGCCACCTTTTTTTCTCAAAGCTGGTGGCTCTTCATTTTCCCTTTAACTTTTAATAGAAGAATATCTAAAGAGTTGTATCAGTTGTCTCTGTGTGATTGGTTGACTGCACACAGTTGATGAATCCCACTTTTAGGGACAACAGGATCATCTGCAGACATTACTTTCCTGCCAATTTTCATCTTTTTTGTTTCACTGTAGTTTCATTCATCCTCATGAAAAACAGTAATTCTGTGTTTTTTACCATCAAATTTCCCAGCTTCCAAGCATCCAGCTCAGATTGAAAGGCATAACTGAAATCTCCAGTAAGGATTCTGAGGAAGAAGTACAGACACATTTAAGCAGCTCTAGGAAAACTGCCTTGTGCATAAATCTTCACCAGATGCAAAACTTCCCATTAAAGATACTTAAGGCTACAGTAGCTGCAGCTTCAAAGACAGGGAGGCATGAGAGCTGAATTATCCATTTCCACGTGCTTCGTCTGCAGTCTGCTTCCCTTTAACACGCTATGTTACCATCTGGGCCTGCTAATTGTGCTTCATGAGTGCACATTGTAACTGACTAGCCAAAAGCCAAGGTATTAATCTCTCTAATCTTCCACCGAGGTTTATGTTCCCAGAGTTGCACTGAATTTCGAATGGGCTGTTGTGTGGCCACAGTAAATGGTGGGGCAGAGACTCTCTGTGAACTTTTACAGAGATTAGTAAATATGGAAACTGATCTGTTGTCCATGAAAACAGCTACTAAACCAATTACTTCTTTACAACCTTACTGAGGTTGGTCATACTCATACAATTGATCTTGGCCCATCAATCTGGCCTGTCCAGTTCCCTCTGCAGAACCTTCCTACCCTTCAGCAGACCAACAGACCAACCCAACTCGGTATCATTTGCCAAATCACTGAGGGTGCATTCAATCCCCTCAGATTACTGATAAAAATATAAAACAAAACTGGCCCTTTCAGTGCTCAGCCCTTTCAATGCAAGGTAATTGATTGTTCTAAAACATATTTGTAGAATCACCACCATATATAATTTTGCATCAGTGACAACTTTTTCCTCAAGGTGTGAATGAAGGAGTTTTGAAAACCAAAGTGGTTCCTGTTACAAGTTGGGCTCCATTCCTTTTTAATTGGGTTTTAAATACGCAGATCTGCCTCTGCCTGTGTAGAGGATAGGCAGAGCTGCAGCAGCACAGGTTAGAATGTGAAACTTCACAGCATCCACCAAACTAAGGACAAGCTCCTCCCCATCAAACTCCATGGGGCTTTCATTGATGCCGTCTTCAGAAATTCTTTCTTGCCTTGCAATATATTGGTGGGGTTCAGCATGAGATTTTTTTGCTTGTTGGTTTTAATCTGGTGCTAACCTTGTTCTTTGACCCCACAGATCCTTCTGTTAGAGGTCTCTCAAACAGATATGGACTTCCTCAGGACTGTCTTTTACCCTACTAATGTAGAAATCTGCATTCCTAACAGGCAGGCAAAGAAGCTTATGCTGTTATGAGCTCATCTGGTCAGTAAGTATTTAATTCCACTGCTGAACCTCACTTTAATCTGCTCTGAATTATTTATACATGAGAGCTCATGATAGAGATCTCCAACAAATCACAGACAGTATTGAGGGCTGTTATGCCTATTTGTCATGTACCTCCATTTATCAATTTATTTCTTCTGAACAGCAATATTTTACATCTCTATTTAGTTCTCTGCCTCCCTTATGCACTCTCTATTTTCTCCCATTTATTTTCTTGCCTACTCGAGAGTCTTCTCTGTATAAGAAAATATACAGTATCCATTCTCTAGTTGTAAATTCCTGCAGCATGAAAGAAGAATTAAGATACTTGGGAATGTTTTAGTCTTTTCTTTTTCTGCATGGATACAGCATCTTGTACTTTTCGGTTTTGAGCTTTATTCAGTTCTCATGGGCTGAGTTTGTCCAGGTCCCTCTGGATGGCATCCCATCCTCGTGTTGTGTCACCAGCACTGCTCAGTCCCTTGTCACTCCCAAACCTGCTGAGGGTGCACTGGATCTCTCCTTGTCATTGATGAAGACATTAAAGAGCACTGGTTACACACCACAGCCCTGAGGGACACCACTCATCACTGACATCCAGCTGGACATTGAGCCATTGAGCACATCCCTCCATCCTTATCCTCTGAACAGCCTGCCCTTTAATTCCATGTCTCTCCAGAGAAGGATGTAGAGTGACAACATGGTTATGCTGAAGGCCCTGCAGAAGTCTAAATGTGTGACCTGTTGCTCTTCCCTTGTCAGTGGTTACCATCACTCCTCCATCATAGAAGGCCACCAGATAGGCCAGGCAGGATTTGCCCTTAGAGAAGGTGAGCTGGCTGTCTTGGAAAAATGGGAGGACTTTTTGGGAAAACTCCTGAGCTAGTACTCCTGGTGGGGTAACAGCAGAGAAGAATTGAGGAGGAGGTTTTGCATACCCTGGAAATGCTCCACTGTGGTCAAAAATCAGTCATATTTTTTATTAATTAGAACTGATTTCATACCACCAGTCAGTAGAAACTGCTTCATATAAAGAGATGTGAACATCTGTGTTTCTAATCCCATTCTCTGCTTTACACATCCTCTGCCAACATGACTCAGTTGTGCCAAGGGTTAGTGCTAGTACTGAGGGCTGTCATAAAATCCCATGGGAGACAACATATTACTTTGAAATATCTGCTTTCCCAACAGTCCCAATAATAGAGGCTAAAAAATATAATTATTGTATCTGGCTGTTTTATTTCCTTTTAGTCCCTTTAGAAATCCAAGACCAAAAAACTTCCAGAAGGCTTCAAAGACCGTGCTCAGCTAAAGAGAATGAATAAGAACTAGATAATTTTTGTAATCCAAACTGGATTAGCAGTTAGGTTTAAATCAACAAAGCAGACAGAAGACATACCCTGTAACACACTTCTGCACAGTGGAAAATAGAAAATTTATTTTGAAAACACAGTAAGGTTTTAGACAAGAGAATGTCTAAATGTTTCTAATGTTAGAAACTGGATAATGGACAGCAAAGAGGCTGAGGCTTTTTGAGAGCTGAAGGAATTAATTCATATTTTGGAAAGCCTGTATTTAGGCTGGAAATTTTCAATTAATCATGTATATATGGCATTAAGGCAAGCAAGGTAATTTTTGCTGTGAATCTAAAGAATGGGAGGGAAATTGTGGAGGAGAGAAATGAAGTGATAAAAGAGATGAGGATTACAGATTAAGACTGTTTTACTTCTGAGGCTTTCCTGTGCTTCATATCTTGTCTTTACTGCTGAAAAATAAGTGGCTGAGGCAAGGAGTTTGCTGTGGAGACACAGGCAAAGGCTGAAGGATTCTCACATATTTCTATTTTTATTGTAATTAATGACTATTCCACACCCAAGGTCTGGCTGCATGTTTTATGCAGTCTTGTGTGCTGTGGTATGCACCCCACTAAAGGGAATAGCTACAAGAGCCATCTGTAGGAGCTTTGGATGATGTGTGTTGCTTGATGCTTAACTCCTCCTGTGCCACTCTCAGGAACTGGCTGAGATCCTTCCCCAGAAAGAGGGGGATACAGCAGGGCTGAAAGGAGCACCTGGTGTGCAGCAGCACACTATGCACTGCAGCCAGCTCCTTTCCTGGTAGCTGATGATAGCCAGCAGCAAAAAGCTCTTGGAAAAGTGTTGTGCATGGGATTCAAAACCAAAGGGCAACAGGCAATAATAACCTACATGGTGCATTTTCACACTGAAAATGCAGATGAAAACCATACCATCCGTCCATTTTTTATCATTTTGGTGAGGGGTAGGGAGCTAATTCCCATATGTGCACGAAGTTGAGGATGATTGGAGGACTTTCCTCCCACTTGTCCTTTCAACCTCTCCTTCAAGGTGTGCTTGAAGGAGAGACAAGTATGTTGATCCCTGGCAGAGGGGATTATCCATGTGAGGACAGGGTTAGTAATCTGAATATGGAATGTGGCTGCTAATTTGTCCTTCTTGGAAGCAAGTAAATTGGATGACAGTCATTCATTAGCATAAGGTCTGGTAGTTGTGAAAGGGACTGGATCTTTCTGTACACATCATGAATTGTCACAGCTAAAAGCAAAGCAGTTTGGAAGAGATGCCAAACCTGGAGTGTTTGAGTCTGTGTTTATTAGGTATCAGCAAATGGAGACAGATGTGACACGTAAACCCTTTCACAGAGTAATCCAATTCTGTGTCCAGGAGGAAACTGTACACACACACAAAAAAAAAAAAAAAAAAGAAAGAAAAAGAAAAGAAAAAAAAATGCCTAGGCCAGTCGTGTGCTTAAAGTTCAGTGACTCCAGCTTGGTGGATTTACCTGTCTGGCAGGAAATCCTTGACATTATGTTGAAAACTGAGGAATGGTGAATGCTTCTGCCCCCGCTCATCTGGTTGTTTCAGCCCTTTCTCACATAGGTTGGTTTGGTATTTATTTTCACCTGTGTTGTGCTGTTGGTAGTCTTTTGAAGGAGGAAAGTTCTTTGAGCAAACAAATCATTAATGGTGATTGATGATTGCCAATTTCTAATAAAAGACACCTTCTTGTAATCATTTTTTCCAAGTTCAATAAAGTATTAATAAAAAATGTGCAACTTCTGAGTTGTTGAGGAGAGTGATGCTGCTTTTGGTCCAAAACTGCACACCAGTTAAACACTTCTGAATTCTGCAGCGTGAAGAAAGTCCCTTATGTAACAGTTTTTTGTTTTTCCTTGCAGAAAATAATATTACAAAGGAATAATTGAATAATCTTGTACCTGAATATCTCTGTGTGCATCATGAAAATATAAATAGTGGTAACTCTGTAATTCTAAAGCATTCCTCTTATGTTTTCCTGCAATTTTTCATTAACATACAATTCAGAAAATTTATGTAATGAACTTCACATTTAAATTCTTCAATAATATCTATTGAAGAAGAATAGAAAGTTGATAAATGGTTTTCCCCTCAAAGTACTGGGGTTTTTTAACAAAATGGATAGATTAGTTTAGTCTTCTTTCTGTACAAAACCCCTCACAAACACCAAAATACAATAAACTCTTCTATCCCTCAGTAACCTGGAGCACATTTAACATTGCTCTTAATTCAAATGTAAACTTTAGGAGTACCATGCATGTTCCCCAGCACATTTCTGTCACTGAATTGACCAGAATTCAGCTAACTTTCCTACAGTTTTGCTAAGATGAATCATTCCTCCCTTCATAGTGGCACATTTTTGGACAATGGCATGTCTTTCTCCATGGATTGTACAGCTCTAGGTCCTGGACTGCACCTCGGGCACGGATCAGTCTGGACTTAGCTTGAAGGCTGTATTTCTGTGCATGTGCTGCTCTCCTGGTTTATACAGTTATTGTAGGATGGGTTAGAGATTCCAGTGTGCAAGACAATCAGCTATCTCCTTTCTACTTGGCTCTCTCCCATGCAATAATGTGGAATTTATGGTTTTAATTAACTCACAGCAAATTCATTTCTTATCCAAAGGAACAGTAAAAGGGTGCAGATGCGCACCCAGATGAAGCCTTGGGTTTTCACAGATGCCAGAGGAGTGTACATTGCAAATTTTGTAGGAGCTATGCATCTACCTGGAATACTTTCAGGAAGTTTATTGCAATTTTAAGTGTTGCTCAGTATTTTTTCTCTAGAACCTGAGGTTTCTTTGGGGTACAATTGGCAAGATGTCAACCCTGTAGCCATGCCTGATGCCTTAGTGTTGACAAAACCTGGGATATTCTCCTCCATGATATGAGCTCCAAGTTCATGTGTCAGATTTTTTTTAAAACTTCATACTCCCCTGCATGTCTGTCCATTATAAGTTATCTGATTATTTTAATTAACTCTGATTTCTATGCAAAGGCAGCACAAGTGCATGGACTGTGGACTGGATAAGAGACCCACCAGGAACTGGCAGCGCTCAGGAGTGAGGGTGACATGGCATGGGCATTGCTGGGGCAATTTTTGTGTAGATTGCCCAATGTTACTCAGATGCATGAGGTAAATTTTATTTTGCAGCATGCAACCTGGAAGATAGGAAATGTTGCATATCTGTGTGCATGTGGATGTGTATTTGTAGAAACATCTCCATAGATAGGTACACACAGAAAATTAACAGAAGAATCCATGCTACAGGCATTTATCAGTCCTGCAGTGTATTAACATTTTAAGGATATTAAATAATAAATAGAATAGAATAGGATATATAATATCTGTAAAAAAAAAAAGAGTTTAAATGAAGATTTCAGAGTGTTCAATAAGAATATTTAGATGAGTGTTGCATCCAAGAAAATATGGATATGACAGATCATGCATTGCCTGTGAAAGACCTGCTAACACATCATAGTCTCTCTAGGCCAATCTAGGAAGCCAAATTAAGGATTAATAGGAAGAGTAGAAAAGACTGCATTGAATGAATGAATGAAGATACGTTATCAAATGTCAGATTATGTCAAAGAGGCTAGGTATTGAAATACCATGTCTAATATTTTTCTAGCTTATACCTAGTTGAGAGAGTCCTTTTGGAGATAATGTTCTCATAGGTTTTAGAAAGGTTGAGAATTTCTGAAGAACAGAAAGACAAAGAAATTTATTTTTTTTTTTACTTTGTGGAGTTTTTTTAATCTAATATGTTTGCCCTAAAGTTCAATTTATCTGCAACTTGATTCTTCATGGTGTGAGGGAAAGCAAGAGGTAATAATGGGTGACTACTTGGGCTTAGCTGACTTGTAGGGGGGCAGTATGCAAAATGCCCCAACCCATAATATTTGCTGCTGAAGATCCAAGGATTATTCACTGGCTGTAGGTAGCTGAAGGAATATATTTTCTGGACTGCTAAATCAGTTGTAGTTAGTTGCACAACTTAATTAGAATGAAAGACCTTGTGGTAAAGTGTGGTGTGGTGGAGAGAGCTTCTTTGGGAGTCAGGTGGAAGACACTGAAGGTAAGCACAGATCTTGCCAAGAGTGTGGAAATATCCTTTATGTTTGTTTTGAAGCCTTTACTTGGTAACCAGATATTTCTGGTAATCATCAGAATACCATCTGGTTTGTGTCCTTAAACTCTCCTGGGTATACTGGTATGAGAGGTCAGTGGTTTGTTTTGAGCTCAAGGCTAGAGTAACTGCATAGTTTCATGCCTGAAGAGTCATGAAAACTAATAGAAAGACCACTGGATTTCAGGAGAATTATGATAAATTCATGGCCATAGTACTGTCCACCAGAGTCCCTGTGTACCTCATCTTTATTCTGTGCTTCAGTTATCCCGCTAGAGGCAGCCTCTTTCTACAAAGCCTTTGATCAGCTCTAGGTTTTAAGCTTCTTCCCAATATTGTGTGTTGCATGCAGGTGAATGTGAAGCTGCTCCTTTATATGAATCTAAGGCAGAACCTCTTGGGTTGTTCCTGTGGCACAGAGTTCCCTACGAAGGGAAAATAAGATGCTCAAATGGACCCACTGCACAAGCCACTGAGTGGATGAGCAGAAGCGCCTCATGCTGGGGTGTCCATCTAAAATAAATTATCTGACTCCAGCTCTGAAAGTACCAGTTTACCTCTGCTGAGTAGAAGGGATTCTAGAGGACTACAGCAGACATTCCCAGCGGTGTTTGCAGTATCCCCACTTGTATTTTTTCTTGACAGTTCCTCCTTTACCTGACTGTAGTGCAATCCTCCTCTTGTGGCAATTGTTACTCTGGAGTTTATTCGATCCTAACGTGAAAGTCTTGCAACAGAACAGAATTCAAGGGACCTCTGTGGTCTGAAGGATCAAAATCCTACCCTGTACCCTTGCTTTGGTTCTGTCTGCAGCAGACAGCAACACCAAATCTGAAGAAGAAACTGGACAAGTCTTTTTATCATTTTCCCTCTGGGAGGGAAAGAAGGGTGAAGACCAAGTTCTAATATAATACAGGGAAAATCTGAGTGTATAAATACAGGGAGAGTAAGATTTTTGCTGCTGTGAGAGTTTATATATGTGTGGCCCTAGAAATTGTTTTTCCAAGTTCAGCAGTCCCTTACAAACATGCAAAATATTTTTTTGCATGGTGCTGTGTAATGAAAGATGAAAACTTGAGGAGGCATGTCCATGTGTGTTCTCAGAGCAGTTGTCTGCATACCAAGGCTTGTGGATTGGATGCCAAGCTATGCTGGTATCTGATGGCTATTGGTGACTTCAATAAATGAACAGCAGTTCAGAAGATTTCAGTAGGAACTGTGCATGTGTATATCCCTGGAAAACAGTTGTCTCTTGGGCTATCAGAATCTATCCTCTGTACTCTTTTCAAACCAAAATAAACAAGTACAACAGGGACGGTATATACAATGCTCAAATAAAAAGAATAAAACCAAATCTATGGCTTTGTGCTACTTTGCCAAAATATGGGCTTCAGAAAGAAATTAGAATTGATTTCTTTAAATGTCTTTGTCAAGAGACATGTGGATCTTGCATACAGGGGTTTTGGATCTTCTTTTTCTTGTAGCTCTTTTTATCATCACAAACCAACACTGAAGTTTCTCCCAAATAACTTTGATAACTATGTTAAAGGCAATTTAGTAGGATCTATATTACTAAGGCATAATTTTTCCCTGCAGTGTAATTTTAACTTCATCTAAGGCACAAGACTGCTCCCTTGGGCCTGCTGAAAACAAATATTGCTATTCTTTTCACTGTTAAAAGAAGAAAAAAAAATGAAAAGACAAAAAGGGAGAAAAGAAGAAAAAAGAAAAAAAATCACTATAAGAAACTTAACCCCTTCTTGTGGACCTTTTGCCTAGGCAAATAGGGTGAATAAGTTTTATTAGAAGTAGTTGCAAAAGGATTGCCAGAGGTTCATGGGAAGGTAGAAAGATAAATGGAAGGACTGTATGAGGAAGATAAAATAATATTCTTTTACCTCATGTAACAGTTGTTGCTTTTGCATAGTGTTTGAGGGAAGAGGTCTCTTATGGAAGGGTGGGAGGCTGGGAAATGACAGCCTGGATGAAAATACTGAGGAGAGCAACTTGGGAAGCTGATGTGCAATGGCTACTTTGAGTAAAGAAAGAAGGATGCCCTGTGCTCCAGCCCTGCAGGCAAGGACCCCTTGTGATGAGGTGATCATCTCTACTACACTTGTGTTGATGTGCAGGTGAAGATTTCATTAAGCTTTACATTCTGATTTGGGTGATTTTTTTTCCAGTGATAATGTTATTTCTATAGGGATTTTAACAATGTGCATGTCTAGATTTTCTTATGGTGAAGTAAGCATTTGCATGAACCATTCAAAGAGCTAAGACAGGTATTAAATGCCTTAATTAAATGAACACACATAGCAACACATCACTTATGCAAAGGCTATAGGTTGTCCCAGTCATTAAAGAGTCATACTCCTATCAGTGAGATGAGAACTTCTTGCAGTCAGGGATTTAACCACAGTCTGTCGTGTACAGTGGTTGGCAAAGATGCTTTAGCACATATTACCATTTAGAGGTTAAAATATAAGCCAGCTGACAACTGGAGTAGCAAATATGCTTCCATTATGTGGTAGTAGCAGCAAAATTACCATCTTGAAAGACCCTCACAAGCAGGGATACTCTTACTAGAGGTTGTACAGTCATGCATTCCAGCACAGGTTCTTACCCTCTCACCCTTTTCAGAAAAAACCCAGAATAAATAAGACACTAACTTAGACCTATTGTGAGGTCAGGTCTGAAGGATATTTTCTTTAGGAGGGCAGCAAGATCTGTCTCATTGAAGTATCTCTCAGTCAGGCCTTGCTCCTGTGAGCCTGAGGGCTGTTAGGTTTAAATGCTTCAGCAGCTGCTAATTGCTGCTGTACAGCAGGAGGAGAGCCAGCCTCCAGAGCACTGCTGTAAGATAAATTGTAGTGCTGATTGTGCTGTGTGAAATAGCTAGATGCCAAACCAGCACTAGGGTTTACCTGCTTTGCAAGTGTTAAGAGGATGGAGTTTTTCAGTAATTTTTTTAATATGATTCTGGCATTAACTAGGAAAGGAAGAAGTTTGCTGTGTTTAACCATGACTCTCTCAGCATATGCAGATTTATATCCATTTACTTGAAAGTGGTGCTTGTAAAAAGCCTTAATTCTGGAATTTATGGTTTTATTTCCCCTAGGAAATGCCTGTACTTGTTGATTGTTGGGTCATGGTAAGAGCTCACCTCTACTGTTATTATTCATTCATTGAGCAAATAAGGATTAATAATTTTGTCTGCAAGTCCTAAATGAGCCTGGGCTGATTTTTGTGCAAAATCCTGCTATTTCCTGACATGAGAAGGATATGAACTTGTTAGAATGAGTCCAGAGGATGATCAGAGGGCTGGAGCACTTCTCCTATGAAGACAGGCTGAGAGATTTGGGGCTGTTGAGGCTGGGATGAGAAGCCTCTGGGGACAACCTATAGCAATGTTCTGGCACCTAAGGGGGCCTACAAGAAAGCAGGACAGGGACCTTGTACAAGGGTATGCAGTGATAGGACAAAGGGTGATGGCTTTAAACCGAGAATAGAGATTTAATTTAGATATTAGGAAGAAATTCTTTACTGTGTGGGTGATGGGACACTGCAACATCTTGCCCAGATGCCCATTCCTGGAAATGTTCAAGGCCAGGTTAGATGTGCCTTATTTTTGACAGAAAACTTTTGAAGTTACTCTACTGTGTACAGATTTAAAAGCTTAACTTCACTGCTGTGTTTTACAGTCTTAACTTACATTGTTTCTGAACTGCCTGGAGACAACATGATAAATATTTTTCATTACTATGTCCAAGTATAGTCCTGAAGGATTTCTTTTGTCATTGAGTTGTTTCTAGGAATATTGCTGACTGAATTGTATAATGTTAGGTTGATACCATGGCTTTCTACAATCAAGTACTGTCTTGCTGAATAACTTGGGGTTAAAGTTAACTTTGAGAGTAAAAACATGCAATAAGTTGCAGATTTGGTCTGGTTTCTGCTTTGTCCCTATATTGTGTTTGAATGAGTCCTGAAGCTCAGGTTGTAGTGTTTGGCAGATTGCTTCTGAAAAAACAACTTGAATAAAATCCATCCAGTCTTCTCTGAGTCATAAGGAGCCCTGGCCACTGTGGAAAGCTCTTCTCAGCAGGCTGGATAATGTCATCTCTCACTGTTCCTAGGAGGAATTAGGGAAGGAATTTAGATACCTTCTTATATCCAACAGTTTTATAATGGGTATTAAAAATTGCTTTACTCATCTCTTTAGAAAACACTTCCTGATAGTTGTAACTTTGTCACTGAATTCTCCAAATTTTTAAGGATTCTCAGCTCTGCCTACCTGCACTGCTAAATGAGCCATACTGACAGTCTGGGAACACTCTTGTGTTTGGGGTTAAATCCCATGCTTGTTCCATTCATTGCTGCTCTAAGGGATCAATTAAAGAAGGTTTTACTTTAATCTAGAGCTGACTCCAGCCCTTAGGAACACATGCATTTGGGTACTCTTGGGCACATACAGACTGTACCTAACCTGCATATAAGAGATCTGAGTATGAAGTAAAATGAATTTTCATTTCCAAATTTGTCGTCGTTGCTAATTAGCCTAGCCGCAGGCAAACTCAGATAGGTCTTTAAGGAAACCTAGAGAAAAATCTCAGAAGGCATAATCATTAGAGAGGCTGTGTCATTCCAGCTAATCAGGGTTTAATTTCCCTCCCCTCCACTTCCTAACCTATTAACTGAACTGTGCTTGTGGATAATAGTTTTAGAAGTAGGCTTGTAGTCAACTACATCTTGCCAAAAGAAATCCCACTCAGTGTACAAGAAATTCTGCTTGGAGATCACATTTCTGGATGTGGAGTCTTTGAAAGTGCAGCTATTATATATTCAACAACCAGTTACTGTTACCTGGCTGCATTACCATAACACACTGACTTTGATTCTGTCCCTTTAGATTGCCTGCCTACTTCAAAGTCTGTTGTTTTAAGGCAACACAGAACACCAACTGATGTGAAAGTGATTTGGAGTCTTTATTGCTCAACTAGCACACAGGAAATGACCATAAATATGTCATTCAAATGGGAACTTTTTTTGCATATTTTTTCCAGAATACTACGCAATGTGTAAGCGATAATTAGCTTTGATGCACAATTTTTTAATGGAACAGCTGTCCATCACCACTAGTGTTATTCAAAGCAATTTTCTGATGATGAAGCAATAGTATCTGGAGGATTCTCTGATGTTAAGTGACCTGTAAACCAGCTGCACCCTAGCACATGGACCATTAAATGGGAAAGGAGATAGTGCTTAACTTCAGTAAGATGTGTGCAGCTTTGTGAGCTGTCAGCCTACAGAAGAGAGCAAAACAAAAGGTGCATGAAAGCAGCTGCTGAACAATGCTACAGGGAAAAAAGTTCTCTGCATGTGCAACAAAACAAAGGCACAAAATATGTTCCAAGGTCCCTTCTTCCTCGGTGGTCAGCTGAGCCCATGGGTTTCACTTCCCAGCATCTGCTCCAGGGGTCCATCTCCCAGTTTGAGATGTGGGGAATGGGCTGTGTCCTCCTACACTTGGTGTAGCAGAGGCAGGGTAATAAGACAACCATGTCACCACCCTGATGTGAGAGATAAGACAACCATGTCACCACCCTGATGTGAGAGTTTGCTGCACCTCTTACTGCAGGAACAACTAATGGAGCCGGGAGGGGGATCCCAAACACGCTGGTACCTGTGGCTGTGTCCCAGAGGCAGAGCAGCTCTGCAGTACTAATGACCAGGCGTGCTTCTGTGTTTCAAACAACCCCTGCAAACTGCATCCAGTGGCTGCAGCACTGAGGGAGGAGTCTAGGAAAGGAGTCTGACTCTCTAGGTTTGACCCAAACTTCCTCTGTGGCCTCAGTGCTGTCCTTGAGATCCAGATATTCCAAAGTGTTTGAGGACTTAATGGGCTTGGGACAATCTGAGCTCAGTCTTCATTCACTCCTCATCCAAATGGCACAAGATCAAAATTAGCCATTGTCTCCCTTTACCTTTCTTGGCACATGTATTGTAATGCTTGCTATTTCCAGTGCAAACTGGAAGCTTTTCACTGAGGAGGACTCACATTTGCCATTCTCTTCTGCTTGCCAACAGACAGCAACTAATGCTTCTGGAGACTGTGATTTTTCCTCTTCCCTTTGATGTCTACCCTGGCTGCACTCCTGCAGTCTCCCCAAGCAGGACAACACACAAATTTGGATTTAACTCTGCCTGCTATATGACAGGTTCAAGCAAATGTTCAGATTGCATGAGTAGTTCCAGATGCAGGGACTGCCTCCTGTTAAAATATATAACCTGCAAATGATCAGTGGGGTATGGAATTGGCTGGGCTGTCTCACTGGGTCACAATGAGACAATAAAACAATACATGCAGAAAGAGAAAAAAAAGATTTTTTTTTTTGATTCTCTGCTGTTGTTCTTGCTGTGATTTCCTCTTCCCCACATTCCACTCATCTGTCCTGAGTTGACTGCACAAACTATGACCTTCTATTTCTCTAAGCAGATTTCAGTAGACAACTGCATGAAAAGGCAGTGTGGGGGGTGCATGACATTCCTTTCTATATGGTGACTCTAAGAACTAAAAAAAAACCCTGACACTTTCCAATACATCTTCAGCTGATGGAGATTGGAAGAAAAAATGCCCCAGTTTGCTATGTCTGGTAATCTGGGATGGAATATGAGCACTATTTCATCCCAGCTACCCTGCTTATATATTCATTCCATGCTGAAAAGCAGAATGGTCTCTCTTCTTTCACTAGAATGACTGCATGGAATTCCCAGTTCTGGCAAAAGCAGTGATCTGTTCTTTAAATGTCTGTAACTGTGTTTGATGATAGTGAGAATAATCTCATTCTCCACAGTTTACTTGTCAGACATGTTCCTATTGGGAGCAAAGGAGAGCAAAAGTGTTTTGTGCTTCTCCCAAGAGCACATTTTTGTGCTAAGGCAACATCTGTGTATTGATGTCACTTTTGCTGCTCTCCTTCTCTGTAATCATCAGATCAGGCTGTATCTGGCCTTGTAATGTAATATCAAATGATATTGGTTCATAAGACTGTTTAAGTGACCTAACTTGTTTACCTGAAAAAAAGATGTTTGATTTCTGTGGTCACCTTCTCTGATCCATGACAAAACCTATAGCTGAGCAAGAAATACCTTCCCTACCACTCAGAGACAGGGAATGTTTTGCTTATCATGTCTACAGCCCTGCTAAATAGTTTCCTGCATAGCTGGAGCAATTGGCAAGCTTGGTGGTTTGTGCTCACTCCTGGCACCTCTTGAGAAGCAAGAAGATTTGCAATTTGGAAACCCTGTATAAAGTAGATGTGTGTAAGTGTTATGACTGGCTCGGTGCTCATGTAGAGTGGTTGGACAAAATGTATAAAATGTATAAAGAGTACAAATGTAATTTTATTCAAGCCTAATCCTTTCCCTAAAGGAAAAATAGCTTTGGATCTTGTACTACAAGCACCAGCATAACTCTACAAAAGTGATTTGATTTCAAATAATTTAATTGTGACTGTATTTCCAAAAAGTACCCCTCAGCTTTGTGGATTAAACAACACATACACAAACAAACCAAACCAAAAAAACACAACGATTTTTTCCCAATAACTCCTAAATTACTTGAAGAGGAAGTTGTAGATAATCAGGTAGATTGTTAATATTATGTGAATACACTGCATTGACATTGCTCTGCAAGTGACAGGACAGGCAAAATCCTCCCAGTGGATTTGGTAATACCAGAGGCCTGGTAATATGTTTTTACTAGATTTCCTAGGTCAGAGCTGACATTTCAGTCACCTTGGCTGAACAGAGACATAGCACCACTAATTTAATGTAAGTTACACAGCTGTAAAATATGAACAAAACAATGATGACTCAGAGCTCTTATTCTAGCAAATAAAATTTGGGCTTTATAATGAGCTTTTAGGGTTTTTGGTGTTTTGGAGGTTTTTTGAAAGGAACACAAGAAATGAGCTCTTCCAGTTAGTCAAGGAACAAACAAAAAATTTGCATCAGAATTTGCTGTCTAACTGCTCTGGAAAGAGTAAATGGTCACAGGTTTGTACTCAGTAAATACAGATTTATATTCATTTTATTAGGTTAGAAAAAGATGCCATTGAATTGAAGCAACTCTGCTGCGTAAGTGGCCTGAAATCAGTTTTGAATACTATCTTGTGATTTTTTGTTTGGAAAAAATGAATGTTTGCAAGCTGAATCCAAGTGTAGCAGTAGTCAGACCCCTCAAAAGGAACAGTCCATAATTTGTGTAGCATTGCAGGGGGCAGTCAGTGGTTTTAGAACAATGAATCCATTTTGAAAGTTTGCTGCTCTTGCATGTGGCAGGGGGAAGCATGGCCCAGAGTCAGATGCATATCCTGGCACATGCAGGAAGGGAGCAAGCAGCTCCTTTAGCTGCCTCCTGGGGTGGCTGAACCATGACAAGCAGGTTTTTATATATGGAATGCTTCAGCAAGGACTCACTTGCTTTTTGTTTCTCCCCCTGTTAGAAGTGACTGCTTGTGGCAGCACTGATATTGATGTAAGTGGGAGCAGCCGCAGACCTGCACGGCATTCTCCAGGCTGATCTGCCCGAGGGGTGAGACACCTTCTCAGCATTTGGGATATTTTTGTGTAGATCTCTTCTCAGGGATGGGTGCACCATCCACCCTTGTCTTGTGTGGAATGAACTGTTCTGCCTGGAGGTGATGAAAAGATTTGGGATGGGATCCTTCAGCTGTGTTGAGCTACCTATTTATACAACCCAGCTAGGTCTGCAGAGCTTGATTCACTTTTTAAATCTTCCTATCACTAATAACCCTATCTGAATTTCAGCATCCAAAGATGAAAGCCTTCCTAGTTTATTACGGCTCACAGGTCTATATAGTCCACACAATTAATTTTGTCTTAGTGCTCATAGTTACAGCCAAAATATCTGACACTTGAGGATTTTCAGGGCAAATTTATTGTGTATTGAAAAATGTAGTCCAACACAGAATGCTGAAAGTATGCTTGAATTGGGAGTCCTTTTGTAGTGCTACAGGAAATTCTCCCTGGCTGCGTTGCTGTTTGACTGGGTTTTTAAGTAGGTTCCCATAAGGCAATACCTGCTGCTATCCTTTGAAATGGATTAGACTTTGTGTTTGAGATACAGCTCAGTAAGCTTCACACTGCATGGCACAGAGCTTAAACACCATTCCATGTGCTACCGTGTTGCCTTGCATATTCATAGGTTTTAGCACCTTTTGGGAGAGGCAGGTTTTTTATGGAATTGGTGGCATCAAAACTGTCCCAGGACTTGAAGTACTTGCTTATTTGAGGTGGCTCTGCAGTATTATCAGTACTGGTAACAAATTAAAACACTTTCCTGTATATGTGCCATTGTTAAGGGGACTTCATTTACTTTCTTTCAATGACTTCCAACTGTGCTGCTCTCACTATGCATTATCCATGTGCAACCTTGTAAATAGCTTCTAGTTCTTACAGCACTGATATAAATCAGAGGGCCATTTTCTCTTGGGGACTTCAGCCTTAAGCTCTACAGCTTGTTTTGAAATGAAAACCATGTTCAATTAAGGTGATTTGTTTGCTGCACAAAGATTTAAGTGTCTCATACTGCCATTTATAGAGAGGCAGAGCTGGGAGGATATAAACACAGCATGAGTATTTCTTGTGTGCTCTGCTTTCCACTTCCACCTATCTCTTTTTCAGATACCTCCAGCTGAGATACAGTCTGCTGGAAGTGGGGTGTGATGAGAGGGCCACCAACAGTGTAGGCTGTGAGATTATCTATTCATAAATGGTTCTGTTCAGAGAGTGGAGAAAAGACTAAGGTGCATCTCACACACACTGGCTTGAAGTTAAGTTCCTAGATAAATAACCTTCTTTCCAAGACAGCTTGCTAGATACAAACCAATGGAAAAGTGGAGCAGGAAAAAATGCTACTGAACCAAGATTCTTGGCTTGAGCGGGGGATAATATATACAGAATTGCTTTGAACCAAGATATTTTCTTGGGGGCTTTCGTGTGTCATTCACAGAAGGAGTTAGAAGGGTATTTGGCAAAAGAAAGTTCAGAATGCTCTGTGGTTTTGTGTACTCATGGTCCCATATGGGTCTGTCACCGTCATATTTTCTGAAAAATCTCTTTGCCCAGGATTTCTCTCATGGGAAGCTGAGAAGCATCAGAGAAAAAAGAAAACAATATTATCTCATTTGCTTCTCCTGTGTTTTGCTGCTTTGGAATGTGGTCAGAGATTGTTTATCCAACATGTGAATTTTTTTCACTTATTGGTCAATCAGGGGCCAAGCTGTGTTGGACTCTGAAGAGGAAGTAATGAGTTTTCATTATTATCTTTAAGCCTTCTGTCAGTATCCTTTCTCTATTCTTTAGTATAGTTTTAGTATAGCATTCTTTAATATAGTATAGATTATAAAATAATAAATTAGCCTTCTAAGAACATGGAGTCAGATTCATCATTCCTCCCTTCCTTGGGCGACCCCAGAAAATACCCCATGGGTCCACCCATAAGGTTTCTGTGGGGACTGCCAGTGCCTTAGCTCATTGCCCTGCTTTGTGCAGCTCAGCCCCCTGCTCTGGCCTTGCTCTTTATCCTTCTGGTAACTTCTGGCTCTCATTCCTGTAAAACTGGTCAGGCTGACAACACTTCCAGACTTATCCCCAATAACAAGGGTTATTTTGCTGAAAAAGTCAAATTTCTCTTTCTGCAAAGAGGCCAGGAGAGGCCAAGAAATGCTGCTCCTGCCACAGGGCACATCGGGCCTGTGACATGCTGTGGGATGGGGGAACACATCTGACATGTATCTCTGACATTTTTCTTTGCTGTGTGAAGACTTTTCAGACAATACCATGAAGATTACCCAAAGGAATCCCACATAGCTTCACTCAGACTTTTTGACTTTCAGCAAGCCTATTCTCGGCTCTCTGTGTGCAAGCTCTTTTCTTCTCCTGCTGCAGTGGAACTTGGTTCTCTGTTCCATTTGTGCCATAGTGAATGACTGCTCTGGGGTAGGGAACAGGGAGTAGGACCAGGGTATCTCCTTGTACTAACCTATCACAGGTGTGATCTCAGGGCCAGATCCTCAGGAACTGAAACAGCAAATCCTGATGTTTTCACATCCCCATTACACATATCCTGTGAGATTTACTTCAGGTTGGCCCCAAACTTCCTAACTCAACATGTTTTCTGGAGCTGTCTCAAGGAAAACCATCCCATGAGTCTTTACCTGCTCTACCACAGGACACAGTTTGAGATGTTCTCTGAAGTGCCACATGAAGATACCCTCAGGTAGGTGAGGGTATCACTTGAGAGCACACATCCATCCCTGCTGACAGTGCCCATGCTGAATTTGGACAGCATCTGTTGTTATGTGTCTTGAAGGGAAAAGTGAAAGACTAAATCCCAAAATGGTATGAGCTCATTCAGAATAGGCAAGGAATGATAAGAAAAAAGAGCTGAGAGGGCACAGACAGAGCCTAGTAAAGTAGAAGGGAAGAAAATCAGATCAGGACCCTGCCATGGAAATGTGATGGGGCCTGAGGACCCGATTGCAAGGAGGGAATTATGCATGAGGAGGCTGTGAAAGGTCTGCCTAGCAAATGACACTTTCAGCAACTGGTGTAGAGAGGTCATGGTGTAAGAGAAATGAAGGCTGAACAGATATGGGGTGAGGGAAAGTGGGAAAGGCAAGGAAATCTCTTGTCTGCAAATTTCTCAAAGTGGATAGTGTACCTTGAGAAAGTATTCCTACAGACTTGCCTTGTTCTTTAGCTTTTCCAGTCATTCATTGTTGGCCTCAGCAAAGATGTTTTTCCTTCTCTTGAGGAAGTGGTCATAGCATGGCATATACAGAGGTAGCATTTGGATATACACTCATAAAACAAGAAAAGGGATGACCAGATTATGCATCAGCAGAGAAATGAGGACTATTAAGATATGAAGATGATGTTACTGGAGGTGGAAAGTACAGAAGTGGATGGTAGGATACAGAAGAGAAGCATGCATGAGGGCCATATGTCTGGACAAGTTTCTGTCTGTAAGCTGGGAATAGTGTAGCTGTAATATTCAGGTCACTGTTGCAGTCCAGGTTTTGCTCCTCCTGCTGTCTCCATTTATTTTGTCTTTGAATTTTTTCTTTCACAAAAACTGCCAGCCTGCATCTGGGGGAAAAGCAAACTGACCTTTATAGCCAGGGCTGCTCTTGGGTGCTTCTTGTACTTCTATTAAATTGTGCAGTGCTCTTTAGCTAACAACAAAACTGAATCATAGCAAAATTAATTGCTGATACAGTGCAAGGGAACACATCACTTACACATGCAATTTCAACACTGAAGGTTTTTGCAGAGGGAGGAGAAAAGCAGTGGTGTGCACAGCTCTGTGGCTGTAGAGCTGTTCCAATACTGTTGCAGCCTGAGTTGCTCCAAATCCTTTGGGTACATTTTCAGCTTTTTCACAGTTGTGTGAACACTTGATTACTGTGTTCGTGCAAACCTCCAGTTGAGAGAGAGAGAGTCAGTAATTCTGGGAAAGCAGGACAAAACTGGTAAACTGTGGGAGTCTTGACAAGGCCATTTGTTGTCATAGTCTCAGGAGGATGATTGTGGTCTAAGACTAAAAGGGTGCAGGGGAGGGAGTGGGGGTAGAGAAGGAAAATGTGAAGAGTTTATTGGGGAAATGCACAGATGGATAAGAAGCAGGCTTATAACTAATCTATAGAATTACTACAGAATTACTGGCTATTGTGTGTTAAAAGGAAGATAATTAGAATCCTCTAATTAAATATGTATTACACATATGGAGCTGGTATTTTATCTTTCAGTAGATGTGATAGATATGAGTTTAATGAATATCTTTCTGTGAAATTTTGCTGTCTAGATGAGTCATGGTGTTTATGTATATGTGTATGTATATTATCTGTTCTGTGTTGATAATCTCATTTACATGACCAAAACTTCCCAACTCCAGTCAGGGTCTGGAGGAAAACTTGTAGAGTGCTCGAGTTTGTAGAGAGCTGAAGGGAGTTTCCATACAGTGTAAAACTCCCAGGCCCGGGGAAGGTACCTGTGCATTCCAACCTGAACCTGAGAGTATATTAACCCATTGAATTCAGTGTTTCTTGGGCTTCCCTCACCCCTGAGGGATCAAGACTGTGACCATCACTGTGACCAGTAGACATCGAAATTGCAACAAACAAGTCTTGTCAGGGGATACCCAAGTGGTCACTGCATACCTTTCTAATCTTATCCTATGTTTCTCTTTCTTTCTTTTCCCTTATATTTTTTCTTAGGTATTATTTTTATGCTTTTATGCTGTTGCATTCCTAACCAAAATGGCTACACTTTCAAATTTGCCAAGTGCCTTATTTGACCTTAATGATCTAAAGTGTGCCAGCAAAAGTTTATCAAAGCTCCTGAGAATTTTGTTGTTTCTTCTGCACACAGCCCAGAGTAAATCAAACAACCTTCCCCTAGCCTGACAAGTGGACCTGGATATAACAATAATAGTACTTCTGTATTCATGTATATTCTACCTTTAAAAAGTATTGATGTCTTCAGCTTCAGACAATTGCCTCTAAACCCTGAAATGTTTGAGAAGGAATTTCTAAGAGAAGGAAAATCCACAGTCCATCTTCAAGTTTGCTATACAATTGTGCTTATTTTCAAGATTTGGGGAAAGAAAAATTAGAAAACAAGAGATTTTCATTACATATTGGTTCCCAGAATCAAATTATGTTCTGTGCTGTATTTCTCTTTTCCTGCTGGTTTTACTGGAATGTCAGCTGTAACTGTGCAGCAGAATTTGGTTTACCTCTCTAAAGAGTAGCTAACTTAAAAACCAGAGGTTTTCAGCATACCTTTGCATTCATATGTAGTACATCTTCACATATATGTCTATGAATGCACACATACCCAGATCCACACGTTCTGCTTGGTTTTTTCAATGGAGTTTTAGAATAATCTCATTCACTGACTAAGATAATTGCCACAACACCCAAGGGCTGGTTCAGCTTTTTCTGTAGCAATGCTTGCTTTGAGCAGCTTGACCTTTAGGTGCAGAGTATAACCCTCTGACAGGGGAAAGGAAGATAAATGATACAGAAGCACTGCTGGATTTCAGCATCAACCATTTAAGTTCTAACATTTTAAGCACATAACTTAAACACCGCTGTCCAAAGAGAAAATAATTTGGTCATGCCTTACATTTCATGTCACATTCATAACTTTAAAAGGCAGCTGCTTGCTAACACTGATGAGAGCACAGCCAAGTTTAGTACAACCCCTGTGCATAAGCAGCTCTTGTCAGCTGTTCTCTAGCAGGTGTCAAAACATTCGGTGACATCCTTTGCAAAGGGTAAGTGAAGTCTGAACAAGAGTCCCTGCTCTGGATCTGGCCAAAGCAAGCCAAGGAGTGCATGAGAAGGCCAGCACAGGGCAGTGCAGGTAGCTGGCAGCTCTATGCTGACAGCCTGAAGTAGCTAATGAGAACAGCTTTGGAAGGACTTGGGCCAAAGGAGACATAAACATCCCCGCACAGGAATGTTTCTGGAATGTCTAATGACATTGCTCAACAGGATCCTTCTAAGATAAAACAAACCAGTCTAGGTGGGCTGCCAGAAAATTAACATAACATTTCTGCTTCCTTTATACAACAGTGGCCAAGGGGACACCAGGGGGGTCTATAAGGCCATGGTGCCATTTGATGTCAAGTCCCATAGTTACGAAGTTTTTCTGCAGATTATCACTCACTCTGATTCCAAGGCTGCCATAATTTAGAGGGGGATAATCCATTTCTACACCATAGGTGGCTCAATGTCCTGCCAGCTATTTTGTCATTGATTTGTGGTTTGTGGTTTGTTTTCTTTCTGAGAGCTGATGGATGGCAGGATGGGGACTGAGGTAACAAGGTGATTCCTACAATAAGCAAAGATCAAAGTTCATGAGCACCTGAGGAACCTGAACGTGCATGAGTCTAGCCAGAGTGCTGAGGGAATTGGCTGATGCAGTTGCCAAGACATCCTCCATGATATTTGAAAATCCGTGGCAGTCAGGTGAAGTCCCAGATGACAGGAAAAAAGGAAGCTTTGTACCCACCTTCAAACAGGGCAGAAAGCAGGATTCTGGGAACTACTGACCTGTCAGCCTCACCCCTGTGCCTGGGAATATCATGGAACAGCTCCTCCTAAGGCACAGGGAGGAGAGGGAGGTGATGCAAGTGCTGCCTGACCAACCCAGGGGCCTTCTGGGATGAAGCGATTCCAGCAGTGGACAAGGGAGGGGCTACAGATGTCTTTTATTTGGACTTCTATAAAGTCTTTGACAGGGTCCCCAACAACATCCTTTTCTTCAAATGGTGTTGTTCTTCTGCTGTTCTAGACCTCACTTTAAACTGGAAGCTTTTGTCGAAACTAAGAAAAGCAAAAATCTTCCTTTTATTAAATTATAAAACAAACTGTACTGAATAAATATTTATTTTATAATAAGCAATACCCTTCATTGCATTTTCCTGGTAAAACTGACTTCATTAGTTTTATTACACCATTTTTACTCATTAAAGTTTAATAACATTTGTTGATGAAACAAGGGAAGCTAAATACATTTTAAAATAATTCAGCACTGACTTACTCCCACTAATATATAAAGATGCTACATTGCTTTCTGGAATATTTTGAGCTTAATTCCTAAAGGCATTTCAAGATTTTAGTGAGTTCTCTTGAATTCATTTAAGTAGGAGTTTTTATCCTTCATTTAGTCCTCACTTTGTGGCTGGAAGGGTCTTCTGAGGGAAAGGAAAATGGAAAGCATTGCTCTGTTCCTGTCATCACCCAGACTCCAAATGAGACTGGGGATCTTTCCATTCTACTAAGTGTGAGAAAAGAGTCACATTCCATTGTCATGTATTAATTGAGGGGATGCTTATTTTGCTGTGATCCACATACTAAAATATTTACAGTGGAATTGTTAGAGGAGGACACCAGCACATCTTGAATAAAACCAAAGGATCTAATATCACCAAAATCTTCCTCCTTTCCTGCAGCATGTAGAATGAAAATGAGGTTTTGGAAAAGAGCAACATTCTTTTCCAGTCAGATTATCTGAAACTACTTTTGGCCTCCTTGATTTTCAGAGTTAGTTCTTAAATAAGGTCTTTTACTGGCAGTCAGAATAACATGTAGGTTAGGATACATGTACGTGTTCTTGTGTGCTAAGGGACATTAGGATTTTATAGATACCTGGACTTACAGGTGTGTAGTAGGTGCTTCTATTTCAAGTTAATTAACTTTGCAGCAGAAAAGCAGAGTCTACACTAAAAATATTGTTTCTTTGAACCAATTTGCCCAGTTGAACCAATGTTTTCAGTAAGCAAACTTGTCACGCACGCTTTTATTTGAAACAGATCTATGTTCATAGTTTCAAGAACGTTAATAACATTGTGATTTCTGGAGAATAATAACAGAGTTCATTTTGTCTCCTAGCTGTCAGATGATGCAAATAGAACTTGGCATTGTGTCGTGATTATACAACAAATAGTTTCTCTGTATACCAACTTTTTAGACAATTACGGGATTAGCTCATGTCTAAGTTTACTCTATCCTTCTGTGTAGTTGGTTATTTCAGGTGATGCTTGTATTTTACTGTATGAAGTATTCTTTTAAATTATACAAAAGCTGCTTGGGAATTTGTATTTATATTCTGATTCTTTAAATGGTTCCATTAAAATATGTAGTCTCTCTAATAAACACCTTAAATAAGAGATTGTGCACAAATATGCCATGCTGGTTGAAAAAGGGCAATGTAGGATGTTTTCAAAAAGATCTACTTATTAATTAACTCTCCTGTGTTATTAGTAATCAGTTGTGTTGCTTGTTTAGAGAACTTGGGTTCCAGCATGGCAGGATTTGCAGAGTTAACAATGTACATTTTCACTTTATGTGAAGCAAATAGGGATGAAAATTGAGGTAACAACATGAGGTTGTTATGTTAACTGGCAAAACTGAGTCTATTTGCTGGGCCTGAATTTAGATCTTTGGAGACTGACAAACACTTCTAAATTAAAGAAAATGTAATGTAAAGTTATAAGGATTTAGAGGGACTCAAATGCATTCTGCTTATATTATTTAATGCCAGTGGCAAATTAACAATTGTGCTTCTGGCATTTGGGACAAGTGCTGCATTATTCTAACTCTTGTATTCTTGAATATAAAAAATCTGGTACTTACACAAGGTATTTAATTTCCATGCAGGCAGTGTTAGACCTTCATCAGTGCTTTGAAGAATGCTCTTTGTTTTCTATTTGATTAGACAAATCCAAAGGCTTGTGCACTAGAATTCTGAGTATCCTCTGAGGGTGTTGAGGTGACTTTTTTTTACCCCACTTCTGTGAATGCAAGACCTGACAAAAAGTCTACAGGTGGCAGCCACTTGCAGCCTAGAAGGGGCCTCCACAATAATTCTTCAATGCAACATAAAAACATTAACAGAGTTGTGATGTTGACATGGCTGTGGCACCATAAAAACTGAAGAATTAAGTCATAAAATCTATGGCTCTCACCTCAGGCTTTTCATTTTCATTATGAGGAGACCTCTTGAATTAAAATAGTTTGAAATGGACCTCTGCTGTGTCCAGGAGAGTAGATCATCTGGAACTAATGACTACTAGTCTACTGGATATTGCTACTGCCAAACCTTTCAGGCTGAGCTCTGGGTCTCTTCAGGATGTATTTTACAGCTGACTGCTAATGCAGTCACTGCTTTGTCAAGGGCCCTGATCCAGGGCTTGCTGTGGAAGTGTCCAAACACCCTCATAAAGGGCCTGCAAATGCATTTGGTGATGATTTTTCCAAGCATAGCAGCAACTTTATTTATTGTCTTGATATTGCAGAAAGGTTTTATTTGGCATTACTAAAGAAAACAGGTATTTTATCTCATTTTCCTCTGTTTTCCTTTTGGTTAAGAATGAAAATTCTTATACTTTTGAATCAGGAATTAAAGATCTCATCTGCAAAGACCCCTGCCTCTCCCAAATGGCTGTAACCTGGCACAACTAAATCAAAGCCTAAAACTAATTTTTTTTTTTTTTCCCTAGCATACTATAGTAGATTTCTGTCACAAAATTTGAAGGAAAACCTTCCACAAAGTGATGTTGTCTTACTACTGCTAATGCAATATATAATTATACAGGCTCCTGTTCCAGAAAAAGTGATAAATTGCAACTTGTGTGTCTGAAAACTTTGACAATTAATCTAAAATTTGATTAAAGCTGAATATTAATATTTTAAAGCCAGATGTTTAAGTGCATAGTGATAAAATAACTGGGTGCCTGGGTACAAAGCAGATAAAAAATAGGTTTCTTTTTCACAGATCTTAACAGGTATTGAGTGCTGCTGGAAATGTGGCTCCATTGGGTATAGTAAAAGGCATTTACCATCTGGCCCATGAAGATATACAGAGTGCCCTGGGAGGCTGGGCAGATCGGGTTTTTCTTTCTGTGTTAGCCTGCATTGCTTGTTAATGTGCTTCCCACCTGCAGAGCCAGGGCAGGGGGAGGGCAATGGCCATTCATCCTCCTGGCCATGCTGGGGAGGGGACAGTGGCCTTGGTCTCCTGGTGTGGTGACGCTGTGCACAACCTGCCCTAGGATGCAAGGCTGCCTCTTTCATCTGTAGTGGGCTGTGTGTGTTTTCTCCAGAGAGGTGATGTCCTGCAGGGGCAGATTTAAACACATTTGAGTTGTGCTGAATGATGGCTTCACATCAGGTACACTCAACTCAGGTTTTACTAGAGGTGGACAACAAAGCAACCATGGCATTTAAACTCATCTAAGATGGGAATTTATAAAAAAAAAAAGTCAAAAATAGTGAGACAAGGTAGCATGTACAGCTTGTCTGTCAGGCAGGAGCTCTGTTAGAAGATGAGTGTCTGTCAGTGCTTCAAATCATACAATAATGAAGATACAAGTGGTGAACATGGATGGGTGTTGCTGTACCACAAAATACTGTGTCAGTTTTGATCTGGAAAGTGCTGGGGGCCCAAGCAATGCTGCACAGGTGTATTGAAAGGTAATTCAGTAAAGCAAGCCCACTATTGGAGACAGGCCCTGCAGCGATTCACAGCTCCACTGGAGAAATCCTGTGAACTGCAAAGGGTTGAAGATCACAGCTGCAGTAAGCACAAGCCAGCTTAGGATGAGTCTCTGCTGGGGTTTGAGATGTGACTGACTTTGTGTCTCCACTTCTGGCCTCCAACCTGAGAGCTACACAGAACATGGCACCCACGTTTTGAAAACCTGCCTCTGTGGCCCTTGCCACCTCACAGTGCCTCCCTGTTCAGAGTGTTCCTGGGATTAATATTCCCACACTGTGCTGCTCCACAACCCCTCCAAAAGATTCACTCCACTGTCAACTCACTCACTGCCCGTCTGTGGTGAAAAGTTCCTTGGATGACAACAGGAGATGTCATCAAAAATACACTGACAGCACTGCCAATGGCTCAAGATGTACCAGCTTTCTCATGGATTATTTACATCATTCTCAACAGCTCAAGCTGCAGTTAGATTTTTTTCTTTGCTTTTCTTTACTATTTCTTTACTTTCTTTACTTTCTTTTTACTTTTTTTTTCTAGTATTCATATAGACTTTTGTCTGGTGAACATTTCTACAACGTCCAGCTGCCCTTTCACCTCAGCATCCTTGGAAAATCCAATATACAGGAAGGGTAATTCAGCTTGGGGGGGAATATTTTATATGAATATGAAATACTCATATTTTATAAGACATATGAAAGAAGGGGACAAACACCTGATATCAAATATGTATCCTTTAGTTGGTCAAGGCACCGGATCATGTTTTTCTGAAAACTTTCCACATTCTGCAAAACAGTTTTCACTTGAAATACTGAAGGGGGAGAGGGGTGGTTTGTAAGCCAATGCAAAACTTTTTTCACATTTAAAAATTTTTTCTGAGATGAATTGTAATTTTGGGAGGTTTTGTGTATGTTTTACAGTATACTTACATTGGCTGTCCAAGAAATAAGTATTTCACTTAAATGTAATATGTTTCCTAGGAGCTATAATTCTATGTTATCCATTTTTTTTTCAGAGTTCTTCATGAGATCAATTTTTCTGTGCCTGTCTTTGATGCAAATGTCCTGTTGCTATGACTGGAATTCTGCCTGCAAAAGTCAACAGCATATGACACTCAAGCCATCTTGGTTCATCAGATGCCATGTGGCAGCTTTCTGAAACGACTGCTTCAATTTTCAAACTAATTGGGGGTTCAAACTGTCACTGGAAAGAAGAAATTTCTGTTCTGTACATGGAGAAGCAATTATTATTTTTTCCACATGGTTTTAGTGGCATGAAAGCTGTACAAGTCATTTGGATGTGACAGCTATAATTCTTGAGAATGCATTAGCTCTTACTGTGAGATTCCCCCCCCTCCTCTTTTTTTTTTTTTCCCTGCCTTTCAGAAGATGTCCATAACAGTTTGTGGCAGTCTGGCTGAACCAGACTTATCTCTAAGTGAGAGTGTTAGCAGGCATTTTTCAAAGGCTTCTTTTTTTTTCCTGAGAATGTGACCTTTAACACAGGCTCCTCATTAACTGCAGTCATTTAACACAAAATGCCAGTAGCAGGGTATTTTTTCCAGTTACCATAGCAATATCATAGGATATCAGATGGTGTCAATAAACAAAAATCCACTGAAACATTATCATTTTTGAGCCACCTCTATTAAGACAATTTAATTTATCTAAGATCAGGTGGTAATGAGTTCAGCTTATATTTTTGTACTGTCATGTGACATTTGGTTGGTTTGTGCATGTGTGGCCCTTATATTGCTTGCCTACACATCCTCCTACTCCCCTCAAGGACTGCTGTGCTAAAGCGGGTTTGTAAAAAACTCATCCCTCCCCCTGCCTTTTGGCCACCTGCAATCTCTGCAGTTCTCCTGCCTGATGGCAGGGAGTGTCCTGGTGAGGGGATACATTTAATGAGCCTTTTATTTCCCTCTGCCACTTAGCATTTTATAAATTCTTTTAACCTGATGAAGAAGTAGCTGTCTGTGCATTCCTGCAGACCTCATATCTCACCAGACCCCCAGGATGCTTTACCCTTATCATGCATGATTACATTTGTCTGTTTTGGTGTTTATTTTGGTGCAAGACCACAGACCTGCTTTTCCTTCTGGCATGTGGAAGAACAAAGATAAAAATACCTGTATAGTTCTCCATGTAATTTTCTCCTTCCAGCCCCAGTGAATTACCATCTGAAAGAAGTGAAAGGAAGAGGGTTATGCCTTTTTTCTTGAAAGGGTTTGAGCCAACACATCTTAAGCATAGGCCATCTGACAGTGTCAGTTCCTATATTGGAAAAGCTGTGCAAACACTTATAAAAGTGACCTCACTTGTTTTATTAATATTTTCCTTGCCCATTGACTGCATCTCATGATGCTTAGGGTCTCATGGAAACAGAACTAATTAAAGCAAGTTGCTTTAAACCCAGTGTACATCTCACATTTCAATGAAAGCAGCCAGTACATGGATACAAAACCACAAACAGAATTTAGACTACTACAAAGAAACAGGGGCATTTAATTTTAATTTTCTGATGTGCATGATGCTTGGAAAGAAAAAGTCACTGAATAACTAAAACTGATACATGAGTTCTTTATAGACACTAGATGTTCTTTAGGAGAAAGTGTTTTCCTCCCACTGTCATAAGGCAATACCATGCTCAGAAATCCTAATTAGTGGTGGGCCATGAGGCAATCTCAGTATAATTTTGTGTCCACCTACTCCCAGATATCAACTAGTTCAGTTGCAAAATCGTGATGCTGAGATCACTTCTACTGACTTTCCAACAGAAGTCCAAAACATTAGAACTGTGTACAGCTGCGCCTTCTTGCCCATGTTTCTACCATTTTCCTACCTGATCCACTTCATTTTCTGTGTTCTAGATGTCACATTTTCAGCTCATGGGAAAGGTATAGCTGATTTTTCCACTACTTTACATGTGCCTCTTGAATATAGAGGGACAATATCCCCTCTGAGACAGAGTTTATTGCCAGCTTTTGTTTCCCTGCAATCAAAAATTTCTGTTTAAGAACTTTAAGTCTCTTGAAGTACTACACGAATGGGAAAGTTTTGTCCATTTGCAAAAATAAAATGCTTTCGTTTTGTATTCTAGAAGTTTGTCCCATGGTGCACCAATATAAACAGGGAAGAACTTAAAGTGTGCTTGTTCAGAAGTGTGCATGACTGTAATACAATGGGGCACAGCAGACAGCAATTAAAATGAAATCCTCACAGCACAGCTGGAAAGCAATCCTAATAATTTAGGACTTGGGGTTAGAAATAAAAAAAAAGCTCATTTTCCAGGTTAGTTTCTAGATCCCCCATGTGTATTTCTTGCCTGTAGATATATATATAAAAACAAGCATCAATAACAAGCAAATTGCCATACAGATAATGTGTAGTCAAAACACTCTGTTATTGTATAATTTGATCTGGAGAAATATTTGGAATCCAATTCAAGTGGTCACAAGTGGTTTGTGTTTCTGCAGAGCAGTACATTATGACTCGAGAAAGCCTCCCTACTGAAAGGCTGAATAAATTCATAGTTTGATCTCAAGCTGGATGAAATACTAAACAAATTGTTCTTTCTACAGACAGACTAGAATATTAGTCTGCTTTGCCTAAGTAAATTTGCAAAAGTGAGCTCCATATTTTTGGTGGGGTTTTTTTTGTTTTTGTTTTTTTTGGTTGGTTGGGTTTTTTTGTTTGTTTGGGTTTTTGGGGTTTTTTTTTTTTTGGTTGTTAGTTTTGGGTTTTTTGGTTTTGGATTTGGTTTAGGTTTTTTGTTTTTTTTTAATATCGGCTTAACTGAAGAAGAAATAAGTTGCACTTGAGATTTTAGATAGAATCATAGAGTCATCCAGGGCAGGGCTGAAAACTGACCTTCAATTGTAGGTGACTGAGTTAATTGAGACTGTCATATATTTAACCAAGCAATTTAGAATCAGTGTCACACAAATACTTGAACAACTTGCCACTACCAGCTCTACACAAGTGCAAAGTTTTCTGTGAGGATTAGTTCTTCCAGGATCAGTTAGTGTTTGGTGAGGATGGCCTTTCCTTGGCTCATACAAAGACAGCAGCAATCATAAAACAGTGCATTCATGGTAATTTTGTGTGTTCATAGTATATAGATTTTGAAGTAAGAGAAAATATTTTTAAAAAAAGGATCTGCTCCTTCATTACACTCTTTGTTACATTTCTAGTTCACTGAATATCTCCTCTAAATACAGAGCTAAGAGAAGTACAACTCACTTTCCCTAAAACATTCATGGGCAACAACCACTTTTTATGCTTCTACCTCTCTTCTCATGTTACTTTAGTTCTTTCATGTGAAAGAGTCCCCATATGACCTTCTTCAGTGGTTCTCCAGCTGATTTAATCCCTCTCTTCAGAACCTCTTCCATCTCTGTCTCTTCTTTTTTTTTTTTTTTCCTCCCTGTAGATAACCAGAATTGAATGGGATTCCCTCAGAGAATGCAATCTTCATATTATCTCAATGCATTAAATAATTTCACTATCATTTTCTGTACCATTTCTGTTTCACAGTCTTGGGATATAGAGTGAGAATATATTTTGAAAAATATGCCCTCACTGTGTTTATTCCTTCTGTTCTCTTCTCCCTTCAACAGTCCTTTATTGAACTGTTCTGCCAGTTCATCCCACCTCCACCTAATTTTGCCAGCTGCTTCTAGAATTCATCACAACTTTTTCTGGTGACTAATCTGAATATACTGCTCCCATCTGTTTCTGTGACATGACTATGATAAGCAATAACATTTCTATACACTCTTTTGGTGTTTATTTCCTTTCAGAAGAAGTGATCTAATGCTACTGGATGACATGACAGCTGATGTGAGGCTACAGGGGCCAGCAGATTGAGGGAGGTGATTCTCCCCTCTCACTGCCCTTGTGAGATCCCACCTGGAGTACTGCATCCAGCCCTGGAGCCTCCAGCACAAGAAGGATTGGTTCTGTTAGAGCAGGTCGAGAAGAGGCCATGGAGATGATCAGAATCCTGGAGCATGCCTCTTACAAAGACAGGCTGAGAGACTTGGGGTTGTTCAGCACAGAGACGAGGAGGCTCTGAGGGACCTCTTTGTGCTTTTCCAGTGCTGCAAGGGAAATTTATGAAAAAGAGGTTGGACTTGGATGGTATTAAAGGTCCCTTCCAACCCATGCCATTCCATGATTCTATGATGGGGAGACAGAAAACTGAGAGAAGTCATTCATTCTTTGAAAAAAAAGGGAAAGGCTAAAAGTCTTCTATGAAATTGCTACATACAGTAAGTTTAAGATGAAGGAAAGGGAACAGCTTTCTCTGCACAATAGAGTTAACCTGTAGAGCTCCTTAAAGAACAGCTCAAGAATAAATCAGTTCAGGGAGATGTAGGCCATATCCAGTGTCCATGAGCAGGATGACCTGAGTCTTTGTCCCAGGATGACAATATAAGCTGGTTTTAGGACATGAGATAGCACAGGTGAGGAAGGTTCAGCTTTGCTTATCTTAAGACACAACACCAGCTTGGACCAATCTTTGATTTCAACAATCAGAGGTATTCTTGTGTTTTCTCCTCCTGAACATGGACATTTGTATTATTTTTCTGTACTTTGGCCACTGTCTTTAAAATGGAGGAATGATGCCATGAAGATTCCCTTAAAATCTTGCAGCTGAGCTGTGGGCACAAAGGCAGTGCAGACAGCTATCCACTGCTGCACAAAACAAACAAAAAAAGAGCCACGAGAATTAGATGTGTAAGCTCACAACTTATTTCCTGCCTTGCGCATAATGTTGTAGAGAATCCTCTGAGTCATAAAGATGCCATCAAATTTGTAGCTTTACAGATTGCTTAGGATGTGCCACCCGTCCTGAGATCTGTAAACATGCTTCTGACTGTGGAAGAGCTTTGCATTAACATAAAGATAACAGAAAATATCTTTACATGATACAGAACTTTTTTGCATTGCTATAAGGATTGTACTTTCAGATATGAACATTCTCTGAAGGAGACAGGCTGAACAGAGTTTTCATATAAGAAGTGCTGTCCTAAATTCTGCTAGCCTATAGACAATACCCAACTGACTGTATCACTTTATGCCAAGGAAAGTTTTAGCACATGCATATTTCTTCCTATCTTCTTCCCCAAAGAAATCAATTTAGATGGATGCTGAAATGAATAATTTCATTGGGGAAATCATTGTAACTGCTGGAAATTAATCTAGGTAGACCTATAATTTAATTCTTAGAGTGACAGTGAATCTAGTTACATTATTTAATGTAAACTAATAGTTTATTGTAACCATAGGGATAGAATGGGATAACAATGACTATCATACAAGTAACTATTACTGTCTGTGTGCCTAAATAAATGCAACCTATTCTTTCCTAAAGCTATAAAGCTGTACAATTATAATATACCAGAGATATGAAATAGAGAGGAGTTAGGGATTTTCAAGTGCAAAATGTGGGAAGGAACAATAGGGGTGCCCTCTACCCAATAAATGTATTCAACAAAAAATAAAAATATTATATTCCATTTTCTTAATAGAAACCTTTTTATTGGTGAAGGTAATAAAGGAGGCATTCTGGCATATGGACAAGTGTATTGTCCATCAGCAGATATCTAAACTGCTCTTGAAACTTAACCATGGAGCCTGAATAGATGAGGTAGAATCTCTGCTGCTGTTCATGGTGTCATATTTAGAATTCAATGACTATTTATTTTTTATTTTTCATGCTACATGGGCATGATCATCATACACACCTTGATTCTGCCATGACTTAGCTCATGCTTCACAATTCTGTATTGTATGATTAAATAAAATAAAATCCTTTTCCTATGTTATCATGAAGACCCTGGTTTTATGGGCAGGCTTTTTCTCTCCTGATTTTCTGGCTAACATCTGTCCAGGTGCTCTTCTGTGGTCTGTGTGAAAGTATTCCAATAGATAGGTTAAAGGTGAATTGCAGGAGCTAGAAATGTGCCCACTGAGAGCTCTAGGCTCTGGTAGACCACACATCATGGCATGAGCCAGGAAAACAACTTTTTGGGCCCAGAAGAATCTGGTTCACTGTAAGAAGCTCTAAGTCTGAATGGAGCTGCCTGCCCTGCCTAAAGCCACTAAACTCTGCCACACAGTGTAGCTCATAAACAAACAAACAAACAAACAAACAAACAGAAGAAAGCTCTGCTAGAAGTAGCTATAAGTGCTGTTAAATGTCAATGGTTGCTGCACCTAACATGGAACTTTGTTCTGAATACTTCTGTGTCTACTTGGGTCTTGAGTCCAGACATATCTAAATAATTTTCTTAATATTTATGAAGCTGGATTGTGATAAATAATTGCTGTACAGTTTGGAAGAAACAAGCTGAGCAATATACCTAAGATTAATGTAGAGTGATAGCAGGGAGAAAGGGCAAAAATTCAAACCCACATCTCAGACATTAAGCTGCAGCTTAAATAATACAGATTTTCCCTATTAAGAGATATCATTTCCCCCCTCCATTAGGACAGTCTGAATTTTATGTTACATTTAAAATTAAGCTCAACCTTTCACATTACACTGGAAAAACTTGCATCCTCCTCAATTTACAGCCCTTCTCAGGGTGGAATTAACTTCTTTTAGAATTTACAAGTAGGCCATTAATTAGTTTAGGACTGAAAATTGATTTTAAGTTATGTCTTTTAAGAAATTTAGCATCTGTGCTACCAGGTTTTTTGTCCTGAAGGTTCTTAGTTCTCCTAGAGAGTAACCAAATTTCTTCAAGCTATTCACACCATTAAAAATAATTGAAAGTGTGTGTGGAAGTTATATTTAAGGAGGAAACTAGCTTGCAATTAAGTGAAATTATTGATGATAATTTCTTGACTGTGTAATGATGGGTTTTAGGACATACATAATGTCTCAGTAATGTTTTATTTTTTACCCTTAAGTTAGTCTCATCCTTAAAACTATCAGCTGTATTTGTGTGGTAATTGGCACTGCAGGGGAATTTGAAGTGCATCATTCAGTTGGATTTGCTCCAGGTCCTTCTCTCTCTCCCAGAAATGATCACAGTACTTATTTTGGGGTTTGGAGTAAAGGTGGACTCATCTGCATAGTACTCCCTCCTGTCCTTTCTTCCCCTAAGCAGCTCCGGGATGCAAAGCACCAGGTCCTGCTAGAAGGAAACACAGACTGAATTTATTTCAAGTAGCTTAACAACAAAATATTCTGCTCCTTTGCAAGCATAAGCTTGGGTGGATTGCTTCTATGATAGGGTCCATACTCAGTGTGCTGAGAATTCTCCCTTGTCCTGCCCTACAACCTTGGGTTTGCTGCATAAAGGGTTCAGAACTTGACACTGAGCTTGCACTCAAGGTTCTGTGCCTTAAAGCATGTGACTGTCACACAGCCAAGCCCCTCAGGAGGCTGAGTCCATTTGGCCTCCTGGCACACGGTGCAAGCCAGGACTTTTCAGCCTGTCATGCTGAAATGAGGGTGATCTTTCAAGGGTAACCATGGAGGAGCTGCCCCAGACAGAACAGCTTACCTGCCTGTTAAAGGTGAATAAAAGCCAAGGCCCATGTTGTTCTCAGCACAGACATGTTTTACAAGACCCACGCCACCTTGCAGCTTTGCTTTGTGTCACAAAATGTCAAATACAGCCTCTCTGACTGTTAGATGCATTATCCTTATTGCAGTGGAGTACTTAAGAAGCCACTGTGCAAAGCATGTCCTAAGCTTTCATGGATCATTGCACCCATGAGGATGGAGCACTGAATGATAGACCGCTGAAAATGGAGATAATTTGTATCTTTTCCTCAAAATGCTGTGCCAGTGAAAATAACACATTTGGGAGATTTACAGTAGAGCTGAACCTTTCTCTGTGAGAACACAACTTTGGATTGGAAGGTTTTGGGCTAAGGGAAGACTTGTCCCAAGTCAGAAAGTGCTCTTCTTTCCAGTAAAATATAACAATGGTAACAAGTGGAGTGGTTAATCTGTGAGGGTGGGCCAAAGATTAAAGGTAGTTTAATTATGACATGCAGACCAAGAAATTTTGCCTCAGTTCTCTCTAAAGACAGTGATGAAAGCTCATTATAAGAGGAAAAGGAGACCACAAAGACCAGGGAAATAGAAATATTTGCTAATAGAAATCTGCTATATTCAGAATGTATAGGAAGCACTAAAGTTTCAATGATTGTAGGGGGTGCTCAGGTGTTCACCATCTCACACCACACACTTCTCCTCCACTGCTCATACCTGCAGCTCTCAGGAGTTGAAGGTCTCCTGAGGCAGACTGAGACAACACCAGTGAAATACAACCCAATTCTGACTCTAATTTTGCTATTTCCTCACCACCCCTTGGAGATGGCTGGCCTGCAGTGTTAGCAGAGGTAGAGGAATCATTCCTTATTTTTTTATAGCATTCCCTTATTTAAGCATTCCCTTATTTTTTTATACACAGTTCTGAACACCTGTTTGTGGCCAACACTGCAGGGGCAGTGCACAGGGGAAGGACTCCAATTTGTCCTTAAACTGAGCTGTGCTGTGACTTGTGACTTTCAATGGCACAACATAAAGCAAAGTAATGCATCTCCAGACAAAATGTGACAGACTCTGAATTTAGGGAGTTAATCTGTGGTGTGCTGACATGAGATATACAGAGAATAACAGATTAGTGGAGAAACTCGCTTGAGACTAAATGTAGGATGGATGGTTGCATCGAGTATATCGTACAGTGTCTTATCTAGATTTCTGTCACACCTGTGAGCACAGTACTTGAAGAAGGCTGTAATTGATAGCTTAAAAACTGCAAGTATGCTGTCAGCTTGCAGCTTCCTTATGCATATCCAGTGCTAAGGAAGGCATTTTGTAGAGTTTCCATTTATATCAAACCATTAAAATAGTCTGGTTTAAGAAATAAGTGCCCATGCCAAAATGGTGAAGATACAAGCCAGTTGAAAGTGATTTATAAAATGAATTCTAAAATTAGGACTTCAACTTTAGTGAAAAATTGTCAAAGTGCTCTGAAATTGATCTTGGTTGATGCAGTCCTATCTCCCCAAAATCTGAATTACTTTTCAGTGAGCAAAAACAATTTCTAATGAATCCTATGAAAAACCTCTGACAGGCTGTTTGCTTAGAACCGTATAATTTCATGCTATATCCTTGATCCAAAAATAAGTTCAATGTCATTTGAACTTATGACATTGGATAAAAAGCACCACTTTTAGCCAGTGAAAGATATTTGGTCATTGTGTTGTATTTTTATATGTCTTCTGTGTTAACACTAATGATTCCTATTTGCAAGAAGGCTAAAATTATACATTTGAAATAAATAAAGAAGCCTGAAAAAGAAAGAAATCTGAAAGGCTGTCTGAGAGCCTTTTAGAGTGTTCAGAAAAACTATAAATATTGCTAGGCCTGCAACTGAACTGTGATAGTTAACAACACTGGTTGAGTTCGCTTTTGGTGGTATGATACCCAATGTCCTTGGCACCTGTTCCATCTGACACATGGCATTTTTTGCCACAAAAAGGCCATGCTATGAAAGCCCACCATCTAACCCTTGAATGTGAATCAGTTTAGAGCTAGATGTCTTGATCTAAAGCTACTTCAGGGAGGTGGTAAAAACAACATTAGAAGAACAAGGCCAAAAGCAAAGGGGGTTGCCCACGAGGTTGTCAGTCCGGATGAACTCACATTTCACTTGCCCTGAGACCTCACAGTTTGGTACAAAGCTAAATAGACTCAGTTCTGGTTTTACCCAGCTAAATCTGATAACAGCTTACAAAGGCCAGCAGACCCTAAACATCCTCCATTATCAATATTGCAAAAACAACGTGAAGGCAAAATAAATTCTGGTGTTAGAAACAGACAGTTCATCTTTCCTATCCTTTCTAACATATATAGGATATTCCTAGCAAAAACTTGGGAGATATCTTTCTTAGCTGTGTGTAGGGGTTTTCATATGTATCAGGCTGTTTTCTCATCTGGAATAAATCAGTCTGGATGCCCAAACTACATTATTACATGCAGAGGCAAAAAAGGGTCCTGTGATTCTTCATAACAGGACATAAATCTTTCTGTTTATGCTGGAGTGTAAACATTTGATTATATGGAAATGAGGGAGTATGTGCTGCAAAACTAAATGTACTCTTATGCCAACAAAGAATGGCAGCCAGTTATCACCAATAGCTGATGTTCAGTTTGGTGTCTTCAAGTAATCTAGAGATGTTTGTATCATGCCTTAGCCATGCTTCTGGCCAAAAAATATTTCTGATCACTGCTTTGGATAGGAGGGGCAGAAGATGGCTTAAAAAATTCTCAGAAAACTCAACAAAAAATAATAACTCCTGAAGAAATAAAAAGAAGATGGCAACTTCCTTTTCACATTACTGTAGACCTGAGCCTTACCAATGAAACAACATCTCTTCCTCTTGCTGGATCTGTGGTTTTCTGTAACAATCTGCAGCTGGCAAAAGAAACATCAATATATAGTGAGGGAAATTTTTCTAAATACAGATAGATATTTAACTCAGTGTCAGTTTTATGCATAAAGTTGGTTCTGGAAGGGTGGTTCTACTACACCAAGTGGCTTCACAGTAATGCAAACTGTAATAAGTACATGCAAAAATATAATTCTAAGCCATTGGGGCTGGTGATGAAAAGAATAAAATTAGATACTTGAAGTAAATATTTTTCCTTTCTGAGCTGTGAGATGCAAGTTTCAGACTTAACTTATAAACAACACCAGTAGGAGTGTTACTATTTTTTGGAGATGTTAAATTTGGTTCAAAGCTCTAAGTGCAAGAGCTGGGTTAGTAACTGATGCATATAGAAAACGTTCATCTTGTAAATATTTCAGTGACAATAATGATGAACAGTAGTTTGTACTCATCATGAGGCTTCCCTAGGAGGGTCTCAAGGATCCTTGGCAATCAATAATTAAGTCTAGTAACAGCCTCTGTGCTGCTTAAGAATTTTACTAGCTTCAAGAGAAGGAAACTGAGATAAAAATAACTTTCTCCCCAAACTTCTCTGTATCCATCCCTTCTCTCCTGCCATGTTGTAAGGACACTAGAGGAGGGCATATTGTCAGAAGGTACTATGGATATTAATTTAAAGGAGTAACACACTCTGATAGGACAGAGGGGTTTTTTGTCTCATTTGACCAGATGGAGATTTGTGTGTATGAGCTGATTACCCAGACTTTGTACTGGAGAAATGAGCTTCCTGTGCTATGCTGGTTCTGGCTGGAATATAGTTAATTTTCTTCCTAGTAGATGATAAAATAGCGTGGTTTGGATTTAGTATGAGAATACTGTTGATAACACACTGATGTTTTTCATTATTACTAAGCTGTGTTTCAGCCAGAGTCAAGGACTGTCAGCTTCTCATGCCCTGCCAGTGAGGAGGCTGCAGGGGCACCAGAAGTTGGGAGGGGACACAGTCAGGAGAGCTGACCCAGACTGGTCAAAGGGATATTCCATGCTCTATGACATCCCTCTCAGTGCACAAACTTGGGGGAAACTGGTTGGAGACCACTGCTTGGGAACTGCTTGGGCATTGGTCAGTGAGCGGTGAACAATTGCGTGGTTCATCACTTGTTTTGCATATCTTTCACTTCTTTCATCACTGTCATTAGCAGTATTGTAATTTTCTTCCTTTTCCATCCCATTAAACTGCCTTTGTCTCAACCCATGAGTTTTCTCACTTTTCCAATTCTCTCCCCCATCCTGCTGGGGTCAGGACAGTGAGAGAGTGGCTGTGGGGCTTTGCTGCTGGCTAAGCCAACAAGCCCATTATAGAAATAGAAATGAGACATTTGAAATAGGCCAGATGAATGAAAGGCTAAAAGCGAATGTCCTTCCTCACTGACAACTAATATATCTACATCTAAACCCTACATATCTAACTTTTACACATATCACACAAAGCAGCACAACTTCCACATACTAAACTCATTCTGTCTTGAAAGTCATTGTTGTTGTCTGTAGGCTTTAGTGGACCTCAAAGTAATCCTATCTTACACTACCAGGGAAGAAAAAGATGAAAAAACACAAAACATGGACCAGAGTTTTTTAAAAATGAGTTGCTGGTAACTTTTTCTTGGCCCCACTGACACCATGGGGAGTTCTGACACCGACCTTGCCAGGGTCATTAATTCTCAGTGTCTCTGGAGACAGAGTCTGTGCCCAGCCCAATTTAATCCAGGTGTACCTGATCTAGTACAGTCTAGCATAACATATGGCCATCTATCCATTGCCAAGGGGAAGTTCCATTATACAAAGGACAGACTTGCAAATTTTATTTTTCACTTGAAGTTTATTAGACAGAAATATCTTACTTCAAAACCACTCCAGGTCCCCTCTCAACTCTGACACTACTCGTTATTATCAATCCTTTTGACATTTTCCAACACTCGATTTACCTGCCCCTGCTGAACTGTAATTAAGTCAGAAGTAAAATGGTATGTAAAATTTTTGGTAATTTTAAACCAGCTTTTTTCAGGTCCAGTAAAGAACATAAAGCTTATAGGGGACTTGATAAATAAAAATCCATCAAGGCCAGTCAAACATTTTGCTTGACTCAAGAGTGTCAGTGTGGTTTTCACGGGTCATCTCCTGAGCCCAACAAATTTTGGCATGGCCAGTCATTAATGTTTCATTATAGTCTCTAAAAGCTGGGAAAGGGCTTATCCTCTGATTCATGATGGCTTTAATGCCTTGCATGTTCAGGGCTTTTTTTCTAACACTTGACCTCACTTTCACCATTTTTTTTCCTTTCTTGGTCACATTCTACATAGCAGTTCAAGGAGTTGCTGTCATCCTTGTTTTGCAAGTGGAGACTTTGAAATGCAGTTATCAAAAAGAGAGCAGCAGCACTGAGCATAGGCACAGACTCCCCAACAACTTCTGACCCAACAAAATATGTAGAGGGGACTTAAACTAAGTGTACAAAAATTGAGCACCTCACAAAAAACAAGGTATCTAATTGTCATGGGAGAATTTACTAAACAGGGTTTTAGTATCTAATGGCAGTTAGAGGCTTTAGGATAGTAATATCTCAGAATACTTGATGTTTTCTGTCATTCTTTTGCCTCTGTGATGCTGATCTGAAGCAGTAATACTAATTTTAAAGCAGAAGCATCCTTAAGGATAAAAACGCAGAGAAAATTTCCAAAGGTAAGAAGAAGAATGAAAAGAGACCATCAAGATGGAGATTGGCTATCTGACAGTGCTTTTAGGAGCTTGGGAGACAGGGCTTTCTGAAGAAGAGCAGTGGAAGTTTCCTGTTTTGATACAATTTTCTTTACCATTGGTACTTTGAATGAAAACATGCTGGAAGGGTGTGCGTAAACCAGCTGCAGCAAGAGAAAAGTGGAGTATGGTTGTCAAGGCAGGGATTTTCAGTGTCCTGAGAGATTGTTGCAAACTTTCCCTTCAGCGCGGAAATATCTACCAAGTTTAAAAGCTTAGAGGCTGTGGTCAACATCTACAGCCCAGACAGCTCAGCCAGTCCTAGTCTGAGCACACGAGAAGTTCTGAATGTGCCAGAGGGTTACAGTGATGCTGTGTGCTCTTCCTCTCCCTGGGACATCTCAGAGCTGAGGCTTACCAGCATCTGCAGCCAGGAGAGTTTAAATTCATTTGAAATAAACCTGAATGCTTTCCCCCGAGATATTAAAGTATTTCCCTCAAGGAAAAAGAGCTTTTGCAAAAAGCTTGTGCAAAGAATGATCCCTTTCTTGGGGGAGAGGGAGAGAAATGTTGAATGAAAACATGTTTTATGGCCAAAACAAAAGCAAATTTTCTAAGCTTCTAGCTGTCTCTGGCCAGAAAGGCTTTTATGGGTGTTTACCTTCTTGGCAGCTGGTAAATAAACTGAACAGCTTTATGAGAAATTAAATTCTAAATGTCTACAGATTTAATATTTCTGCTGCTGTTATCAAATTATGATTTCAGGCCAACTTAATTGAAACTTGATGTGATAAGAGTTTTTACTCCAAAAAGAGTATTATTCTATTGTTTGTGGGGGTTTCTTTTTAGACTGCTGTCAGCCAGGAATATAATGTGGAGGGAATTTAAATTAAGAGGAAACATGCTTTCACAGGGATTAAGACAGGGAGGAAGAAAAAAAAAAATGTTGGTGAGAAATAGAGTTAATAACAGCATCTATATTAGTGTTTGTGATTGGAGTCTAAAGTTACACTTCCCAGCTCTACAAAAAAAAAAAAAAGAAAAGAAAAAAAAATAGGAAAGAAAGATTGGCAATAAGGCAATGACAGAGCAAGAAAGCAAGATAAACACAATGAGGTACAAGTACAATTTTTTTAAAGTAGACTGCAGATTTAGATAATTTGCAGGCATCTGGGCATTGTGGCTATCAACACAAATATCTTAATTGCTTTCCCACAGGTCTTACACAGTAGTGCTTCTTCTTTATCTATTTTTTCTTGAAGGCATTTTGTTGAACCTTTCCTAGCCAATTTTCTTTCAACCAGTTTGGAATTTTTTGCACTTTTAAAAGTTATTCAGCTTCCTACAACTGCTTAATCCAGTAAGTTTTTGTTCTTCATTCAGTTGTTACTGGCAGGGGAGAAGCTCACATTCGTGTGGTCCATTTATCAGTCTGAATAAATGAGAATTAATTTTCTACGGGTAATGTGTCTGCAATTATTATTGTTTTCTCTGCTTGAAGCTGTGAATACATCACAGAGAGAATCAGATCACGTTGATCATGGAACCTTATTTCTTCTACTGAATAAAGAGCTGAACAGAGAAAAAATTGTTGTAACAAACCCCCCACAGAAGAAATATAACACTTCCAGGGGAGAAATACACGCGTGAAATGTGACTGACACCTCTTCTGTGTCCTTAAGTGCTCTTTGGGTTTTGTACCTTGACTGCTGTGTGCTGTGTTTGTCTGAAAAATCCAACTACTCTACTGAGATGAGTAAATATGGAAAGACTTCAATAGGATGTTGGAGGTTTTGTTCTGTTTCTGTTTTCTCTTTCTATAACTGTGCAGTGGAATGCTAAAATTTTTGTGTTCAGTAATGCTGGCTCCAAAAGATGTTAATTATTTGTTAGTTTTGTGTATATCTGTGAAGAATGTGTGGTTTATACTTGAAAAAAATGTACCAGATGAAATCCCTTCTTTTTCATTTGGTGAATTTTTTTTGTGTGAAAAAACACAAGAAAGTGAACATAGGGCAATAAAATTTGCCTCATCCTTGAAAAACAGAAGAAATTATTCAAAATTGTTAGTAGAAATATTCTTCAAAGTCTCTACACTAATAGAAACATTCAGTAAGATTAATCCTTCCTGTCTTAGCCCAACATGATGGAAAAAAGATAATTAAACTGTTGAAAAATGTCACAGCATTGCTGCCTGTGTGTTTGCATAGGCAGGGAAACAAAAGGATCTTGTAAAGGATTCTTGCATATAAATGTTGAATCAGAAAATATGTGTCCTTGCTGTGAAAGCATCAGAGAAGGCAGAGGCAGGGGCTGACTGGAATGACAGGATTTCCGTTCCATGAACAAGTGCTCAGTGCTTGTTAAGAGACAGGGACAGCAGATGTTAGAGTACTGGAAATGGTGTTTTGGCAACGACAGAGTTAGCTTTCCTGCTGGTTGGTACCAACCTAGAAAGGACAGTTCTGCTTCAGCATTCCCAATGAGCTGCATTGCTACTGCTGCCATCTCCTCCTCTCCTCTGAACCAGGTTTTCCGAATATTCTCTCTCATAGGAATACTTCCATGTCCAACCTTGTCTCATGAAGACCAAGTAAACAGAATTTGTGTCAAAATGTCGATTTTGCTCAATATTTTCTGCTTTCATATTTGTCTGTTACTCATTCTTGATACTTTTTGTCAATTTGGATTTCTTTTTTTCTGTGTAAAAATAAAAAAAATCCCTCTTAATTGAAGAAAATAAAAGAAAAAGGGGAGAATGATTTTTAAGCAAACATAACAGGGTTTTTTTCAATGATTGAGAAGACCATAGGAAAAAGCCTGATCTTCTTGCCAACAACTTAACTGTGGTTGAAAAACTGTGTTTGCAGTGGATTGGTGCTGTGTAGTGCTGCAGAGAAGCTCTTATCCAAGGGGGTGATATTACAGCAAAAGAGTGTTTCCATCAAATGATGTGTTGTCATAAAACTCAGTGCTGTCCGTATGAGCAGCAGTTCATAATAAAAAGTAATGGGTGCATAAACTATTTAAACCCCGTTTTGATTTTGAAATGGGCCATGAACAAATATATGGGAAGGTATGTTCAGCTTTGGGAAGGTCCATTCAGCCCCACAACAGTTCTATAAAAATGAAATGGGATTAATTTAGTGGCACATAAAGCCACGCCACCAGGACAGGATGTGAAGAACACCATGTTCATCTGAAGTTTAGGCTCCCAGCTCTGGTTCCCAGGGATTCCCAAGATAGATTGGCTAGTGCCCTTGCAGCTTTATTTTACCAGGTGGATGCAAATCCTTTTTATGTTGTCGTTAATCTGGTGGCCTTGAGTTGGATGCAACAGACCTGCCTTTCTTCCCATGAAAGCTGACCAGCTTTAGGTGTGTGGAGAGCAAGCCCAATGCATCAAGATCTGACCCAGGAGTTTTCACTTGAAAACTCTTATGAGGGATGCAGAAATGCCCAAACAGAGAGAGTAAAATTGGCACCTCTGTTCTGGAAACAGCTTTCTAAAAAGTAATATTTATTGTATGAACAAAGTAACAGAAATAAAACCATATCCAGCAATGCCAATTTGCTATCTAAATTACTTAATAGGAAATTTCCAGACTTTCAATGCTTCACTCAGCTTGCTTTTAGACAGATTTTTTGCTGCATTGAAATAGCTCTCAGTCATATTAAAAGGTTATTTAATTTTTTCAAGAATTGTTACTGGATTCAAAAATGTTTGAACCATTTTATGGTAAAGTGGACTTATTTTCAGTCCCAAACCATGGGAGAGACCCAATGTGCTCCCTTGAGAATATTTTTGCCAAACTCTAAACAGACAAACCAATCCTCAAAATCCAGGAGTTTCCAGTGTTGAATTACTCTCTTTTTTACTTGGCCTCACTAAAAGAAGGTTTGCAGTTTTGGGGGGGGGGGGGGGCGGGGGAGTGGCACCATTTGTGTTTTGCCCTGTACTTGTCACATCCAGTCCTGCAAAACATTTTGCTACTTTCAGCCCACTTAGAGGTGGTAGCACACACCTCCTCCAATGCACTCAGCTAATGCACCATTAGCCACCGGCATCACTACTGAGCAGTTGCTGAAGTGCTCTGAGAATATCATATCCTACAACATTTGCTCTGCCAAGGCTTTTGCAGGTTCAGTTTGTGCCTTTCAAGCCACTCAGCAAAGGGAAAGGAACCCCCCCCTATTACACACAGAACTTTTTAGGGCTCAGAGAGCAGAAGCGACTCCGGCTCCCGAGGGACTCATTCTGTCAAACACACACACCACCATTACCATTTTGATATCACTACTGTGGTGCTGATTAGAGTTTTTAAGCAACTCTGGTGGTTTTAGCATCTGTGACAGGGAATTTAATTGGTGCAGCAGTGCTGTGTTAAGCAGCTGAAGTGTCCACAAGGGACTGCCTGGCTCCCAGCTCTCTGTGAAGACAGGAGGAGATCCTCAACAGCTTGTCCACAGTAGCTGATGATCTTATCCCTTATGTTCGTGTTTTGCCAAGGCTTATTGCTGTGGGCAAACATGATGTTTCAGCTTCAGCTGTGCCTTGTGAACAGGATACTTCCCTGAGTCTGAAGGAAAGCTTGTGAAAGGTTTAGCTAAGGACTAAAGTGCAGGCCAGGAAATAGAGCAAGAAATACAGCAGCCACATGACAAAAATGCACTAATCCAGTGGCAATAGTTTGGCCCTGAGAGCACAGCTGTAATGTCAGATCAGGTCCCATCAGCTGAAGGGAAGTGTGGTGCTGCTGTATGACCCAGCAAGATCCTGTCCTTATTCCAAGGACTTTGTGTCAGGAATAAGACTGTGATTCCAAATCTGTTGCTGGCTGCATGGTTCAGATATTATTTTAAATGCAAAATAAGTAGAGAAATCACTTTAAAAAAAAGGAAAGAAAAAAAAAATTCAGGTCAGCTGTAGAATGTTTCTGCTCATATTTATTCCATTCTGATTTTTCTGAAACCATTCAAAAGTGATTTTTCCCAGCCATGAAAAGGTTTTGTTGTAGATCAATTGCTTTTTTCACATCCTTGGCTTTACCAAATCGTCAGGTCTTGAGGGCATTGCCCTGTGAGAACAGCTGAATGGGGAAGGTGAGCTCATACACACCATAGAAAGCTCAAGACCAATTCCCAGGTAAATAACAGTTGCTGGCAATTTCCCATTACTACGCTTTTTCACCACAGGGAATTTATGTGAATTTTCTCTGACTGTGCAATCAAGTAAAACCTGCAGTCTTGAGCACTTGGTTAATATTGTTTCTTTGGCACATCGTATAGATAAATAATTTTTTTTTTGCAGTAAAGTTCATGTTCCAGCATTATAATCTCACTTATGATGGTATTTGTAATGTGCCTCTTAAGCAATTGCTGTTCAGTTGATGAGCTAGAGACAAATTACAGTTTTCTGTGTCTTATCATTTTTCTTTAAATTTTCTTTCCACAAAAAAATTAGAGGGCTGAATAATCTTTTCAGAGTCCTAGCTCAGCTTCCATTGCTCTTCTTTCTAACCAAGTGTTTTAACAAATACTATAATCAAGAAAATATAGGTGGTTTGCACAGTGCAGCCTCTTATATGATCACATCTCCTTTATGGATAATAAATGCTGATGGGGCCTACAGGCTGTCAGACCCCCCAGATATTTCTGTTCCCTGGCTTCTTAAGTGCTGCTGGAGCTGATTGCATACCCTTTCCTGACATGAGATGTGTTCTCTTCTCCAGCAAAGTGTGAACCACACAGCAGAAAGAGCGTCTCCTGATATTGCTTTCGTTGCGTCTTTCTTTACTGTTTTACTGTAGTTAAAGATACAGTGAAGCAAGCATCTCAAAGATGGCAAGGAATTCAAATGAGAGACTTCTTTGTCGCAGACATCTTTTTGTGAAAATCTTTTCTTTAGGATTTTCCTGCTGAAGCTGAGAAGTTTCAGCAACAAATGTAAACAATTATTATCTGCTGCTGTAGAAAGCAACAGGTCCACCTGTGATTAGCCCCTCTTAGATGTTTATAATTAATGGCCATTAATGGCCAATCAAGACAGAGCTATCTCGGACAGAGTCCGAGAGAGCTACCTTTGTCATCATTCTTTTCTATTCTATTCTTAGCTTAACTACCTTCTGAAAGAACCTTTTCCTTCCTTTTCTTTTTTAGTATAGTTATAATGTAATATATATATCATAAAATAATAAATCAAGCCTTCTGATCATAGAGTCAACATTCTCGTCTCTCTCTTCACCTGCAAACCCCTGTGACCACCGTCGCACTTCTTCAGATTGAAAAATCAATGTTGCAATGAACTAATTTTCAGAATATTTTCTCTCATCAAAGAGAATTTTTTTTTACTCTGCACTTTTTTTTCCCAGAAATGTGATGCTCAAAGCCTTTCTGTCTTATGTTTGAATTTCTGGATAAAGAGGTAGTTTGGAAAGTTGTAATGTTTAAGTATGATTCCAAATAACTTGACAACCTGAACCTCTAAAACCATGAAATAAAGGAAGATCCTGGGGGGATTCTTTTGTCCTTTTAATTTTTTTCCTAATTCAAGATGGCCTCATTTCTCAACCTTGGGATTTGTGATAGCCTGGCTTTTGATCTCTCTCTCTTCCATCTAGTAATTTTCTTCATGCCATAATTATTCTTCTGTGGAACTACTAATTTAATATGTGATGAACACATAAGCTTGTGGCTGCATTTCTCTTCACAGAGAAAAGCAAAGCACAATTTTTCCCAAGGATTTTCTGGAAAAGGCAGAGAGAAGCCTCAGAGAAGAGAAAAACAATTCTTATCTCTATTCTCTGCTCCTGTTGTTTTGCATATGTGGAATGTGTTGGAAAATTATTTACCTGAAAGAATTTAGTAATTAGATTCTGCTGAAGATTGTTTTGTTTCCTTAGCCAATCACACAAAACTGTGTCTTGACTGTCAGCAGACAATCATGAGTTTTTCAATAGTAGTTAGAAGTAAATATGATGTAGTATAGTGTAACATAAATATCTTTAATATAGTTATACTGTAATATAATATGGTTTTAATAAAACAAACATTCAGCATTCTGAAGCCTTGGAGTCAAATGCTAATCATTTCCTGCCTCGGGGGCACCCTACAATTACTATATAAGCTTCTGTACTAATCACCAAGACCTGAAATGTTTCACTGCAAATCATTCCTGCTCTGTCTGCCAACAAGGAAGCCACACAGTCCTTTTGTCTCTCCTGCTGAAGCAGAAATGGTGCACAGTACAAGATGGTGCTCAGCTCACCCTGGCTCAGGAGCAGAACAGTATGACTTCAATCAAGGAACTCCTCAAATCATCCTGCAGCAGAAGACAAAGTTCCAGTTGTGCGTCTGAAATCTCATCGCCACACTCTCTGGCAGATCTTTGGCAGGTTGGCTTGCAGGCTTAATATGCTGTGCTCCCTCTTCCCTCATGGTATGTCTTGTCCTCCTGCCTGGGACTGCTCCAGGGAGACCTTTTCCCTCTCTACATCTTCCTGAAAGGAGACTGTAGCCAGGTGGTGTGGTATTTTCTGGGTCCCTCGTCGCAGGGAGGAAATGATTAATTTGACTTTATGTTTTTAGAAGGTTAATTTATTATGATATGATATGATGATATGATATGATATACTAAACTATTCTTAAGAATAGAGAAAGGATACTTAAAGAAGGCTTAATAAGATACTAAAGAAAAACTTGTGACTCCTTCCAGAGTCCTGATATAGCCTGACTGTGATTGGTCATTAAGTCAAAACAATTCATGTGAAACCAATAAAACAATGACCTGTTGGCAAACAATCTCTAAACCTCATTCCAAAGCAGCAAAACACAGGGGAAGCGAATCAGATAATTATCGTTTTCATTTTTCTCTGAGGCTTCTCAGCTTCCTAGGAGAAGAAATCCTGACAAAAGGATTTTTCAGAAAATATGACAGTGACAAGGTGGGGGTTGGTGTCTTCTCCCAGGACAAGAGAACACAGCCTCAGGCTGCACCAGTGGAGGGTCAGGTTAGACACCAGGAAGAATTTCTTCACTGAAAACAGCATCAAGCATTGGGAAAGTGGTGGAGTCACAATCCCTGGAATTATTGAAGAAATTATTTGATGAGGTACTTAGTGCTGTGGTTTGGTTGATATGGTGGTGTTTGGTTGAAGATTGGCCCCAATGGTCTTGAAAATCTTTTCCAACCATAATGATTCTCTGAATCTATGATACTTGCCTTTGTGCCATGCATCCCATCCCATTGTTCCCACTTCACAGGCCAGGGTGTGCTGTTCAGCCCCTACAGCATGAGGCACCATAGTGGATCTGTGGGATCAGGGCAAGATCAATGGGTGGGCAAATTTTCCCTGCACTGGTTCTTCCCACCTCTGTCTGAAGGATCTTGTTGGATGTTGACTGCCCTTAAAAAGAAGGGATGAGCTAGATAAATGCAGCCTGACATATCCTGTGTTCACAGACAACGTTGTTTGTTAATGAACAAAGCTGGATATGCTGTTTGTTCACTTTTCACAATGATTTATCATTTAGGGATGCATTTTTCATGGAGAATAAAAAAAAATTGAAAACACCTGAGGCATTTAGACAAGCTCAAAGCTCCAAAGAAGTCTTTTTACTTAGATGTTCTGCTAGCTGAATTAAATAGAGTGATAGAGGTAATAGATATTAATTCATACCACAGGGTGTGCATGCCAGGTTGCCTCCAGGTATTTAGGGAAAAACACAAAATTCAGTTAAATCCAAACTCACTTGTGTAGAGGCAATCCATATACCAGAATCTTGCAGATAACAAATCAAAAGTAAAAGGAAAAATTTGATGGTCGTTAAAGAGGGCGGTTTTTGCTGTGTACTTGCAGTCTGTTTGAGGGTGTTGTGATGGGAGTGCTGTACAACTTTAGAAAGAAAATTGATCTTTTTCTGAATTTTTGTAAGGCTTTAGTATTGTTTACACCCCTCTGAATCAGGTGCCTGCTGTATGGACCTGGGACATGCTGATGTCAGTGCTCGTTCTGGAAAGAGGAGGGTGATAAAAAGAGGAGGGAAACTCTTCAGAAGATTGAGCCAGTGCCCAGACAAACTGGTTGTGTATTCTGGAGGAGGATGACTGCTTTTCTTTGCATCCACCATTGCAGGGACAGCGTACTAATCCTACTGGTATTCCTCTGCCCCAAAATCCTCTCTTCTATTTCACTGTGATTTATCCTACACTGGCTTTGTCCCCAGGTCAGGCACTCACAGAAGGGGTTTGCAGCCCGGGTTGCACCCTGAATGTGATGAGCAGAATTTGGCAAAGTCATCATCTCATCTAAAGTCATCCTGCAAACTGGATTTGTCCTCAGTTTCTTCTCTATCCTGGAGGCTCAGGTCAAAATCACTGAAGTTCCAAAGTGCTTTAAGGAATCCCAGGTTTAAGCTATGTTGGTTTGGAAACAGAGCAGGATCCGCATTCTTGTGGAGTATCAGCCTGATGTTGGGTTAGAGGGTTTGCTTTCAGTTTTGCTGTTTCCAGAGAGTTTGGGAACTGTTTGAAATACATTCATAGCCCAGGCCAGATGAAGATGCTTTATTGTGTGTGCACTGTGATCACAATTCTGCTCAAGGAAAAAAAAAAGATGATTTTTTACTACATGAAATTGCTTCCAGCAATAGGACACTAGAGATGCAGATATAAGCGGTGTTGTATTTTAGGCATGACTGCATGTGGAAAAGGTAGAGCAATAACATAAAGGGACCAAATTTTAGGACTAGGACAGATGACACAAATTGAAACAAAAGGAATACTTCATAATATATGACATCAGCTCAGATATAAAAACAAGACAATGACAATGGCACCCCTTCCTTCAAACGTGTCATCTCTACCTCTCTGTTTGGTATTGTCAACAAACTCTCTGAGGGTGCCCAAAAGAATATGAAAAGTCAAAATATTACGTCAACATTTAGTACAACTTTGTTGAGTTGAAATAGAACTTCAACCCAATAGAAATAGAATTTTTCAGTGATGCAGAAAAAACCAGCCAGATCAGTTAAACCAGTGGCACACAACCATTGACATGAAAATGGGAACCCAGCTGCTGATTCCACTTAACCATGTCTCTTCTTTGGAGAAATTGGGAAATCTGGATACCATAAAAGGAGTCCAGGAGGGCTGTGAATAGAGCTATGTGTGGAGAGACAAACAGTTTAAGAAAAACTTGCCTGGTTGAAAAGCATTTGGTTCAGCTTAAGCTCATCTGCAGAAGACTTTTGGCTCTCTAGAGAGTTACGAGAAAGTGTGAGGAAAAGGGACTGAGTGATCCTGTGAGAAACTGAATGTGCATCTATCCTTTCAGGAAGGACTGTCTTTCTCCTCTCTCTTACTATCTAGGTGATAATTAAAATACATCTATGCAGAAGAAAACTTTTATCTCCCTGAATAAGAGGAGCCTTGGAATCCTGGGAATTCTTGAAAGTGTTAAACAACCTTAATGTGACACAAAGCAATTTTTAACTTGACAGTGCCTATGGAAGGAATAAAGCCTGAGCACTTATTTTGGATTTCCTCTAAATTAGTATATTCTTGCAGTTATTCAGAACTCTCAAAAGGATGAGAACAAAAGGTCAGGATGATCAAAATTTCAGAGTGCCATGAAGGGATGAATAGGGATGCTACAAGTGTGTTTAGGAATGGTGGTTTATTGGCAGTGAAAATAATGGTAGGGGATGTCTTAGCTGGCACATGGAAGGAGTGTTCTGTGCTGTGACAAAAACTGGTGGGGCCAGCCTCAACTGAGAGCCACATAACAGCTGTCACTCTGCATGTCTGCCTGACTGGCTTTCTCAAGACTGAATTAAACAGCCCTTGGCCTATGCTTCCATTTCTAAGCAGCACAAATATTTATGTGGCAGCTTTCAGACTCCTCTCCTGCAGCAGGGATAGCCTGTAGGCAGGCTCACTGTCATGGAGGAGTGCTCTTCATCTCAGCAGCAGCTCCTGCACCAGAGGGAGAACAGCCCCCATGCTCAGGAGGACACTGCAGTGAGGCAAGGTGAAATGCAAGAGCTTCAGTCTTGCCACTCAGCATGTTTGTGCCTATTGACCTGCCAGTGCGTTCCAACAGCAGAATTTCCTAAACCAGGTGTTAACTCAGGATTTCAGGTGGGTGACCTGCAGGTCATAACCTAGATGTGTGTGTTTTTCAGAAATACCTTTCATACACTCCTGTTTGGTAGGCTGGCAGACTGTCTTTTATTACTACAAATTGCTTTTATGGTGTTTTGTTTCAGCTGTTCTGTCATACCAGGAAGTTTTTCTCACCTGGCTCAGGAGCAACGGGAACTCTGTTTGAAACAGTCTGTGACAAACATGCAAATAACCTCAGCCAGACTTGGATGTGAATTTTCATTTCTCAAAAAGGCAATCTTCTTTCAAACTGGGGCTTTAGCTCTGTCCTTGAAGGAGACAGGAGCTAGTTGCAGAATGCAGATCTGTAGGAAAGTTTTCAATATCCTGCTGTGTGATGGCCTATACCTTGGATTTAATTTCAGGTCACTTTCTAGCACTGGGTATTTAATTTCTCATCTGTCCTATGAGTCCTACTTTACTTTACAATTGTTGATGCCTCTAAAGCTCCTGCCAACAGTTTGCCATCTGTTTTAAACTAAAATCATTTAGTTTCTCTTGATGTGAGACAAAACCATCTGATACGAAAATATGAACAGTAGGTGGCCAGCTTATCACTTTTTAATGTACATGAAAACTCACAAACAGGGGCTTTGTTAATGTTCAACAGTATGCAGGGGCTTTGTTAATGTTCACCATCCATAGATCCTTCCACAGAGCCTCATTCAAGGCTAAGTGCAGCCATCTCCTAGATGTGCAGGATTATGACTCCTCTTCAGCTCAAGAGACTGTTCTTTCATCATCACCACTCTTCATCTAAAATATGTGTGAAACTGTGAGAAAACTTTGTTTTCTTGTTTGAAAGGATTCTAACTTTTCTTAGTTTATGAGTCTCTAATATGTTTGTGCTTTGTGCTCCTGAATGTTCCTTAAGTGCCCCTGGTGTGAGTGGAGAGGGAAATGACTGCTCATTATGCCTCTTATGAGGGAAATGAGGATGTCAGGTGAAAATAGCAGGAGATGGATTAAAAACAAGAGGTAGTTCTTGTGTGTGGCACTCCTGGCCAAAGCTTGGCTGCAAATAGTTTAGGGGATTCAAGTGGAGGCAGGAGAAGTTAATGAAGAGAGCTGCACTGTGAGGCTTTGTTAGATGTAAAAACAGCATCCATCTCAGGAAGATGGAGGCTGGGAAGCACATGACAGAAATGTTGTTGTGTGTTTGACTGCTGATATTCCTCCTTAGAATATCTCTTCTGGCCACTCTCAGGACCCAGATGTCTTTGGTCAGCACTAGCACAAACTAGAGGCAAGGGGTGGGCTGCTGGAAACATGGACTGTGTTATACCTTTGCTATCATCGGGGGAAGAAAGTTTTTCTTCTGATGAACTGAGAGTGACTGCCATGGGACAAAGAAATACTGTCCAAGCCTCCTTAGACTGAAAGCAGTCTTGGTTTTCAAAAGTGCCTTTCATTACTTCAGGCCATTTTCTCAAATTACAGATCTAAAATGGAGACACCAGTGAATTCCTTTATATCAAAAATACACATTTCAGTTGAGATGAATCAACATGAAGCAACAGAGAAATCAATAATGATGCATCATAAGAGCCAAAATCTGTAGGAACTCTGTTTTGTAATGGAGCTAGTTTTTAGCTGAAATAGTGGCTCACCATTTAAACCACTCCAGCATTGGGGGAAAAACCTCAAAGTAGGTCTCAATTTAATTAATTTTGCCATACCTCTTATGTAGGACTACCTGCTGGTACAGCTGGAACAAGAGGCAGGACCAAAGCAGAATGTGAGGAGGGCACTGAGGCAGTCGAGGATGGATGAAGGGAAGTTAGGAAACAGCGTCAGGACCCTGGATGGAAGATAAGGAAGCAAGAGGATCAGCTGCCTAGAAATTTACAGAGAAACAGAAAGGTCTACAGAAATGTGCTTGTTCAGAAAAAGAATATATCCAGGAAAAGTAGCTGTACAAGAGAAGATGCAGATGAGTCTGTAGCCTGTTGCATTGTGCTGGAATAGAAAGGCCACAGTTTGCAAGCCCTGGTCACTTAGGAACCAGGTCAGACCTGTGGTTCAGCAAGATACTGACCTTTGTACTTTATAAAGTGATCTAATGACTTAAGGGAATATTTTTCAAGGATGATGGGGGGTATTTAGGAGTACACAGCTCAGTTCCTCTCAAAGACTCTTATGCTCCCAAATTAAGCTCTCTGGAAATCTCCCTAGTAACCATTATTTATAATACAGCCCAATTCTAACAGTTGCATCTTAATTTTTCCCTTTCATTTATGAAATATTAGTGATCATTTTAGCTGTTTGAAAGATAAAGGACAATGGTACAAATCATATTTCTTCCAACTTGCTTTTTTATAATTAGTTCCCAGCCGGCCTTTTTCATCATTCCTGAAATGTAACTGAACCAATGATAGAGAGAAGAAGGAAACAGGAAAATCAAAGCTGTGTTTGATCAGTATTGGAGTATGTATCAATCCTAAACCAAATGCTTCTGGCAGCTTCCAATAAAAGGAATACAAAGAAGGAAATTGTATGAGGGGAGAGTGATCTGCAGATCACTGTTAACAATAATTAACAGTACAAAACAAGGGATTCTCATGGGAATATGCATCTTCCAAAGATAAGGTAATGGTGTTGTAGCTCTAAGTGATTACATGAATTGATGCCTTGATCACAGCACTTCAGATAAGGCACTGACAAATCAGTGCTGCCACTGGCACTGAGGGGAAAGAGGAGCAATTGGTGCAGTTTCTGGGACCATTCTCAGTGTACAGATCCTGCACAAATGTGATGTCCATAAAAAGTTTTCTAATCCAGCCCAAAACACACTGGGGGAAAATGAGAGTGCCTGTGCAGGACAGGGACCTTGCCTTGTTTTATTGGAGCTTCCACCCAGAAAAACTGAGAACCAAATTGAAACAGACAATGCTGTGACTGTATCCACAAGTTTTTAGTTTAAGAGCAGTATATAGATTCTAAAAGAAGAGACAAGCATTTCCCAAAGGAGCCTGGGTGGCATTAGAGGTCAGGATTGAAAATGTTTTAACTCAAAACCTTGAATACCACCCCACTAGGAAACAAAGGTAAGCTTTTTTTGTACACTAAGAAAAACTTTTTTTAAAGGGAATTTTTGTTTTAAAACAGAGAGAAACTTTCTACTGGATTTGGGGCTGCCAATTTTTTGTATTTTTCCAAGACATAATATTTTAGTCAACCTGGTGGTTGCACCTTACTTTGCTGGGTTTCCCATTTGGAAAGAGGATAAATCTTTCCTTACATCTGTGCAGAACAGGCCAGACTTGCAGTTGTCTGCACATCACATCATCTGGAATGAACTGGGATAATCAGACCAAAGAAGAAGTTCAGGTCTACTACAACCCTATGCAATCCCTATAGAGAGAGTCACCTATTCTTAATTTGTATGAGTGGAGACACAGACTGATTCAATGTAAATATGGTCCATAAAATTCATATTGATAACCACTTTCATGTCAAGCTAGATTATTTTCCCTATATGTAAATTGAAAGAGTTGGTTCTGCAGCACCTTTTCATTCACTCTCCTTTAGTAGAGGAAAAAATAGTTTGTTCTGATGATTGCAGTGTGAAAGACTCTTTTTCCAGTAGGCTTTACATGTAATCTCTCCAGATGGCCACTCTGTTAGCAAAGGGGAATAAAGTAGGAGCCCCCTCAGGATGTGAAGTTCAGCTGTTTGCCAGCTGGATTTTCAAAGCACAGGCTGATCCCAAGATCACCCACCTTTACCTTGACACATTTTGGGCTGCACCTCTAAAGCTTGTCATCCACAGCTGCCATGCCTGACCTCACTGCACATTCAGTATGGAAACAGCTTCCTAGAAAACAGTGAAGAGGAGTGAAAAAAAACACCCCAATTTTCTCATCATAAGCACATTTCAAATGAACAGTTTTGCCGAGGGGATTTGATGAGAACTTTGCTCTTAAACTCATGCAACTATTCTCCCTTCCCAGCAGTGAGATCATATTGAAGACTATCTTTTAATTCCTTTAAACATTAGGAAAAAGAGAAGCATGAAAACATGAAGAATAAGGCCACAAGCCTTAGCTGTGCTTTCTTGTTCATACACATTCATGACACAAGTTTTTCAGAAAGGCAGAGACAGTTTGTGGTGCAGGATATTCCACCTAAGCAAAATCAGGACACTTCTGAAAGATTTCCATTTGGTAGTTATGAACTGAATTGCAAGTAGTAATTAGCCAGGAAAAAAAAAATCGAAATTTAGGCGGCTGCTTCTAGTTAGATAAAAGTTAAGCATATGCTTAGATTTAATGGGATACCTTGAAAAACCCACTTGTGTCAGCATGAATGCTTATATTATGCATATATTTACATTTAAAAATATATTCACTGTGGAACAGAAAACTTCAAGAAGTTCTTTTAAGTAAATTGTGATCCCATGAAGAAATAAAAGTTCTCCAAGTGATAAAAGTGGTAAACCCCCCATGTGTTTAGATTTGCTGCTAAGGCAGGAAACTGTCTTCCTGCAATATCACTACTACATTGAATGTTAAAAATACCATGTAATCACCTTAATTTTCAAAATGTCTGTGAAAGCATCATAGTGAAGACATGTGGGAGGAAAAATCTGGTCAGATGAACACTCAGTTTTCACTTTACACAGAATTTTAAGCCAAATACTTTTTGGAGGTATGCAACACAAGGATAAGAAACAATGCTTTACAGACTGCAGCACGGGCTAATAATTATGAGATGTAACAAAAAAGGGTCCTTGCAGTGGGAGCTGCTGAGAACTGGAGCAAGCTGTGGAGTCTCTATCCTTGGATAATTTTGTAACTAATCTCTGCCAGAGAAGACAAGACTCTGCAAAATTTCATTTGATGGAGCTGTGCTTTGAAAAAATTTGAACCCAAGGACTCCAGAGAGCCCTTTCCAATGTGAGTTATTCGGTGATTGAGATGTTAACATCAAGCAAGTAAAAGAGAACCAAGTGAAAGGATGTAAGACAATCAGGAGTGAGTAAAGTCAAGCATGAGTTGCCGTGAAGGGGGTGGATTGATGGCCATAGACTTCATTATTGAGAAGAGCATGAGATACCTGAAATTATCCCCTTTGTGAAGACTTTGGGCTCCTGAAACTGTGCGGTGTGTGCCAGGTGGGATTTTCTGAAGTACTTAGATGTCCTTTGCTGGGATTCATGCCAAAGGGCCCCTCTGCCTCTGGGTCTTTCAAATGTCTTTATATGTATTTGGGACTCCTTATTCATTTGGGGAATAATGCTGGAATCTACCTTAGACTCGGGTACTGGTAAAGCACAACTTGAAGTGTAGAAGTAAACTCAAGATTGCTGACTTTGGTTCTCCAACATGAGGTCACACACAACTAAAAGAGGTCCTAAGGATGAGTCTAGAGCAAACTTTCACCACTTACAGAGGTGTTTCCCAGGATCATTCTGAAATGCTTTTAGGAGTGGCCCAAAAAAAGTTTTACCATAAACTGTAAGATGTTTAGTAATGGTAGGAAATAATTTTATGAATCTCACTTGAAGCTTCTCTTTTGAGATCAATTACTACTGGTGAATTAATGTAGAAAAATACTGGGAGTATTTTCAAAAACTGAGAACAAAACTTTGCTCTTACCTTATTCAAATACCTTTTGATCTATTTAGTCATAGACCAAATCTACACAAGTGTCCATTAAAAGCTGGTTTTTAACTAAATCCATCAAATAAACCATCCCAACATGAGCATAACTAATCAGTATTGCATCATCCAGTTGGGGAAACAGAAGCTGAACTGTGTTACCATGGTAACTGTTCTGTGTTTGACTACACACTTGGGAGTATCACATTTTGAAAAAGACTATTTGCATCATTTTTGGCCCAAACATTCCTTTCTTTTCCTGTTTTAAAAAGGAAAGTCCTTATATTTAATGCAAATATGTCAAGAGAAAAGCTGATGCTACCCTTCTGAAGCGGCCTCAACATCACATCGGGTAGGCTTGGACATAATTAATTGCAAGTGGAATGTGAAGGAATGGCATGCCAAAAATCTTTAACATAATTGCTAATCCTGCCTTATGCCAATCTCTCAGTCCTGCCAGTGTAAGCTAATGATCCTAGGGATGGGATTTGATGTACTCTGGCACCTGAAAGGAACTGTCAGTAGTTTTTGGAAATAAAAATGTGAGAATTCTTAATAGAATTCACCAGCTCCCGGATATCACTTGCTGAAGGCTGTTTGACAACAAAAATCAGTGTGTGCTCCAGGAAAGGATGGTAGCCTTATCCAGAGAGGAGACAAACCATCCAATTCCCAGACACATCCCCACCTGTGTTTTATTGTGAGCAAACTTTCCTCCTTTTATTTTCTCTTTCTTACGGCAGTCCATCCTCTTGCTCCCTTGAACAGCTGAATGGTCAGATTCCTAACAAAACTGTATTAAATAACCTGGATGAAATAGCCATGGCCTCAACCCTGCAGACAGGTTCTTGAATCTGAAAATCTGCTCATTCAAGTGGACATGCCAGGTAGCAGAGAGCAGCAGAGCTGCTTTGAAGTCAGGATGAGAGCCTGGATGGGAACTAACTTCTCTGGAGATCTAATCCCAGCACTGCACAGGTTAGGATTCAAACACCCTGTCCAAAAATGGATTGGTTTTACTGAAGGGGGAGCCATGTGTGTGTTCAAAGCCACATCTCTCATTTTTTCTTAATACTGGGGCTCTGTGTTTAGTCCAGCAACGACGACATATTCCAACATTTGAGCAGCTGGGAAGCCCTGGAGGGACTCGAGTAAGATTTGCCAGAAGAACATCCTGAGCTTGAACTGACTCAGGACTGCATAAAAAGATAACATGGACACTAGGGATGTTTGCCTTGCAAGCCATCAACTTCTTTTCAAGCATAGCTGTAGCCCCTATGTACACCAGAAAAAATTAGTAATTCTCATCAGTTTTGTATGAGTTCTACATGGTTGCCTTCTTAGGTTTCTCCCCCAGTTTCTGTCACAAGCAGACTGGCTCCACATTTTGTGTGATAACTCCTAAACCTCAGCTCCAACTCTAGTGGTGACAGCTCCTGGGCAATGGGAGCCACTGTCACAGGGGTAAGCCAGCACCAAGGAGGGTAGGCACCCTGTGCACTACCATGGCAACTGTGGGATACTCCAATAAACCACATTTCCTCTAACCCTACCTCCCATCTTGTCTACGTTAGACACCCAATTGGGAAGCTCTCTCCAGTTGAAAAAGCATAAACACTTCATGTCCCAGGGCTAGCTGAATATAGATGCTAGCATCTATTTAAACTGCAAAGGAAGAGGTAGTTGATGCACAGCTGATAAAAACAGGAACTGGAGCAGAGCGCTACAATGAGAAGAGCCATATCTGGTTCAACTTCCAAAGCTTAAAGGGTTCTGAATATATCAAATTGTGGGACATCACCTGGCTCATCCTTGATAACACCAGCAAGATACCCAGAGAGGTCACCTTTTTTGCCTAATTGGCCAGACTGGTGAAAACAGATGTCCAGGTTTCTCTCTGTGGATATGTGTGGCTACATTTGCTCCTGGTGTGCAGCCAGCCTCAAACCTTTCCTCACAGAGCACCACACAGCCCCTGGAGCACAGGCTACCAGATGCACCCTGGTATATCTTAAAATCCATTTTTAAAAAAAACCCAAAAATCTATTTGGCAATACAGAAAAATTTCCAAAAATTTTCTCAGGTTTTCTGAATTGTTCCTGTAAAAATAAAGTAGAAAAAACATTTAAACCAATATCTGTTTTGTCATTTTTAAGTGTAGTGTTCTTATTTTTCTGTTTAGAAGAATTTTGTCCGCTAGAACAAGAGGAAAAAGTCTAGTGGAATGTCCTGCATGGAGCATTAGGAGGTAGTTGTCCCCAGACAAGGAGGAAGGCAAGCCTGTCTAGCAAGCCTGAGACTGCCCCAAAATGACATTTTTGCAGCTTTTTTTTCCATGATGATATACAAGAGCCTGTCACCCTATCATCTGGCAGAATATTGAAAAGTCCTGAAAAATATCACAGTTCAATTTTTTCAAAGCAGTTTCTTCCAAGTGTATCTGACAAAAACTTTTTTACATCTGGCTGTTTTCTAAGGCACATGTAAAAGTATTCTTTTGAAGATCTCTCCTTCAGCCCTAAAAGAAAGAGCTAACCATTCAGCCAATATCAGAGCTACTTGTACACAGCAAAAGAACACTAAATTAATCATTTGCTATTTTGAAATCATGAGTAACAACCTTACCAAGACTTCTTAGGTTTGATAAAATATTTATTTTCAATTTAAATTGCATCTCTTCTCATTATCTCATTTCTCCTCCTTGTCACTGTGCAACACATATTTTGCCTGTTGAGGCAAATCCATCAACTCCTGGTGCTGCTCATCTTCACCCTCACTCACCACAATCACAGTGACTCAGTGCTGAGTTACCCTGAATGTAAATAAAGCTCCTTCACTCCTGTGTGTTGATGAATTTTTCTGATATGCTGATGATGTGTTATCTTTCTAGTCACTGTGGCATCTCACGTGATTTTATGTGCTGTGTCTATAATGCCAGCCTGTTCCCACAAGCATTGATGACAGCCAGGAACAGGGAACATGTTTGCATTAAATCAGGAGTGTGTTGAAGTTGAAGTCTGTCACTTCAAGTGACTCTGACTCTTGGTGCTCTCCTCTTCATGGAGTGTCTGTTTGAAAATTATTGGTCTTGCACCACGATATATCAATGAAGGGATTCCAGTTCTGTAGTTTTACCATATGACAGTTTTCTGGGGCCACAAAAAGTTTTTGGAGGGAAGTTCCTTGCCTTCAAAGTAGCTGTTAACTGCAATGGCCCACAGACCTTTTTTTTTTTTTGAGAAACATTTGTCCTGCATGGCAATAATTTTGGTGAACAAGTGAGAAAAGATCAAGCAAGCATCAACACAAGGTTAGGATGTTAGCCTAGGGGGGATGAAGCCTAGATTCAGTCCTTGTTCCAGGAAAATTTTATTTGCAATTTAAATAAAAGACTTTGAGTCAAATGCAGAACAGGAAGGATCCTTCTCTCTTTAATTTCAGGGTCTCTTTTAGAATGGCTCCAGATAATATTCTCTAGTGCAGCATCACCCTGGGGGAGGCCCAAATTCTGCACACAGACAGAAGCCAACAGGACTGAGCACGAGGTGGGTGAGGGGAAGCTACTGACAGCTAGAGAGAAGTCTGGAATTTGATGCTGGTCACTAGGTGATGTATGTAGGGACTAGGTGAGTATTAGAGGCAAACAAATCAGTAGTTGTAGAAATGTTGTTCCTGGTTTTTAAAATCTTGAGCTTCCTTACTATCTTCCGATTATTTTGATTTTCCTGGGCTGTGATTCTTGGGCAAATTTGCAATACTGTAGAAGGTGTCTCTGTGCTGTTTCAGGTAGTTAGACCATGTTGTGCCCTGGCTTCCTGAATGCTCTGAAGCTGTTAGTTGTCGTGCTGAGCCTGAGGTTTGTAGACTCTGTATCAGATTGCCTTTATACACTCTAGATGTGGTACATGAATGAGCTGAAGAATACAGGGAAAATTATATTTTACATTCTAATAGGCTGTGAAATCCAAATCTAGCACGAGAGAAAGCACAAAGACTGAAGGCTTGCAAAAAAAAATGGTTCCTTGAAACATCTCATCTTCAAAAAAATATTTCATTTTGATTTGAAGATGATTTCATCTCCAAAAATGTTCTATACCATTTCAGAAGAAATTGTCATCAGATATGTGATAACAGATTAACTTTTGCTGACTTCAGTCACAAAGCACAGTGTTCCCCTGAGCTCAGCCTTGCTTTCTTGGCTTCCCTCAGATCTCTAGGAATTGGTTGAGACAAATGCATTTATTTGACTGTTCCCGGTCAGACCATGAGAGTGTGTATTAACAGAGGGTATCATGTAAATCCTCATGTAGTCTTTCCTCAGCTAGTGATAGCTCCAAATCAGATTATTATACAAATATGTAGTGCTTTGAAATGCTTCTCTACATGGTTTATGTTAATTCCATTATAATGGACCACAATCATGCAATTGTGATGGTAATATTTTTCACTGCTGTTGAAGATAGCTTGGCACAGGCCCAGAAAAAATGCTTCTCCAGACACAAACAGATACCAGCTCTTACATTCTTGATAAGAATAAACATTCTAAACCCTTCCATAAAAATGTAGCAGTGAAAGATTGTTGAGACAAGCATTAGAAATGACTGTAGGTTTGGGGTGGGGGAAGAACTTATTGAGTAATGTACTGAGTAAGGATTGCTTTCATAGGCATGTCAGGGAAAGAAGTCCAGGTAGTGAATGAAAATTCTCTTTATGCTGACAGAGGATGAGAAGACTGAAATAACTCATATGGTTTATAGTTAGGCTGAAATAATGTCAAAGGATTGTCAGGAGTCATCAATACCACCTTCACAAGGGACAGAATCCAACTTATTGTGAGCTACACAAAACTTCCACATGACAGTGAATTAATAATGTGTGAAGAAAATAACACCGTGTATTAAATTAAATGGAGATAAAAATACACAACCTGCTTTTATATTAATGTATGATAACATGTCACTTCATACACTTAAATATTTTGTGACACCAGTGTCTTGTTTCAAAGCCTTTTCAAAATGAGGAAACTGAGGCAAAGTGAAAATGAGATGACTTGTCCACAGTTGTTCAGTTGGTGATTTCAGGTCTCAGGCCACTGTTGGGACAATAAGCTTTCTACTGAAAAAATCCAGGGTATTCCTTTGAAAGACTGTCACAATTTTTCTTAAGCTGGAACATTAAAGGAAAGCATGCACATACTGAGGGCACAAGCCCAGGAAAGTCCATGTCCTAAATGGGGTGATGGCAGAGATAAGCAGAGGTTGGGGCTTGGGTCTTTCAATCATGCAATTGGTCTTTTGCACATTGTCTCATTCTGGTTTGTCTTTCAAGGATATTCCATGACTGATTTGATTAAATCAGTGCAAGGAGAATATGAAGAAGGAATAAGAAGAATGGGAAGAAATTAATTACATTTTTTCTATGGGAAGGCTAGACAATCAGCCTGATAAATCCAGGGGAACCTTGGGAATAACACAGAAGCAACTAAGGTTATCCATATTAAAGTCCATGGCTACATATCTGCTGTCTGGTGTGTGTGAAAGCCAAGAATGCTGTGCAGACAGGTAGGGTATAGGACCAGACTGGGCTATGACAGTCACAATTCATGTTACATGCATGTTCCATCAGCTCCTGCTGGAGGGTTTAAGAAACCTTGCTTCCCATAACTTTACAGCCACACAACTTTCCAGTGAGGATTCAGGAAATATGTGGTGGTGTGCTGTTATTTGTCCTGGATATAGCACACTCAGCATGTCTACACCACAGCTGATTTTTTGTGTTTCAGTCTGTGTAAAGGGGTAGCAGATTTCTACTTACTCCTTTCATGCTATGAAGTTTTTATCTTGCCTTCACTGCTGCACAGTCAAGGTTATGGAGGAGTAACATCACAGGAGTGGAGATGTTAGATGTTATCTTAACTTCTTTGTCCTTCAGTCCTTCTAAAAATGCAGGCCTGGAGGAGTAGGAGAAGAAAAGTGTGATTTGATCCAAAAGATGATGTAAGACATGCATATATTTTCCGTAGGTCAATAGATGACAGGTTTTTTAGATATATATGTTACAACTGAAATGGAGAGAGGCAATAACAAAAAAAATTGGGAACTTTCTTTCTTGTCCTGCAATTTCATAGCATTTTGCCTGAAACAGTGGGTTTTGTGTTACTGTGATCAGGTATTATATAACTATACAGCTATACAAAAACTTCCATCAGTTGCTAGTGGCATCCTTAGGAAAATAGTTAAGAACATGTTTTCAGGGCTTTTTTTTTTTTATTATTGATTTTTTTAATCTGGTAATTGGAGAGGTAAGCCAGGTCATCTTCCTGCTTGGGCAGACTGGGAACACTCTAAGTATCCTGCAGATGAAAATTGCCCCTTACATACACATTGATATTCACCCTGTCTGGAGTCTGTAAGTGAATGAGTGTTTCTAAACCTAACAGTAACAGAGAATAGGTGCAGTCTGCATCTGAAAACACCACTGAGAGCCTGGGCTGGTGCTCAGGGAGATTGTTGAGACAATGGATCAGTTATACCCCTGTAGCTGGGAGAGTGGAGGGGAAAAGCACTTGGAGATGTTTTCCCCATTATGGAAGTCCAAGCACATTGGAGACTTTTCTCCTTGTGGCAGAACCCAGCTGCTGGGAGAAGCAAACCTTCTGTGATGGGCAGCCAGATTGGAAACAGCCTTTTCCTTGTTGATTTTCTCTCAAAACTATGTTTCCTCTCTCTCTAAGGACAAGAAACTTGTGAAGCCTTTAGGAAATGGAAACAGAAGAAAACCTCAGTTGGGCACGAAATTTTGGGCTGACAAAATTAAAAAATCAAAATTAAATCGCTGAAGTGGGGTTTCAGCAGACTGAAGGCAGCTGGAAGTGAGGTAGCAGGCAGACCGAGCCCAGGAACACGCTGCTCAAGGGATTAAATTGTGCTGTGTTTAGCTAGGACTGAGCTCTGAGGAGAGAAAAGACCATCTGGGATACACCCTAGTGGTGGGATTTTGAATACTTCCCTCCAGACTGCCAGAGAACCTGCATACATTTTTCTTTTGCTGGCATTTCAAGATTTACCTATATGAAGACAAAGACCATGTACGTACAGGACATCTTAATGGAAAAGGACTCTGTGAAATAAAGGAAAATCTTCATGGTCATTAATTTCTTTTGAAACTGTAGTTAACACTGGTTCCAGCAGCAAAACTATGACTATATGTACTTGAGGAAACCAAGACTGTAAGAAAAAGTAGACATGTATCATTTAGTAATTGAATAAATTTTCAAAAGCTTGAGAATGTGGCTCTCTCTTATACTTGGAAGGTCAAATACTTCTTCCAATGATTGTAATTACAGAGTAAGGATTTCATGTTACTATTTTTTTTGTTCTTAAATGGTCATTGTTTTCAGGGTACAAACCAAAAAATTAAAAGCCACAACGAATCAATTCTTCTTCTATAAAGTACAATCATCCTTATGCCTAAAATGGGATGGAAGTTTAGACATTTCAAATATTTTGACAAGTCAATTTGCAAATCCTTAGTAATTAATTCTTCTCATAAATAATCTCTAATTTTTATCTCAAATTGAAAAGATTTTTTTCTCTTTTTGTGAAGAAAGCAATCTGAAGAAATTTTGGTTAAGGAATTTCAAAAACTCTCAAGTGTCTTCTTTCCTCTTTGAAAGACTGAAAATATTGAAATGATTGAAAATATCAGCAATACAAGATATGTGAGGAATGCAGGCTGTTTTCCCTTTGCTTTTTTTAGAAAAGAAAAGTCCCTTTAAAAGAAGTTATAGTCACGGCTCTGTTTGTAACACTGAACAAGTATTCATATTTCAAAGTCTTGGTGGCTTTTGAATGTACCCACCCTTTGTTAAAATTATACCTTAGTGAACATTGGTTCACAGCCTAGCTCTGTGTAAAATAATCCCCTTCTCCTAAATTATAATCCCTCTTTATTCTTTCATGGCTTCTTTCAGGCATAAGGGGTGAAGAGAGAAACTTTATCTCATAAGTTTAGGTGGCAGTGAACTTTCAAGCTGTATCTAAGAGAGAGATCAATCAGAAGTAGTTCAGCAGTTCAGGAAAAAACCCAACCAAAGAAACAGAAAAACCCACACCCAGATACTGGATTCTCTCTCTGGTGTATTGGGGAGTCCTTCTTACTGCTTTAATGTATTTTGCAGATCTCTGTTTTCCTGTGTGGAGAGTTTTTATCATGCATAAGTCTTCTAGTGAGGTATTTTTCTTGAGTTGCACTGATTCTCATGTCTCTAATTTTTCAATGAGCTTCTGAAGTTTTTTTTAAATTAGTTACTTCTAATTTTCTAACCAGAGAAAAAAATGAAAGAATTAATCCAGTTCAAATCCAAACCCAAAAAGTCTTTCACTTAACTTCTGAATTGCAAAGAAGGTGAGATGGTGTGGATCAGGAAAAAAACCACACTCCCACCCAAACTAAACCCTTTGTGACAGATCTTACCAATGTCCTCATTGAGTATTCTTGCTGAAACTGGGAGAAGAATTTACTGATTCAGAATCTGACCCCAAAAAGGGAAGTAAAGAGCAGCTGAAGCAATTCTGACTGTTAAGGATGTCTCCTTGCATTTCCTAGAGGTTCTTTAGATGTTACAGCAGATTAAATTGTAATGTATGTTCCCATAGTAACCACATTTCCTTAGTCAGTTTTGTCCCTGTGTACATTTATTAACTTTTTGAGCTTTAATGCAACAATAATGAAATATATCATGCCACTCAAATCTAACTGTGGGAGAGGGTAAAAAAATATTTTAAAAAATGCTATAAAAACAAAAGGAGAAGAGGGACAACAACAGGGCAATTTTCGGGATGGGCAGCTTAGAGAAAAAGAGTTAAACACATAAACATATGTCATGCAGCATTGTGAACCTCCCACAAAGCATTTTTAATGTGCAAATTGCCAAAGGATAGCGTGGGAGCAGGACAAATCATTGGTTTTAGGAACAATGGGATTTCTTACTCTACATTTTGTGTGTAAACAGCAGTTGATGTAAAGTAGCAAATATGTGCTTTTGGACATGGTAGGTCTAGTAAAAAAATAATTCATTTATAGTTCTGAGGAAAAAATAATGCAGGGCTTTTGCATCCTTCTTTTGGTATCCATAGAGCTTGGTATCATTTTCAGTGCTTTGTAGCATCTAATACCTGTAATATGAGAGAAAAAGACAAGTTCCTTCCACTCAGTAGCCCCTAAGTAACATTGCAGGTCACTACTATAAAGCTGTTTTTCAGTTTTTTATCTTTCCCCAACATGTGGAGGATAGTGCTAGGAAAGTGTTTAAATAACTGTTAAAAACATTTTGCTTTTGTTTCATTTTTTACTTTTCCTTTGAACTCTGAGTTTCCAAAGGCTTTTATATTGTCCTACATGTCAAAACCAAAATGTAAAAATAAGATATGTTTTCTCTCAGAAATAAGGAAATCTGAAAGCTTTGCTTTTTTTTGCATTGAGTTTACTAACATTCTATATTTCTTTAAACATTTCTCTGTTCAGTTGCAAGGGAACACAATATGTAGAAGCTATGCCAGGATGCTTTACTGAAGTATGAAAAACAAGGCAGTGACTTACAGATACTGACAAAATGGTACCCCATGTCTCCAAGCTCATAAACAACACAACTTTCTTTAAAATTTACATATAAGTCGGAAAATAAATCTACATTTACCTGATGCAATCTATGAAATCAATCAAGTGAAGAATGCTCCAAGCAGATTAGTGTGCCCTTCACCCCAGAAGATGCAAAATTAAACATAAGAGATATTTTGTTTGCTGGTGGAACATTGCTGTATGATGTTTCACTAGAATAATGCACAGGCAACAGTGTTTACATTGCCCTAAATGGTACCTCCCATTTTCCTTGTTATTCTTTCTTCTCTGTGCTCATAACAACACATTCCAGCATCATGTGAGTGAGCTAAGGACATGACCTAGAACCACTTCACCTAAATCTCACCTTTCTGAATTTCTTGTTAGACACAGGGCACAACAGGGCTGTCAGCTTTCCACACAGTTGCCCAGGAATTAGCAATTGGTGCTTGGGACAAGGGAGATTAGGAAATGGGTAGGGACACATGGAATTGTCCCCCTTCCCCTGGCTGGAAGATTGGCCTTCTGTGACATGCCACAAAATCCACCCAACAGCACCACTGAAAATGCCAAGCTCTCAAGGACAGAGAAGCACTTTTGAGCTCCTCTGGGGCAGAACAAATTCCTGCTACCTGGTTTTCTGTGGTAATTTCAGTTACTCAGGTGAATATCTGTGGATGGTCCTGTAGATCTTTGGGTTCTGTTATACCTGTGTGTCTTTACATATATGTGTGCGTGTGTGTGTGTGTGTGTGTGTCTTTGTATCCATATACATGGCTGCTCAGCCCTTCTGTGTTTAGTAATGCCACAGTGGAAATTACTGTTGCAGAATGTTGTGCTATACAAGAGTGTGGAAACACTTATATATATGTAAATATACATCAGGGAAAAAAATAAACTTGAAATAAGCTTCTCATTTCTATTTAAGGTTTAAGAATAAGATCTGAGCATTCTTCCCTAATGTTTCAAGGCATCACACCTAGATTTAATTGAGTTTAGGCTTTTATTCCTATTGATTTTCAACCTCTATTAGTAACACACAGGCAAGTGGTGTTGTCACATTACTCACAGTACTAAAAAATGAGTCATTTTATGTCAGTGGTTTTGTTCTAACCAAGCACCTGTTTCTAGACAAGAAACAAATCAGCTTACCTACAAAATCTGGTGCACTGAGTTCCCTAAATTAGGCAGACATAAGTATGCATGGCCAGGCCTCCAGACTTTTTCAAAAGCTCACATCATCCGCTCAGCTTCCTGTGAGTTGAAAGGCTCTTTACAAAAGCACTTGCACCCCTTGGGACTGACATTGAATCAAAAGGCCAGAGAGCTGGCACACAGCTTGGAAGGTATTAGGCAGGATGCTCTATAGAGCACAGAGTCAAGGCAGAAAAATTCTGCCTTCTGCTGACAGGAAAACCTGCTGGAATCTCATCCTCTTCTGTACTCTTCAGGACACTCACATTTTACCAGGTAAATTGTGACACTAATCCAGAGCCCCTGAGAGTGTAGCTTCACTCCTGTGGCTGATGGTTTGTTACTGTGGCTGAGGGATCAGGCATTTTATCATCTCTTTTGTATAGCTGTAACATGACATGTAGGTAGAGGAAAAAATGGAATATCTTCTTCCTGCTTAGCATATGCAAAGACTAAGGCACATCTTTCCAAAACTTTCTGATTTTTTTTTTTAATGCTTCAAATTGCATTCCCAGAAGAATGCAAAAAACCAGTAAGCTGCTTCCCTACCCCTAGCAGATAATTGTTTCCAGACCAAAGGTGGTTATACTGTAATTACAATTTTCTGTCAATGAAAGTTTCATATCCTCTAATGAGTAGGTAGACATATACACAGTTATTGTTCCCTGCATAAATATGAGCATTCCTATCCTGCCCCAAAACAGGCCAATTAGTTTTGCTGTTGTTTTTTCTCATCACATATGTCTGTTTTAATTATGAAGCACCCTTCAGGAAATCCCTCATTTTCTTCATAATTTTATTTATTGATCGCATCTTTGGTATCACTTGGCTGTAAAACTCAAACCTTTATCCTGATGTTGGTGCATTTCTTTTATTCTATATTCTGATGGTGCCTGCCATGGCAGTGCCATGGATCATGACCATACAACATGTGCTGCCTTTGCAAGGGACCAGTGGGAAAGACATGAAGGTCATGATCCAAGCAGTGGAAGCAGTGCAAGTGGAAGTGGTGGAAGTGGTGCAAGCAGTGGAAGCAGTGCTGCAAAGTGCCCTTCTAAGGCCCACAGGAACCACTTCTGTCAATTTTCACGGGGTACAGGTCTTTGAGTGCAGTCCAAGGACAGCACTTTTGCCTTTAGCTGGACAACAGTAAATAATAAACAGTAAATAGCACAACTTCCATGCTATTTTCAGGTGGGCAGAGATAGATTTAGAGCAGAGGATAGACTCTTCTCAGGCAGTATTTTGTCATCTGTCTTTGTGGAGGCCAAAAATCTCAAAGGACATCTCTTGTCCTGCCTAACCAGACAAGGCAGCTTGATGTGGTGCATGGAGCAGGGATCTTTGGCCCTCAATTCAGAGACCCTAATTCAATGCTGGGAAAAGAAGGGGGTTTGTACAGCCAGCCAATAATTTGGGAGGAGGTCTTGTGTGGGGCTTACCCTAATTGATTTGCCCAAAGGTTTTCTAAGAGAATCCTCCAAAGAAATAAATCTAAGAAGTCCCATGATCATTACACAACCACCTCTGCAATAAAACACCAATACTACAAAAGATGAGAAATCAAACAGTACTTCAAAGAGTATTTTCCTCTTCCTCCACAAGAAGACTGTGACTAAAGCTGAGTAAATAATTTATAATTAATTTATAAATGTTGGCTGTTTTCCATTAGTGAAGTGTTCACAATGTGAAGACAATTTTCTCAAAGGTACTCAAAATTATTCACTGAGTAATGTCTGCAAATAATCCTTAGTCTTTAATATATTCATAAACACTTTCTTGCAAATCACCGATTTCAGAAAATAGAGCAATTTTGACTGGATGTCCCTATCACAAGACATGTTCCTCTTTGTGGATAAAATTTGTGGAATACTGAGGATTTTTTAAGCAAACTGAAATATTCTGTATCCATCTGATGAATATTCTGGTACATTTACAATTCTGAAACATCAAATTTTGTTGCAGATAAACTCATTTGCAAGCCAAAATAATGTCCAATTAAACCACTGGAAGTCCCATTTGTTTGGAGTGCCATCTATGAGATGGCTCCTAGCTGCCAGCTGATGGGTGTGGAAAGAGCTGGATCTCCTGTTGTGACAGACAGTGAGGGAAGGGTCAGGAGAATCCACTGATTCCTCCTCCACCTTTGGGTAAATCAGGGCTTCATTAGACTTCTAAGAAACCTCAGTACCTCAAAGAAGGGGCACTTCATTGATTTGCCCCAGAATGAAATGATCTGGCAAGCTATTAAAGGTCTGGGTTCCAGGAAGAAGAGGTGGACAATGTATTCTGTAAGCAGCTGGAGACTGTTTCAGGATCACCAGCCCTTGTTCTTGTAGGTGACTTTAACCTACCAGACATCTGCTGGGAACTTAAAACAGCAGAAAAGAGGCAGTCCAGGAAGTTCTTAGAGTGTGTGGAGGACAACTTCTGTCACAGCTGGTGAGTGAGCCCACCAGGGGAGGAGGGACTGTGTTACACCTGCTGTTTGCAAATAGAGATGGGCTGGTGGGAGATGAGGTGGTTGGAGGCCACTTGGGGCACAGTGACCATGAAATTATAGAGTTCTTGATATTTGGTGAAATCAGGAGGAACATCACTAAGATTTGTACACTGGAATTACAGAGGGCAGACTTTGGCCTATTTAGGAGACTTATTCAGAGAGCTCCTCAGGAAGCAGCCCTTAAAAACAAAGGAGTCCAGGAAAGGTGGGCGTGCTTCAAAACAGAGATCTCGAGGGCACAGGAACAGACTGTCCCTGTGTGCCAAAAAATGGGTCAATGAGGCAGATGTCCAGCCTGGACGGGCAACAAGGTTTTGGAGAAACTTAGGAATAAAAAGAGGATGTATCATCTTTGGAAGGAGGGTCAGGTCTCTCAGGAAGTATTAAAGGGGTTTGCTAGGGCACATAGGAAGAAAATAGGGAGGCTAAAGCTCAGTTTGAACTTAATTTGGCAACTTTTGTAAAGGATGATAAAAATGTTTTTACAAATATATTAACAGCAAAAGGAAGGGTAAGAAGACCAACCTTTGTTCTCTCTCTACTGGATATGGGAGGGATCCCAGTAACTGCGGATGAGGAGAAGGCAGAAGTGCTTAATGCTTTCTTTGCCTCAGTCTTTAGTGAGAAGATGTCTTGTGTTCAGGACAGCTGTCCTCCTGGCGGGTAGATGGTGTCAGGGAGCAGAATGGTCCCCCTGTTATCCAGGAGGAGGCAGTCAGAAAACTGCTGAGCAGCTTGGATGTTCATAAATCCATGGCACACATGGGATCCAGCCCAGGGTGATGAGGGAGCTGGCAGGTGAGCTTGTGAAGCCACTCTCCATCATTTACCAGCAGTCCTGGCTCACTGGGGAGGTTCCAGAGGACTGGAAGCTGCCCAATGTGATGCCCATTCACAAAAATTGTGGGAAAGAGGATCCTGGTAATTATAGACCAGTTAGCCTGACCTCAGTACCCAGTAAGGTTATGGAGCAGTTTATACTGAGTGTCATCACACAGCACTTACAGGGTGGCCAGGGCATCAGACCCAGCCAGCAGGGCTTTAGGAGGGGTAGGTCGTGTTGGACCAACCTGGTCTCCTTTTATGACCAGATGACCTGCCTGGTGGATGCAGGGAAGGCTGTAGATGATGTTTATTTGGATTTCAGCAAGGCCTTTGACACTGTCTCCCACAGCACACTCCTAGACAAGCTGGCAGCCCATGGCTTGGACAGGAGCACTCTTTGCTGGGTTAGGAACTGGCTGAATGGCCGGGCCCAAAGAGTGGTAGTGAGCAGTGCTCCATCCGGCTGGGGCCAATCACCAGTGGTGTCCCTCAGGGCTCTGTGCTGGGGCACGTTCTGTTCAATGTCTTTATTGACAACATGGATGAGGAGATTCAGTCTTTCATTAGTAAATTTGCAGATGACACTAAGCTGGGAGCGTGTGTTGATCTGTTGGAAGGCAGGAGGGCTCTGCAGGTAGACCTGGAATGGTTGGATGTATGGGCAGAGTACAATAAGATGAAGTTCAGTAAGTCCAAGTGCTGAGTCCTGCATTTTGGCCACAATAACCCCCTGCAGCATTATAGGCTGGGGACGGTGTGGCTGGACAGTGCTCAGGAGGAAAGGGACCTGGGTGTGCTGGTTGACAGTCAGCTGAACATGAGCCAGCAGTGTGCCCTGAGGGCCAAGAAGGCCAAAGGCATCCTGGCCTGTATCAGGAACAGTGTGGCCAGCAGGAGCAGGGAGGTCATTCTCCCCCTAAACTTGGCACTGGTGAGGCCACACCTTGAGTGCTGTGTCCAGTTCTGGGCCCTCAGTTTGGGAAGGACGTTGAGATGCTTGAGCACATCCAGAGGAGGCAACGAGGCTGGTGAGGGGCTTGGAACACAAACCCTGTGAGGGATGACTGAGGGAGCTGGGGGTGTTTAGCCTGGAGAAAAGGAGACTCAGGCAGCAAATGACAGGACAAGAGGACAAAGTCTTAAGCTGCATCAGGGGAAATACAGGTTGGATACTAGGAAAAAGTATTTTATGGAAAGAGTGATAAAGCCCCAGAATTGTCTGCCTGGGGAGGTGGTAGAGTCACAATCCCTGGATGTGTTTAAAAAAAGACTGGATGTGGCACTTGGTGCCGTGGTTTAGTTGAGGTGTTGGGGCGTGGGTTGGACTTGATGATCTTGAAGGTCTCTTTCAACCTTGTGATTCTGTGTGATTCTGTGATTCTGTGATCCTTCATTTCATTGTGAGAGACAAAGAGAGCAGTTAACTTTGAGAAAAACAACTGTACTTGAACGGGGCTGCATTTTTGAGAGAGAAGAGAGCCATGCTTGTATAGTAACACCTAGTCAGGCAGAGTAGAAAATTATGTTTTCTCCTTGGACTCTGAGGGTCCAGGCTTTAGAAGGCAAAAGCATTTTGGCTCCTTTCCATAGCAAGGAACAGAAAATTATTACAAGTAAAACCTTGCCTGTCCCTTTCATGCCAGCACAGAGCTCTGCAGATAAGATTCCCCTACTGACCTAATTATCTGTGTATCTGTGCAGAAAAAAAAAAAAAAGGCAAACAATGAAAAGTGGTTGACCCCCCAGGAAAAGATTCAAGAGATCCTTTGGAAAGGCTAGACCAGCTCTGTAGCATTCTTTAATCTTCCAGTTCACCTCGTCATGTCTCTCCCTGCTTTACAACACTCTTGCTTCATGACTCTTTCCAAGCTTACACTGACTTAGTAAAAGTTCCTTTCATAGCCAGTCTGGAAGTGTTTCTTTGCTTTGCTTTGCTTTTCTAATCTATGTTCTTTGCAAGTGCTGAAGTGCTTGGCTGGAAGTTTCACTAAACGAGCTGTTGGGAAGGATGCTCCTTTTCTGAACAGAGAATTGTGTCAAAGCTTGGCATAGCCAGTGAGAAGTGTGCTTTTGGCTGAGGTTCTTAGTAGTGAAACCTGGTCTGTTCCAGTGAGGTGATGTTATTGCCAAGCAATCATGTAAACTGATCATTTGGGTCACACAAAAAACTAATCTGATAGACAAAACTGTGTCCATCTTATTCTGCCACTATGACAGACTGCTGACCCTTGAACAAAGTTGAAAAATATCTTGGTAGAGCAGGTGGAAATTTGTATGGTTTGGTTCTTTTGCGGGAATTTTGATCAAAAAGAGGCCTGTGGCAATGATATTGCTTCTAATTACCTTTATTGCAAAAGAACTAATGTTCCTTTGAATGCTACTGATTCGCCAGAGCATTCAAAATGAAATAATTTCAACAGTCATCTTTTGCCCTTTATGAATGTTTTTGCTTAAAAATTAAACCAAAATAGCTCATTTTATCACAGCTTTTCGTTTCTTTTCTTGGAGAAAGACAGCCTAACAATGGAAAGGTATTTAAAGAAAAAGGAGTAGGTCTTGCCCATTAAAACAAAGGGAGCCATATTTAAAGAACCCTTTATGAATTAAAAACTTCCAAAACTACAAATCATATTTGAACTATTAATTTTCTATATAAAATTTAATTATCTTTTTAAACTACCCTTCTTGAACTTTTTTGAGTCAGTGAACACATATCAATATCTTTCTCATTTCTTATAAGTTGAATGAAGAAAAATCATGTTTTCAGTATTTACCTGACTTAACAGATTTTTCAGAAATTCTGCCCTCCAAATTTTAATGTATACCTGTCACCAGATGAAATAGTTTGAAATCTGTATGGAGCTGCAGAACTGAAGTTACCAAATTGAAATTATTTCTTTTAAAATTTATATATATATATATATAAAAACACTTGTATTTTTCAATTTTCTGGGCAGCCTTGTGGGTTGTTTTCTTTTTCCACCACAGAATCTCTAAATATTTGCAAGTATCCCAAGTGGTATCTCCTAGAGATGTAAGCAACAAGGGAAGTTTTGGTGACTGCCTTGAATGGTAAATTGTGTCTCCATCCTGTGCAGATCAGCACAACTGCAGCAAGGTGAAGTTCTCTGTAATGTAGAGAAATAGCTTGGCATTTCCTCTCTTCTTAAGCAGAGGTACAATGCTAATTCCATTTGTTCCAGTCTGCAAACACTAAAAATTGTCCACTTTTAACAACATATCAGTGCTTCTCTAATGGCTCACTGTAGAAGGAGCTGAAACTGACTATTCATCTTCCAGCAATTTCCTTCGCAAAGAAACAGTTGATGAGGACTCTCAACAATGCCGACAAGCTTGTCTTTTAAAAGACAACTATCTCCCCCTTCCAAATTTTCAGGCCAAATATTTCCCACTGATGAATTTTTACAAGGGTATCATGACTATTTATGAAGCATCATTACATTTATGAGGGTCTCATGAAAGGGGCATTTACTCTGCATCTGTTGTGCTCCTTGCTGAGAGTGTAGGAAAGAAATAAAGGAGCTGGAATAAAGGAGCAGGAAAGGGTTCCCCTTCCTATACAGACATGGATTCCCCCTCCAGTGATTTAAATGTTGGCATGAGTGTGGTGTAGCTACAGGCTGAGGAAGATGTTCCCAGGTTTTTGTGGTAATGTGCATACACCTGGGTGACACTTATTACAACAAAGGCATTGAGGAGTGGAGCATGTTCAAAGAAGAGCAACAAAGCAGGTGAAATGTATGGAGCACAAGTGTTATGAAAAGCAGATGAAAGAACTGGGGTGAATGAGTCTAAAGGGAAGGGGGCTCAGGGGAGACCTTATTGCTCTCTACAGCTATCCAAAAGGAGGTTGTGAAGATCTGGATGTCATTCTCTTTTCCCCAGAAACAAGTGATAGGACGGGAAGAAACGGCCCCAGATTGCAGCAAGGGAGGTATAGACTGGATACTATGAAAAACTTCTTCACAGAAAAAGGAGATCAAGCACTGAAATAGGCTGCTAAGGGAAATGGCTGAGTCACCATACCTGGAAGTATTTAAAAGACACATAAATGGGGCACTTGGAGACATGAGCAGTGGACACATGCCATGTTTAAGCTCAGCTGGAAATTAAGCACCACACAGCAACTCACTCTTTCTGTCCATGCTCTAGTGTGAGGAGATTCAAAGTAAAACTTGTAGGTTGAGACAAGAACAATTTAATAGTTGAAAATAAAGTAAAAGACAGTAATAATGGTAAATAATAATAATAAAAGGGAAAAACAAGAGATCCACAATGCAATTGCTCACCACCCACTGGCTGATGCCAGACCACCATTCCCCAGCTTAGATCAGCCACTCTTCTGGGTAACTCCTCCAGTTTATGTACTGGACATGACATTCCATGGTGTGGAATATCCCTTTGGTCCGTTGGGGTCACCAGTCCCAGCTGTGCCTTCTCCCAGTTTCTTTTGCAAACCTTCTCACTGGCAGAACATGAGACAAGGGAGAATAAAAGTCCTTGACTTAGGATAAACATGACTTAGCAAAAATCCAAACCATCAGTGTGTTATGAACACCATTCTCATTCCAGATCCGAAACACAGCTCTGCAACAGCTCCTGAGAAGAAATTAACTCAACCCTGCCTGAAACCAGGACAGCATGGCAGTGTTGGCTTAATAGTTGGACCTGGTGATCCTAGAGGTCTTTTTCAGCCTTGATGATTCTTTGATTCTATGACTGTGGTCTCCATATTTGTGTGTTTTCATGGGTAGGAACTGATATTGGTTAAAAATAACCCTGCCAGAAAGCTACATGGCCCAAGTTGTGGCTCCATGCTAGCTCAGGAAGGGATGCAAAACTAATCCACTATGTCTTGCTGTCTGGTTTCCTGGGATTGTGCTATTCTTCAGTGCTAATTACAAAGATGGTAATGTTAAATTCATTGGGAGATAAGAAAGGCAGATGGCATATTCATTTAATAAAAAACCACTGACTCCTACTTTCTATAGCTCTTTGTGGCTTTATTAGGATTTACATTTTAAATGATACCTGGTCTAATAAACCAGCATGGCACCTCATTATCAAGTCTCTACATAAAGGGACAGTTGAGGAATTTTTATGCTTCATATTCCTTGGTTTAAGAACTTGCTGGATTGCTTTATCTCAGTTACTTCAAACTTTCCAGTTGTGTCAATGCAAACTTGGCAACTTGGCAAAATGCAAATTCAAAACTTTCAGCTGATTCCAAACAGTATGCAGGGAGGAAGATGCGGATTTACAAAGCTCTGGCTTACTCAATGGAAGTGTTTAATTAGCCATTAACCAAATATCTCCTTTTGATGCCTAGGACCAGAAAGGAGGGGAAGGCAAACAAAGCTTTGTAGGTTTACAGCTTATTCTGGAAATCAGTGGGAACACATTTAGTTCTTTTCTTAGACACATGCAATAACATTAGTTATGACTCAGATAGGAGATGCTGAGAGCAACAGGGGAGGGTGGGACTATACATGTTCTCTGTGAAGATCAGGTGCAGGGCAATAATTAAGGCATAATCAGAGTATCTTCCTGCTGCTTTTCAATCACCATTCAGCTAATAATGACTTTATAGATTAAATACCAAGTTGCAGCTAAGTTAGGCAAGAGCAACATAAAAGCAATACTGATGTTTAAAGAAATTAGGTAAACAGTCAATGAAGCATAGCATCTCATTCATATTAATCTCCAGCAGAGACCTGGTTGTTCCAGTCACTGATTCAATCATTTGCTTGCCTAAGTATTTTACTTCCCTCTGTGCATTCCCCATTACATTCTTCCCTTCAGCATTCACTTCCTTCCTCTCAGGTGCTCCCAAGGTTAAACACCTAGCCCTCAGCCCTTCTTCCTCATGGCAGTTTCTGTATGACAAGGGTTAAGTGGAAATAAAATAGAAAACAGCATCTGGAAAACTGGCAGAAAATATGTGCGTACACATATACACATATTTATATTAAAAATTATCTGCAATTAGCTGTTAACCTCCCCTATCTCTCTGTGGCAGAGCTACAACCCTGGCAGAGGTTGGCAGCATAGTAAAATGCTGCTGTTTTCAAAGACTGTTTGATAGTTAATCCTGCTGCAGAGCTCCGCAGCAGATTGGGCTGTGCTGCCAGGAGAGCAGCTGGAAAATCAAGCATGGTCAAAGCTGGGCAGGCACAGGTCGCCACCACTGTCCAACTTGTCCTTGCACTGGCTATGTAGGATAATGGGGAACAGCTCAGAGTGCAGGGCAAGTCTGCATTTGGACACCTCCTATGCACAAGCCCCTAGCTAAGTGCTGCCCTAATCTAACAGCATGAAAACAGGAAACTACCAAAATCGGATTGGTGATTGATTGGCATGTTCCTTGCTTCTCTTGTCATTATTTTTCCTTTTTCAGTAAATGCACTTGGCAAGTTTGGGCAGGATGTCTTCTTGTCAGGCAGTAGGACTGGGAGCAACTGCACAAGACTTTTAAAAGGATCACAGTTCTTTGAGCAACTATCAGGGACCAACCTATGGGTATGGAGGCTCAGTTCTGGTGCAGCTCCTGTTAAGAGGCACATCACTTTCAGTCTGTGCTGCCAATAAGGCTCTGTAATTACAACTCCACACTCTGACAGAGCCGTGGAAACATAAGAAATATTAACGGGTCTTAGCTCCCTTTTGCTGGTTTAGATACTTTGTTTTTGTCTTTGAACTCATGAAGATTTTAACTACAGTCAGAGGATTAGGAAGATTGGTAACACTCAAAATAGATGTTATTGAAATGTGAGCAGTTTGAGAAGAATCGCAAATTGTAAGAAAAGATTCGCTCTTTCTGCCATCCTCCTTTTCAATATCAGTCTTCTTGTATGCGAATTGTACCAGTGAGGACTTTTTTTTTTTCTTGCCAAGAGGAAAGAAATTACACATAAGCAGAAGTAAGAATGGCATTAAATTAGCAAAGATAAAATATTAATTTTGTGAAAATGCAAAGCAGGGAGAGAAATCAATTGTAAGGAAACAGCATAAGAAAAGAACCTCTTAGCCTCGTCAGATGCTTTGTGGCACAAAGCCTTCAATCAGAAATGTGCTGATACTAAATTATCCCTGGATCTGATCTAGCTTTAGTAATTGAAAACTCCCACTGCTGGAATAAAACCAGTTTGCTGAATGAACACTAATTTCTCAGTCTGGATATTAAGTAGACAAAGCTGTTGCATGCATCTAATCAGATTTGTATTTTTTTTTCCATGACTACATCCTACACTGTTGTGATTTAAAACTGTCACAGCCTGCCCTGTGACAACCATCAGGGAGAGCTGCATTTTCTTTAGCACTTTCTGTCTTCACAGCTGTGACTATAAATTCTGAAAGGAGATTTCCAGAAAGATATACTAGAAAAGGTGTGCAGATAAAACAACTTTTTCAATTTAGTGCTTTTTAACACCACCATCCCCTCGATTTTGTAGTTGTGTCTGTCAGATAGCTCAGTATGATTTTGCAAATAAGGCTTGCATGTGAAGAGCACTATTTACTCTTTCTCTCCTCCTGTTTTTGTTTGTGTGTGTGGTTTCCCAAATCTCTGTAAAAAAAAAAGGTTGCACTCTACTAACTGGGGTTCCAAGCCATCTGACCTGACTTTTTCTCTTTCTTTTTCACCAAAAGGAGAAATATACTCAGTTTGAAAGACAAACTGTGAATTTTGCTTGTGAAATAATATGTAGGAAAAGGGAGTAGAAATAAGAACAACAGACCAAATTTACACCTTGCTCATTGTAAAATACATTTAAAATTCATTAAATATTTTACCTACAGTGACTGTATCAAAATATTAAAATTTCAGGAAATAATTATTACTGATGGGGGACTTAGTGTTTATCCTTTTTCTCCCCAAGAAGTTGTTTTAAACTTTCCTATAATCTTTTGGCTTATTCCCTTGGACTTATTCCTTTGGGTTGACCAATGGCTCTTGTTGCCCAGTGTGGTCATTGAAAATTGTTCAGCATCACCACTTAGAGCTGGATTTGTCCTTTGTGTCCCTATGTAGGGAAATATATATGCACAGATGTCAGCACAGATCAGCTTTAAGGTGATAACTTTTAGTACATAGTTATGTGCTTATCTGACACTGGGTAGCCTGTCTGGATAACGATTTGAGGAGTGTATTTCAATGACATTCTTTATTCAATGAAACATGAATCTACACTGGAAAGCAGTCAGGAAAACAGGACATCAAGTACTGCAGCTGAGCAAAACTTCAATGCTGTAGCTCAATACTAAAGTGTTAAGACTCAGGAAAAGAGGAGACTCTGTCAGGAAAACTACTTCACTGCTATGTTTCTGATTACCTGGTTCTTTGAGGGAGTTATACACTTGCTACTAATCCTCCTAATATGAGTGCTTGAAACTGGGGCTTTATTTCACAGCCTAGCAAGAAGCTCTCATTTGAACATCTTTTAGAAATAAAGTTGTTTTCTGGTAAGAAATTTTATACAATTGCTTGATGGACAAAAAAGAAAAACCTTCTCTCTCCATGAACCAACAAGATGAACCAATTGCTCTGCAATTCAGTGTGAGAAAGTCCATTCAGGGTCTGCCCAATGATGCACAAAAGCAGAGTTCCCAACATCTGAAAGGATGTAAAGCTTTCTTGCTATATATGCTCATCCATGTATGTATGTATGTATGTATGTATCTATCTATCTATCTATCTATCATTCATTCATTCATTCATTCAATCTATTTAGTTTATTAAAACAGCTGTTTTATTAAGCCACTTGCTGTTGGACCTTTCTAACTGAGATCCAGGAAGAATTACTATCATCATCGAACCATCACAGCGAGTGGTTTGGGTGAGAAGGCACCTTCAAAGACCACCTAATTCATACACACATGGTCATGGACAGGGACATTAGAGAGGGTTTCTCAAAGCCCCATCCAACAAGACCATGAACACTGCCAGGAATGGGTCTTGCACAACTTCTCTGCTGTGGAGAAGGTGTGTTCCAGGGTCTCACTAGTTTCATAGGGAAGAATTTCTTCCCTAAGTCTAAGGTTTAGACCCACGCTATTTTGGTTTAAAGCATTACCAATCATCCTATTGCTACCCTAGGAAATCCTCCCCACCTTTCTTGTAGACCCCTCACTAGGTACAGAAAGGCTGATGTAAGGCTTCACAGAGCCTTTTCTTCTCCAGGCTAAACAATCCCAGCTCTCAGAGTGTCCTCATGGAGGAGGTGCTGCAGGCCCCCGATCGTGCTCATGGCCCTCCTGGGAACCTGCTCTAACAGATCCATGAACGTCCTGCACTGGAACCCCAGAGCTGTTCACAGGACTCCAGCTGGGGTCCCAGGAGGGCAGAGCCAAGGGAACGAATCACCTCTGTGGACCTGATGACCACAGAAAACACTTGGCTTTCAGGGCTGGGAGTGCATAGTGCCAGCTCATGTTAATGCTTCTTTTAGCCACCAATATTCCAAAGCCTTTCTCCACAGGGCTGCTGTCAATCACTGCCCAACCTGTTTGGGATTGCAGTCTTTGTGTCTCCCACCCTCATTCCCATCAGCACAGGACAATCATCCTCAGGGAAGTTCTACTGAGACCATAACAAACACTCCATCATGCTTTCTGGCACGCAGCAGAGCCAAAATAAAATTTAATTATAAAATGTAATTTTAAAGTTAAATGTTACTTGCTATTAAACTTTTATTTCAATTTTGATAAGCACATCTTTCCTTAAATACTCAAAGGAATGATTCATGACTACAAAGACAGCTTTCTGAACTGGCATTTTTTCACCTGCTCTGCAAAAGAAAGTAGTTTAAAATAAATACAGGGCATAAAAATTATACAATCTTCTAACTTTTCTGCTTAAGAAGCATGCCTCTACAGATGGGAAATGGAAGAGGGTTGTTGGCATGTTCTTGGCACATGGCTGTTGCAAAGGAACCTCTGTCTGTAGTGTGTCTACTGTGGCTCACATGTTCCAAAAGCCCTGTCCACTTGATGCTCTCCCAGCCTGTACATGGAGGCCTCTCTGGGCCTGACCAGTGCTGAACCTAGGCACAAAAATGAAAAATATATTTCCAATTCCACCTGCCATCCACACCCGGAGAGCTACAGTTTGCACAGAGATTAAGTCTGGTCTTTACAACAGATTTAAAATCATCCCCAGGATGTGATGTGGCTGTGCCTGGATGTCAGTTGCTCATGTAACTGGAAACATTTCCCACTGAAGAGTGATGCATGGAGGAGGCAGAGCACAAGAGGCAGAATATGCACACAGAGCAATCAGCAACAACAGTTATGAACCAATGCCTAAAATCTAGGCTCTAATTATGCCTTTGCTGCAGTCTTGAGTGCAATGACAATTGTGTTAATGAGGGTCAGCACTTGTGAAGTTATATAACAGCCCTTAAGCTGTGCCCTACATCAGCTGTAGGGTCTTAGAAAAGCCTCAGACCCCTTAGCTCCAGGCTGCTTGAGTACCCCAGTAAGGGCTTGGTTTTTAGCAAAAGCCACAGAGCTGTTTATATTGGAATACTGAGGCTGGAATTAAACTGAGATGGAGGAACAGCAGCAGGATATCAAACAAAATTGAGCTGTTACATTTCATCATTTTCCCTTTTCTGCTCAATAGACCAAATCTGCTCCATTTGTATTTCTCCTAAAGCCTCATTGCTGGATGAAATGCAGATAATTACCTCTGCAATGAAAGTAACTTGGCCATTTCATTCCATACCTTGGGGGACATATTGAGGAAAGGGATAGTACTGCATAATGAGCTTCTCCTGTGGTGCCAGGGGAGAAGGAGTATTCAGAGCTTGAGATGGTACTGGATGGCTCAGGCTGAGAACAGATGCATGCCTCCAGGGCCTGCCAAGCTGGAAACTGTCCTCCTCCTTTATCATGGTTCAATCTCCCACATATGTAACATGCCAAGGCTGCTTCAGTTTTATGTTTGCCACTTGGGAGAGGTGAGGCCACAATTCTCTTTCAGTCTGTGAAGTCTGATAAAAAGGTGTTTTACTTTGACTGACAGGATGCTAATGGCACAGTCTCCCAGCACAACAGCCATTATAATTTGGTCTATCAAAAATGCAGTTGTTCCTGTAATTCTGAGCAAACAATGCTCTGTTTGCTTCTCTGTTAAGTGCAGAGCCTCAAGTGACCAGACAGTGGGAATGTTGGAAACTGTGGCTACTGTAGAGCTAGCCAAAACAAGGGGCTGGTGAAATGGGTCCATCCAGGCTGGAGGTTTTGAGAGATGTTCAACAAGTACTGCTTCATCTTTAATCTGACCTCCATCATGCCATTCTGCCTGCTCCATGGGAAAATTTAGAGAATAAGTGGTGCATGGAAAAGTGTGTAACAGTAGCTTGTGCGATAGTGACCCAGGTAGATCTTATTCTGGTCAATTCAGGCTGGACTTGGTGGGGTTTGTTAGGTAAGGGATTATTCCATGGCACCATATGGAAGGTACTGAGCAAAGTGGCAGCACCAGCTAATCCACAGCAGGCAATGTAGCAGAGTTATTGTCACACTCCTGGGCCTCTCTGTAATATGGGGGTGGCACCATCTGTGAGACAGAGCTTGCAGCTGGGAATGTTGGGTGACATTCCTTGTGAGCCAACAGCTAAGCAGGAGACTGGATGGCTTCCTCCCTAGGAAGCTCCACATGCTCCACAACCTGCAGCTCCAAGATGGCCCTGTCTGACTCTCTCATTCCAGAAATCTCCGTGTTCTCCGAGTTTGCGGACACAACCGTGCTGCAAGATCTCCCTGTCAACAAACCTCTGTTCCTCATCACAAAACGTGTCAGCAGAGCCACAAGTGTTGATTGCTTCAGCTAAAGATAAGCCATTTTGAAAACACAAAGCCACTGTGGGAAAAATTTTTCTTCATAAGCTGGAATTTGAGCAAGATAAGCTTAATAAAATTTTGAAAATTCTTATACTCCTTCTCACTTTGACTCTTATGAACTTGTGTCCTTCATATTTTACATGCAGCATTCATTGTCAGCATCCATTTCTCTCCTTAAACATTTGAACCATTACTGCCCATCTATTTCTAGACACTATTTCTCTAACATGACCTTTGATGTCATGAAACCTAGCTATGGGAAAATAAGGAAACAAATCTCTGCCCCACAGCCATAAAATCAAACCCAAATACCATTTTTTAAATATCAATTTTCATCTTTCCAACAAATTATATTGTTAATATCTCAGGATCTCTTAGGCCAGAAGGACAGAAGGAAGAACACCAGAATATATTGCCAAATATTCCAGGAAAAACGGTTCTTGCCAGGTAAACATTTTGAATGAAATATCAATATCGCTAATTGGGAATTAATTTTTATAAATTCAGAAAATATAAGGTTTAGAGAAACAAGCAAACCTTAGTGTCATTTCTGATGAGGACTACACAGAATTGCTGAGGTTCTGACATCAACTAGCTTATCTGAAGAGTGGAAGCCTCAGGAGAAAACCAATCTTCTTAATGATGTCAGTCCAGTATTTAGTACAACAGGATGCCGTCAATTACCACAGTACAGATGCATGAATTAATTTATTACTGATATATTTATATCATCATTTATATTGTTATTATATGTATCATATAAAGCTATCTCAAGCGTCAAAAATAATAAAATGGAAATGCTTCATAATTCCTAATTCATAACTGTGAAAATCAATGAAAGCTACAAAATGTTACTTCCTAATGACTTAGAATGTTTCAGATCATATTCCAAAAACAAAGCTTCATCACTATCCATGGGATGAATGCCCAGGGTCCCCAAATCGGTTTTACTATGAAACTTTTTTCCACACTGTAATAATACCTTGGTCTTTAATTACTTGGGAGTCCAAAGTTGAGGAAAGGACTGCTAGTCCTTCAGAGTGACATGGGATGGTAACAGGAATTGAGAAAAATAATGTGTGGTGAACTGTAAGGCTTGTCTCTTGTCAGGACACAGCCTCATATTTCTTTGTTCTTCCCGCAACAAATGATGAATAAAAGTGGTATTGTTGTTGGCAAAATCACCAAACATGGTAACACGGGTATCAAGCAGTTGACAGCCATGCTTTGTTTCCAAACCAAGGCTCCTCTTTTTGTGATCCATTATTACTATTCATGTCCCCGTCCTTGATAATGGATTGGAATTAGATGACATTTAAAGTCCCTTCCAATCCTAACCATCCTATGATTCAATAAAATTGCACAGCTCAATGGATTCCTTAGTGGTGGGGAAAGCATCACATCCTGCAGGTGTTTACCACTGCTAAGAATTAGCACCACATCTTTAAACACTCCTACAGGTGACAAAGCTCCTCAACAGATCTGTGAAAAACAAACTGGCTGTGTATCAGGATGCTCTTTTGTTGCTTATCAGATATGCTCTAACATTTTTTCCTTTGCAAGAAGAATTTCCCAGCTAGGAGCTGAATGCTGTAATCACTGTCATAATTCATGAAAGTCACTTGCTTTGAAAAAAACAAAAATGTTATCATAATTGTCAAAATGATGGTTCAGTGATCTAGGAATGCTTGTTATCTTGCCGGCTGTAAGTTGTGGACCTGGTCCAAAATGCAGGAATATAAATGAGAGGCTTTTCATTGGCCTCAGCAAGTCTTGGATCAGGCCTTCCATTAAGATTAAGGAAGGAAACAGCCATTTCTGTAGTGCTGAGACAGGGTGCATGAATAAAGAACAAGTGCTAACATCAGAGAAGTGGTTTCTGGATGCCACATGTGGAGTATAATAGCATCCAAAATGGTCCATCAACACAAGGCAAAGTTATTATACCAGATATTACTAACTGGGTTTCACAGGCATCTCTACCATTCACTGGATGTGCGTTCTGCTTTCTGGCAGCATTTTAAAATTCATTTAATAGAATATTAAGCTAATCATGATGAATGATAAGCCAGATTTTATTACGTTCTGGTTAATTACAAAATCATATCTACCTAGTCTAATAGAAAGCAGATTAGTTGAAATACGATGTGTCTTCACTGAATAGCCATGGAAGGAATGAAGTAAAGAGGAAAGGCAGGAGGCAAATCACCTAAGTCACTGCAAAAAGATTTAGGTGCACCCTTTTTGCTGTGACCCATAATAAAACTCCCTTCCCATCAAATATCAGGTGAATGTAGCTCTTTAAAGTCTGAAACAACCACTCATTTTTATACTGGGATTTGGTTTTATGACTGTATCCTAATTCAAACATTTTCTGCACTGCCATTCTGCTGATTTATGACTGAATTGCTATTTATTTTGTGGAAAGGCATCCTATTAGGAAATGATTGTGTCCCACTCCGAAGGAATCAGCCGAAACAAATCACACCAAAACCTTTCTTAGCGATTACTCGGTAACACTTATTAGTGAAATTAAAATTCATGAGAAAAGATTTTGATAACTGCTGAAGCAGCGGCTCACATTTCCAGATGGTCTGCACAAAAGTGACATCCTACACTCCTCGTGATAATATGATGTGTTGGCAAGTGATTGTGGACGTTTGCTTATTTAATTAATAGAGGGTTACACATCATTCAGCAATAAAGCCTCTGTGCTCAGCTCCACCAAAAGTCATATGTGCTTCGAGCAGGGATTATGGAGGATTTAGGCTCTACTGTCAAAACCTGCATTCCTCAAAACCATATCAGCTGCCATCTACCACAGCAAAATCCACAATTTTCAACTGAGGGAACAAGGGAACTCCTCTGGCATCACAGATGGTTAGAAGTAGCATCAGACACCGCCACATCTTGAAGCACAGGAGGAGATGGACCCCAATAAAAAAGACAAAACCCAAACAAAACCCAAAACCCCCATCCAGGTGCTGGAACATGTATATTTCTGGTAAGAACCATCAGGTACACAAATTTCTGTGCTTTGTTGCAGTCCAGCCGCACAGCCACTCCCTCTCAGGAGTGTTGTTTCCTTACAAAAAAGCTTTTTGCCAGTGTTTCCACTAACAATCATTGAAGCAGTTTGCAAGCTGCCCATAGATACACACCCCTAGTGGTTGGAGTAGACTTACAGAAGAAAGAGTGATAAATTTTAGTTGCAATAACGTATTATGAGATAGTGAAGAAAAACCTGAGTGCATGCGCAGCTTCCATCATAGCTGTATCAACGGCATGTACTTCCACACCTGTTTTTGCCTAACAGATATCTTCTGTTCTCTGTTCCTTTCTTTGCTTCCCTACTTCACTCACATTTACTGCACAGTTTGCTTTTAGTGAGTTTTATGCGCTGGGATTTTCAAAGTGGCTTGAGGCTATTGACTTTCAATAGGATTTGGGTAGCTAATTGCCTTTTCCTTTGTACTTTACAAATTCCAGACATAGCTCTTCTGTGAGTTCATTTTAGTCTTTTATGACTGAATTTCCTGAAATGTTATATCCCTTTTGAAAGAGGAAAAAAAAAAAAAAAAAAAGAAAAGAGAAAAAATAGTGCCCCTGTCTCTTTTTAATGTAAACCAAAGGAAATAGTTGTCCTTTTTCCTCTAAAGGTCCAAAGCTCTTGGTCTCTTGTCTATTTAAGTTAAACAGTACAGACATCAAGTGCATTAATTCAAGTCTTGTTGAGTTCTTGATTGCAGCCTGGCAGCTGATCTGGGTGACAGAGATTTCCCCCCTAAACCCTTCTCAGTGTGTGCCATGCAGTGGTGGCCTAGAGGCTGTTAAGGGCAGTGAGAATGCTGAAAACACAACAAATAACCATGGGGCTGTCCATTCAGAAACTTTGGCTTCATTCTTTCTCACCTAGCCTGTATAAGTCTGCCAGAGCTGACTTGCAGCTCCGACCCCTGGCTGTCCAGAGCACCTTGTCTTTTGTCTCACTGCTGTGGTCAACTCTGTGTTGACAGCAAAAGGCAAGAGATGGCCCATTCAAAACAGAAGCAAACCATCCACCTAACTAGCAGATAGGCCTGTAAACATCAAAGGAAAACTAAATATATATTTTGTAATAGTAGCAGAAGTCTGCCAAAGACATTCAGAAAAACAGAATGAGTGCAAGGAAGAAGCAAATTGCAGCGTGAGATTTTGTGGATGCTACCTCAGCAGAAGTGAACCAGGCAGATGCACAACTGAGAGAAATACATGTAGAAAACAAATTAGGAGAAACCAGAGCTTGTAGGTAATGGGTAAAATGCAGGGGGAGAGGGAGAGAAGCATTAGTGACTGGTTACAATTTGTCCTTTTTTCTGTTTTTCTGTCTTTGTTGAGTGCATGGACTCTGCTCTGGCTTCAGGCATCTCAATGCCCTTCTCAGCAAGGGGTGGGAATAATTCCACAGAGCAGGTGTGCTGTAAGCTGTTTTAAAAGTAATTTAGACACAAGCAGACTTCACTGGAAATGGAAAAGAAGTAGGAATCGAAAAACAAATAGGATATTCTGTAGCAGCCATTTTTGTCCAAGCAATAGTGCTGTGTGACTGTCAGAAGAAGCATTTGGACAAAAGCACCTCTTTTAGAGACTAAAAATTGTTTAAACTCCTTCAAAAAAGGTGCTAAATGGATGTAGCAGTTTATTAAGGTCATACTAGCTTTTGGAGGACATTTGCCTAATGAAAGAAGCTACTGAGCTTCCAAGATGATTTTGTGTCAGTACACCTTCTGTCAGTTATAAGTTTCCTATTGTTTTACCTTCCAAAACATCTCCAGACACAGGGATCTGCAGGAAAGCTGCACCTGAACCTGTGCCTAGAAAAGGCTCTCCTAAAATCCAGCTACAGTGTCAATATCACTAAAGGATGGGTAGGAGCTGTTGCTAGATAAGTAAATACTGATGTCAATACTGGCTCCCTTTCACTTCCAGGATTCTCTGAGTAATGTGTCTCAGGATTACTCCTCATAAAATTTGGGGTCAGCTTCCCTCTTGCTGATTGAGCTCTCAAAGGATCTTCTTTAGAGTTCCTCATGCTTTCTAGCCACTGTAACACATATTCAGGAAATCATCTGTATTCAGCAAAGTGTGGTAGCCCTTTCTGACTGTGTACTTGGTTATTGCAAAGGTTTCAAGGCATGTATCTCCAGCAGAACTCCACAGTCTGAAATAAAGAGCAAGATTCTTGTCTGCTGGGTTATCACAGATTTGAAGTTACTGCACATTAAACCAAGAAAATAAGTTAAATTCATACTACTTGGCCTTTTACAGACCGAATTGTCCAGGGCAATAGATGCTCATCTAGGGAAAAAAAAAATTGGAAAAAACCTCCAGGAATATATTGGTTAGAAGATAAAAGCCCAGGTGTTGTACTTTGCATTTGGACTTGTTAAATTTCATTAAGCTCTTGCTGGCCCAGTTGTTAAGAGTGCCCATCAGACCCCATAGACTTGTGGCTATTCAGGTTCATCAGGTGGTCTCAAATCTGCTCTTTGCTTACTGTGGGAGGGACTTCTCCCACCTAGGAGCTCAGGGACTCAGAGATTTGGGAAGCCTGACTGCCAGTGAACACTGGGGCAAGGAACCTCAGTCTTCTACATATCAATTGTCACCAGCTCTCCCTTCTCATTTATCTCCTTGCACAACATGGAACATGGATAACTGCTAGGCTAAACTTATTCCTGAATCAGAGACACTTTAATACCAGGAAAGAGCCTGTAGTTGCTGCTAAGTGAACTGCAGACAAGTTGATTGCAAAAAAAACCCAAAATCAGGTACACGATGTATGGCAGATTTCACCTTGATATTATTCATCTTGGGAAGAAATGGTCAAAGATAAGAGAAAAAACAGCAAAATAGTTTTCTACAAACAAATATCCCCAGGTTATAAAGCTCACCTTGATCAGTTTGCCACAATTTAATTACTAATTATTAAGGAATTTCTTGCAAATCATTGTGTACATAGGCAAATTTGAGTAGTTAAGTCAGCAATTATCAGCACAACTGCATTAATAAGTTGCAACTTAATTGTTTTATTGAGTGTCATTTCTCTATATTTGGGAAACTATCACATTCCAGGTAATTGTAATGTGCCATCATGATAGAAAACTAATAACACATGTAAGCACATTTCTTGGGGTTTTTTGCAGTATTGTAATGAACTGTGAGACTAGAAAAAGATGATAACCATTTCTCAGTTTGTACTCACGTACTGCCATTCCATACAATGACAGTAAAAGTAATTCAGGCTGTTAAAGATAAGCCCAAGCAACTCAGACAGATGAAACTTCTCTCCTTCATCCCCATTTCATCTGTTTCAGTAGCTTAGAGCATCTCTCTGGAGTTTCATGTCTCCTCATCCCCATGACAGCTTGGGGCAGAAAAAACACCAACCTACTTCTCCACTATCACCCACACCAGCTCCAGTGGCTCCAGTCTGGTCCATGTTGGACTACACTGCAGAGCAAATTTTGTCAGGGAGGCTGTCAGGGAGGTTTTGAGTCACTCCTTTTTCAGCTCTAGAGTCAGCCCAGCCTGCTTCCTTGGACAGCTCTGCTGAGATGTGCTTCATGGAGAGGAGGCTTAGCAAACTCACCTTCTCTCTCTCCCACCACATTCTCTTGCTTCCCAGTCATTTAAATGTTACAGTTCAGCCTTTCAGATGAAATGTTTTTGTAGGACCCCTAATAAAAGCAAGAAAGCACAATATTTTCTCATGAGTAAACAATTGAATTTATCTCAGGATGAGTTTTATCTACAGTCCCTGAGGAGGGCACTGTAAAGACATCCTTGTACTCTTGTGGAATAGGGAAATTTTTCTCCAAGTCACTGAGTTCCAGCACACCAGAAATGCAGAGGATATTGGAATCCTTTTTGCTTTGGAATTGTCAAGGCTGGCAGGAGGGACACTTGAATACACAGTCACCCAACAATATTTCACATAAGAGGACACCAAATCCTTAGGATGTATTTGAAAGTAAGAAATTAGTTCTACAGGGGAAAAACTGAGTTTCAGAGGCTGAACTTATTTAAGGCCAGTTAAAGGCTGAGGGTAGGGCCAAGACTAAGCCTTCAGTCACAAGTCAGAGTCTCATGATTTTCTTAAAAAACATTGTTTCATCAAAATAAAACAAGCAGTTATTTCCTCTCAGTTCAAAAATGTTTCATGGGAACAATTTTTTTTCCTTGCCCACAGAACTATACAGATGTGACCAAAAGTCAAACCATCTCAATAATGTGAATTGCTTTAGGTTACTTGGTTCTATCTTTCTCTCTGCTTTACTTCTTGGTAGATGTCTGCCTGACCTCTTCCAATCCTCTGATTTCAAATAGAAATTCTAGCAGTGCCCCATAGAGGCCAATTTGATTTGAAGATTGCAGGAGACAGAGAGGATAAAGTTAATAAAATTGTCAGACTGCAAATAGCTACTTGATGTTATTTAATGTTTCTTCTGTTCAAAAAGGTCACAAGGATCATCTTCCAGTTCTCTTGTGAGGAAAATCAAGCATTAAGGGAAGGAACATTTGTGTCAAGTTCACTTCACTGCTGAAGTGCAGAAAAAATGCAGAAAATTCCTATCACTGGCTAATGACTGCATCATACTTTGTTGGACTCTGGCTAAAAATAGATGGATTAATAAAATACTCCTAATAAGAATCAAAATGTAAAGAAAGCTCTAGCTCCTTTCCCTCTTCAAAAAGGTAAAGAGTAAGGTGTCCTTTGGCAACTAATCACCACACAGCTGCTACTTCATTCCCCACCAGATGTGACGGGGGAAAGGATGAGAAGGGCAAAACTGAGAAAACTTGTAGATTGAGATAAAGATACTTTAATTGGTAAAGCAAAAGCTGTGCAAGCAAGCAATATATAACAAATTCCTTCAGTGTTTCCCAAGTGCTTAGCCATCCCTAAGAGACCAGGGCTCAATTTTCAGCACAAATCCCAAATATAGCCCCACACAAGTTACCATGAAGAAATTTAAATCTTTAATCTAAAAGTAGCATTTCTACCTATAAAAAAATAAGAAAAAATAAGCTTGACTTCCATATCCACTTTTTCATTTTCCTAGTTTTTTAAGTATCTTCCACCATATAATGAGTTTCTACATGGTAACAAAGTGTGATTGCATCTTTCAGCCCAGGGGCAAATCAAAGTCCAAAGGTGTTTCATCTTCAAGCCACTTAACATGCAAATAACCTGATTGAAGTCTAAGTTAGGAAAGATTACATTACACATATATTCTTTGTGCATTTCTGACCCTACCCAAAATTTTTGATCTTCATATGCCTGCTACTTACTCAAAATCAGACATTGTCTTCATGTCAAAAGCATTTTCATTTAAAATCTGGAACTTCTGTTATAGATATGCCACCTTTGTGTCTGCAGGCTGAAATTAAAGTTATTTAAAGTGGCTGAAAAATATAACTGGAGATTTTACAAGCAATCAGAGCCAGGTAGGAGGTGTAAATTAGAAAGATTACGACAAATCACTGTAAATTCTTGTGCTAACCAATTATCAGCATACAAAGTACAATCTTTTTTCTGTATTACTTTCTGCAGAACAGTATCAATGACCTGGCAAAAATTTATGCTCTAGGGAAAGGTGTATTGGAAAGATAATTGGAGAGAGAGAAATATTAATAGTCTAAAAAATCCTCTTCTGTTAGGATATGGATAAAAATTTGGTCCATGATCAGCTGCCACTGAAAAGATATTGTCAGGTTAGTAGTGTTCATGGAAATTGTAGTCCCCAGTTTATTTACTGGAAGTCATTAATTAATACGTGTGCTTTGGAGATCTGAAGGAAAAAGATGAAAAATGGAACTGGAAGTCAGTCAGGGACTACCTGGCTACTCCAAACAGGTTCAAACCATACAGATATTAAAGAAGTACTTTGAGAGCTAGTTATAAGTACTTCAAGTCTACCATCAGACCCATTTGACATCCATCACTGTTAGTTTCTGATGAGAATGTGATATTTGTATTTGTCTAAGAAGTGTTATGCAACTTTGAGGACCAAAGATCACCTTTGCATGAAGACTGCTTTATTGTGCAGCAGCATCTGAAATGGAGTCTCTTCTCTGAGGACATTTATCCTTCCATTTTTCATTACCATCACTACACATCTCCCACACTTCTTCCAAGGATGGAGCTCTGATTGTACCTTTCATATAACTGGGTCACAATAGACACAATGCCTGACATCTGATGTTCTTTGTGAAGGAATTGGGAGTTTGTTCTGAAGTGAAAAATCTGATAATTTTCAGAAATACTTAAATTATGATAATCTTCCTGACTATTGTTTATTGAACCAGGAAAGATAATTATGTCCCCATATGTATCCACAGTTCTCACACCCTTTTAATAAAATTTGGAAATTGGACAAAGCCTAACAAAGGTAGCAAGGGATATTGAAACTCTGGAGCAGCTCTCAAGCAAGGAATGACCAACAGAGTAGACTGAATTTCTCCACTCTTGGCAAGAGACAGCTGAAGATATGTTGGATAAAAAACTGTGAATAACGTAAAGAGGATAGAGTGGGGTTGATTATTCACTTTTCCAGTATAAGCATCAAGAATATCAAATGAGGACAGCAAAGCCACAAATTAAAGGAGGTGTTTCTTCAGGACACGGGTGGTAGACTTACCTACTCAACATCCTTCCAAAGCACCTTGTTTCTGAAAGAGGTTATCAGCATTTTAAGGATAGATGGAATGAAAGGCTTGGAAGAAAGAACCATGAAGACCTTTCTAAACAGACAGACAAACTATGTCAAGAAAAGCCATGGTCTGAATGTGGTCCAAGAGCAGGGAAGTGTCATATATGCTTTGCTGGTGGCAAAATGGACTAAAATGGACCTGGGAGCAGAACGAGTACAGCTGTGTTTATCAATGCTTTCCATGTTCCATATCTCTGTATATATTTCTGTCCATATAGTGACTCTCCATGATTTTTGGAGAGCTCAAAGAGCACCTCCCTCAAAAAAGCTACAGGCAATAATCTTTCCCAGGTTTCAATTTAAACTGTTTTGCCACAGTGTTCTTGCTTACCCCTCCTCTTGCTTACCCCTTGCTTACCCAGGAAGAGTGCCACAGCAAGGAGATTCCTGTGTCCTAAGACCTCCTGAACATGTGTTAAAAACATGTTCTAAAACCCTGAACAAAATAAATACATTATTTTTATTTATGATGTTGATCCCCTAAGCACTTTGCTTGTTGGAGATCATTCCCTTCTGCTGAAGCAGAGTGGGGGAATAATCCTGTTTGAGGAGATACAAGAAAATAATTTTTTATACTTACTAGAGGATGGAACAAATAAAAGTTATACTATATTAATCAGTTATTACTACTATTATTATTATCAAGTATGCTCAGATTTTACCTCAGGCACTTTTCAGAGACTCGTTTCTGTCACATTTTGCAAGGCTAACAAAGCACAATTAGTAGAACTCTACAGCAGTTCAGTTTTTCCAGATCTAGAAGCTTGAGTTGGTGCAAGAACACAGTGGGAGAATCTTTTGTTCATGTAAAAGTGAGGGAAAATGGAGTAGATGGATGCCATTAGCTCCTAAAGTTCAATGTTCTTGCACAACATGCCCAGCATCCAGTTCCTAATGAGATATGTAATGCTTAACCTGAATTCTAAACACGGTGTCAGGAGGGCAACTAGATGTGTGAGAATAAATGTTGTCATAGAAGGTTGTCCTGTCAGTCATAAATTTCTTTGCATGCTCTTTGATCATGGCCCTCTCTTAACATACCCAGTTTTAATCAGCTGTAAAGGCTAATTAACCTCTACATGTTTTGAAGAATAAAGAGAGTTTAAAATAGCACCTGTGCCATTACTGTCAGACACAGGTTCCTTGCTCAAAACTGAGTTACTCCTGTTCAAGCAGGAGATAGCAGGGAAAAAAAAACCATGGACAGAAAGGGCTCTAAACCATGTGTTGGACAGAACACCCCCCCTTCCAATGTGCAGTGGTTACCAGGTGTAAAGGGGCTACAGAGGGTAATGGTAATGGGACACAATAAACACGTGTTCTCCTATTCATCCTCTGATGAACAGAAAAAGGAGCAGTATAGCAGCTGAAAGGACTATTAGCAGGATCCTGTGTTTTATGGGAAGTTTGAGTGATCTATGAAATCATCTTGTGGAACACAGAAGTCACATGTGGAACACAAGATGAGGTTTTCATTATGACAATTGTGATTAAACTGCTGTAGGACAGAGACCTTTGCTGACATAAGTGTTAATGCTGTTAAGCTCTACTGACAAATGTGTGGAATCTTTTATTGTGTTGCTTTATAGTTTTCTTTGTTATTTCTTAACTTGCCACTCATACCTTCAGAATTCATTCTGGGGAAAAAATTAACAGCCATGATAACTCCTCATTTTATCAAGGTGCTCATCCTTGACTGTTTACCCTGAGCTCCTGGATTCATGTATTAGCTGAAGATTTTTTTTTTGTTATCAATAGAGTTTGTTTTGTAATCTGGTGACAAGATTAAAAAAAACCCAACAAATCTATGCCACCAAAGAAAAACCCACTACACTTTGAAAATTGGCATAAAGAGACAATTGAATTGCTGGGCACTACTATCCAAAACCAGGAAGCACGGGAGCCATCTTTTGTAAAATGTCCCCCATATTTATATACTCTTACATATTGAAGTACTTAATCTATTATTTCCTAAACATATCACATGAATGAAGCTGCACTTAAGGTTTTTGCAGGAACAATTGAAGAGATTTTTTTTCCCTGAAACCTACACACTGTATTTACAATGAAGATTCCTTTCTGTGAAGAGAAATTTAGAATAAAACCTGTGTGCCACCAGTTGTCATGGTGCCAGGATCTGACAACTACAGCTGATACAGCATAGTATCACTTTCAAGCCAAAGTTTTTGTAGAGATGGAAGAGTCTTCAATCAGGAAACCTGATGAATTGATTCCACTGTGATACGTGGGCAGAGAGTGAAAGCAGCAATACCAGCCATTACTGAAATGAGATTGTGGAGTTAGAGGAGATGAGGTGGAAGGGAAGAGCAATAAAATCAGGGAAGTTAAAAAAAGGAGGGGATGAGTGGGAAAAGAGAAGGAAGGACAGGACAGACAGTGTTTGTTCAAAAGGATACAAGAAAAGACCAGAGAGAAAATAACAAAAACAAAGTAGGAGTACACAAGTTATTTAATCACATCTATTTCATAATACAAATAAGCTTCAAATAAGCTTGGTTTTTCTCAGAGCAAAAAGGTAAAGATACATTAATTATCCTTAATTACAAACTCTCAAAACAAACAAATTCACATGCATGTGTTCAGTCGGGCTCTAAATTAGGGCTGTATCCATCCAGGTGCTTCCATCTTTCAAGCAACTCAACCCAGCTCTGGGATTTTAAGCAGTAATATGCCCAGTGAAATTAAATCACCCACTGATAAATGGGGGTCCAGTTACTTATTTGAAGGAGCAGCATCAGAATTGCAACTGGGATATGAAATATGTGTTACTCTGAGCTCTCTCTCTAGCAAGCCAGCATTGGCTCATGAAGTACCACTGGCAAGCGTGGCTGCTGGTTCTCACCATCTGTCTCAGGGCCAGTGGCCATGGACATGTACTGAAGTTCACTGCAAGGGAGGATGTGCTTCCCCTGGGAAATGTGTAGATTCATCCTGGGAAATGGGTAGATTCAGGGGAAATCAAAGTCCACCCAGACAAAGTGGGATATGCTGAGGAACAGTGGTCAAAAACATCCTCAGCAGAAAGCCAAACCAATTTCCAGTGAGGCATCTGGAGTGAGGAAGGGTTTGTGAAGCACATGGACTTGATTCCTAAAGGAGTTTGAAAGGTAATAAAAAGAGTCATAAGGGGTTGAAAACTTTATTACAGTCTAAGCTGAGACATTCTCCCTGCATAAATTAGAATAAAGGTCACACTTTCTTTACCAAACCCTTGAGACATTTACAAATCAACTAGACAGCATTTAGCTCTATTATAATTTATATTCTGATATTAAAGTAAGAAGGTTAAACATACAAACAAACAAACAAAAACCCCCAAAAACCAAAAAATTCAACACAAAAAAAAAGCCACACATAAAAAAGGGCTTCCAAAAAGAAAATTGGAGAAAGGCTTTTCCAGGAGATAGCTCACCATGGAAAACTGATTTAACAAATGAACTTAACACACATGCTTTACTTTAAAGTATATATTTATTCCATATTCATCAGGGAATTTAAATCTGCATTACTCAGTGATTCAAAAGAATCAAGGTGTACATACAAGATTAAACATGGGTTCAAATGCTTTGCTGAATCAGGGCACAATTTAGTATCAAGGAACTGTAATTCTGCTCTCTCTGCACTTGCTAAATTTGATAGCGATGTGCAGGTTATACCCCTTCCATGCCTCTCAAATTATCATCTGTGGGAGTACCACAGTGTGACTCTGACATACAGAGAACTAATGAATACTTCATGAGACACTCAGTTATTATTTAATCACAGCTCCTTTATGAGCTGACGGAATTTGTGTTGATACGAAGGCAAAATAGCACAGCACTGAAATGTAATAGTGAAAACAAAGCTAAAAGTAAATGAAGTTACTATTAAAAGTAGGAGAAACACAGAAGAGAAATATGAAGTAATGATTGAAAACACAGATATTTGAAAGATTTCATCAAAAAGACCGATGTAAAAGAATAGACAAAGTGTTCAGTTCTATGGTATGTATGACACTACAATTCATTCTTATGTAAAAGTTCAATTTTTTCCACAAACGTCCCACTAAATAATCTGAGAATCAGGGCTAAATTAATCTACAAGTAGAATGCATAAGAAAAAATAAGCATTGAAAAACCTGGACTAAACTGCCATTTTTTAAAATAAACTTATTTTTCCCCTAAGAATATGTGCAGCAGAATGGAAACTATGAGTAGTCAAAAATGAAATCTTTTCTTTGCCTTCTAAACTGCTACCACCAAAGTTAACAGCCCAATCAAGATTATTAACTCTAAAGTTAACAACTTTAATAATTTTGTTACTTAGATTAATTGTGTCTGAGATTTCTTTTTCCAAACCATTGTTATTATGACCAATTTTATGTAGAACGAGTCAATATTCCAGATTTCATAACACCCATGTGCCAAGTCCCAATTCTCTGTGCTCATGCTGCATTATTTATACTGTTGTAATAAGGCCTGATCTAAAGCCCTTTGAAGTAAATGAAAAGGCTCCCACTGACTTCAAAGGACTCTCTATTAGGCCCAGAGTATTTTCGTTTCAGGGCTTTTGTACTTGATAATATCTGATATGGCAAAATTTGTGCCTCCTCTCTCCCCTTCGTGCTCACCCTGGGTGTTATTTTCTATGATATAGGTTACTTCTTATCTGGACATTCTTTTGTTTTCTACAAGGATTATTTTTAATGAAGAATAACATTTTAAAAGCAAAAAATTGAAAGTTGCACTTCAAGAGTGTCAAATTCAAATATTTTGGAAATAAAAAATTAATTTTGTGAAGATGGAAATATTTTAAATTTTCAGTAAAATATTTACTCAGTATTTTAGGCTCTTTTTCCTGCAGGTTTCACTTGGATTTGAATTCGAGGTTTATCTTCTTCAAACCATACTTCGATTAATGAGTTTTCAATGGATGCCAAATAAAATGCTAGCCATAAAAATCAAACTGCTGATAATTTCAGAAGGAAACAAATTTTTGCAATTCATAGAAATCACTGCCCCTATTAACCTTATTGCCTATGACAAAGATTTTGGAATATGTTTCTGTGGACCTGCTCCAACTCCTGTGTATCATGACTGAATTTTATAAATTTTATATTTCACAGTGACTCCACCTTTGTTTGAGGCCTTTTGGATGTACAGTCCCCTGTCTTTTTCTTCCCTTCTTCTAAATTAAAGTACAGGATTCACAGTCTTCCACCTTATCTCTCTTTTGTCTTTTGTGTAGTAAGATGTGGGTGTTAGCAAGAACATCTAACTTCCTCTTTTTATGCACTTAGGCCCTCCAAAATAATTTAGAAGAGGTTGTTTACGATGCAGTATACATGTAATCTTCATTACATTTTCATTATTTTTCATTCATTAGAAGTTATCATTTTTCATTAGCTTTTTTCAGGCCAGCATCTTCTGGGGGGTGTATTTTCTCTCTTACACACAGATCTTGAGCAAATGCAGGTCAGTTCCTCTAAGATCAGCAACAAATAACTATGTGATGTATAATGACACTGTGTGGTTTGTTCTATTTTACTTTCACTAGATAGACACCTGAATGCCCTGATGTTTAGATCAGTGTGCTACAGTTTAAAGGGTGTGAACCAAAGTGTACTGAAATCAATAGAAATCTTTCAATTGATCAAAATGAAATTTTGGACTGAATTTACACATCCAACAAATTAGTTGCACTTACTGTCAATTTGATACTACAGATTAATTTCCCTAATGGGGAAACTGTGAGCTGACAATTTCATTTTGCATTTCTTGAAAGATTTATATATCATTTATAATGAAACCGTGACTACAAGGCATTTATAACAGAAGATGAAAGTCAAGAAAGAGATGTAAGCACTTCACAGACCCTCTTTGGAAGGTAGTTGTCTCTGGTAGTGAGCAGTGTTGTGCAGATCAAATGGCACAAGGACCTCAGTTTATCTCCACTCCCATGCTAAAAGCAATGCCAGATAAAAGGCACCCTTCAGAGTACTTGCAAATAATGCTGAGCCCAGCAAACTTCTTAAATAGAGCAAAGCAGAGGAGTGGAAATATGGATATTCAAGGACTCAACAACACCACGTGCTGCAGTTCCATCCTGGAATTAACTGGAGCCCTCCTTTCTCATGCCCTTAGAACCTCACAAGTGTGCTGGCTTCAAGCCAGCATGGTGCCTCCTTAACTTGAAATGCAAATGACAAGCAAACACTGCTTCCAAACTGTTCCTGTAGCACCAGATGAAGCTGGAAACCATCTCTGATGAGCAGACACACCATTCTGGTCATCTGGCTGGGCTGACACCAACTGATTCAATGCCTTTGAAGGATTGGAAGATAACAAAAGTTTCAGTTCTTCAGTGTATTGATATTATTCTCTGTCCTAAAGGCTGTCATCTGGAAGGGAATTATTACAAGCGTCCAACCTAGAATTGCATTTGAGACTGTGGAGACTGATATTTGTTCCTGCTGAGCACCAGGACAATGCACACTGATTCATGGAAGAGAGAAATGTCATTATTCACAACGAGTTTCCTCCAGCTGCATATGCCATTTATCACTTTCAATCAGTATTACTCACAAAGAGAGAGCAAGCACAGGGCATGGCCACCATGTTCACCCTTTTAACAATTTCTAATTTGCCAAACACACAATATTTGTTCCTACTTTACAATGGCCTTGTGGTGAAGCAGGCAAGTAAAAGCACTCATGTTAGGTATTTCAGGACCTTAAACGACTCTATTATCATCACAACAATGGAACATCAAAAAGTAACTTGTGGGTACAAAGAGTTGGAAAATTCAGCAGAATAGACATATCCATCTACAATATCTGCATGGCCACACAAATCTAATAAAAACAGAAATATATATAGGACTGGCAGAGAGAATTAAATGCAGGCCTAATGCCTGCATTTGCAAAAAAACAGTGCCCAAAACCATCTGCAGAATCAAAGGATAACTGAGGTGGGAAGGGACCTCTGAGTCATCTAGTCAACCTCCCGTACACAAAGCAGGGTCAGCTAAAGAAAGTTGGCTAAGACTCCATCCATTACTTTTTTTAGGATCTCCAAGGATGGAGACTGCACTATCTCTCTATACAGCTTGAGCCCATGTTCAATCAACCTTAGGATGACAGACTTTCTTCTTTACACAGAATTTTCTATATTTCAGTTTGTGCCCATTGCCTCTTGTCCTGCCACTGGATGCCTCTAAGTCTCTTGCTCCGTCTTCCTTAGCCTTCTCTATCAGGTGTTTATACACCTGTCATCCCTTACCACATGCTGTCCCTTTTTTGAACAGCAAAGCCCAAAACTAGAATGGGATTTAAACTAGGACCTTGCTGCTACCAACAAGAATGCAAGATTTATTGAGAATACTCTCCATGTGAAATCCCTTCGTGTAGCACCAGATGTGTGCTGCTAATAGAGCAAAGATGGAGAGCCTTCAAAAATGAGCAATCACCTGTTGCTCTGGCTCATGAAAGAGCTATGATATCACCATGCACCCGTACTTTCACACTTCTACATGATGAGGAGGGTGTCAGTTTTCTGAAAATGCATGGAATTTGAGTAGAAGTTGCTTCTAAAGCACCATGAATCACTTCTTTTTAAGATGAGCAATCTCTCATCCCTCAGAATGTTATAACGAGATGCATCTCAGTCAGTGCAGAAACACAGGTTAACCATCACAGACGTCTTCATCCTTGCTGAAGGAAAAAATATGTTCATTATAAGCCCAGTTCACCAATTCCTAGGTAAACTAGGCAGATCAGCAGCAGAGTGCCCAGCAATACAAACTATGCCACACATTTTGCAAGACTCCGAGTACGTGCAAAAAGTCATTGTGGATATCACTGGTTAAAAAGATCAGAGCTGGAGTGGGCACTGCCTTGCTTGGTTGGTGGTTTTCTAAGATTCTGATGAGGAAACTTCAAGCCCTTCTGCAATGACACATGAAGATGAGACCACATGCATAAGAACAACTTGACAACTTGTCTGTGGTTGGGTACATGCATACATGGAGAATATATAAATACCTTTTTTTTTCCTTTTCTTTTTTTTTTTTTTTAATTCTCAGGCCCATCTAACTCAAGCCTGTTTTCTAGCCCAGTTCTGAATAAATGGAGGAACAACAGCTATAACACAAGTGATCCTCTCCGTAGGCATGAAAGTGACTCCAAGAACAGTTTTCTGTGTCCCATTGAAAATAATTTCACCTTTCTCATCTTGATCCACAAATTTGCCTCTTCAGGTCCTTTTTAATGCCATCATGATTGTGTCTTTGTATCATCTTTATCATCATGCACTGCAGTTTTTATAGTACAACCTTGCAAGATACACAGAGAGTGAGTTTCCCAGGAACAGGATAAAGAAGGAATGCTCTGATTTGCATGTAATGAGCTGGAAAGGACCTTGCAGAGAGTGTCAAAATGAAATACTGCTTGTCCAAGTAATATATTTTTTCTCTTTCACCCTGGCTGTGAAGAGGAAAGATTGATCCCATTGTCTCCCATCATAGGAGAATATCAGTTTGAGACCACCTGAGGAACCTGAAGTTCATGAGATCCTGGGTGCCAGGGCCCTGAGGGAATAGGATCATATAGTTGCCAAAACACTCTCCCCTGTATTTGAAAAGTCACAGCAGTCAGGCAAAGTCCCTGGTGAATGCAGAAGCAAAAAAACCCACATTCATTTTCTAGAAAAAGCGAAAAAGAACTACCAGCCTGTCAGCCTCCCCTCTGTGAGACTATGGAACAGAAACACTGAAGACAGGAAGGTGATTGGAAAAAGCCAACAGGGCTTCACAAAGAGTGAATGGTGCCTGACAATGGAATGGCAGCACCAGTGGGCAGGGGAAGAGGAACTCTGAATGCCATCTATCTGCACTTCTGTAAGACCTTTGACGTGGCAATCCACAGCAATCTTACCTCTGAATTGGAGCAATATGGTTTGATGGATGGACTGTTAGATGGATAAGGACTTAGCTGGAAGGCTTCATCCTAAGAGTTCCATTCATTCACACATTCCACCAGTACAGCTGCTCAATGTACTGGTGGAAACCAGATATAGACAGGGTTCCTCAAGGGTCCGTACTGGGACCAGTGCTCTTTGATATGTTCATCTCCAACACAGGTAATGAGACTCAGGATGTCCTCAGCAAGCTTGCAGGTGACAACAATATGTGTGGTGGTGAAGTTGATTCCATACAGAGAAGGGGCATTCAGAGGGACTTTAAAAGGCCTGAGTTGGGCCTGTGTGAACCTCATGAAGTTCAACAAGGCCAAGTGCAAGGCCAGGTTGGATGGGGCTATGAGCAAGCTGGGGTAGTGGAATGTGTTCCTGGCCTTTTCAGGGGCTCAGGAATAGATGATATTTCAACGTCCCTTCCATTCCAACCCATTCCATGATTCTACATGCACAAGTTTGATCTGGCCCACATTTTGGTTGATTTCCTTTGGGAAAACTCCTACCTTCTGTTTACCCACGTGTATTCTCAAGAACAGGATTTTTAATGAGGAGAGTAAATGTGACATATTTGTGTTTGCAGTAACCAATCCTCCTCCACAGATGAGATGGGGACAGTATTTAAATGACTTTTCTGCATCAATAATTTGGATTTCTGTAGCAGAAAATTAATTTGTCTCTTCTCTGTTGAAAATAACTCAATGCATATTCCTGTATCCCAGCTGGACTAGCAACAGAAGAGAAAGAAGCAACAGCACACCTAGATGAAGAAATAGGATACAGAGCTCTTCCAAAAGACAATTATATTTTCATCAGATCCTGATGTGTATTTCCCTATTGTGTTAAACACAATACAAGCAAAACTTGGAAGACAAAGAAATTGAAATAGTAATGAGAAAAAATAATTATTATATTCATGCGACATGGGACAGTGCATTGCAAGTAAATAACAGAAGTGGTGCAGCTTTTCATCTGATCCCTGCAAGAATATCTCCTTTCCTGTCACTTTTCATATTCCTATGTAAGTATCTGCTGCTGATCAGTAGCTCCCAGGATGAAGAGGAGAATACTGGCCTAGATGGGCCTTCTACTGTGAGCCACTCTCATATTTAGCAAGACCATGTTCATCCTTAGGTGCGGAGTCATGGCCATATGAATAGTTCAGTTCTCTTTGAATCATGAGCTACCATAACAGACATATTCACAAAAATCTTCCTGCTCCCTTCCCTTCACCAGTTCTACAGTCCAACTTCTGTTTCCCAAAATAAAAAAAAAAAAAGAAATCACACCTATACTGGCAAAATTTGCACCCGAACCCTTTTACCTGAGTACTGAATTGCATTTTCAAAGCAGAACCTGTACTTGCAGATGTCTATCTTGTGATTACAGTGAGAACATAAACTTAAAGCCACACTGCTTGGCATTTCTTATTCAAAGCCTGGGTACAAAGCTACAGGTGCTGATGCCAGTGGCACATAATTTGCTCCCGCAGTGATATCGCCTGATTAGCCATCTGCTACTGCATCAAGAATTTTGTTACCTTCAGTTTAACCATGTCATGTTTTCAGCTGATCTGCATTTGGGTTTATGAAGGAACAACTGCAGCAAAAGCACTAGTGGTTTATAAAGCTGGTAAAAACAGTGATAACTGTAGCAGGAAACAAAAAATGCAAATGCAAACATTTCCCTGTTTTCTGCTCTCTGAAAATGACAATACATTTAAAGGTGAACACTTCCTATTATCTCTGCTCATGTAGACATCATTACTTGGAAAGGGGTACTTGAGGTTTCTGTAAAAATTAAGCAAGTTCAGACACTGTATAAGGAATTTGTTGGCTTCTGATAATATTCAAAAACAAGGGCAGAATTCAGACTAGCACACAAGTAGAGCTCTCATGACAGGGAGGTACAGCACAGCCACAAGAAGCCTAAAGAGATTGAGAAAAACTGTCCTGTCCAAAGGAACAAGAATATTAATGTCCACGTCAGAGTGAAGGCAACCATTTTCTTTGGTAGTTTCAGCCATCCCTACAGCCCTTGCTTGCCTGTAAATTTACTCATATTGTTGAACATATTTGTTTCAAACCATCTGCTTAAGAGCAGGGGCTAATGGAAAACAGAAATGGCCTTGGAACAATTAATGGAAGGCAAGTGCCATTAAACGAGAAAAGATTGAGGAGCCAGATGGCTGGTGTCGACGCTGACTTACAGCTACAGAAACTTGCCTGACTTTCCCTGCAGAGAGGAGTGATTAGCTCTGGTGAAACTAGATTGTTAAATGTTCTCTCATAGCCTCTGTGTGTGTCAGAGGGGAGAGAGGAGACCTGTGTAGTTCACCCTAGATTTAAGGCCTGTTGTGTACTTTCAGAGCTTAGCAGAAAGTCACAGACTAATCTTCACAAGGTGGATGAGCAGCACACTGAGCAGAACATACAGTGCTCAGAAGAAAGCAAAGCATAATCACAATTTGCTCATATTTACCCCACATTCCTCTTAAGATACAGGTCATTGTAGAGTGGTACAGAAGTTGGCTGCTCTCAATCTTTACTAGCTGAAAATTCAGACTTTATGTTGGACCAGATCCTTATGTGGACACCAACTGAAACCTTTTGTGACAATTTGAGTTGTATTTGATTGCAGGGAGAAAATCCCTTGATGTTTTCAGTCCTTTTGGTAGAGCAAATCAAGAATAAAACCAAATCACATCACACAAATTTGCACACTTTTTTCCTACATTTTAGAACTTCCTTTCACTTCCTTTTATTTTTCTATAAGATTCTCAAATGTCCTTCCTCAGGTCAAAAGCAGGGAAAAAAGATCCATAACAGAGGTAGCTCATACAACAGAATTTGTCTCCCAGCATGGGCATTGAGGTACCAGAAATCCAAACTGCTGCTGCTGCACACTCAAGGAGATCCTGTTTGCCCATATGTTTCAATATGAACATTTATTCTTCCACTCATAAGATTCTGCCTGAATCTTAAATACCATTTATCATTCTGCAGGGTCCATGACTGAAAGGCAGAATATAGCCTACAGATCCAATAAATCTTTTGGGAAAGAATTTTAACTGCATAAGAAATTTAATATAATTACAGACGAATATATTTTTTCATATATGTAATGAAATTAGGATTTCACTAAAAGAAATTCTGTTACCTGGCAAATACAATCTTAGCTATTAATGTGTCACAGAATGTTTTAAGATACAAATTAGGATTCCTATGAAAGGAGCTTGACTTTTACACATTTGTGTTCATAGATTTTAAAGTGATACCCGAATCAACTTGTTAGGCTATGACAAAATTTCCAGCTGGATTTCAAACATCCATTTCTAGAATCAAAAGTAAGTTCTTGAAATATGCCATGGAAAGAAATATAAGGGGCAAAATAAAAAGAAATTAGATTTTTTTTTTTTTTTTATTTCCAGCAGAAAAGAAAGACCAGGAAAACACTGATTTTTTTTTTCTACCAGTAGTACAAGCATTAATATTACAGAAGTGACAAGAAGGTAGTCACTTTTCCCATGGGTAAAAAGGAAGCAGGAACAGAGGAAGGAGCCCAGATGAAACAAATTAATAAACATCTCTAGCACATGGAAAGGAAGCTACTATAAGCTGCTAGCATATCTAAAGAAGTATGTCATCATGGGGAAGGAAATCCATTTTTCTCCCATGCTTGACCATCTAATTGAAATAGCAGCAGATTAAACAGATAGAAAAATAGAGAAAATAGGAATCTACCAGATGCTGCTCTAAATAAACACTGGTCCCCTGAAAATTTGAGTAAATTATTCATGTACTTTTGTCATGACCAAAAGGCCACAGGAACTAGCAGGGCATGCTCTGGGTGTCTTTGTGTTCCACGAACAAAACAATTTTCATTTGGCACATGATTTTTAGTCACCTGATTTTGCTCACTAGCAGTGACCAGCTGTTATCCTTGTGGGAAGCTGAGCCGATGCACTTGGAGTACCTGAACATTTTGGCCTCTGTGGTGGTACTTATGCCATAGCAGGGATTATGAGCAACAGCAGCAAGAGATAGGATACGTAGCTTAGTTCTTCCAAAGAACAGCTTGAAGGTCTGTGGGGGATGTAAGGGAGACTAATCATGCTAAAGCATGTCTTATTACCTTCAGTTATGTGTAGTGTGTGCCTTCATCCACAGCAATATTAGAAACCACCCACTGCAGTTCCTGAGGAAAAATGCCATGGAGATCATGAAAGTATTCACCAAAATGCTCTATTTTGCCTGTAAAAGTTGAACCCTCTGAGTTATATTTTAAAGGTTCCATTGACATGATTCCGAACAATCTGTGCTGCAAACTTACCAGTTTGAGTCCCCTCAATTCGACTGGGCCAAACCCAAGAGTCTCAGCAGAAGTAAGAGTTTGTAAATTGCTGGTTGCTACAGGAGCAAAATTAATGTCTTCTGCCACGCCTGCAAGACAAGGGAACATGGGATGAAGGCAAAGGCAGCTTGATGTAACCTGTATAGGTGAGGAATTGAATCTGCTGTAGCTCAGACCAGCTGTAGCTTTCTCTCTTAACTCAGGAAATGAGACTGATTTGAAAAGAATCATCATAGAATCATTTCGGTTGGAAAACACCTTCAAGATCACAGAGTCCAACCTAACACTGCCAAGTTCACCAGTAAACCATGTCCCTAAGTGCCACACCTACACATCTTCAGGGGTGGTGACTCAACCACTTTTCTGGACCACCCATTCTAATGCTTCCTAACTTTTTTTGTGAAAAAATTTTTCTTAATATCCATTTTAAGTCTCACCTGGCACAACTTGAGGCCTTTTCCTCTTGTCCTATTGCTTGCTACCTGGGAAAAGAGACCAGTCCTGACCTTGCTACAACCTCCTTTCAGGTAGTCATAGACAGTGATAGGGTCTCCTCTGAGCCTCCTTTCTGCCAGGCTGAGCAATCTCAGTTCCCTTTTCTGCTCCTCAAAAGTATGTTCTCTGGATCCTTCACCAGATTTGTTGCCTGTCTTTGGATGCTTCTTTTTCTTTCTTTCTTTTTCTTAAACTTGATTTGAAGTGCTGAAGTTCAGCCAAAGAAGTTCATTACAAGGATGGACACACGGGAAGAAAGAAAGCTGACTTTGGTGTTAGATGTTAAAGATTTCAGAATGGACAGGATCAAACAACACTATTTGATATGGTCGGTGCTTTCTAAACCACTAGTATTTGAAAATTCACTTTGACACAAGGAACTCAGTGTGCTGAAAGAGCTTTGTTCCAGGAAAGAAAAGAAAACATATTAACTGTGTATGCACACACATTTGAGGCACGTTTGTCTCACACACCTCAAACACAGATTATCTGGCCAGCACTCACTACATATATTTAAATGCCTTTATTTATATGGGAGGTTTTCAATTGTGGTTGTTACAGGAGCTACCAGCAGAAAGTATTACAAAAACATTTCTTGATTCCAATTCGTAGCTTGCAGACAAGTTTTGATTTTTCACCAGACTTGCTACATTGCATTTTTGAGCTCAGACAAAACTTTCAGAAGAGTGAGGCAACACTATCAGTGGATTTTTCTCCAAACTCTTAGTTAATACTCAAGGCTGACTTACTCCTGAGAAGCTACTGTTAGAATGGAGTTTAAATTCCTGGAGGAAAAGATTACCCTGTGTGGTTTTGGACTCTTTTCCTTCCTTAAGTAGTAGTATCTAGCCAAAGCAGAACAAAGCCCCTTCAGGCATTAAAACTTTTAAAAATCACAGCAAGTATTTTACAAACCTCTTCAGAATTGCTGGATTCTATACCTCTTGTGTGGAAAAGGTCTTTGCTATGGGGAGAGTAAGCCCACAGTAAACTGCAAAGGTGGTTCAGTTGCAGGATTCTTCTTTTAGGTTATCTTCAGCCTGTTTGGGAATAGAACAATAGCATTGAAAATGGAGAGAGAAGGAGGGGAAAGTTGAACAGGTACAAATAACCACAGTGAAATTATTGGATATAATTTTATTCTCAGACAGGTTTTTGCATCAGTCATAGATTTTGTCAATGCAGCTATGTTAAGGTTAAAATAATTTCTGTCATAGATTTTCTGTTGAGGTCCCATATGTGAGTAATCACCACCAATTTTACATTGTGGTGTTCAAATTCAGTATGAAGAGAAAAAGTCTAGCGTGTCTGGCGTGGACAAACCATAGATATTTTTAAGTAGTATTAAATATACAAGCATCAATACATTGAAAAAAATTAATTTGAAACACATTTGACCAGTAAGAATAGCAGTGCCTTTCAGCAGTGTATTAGCCTTGGGCTCTTTCTTCTAACACCTCACAGAGTCTTTCTAGACTAAGCCAAGACAAGAGCAAAATTAAAGCCAACTGTACACTGACCTTTATTCACCTCATCTCAGTGCAATATGATAAAGAATTCTTTAGTTTGAATAGCAAATGATCCACTGTTTTTCCTTCTTTGTCAGCCCTTCACAGAGCATTGCGGACATTTTCTCCTAGATTTGAAAAGGACATCAAAGTTTTCACTCCCAAAGTGAATTCTCTTAGATCAGCAGAAAGTTTACCATGTATTCATAGTCATAGTAAATACCATGTATTTACCATGACTATGAATGCATCTATCTTCCCAAGACTGAATTTCTGGGTTAGTATTCATTGAGGTGGTCTGAGGAGACTTCCAGAAAACATTTTTTAGGTCTCTAAATTGGATGACAGTGTGACCCTTCCTACTTTTCTTTCAACTTACTGAGTTTACAACATAAAATCAGCAAATACATGGGGGTTTGTGGCCATCAGTGGAGCATCTGGTAGGGCAGAGAGAAGCAGACCAGGAGAATACAAAGTGGTGTCTGAAAAATTAAATATCTCCAGAAAGCCTCATCTGTGAGAGTGAACTTAGTTGTGCCCACACCAGCAGCAGCCAGGCTCAAGCGTCCACTTTAAAGAGCATCTCTGGGCTACATGGACCATCAATCTCAGCCAGTGAAAAAATTCCTATGGGAGTTCTATAAGCAAAAATTATTACTTCACCCCTAAAAGGAGAGCTATAAAAGATGAACATCTTGAAAATGTTCCACTGGAAAAATACAGAAACTTTGCAAAGTTCTGTTCCCTTACTCTCTCTAAAAATATATTTGAAGCTTGTGAAAGATAAAAAGGGATGGTTTTGAAGGGTTTTATTAGAAACAATTTATCAGTTTGCAGCCATGGAAATTAAAAATTTAGCAAATGCTTATTAACATGTGAGGAAAATTGGTGGAACATCCATTAACTGCAACTAAAATATTAATAAAATGCTCATAAACATCACAAAAGAGTAGAGTATTAGCAGTGTCCCTTGAGTCACACATAAGTATAGATAAAGATGTCCTCTGCAACAGGATTATTGGGGAAATGCTCAGATTCCAACTCCATAAGCATTTTACCAAACACTACTACTATTCCAAGGAACAGATCATCTTTGAGAACACACACACACAGACCCTTCCATAAAACATTTATACACACCAGCTTTCATTTTTGTTTCAGAGGGTTTGGACCACTGTTCTTAGTGTTTATGTACTTTCTCTACTACTTTCTCCTCGACCAGAACTCATTTTTTGAGAAAACTTTCTTCTGTTTCATTTGACCATCCAATTCAATTTGATACAACTTTTCATTTGTAATGTTTGACTTTCAAGTTATGTGCAAGCAGATAAAAATGAAGTTAAAAATCCCCTTTAAACTTGTAAGCTCAGACATTTTATGAGAAAGTTTATATTTTTATAGATATTATACACTGGATTTTGAGTAATACTACTTAATGTCATGTTCTCAATTTTTTTCATGAGCATCAATATCCGTCTGGGAGGCAAGACTTCCAGATTTTATACCAAGGAACAAACCAGTTACATTTGCTCAAAACTATCAAGCAAAATCAGTAGAGAAACAACTACCTAGGAATGTAGGAAATCCACTCTGAGATCTCTGTAATGAATCAGGCAGAGGTAGAAGTTGACACTGTCCTTCACCCCAGATGAATATACCAGGCATTCTAATCACTGCGCCTCTTCTTGTCTAAATTATTATTAATTATTTATGAAATAAGGCACAGCTGCAACAGAGAGACAGAAAATCTCATCCTACACCAGTCAGCAGTCCAACAGTTCAACACCTCCAGGGAGGTTTGTGCCCTCAGAGTTTTCAGGTGGGTCTGCCATTTCCTCCTTGGCCTTAATCCACAGCCCATCAGATCCTCCTGAGGAACATGGTATGAAAAAATTCCCCATGGGAATTTTTGGTTTGGTGTCATCTAATGAGGTCTCTCAGGCCTCTCTTTGCATTATCCAAATACTCAGCATTTGGAGAGACAGGAGTCCGAGATACAGAAACATCCTATTCCACCTGCCCAAGCTGCTGTCCACTTTTTCTTCCAAGGCATTGTTAATTTCTAGGCACTGAGCCTTGCCTCCACTACTGTTTGTCAGCACAGTGGAGGATGAAGGTGGTCACTCTTGCTTCCCCACTGCTGTGACAAGGAGGAGAAGGTAGTATCTGACCATGAAGTGAAGAAGAAAGCCCTTTTCCTGAGCAATACACAGGTTTTTGGGAAGAGGGCTTTGATTCCTGGCATTTCTACCATGATATCTAACAGGTAACACCTTCCACAAATCATTTGCTGTGGTTCTATGGCCACCAGCTGTTCAGAAATATTACCCAGAGACCACATATTCAAATCCCCCCTGAGTCTTCCCATGTGAAGCTAAGGGATCTGTTAAACAGGCAGGACACATGGATTTCCTTAGTCTCACAACTTGCATTTGTGAGATGTCCTCATGCAAAGCACTGATGAGGTACCACTAAGGAGCAATGGCATATATTTGAACATAAGTAAATAGTAGTCACAGGAAAGCAGAAACAACCTCACAGAGAGTGCCAACCTTACGTGGCCAGACTGGTGTTAGCAGAGGCAACACTGAGTGGCAGTTCTATGAAATTATCTGGCCAGACAAGGTATCTTCAGTGCCATGGCATGAAATGCAGAGGCAGACTGGTCACATCAGGCCCTAAAGAGATGGACAGGTCTGTTCTTGAAAAGACTGTCTCTACCTAGCCTAGTCAGTGGGCTCTAAAGCACACCAAGTCCTGGTGAAGAGAAAATGTAGGGCCAAAATCCCTCAAGTCTGCTGAACAAGTGGATCCTTCTGCTGCTGAGGTTTTCCCCAGATTCATCTAAATTATGCTACCACTTCCCAGATTTAGGGAAAAATATTGACTATAAATTGAACATTTCCAGTGGGAGTAAATTTCATACCATTATTGTAGATGCATTTGTATTTTAAGAGGTGTTTACTGAGTGCATAAGCTATAGCAGTATGGATTTGGGCAAGCAAATACTGCTGTGAAATGAAATTTCCATTTTACTCCCTGTCTTCCTTTTATTCTTTCCCCACAAAGAGTAAAGCTGAGTTGTTTGAGGGATGCTGCTGTCCATCAGACATTAGAGCTGGAAGCATGCTTTCCCTTTTTGATAAAACTGTTGTGAGGAGGTTATTGCAAACCTTCTGAGTTTAGTGAAAAATGGCAAAAATAGTAGATCATAGGAAATAGCTAGCTAAAAAAACCCAAACCTGCACCCTGGTTTTATTTGCCCCTGTCCTCCTTTGCCAATATTTCTTTCACCCTTCCTTCCCTCCACCTCACCCCTTCCAGTTATCAAATAAATCCTTTCAAAACTATCACTGAGGTAAGCATTTACTGAATAGGAATTTCCTGTTTCAGTGGAAACAGAATAATGAATGACCAAGGAATTGCTTATTTGAACATATGGAGAAGAGCCTCCATCTCTTATGCATGTGGGAGATTCCCATTAGTATTAATGGGCATATTGTGAGTGCACTGAAAAGTGACAAAATGTCTATAGTAATTCAGCTGCTAATTCTTCCCAACACAAAAATGGGAATAGTGCTAAAACCTCTCTAACCCTGTGTCCTGAGCAAGTGGATTTCTAAAACACTCAGCCCTTGATAAGTGCATGTGGCAGGTTGTAAAGCACTGATCCCATCTTCTGGGCGTTTTAAGATCTACTCTTTGACATTCTTTAAAATGGTAAAGGAAAAGAAATAAATAAGAAAAAAATTAAGAAGACTCTCTACATGTTGTTCTCCTCTGTTGGGACAATGGCCATTGGTTTTCTGAACTGTCTTTTCAGTTGCCATTTCCTCAAAAGCATCTTTATCAAGGAATTCAAGGAATTATCAAGGAAAGTTCTCTATTCACTATGGAAACTGGGGCTTAAGTACTGCTTTATTCATTATTTAAAGATATAACATCCATCTAGGACACTAGACAAACTGTTTTGTATGTACCTGGAATGGATTGCTTAGAAACATTGGTTTCTCTACCATTTTTTATATCTTTTTGCAACTCAAAGGTTTTTCCACTCCTGCTCTACTAAAGTCCTCAGGGTATCAGCAGAAATGAGTGGAACATTGAATCATTTCCCCCTGAGCAACAGAAACTCTTGTGAAAATAACAGGACAGGCAGTCTAAGATGCAGAATCCAGATCCACTAAAGGTGTGCTGCTCCACAGAGTCTGCTGCCAAAATATTAGACCAATAAAGCATTGAAAATACTGGGGGATCCTGGGTTTTGAGGCACTTAGCCCACTAACATCCTACATACTGGGAACTTGCCTGGCTCACTCCTATCAATAGTAAAGCTATTCTCTGCATTTATCTTCAAGCCAGCCTGTGCTGAAGATGAGAAAGCCTATTTGCCTTTAGGAATGCACAGTTTGCTAATTACTTACTCAAACAGAACAGAGGTGAACACTCGATCAACTAAAAGAATATTAGCAATGCCAAGAAGACAAAAGTGATAAAAATTCCATGGAGAGGAAGCTGATTTTGTTATTTTGGAGCACTCTAGTTAAAAGTATATTGATCCAGTAAATCCTGTGTCCTGGTACTACTGTTAAACTTACATTTATAATCGTGGGTTGCCATAAAGGGTAAACAATCACATGGACATAATGCTTACCTCAAGTCATATTAGTATAAAAGAAATAAAAATATTAATTTACAAAAATTAGTGAAAGGAAATACAGTTGTAAGAGTCATGAAGTCACAGGAATTGAGACCGTGGAGTTACTGATCAACTTAGTAAATTTGCCCAAGAAAATTCTTTCTTTGCTGAAGGCAGGTGATGACTTGCAATGTCATGCACACATTCACTACAAGGCATTTCCAACACCAAATGTTTCATCTGAATGGGGTTTTTTCCTGTCTACAAGCACAAGATGGTATTTGTGTCTCATTATTGGATTTGACAGAAACTATTCAGGATCAATTAAAACATACGGGATCATGAAGGTCTTGGGTTGAATGACCTCAACCATGGTTCTAAAGAAAAAACAGTTATCCAAAATTGACTAACCCAGGCAGACTCACATATCTAGAGAAGAAAGAATGGTATATAAAGAAATGAAACCAAACCACAAGTCCCAGATTATTTAAATCTTTTAATGTTTACAATTGTTGTATCTCCATTGAACTTGATGAACACTCATGTGCCTGTGAGAAAAGACAGTGGGCTGTCATCTGAGTCAAGATTTGAATTATGTCCACTTAGTCATTAGGTTGTTGGTCTTTTATAGTAAAAAACTCTTCCACTGCAGGAGTTGGTCCAAGAGGCTTTCTGAAGTAATAGAGTACTAGGTAAATTTCTGATCCTACATGCACAATTCTGTGAAATTTCTGTGATTTTCACAATATCTGCAATTCTGCTGAGAGTTTGAAGCCGAAGCACACCATCCCTGGCATTAAGCAGCAGGAGAAAAGCCAAGAAGCTCTCTGCCAAATAAGCAACCTCAAAAAAAAAAAAAAAATCATGCAACTTCTAAGTAATCTAAGGCAAATCTACTGTAAACTTGGGATATTAATGTATAGAATATGCCTCTGAGTGCATCTCAGATTTGCAATCAAACTGCAGCTCTGAAGTGCGTTGTCATTATAACCCAATCATAATGTCATATATGAAGAGTTTTCTTAGAGCAGCTTGGAAATAATTTCCCCCTTGAGTCTTCAAGCTCCTTTGGAAGAATTTCAAACAAGGAACTGTGAGGAACCATCTAACTTGAGTAGCAGAGCTCTCCTCTGAGACAAGAGCAATACAAGGCAGCCGTACAACTTAAAGTCATGAAGATCCTTAATGTTAAGACTGAGACTCTGCAGCTTTATTGGAAATGCTGTAGAAGAGGTGGGCGGCTGGATCAATCAGTTATTATTATTTATATACTTCAGAGCACAGAGAATAGGAGGGGCAAGTGGATGTACAGTGTTTACATATTATGGTTCTGAGGGTTAAACTCTTCAATGGAAATCTCATCTTCAGATGACTAAATGGAAATACCTTTTTATCTTTTTTGTTTTTCTCAGATACATACAGAAAGGAAGATTTTGTAAATATAATGTCAAATAATTAAGATGAGAATAATCAAATAAGGAAGATGATATGCTACTTAGAAGCATGCTAACAATTGCTTGAAGCAGGAAGTTGGAGACCAGAGAAGAACCACCAAACTCCACAGCCACATTCAAACTGTATGGTGACATCAGATGAAGTGCTATAAGAAAACTCAAACATTGAAACTTTAGATAAAGAGTAAGATGGAATCTTACCATACCAAGACACATGATCTGCATTATTGATTAATGAGTCTAGTCCAAAGAATAAATGGTGATAAGAAGGCATTTGGCCACATTCAAATTCCCTGACTGATATTTTATCAAGACCACTGTGAGGAAAGTTATCTTCCTAAATTATCTCATTAAAAGGACATTTCACTGGGTTTCCATTCCATGCTTCTAAAACGGCCATAGAAAAGTCATAATCACTGCAGAAGGCACAACTTCCCTTGTTTCTGTTACAGCTTTAGCTGGATTGTATTTTCCCAACACAATCACAGTACTTGGAAAAGGTTCACTAAAAATCATTAGTTGCTCCTTTCTTTGGGATAAATGTATAGAACATGCATGCTGTATGACTGCCATAACTTTTTGGGATACAAAATACCAGTTTTGAAGACAAGAGAAAGGTGGCACCTCTAGAACTCATTAAAAGAAATCACACTTACAAGATCTAGACCAAACTGGGAAAAGAATGAAAGCTCTTACAGGAACTCTTTCCCACCTTGTAGGAATTCACTTGCATTCTGTAATCCCCTTCCAGAACACCAGCTGGTGTCACTGAATGACATTATCAATTCTGCAAGCAAGGATGAGGAGCTTGGCTCTGAGCAGCTTCCACCTTGCAAACGCTGCAGCAGATTCTAGCACATACCACACATGTGGCATGCAAGTCATCGAGGAGGGATGCTCTGTCTAACAAGCTGTGGCTGGGTGATTGTTGCCAAAAAGGCTCTGAATCATCAGCAGACTGGGACTGCTGGCACCTACAGTCATTCCAAACTTAACAGATGAAACTCCTGTGGAGGCAATGAGTGTACATGTGTTGGGGAAGGTCTCCTGCACAGACTGTGGAAGTTACAAAAGAGTGCTCACCAAAACGTAAAGGCTAACTTTTTACCACAGCGTGCAAGGTCATTTCAATCCATGTTTTGAGGGACAAATCTAAGAGATTTATTATGTAATTTAAAATAATCTGGATAGGCTGGGATTTACCTCCCTGAACTTTAACTTTAGAACTTTAGACAGAAAAAGGCATTAACCCTCCAGATGGTGATTCATCCCATCTCTGTTGAAAGGGAATGAATCAACCTCTGGTTTTAGTGCTTTCTCTGTTGATTACAAGAAGAGCTGAGATGATAAGCTTATACTTACCACTCTTTTGAGCACAGTTAATCCATCCATTCTGTCTTCCAGACACCATACAGTTCATCCAACATTTTTTTTCATTATGGAAAAATACTCCTAATGTTATCTACATTGTGCTGTACAGAACCCTTTAGGACAATAAATGTATGCCTTAAACAGCAAATAATGAGGCAATAAAAATAGGGAATCAAACATTGTCTCTGCTCCTCTATCATTCTACAAAATTTACTCTGGCCAACAAAAGTCAGAAACAAAAAGCCTTTTGAAAACAAACAGTCAGAAACAAAAAGCCTTTTGAAAGCATCATGGTGACTTCATCTCCAGTGGCATAAATAGTTAAAATTTCTTGCATAGGATCACTGACTGCAGAAGTACATAAATTCAATAGTGCTTCATCCCCACAGCGAGTTTGGGTATCTTGAAAGGTGCTTCATTAGTAGCCATGGTCACTTGACTTTCCTTTTTCTACCCCTTTCAAATTAAGAGTTGAAATAGGAGTTCAGTAGGAATATCTCCTGTAGAAGGCTGGCAAGCGTGATCCCAGCAAGTCACCTTCATTGCTCACTGCAATTAGAAGGAAATGTGTGGCTTTGAAAAAAGCAAACTTCTTTACCTAAGCAGCAACTATTGGAAAGTCCTTTTCCAATTTTTGTCTATTCTTCTGCTCTGAATAGTTCCTATCTCAATATTTTCCATATTTATTCAATCAAGTGTTATTTTATCGAGATTTATGGTAGATAAACTAGTTATACTGAGAAGAGCATGATTGTTTTCTCATGGTTTAAAGCATTGCTGATTTTTATCATACACTCTATATAAAAAATCATCTCTCTATTGTGAACATACTCAAGTACTTGCTTTTAGTTATTTCCATTTTTCTCCTGGAGTTTAGGATGCATCTCCTCAAAATGGATGACATTTATTTTCTCTTCTTTTCTTCTAACTTAGTTTTCCACTTCAGCTGCACCTACTGCAATGGAAATTTGAAACAGAACAGTGAGAAAATGAAACACAATATATTGAGCTTCCTGCTATCTCACCTTTAGGCTCCCTCTCTAATTTCTTTACAAAAGGCAGGTCTCCTGCTCCATTATTTAGTGGTTTGTACAGAATAGATTCATCATCTCTGAAACTGGTTCTGCAAAATAGGCATTCCTCCAAAAAAGTCCTCCATTAAAATCTCTTATATAGTTTTTATTCTGTGAGACTTCTTGACAAGTAACTACTTAGAAAAAAAAGCCTTGCCTCCAGTTCCAAAGCTCAAGTTACACTGCAAAAGCTGCATCTTCCACAATTCACATGGCCTTTAAGAGGATTGAATTAGGCCACATATAGAGACAGCTATTGTTAAGCAATACCATGAGAGTTTGTATATTTACAAGGTAAGGAGAACACAGGCAGTTGCTTCTCTCTCCCTCTGCCCCTACCTCCTTGGATTCTTCTCCTTGAACAATTTTGAACTTGCAATGAGGTATGGTGCCTTACACATGTGGAATATGGCTGCAAGAATGTGGGAACAACATTTAAGGAAGTAAAATTCTCTTTAGTACTTGGGGCTTTTGTTTGGAGGGCTTTTTCAGGGTTTTTTGGTGTTTTTTTTCTCTTTTGTCTTGGGTTGGTTTTTTTTTTCTTAAATTCCCCTGGTTGTTGAGTATAGCTATTACAGTCCCTCTGATGTATCTGCATGTGCAGTTCAAAATTAAAAGTTTCTATCTAACAAGCCTAAAATGTTCTCACTGGAAAACTGCAGTTGTGCTGGACAAAGTTTTTTTTCCAAGGATATTGGAATCTGGCAGGTTGCTATCTGCAAGCTTGATTGTTTCTATTTTCTTATCTATGGACAGACTGTGCATCATTCTCTATCTTTCTTCATTGTAGTTTCCAGGAGAAGGTGGAAAAAGGCACACAAAGCCATGAGAGTCAGCATTCAGTCTCATGGAATTTTTAGTCTCATGGATTTTTATTTTCTGTTGAAGAGTGAAAAGGCAGTAAGTTGTAAACAGAAATTGTTTGAAAGCTTTTTTAAATTTAAATATGCATGTTTTTCATGAATATTTCACAACTTTTTCAATTAGCTATATTTAGCTCAATGGGGAAAAATTCACCTTGATGTAATGCCATTACTACCCCAGAGTTTCTGCAGTATTGAATTTGGCCCCTAGGAATTCATTATTCTTTCAGATAGATGGCTGCAGTTTATGAATGACACTGTTAATGTGGTCTGGAGAGTATGATCTATATAGTTTGGTAGGCTATCTCCCTTTAAACCCAAAAACTAGACAAGTCCCTCCATGCAGTGAGTGTTCACAGAATCATAAATTACATAAGGTTATGTTATTCACTATATTCAGCCTAAACTCCACATATGTGCTTGATGATAGACTTTGCAGTTACTTGAGAGGCAAAGCAATGCTAATGATTTTGCCTGATGATTTTAGAAGAGTTGCTCAAAACTGTACAAATCCATGAGGCTGTTAAAAAAGAAAAAAAGCATTCCCATTTTCTTACTTTTTTATTTGCTTTTTCACTCCATACTGCTCCGTGCAAAATTTGAAGCTGTGACAGTGTGACCCTAAAGTTGATTGAGATGTGCTACTGACATTGCTGGCTCAAAAGGACAGGAATCTATGTGGAGTCATCTAGTACACATGAGGTAAAGTAAATGAGTTTTTGATTGGATGGTTTCCTCTGGATCTGAGAAATCAGATTTTATTTTGAAATATCTCAAATTTCTGTTCTTAAATTGTGGCTCCACCCCTCATTTATTGCGGAGTTTCTCCTTCAGTTATAAACCAATCTTAAACTTTTTAATTTAGTCACAAGAAGAAATATTTTTTGGCATTTTTCTAATCCTGATACTCATGCATACTCTAAGCAATTTTTAAATACAGCTGCAACACAGAAAGTCCTAAGATAAATGTCATACAAGGTAAATTCTGTCCCAAATGCTTCCCTTTTAGTGAAACAATTCCCGAAAACTGGATAGCTCCTACAGTAGAATATATGTATCTCTAAGAAAGAAATTTGAAAGCAGACTCTATATACTGTAGTCTATTACTATTTTATGGGGAAGTAATTATGATGAGACAGCTAGGAGCTTTCATCTTTCTTTTTTTTTTTTTTCCCTTGCTTAGAACAGCTTCTCCCTGTTCTGCTACTTACCTGGTGGATAGAGCTAGAATAAGGTGTTCAATGAAAATTGTTTTTCTGGAGGAAAAAAGTTTCTTAAAAATCTTCAATTCATTAAATCTTCTACTTCAGGTTCTGATCACAATATAAGGTTCTCCTTGTTGGCACAGCTGCACCTGTTGTGTACACAACACAAATGGGCATAAGAGGGAGCTACAGAAACAAACCATCTCTCCTGAGCAGTGTGGGAGACAAGCAGCCCATAACACAAGCTGCTAACCATCTTCTTTGGAAGGGCCCCATTCACAAGGATTCTTTTCTTAAGTGTTTCTGACTAGCTCTATTAAAATTTTTCAATAAAATCAAAGGGCAACATGAAGAGGATGAAGAGGTAAAATTGGTGTCCTTTACTACTGGGATCAAAGACCCAGTTTCACAAAGCTGGTCTAACAGCTTGTTATCCCTTCTTTATTCACAGCATCCTGTCCTTGGCAGACAATATACACACATTTTAAAGGTATCAATTTGATAATGGTTATATCCCCTCAGAGACACTCTCTGGTACCTTTTCAGCTTCATACTAAATTAAAACACTCTATTGTCATTTGTGTACTACTATATACAGGTACATAGGAGTATTTATCACACTGGAGAAATATTAGTTCTTGTCTGTTCATCTCACTTCCATATTAATACTACTTGTAATTTCACTAACATCTTCTAAAGATCTCATAGAACCTCAGCATCAGAACAAGAACAAAACAAATTCATAAATGTTTCAAGGAAATGTTTTCACTGTGCAGTTTTAAGCCACTTCTAGTCCAATAATTCTACATACCTCAAGGCGGTCTTACCTTATCATCCCATTGAAAAAAACGAAAAGTTGCCTTCTGAATCAATGACAAATCTTTACAAGTGAGGTTACCCAGCTTCCTTTCTGCACTCTGAGAAACCTTCCAGACAGCCAGGCCTCCTGAGCATCCATGTCATCACATGCATTGCTTTAGAGTCAAATTTGGCAACCAAAGAATGGTTTGGGTTGGAAGGGACTGTACAGTTTAGCTGGCAGGTGCAACACTATTGGATATGATAAGGATTTGCCTGTATTCCCATATTGTCCTTACAATTCAGTCCTAAAAATGAAAAAGAAAAAAAAAAAAAAAAACCCTGAACAAACCGAACAAAAAAAAACCAAACAAATGCACAAAATCAGTAAAAACCAAACCAAAACACAACAGGGAATTGATCATGTCTGCTATTTTGTTTTTTGTTGAAAGAGGCATAATTCTGAGAATTTTGATTCATTTCAGTGAATAAAGCAGTACTATAGAAATTTCTCACTGGCATCAGTTTCCTGCCATTACCTAAGAAAGATAAGCCTTTAAAGACATTTTCCATTATCCTTATGTTTTCATATAGGCCTAGTTCACTATATATTGTCTAAGAAGGGTTTTATCACAATGGTTGCAAGAAATGGCCAATTATTGATATATTTGGGCAAGGAAACAACCCTTACAAAAGGACAGTAACATTCTCCAACATTCTTCCTGTCATAAAAACTTAGCACTTCTGGGCAAGGACATATGTGTAGCAATATACAGACACAAGACTCCTAGAGGTGGCCAAAGAGACAAAGGAACAAAGGAGAATGCTCCAGCCATAAGTATCCATAGGTTTTTTTCCCTTAACTGCAGACCCCAGAATGTTTTTTCAAAGGCAAAGCATCATCACTGCCATTTTTCAGGTGGGCAAACTGAGGCAGAGCTATGTTAGGTGTCTTGTCAATAATCAATAAGCAGATGAGTAAGACACAGGTTTCTCTGCCTGATCCTTCTACTGCCAGGGAGGGAGATTACAGGGGAGCTACAAGTCCTCTTCAAGAGTAGCAGTGGGAGAAATATGCCTGGCATACGACTCAACCCTAATGTTAATTCTCTACCTCAGTGTTTTCTTTCACAGAATATTTCTTTTTGCTCCTAGAAAAAAACAGGACACAGGGCTGGATGGACACTGCACTCTTAGACATACCTTTTTTACAGTTTAAATTTGACAATGTTTGACTACTTCATATTTTAATAATCACAAATCTCTGAATCTTGAGACCCATCTATACTGATTTCTGGGAAAATGCTAGTAGCATTTAAAGCCTAAAAGGAAAAAAAATGAAAACAGATTCCTCATTGCAATGAAAACAAATATAAAAAGATTTAACAAAAATAAATTCCAACAAAGTGACATTTCTCCCTCTGTTTGGTTGTAATCTGTATAAAAGAAAAGGTAATTTTTTAAAACCATCTCAAAATAGTAAGGGTAGTTGTGAAGGCATGGGTTTACTCTGAAGAGTGCTGATTTGGTCTGTGGTGAAAACAGGAGCCTGGAAATACATCTCATGGTTTCATTATGGCACAGATTTTGGGTGACAAAAAGGAGTCTCTCAGTTTGCATCAAGCCTTACTTATATGTCAGAAATAACCAAGAACTCAGATGTCAGAGAGCAATGTAGGCCATTTCTGGCAGGTAATTTACAAGGATGGGAAGCTCAGTTTGTGTTCAGGATTAGATATGATATTACACTTACATTAGCTATACAGTGCTTCCTAAATAGTACCAGCAAAGTGCTTTCTTTATCAGGAATCTCAGCTGATAATCTGCCCTCGTGCTACTTTCTGGTTTCAGACAGGAGCAAACATAGTGCTCTTAGTAATTTTTTTCACTCATTTTAAGTGGGTATCTTAGTTTTCACTCACCCTCCCCACTGCTACTTTACCTGCAATGATGCTTTTTTGCCCTGATCCTGCACTGCAGGGCAAGAGCAAAGGGCTGTAGCCTCTTTTATTTTGGCTCCGAAATTGTGAAAGCTATTCACAAAGAAGACAATGCTTCCTCAGTCCCTGTCCTTCTGCCTTTTTAAGTCCCCCTCCAGCCTTGCTTGTGAGCGGCTGCAGGTACGCCTCCCACCCTAATGGTGGCAGAAAAACCCTACACTTCACTCCATTGACTGCAGATAAAGCAGGCTGCCGTGGGGGAAAGAAACGGGACACATCCTGCCACAGTGCAGGGAAAAAGGAAAAAATAAAAAAAAAAAGAGAAACCATCGACAAAGTGAGAGATGCTCAATAGATTATTGTGCAGAAAAAGACTGCAACTGTTTAATTTAGAGATGAACTCGGAAGTTGCATAGAAGACTGAGCCAAATCTATAAATGATAAAATCAAGAGGCCTTATTGCTCACATATCCCAGACTGGGGGTAGAAAATGCTGGAAGAAATGCTATAAAATTCTTTCCTAACACTTGGAATTCTCTGTCAGAAGACTTGGTATTTTTAGCGTGAAACAACAGTAAAACAGATTTGGTATATTTGTGGATGTCTCCTAAACAATTATAGTAGAGGTGGAATGAAATGAGTGTATTCGTGTAACTGGCTTAGAGGTAAAATGGGTTTGCTTAAGAGCCAAGCTAAAATTTGGGTAATGTTTTTGAAAATTCACTTTTTTCTAGTAGACAATTATAAAATTCCCTTGGCACCATCAGCTTTGAGTCAGCCAGAGCCAGTCATGCATCTCCTACACTTATCCTATGGTTACATTACAGAATCTGACAAGTTAAACTAAACTGGAATCACATCAATCACCTGATCCTAACACGGAATATTATTTAAAAAGAATACCAAAGCAAAACAATGTTTCTGATACAAGTAGCAGTCACAAACTTAATGCTCTCCTATAATAAATCAAATGCATCATCCTGTGTTTCATGGGACTAAAAAAGACTTTTTTTTTTTTTTTTTTAAGGCAAAAGACAGTCCAGCATAAGCCGCTCAGGAATTTGCTTGTTTTAGATCCACCTATGGTGAAATGCAGTCATCACTAATTAATGTTAGTAACATTTTCATTCCTCCTACTTCCTAAGTGTGTACATCTGTCAGAACAATTGATCCCTTGCAGCAGTGACAGGAGGAGCAGTGAATTTTCTCATTATGATCAAAATAAGCTGAGTGATTATAACTTACCACATCTGATACCAAGCCTTAGTTCCTCAAAATTTATTGATATAATTTATTTTCAGAAATGCTGGAAATGGGGCAACAGACATTCAACATGAAACTGAAGCTCCTTCACATCAGTGATATGATACTGCTCCTGTAATTCTGTGAAGACTCACAGAATTCATGAGTAATGTTAAGTTGAAAAAAAAATTATTTTTTTCAATTGAGTGGAATATAAAGACACTGTGCAAAAGAAATCCTTGTCATCTTGCCTGGGTACTATCCATGCTGCCATAAAGCCCATGCAACAACTCTATGACATGATGAAACACAGCATCAACTAAAAAGTTACTTTGGAAGGGATTTCTGGAAGCTGCCCAGCCTGACATGGGACACAATGTTATACAGATTGAGTCATATTTTTCATTCCTCACAGTTCCTTTTCTTCCAGATAATGCTTTCAAAACAATCATCTTTATCCTATTTTTAACTCCATCCTAATTTTTACTGTTTCTGCCTCCTTTTTCCATATCCTACTTACTAAAGGCAAAAAAATTCGCAATTAAAACCCACATTTGAGAAGTGGACAAAGCGGTTACCAAAGGCAGAAACAGTGTCAAGGCAAGAGTCCAAAAGCACCAAAGCCCTGGAAAACCCCAATCTGGTTTAAACATACCTGCTACTCTAGGTTGTCTTAGGATCACTGGATAGGAAATAGGCATTTGTCTCCAATCTTGGCCGTGGGCAGAGAGAGCCCCCGTGCATGAGTGAGCAGGAGCCTGCAAAGCTGACATCAAACAATGCCTCACCCGTGTCTGAAAGGTGCAGACAGGGGTCAGCTCTGTGACTGCCAGGGGTGATTTAAAGCACATGTGGAACTGGAAACACAAACGGGAGCTTGTGTTGTTTGGCTTTGACGGGGAGCTTTTGAGAATGGCCCCGTGTGACTGCACAAAGAACAAAAACACCAATCAGCCCTGCAAAGAAAAAGTTACTGAATGGGACAGGGGAGTTTTCCTTCTATCAGGCTGTAGAAACTCAAGAGCTCCTGGCAGATCCAAAACATCCAGCATGAGCTCCTGCTCCTCTGAGAGGGACTGTCACCTTACATGTAAGAAGCCACAAAGAAAGAGATACAGTTTGAACCTTAATAGTATTTATCCTCATCTGCCATGAAGAAGATGTCAAATGACTCAAGGTCTGAGTGTTTGGAAGAGGCCTGAAGCCTCCACAATCTGATGCTGCTTTAGAAGTGCCACTGCAGCTCAGGTTCTTGGCTTTTTAATAAGGAGGCCATTCTTGTCCTAGTCCCTGAAAAGGCTGAAGGCCTTCAAGCTTCTGATGGTTGTGAGAAGCATAATTTAATGTGCATCTTATGCAGAAACATTCATTCCATCAGAGGGTTCAAGCTTATTTACTCCTGTCTAGAGTTCCTAGTTGCTCCTCTGCACAGCAGTTGCATGATATCCTTTTCTTATTTTCTATGATTTTATTGTGTCACATTTGATTGGTTTGGCCATTAATTTTGCTCAATTAAGATCAATGGCAGTTTCAGCATTATAATGAATTGCAGCAGTCACACACCTTCTCTGTAAGTTTAAATTTATTCAACCACCCTTTTTATTAGCATTTTCCCATACCCCTCTTCATTCTTGTTGAACCTCAATTAATTCTGCATTATCCTTTTTATGATTAAGTACCTAGAACTGAACATAGATTTTAAAGTAAAGTAGAGCTACTAATATAAATAAAAACCAGCACTTATAATGGTTTCTATATTATTATTTACCCTCCTGCATCCTCCTATTTTTTGTCTTCTCTTACCAAAGCTGCAGATCAAACAAAAGGCTGTATGGCTATGCCAAAAATTCTTTGGTTAAATTGTTTCAAGATTTCATTGTTCTAACTTTACCTCCTAGCCTAAGGCAGAATCTTTTTGACTCTGAATTCCTAAAAGCCCCCTAGACAGCAGCCATATGTAATGTTGCTGCAACATTCGTGCAGAAGATGGACAATAGAGTTGTACAAGCTAACCACAACATTTTGAAATACCATCCCTTGTTCCATATGACTAGAGGAGAGGCTGCCAAGCAAGAACAGAGTGTAGGAGGAGGATCTTCAAAAGCTGTTAACTTTAGACTGAAATCCATAATACCCAGTGGGAAGCTCTTATAAGTGAAAGGTTCTCCATGTTTACTGCATGCTTCCAAAGACTCGCTGAACAAACCTGCTGCTGGAAAGACAGAATTTTGTTTCTTGAGTTCTTTCCTCTTTCAGGAAATAGCTGTGTTAAGGTCAGGGAATTTTCAAAATTCAAACCTAACTAGTGCTTTCTCAAGGGACGATACTGAAGGATGCTGTTTTCTGAAAAGATAAGGAAGTCTTCTTCACCAAGAATTTGACAGATATTACTGGTCAACACCAAGGGCTTTCTCCCATCTCACAGTTTTCCATTAATGTGAATTCTTGTCTCATGTCACTTGAGTACTTTGGAAAGGAAAAGCAAACTGAGTATTCAATTTATTTGGCTTCTCCAGGCATGGATATTCTTCAAGTATAACTTCCAACACTGTCCTCCTTTCTATTCGTTCATTTTGGATCTGAATAAATCAAAGTGATGTACACAGTTTTGTACCCCTGGCTAGCTTTAGAGAAGCCCAGTGCTTTGCTCAGCCCTGCTGGGATTTACTTTTGTATGCACACTTGATTTTCCTAGAAATTTGAATTTCTCTTTGTCTGATACAATTTCATGGCTGTGGCAAACCCACACAGTTCAGCATGAGGTTGGAAACTGTTGCTATCATAGTGCCAAGAGATAATTAGCTCAGCAATGTTAACACACATGCTTGGCATTCATTATCAGACAGGGTGGGAACAGAATGCAGCAAGATTTCCACCACAGTTGTCCCCTGACCCTGCTGTCTGCTCTGTCCCAGCTGCCCACGCTTCCACTCCTCCTCTGCAGCCCTGGCATCACTTTGGGCAGGTACCAGGTGCCAGGAAGCGCTAAACACATGCATCCATGCTTCTTCCTCTTCCAGGGCACCTCTCCTTCACCTCTCTCCCCAACATCTCTGCACTGCCCAGCTCCCCTTCTATCCGTGCTGACCAGCAGGACCCTTCAGGCTTGTTTCCTGCTTTCTAGGAAGAGCAAATGGAGCTCAGAAGGATGCACATGGAAATCTCCATCCTTGAAATGAAAGCTCACTGACAAGGCCAGCAGAGGTTGTATTTAAATGCCTGTGTTTCAAAAGCTCTGTGTTGGAAAGCCACTGTTTTCCATGTTTGGTGCATTTGGCCAAGGAAGACTGAAGAGAGTTGTCTAAATCAGAAAAAAGCTTTGCATATGGGGTGTCTGATTAGCTGGGAAATATTTCATTATTGACAACGTAAAACAATGTCAAGTGTTTTGTGCCTCAGAAGGGCATGAAATCCACCTTCTTGGAAGCAATACCTGTGGGGTTTACAGACTCCAGCCACAAATCTTTCCTTCCAAGCAGCTCCTTTTAGCTCTTGATCATAATGTTAAAACTCCCAAGAGAGGCCTGACACAGTAATTGTTATTAATTATCATTATTTCATCTCTTTATGACCTTTTTCTCTGAGAAAATGGCTGCCCATTACCAGGTGAACATTTCAGATGACAGTGCAATTTCCTGGACAGCCTTGATGTTGTAACAGTTACCTGAAAGAATAATTTATGTACAGTTCTGCCTATCTGGAGGACATTTTATACAGTAGAAAGGAAGAAGATGATTCCTTCAAAAGAAAAAAAAAACAAACCACAAAACCCTACAACAAAAGAAGAACATCCTCACTATTAAAAAAACCCCAAACCAAAACCCCCTAGCCTGACATATGTCCTTGAACTGAAGATATTTGATATTATTTCTATTGGGACTGTGGTATGTTTGGTTAATCCTTGTGAGTATTTCATATTATATAAACAGTTCTTATTATTACACAATACATTTTCTAATACATCCCAATTAAGCAGTTCCCCAAGGGAATAGAAAGAACTCTTTCTTACTTGGAAGTACAACAAGTAAGCCAGATTGAAAGTCACATTATAAATCTCGAAGCAACAACATTTCTTAAAAACAACACACAACAAACCTTCTCTGGCTCGGGAGCAACAGCAAATATGTTAATATAGAACAGCAAGTATTTTACTATGTATGGGAGGAAGAAGAAAAAGGAGAATAAACCTAATGCTTCTGTAAAAGTTAAGTGGAAGATAGATTTTAAAAAACATACAGCAGTCCCAGAAATTCCAATGTTAATATACGGAGCTAATCTGAAATACTGTTGAAACCCTTTGGAAACCCAGGTCTAAATGTTTGTGTCTGAGATGATGGACAGTCATTTCATTTGGAAAGTCAATGGCAAATCCTAATTTTTGAGACTGATGTGCACCTACAGGTCTTACCTACTTTATCTTGGATAAAGAAAGTGTGCTTGCAATTTGACTCTTCCACACCTTTGGCTACAGAGGCAATGACTGCCAGTAAACCCTGAGCCTAATTTTATCAATATTTTTGAACAAAATTTACAGAACTGGAAGAGATTAATAAAATCTCAAAGAAACCAACCCATTTATATGTATATGTTTGACTATCTTAACCCTATAGAACTAATATTTACTTCTGATAGATGGAAGAGAGAGAATTTCAAAGTGAAAAGGGAAGAATTAAAATGCAGAAATGGAAATTATTCTTGCTTGTGTGATGAAAAACATTCTCACTGCATGTCAAGGAGGTCAGTCTAGTTAGCATCAGTATGTGAAAGATTTGGAACAACTGCAAATCTTGTACCACCACCTGTAGGGCTGAGGCAAAACAGAAGTGAAAAAACCCTCTAGTAGTAAATCCACTGCCATTTTATTTGCAGTGCACCTTCTTTGAATTCCAAGCAGATACAAACAAACTGCATGTTAGTTCTCTCTGTAGGAATATTTGTTTTGGAGTGGGATCAGCAGTATTCCCTAATCCCTATTTTTATTAGTAGTCCACAGAAAAATTTCAAAGTGACAGTTATAAAGTACTGAACCCCACTACATCAGCAGAAAGCACATCAACACACCAAGCAGCAATTCTTCCCCTAAAGCCACACTGCTTTGTGTAGGAGACATTTCCTATTCAGGCAGCCCCTTAGAGAACTGGACAGCATTTGGGATAATTCCCAAATATCAAATACAAAGTAGGCAGAAGTTAAAGAAGACAGTCAGCCAAAATATTTCTCTTTCTTTAACCCTGAGAAAGAATCCTTTGAAAAGTGCCAGGGCAGAATCTGTCCACCCTGATTATTTTGAATAATCCTTTGTTCCACCGAGCCTACCCATTGAAATGAAACTGGAAATACTGAGAATCTCCATTAACTCTGTTGGGCTGAGGGGAATAAATATGAGAAGAAAGAATGAAAATCATGTTATAAGCTGTAAAAAAAAAACCAAAACAAACAAATAAACAAACAAGTAATGAATAGACCAAAGACAAATATGTTACAGGATAAAATAAAATGAAAATCTTCTTTCTTTTCATTTTTTCTTTTCTCCACTTCCTGTATTAAAAGAAGAGGGCTGTTTTTCCACTCAGAAATGCCTCTTTACAATAAGCATGTCCAGACCCGATTAGAAAACTGTTTTTCCCAACATCATTTGGCTTTAGTTGAATTGCTATGGTTTCCCACCCTTCCTATGAATCAGCAATCCTTTTCCATCATCCATCACTTTCCACACAGTCTGCACTCTTCTGGCTGCCCAGGGCTTAAAAGAAATAAAGCACTGGCTTATACATTTGCCTTTTTCTGAGGTCCTTTACCTCCGCTAAGAAATGTACATCTGAAAAAAACAACAAGAAAGATGTACTTTTCTTACTTTGGAGAAATTAGGATATGTTGAATATCAAAATATTTTCTCAGAGCTATGCAAAATATCTTAATGTTTAAATATTTACATATTATAATAGAATTCACAAGTTCCAAATAAGTTTTAGAGATCCTTAGCTTGGGGCTCCATATGATGCAGCCAAAACAAAAAGGGAGCACCAGAGAATATCAAGCAATTGATGGATGGAATAGGAAAAGTAATGCAAAAGAAAATAAAAATTTATGGAAGAATAATTGGAATGTTAGTGAGTTTTAAACCTTGTTCTTATTATTTTTCAGTACTCTGTCCTTACCAAAATAGTACAGAAATAGAAACAAAGGTATGGAGTGGATTTGTGGCATCTGTGAGTCTGCCCCACAAATTATAGTTAAATGAGAGAAGCAATTCGGAGGAACAGGACAAACTGAAGCAGAAGCTCCAGAAACAAGGACAAAATAGATTAAACCTTTTAGTGGAAAGGAGAGGAAGTAGAAACAGCAGAACAGGTGATTTTTCCTTGTAAAATTCATCACTGGTGCTGCCAGGGTGAAACTCTTTCACCCTTCACAGGCTCAGCCAACCATGACGAGGACACGGGCTCAGCCTGTAAGAGCCCAGGAGCAGAAATGTTTAGTATAGCATGGACTGATTCTCTAAAAGTCTGAAACAAAATCTAGAACAAACTTGGGTCTTGTTTTAGCTGAGTGCTGACTGCTGCTCCCTGAGAAGCTCAGACAGAGCCCCAGATTGCATCCTGCAAACGCCAGTGGGCAAGAAAATCAGGACGTTGTGAGAAACACAGCCAAGCATAGGATGGGTTAGAGGAAAATGAGAATAACTGGGGAGCTGTACTACAGGGGGAGTTTTCAAAGAATAAAACATCCAGTGTGCCACCAGGCCCCTGTACTGCTGAGGGCAGAAAGAGAGAAAAAAGCTGTAGGTCAGCTTCTACAGCAGTAACAAATGCAGTAGCTAGAACAAAAGAAAATAGAAGGCATAAAGAGATAAATAAACTCTCTGCAAAAATTAAGTCAGGCTTGGCATTCAGATGTCATTGCTGAAGGCCATGCTACTGACAAAGGCCATTGATAGGCATCTTTTAAAATTTATCTGTTTCAAGTTAAAATCACCATTAAAAAGCCAAAAGACTGTATTTTATTTTCATGGGGACCTAATCAATATCAATATGCACAAATATCTGAAGGAATGGGGCAAGTTAGATGGAGCTAGGCTCTTTTCAGGGGTACTCAGTGACAGGACCAGAGGCAGGAGACACAAACTGAAACAGGGAGGTTTTTACCCTCTGAAAACAAGAAAACTCTTTTCACTGTGATTGTGACAGCAGTGGCACAGGTATCCCAGAGAAGCTCTCTGGAGTGTCCCACTTCAGAGATATTCCTGATATTCCTGTCTAGAAAAGATCCTGAATCATCTGCTGAGGCAGGGGGGCTGGACCAAGATGCCCTCCAATGGTTCCTTTCAGCCCCAACCATTCTGTGATTCACTTTTACAATAATGAATCAGTGAATAACTTTCATTTTACAGAAAAAACAGTAATGTTCTCAGAAAATCCTTCTTTGTATCTTTAAGCAGGATGTTACTTAACACAGATTGCCTTTAGACTCCTTAGTACTGAAAACAGAGACAAAAGAACATGTTCAGAATGGATGAAAGAACTGACACTAAATACCTACCCCCAGAGGTCACTGGAATTTTTAGTTCATATATATTTTTACATGGCAACTGTGCTCTCCTTGCTTTCACTACATGTTGCAAAGAGAATCATAAATGCTTTTGAAGGGTTAATAGTTGGTTAGCAGATATTTCAGGGCATGCTACCAACAAGAGCAGCATACATAGTATGTGTCCATGAAAATGTCAGTGGGAAATGTTACACACAATTATAAGCAACCTATTGACTTCTTGGAACTTAAAACAAGGTATTAAACATCTGTGAGTAATTATTATCTTTAAATAAAGTATTTCTGTACACTCTCTTACTGCCGTTCACGCCTACTTTCTCATACCAATAGCTGAAACAAACTTCCATTTCTTTTGACATTCTCTACTCATTTCATGAAATAGATTTAAAAGAAGGGTTTCTAACTGGACAGGTGAATTCCCAGACTGAAAGGTTTTTCATTTCTTTTCTTTTCCAGACCCTGTAACCTTGTACTTCCAGTGCATCCCCAAACCAAACACAACATCCTTGAAAAGTGAAACAGGAAGTAGCAACTGTCTGTTACAATTAAGGACAAAATGAAAATACTGCAATAGGTATTACTCAAATATCTTCTGCTTTTCCTTAAAAAAAATATATGTTAATTTAGCATGACAGCATTGAGGACTGCTAGGGTTTTCATGATGCTTCATTGTATCTGAAAAGAATAATAAGATGAAAAAGTGTTTAACCTTTCTCTTTGGTGAACATAGATCTTACTGTCAGCTTTGGAAGCAATAAAAATATGATTTTTCAGTGAGCTTGATTGGTAGTGACAGAATACAGGAATCATTGGGGTTGGAAGCATAGATATTGTGTGAGGTTTAAGGAGAAATGATTTCTAAATTAAACTAGCCAAGGTGACAAATATTTAACTAGTCATCAGCTAACTGATATCCAGGTAGACAGGAGAGAGGGGGCATGTGGATGGATTTTATGCATAGACTCTAAATAGGATAAAGTTGATCCAGGCATTGTTTTGTATATTATCATTTCAGTCTTTCCTGATAAGCAGGATAGCTAGGACAATTCCCTCAAAACCTAGAAAAATAGGAATGCTTCTTTTCTTCAGATGTTCATTGCAGATAGAGGTACACAGGGAGAGATACAGATGCATAAATGTACTTACACATAGAAACTCACAGAGAAAATATGTGATGAAGTGGTGTGATAGAAAATCTTGAATTCATATGCTACTCCCACGTGGCAGACACCAGCAAAGTGGCCATAACATTCCAAACACATGCACACAGATTCCTTATTCTATATAAGTCTCATTATGAGTTCTGCATATGCCATCTTTTTACAGTTCATCTATTTTAAAGAATTTCAAGCAGTTATAGCTATTATCTGTCCCTCTGCCTAATCATCAACTGCCTTTGTTACTATCAGTTCAGATACTCCAGCCAGGCAAAAAAATATCAGTCCAATATGTTTTAGACATCTCTGAATTTTTGACATCTGGCTAATAGGTAACAGTGTGAACATAACAAACCAATATCTTTGATGCTGACAGAGTCAACATCATATGCAGTGTACTGGTGTGTGGTGTGCACTTCCCCTACCTGTCAGAAATCCCTGCCCTTAGCATTTTGCACTTTTGTTCTGTTACTAGGCAAGGAGCAGATTTTGCCTGTCCTGAGCCTCAGTGAGATTTGGAGGGAGAGAAAAGGGATTAGAAAGAAACTGCAGCTGAAGTCACTGTGAGGGTAATAGTCTGGGTAGATTTTAATTAGAAATGTTAAATGCAATTATGCAATTCTTCACCTTGCAGCTCATCACTGCAGCCATTAACAGAGAGGGGTACAACCCACTCCTCTAGTTCTGCATCTCCCAGTTGTCCCTCTCCACAATCAAATCAGGAAAGTAAGGATTAAAGTCTCTCTGCTTTCCATGTCAGTTGCCAGAGATTCTCTGGCAGCCCTGTGGAGGAGTAGCCAGGAAAGTTTTGTTCAACCCTGCATGTCAAAGTGCCTCTTTTGGGCCACTTGGAGGGCAGATGCAGAATTCATATGCCCACCCCTCCTTTGGCTGCTCCTGGGGCACTGCCCCTGTGAGTGCCCAGAACAGGGAGACTCCTCAGGGAATTGCAGTGCAGCACACAAGGAAACCTCTATCAAGCTCACTCCAAGGCAGATTTGTCAGACACTTTAAACTTGGGCACAAAATTTGCCTGAAACACATCTCTCTGAGACCAGCCAGCCATGCTGTAAGTTCTCTTCAGAGACACAAAGTGCAGTTTTTCTGGGAACAGCTAAGACTTTACAGAAAAAAAAGAGGGGAAAAAAAAGGCCATAGAATCAATTCCTCCCTAATTTAATTAATCATTTTAGCTGCGACTTAAATATAAGGCAAATGTAATAAAAACATCAGGTTGAGACAAACTGCTGTCAAAAGTGTTGGCTGGAGGCCTCAAAATGTGGCAAAATTGCTCAGAGCTGAGTATTGGCAGCTGCACTTGTGTCTGTTTATGGCACCACTGCCATACACTGTTCTGTGCATCACAGACATTTTAGGGAACTGTTTGCTCTGTGCCCACCACAATCTCAGTTTTTGGAGGCCTGAAGCCTTTCCAGTCCTGAAATCTCTTAACAACAGTTCCCATGGAGCAAATATGTTTTTGAAAGTAGAAGGCTGTTCAAAAATTTCCAGAAAGTGACAATCCTCCTGGTATCAGCCATGCAGCCACCTTGAAAACATTTGGATTCCCACTGAAGTAGAAATCTGACCCCTGAAAATGCATTTTTAACAGCTAAAATTCCTGAAAGTGACAGGAAAATTTAAAGTGTGTTGAGACAAATTGAGGAAGAGACCAAGCAAACATCAGAGATTCACTGTAATTTTTTCAACCTAGGTATTATAAATCTGGGAAATTAATAAGTAATTTTTAATTTAAAATAAGTAAGCTGAGTTGTGGGAATGCCCTCCCCAACAGCATAGAAACTGACTGCTTTTACTGAAAGTATGCCATAGAAATGAGGTGATGATTAATGTACAATAAATACTGTGACTTCTGAGATCTGAATACAGTTACTGTAAATGATACATTAGATTAAAATAAAATCATAATTTTGCCCCATTTTGACACTAGAGCTTTCAATGGAGTTGAATACAAAGAACATTTGAAGAAGATGCATGACAGTATTTTTTTTTCTGGCTAAAAAGGTACTGATGCTTAATGACACATCTAGAATGCTGCATCCAATTTTAAACTAGCTTCATCAGATAAACATGTTCATATATTTGTTTAGAATTTAATGTAAAAGTCATTCTTTGCTCAATCTTTGTTGTAATTCCAAAGAAGCAAGATATAGTCCTCTTCATTAGTGAAAAGACCAAATTACTGTTAACCACACAAACTCATCTCATCTTAAAGAAGAACCAAAAGTTTTTAAAATTTGAAAAAGTGAATAAACCATCATATAAAAAAGGTTCACCTTCCCTTGTCTATATATCAGACTTTATCAGTTTCCAAGACACATAAGCAAACTAAAAAAGTGGGAACAGCAATGGGGAGGGAAATTCAAGATTGACAAAATAACATATGCAGTAGGAATAATTTGTGGTTTTAATAGGCTTTAAATTTGCTATTTAATCCTTTAAAAAAAAAAGCTAGACTGTTCCCCCAACCCAAGATAAGCACAGCTACAATAATTTAAAGATAATTAAGAAAGCCTATACTAAAAATGCTACTTCAGAGGTGGTTCTTCACAAAGAACTATATACCAAAGATAGAAATTGCCTCTGGGAATTAACTAAGTGTAAAGAAATGTCTCTTTAAGGAGAGTCAAACATTCATGTTATTAATTTTAGAAAATAAAAATGCAAAATCTGCTATGAAAAAGGTACCCACAGTATCCAAATGTGCCGTAAAGGGACGAAAATCTTCTTCACAAACAAGACTTGAAATCTAAATATGGAAAATTGAAAGCTGATCATGAGAAAAGCATTCCCATCCTACACATTCCCTTATGAAACTCCTTGCTACAAAGTGTTGTTAGAATCAGTAATTCAGAAGCATTCAAAGATATGGATATGGAAAATGCTCAGGGTTTTATATCATATCAACAACAAAGTGTTTTAGAAGGGATATAGGTCTGACTGTCTGTTCATTAGCCTTATCTCCCTGTGAAATAGAAAGTAAAAGCTGCTGTTGAGGGCAAATACAGGACTGAATGGAGAAATCATCAGATGCAGCTCTACAAGACAGTGCCCACACTGCCACTGCTTCCCTGCCACCACTGGCCTTCCTTAAAAAACATTTTTTTTAAAGCACAGTAACATTCTCACCATTCACATATTCACATATAGCTTACATATGAGACCAATTTCTCATACTGATATCTTGAATTTTGGACATGCATGGAGCCTATTTTTAATCATTTGTCATCTAAAGCCTGAGTGTAATGGGGTGATGCCATGGTTTTCCTAAAGTGTATCACAATCACAGATCTGCTTCTTAAACAAGAAGACACCATTAGATAATGTAGTGTTACTTGATTTATTGTACAGGTAGATAGCATCAGTAGGAGCCTGTTTTGCAGTCCAGCTGCCTTTTTTTGTTCAGACAACTCTTTCATGTTCATAGAAGGGTTTAGCATATTTGGATACTGGCTTGTGTTAGTTACAAGCACATTTGGACAGTTTCTTTTCCTTTGATATGTGTATGGCCCAAGGCTATCCTCAAAGTAATAATCTTGCTTAACAAAATATATTTCACATTGAAAGAGGAAAAATACAGGTTAGATATGTGGAAGAAATTCTTTACTGTGGGGGTAGTGAGATGCTGGAACAGGCTGCCCAGAGAAGCTGTGGATGCCTCATCCCTGGCAATGTTCAAGGGGATGGGGCATTAAGCAACCTGGTCTAGTGGGAGGTGTCCCTGCCCACATCAGGGGTATTGGAACTGGATGATTTTTAAGGTTCCTTTCAACCAAATGGGCACTTAGAGCCCAGAAAGACAAATACATCCAGAGCACCATGGTCAGCAGGGCAAGGGAAGGAATTCTGCCCCTCTGCTCTGCTCTCATTCTATGATTCTATGACATCCATATTTGAAGATTGTTTATTAGGAGAAATTTAATAGAGCCTTCAATGTTATATGTGAAAGAAACTTAAATGACCATAAGAATAGACACTTGTCTGTAAAATTGGAAACTTAGGTTCAGTTCCCTGCTTTAAGTGATAGAAGATTTCTTAACTTAAACTCAGAGTTATGCTAATCTGTACATCTAATCCCCAAGAAGTTGGCCTCCAAGCAGGGATTCCCTGAAATTTTTAGACTGACTCCAAGACAAATAATCAGCCTCTCAGTGATAGGCTTCTACCAGTGCCTTATTTTGATGCCAATAGAAGTGTAAAAGTGGGACCTCTGGGAGAAGCAAATTCAGAGAGCACAGCTATGGTGTCTGGAAGAAGAGACACTGCAGGCTGCCTGCCACAACCTTGTTGCCACAGCACCTCCCTCTGAAGGTGTGTTGGTGCACCCAGGGTGAGAATGAATCAGCACTGCAGCATCAACAACCTACCCCTTCTCCTATTAGGAACACCTGTTGATAATTTAACAGCCTGGAGAACAGCTGAAAAATGAGTCTCAGTGCTGGCAGCCAGCACATCTATTCAGCAGTAAATCTTTCCTCTTCAGCGGTTATTCAAGGCTCTTGCTCCTACACTCTTGTTTACAATGGCTTAGCTCTGTTGGTATTTGTGTGTGGAGAGAACACAAGAAAAGAAGAAAAGTAGGCTGTGTATTATCACCTAAGGCAAGAGAAGGCTGCCTGCCTCCGTGGCACATTGAAACTAGGATTAATCACACAAATGTATAAAAAACCCAAAATTAAAAACAAAACAAACCCAACAACAACTTCTGGAAAACCTGTTTTCATTAAAAAAAAAAAAAACAAAAAAAAACACCCAGAAGATCCCTAATAGATATCTTACATGGAGGACAGACTGAGAGGCAAAACTGGATACTTTCCATCAGAAGAGAAAAGAGAGAGCAGATCTAACCTTCTAGTTCCTGAGGAAAGAGAAGTGGATGTGCCTCTTTTACTGGGGGCTAGATGGAAAGCATTGAAAGGTTTCACTTCAATTCAAAGGTAGAATGAGAACATGTATGAAATAATCTTCTAATCTTCAGTTCCTTAATGCTGTGGACATGTTTATCAGTTCATGAGTTTTCTAACTCACCACTGACAGATGAGCAGGGGGCTGAAAGGTTAAACAATCCAACCTAGTTGTAGCCCTTCACCAAGATCCTTGCAGCTGTATCCAAGAGTAACAAAAATGCAGTCCAAATACAATATCTATTTTGAGGTTGCTGTTGTGGCTCTAAAGATGTTAAGTTAAATCTAACCAGATTTAATCTCTGACAATTCTAGACAAATATGCAGCTGTAACATTTCACCAGAGCAGATTTTTGTGACCTAAAAGAGGGAAATTTATTGTACAGATAGCAGTGAGGGAGAGAACACTGACACAAATAGTCAGCAATAATGGGTGTATATCACGGCAATATTTGCTTGTGGTTTCCTATGTCAGGAGGGAATCATTGCTCCTCTTCTGGAAGCCATCCTATTTCAAAGGACATAGCCACAAATTTCATCATGGCAATTACAGTCAGCATTCAGAAGGTCTGAACAGTCTCTGACATATAGCTGAGTTTAGAAACAGAGCACTAAAATAATATCCTGCCTAAATGGCTTTGTGACAATGCTAGAAAATGTTGTCTATTTATGCAGTGAAATTAAAAATAAACAAAAAGATTCATAAAAGAATACTTGAAACACTTTTCAAAGCTTTATAAAAGTCACAGTTCCAGCTCTCACATATAAATCTTGGTGATTTGAAGAAAAAATGAAGAAAAAGATAATACTTCAGGGAATGTTTTGCTCCAACTGTTGTGATTCCTTCAGATATATCCCTGTTCTTTAATTTCTCTTCTTGAGAGAAATTATTTCATCTTATCTTTAGAGTACGGGCCCTTGGAGTGTAGACTGAATTTCCTCATTCCCACACACTTTGGACTCTCTCTTTAACTGTTTGTTCTAATGAAGAACAAGGACAAATTTCATAGAATTATGGCATGGAAAGGACTTGGCTTGGAAGGGACCTTAAAGATCATCTAGTTCCAACAGCCCTGTCATGGGCTGGGACACCTTTCAGCAGTCCAGCTTGCTCAGAGCTTCATCCAACTTGGCCTTGAACACTTCCAGGGATGGGTCATCTACAATTTATCTGGGCAATCTGTTTCTGTGGCTGGAAAATAATTTCTTCCCAACTTCCCACTATCTAGTCTAAACCTACTCTCTTTCATTTTAAAGCCCTTTCCCCTTGTCCTGTCACTGCATACCCTCAGAGTCACTCTGCATCTTTCTTGCAGGCTACCTTCAGGTGCTGGAAGGCCATCATTAGATCACCCAGAAGTCATCTCTTTTCCATCCCGAATAAACCCAGTTCTTCTGAGCCTTTCCTCATGGGAGAGGTGTTCCATCCCTCTGGTCATCTTGGTGGTCATCTTGGTGGTCTCCTTGGGACTCACTCCAACAGGTGCCTGTCCTTCCTGGATGTGTTTGTCTTTCTGGGCTGTAAGTGCCCATGGCTGGGTCATGTCCAGCCTCTCCTCCACCAGCACCCCAAGTGCATCCCCCAGCCTGTGTTGAAACCAGGGGTTGCCCTGGCCCAGCTGCAGCATGTTGCACTGGAAATCCCCAACAGTAACACAAAAATGTAGTTCTTATTTTCTGGCCGGCTTTTCTTGTAAAACAAATTCAGCTTAAAATCAAATCCAAGAAAGAAAGGAATTTGTCTCAAAGGTATGACAGCACACAGACTGGCTAAAGACATTTATAAGTGCACTTACAAGGCCATGGTTTTCAAGAAATGTTTTATAAAGTTTTGGATTTCAGACCTCTGAATATTTGTTCTATGAAAGAAACAACACACAGCTCTCACTATAACAGAGAAATGGAGGGTTTAGGGGAAAAAATAAAGGTAATCAAGACACTCAGCTATGCAAGAACTATAGAAAAAGCAGTGTAAGGAAGGAGCTGTTTCTTCTTCCACATCCAGGTAGAGGCTGCAAGAAGTCTGCTTGGATGAGAAGCAGAGGCCATTATGATCGGTGATGGGTCCAAAAACTTAAACCCTTTACTTAATAAGATCACTGAAGATTTAAAGAAAAAAAAAAAGAGAGGGAGGGATAGAGGGAGACAATGAAAAATTTAAGTATTAAAACATAAAGACTCCCTGATTGACATCTATAATTACATTTTGAAACCCATGCCAGAGCAGTATGTCTACTCATCTGTAGCAAGGTCTGAACATTGAACTTGGTACCGTTAGGGATTTTATTTGGAATGTTTTACTGTGTCACTAATTGGGTTTTATTTAATAAGCTTTTTCTCAAATGGCTAATCTTAGAGGAGGAAGTGTGATTTCTTTAAATCTTTTAACTTATGTTTTGTCATCTAATATTCTAACTGGATGTGTTTGATTGAATTATGCAGAACTGAATTAGGAATGGTTTAGTCATCTTGAATATACTGTGGTAGTCCAGGAAGAGGATAAAACTTAAAAAGTTCCATTTTAACATACTTTTTAATATTTTAGAAGAAAAATATTCTAAAAGTACGTTGAAAACTGGTGTCCATCCACAAGTACGTCAATGTAGATAATGATAAATCTTATTCCTGCTTATTCTCCCAACAGAAGTATATTTTTTTTTAGGAATGTATGAAGTGAACTGTGACCCATTTGAGTAAAATGGAGATGCGCCAGTTTTAATAAGTGGATTTTGTTCCCTTCTTTCATTTCCATGAAGACCATGAAAAATTGGACCAAAATAATTGGCTGCTTCTTTTAGCTGGATTTTTATGCATGGAAAGGATAAATAGCACTTATGCCTGGTACTAGCACAAGGCCTGAAGCTACAAAATGAGCTCTTATATGTTTCCATTGGAGGCCAAAACCAATTTAAACATCAATGACCTCAATGGATTTTTGGATCAGACTACTTGGAAAGAAAGCATAGAATTAGTTTGGACTATCTCTGTCCAAGCTAGAGGGAGCACATTTTTCACCACTCTTAAATGGCAGCAAAGGGAGAATTAGGAAGGCAAACAAGAGCTTTTTCAATGATCCAACCAGTTTTACAAAAATACCTCACATGTTTGAAGACACTCTTCATATAAATTCACATATAAAACACTGACGAGTAAGTTTACTTCACAAAAGTAAATAACACAATTTAATAATAAGAGTTTAAAAGTACTCTGGAAAACTCTTAATGCAATTTGTGTTCCTTTATGACAGGAATCATGTTGTCAATTTAAGTTTTGTCATCTGAGATCTGGTGTTTTGCCTCAGCTAGACACTCTTTGGACACTTGTTCAAGGAATTTTGAAAATTACAGAGGTAATTCAGCCTGCTGAGGCATGGTGGGTTGCTTTGTCTACAGACCATAAAATTAACAGGAGAAAGGAATAGTTGGGATAAAAGGGCTAACATTAACATTAACATAGAAAAATCATGTTAAGCAAAAAGAACCCAGTTCTCCATGCAGAGGGAAAGGCCTGCTTGAAGGTGCCAAACAGCTACAATTGAACTCCTGTCTTATGGTTGTGCCATTATAGATGAAATGGAATAATTAAATAATAATACAGGAACTTATAAAAGTTCTTGGAAATCTTTTTTCAGTCTGTTCTTGTTACAGGAAAGTCTGTTATCTCAAGCCATTTCAAGGCTTTTAGTAATGTACAATTTATGGATTGCCTTGGGTCATGAGGATACACACCTTAAAAATAACTAGTGAGAGACAGAATTGAAGCTTATAAGCACAGGGGAAAGAGTTTCCTTCTGATCTCATTACATAATGGCCTGTCTCAATTTTGAGACTATTCCCATTTCTAGACACAGAGACAAAAGCCTTTATTGGGAAAGTGGAAAAAATTGACCATGTGGAGAGTCCTGCCAAGAATAAACTTCTCTTTCCATCCATACCAGGATACGAGGAAGGAAACTAACCTCCAACAATGGGTGGCTGTTTGCAAGAAATATGAATCTCTTCAGCCCTCACAATCTGTTCTAGAAGAGAAGAAGTGCTCACAGCAGTATTCTAAATACAGGGCTAAGGAATTTATGGATAGCAGCAGAAAATCAAAGATTTGTGTTCAGTGAAACAAATCACATGATTGTGACCTCCTTAGACATGACTTGTATGAGCAGCTGTTGATGGGAGAGAGAAATTATATCACTAAACTTAGCATAGTTGATATTACTCATCCCCTATTTCACTTATTATTATTATTTCTCCAAAATATTTTGTAGTGTTTCCAACAGAAGATTTTCAGCCAAGACAATAGAGTATCAATCATAGTGACAAAGAGAACAAGTTCTAATTAGTCTCTCTCAAGTCAAAATTAATAACATCAAAGTTATAATTTCTTAAATAATTTCAATATAACTTCATGGATGATTTAATGATGATTGTATTCTAGCAAATTTTACCACGCATGATGCTTCTATTTGAGTTTTGATATGGTTTATACCATATCCTCTGCTAACTTCTGTCTGGGAAAATAGGATTGATAGTGCAAATCCTGAAATATTAACAGATTATTTAAAAAAAAAAAAAAAAAGAGTACATGAGCTTTAGGCAAAATAAAAAGACCAAAAATACACTGAAACTAGGCAGTTCATGATGAGCCCCAGTCCTTGGAAAAAGCCCAGTGAGGATGTATATCTAGGGGAACTATGATACAGTGAAATGGTCTGGTGAAAGGTGCTCCTGCCACAGCAGTGGGGTTGGAACTAAGGGATACTTAAGGCCCCTTCCAACCTAAGCCATAATATGAATCTAAGACGATTCTGTGATGATTCTATGATGATTCTATGATTCTATGCTTCTATGGTATAATACTTCCACATTAACAGCTCCCTGGTAAGTTATCGTCATCTGACCTAGAAAAGAGAGCAAATAATGCTCTGAAAGAGAAAGAATAGATAAAAATGGGAACATCCAGGCCAATACTACCATCAGCTTTTCTGGCATTATAAACAGAAATTTCTCTAGTAAATTGAAATTAACCCTCTGGCTTCACATTCACCAGGGTCTCTTGAGCATTTGCAAGCCAGAGGTTTTCCACGCTGTGTAACCTCCTGAATTTAGTGACAGTGGAGCACTACAGCCAGATTAGACTACATTTGCCACCCCACTGTATGTTTGTCTAGGCAACCACAGAAATGCTTTGAAACTAATGGGCAAGGACAGCTGTCTCAAAGGGTTCTGCAAGAGCACGATCCAGGTATGACACTAGGATGGCTTGTTTGCACAGAAAAGTTGGCAGTTGTAGCTACTGCGAGTGAGGAGAAAACAAAGCTGATTCTATTTTAGTTATGCTGGTATATGTCCACATCAGAGAGTTCTATTTTACACAAAAAGTCACTCTGTTCAGCAGTAACAACACTTTACCTCACTGGAGTAAAAACAGGCCAACACCTGTTTTGCTCAAATTAGAGGGTGAAGGGCTTTCCTTGTCACTTTTGTTATTTTTCTCTTTTTGAAAAAAGAAACAAACAAAAAAATGGTTCTGCAACTTCACCAAGAGAAATAAAAGAAGGAGAGAAAAATGGATTTTGTTTGGGTTCTTGCCCTTGCACCCACACACTAAAATAAAAGAATACTGAGGACTGACAATTCTAAATCACAAGAGAAAAGCATCAAATGTAAAATAAAATCTTCTGACTGAATTGCAGTATTGCCACTTCCCATGCCCTTTCTGGAAGACTTTGGAATGAAAATGTTTCATTCACTTGTTTGGGGGTTTTGTTGGGGATTTTTGTTTTGATTTGAGGGTTTTTTTTGGTGGTGAACAAAACTGACAGGAATCTGGAGGGAATATTCTTCCCTTGGTGGCCCTGGGCCAGTGGGGGTGACGGGGCAACCACAGGTAGAGAAAAGAGAGGAAGCTGTGTCCCGAGTTCAACGTGCCACCACATGGACACCCATGGTTATACACAGGCAGTACCCTTTGGATGTACAGTCAGTGAGGAGGGAGAGGAGAGGAGAGAGAAATGCATGGAAGCCCATTTAATATATGCTGGCTGGTCCATGCTGGCTAACTAACAGGCCAGCATTCTCATGGAACACGGCGTACAAAGAAGCTGTGCAGTGAATGCATTTGCTGTGGTACCGAAATTATGGTCACTCATTTGATAAGAGGGTCTGTTAAGGACTGCATGTCTCCCTGATGACAGTTCAGTTCTGTGGGAAGCTAGAAAAGCACAAAACTGCTGCTAAGAGTAGCTCTGACAGGAATAGGTAAGTGTGGGTAGAAGCAATCATGATTCATGATTAACTTATGGGAGCTAATCAAAAATCCTGTGGGCAACCCCCGGACCCCTACTGTCTTCAAAGCCTCTCACAGCAGTCTCTCAGTATGAAGAAGGGTATTACATAAAGATGGAGAATGATTTTTAGGAGACCTGAATGAGAATTTGATGGAATGGGCTCCTGTGCAATCCTGTGGTTGGCAATATCGTTGCCTTTCCCATGACATATGCCTATGATGTTGGCTTGCTTGGTGAGTCTGCTTGAGCAGGTTAGGATATTCTTGCAGACACAAAACCAGATCTGAATAACAAATTAGAATGATTAGGACTCATCAAAAAAATCTTGCCCTGGCATGCCTAAGAGCAGAGAGATGCTGGATGTCCTGTCCTTCTCCTCCCACTTCCCTCCTCCCCTGCTGCAGCCAGATGTATGTGAAAAGTAGATATGGTCAGACAGAGAGGCTCCATGTGGGTCACAGTGGGAGATACTCTTGGACTGGGCAATATTAAGGTGATACAGCAGGAAACAGGAACAGCAGCTTTAATTTAATCATAATCCATATATTTTCCTTTGAAACATGAGAATCTGATAATACTCAGTGCTTGCTGAGCTTCCCAGTTTGGCCACAGAGCACACAAGGTTTATGTGAATCACTGTCAGAGGGCAAGTTTAAATTGTGATAAGTAGCCTATATGTAAAAGCAGTATTTCTGCATCAAGTAATAAGGCAATGTTTCCTGGGAAAGGAGTGGTTGGAATCCATCCCTTGTCACACAGTATCACGAACAATAAATGTAATTTTAAATCCATTAAAATGTTGCCAAATACATTAAACAAAAATATACAGAGGATTTATTCACCAGAAGATTTACAGATTTCCTGAGTAGTACATCATTATCGGAACTGTCAATTTGAAAATAAAAATTGTCAAGCCATCACTGAAACACCGTAAAAGCTGTGACAGAAATAGACAATAACTACTAAGATTTTTAAAAATAAAACCCTCAGAAAACCCACTCTACACACAATTATCACCTCTGTGGACTACCAAGGAAACAGTAAAGTACTGAACGATACCAAAGAGAAGTTTGGTAGCACAGTTAGCATCAGCACTCTCCAATTATTAAGTGTACTGTTGAAAAGCAGATTGTTGTGCATTTAATGATGTGATCCAGAGGAGCTAACGTCCAAAACAGATAAAATCCCAGCTAAAAGATGATCATTTGTTGTCAGGTTGCTGTGGTTTGGATTTGCACCCCTCACTGGGCTCCTGACTGGTCAGCCTCACACTTGTTAGCCTCCTTGGTGAAGCTGAGACAAAGACAAGTGGTTTTGTCACAGTCTGCAGGTAATTATTAAATAGGAGATTTCTGACATACAGTTTTTGGTAAGCCTTTCCTACTTACAAGCTTACCCGACTGTTGTGTTTGAATTCCAAGAAGCCAGTCCCAGGCCTTGCTTTGATTTGAGAACGCCAGAGTGCCATCTTTCCCTTCCAAAGTCCTTATGGCCATTCCACCCGATTATTTCCTGGTGGACACAAGATTATATTGCAATATTGACCCACCAGTAAAGTCTAGGGCTCTCACACCCTCACAGTCTAGCAATTTAAGCACACCTTTTCACCTCCCATATCTCCCATATCTTGCAGGTTCTCCAGATTTATAAATTGACCCTCAAAGGACATCTGATAGTTAAAAACAGCCACAGAGCCCACAGAAGTGATTCTATACATGGTTGATATGAAATCCATCCATAACATCTATACTGTGATGTCCTATTTCCCTGCTGCTGTTTCTTCATCATGCCTGTCTACTTTCTGAAGACAGAAGTAGCCTCAGATCATTAGCTTTGACACATCTCCTTTGCACCATGTGAGCTCTCTTTCCCAAGAAGCCCACTTCTGTCTTGCTCACTAGCTGAGTTAGACCCAAAATTATGCCTCACTTGCCTTCCCAGAAAATGGTCCCTGTGGTATTTTTTGGGTGCCTCGTTGTCAGAAGGAAATTATGAATCTATGTTCTTAAAGGCTAATTTATTATTTTATGATATTATATGAAAGAATACTATACTAAACTATACTAAAGAATCGAGAATGGAATCAGACAGAAGGCTAAAACATAATAATAAAAAACCGTTACTCTCTCCTCAGAGTCCAACACAGCTGGACCGTGATTGGTCATGAAATCAAAATAATTCACATGTTGGATAAACAATCTCCAACTACATTCCAAAGCATCAATACACAGGAGAAGCAAATGAGATAATATTGTTTTCCTTTTTCTCTGAGGCTTCTCAGCTTCCCAGGAGAAGAATCCTGGGCAAGGGGATTTTTCAGAAAATGTGACAGTGACAGGTCCCTTATCACATCTTTGCCATTTTATTTTTAAGGTGCTACACCAAGTACGTGTTTACAAAGAAATCCTTGTGCTGGTCCTTTGCAGGGAAGGTCTGTACTGCTACCATCTCACTACTTCACAGGGCTTCTGCTTGGATGAAAGTCATTTACTCCATTATTCTTCATGTTAATTACATGTCCTCTCTTGATAAGATTTCACTGACTGCAGATGTAAAAGATAACAGAGAAAGTAGCCAGTGTTCCATTCAAAATGAGTTTGCAGTTTCACACTTGGAAGCATAAAGAGATCTGAATAGGTGGCTTATTAACAGATCAGGAGGAGTCTTAATGAGCTCCTATGGCTGAGAGATGAAGCAAGACTATCCCAGATTAAAAGGAACATTTTATACACTAAGAAAACTTAACCCTTTAAATGACTTATCAGGGACCATGTGCCTTTTGAAATCTTCATGATAAACTTGCAAATAAAATATCTCTGTTGGGTCCTCTTCTCACACTTGTACTCAAAAGTAGAAGGGATTGATTATCAGAATATTTCCTAGCTTAAAAACAGTACCTTTACTTTATGGAGGGGTATGGTGGCAGTTTCACTGCAAAAAATATTTCAGAGGAACTTGGTTCTTGCATATCATGGTACATCTTCAAGATCAACAATAAAATAGAGACACCCATAGAGAGCTTTCTTACTAAATGACTGACCAGAGTGAAAGAGAGTGAAGGGAGTGGTTTTGAGCCACTATTTCTTCAAGATGGATTTGAATATGAGGGTCTTCATTCTGGAATCTGATGAAGGCAACATTGAATTGAGTGTATCCACTGAATCCCAGTGTTGGGCATCTGGAGTTTTGAAGTCAGTGACTAAACCTGCATTGGCTTAAATAAAACCTAGCGAGAAGTTGGAGGGGTTGTGACACAAAATTGAATGGAATTAGTGCAGTGTAGCAGGATCATTGTGGTTTAGATTAACGCATTAGTTTAATGCATTTTAGATAGCATTTGCTGGTGGCAAAGGACGCTGCTCCAGCCAGTTCCTGCAGCTCTGCTGATGTCATTAAGCTGCGGTAATTCGTTTGTCTATCATCATGCTAAGCTTTTCCCGGCTGCTGGTGTATCCTGGATTATGAACAGTTTTGTACTATTGGATGGCAAAAACTGACCTTCTGTTTGGTTGCACCTTTATTCAGCTTTGTAAAATGCTATTTGGCCACTTAATACCATGCCTTGTTAATACTATCCTTAAACTGTGGTAGTCTATAGACTGATTTGAGCTGATGCCCTGAATGTCCTTAGCTGGTCCGATTATTTATTCTTGCTGGATCTGTACCCCAGACATATTCCTTTGTGTTTAGCACTGTTACACTTACAATATTATTATTTATTAACCCTATTTTGCTGATGGTGAAGAAGTGAAATTGAAGAAGCAATAATAAGTGAGACTTTGAAGAACCCTGCAAACTCACTCCTGCGTTAAAAAGGAAAACTGCAGTAAGTATGGTAACAAAATCAGACTCTCTCAAACACAAACACCACTTGTTTATGTTATTGCTCCCTTTTGCAAAGGAAAATCCCAAAAGCTGAAGTAATTTTTGCAGTACAAACATAATTTGGCTTGATTTGCACGTTGCCCTTTTGAAATGCTGGCAACAAAGAGATAGGTGTCCCGCTTTGGCTGTGGACATCTGGTCACCCTCAAACGGAGCCAGTAATGCTAATTAATTCTAGCAGTACACAATGCCTTGTTCTGTACTGTCATAATTCACTGAAGGCAGTGAAAGCTATACCCCTCTCTGTGAGGTTGCAAGCAAGCACGTGATTGGAATATTATTCCATCTGTATTTCACGTTCTTCATTAGCCCTCATTTACTGCAAAAGAAAGTTCAATTGCTCATACTTGGGAAAAACAGCAGGTTAATTTAACTTGCTGAATAGACTTTTCACCACTAGGAAAGCTTAATATTTTCTGAAAACACCACCAGTTTTGTTTATTGCATATTAACTGCAAAATACTTTAAATAAACAACTATCTTTTCTTCACTTATCTTCCAAAATCTCACAACTAAACAAAAAACCGAGCTGGTACCTTTCAGTTCCAGTAAGGTTTTGCTGTTTAATAGCTTTTAGTGCCTTTGAAAATACCCTGTTTAATGGAAGAAATGTAATATGAGAGGTTACAAATACTTTACATCTGCAGAAAAAGATAGCAATTTAAGATTCCCAATTGCTTTACTTTAAGAATCTGGGGGCTAAGTGACATTTTCAGTACAAGTACCAATTATCTATATATTCAACTTCTATATATTCTTCCATCACTGGATTTATCTCCATTCCAGATTGTTGCATAACATGCTTTTAAGAGAAAATGTCATCCAGTGGAACCTAAATCTAGATGGCAAGGCCCAGTGTGAGATACTAGATTTGGTGGGGTGGGGGTGATGACAACAGGGGGACTCAGTAAGTGCCTCTACAGAGTTCATTCATATACACACCAGATCATATCTTTAAAGCAAATTTACTGGCTTTCTACACTTTTCCTGTTGGATATCGCCAGGTATTGTGATGGCAGCAGCAAGGGAAGGTTGAGTAATAACTCAACAGTAATTTCCCCAGTGCCTGTAAATAACAAACATTGTTAACAAATGAGTGATGGAGGTCAATGGGCCATAGAGTCATTAGATGGTTTAATGATATGCTGCAGGTTATCTCAGGGCACGTGCTCTAATGACATTCTCAGCCTTCCCTGCAGCAAATAACCTCTGCAACCCCAGATAAGCAGTTGCATTGAGCAATACAGTACAATATCAAATGACCCCAGCAAGAAAATTTCTCTTCTGTTTGACATTTAATGCGCAAGTATCCGTCAAAATCTGTCCTGGGAAGAGAGCTGTCCTACTTAAATCTGGTTTTGCTAACTGAGAAGCTATTAAAGGGCAGAACCCAAAAGTCCTCAGACCTGTGGCTTATAGATAGAAGGGTAGTAGCTGGGGAAGTATGCCTAGCAGGAAGCCTCTTGCCTTGCTGTCCTGGCTGTTGCTTGGTCTTTCCAAAGGCATAGTCCAGTGAGTAGAGTATGAACAGAATGTTTTGTTTTGTACTGGAGGTCATGGTTGTCTTGGTTTAGGGCAAATTTGGGAGAAAACTTCTAATGGGGTTCTTCTAGAAAGTAAATCTAAGTGGCCCTTCTTTCAACTGGTTTGGGGAAAGATTTTCTTGGAGACAAATGGAAAAAACCTGCTTATTGAACAGGCAAAGCATTTACCAGCACAAAAAATGAACAATATTAAACAATAAAACCTCTCTCTGCTCTGAAGAGATGACTAATTCAGGAAGTTTTGTTCATGGGCTGCAGCTCGGCTCACACAATCTGTTATCAGTCCCTCCAGTGCTGGAAATGCCGTGGTCCAGGCCCGGCCTCGGTGGGCTACAGGTGAGAGCTCCTGGTGCTCTTCTGGGTGTTCAGTTTACAGCAGTTTCAAACAGTTCTAAGAAAAATAAAAACTACAGTCGAGGGAACTTCTCTGCTTCAGCTAGCTAAAAACTAACTAAAAGCAAAGGAGAGCTCCTCTCACTGTCTGTGCTGCAGACAACACAGTCCAGGAGAAGGATGTGGGGGAGCAAGTGCAGTTTCTGATAACAAACTCTGTGCTTCTCCTCTCCTCACTTTTGATCTTGGAATCAGTCTTAAAGGTGCAAAACTTATTTCTGGGCTAAACAGACAAATGGGGATGCAAGCATCATAAAGCACCCCAGGACAATAGTAAAAGGTCATCACAGACCGAGTAATCTAAGTCTTTGAATTTATGAGAACTGCTGGGTCACTTGTCAATGGGAGGTTTAGGCATACAATGGTAATTCAAGTTCTCTTGATTTGGCATCAGTGTGTCACGTCAGTATAAAAGGGTAAAGAAACTTCAGTGTTACCCTAGAGCTTAAAGGAGCCCAAAACGAGGTGCCAGGTAGTGAAACACTGATTTTTTTCAGCCTGACTATACCACCAGTAGCACCATACTGTGTACATAGCCATCACTTGGCTTAAACCAGCAGACCACATTCAGCATTTTCTCTTTGTTAACCCTTCTGTGCCAGTACAGAGAAGTGGCTGCTCAGACCCTCAATTACTGAGAATGGGATAAGGTAAAACTAGAGATGTAAAACCACGTTAAACAAAGGTATGCATTACATTTTGACAAAGAAAGGATAGGACATCACAGACTTGGACTTTCTCAGAAGAGACACTACAAGTGAAACAGAAAATATTCACCTGAGCTTTTCCATGACAAGGAGTTTTAATGTAGACGGTATAGCTATTGTTTAATTGATTTAAAGTTTAATAATTATTTCATAAAAACAGCGTTTCTTAAGCATTAAAAAGTTTGTAATTTGAAAGCAGAAAAATGCAGTAGAAAAAGTGTCACAAGGGCAGTGAGGAGTAGAGGCTGGAGAACCACTGTGAGAGTTCCAGGAATCCCCTTTCTCTTGTGAAGGCTAAGGCAAAGTCATGAGCTGGGAGCCACTTACTTCATCTGGCTTTTTACGCTGTTACAACTTACTGGTGTGTCAGCTTTTAATCTGGTGATCACTTTAATGTATGATTGCAGTGCTATGAGTTCCTACCTATTATCTCTGCCTCACCACCCAAAAGTACTATGTATATATAGCAAGGACACTTAATAAGTTGAAGTCGTTGTTACCACACTAAATTTACAACCTCTTAAGACAAGACTAGAATTGTAAACTTGAATACAATTGTGTCAAAGTCTTAAAATGAAGAAGCAGTATTCTGATGATGAAATACAGTCTTTGTTCAGAACATAAAGGTACAATGAAATTCCCTGAGCTCAGATTACTGGGAGAGCCAAACAGTGAGCATTTTCTACAGTAGCACCCTCTGTTACTATCACAGTGATGAACAATTATGTGAGAAATAATGGACAAAGTTGTAACACAGGTCATCTATTTTTGATAAATATTATGTTAGAACATTGCTGGTAACACCCATGTGCAATTTGCCTGACTTTCTGGGAGGAGAATTGGGAAAGGAATGTGCACACACAACATTTTAAACCCAGAGAGCTGGTGAGACAAATATAAAGAGGACAAAACTTGAAGTGAAATTCAGCATGAACTATGGAGCAGATTTGTGCATTTATCAGGCTTCTAACTGGACAGGACTTCCAAAGGGATCAATGGCTCTCTCATTTAGAATAAATGAATGGGTCAGATAATGTGCTTCCTTTCTTGAAGGTCTCACTTGATTCATTTGATCACAAACCTTTGAAAATTTCCTGAATACACCAAGTAAAACTTTGCTCTTTTATTCTTTTTCTTTTTTTTTTTTTTTTTTTTTTTTTTAGTGGCACCATAAATTGACAGACCAGCCCATCCTGGGTGCTGTTGTGCATTTGTAAGACTTTGGCTTCCTCAGTCACCCTTCACTGACATCAATCAACACGTACAAAAGCTATCAGAGGACAACAGACAAATAGATATATGGACTGACAGCACGATCACCCAAGTCTTGCTTTCACAGGCTGACAGGCTACAGAGTTGAAGTCAGGCATCTGAAACCTAGAAAGTCATATAACCTCTTTACAGGGCAAAAGAACTGTAGTTGTCATACATTACTGTAGTTCTCAAGCATAACTAGCTTTTTCTACTTTGTTTCTTGGCTATTCTGAAGTTTTAGAATGCAGCACACAGGGGCACTCAAATCACCACTGAAAATCAGAGGCCCCCAAGCCACAAAGCACCTTTCAGGGTCCATGTTTTAAACATACAACAGACTGGGGACATCATGAAAGTCCTGGGGTCTTGGGTCTTGCAGGATTAATCCAATTACTTGAAAAGCAGCTGGGAGCAGATGAGAATGTGACTTCTAAAATAAAACCTGTATCATCTTTGCGGTTATGCACTGTCTATCTCTCACAAGTGAGATTTCATCCTACTAAAACTAATGAGAGCCAGCAAAGATTCAGCATCAACAAAACATTAACATACTGCAAGCAGGTTGCCAGCACATAAAATAAGGGCTTAAGGCTGGGCAGTCTGCAAGCATTAGACTGCTTGGCATGGGAAGTGGAGCTTCCATGTCAGAGTACAAGCAGGGAAGACACTTAGACACACCCGTCAAAACACTTAGATCTCAGACCCAGGAGCAGCCTGCTGCAGCGAGATTATTTCACACTGTGATATCCACAGACACCACCCAGCTCCCCTTCACCTCTCCCCTCACAGACCTTTACTCTGACCTGTTTTTCTCTGTAGATAATATAAATCTTTCAGAGGCTTCCAGAGCCATGCCAGACCTCCACAGAGTGAGACTGTGCTCCTGAGAGTGCTGCTCATTTAGCACCCCTGAGGAGTCAGGGGGGCCTGATCTACACCCAGTGTACACCACAGCAGAACAGAGTGCAAGTGGATGTTTCTTACTTCAAGAACTGGTGCACAGCCCTAACTATGTGGAACAGTCTTAGTTTTAATGAAGTCCAAATCCTGGACTTCATCCAACTATCCAGTCACGGGAATGAAAGGCAAAGAAAAGCTTGACAGGAGGTAGAGGCTTGACAAAACCCACAAGTTTATCATTATCATGTTGCCTTCCTACAAAGCTGAGGTTTTTCATATCTACAGACCTTTAGTTTATTTCACTATATTACCTTGAAGCACCTGTTTTTAAGAGCTAGAAGTTCCCCCTTTCCTCCCTCCCCCATTTCTCATTAGCAAAGAATGGGGCACCAAGACTTGCTTCAGAAAGGCAGATTCACAGTGTGTACTCTGGGGTTTGGCACTTCCAGGACACAAAGTGAAATCCATTGAAACAGCCACAGCTTAGGAAGAACAGACACAAGAGGGTTTTGTTTCTGGATGATGAAAGCTGTCACTGTGAATGGAAAGGAGGACAACCCAGTGTGAGTGACACATGTATGAGACAGTAAACAGCGTAGTGCCAGCTGTAGATGTTTCTTCTAGTTTGGATGGGATTGGCTACAATAATTTGCTGTCCTGCCCTGGAACTTACTCCTTTTTTTTTTTTTTTTTTTATTTTCAACTTTCTTAGCTGCAGGGCTTAATTAACTGGGATTTTATTTGGGGCAGGGGGGAAGAGGGAGATAAAGGAGGAGTATGAGGAGTTGTCTTAAAAGGGAGTAATTCCCTTTAAAATCTGTTTTACTCTACAGCAATCACTCACATAATTATGTACGGTACATTCTGGTGCAACTCAACCTTTGGTCTGCTCTACACGGGGGAAATTAACCAGCAGAGCTGTTCTGTAATAACTTCTATTATTGCTATTTTGGTATAATTTAACTATTCGGGAATACCTCCCCAGTGCAGACATTCAGCTCCAGAATAAAAGCAATTTTACTCCAGAATAATTACTCTGCTTCCAGGAGGGAATAATCATTCTAGAATAAAGTCACTTTTATTTCAGAATCAAATATGCAGGGAGTTCCTTGGGCATAGCTCCCCAACAAAGTTATTGTGGTGCCAGTTAATTTTCTCATGTATGCAGAAATGTTAGTAGCCTTCAGCAATGATGTGTCTTGTTACATTTATCTGTGTTTATATGCAAATCTCCATAAAATTAAGCACTAAGGTCTGGTGGAGAATGTGTTAAGCTACTTGAATTTTCTTTTTTACCTTGTCTCACACACAGAGAGTTCAATATTTTGTAATAAACACTATCTCATCTGAAGAAAAGAAAGAATGTTTGAATACTTTCCTCTGCATAAATTGCATGATATGTCAGTGCAATCTGAAGTTTATTTCCAACAGTTTGCAAAAATAGTCAAACAAAAAACAAGTATACATGCACACACAAAGCTATTTTGAATTTCAGAATTGACTTGCTAAACATGTAAAATGACTGCAAAGGCAACTTTAAAGCAATTAAATGGAACAGATCCTCCTGGAAGCTGTGCTAAGGCACATGGAGGATTGGAAGGTGATTTGAGACACCCAGCACAGCTTCACCAAGGGCAAGTCCTGCCTGACCAACCCTGTGGCCTTCTGTGATGGAGTGACTCCATCAGTGGGCAAGGGAAAACTGATGGATGTCATCCCTTTGGACTTCTTTGACACTGTCCTGCATGACATCCTCCTCTCTAAACTGTGAATATATGGTTTTGATGGGTGGGCTTTATGATGGATAAGGAATTGGTTTGCATCTGGAGAGCAGTCAACACCTCAGTGTCCAGAGGGGGATCAGTAATGAAGGTTGTCCTTCAGGGGTCTGCAAAGGTATCTGTACTGTTTAATATCTTAATATCTGTTACGATAATTAATGTTAACTTAATATCAGATTATAGTTCAGACGACAGAGGGTCAGCAGAAGTCTGGAGACATTTCCCTACCTGGTTAGGCAGAGACTTCCTCTGAACCACTTTGATGTCAAAAGAAATGTTCTCATTGCATCTCAGTCAAATCCTAACTCTGGGACTAGATGCAAATTAATAAGCATTTCATGAGAATTTTTCAGTTTCAGTTATGGGAAACTGCACAAAAAAGCAAACAAACAAACAACAATTTTACTTAATCTTTAACAATTTTTTGTCTATAAATTCAAAGATTAAATACAAAAAAAATAGAAAAACTATAGGACATGTCTTATGTATAAACAATGCTGTGTTGTTTCAATTCAGATCAGAAAGTGAAGTTGGTAAACTGGTATTTATTTGAGGTTAGGAATGTTCTTTCACAGTTATTCTGCTGTCTGTGAAAATCATCTATTTTGAGTAGGATCCTGACAGTTTCTGAGCTTCTTCTGTCAGGCATTCAGCACCTGTCAGAAGCAAACTCTTAGGTACTTCTTTTTGATACACAAATTTATATATACTCTATGTTAAGGGCGTTGACAGATAGACAGACTGGTATGTATTTTGAAGAAATAGCAAATTGTTCTTCCACAGTGTAGTTGTAGGCTGCTTTCATGGTCATTAAAGCCTATTTTAACTTTATCCAATAATTTTCTTCCATTTGTATTGGAAAATCTTAGACTGGAAATTGTACCAATCCTGCTGAAAATGAATAAGGACACTTCTGTAAAGTCTGAGAAAGGATAGTCAGGATTATTCTGGATTTATGGTAATAACTTTTGCCTGGATTTTAACCATCTGTTACTTCACATTTTAACTTCAGTTACTTCACATTTTCAGTACCACCACCTTGGGATGAAGTGGCTGTATTCGGAACACAGAGTTTATATTTAAATTAATTAAGGATTTGAATTGGAATAGTTTGGGGTCTTTTGAGGGGGTTGATTTTGGGGGTGAAATGTCCAGCTGTGTGTATGATGCCCAGCTTGTTTTTAAGTTTGTCAAGACACAGGGTACGCTACTGTCATGTGACAATCTAAGTTGATTTGAAACACAATCAACTCCTGGTCTCCACATCTAATCTAGAGCCTGTCTTCTGCACCTCTGTCATTCTATAATTAATTCAAAGTCCATCTCACAGTGTCCCACCTGGAAAACATGAGATAGTAAGCTGATAAAAAAATCAACACTTTACAACACAAGGAGATTTCCTGTGGATAATCAGCAGAGTTACATGAGTATGGAAGAATGTAGGCATGTGCATATTTAGAACTATTTACTTTCTAATCTATTTTGTTCTGAGTTGTTTTCATTTGACAGATGGAGAGAATTTTGTAAACAGTGTTTGAACCAGCAGTATGAAGTAGTGCTTTCTGGCTATACATTTTGGTGAGAGTAGTCCTACAAAACAATCTTTATGACATTACTGTGCTCTCTCAGAAATAGCTTTCTGAATGTTAAAAATGAAAAGGTAACTTTCCAAATTAAAAAAAAATAACCTCAACCAAAAACAACTAATAAAGCAATATGACGGGCCACTCCCTTGTCAAATTATATTTTCTGTTTTTCACAATGAAGCCTGACACTGGCACACTTGTTCTGTTTTTAGTTCCATCATTCAAAGTGAAAAGTCATTTCTTTTGACTTTTGATTGTTTTCATTTTGCCTGGGAATTTTGCATGCCCATTTCAAGTGAGAATATGGAGTTTTATCCCAGATTTAAGAGACAACTTGAAAAAAATATCATTCTTGCTGCAATAATTTTACTTTAAAGCTGAAGTAGCACTCATTACCTTTCATAAATCATTATTTTACAAAGCTTGATATTAGCTTGCTATAGCAGTGAGAAAAGGTAGCAAATGTGCATGCACTGAGTATGTGCTCTTAACAAAGAGAAAATATAAATTTTAGGGCAAAAATAGTGAATAATCTAAGGCCTGATAAGGGATTTAGGGCTCTTTTTAGACATATGGTTGGTAACAGCTCACTCTGAACAGTGATCCTGCCATCTGCAAACACAGTCCTGCACTCAGACCTGCTAAAAAGCACAACAATTTTATAATCCTTCTCTTTCAGTAACTTGCCTGGAATATTCCTGTGCATTTCCAAAGATAGCAGAATTGCTGCATTTCCAATGCATGCTGATAGTGATCCTAGAGTTCAGTGAAGTTGTAGAGCAGACACACATATTCTTCCAATGTTTTCTGTCTAGAAATATGTTCTTGTGTTTTGTCCTTTCAAGTTCAGTGCTTTGTGAAATATCTGATTTGCTGTGTTGAGAGTACTACATTCACGGGAAATCCCAAAAATGGATTACAATGCAGTTACCATTTGACTGGCATTTCTGCATGACCATAGTCAAGTCAGAGCTCTGCTGATCTGGCAAGTGGATGGGATGCCAGCAATGCCAGTCAGTGTGCCTGAACTGGCATTTCTCCTTCCAAACGGCCAAAAATTTCAGCTGGAAATAAAACCTAATGTCACTTAGAAATATCTGAATGCTCCATTTCCAAAATTCATGAGTTTGTATTATTTAACAACTCTTCTTCTAAGTCACCATCATTCTTGAAAGCTTTGAATCAAGTCATGAAAATATATATGGTAAAGTGAGGGGGGAAATCAAACAGATGTAACTGAATGAAAAAACAGAAGGAGAAAATCTAGTCCAGAGACCAGAAAGAAAATCCAACTCCATTCAGACTACACAAGAGTGCTCCTTTTCATTTTTATGACATTCTGATCTCAAGCTTAACCCACTCAGTTGTAGGTCATGGTCATATGTTCATGGTGCCAATGAATACACACGGTCAAAGTGTGGGGCTTGAGGTACTGAGGCAGCAAATAACTGTCTGATTTCTTCATAACTGTTTGATTTCTTCCTAAGTTTCCCTCAAACTCTTGGCAAGGAATGTGAGGTTTACTGCTGGCTGATATGGCAGAGCTTATCCAAATGCTCTCTCTAATAGAGGCAGCACCACCCTTGCTTCAGTCTACACCTGCCTCTGAGAGCTACTGGAAGTAAAAAGGCATAAAAGGTGTTTAAAAGTGGTTGACAAGGGAATATTAAACTTTGGACAAATCATAATTTCTTCAATCCCACCTCCAAAGCCCAGCTGGATATGTTACAGGTTGAAGAATGGAAGAGACTGGTTTGGACTCTTCTCACTGTGAATATTTTTCCCTTATACTTTGGAAAGGATTTACAAGAAGGAAATTTAGCAGCTGGCTGGAGCTGCATTATCACAGCAGTGGGAAATTCGTTGGGTATCATCAGATTTCTGTGAACTAACATCAGGCTTCCTGAACTGCTGCTTTATTTGTGCCCTGTGGGAACGCAGCCAATATTGTCGTGCTATCGCTGAGGCAAACCACAGAACAAAACCTGCTGATGATTTCCTGTTTCTCACTCCCTATATGCCACCCTGTTGCCAGTGAATTCGTGAAAGAGATACCACAGCCCATCCAGATGCACTGGACTCCTGACTTATACCTCATTACAAGGCACCCCTGTCACCCCATCTACCTGCCTTGCCTTACTACGCATGCATTATTTCAATTGAAAAAAAAAAAAGAAAAGAAAAAAGGTGCTCCACTTTCAAAGGCACTCTGCATGTCTGCATTTTCAGGCAGCTCGCCTCTTAAAAATTTCCACTTATCTGCACTAAGCACACCTAAAAAATTGGGACCTTATTGGGGAGAATATTAATTTCAGATATTCTGGTCCTATACAGTTAAACCCCAGATATCCCAGACTGTGGAAAAACCACCCCCAAATTTTCCATTTCCCTATCTAGTAAAAAGATTTTACTTTTGCAGACTGCCACACATACAATGCACCTGCCTTTGCTTCACATCCTGACTACCCTGGTGAAATTAAAATGCATATTTCCTTTCCTCTTGATGCCTCTCCCCCAGTGACAATTTGTCGTACTAGTTGAAGAAGCAGCCTGTGCAATAGAGAGTGACATAGAATAATGTGTCATGTCAAAGATATTAAGCATTTTAAGGCATCACAGACCTGGAGGATTTCAGATAAAAAGAAACAATTGTTTGAATCCTAAAAAAAATGTTTTAAAAAACCACAGGGAATTTGATGCTTATACCTGAGCCTTCATAGTGTCTGTGATTTCTGTTTAAGGTGGAGGTATGTGCACAGTTGTGGCTGTAATGTTAAGATTGTAATTGCCATCAGCTTTTTAGCAGCACTGTTTTGAAATGCCAGACGCAACATTTTATGCTTTGGGGGTTTTTTCACTATTTTTTTTCCTATGGACATTGATGACAGCAGCAGGGTTGAGCCAAAAGGAATCAGTAACTGCTGGTAATCACCTCTACCAAGTGACAGTGAAGGAGGACTTTCTTTGCTTTAGCTTTGTGAGCTCCCTGATTGTGTTGTGGTGCTCTGTGGCTGCTGAACACACTCAGTGCTGGGGGCTGCTGTACACTGGGGCTCTGGAAGGCTGAACCACCTAGAGGTTTTTAACCCAAATTCATGTAGAAGTTTGAAGGTCAAAGGCCTTATGGTGTGCCAGTAAGTTACATGGATTGGCCAGAAAACTCCCACAATATCTTCCTCTTTCTTTTTGCCAGGAAATTTATTCCAGAATCCACTAACAACAGCACCAGTTTTAATTAGAGTAACTAGGAGACAAAGCCACATTCTTACCCTTTACTTTTTTGTTGTTGTTGTTGTTGTTGTTGTTGTTGTTGTTGTTGGTTTTTATATTAGTGAATCTGCTGCTCTGAGGAAGACTCATTTTTACTGTGTGGTAAAACCCTAAATCTTGCCACAAAGACACTGCCTAATCATGAGAAAGAGAACTACCAGGGAGCAGGAGGTGAGGAGAAGCTCCAGTGCAGCTGTAGAAATCCACTGTTTGGTTGGGTATGAAAATTAATTGATGTTTGAGAGAAAAGAGGATTTGTTCAATTTAGCATTATTAAGGCACTTCCACTGGATTTGTTTAACAGCCTAGCTGAAGTAAGAAAGAACAATTCTGTTTATCAGATGTGGGTCCCAAAATTTCCTGCATGACCAGAAAGAACACCAGCTTTGAGAGACAAGTCTTGTACATGAAACCAAAGCCTTTACAAAAGTCCAGGGACTTTACATTTACACAAGACGTTACCATAAAGATTGAGATTTTGCAGCACTCATAATTTAACATTAGTTTCCCAAGGACTTTTGAGGAGGCATACAGAAAATATTACAAGATGTCAGTGACTGAAGCTTAGAAGAAAAAAAAGTGGTGTCAGTTTGCAGAAAAGAGATAGGTCAATCTCAACATGTAGGAAACAAAGCTCAGTGCTCAGTGGACTAGATTATCAGATCACAAATCACACAGTGAAAGCTGTGAGGGCAGGAAAAACCTTAAAAATTCAGCCAAAACTGGACTAGAGTAAGGAGCGTGAGAGGGTTTTTTTTGCTTCTTGCACTGATCACAAAGTAGCATCCAATCTTGAGACAGAGCTGAAAACACATCTTAAAAAAAGCAAAGGTTGTTGCTTCTGTAGAATATGGAGGAGGGTGAAAATATGCCTGAAATCAGGCTTCTTAGAGATAAAATGTACTGTAGAAGGACAGGAATCCACATTAAATAAAAACCGGACAAAAGCAAAACTAATTGTAAATCTGAAAATAATAAAGATATGGCAATTTTCCAGTATATATGCAAATACCATAGGGAGAAGTCCTAAAATAAATGTTTCCAGCATGAATAAAGTTTTGGAATCAGGATAAAAAGGAGAATAAGGAGCACAATAAGATTATGTACATATAACTGTGCTGAAGAGAATATAGGACCCATGACCCAATATTGTCAGATGTGTAATGTTGTGTAAGGATCCTGCAAGCTGGAGTGACACCTGAGTGTGAATACAGGTGCTTCTCCTGGAGATTTGCCTTCTTTGTAGAAGCAGCACTCAGAAGAAGGGAAAGACTTCAGGAAGAAAGAGAAATGCCTTGTGCTCCTTTCACAAGGGAGATGGAGAACAAGGGAGTGTTTCTTCTTCCCAGTCACTACTTGCCCAAAAAATAAATTGTCCAGGCTGAAACAAAATGGATTCATTCACAGTCAGTCCTAGGGAAATGCATAAATTAATCTGTGAAGAGAGGCACTCACCAAACTTCCTTGACAACAAAGGGAACCTAGAGGACATCTTAGATTGTGCATATAATATGAAGATGAGAAACATAATCTAGGATCAATCCCATGAAGAGTTTTGAATGTTCAAATCTCTTTTAAGGAGCCAAAGTATCAAACAGCACTGGCAGAGGCTGCTGACCAGAGCACTATGGGACTGAACCCCACAAGTTTCTTCAGATGTACCTAAGAGTGATTATTGCACGAAAAATATTTCTCTACTAGCTTTCACTGCAAGGAGTAAGTATAAAATGATTCCCCCATTAGGGCTTAAAATATTTTGATTTGAGCCAGTAGCTGTTAAAGCTCCAACTTATTTTATGTGCTCTAGAATAAGTGAAACAACACATGAATCTCCTTAGTTATCATCCACAATGAACAAGCCCAGCAAATTCAGCGTTAAACATGAGAAAGCTCAAACACACCAAGACTTGGCAGTGCATCCTCTTGGCACAAATGAAATTTTAACTTGTCCCTTTGGAATATCATGCAATACCACTGTCATTTCAACAAGAACTCTTGAATACCTTTGGCCCAGATTGAACCAAATCACTTTGGTAAAGATAGCATGGTTTATTTCCCTGTCTTCCACTGGCATCAGCAAAGAGAAATTATCTTGCATGGCTGCTCTAATTATGCATGCCCACACCATGAAACTTCCCTGTCTTTTAAGTAGTCTAGTTTAATTCATTGGAACACATAAACTAATAATTTACTTGTAATGCCTTGAAAAATTCACCCTGTGCCCAGAGAATAAGTCTTGTCAGCTTGCAGAGGTTTCACTGTGGTTTTACAACCCCAGCCCTTTGTTGAGAACAAAACTCAACTGCACGATGCCGTGAGCGAGAGCCTCCAAAATCCAGGGCAAGGTTTCTGTGCTCAGAGTCCACTGCAATGCCCCCTCCCCAAGCCTAATGTGAAAGAGTTTATTTTCTGTAAGTCTTTTGCTGCTGTTGACTGCCCATGCCATGTCTTCATTTAATAGCTGTGGCTTCCACTAAGTTTATTTACTTGCCCCTGAAGCTTTGAATGAAGGACCGTTTACATTTAATTACTTTCTAATGCAGCTTGAATAGTAAATGTGTGTCCGCTAATTGATAGCTCCTTCTCAATGAGGCTTTTTCTCTCATCTCTGCCTGTCCCCTCGGGTGCCCTGGGTAACTTCATTGTAAATCAGGGTTGCTGATTCAAAGAGAAAGGGTACAGGAAATTCAGATTCGATACTGTACAGTGTAGCCCAGCAAATGTGATCCACATCTGACTTCCAGGGAGGTGTGCTCCAAGGGAAATAAACAACTGTGCTGAAAACAGAAGCACATGGATTCCATGTCTGAGGCTAGGTTGCCATTGCTTACTCATCCTTTACAAAATAACCTTTGTTCAAAATAGGTGTTGGTGATTTATTCAGGTCAACTGAAGACTGAAGCAGATGATCAAAAGTTCAGCACCCCAGAAGCATTCTCAAGGGACAAACTGTCCAACAGAAGAAACATCAGTGTGAGCTTTGCCACTAAGCTGAGAAACAATGAGACGTTGCAAACAAAATTTTGGAATTTTGAAAAATTCTCAGCCACAGAGTGGCTTTGTTCAATGAACACAACCATCATGGCTCTAGCCAGGAAATGACTGCTGTTTTCTACTCCTGCCTGGGATGGGGCCCTCTCATTCCTGTCTTCTTCTTCCTAGACTACACTTCTACTTCCTGTCTACACTGGACTTTAGACTGTTCAGGAGCAAACAATAATCTCACCAATAGTTTTGGAAGAAGGAAGATCAGTACTGCTTGGACAGAAGATAATTAATAATTTAGGGCCCACGCATATGGCCAGTTTTTTGCCCAAAGTGAAATTATCTTGCTGAAACAGAAATAAGCATTGTGCATTGTTTAAATGGGAATTCAATACCTGAAAATAAAATCTTTGCTGAAACAAGTCTGGGGAATTGTTCAGGTAGAGGCAGTGGCTGCTGAGTGATGTTTCAGGATATGACACAGCACCCAGGGACTTGGATGAAACTTTTCATGTGAAGTGCTAAAGAGATGGGCAGTAGCAGAGACAGAGGATTTAGTATGCCTGTTGCTGCTACAGGACTCAAAATGTTTTCCCTTTGGGAAAAAAAAAGAAAACCAAACCAAACCAAACCAAAGAAACAAAAAAGTGTAAGTTTCTGGACATGTCACACAGACTAGCAAGGTACACAGATTATTCTTGTACTCTGAAGTTTTGCTTGATAGGAATACTTTAGGAAAATCAGAAGTGCAAATATAAGCCTTACAACAATTTCCAGATGACTGAAGCTATCGTTCATAGTTTCATAGAAAGCCTATTATGTATTCCTTGTGTTATTCCAATAGATGTAAAATCAGCATTGTGCCAGGCATTACATTAGAGATTATTCAAAGGCAATTGTCCGAAGTTATCTGGGGGATTGTCATAAATTGCACTCTTAAAGAAAAGGGAAAAGCTTGCTCTTTGTGTCATAATATAAGAAGTAGCCTGGAAATTGCATCCTTATAATGTGATCACAAGCTCCCAATACATGGCAGTGTATCCTTGAGGTTTTGGAACCTACTTCCTTTACTCTGGAAGTACATAGAGATTTATGTAGCATCCTTGCTTGAACTGAGTATAACATGAAATATTTCTGGTTTGCTAGAGCAACTGATAAAAAATACCAAGCTTCCATTTGTATATCAGGATTTTCAGTCTTCTATGTTCATGTACAGAAAATTATTACTGCATAAGGATTTAACCAGGCAACATTTTTAAGCAAAAGCAGGCATACATTCTTGCCAGAGATCAAGATTGGTCAGAAACACACTCACAGTTTATTTTATTATCCTTTCTAAACTTTCTGCAAGTCAGATGAATTGCCAGGCAGGTTTCTGTTGTTCTTTTTTAAAGAAGCTGTTCTTCAAAAGCCCTCTTTTTGCTTTGTAGTTTCAGTGGAGATAAAACAACTGTGCACATCTGTGCTTTTCTAGTTACTGTATTTATTTGTTTTGTTCTTGCATTTCTTTCTTATTCTTTGCATATCTGCCTGAATTCTGATAGAAATTGCTGTGCTCAAACAAAACCTTCCTGTCTCCTTGTCTTTCTCTGTTTATCCTTTTCATATGACCTTGGCATATTTTCTTCTCTGTTGTCATTCCTAAATATTGTTTTCTCTTTCAGGTTCAACTTTTTTGACTTCTTTGCTCCCATCATCACTTTTATGATTCTTATTTTAAAGCCCATCATAAAAATCTTTGTTTTCTGTTTTATGTCTCTGTCTTCCCTTTCCTTCTTGTAAAAACACTGACTGTTTTCTTGGGAAGATATTAGGTGTCATTTATTTTCCCTTTGTTTCCCCTACACTATAGCTTTAGATAACAGAGGATATGTAACAAAATATACATGGTTTTGAAACAACTACATACAATTGAATTAAAATTACAACCCAAAAATGAGGAAAAATAGATTCTAGTGAACTACAAGACAAAGGGCAGATGCTGTTCGCTTGTTTTGGTACTGGACCTCACTGGGATCTAAATTTGTAGGTCTAGCTTACAGACAGGAGGCTTTGCAGCAGTCAGCTCTTAGAACTTAGCATTTTAGAGGTCCTGCTGACAGCCTCTCCTCCATCTACTCTGGTTTTCACCCTCTGGTTTCTGAGCTGTAGCCTTTTATTTTACACTGAACATGATAAATAAAGGATTTCTGACATCAACAAAGCACAGGCATCACAGTAAATCACAGTAAATCACAGGCATTGTCCATTTGGTCAGAAGACACCAGAAGTTTTTGAATTCATTCCTTCCAGTGGCAAACACCTTAGCATAGTCATCCTCAGAACATATCTTTATCAGAAAGATAAGTTCTAAGAGGACACCATTGCTTTTGATACCAGTGATCATGACTGGATAAATAGAACAGAGTATTTCAGGAGGGTATTCAGCATTTGCAAGGGCGTCTTTTGATTGTTTTCTAACATGATTTTTTTTACAGCAACCATCAGAAATGGTGACAAACAGATTGGAAGGAAAAGGCACGTTACATGAGTTGGGATTTGCTTTGGTTTTGGGTTTTTTAATTTTTATTTTCAACAACTAGATGAATTTAAATTGGACCTAGAGCTCAAACTGTCACCTGCCCTCCATTAAGACCCTATTCTCCAAGTGGATCTACTGGAGTGGATAAAAAAATGCAATTGAAAAACACAACCCCAAGTCTAAAGCTCAGCATCATGTAAAACATTCAGAGTGTCACCACTTGAAGAGTAAACATTAAGCAAGATTTTTGAAAGAACATTAATTCATTAATATTTTCTGTAATCTAACCGAATACTTTCTAGTAATCAACAGATTAAACATTACACTTAACAAACTGCTCCACTTCCTGAATGAATCATTACATGAAATCATGCAAGCTAGTGCACTTCATAAGCTCTTAAAATTTCACTTTCATGGTATTATGCAGTGATTGTCTTCTTTAAAAAAGAGAACATCCTCACTTAGAAAGCCTGCACCCATTCCCCAGCTGCTGTGCATCACTCAGTATTACCTACCCAGGATAACTGCCCGAACCATTACAAGAGAAGGTCACATCTGATTTCAGGTTCTTTTATCTGGTCCAAAGAATCTTACAGGCTTTGCTTCATAAAGTGAAAAAAAAAACCCAAAACATACCCAAAACAACAACAACAAAAAATAAATGGAAAATATCCTTTAATGTAGAGCAGCACCTTTCTGAAAAGCAGATAGCCTGATGGGTATGCAGCTCTGTTGGGCAATAAAAATTTAATATTCATCTGCATCTTCTGCACTCTGTGGCATCCTGTACACACTTCACAGGCACTTGATTCTCTCATGTTTTAGGGAGCTACCTGGTATACTTCCCCATGTGAATCTTTGGGGAACTCACACAGTGAGTACTGATTTCATTACCATGTTTAGTTGTGACAAGATAGGTGCCCTATTCAAACAAATCCATCTTCACTTCCCACATATTATTATCCCCTTCTGATTTAGTCCCCTCCAGAGTCCTGGGTTTCTTACTTTTTTTTTTTCCATGGTGATTGGTATTTCCTGGCACAGGAATTTCATTTGCTGTATTGTCTATTGCCTTGAAGGCCTTCGTTGAGCAGTAAAAGCTCACTCTGCACACACTGAAAGACTCATTTACCTCAGCTGAGCTGTACTGCTTTGTGCCAGCTGAGGACCTGACCTACCTCTAAGAGTGTAAGTTGACAGGAGGCACTCTTTTAACAAAAAAAATAATAAAATTGTTTGTTACCTATCTGTACACTGATAAGTTCTTTCATTTTTGCAACTGACACCTAAACATCCGAATTCAACACCCAGAGATAACACAGGCAGTGATACTGAAAGGCTTTATGTACTCCAAGTAGTCCCCTGACATAAATCTTTGAAGGCTCAGAGCCCTAACAAATACAACTGATGTACATGTATTGGTTCATAAATTCTGTTTATTACATCTTTGGCTGCCCTCTATTTGTTTTCCATACTCTCCCCTGCATGCTGAAAAAGATGTTCCCCTACAGCTTGTGCCTGCTCTGGTCCATTTTTTGCTGTAACAAACTGAAATACCAGAACAGGTTTGGTTGCAGCGATTTTTTGAGTTTTGTCTTTGCAGTGACAACAAACACATCCTAATGAATAGTCAAGTAAGCAGACATAAATAATTAACAGATTTTCTTATTATTTTTAGAACATGCTAATTCTGGTTGGATCCTGGCATATAGAACAAGGGAATGCTTTGTAAAATCCCCTGTTGTATTACAGAAATGTTACAGAAATGTTGCAGGTTTTTTTTCTTCTTGCTTAACTTTCAGATTCTTATTCCCTCTTGAAGAGCAAGACAACAAAGTCAACCTACCACAGCAGAATTTTAACCAGTGGTTAATTAGCCATTCAGCCTCAATTTAAAACTAAATTGCTTTTCAAAATACTTTTGTATATTTCCTGAATTTCCTGGATGAATTTTTCCTTTAAAAGAAAGGAAGGTTATTTAATTGAACACCATAGGTTTTGCTTTCCAGGTTCTTGTAATTTTTTAATTTTTTTTTCTTGGATATGGTCTTACTTACAGTGGTAACTGGCAAGCAATCCTGTCTCAATAAATCAAAAAGTACAGCTGGGTGCCAAAAGAGAACACTTGCAATGAGTCTCTCCTACTGAAACCACATGATTTTAACCGGAATTGACAAGCAGTACATTATATCTTGGTTGAGAAAATTTAGTTAATATTGAATCACACATCCAAAAAATTAAAAATAAAAAAAATAATTTTAGAGATCCCAGTGCTCTGGAGGTGACAATTTTTCTACCTTCACACATTCTAATAATTCCCCAAAGGGGTGCATTTGAAGGTAGTGTGAGCAGGACACACGATATTTAATAATGCTGGACTCTAATTCTGACTGGCTGTCGAGATTTCCTTTTCAAACCCCTGCCTATCTTTCATTCACCAGCGCTTTATACACTTTGGAAAATAAGAGATGGATGAATATATGACATCATTGCTGCTAAGACCAGGAAACAAAAGAGGCCCATTTGCATGAGAAAGGTGGTTTTTGTGCAGCAGCGAAGGGAGGGAGGGTCATGGGTTCACTGCTCTGGTTTTGGGCTATGGATAGCGCTATGGGCTTACCGCGCCTCTCGCTGCGGGGCTCCCGTCAGCAGAAACAGCACCGAGCCCGGAGCTGACTACAAAAACCCCATTATCCCCTCAGAACAGTTGTGCTGTCTGTGACTTTTGCATGGCACTGGGAGTTCGTTTCATGTTCAATGGCTCTCTGAGAGGAGAACAAACCCGTCTGCCTCTTCTTTGTACGGGTTTGTTCTGTCAGGGCAGCGGACCAAGAGCAGGGGAAGTTGTTTGGTGACTGCTGCTGTCAGCAAGTCTCCCCCACACAGTCACTGACTTCATTTGACCTCTTTATGGTAGCAAACGCCATGCACATGCTGTGCAGAAATTAAAAGATGAGTCTTTGGATCGCAAGAGTTCCTCAAAATGCCTCAAAGCCCCCAAATTCATTCCAATATATTGTTTCCTGCAGCTCAAGAGGTCCACAGTATACATAACCCCACATTAACAGGGGATATTTTGACAATTAAAACGTGTCAGAAATCAAGTTTTCTTTGAGTATACTTCTTCTAATACAGAATTTTTGGCTGATACAACAACTTTGGGGGAAAAACCCCAAACATTAGGATTTTGCTTTTGGTTTGAGAAAAGAAGTAAAGATCTGAGAGTACGATGTTATAGATGTCTGGAAATATTTTTACATCACACCACATGCTCTTCTTAGTTTCAGGGAGAAAGTGGGAAGTGTGTTTTTTCCTCATTGTGACTTGTGAGACTAGCAGGAAGAGGAGTGCTTTTGGAGATGCTCGGCAGGCTCAGGGAGTATGTCCCCTGATTGTGAAAATCAGCAAAACAAGCCACCCCACTCCCTTTCAGCAACATCAGTGTGATTGATTCAGTGGGGCACAAGGTATATTAAAAGGACTCAGAGAAATTGCAATGAGGTACATCTAGGCTTTTTCTATAAAGTGAAATAGCTAATAGGAAGGACTATAGATCCTCATGAAATTATAGATAAATCCAGTGCTATTTCTTTAAAGAGATATTGAACAGACAGGACTCTTTTAAAGCTCAAATCAGGGAGCTCTAAACGATCAAAAGACTAATCTTCCTGCTTACTCTCACGTGCTGGAAATGTCTGTCTCTTATTTGCCAACAAAATGTCACAGGCCTTACCTTACCTAAGGTTTTTAATAGATAGCTGGGCACAGAGCAGCCCAGAAATTGCTGCATCAGTAAAGTGCTCTGAAAGAGACACTGTCATCTTAAACCAACGAAGGCTGTGTCTAAATGAAGGGGCACAGAAATATTCTACTCTAGTGTCTCAATGAAATAACATCAGCGATTCCTCCCTATGCACAAAAATCCCAAATGTGCCACGAAATCCCCTTGCTTTACCACTGCAGCTGAGGTGACCCTGCCACAACAAACCAGCTCATGCTGTCGTTGCTGGAATCATAAGCAGCAGACAGACTGTTTCACAGAGCAGGATATTTATATACCCAATGTGTTCGACAGGCTGCTCAAAAGAGCAGATGAGCGCAGCATTCAAAAACGCTGGGTGTGTTTGTGTGATATGCCTGTGTATGTAGCCAACTCAAAGCACTGTTCTCTTGAACTCAGACAGTTTCCAATATCAATTTATCTATTTATTTATTTATTTATTTATTTTGGTGGCTATTTGACATTCCTCCTTTAGCTTAGAAAATTAAGCCTCGTGCTTCATTATTCAACTCCCTCCCTGCCATATGGTTGCTCTGATTCATCCCAGCCATCAGCTGGTACAGTGCACAGTTCAGGGATGTTTTAAGTTTTACCATATTTAAGGGCAGGAGGACTTATATGTTGCTCATCTTTTTGATATTCCGGACTTGGATGTGCCAACTAACAACACTCATCACTGTCTGAATTAATGATATTCTTTTTTCTTTCAGACAACCAAACTTTCAGTCAATGCAGGAGACGGGAAGGGGAATAAGTATTTCAATTCCAATTCTCCCATGCCCAAGGCTGTGAAACCTGTAAATGTAATGCAGTGTACTTTCTCTGTTGCAAATTTAGCCCAATTCCCTCACAGCAAGTGCAGATACATTAAGAAAAAAATTGACCACATTGTGTACAAGTGATTTAAGCTGCAACTGCTGGGCTTTGGTGTTATATTTATTCCCTGAAAGGTTTATCCAAGTGTGTTTGAAATGTAGAAAATTGATGACATTAGACAGCATTATACACTGGCCTGCTCTTTAAGTACCAACAAATCACTCAAACAAATAGCTCTACTGAGGGAAACACAGGCAGGAAAAGCATTTTTATGAAGGCACAAGACAGGGCATTCCCACTATGGAGCCTACACCCACAGTTTCTCTATTCCCCAGAGACAAGAAGATACTTGTCTGCCAAGCCTCATATCTCAAAGCCCAGAATCAGTGCTACCACCAAGGCCATCACCAACATCCTCAAGTAAACAGTAACTAACAGCTAGACCCACCTTTGTACCCACAGCTGCTTCAGATAAATGTTGAGCACATCTGCCAGCCACAAAATACACAAAAAATCAAAATACATTTTACCCAACCCATTACAACAACATCAACTTGACTATATTGGGCTTTTTCTTGGTCATGAAACAAACCACAGAGAAGATGGATGAGAACCAAGCAAATAAGTGCAACCACTGGAAAAAAAAAGTATTTTCACTCTATTTAAAAGCATAGGCCACAGGCAGCTTTATCCAATTTAACAAATTGTTTTCATGTTCAGAAATATTTGCAAAGGAAAGAAGTCTAATTTCTGGTGATTAAAATCAGTTTGAATGGTGTGATGAATAAACACTGCGTAACACTTACACAATACTTTTTACATAAATTTGAGTGTTTAAAAGGTTGGGGTTTGGATTAGATGATCTTCAGAGGTCCCTTCCAACCTTAACTAATCTGTGATCCTGTGACTTGCATGTATTAAACTGCATCTTATATAACTGACTCTAAAAGAGCATTCCTAAGCCAGGCAAGATTTGAACCAGAAGGAGGTTTGTGTTTTGGTGGTTTTTTTAATTACTGGCATAGCCAAAACAGACAAGCTTTCAAGTGTACAGGCTCTTCTTCAAGCTTGAAAGAAAAGCAGAGGTCTTTGCAGTTTCATGGAGGCTGAGAACAACCACTTTGAGTTTGTTAATCAGTTAGATCATTTGACAGAAAATGCAGCAGGTACCTCAGAAACATCTGCAACAAAACAGATTATAAGAGATGTATCTCCTGTGAGAAAAGAAGAGGGGTGATTGATCATCAATTGAACTTGGGAGAATTAGCAGTCATGGAAACAAGAAGTGCTACAAAATGTGCTATAAAAGTAATATTTATTTTCTCTAGTAATATATTATTTTCTCTAATCAATTCCTTATTTCCAATAGTATTATGAGTTCTAGTTCCCATATATTTATTCTGAAGCATTTCCCAGGCTTCCCTTCAAAAATTGTAAATGAAGGGTTTGTAAGAAATATTCTTTCTCAGATCTTTGAGCATTTTCCATCAATTATTCACTCATGCTGGTGTTTGTGTGTTGGTTGGTTTCACACATGCAATTTTCTTGTGGATGTTCCATGTGCTTGCTAAAGTGTATTATACATGGGATATGTAAGCTCCAGGTCTTGTAATGATCCAGTGGAGGACAAGGCATTGTAAGAGTGGAGATGTGTGGGCAGTGCTTACAGGTGATGTTCATGTGTTTTGAATCTGCTTATGTGTGTTTGTCCCTCAGAGTGCTGCTGTAGTGCTCAGTAAAGATCCACACTGAGGGCTGGAGGGCTGTTGGAGGCGATAGGGACTCAAACTGCATTTGTGGTGGACTTCAGGGAAGGATTCCAGATGATAAAGGTGTCATTTCTATAATCTGAGGTACAGCCTAAGTGTAAGCAGGAGCATGATGGAATAGACATTAAAATATCTTTTTCAAGGTGGCTCATTGCAAGACCAACATTCTGCAAAATCCTCTGCATGAGGCAGCTGTGCCCTCACTGTCAGATACAGAACGTGAAGTTATGTGGGGAAAATGAAAAGGAGTTGACTGGTTTGCATTTCTGAGGATTACTCTCTGAGTTGTACATACTCAGCGTAGTCTTGGAGGCTTCCATGACGTGTAGTGTTGGTATGTGAACAGGTAACACATGTCAAAACCAGGCTGCTCCTGGTGAAGTTGGCCTAGGTTGCGTGGTTTATGAAGGAAGTCTCTGTCCTGCAGGCAGGAGAAGCAGCATCTCCTTCAAGTCCCATCACCCTGTTCAATGTAGTCTTTGTGGATGAAGACATTCTAGATCTTTGTCTGTAGGCCTAATCACAATGTAAGGACTGTGTTTTAAGCACTGCTAAGGGACGTTTTCAGAAAGACACCGTGATACCACATTTTTATGCTGAATATTTAAATGGTCATGCTTATCCTAAAGTAGCTATTCTAGCAGTCCCACATGAAATTTTGGCTAAGCTTGTCACCAGGCTCCTTCTTTAGACTATGGAGACATTTCCCTGCAGAGGCAGACCATGCCATTTTGTGTAAGGCAGGTGGGATGTACCATTTGAAGATATCCATGGTACTCCCCTAGCTGCCTGTAGTTAATACAAGGACTTGTTGCTTTTTTTTTTATCAAACATTCCCTTTCCAGTCAGCTTTTTCACAAAATAAATGAACTGTTGTTGCTTCACAGGGTGAGATTTACAGGTTTCTTTTTCCAATCCATTGGCATGAAAATGTTTAATGGTGGTATGGCTACAAACTCCAAGGAATTTCACAAGAAAAGGCAATTCTTCAATAATTTCTGATAATTAAAAAAAAAAGCTCTCAACTCTCAAAAGTCCACCAGAAGGACGACTGAGTGAAAAATTGACACAAAAAAAGAAAATGCAGGAGTAAATTCCTTCAGCTCAGCAGTTCCTATAGTTCCAGAGAAGTGAATGTTTCCAATACAGATCTTGGATGAGTTGGGCAATCCATCCACAAATATTTACTAAAGATGTGTGAGCTGGCACTGGTGTTTGGGAGTCAGTTTCTATCCAGATGGTCTTGCTTTAATCACTGGACCAGGACTGTTGAATTTCTCTTAGTTTACAGCAGCTACAGTCAAAATAGGACAATAAAAGTTTCCTGCTCATTTTTACATCCAGGCTCTCTATTCTTGTTCTTGCAGCCTTGGCTCAACTATTCCTGCTTCAGCAGCTTCCCAGCCAAGAGCTTCCTCTTCGGGTGGTCTCTTGGGACAGAGTGAAGGGAATGGGCAGCTAAGCACAAGCAGCTCAGTCACCACAGTTATCCATGACAGATTATGGCAGTGTTATCCCTACAAAGCACTGGCACCATACAGAGCTGTCCCTGTTGTCCTGTCTGTACAATCTGACTGACTGAAGCATTGCCCAGCAGCCCATTCTGGCCATTTCAGGCTTTCTGCAGGTTCAGACAGCACCTAATATGCTTAAATGACATGTTTTAGATTTTCTGGATAAAATAAGACAAAAACCTGACTCTTTTGCTTTCAAGGGAAGGTGAGTTGAAGAAAGAGATGCAACCTTAGGAACTGTAAGGCTTCTGAAGGACTACAGTTTACATCAATCTATCTCAGCAGATCATAATTTCTTTCCAATGACCATTTCTTTAAAAACCTGAGATGCTCTGAAGGTAACAATGTCAAAGTACCTCATTCAACCTAATGTGCATCAAATGCTTACTAAATACTGCCAACCACAAACAAATTTTGCCAGTTTGTCTCACTATCAGTGATCAAACTGCTAACATAGCAAGGCACCTGAGTTCATTAATGCTGAATATGATACTAATAAGTACCTCAGGCATTAAACCAAGCACTGCATTGTATTAGGGTACTTGCTGCACTTTGGACAGCCTGGTGAATATGTATTTCATGCAGTCCATGCAGCAGTGCCAATGATCCCAGATTGAAAACCAGCCATATCTTTGGTGCTTCTCTTTCTTTTTTGACAACAGAATTCTGTCAGGTCGGTGCAAAAATCTGCTGAACACAACCAAAAAAGGTAGGTGGGTGCTACTAAGAATGGCTTGAAAGCCTGTTAATATAAAATCCAGAAGTTTCTTATTAAAGAATTTAGAAGTATTCTCAAAGCTAGCACCAGCTGCCACTGCTGCTATGCCATAATTGTTTAGATGCTATGGTAACAGACCATATGAAAAACACTGAGGTAGTTTTACAACTCTTTACTTCATTTGACCATTACATTTACTTTAAATTCATATGCCATCCACCTAGCTGTGGATGCTTTAGGTTGAAGCTCCAATGAATTCAAAATCTGAAAAAAAGCTTAGTTAAAACATCCATGTTTCACTCAGTTAATAGAGAAATGAAGCATACACTGCCAGTCTGTGCATTATCTCCTAGTCACTCTCATTCCCCTTTCCTCTAACCCAAACACAGCTTTTTTATAGCTTCAAAGAAACCTCACCAGAAGTTTTGATAAGTGAGTGTGAACGAAGGCATGGTTCCAAGATTAGGTCAAACAGTTCACAGAGACCTAAGAACTGTCCTGTCACTGTTCTACTAGCAAAAAATAATAAATAAATTGGAAAAGTTAAAGAAAAAAAAAAACCAAACAATAAAACTTCACACATTTTTCCCTAGGTATATTGATAGTAACACTTTTGTGACAAGCAAGGATTGCACATATCCCAGATTTTCTATATGAGGCAAATTACAGGTCAAACAATTACCTAACACCTCACCTCTAGTGTCTGAAACTAACCCCCTCATCCCTTTAGCTCTGCCTCTGGGGACTAAAGAAAGGCTCTGTTAATAAAACAAGAGCAACTAGGATAGCTGCTATCTACACTCAAACAGGACTGAAAAAACATATCAGCAATGAGGTTGGGTAGCAGCTACAATTTAAATTAGATAAATGTGAAGTGATATGGAGTGCAAGAAAAAGCCTAATTATTTTTCACACACTGCTGGGATCTAAATTACCTAGAGATCTAAATTACCCAGAGTGTTTCAGGAACAGATCTAGCACTTATCATTTGCCGGCTGGCGTGCTGCTGAGATTTCAGAACAAGGAAGTGATTGGGCAAAATTATAAAAAATTGCAAGGATTGCTAAAAGAAATATTGCAACAGACTAGGATTTTATGATTTGGTGGTATTTTTCCCCCCTTAATACTGTGCACAGGGTAGTCTGTCTCAAATCCAAACTCCTGTGTGCCACAGATGGTAAAGTTTTGCATGGACAGGGGATAAGAGAGTGGAAGAGAGATTAAATTTTGAGAACAATGAAAATAACCAAGGCTATTTAGTTTAGGAAGGAAGAGTATAAAAATGACCACCCAAAATAATGAATAGTTCAGGGGAAAGAGATCTGGTATTCCTCCATAGCCAGTCCCAGCCCCATAACACAATTACAAGAGACAAGTTGATTACATTGACAGGCAGAAAATGTGAAATGAACAGAAGGGAAAGTGTTTTAAAGTAGCACATTATCAGTCCATGGAATTCAATGTCACAGGAAATTGTTGAGGAAAAGAATTTAACAGGATTTTAAGAGGGTTGAGTTATTTATATTGACAAGTAAAACTTTTATGCCTACATGAAGTTAAGTCAAGAGTGTAAGGGACTTTAACCCTTCAGACAGCAGGAAGCTGTGGGCAGGGGCTTGCAGAGAGCCATCAGGATGCACAAAGCCAAGGGGAGTTCTCCTTCCTTGGAACTTCAGAGATGGCAGAGTGCCTGTCAGAGCAACCTTCACATTTACAGCATTTGCTGAGAAAGGAAGAGGAGAGAAGAGGGCACTCAGGCATTTGTGCAGATTTTGGTTGTGGTCAGGATAACATGTAAGATCCATGTGAGTTCTTCCTAAAACACCAAACCTCCAGCAATATTTAATACACAGGCACCAGAATGCACTGGACATTGGCTGCTTGCTTGCAGAAGCTGGACAGCTGCTCATTTTAGTGCAGTCCCTCCCTTTCCTCAAGCAGTGACCATGTGTGCTCAGCTAAAGCACTGCTACAGCCCTCTACTACACACTATGAAGACTAGACACCTAGATTATCTTCTTTTCAAATGTTTTGCAGCTTTTTTCTGACCAGAAAACAATTGGAAAAGATAATGCAAGTATTGCACAGTGTCTCACATTCCCTTAATCCAAATGGAGCTACAATGAGCCGATGTGCAACACATTATTACACAAATCATATGATACTTATTTGAATGGGGCATTTTAATAAGGAAGCATTTATAAGGAAACAACGTTGTTGCTGCTGGAAGGTATGTGACTTATTGAATTTCAATGTTTGGGTATTTTTTTAAACCAGCTGAAACTAAGTACATTACCAAGCTTAGAAACCCTAGCAGGCAGTGTGGGTTGCACCATTAGCTGCCTAAACACCTTAGCACTGTGTTGTTTTGGTTCTCCAGAGTTATTTAAATGTCTAATTCCCAGTGAAACTGTTAGGATCAAAGGTGCCAGGTTCCCTACAGTGCAAGGATAATATTGTCGAGCCCAACAGGCATATTCACAGCATACACCCTCTTCCACATCTGATGCATCTCAAATTAATGTTTGTATTTCTCATATTGCTGTGAACTTAGGTGTGGATTTAACTCCCAGTGAAATCAGCAAGGCCTAAACTCAGACCTCAGGTTAAACACATGTGAATGGATTCTGAATGAGATGAGATTATTGAGTTATGATGTTATGACATTACAGAGGGATAATGACCTAGGCAGTACCAACCAGCAGCTTGGTGGGTTTTCATTTCTGTTTCCAAATTGTTTGATGCATTGTCAAAATGTCCCTTTTAAGAGCTCTGGAGAAGCATATTTCCCTGGTTTTTCAAGAGATTGCTTTCATCAGTTCCTGCAGAGTTTCTCTAACTAAATCAGTGCCTCATTTTAATACATTTGACACAATAATGCTCTGCAGCTGCACACAGAAGGCACGGATAAACAGAGCAGTAAATTAACAGGCCTCTGAAAACTTCCCAGCTAAAATTCTTGTCAGATTTTCTTAGTTACCAAAAAAAAAAAAAAAAAAAAAAAGGTAAGAAAATCTCCAAAACCCTAATAAAACATCCATCAGTACTTTATCATGCATTTAAAATTCAGATCCAAGCAGGTCTTTTTTAATCCATTCTGACTTTCTCAACGGCATTTCATTGATATTTAACTCTTTGATACACATTTAAAGGGAAAGTTAACAAGAATTGGAACATTTATGAATACCAAGGAAATAGCCCTCATAAAATGTTTGTGTTTGTACCTACTTGCTGAATCCTCAGAAAAGAATTGTGGCATGTTAAACAATTAGAAACCATCTTCAGGTAAGATTGTGCCAAGGCTGAGGTTCCAACTAAAGTCATATCTTTAAATTTAAATGTCTTCTTTTATATCACTTGAAAGATTATATTTCTGACCTGAATCCATCCACTGCCTTTGGTAAGCTGTTAAATATTTCCCCAGCCACTTCCCTGTAAGGTCTGACTTCCAAGTCTGAAGTCCATCAGGGTGACCAGTGCTGTGGCAAATCTGTATTACTGTAAGAACCTAATTTTTCTTCAATTTGGTTAAGAAATTGTGTGAGAAAACTTTTTTCCTATTTAAAATAGCTTTTAAGTTAAATGGAAACTTACACCAATTATATTTTTAATCAAAGCATATCAGGTTTAATGGCAAAAGATATATATATATCATATATATATATATATATATCAATTACAATGGGCTATGAAAACCAAATAAATTGCTTTTGGTTGAGACTTTTGCAGAGGAAAAACATTACTTTCTAGCTATTTCAAAATTTGTTCCTGATCAAATAAGGAAAGTACAAAATAAATAAAAGCCAAGAGAATATAAAGTTTAGCCATTGATTATGCACATGCAGTTGCCTGACTGGAAGAAGGAATAAGCTGGGAGATGCATGTCAGATTCCTTTATGCACAAATTTGCCAAATATCACAAGGGGTGTAGTACACAAGCCTGTGTAAGAAACTTTGCCACTCTTGCAGAAAGCTGCAGCACTTTAATGCAACGTGCTAAATGAAATTTTATGCCCAGAAGATTCAGTTAACTTCTGAGCAATGTACTCTCAGCAATATTTAAAACTCACTCTGAAAGTCTGCAGCTGGCAGCTATTTTCCACTCACCAAATGTATTTCCTTTTTCCACATTTTAGGTAACTTTTTGCTTCCCCTCTCTACTCTGGTAGGTCATAGCATATGATTCTCTCTCCTCTCATTTCCTGACTTTTTCCTCCTGCTTCTCCTCCAGTTTTCGACAAACACCTGCAGCTATCAACTGGCAACTTTCCTTCCCTTTCCTCTGGTGGGTAACTGTTGCTTTGTCAGCCTTTTATTCTCAGGTACTGCTTGAGCTCAGGAGCCTATGCAATGCCCTGTAATAGGGCAATGTCTGGGACACATAATATGGAAGAATCACATGTTTTTACACAGTGCTACTGTGGTTCTTGCTCCTTTAGTGTGTGCTTTCATTCCTGTCTACATTGGTCTGTTGTCTTCTGCTATAAAATAAAAGTTTATGAGGGCATAATGATAACAGTTCTCCTTCCTTCCATGCATTTAAAGTCTCAATTTTCTTCCACTGTTCAGAGAGGAAAATGTGCAGCCTATGAGGTTTGGGGACAAATGCTTACCAGTACCTAAGATCCATAACTACCTGCCCTACCTATTCTGGCAGGGTCTTTGGGCCTTTATTCTGCAAAAGTAGGTAAACAGTGATTTGGGATCTGCCAGTCCAAAAAGTGATACCCTAGTTTATTTGTGTGAATATTAAACTTCTAATGAGATAATAGTGAGGAATGGAGATTCATCTTAATGTTCTTGCTCAGAGGCTCAGCTTGCAGACACTGTCCAGTAACTCAGCAACTGATGCATGTCAGAGATGCCAACAGATTTCTGCCAAGCAGAATGCCCTGATGCATTCACTTGTTAATCAGGATATCCAAGCACTCCATGTATAGCCTGAGCATATTTATACTCTTTAGGTTGAAAGATGTTAGGTGAGTGTGCAAGATTTGTGATGACAGTAGCATCATGCCTCTAAAATTCCTGTTAGGTTTTCCATTTTCCAAGGAAATGGATTTATGCAAATAAATGGGTTGTAAGGCTGGGATTTTCAGAAGCACTTAGCATTGGCCTGCATCAGCTATCTGAATTCCAGAGGGAGTCTGCTCCTGACATCAGTGCCAGCAGACTCATGACAGTGGTGAACACTTTGAAAGACTCCATCCCCACCAAACACACACACATTTATTCAAATTATTGTGCAAAGTTAAACTGAGTGTGCACGTAGCAGAAGCACTCAACACCCACAATTGGGACCAGCCTCTTTACAGAAATCAATTATCTTAAATAATAACTGTTCCTGCTACTGGAGTACTTAGATCCCTTTCTGACATAACATCCTACAGATTCTGCCTGAGCCATGGTTAAAGATAAGATATAATTCCTGTCTTCAGTGGCTCAGAATTGGACCCAGAAAAAAGACAGTGCATGACTCCAAAACAGACAAAGCCTGGCTGGAAACAAATCTGTCAAACTCAACACCTGCTGGCTCCTGTTCACTGAGCCAAGCTATAACAGGGCTCTAGTGCAACTACCTGAGGAAATGAATAAAGATGTAAGCACATGGCAGTGTATCCATATGAATCTTTGGTCACTGCTTTTGTGTGCAGAGGTACAGAATGATTGCATGTCTTTGCCACAGGAATACAAGGGAACAACTCTGCACTCATCATAAACCAGTAAAAATAATAGTCTGCTTATTCCCAAGATAGCATTGACCACTTGTATTAGAATGCTTTTATTTCTTGATTTTTTTTTAATTTTTTTTTTTAATTTTAGCTAAGAAAATTTTCTTCATCAGAGATCACATACAGACCATGCAGTATTTGAACTTCTTAAACTAGTCTGGCTCATTAGAAACTCATTCACTAGAAACTCCACCTAAATAACAGTCTCAGAGTAAGAAAATACCTACAAATTCTCCTCTACGTGCAGAGATGATGAGTCTTTTCAAATCTTAGTATGAAAATTCTAATCTTTAATTTCTTTTCCCTGTCCTCCTGCAATTTAAAAAAGAAAAAAAATCTGAGTAAGAAAGATGCTAAAATGTGTTAGAGTGTGTTAGAAAAGAAAAAAAAAGAAAGACAGAATCTGACACTGGGGAATTTCTCAGCAGAAAGGTTGGTTATGTAAATCTAAGCTTAGAGAAACCAGTTCCTGGCTATATCCCCCATGTGCAGAATAACACGCTTGCACTTTCATGTTCCTCACTGGGCTCTGTGGAACAGTTGGACCTTTGGCCCAACTCCAGAAACGCGTTTGAGCTCTCCTTTTGTCAAAGCAAGTTTGGAAATATTTCCATTTTCGCTTTCACCCAGTAACAGGGGATTGTCAAGAAGTGAGGGAACCTCAGGGATCCCTGCAAGAGTCCCCAGTCAACACCTACAGTGTCCTGGTCTAGCTGGATCCCCAGTGCAGCTTGTTTGGTTTGAAGGATGCATCCTTAGTGCAGTTTCTATGTCCCACACCCTGGCCTCTTCCCAGCTGCCCGTGTGGCACATCCCACAGTGCTGATGGAGCAGAGCCAGAGCAAGGTGACTGCAGCAGACACCAGCCCTGCACTGCTATTTCCAGCCCTACACTGTGGCAATCCAGCTCCTCTCTGAGAGAAGCAGTCCTTATTAATTTGGTGACATGTGCACATAAAAGTTCCGGATTCCTAAACAACTCCCCCAGTGCCTCCCCCACAAGCTGAATAATAACCATCTGGTGGAGCAATTTTTGTAAAGTACAGAGATGCCAGAATTTTTTTGGCAAGGTTTTAATCAAATTGAAGAAGGCAAGCCCACAAACAACAGACTCCTTCACTCCACAAGCCTGATCCATCCACAGACATTATCCCTCCTGTGCTTTGGAGGAGTCTGGTGTCCTGTGGGGGAAAAAACACCACAGCATAAAATTGTTTTGTTAAAAATCATGCTTACTGAGGACAAGAATAAATGCCACAGATCCTTGTGTTTCTAGCTCCATTTTTATCAGGTTTATCAGCTTATCAGCTCCCTTTTTTTGATTCTGAAAACTTCTCAATCTTTTGCATGTTTTATGTCTGTGTGAAACTGTAATTGCCAAATACTCTCCAAGTTTTATTTCAGATTTGATTTTCTGTAGTGCACTTGCTTTGCAAAGTTTCATTCTGTGAGTTTTTGGGTGAATATCAACTGTTCAGATTTGGAACTGGGACGTTTACATGCAAAGTCCTTCTTTGACAGAGTTTATTTCTCATGGCCATGAGAAAAAGCATCATTTTGATGCAGCTTGGACCGTGCTCTAGCAGTTGGAAAAGATGCATTGACTCTACAAAATGTCCACTGACTTTAAGGCCTTACACTTTAAAAATTGCCTCTGAGCAGCTCACATGTGGACTATTCTGACTCCTTTCCCAGGACAAAGTCTTTTATACTCTTTTATAGTCTTCTATAAGACAAAGTCTTATTATGTAGTCACCATTGCAAAGATTTTCATATGCTACCAAAACAACTTTGAGAGAGAAAATTCTACCATGCTCTGGAGGTACTAGGCCCTCCAGAACTGCTCCTACACATACACAGGCAGGTGTCTGGGGTTTCCTTCTGCTGCTACTTGCTCTTGAGATGGAATGGGAATGCTGTGCTCCTGTATCTGAATGGATACAGCACCTATTTACATCCTGTAAGGTCAGTGCTGTGAGGCTCCTGCCTGCAGGCCAGCTCCACCCAAGAGCTGGAGCTGGGCTGTGTTCATGCAAAGGCAAAAGGGCTCCTCCACACCAGGAATCATTCTCCTCTAGCCTGGACTGGGGGTTGGAGCAGTCATACATCTTCACTTCAGCTCCTCCCTCTGCAGGCAGTATTTACACTGCCTCTGCTGAAGGATGGCAGGCAGGCAGCTGGATGAAAGCAATGGCTAGTCTTTAGTAATTGGCAGCATTTCAACAAATACAACTGCTAGAAAAGATGTTGTGCTTGGCTGAAAGGTCAAGCCCCTGCTATCTCTTTTTCTTGATTATCAAATTGCCAGAGTTTGCATTTCTGGGATTTTAATCTCTTCCTTACACAAGGGAAACAGTATTTCATTTAAGATAGAGGCCCTTCTTCAACACCTCTTCCACAGCAGGGTGTTGATTTCAATACCACATGTCAGAAATAATCAATCTGGTTTTATTTCAAGGTTAACTAGAGGAATTTTATTGCTTTTGAGTAGAGAATTAATGTTACAGAGCAGAAATAGCATATCCACTCAAAGCAAAAGTGCTTTGGCCTCTGGAGTTAATGGAGAGTCCTCAGCAATCTGTGACACATATTGCTAATCTTTTGCCTAAAATTAAAAGAATGTAGAAATAATTTCACACCTAAATCAACAAATGGGGTTGGCCCCTCTCTCCTTTTTTTTTGCTCAGCTTTGGGAGATGTTTGCTCTGAGCAACTGGATTCAAAGCTTCTCTTAATATTTAACTTACATTTAAAACTTTGCAATTAATTATGAAGTGTTTTCAACAAGCCCAATGAGTTGGCTCATGATCTAATTTCCCTCATACAGTAGCTTCATAAAGCTCTATTTCTACAGGCAGGACCACAACTCTGATTTTGTACTCCTGCAAAAAATCAGTCTCATTTGCTGCTCAATCCCTTCCACCTTGTTCATGCCTAGGCTGCATTTCTGAGAGTGAAAGCAGAGAAACTTTTGTTTCAGTGCCTTATCTGAACCCCAGACAGAAAAACCACCTGCAATTTGTATTTTGTAAGTGCCACTTCTTCCCATTTCTGCCTCCACAATCACATCAGCATGGTGTCAGAAGGGAAGATTTTTTCCAGTAATGGGCCATCTGACAGACTTATCAGGAAACTCCAAGCACATCGTTAACATTTTCTACCAGAGAAGCCTTGACAGTGTCTGTGCTCATTCATCTTTTCCTTCACCCCACACCCAATTCATCACCCTGAATACTCATTCTGCTGCACTGCTAAGCCCCTGATGAAAAACAGGGACAGCCCAGGTTGCTTCAGGAAAATGTCTTAAATCCATTTGTTACTTGAATGAAGAAAAGTTTGTTTTGTTTGAGGAGCCAACAAGTGAGGGAACATTCCAGACACTCTGAAAGGAGTCACCAGTCTTTGGTTATGCAAGCTGAGAGCATCCCAGTGAAATCAAAAAAAGATCATCCTTGTCATCTGTTGTTGACATGCCTGACAAAGTGATACCTATATTTTCACAAACATCTAATGTGACAGAGATTTTCAGAGAGAGATTTACTGTGACTGATCACAGAACAGGGTAAGAGATTTGTACTATTACAAATTTTCCTTCTCCTTTCCCATAATACAGCTGTATTTTCAATGTTAAGTGGAGCCAAGTGCTACTAAGGGAGCATCTGCCTTGCTAAATATAACAGCCCCAAGTGGTTGATGGCCTTTTGTATTGTACTGCTCATGGCTGTGCTTGCCTACTGTAAGTGATAAGGGTAAAAACCTAGGAAATATTTAGCATATAAGGTGAAGAGGGGGAGGGAGGGGGAAAGGTGTTTCATTAAAAGATCTTTTTTTTTTAAATGAAGTATTTTTAGTGGAAGTGCTGAAGAACTAGATCTCCATGTGACAAGACAGTTTGGGACTTGGTTCACGTAACATCTGACGTTTATTTAAAAGATTCAGCCTATTTCATTTTTTTTTCTAGTAGTAGTAGTAGTAGTAATAGTAGTCATAGCACTAATAGCATTTCAGTCTTTTGGTTTGTTCTTGTTCTGCTTTGGTTTGAAGTCAGTTGTATCCCTTTCTTAGTCCAATACCAAATCAGACATTCTCTATGTAAGTAAGTTCAGTCAAAATGCTTGGAGGGAAATCAGCAAAACCCACTTTCCTTCCTGCAGTGATATCCTTCTCGTCTTCACAGTCAGTCATAGACTGAAAAGAACTTGTGTCCCAGAAAAGATGAAAGAATTTTATGTGTGCCATAATATTAATCATCCTTCTAATATTATAATAAGATTTGGAGAAATTCCCATAACACTGGATGACTTGTAAATGAATATGTTATTTTTCTTAATAAGAGCTTTCATAAACCATCATTCAGCCATTATCAAAAACTGAATACCTGTGCATGCTATGAATTTGGTCTGCTGCAAAACTGTTGGGTTTTATTGACTATATGATTGAAAAATGTAATTCTTTGCATAAGAAAACTTTAGTGTTCGGGGTTCCGATTTGGAGCTGGAGCTGTAGTGCTAATAAAAGAGAACTTTAGAGAAGAATTTCCTTTTTGGCTTTATGGAATCAGCAGAAACCAAGAGCCAAGCCCTGTTATGGTGGCTGGCATAATTTCTATGACAAAACAAAAGTTTCAAGCACTCCCTCAGAAGTTGGCTGAACCCCCGAGCTTAATTAGCAAAGTAATTGGTCTCTGGTTCAGACGGAAGAATTGTGGTATGGTCGGGATGCAGCATGGTATAGTTGACGTTTAAATCAGGTTTCCTAAATATGCACATTTAGTGTACTTAATTGACTGTAAAATAATTATTCTGTGCTGTATAATTATGTTGTGGCAGAGACCAAGGCTTCTAAACATCTCAAAGGCAAATGTTTACAGGCCCAGAATTAAGATATTATTCTCTCCTAAAATATACAGCAAAACAACAAAAGTGTTTTATCTCCACAACAAGGTCTTTGCATCAGACTTGAGGCTATATTTAATATTCTCTCATTGTTTTCTTCCTCTAATTTTCTACCCTTCCTCCTGCTATTTTAGTTCAGCAATACAGGTGTAAATAGACTTCAAACCATGGGTAGCAATGAGGATTAAAATCTCTGTATGACATCAGTGGCTTCAGCTAGAGTAGAATATCTAAATCTACCCAAGTGAGAATTTCAGGTGTTAAAAAATTAGTCACCTCCTTCAGCTTGGTGTTGAAAGTGGATGATGGGACAATATCTCTTTGAGTGCTGATCTGTGAACAGACCAGTGTTAAAGAGGGAAATTTGTTTTCCTCCTATTTGAGACCTATTTAACCCTGGCTGGGGGAGAATGTTGCAATGTGAGGGTGTTCTCCCCTGAGGGAGAAAAGCCAGGTGGGAGCACTGAGCACAGTTATATTTTGAGGGAAGGAAAAATGAAGTACCAGCTAGAAACCTGACTTTCACAGCTGTCCCCCTCATCTAACACTGCTGTTGATTTTCAAAAGTATCATCAACACATAGCAGTGTTTCTTCTACATCCTATAGAGGTGTTGCCTCTATAAAAGGTTCATAAGGTCTTGCATCCTCTACCTGGATGCTTAGGGAGAAGCACATTGTGTGGAGCAGTTGTATTTTCAGCTTGCTTTCCAGAAACAGCAGGCACTAAGTCTTTCTAGATGGAAATCAGTAGTGTTTCCCAGCAGTTCCATTTATATGGACCACATCATTCTTCCTCCAAAGTTTTTTGGTGTGATTTGCAAGACCCACCTAAATAATGAGCCTCATGTAACTAATGAGCCTCGTGTTCTGCCCATCAGGAGAGGGTGAATTTGTGGAATTAGGGCTGCCTCTGCTTACCATGGGCACAGAGGAATCTGCATGCTATCATCATGTTAAGAGGATAAAATTAGTGGCTGGAGCAGTGGGAACTGCAGATGAGGCTGTGTTCTAGGTTAGCATTATTATGCTATCAACATGGGGCATTGAGCCCTGAAGCAGAGAACACATCTCTCCCTTTTCCAGGGAGTTAGATGTAGAAGTGCTGAAACTCTCTAAAACCCCTCAGGAACAGAAACATCTGGAACTCCACTAATAACAAGATGAGAGAACTGCAACATTGGCAACCTCTTTAAATAGACAAGGATTGACACAGCAGAGGAAAAACTGATTTATTCTTTTGATTAATAATAAATTCTGTTGCCCTTTTAGAAGGCATCTTTAATTCTTAATATTTATCACACATCTTAGATAATAGAATACCCCAAATATAGCCCATTAACTTTAAACACTGGAGGACATTAGCAGAATGGGCTTTTGTATGTGTAGAAAAAACGGGAGACAGATTTGATAAATTATTGGTCATGGAGAATTTGAGCAGCCCATCTTCTCTATTCTCAAATGCAATAAATTTTTTAAGATCAGAGTGTATGTCAAATGGAGTTCATAAAGTGGAAAATGACACTATTTACTTTCATCAAATAAAATGCTGTCAAAATTTATGGCTCTGCACCCCAGAAATCTGTCTGAATGCTACTGTTATTTTGTGTAACACTTAAGCAACCCAAGCTAGTAGGGCTATAAACTAAGTGAAGCCACCAGAAGTTCCTAATAAATTAGATTTTAAAATCTTAAATTCATAAACTGAAAGAATACTCCCAAGTTTTTGACTGCTATGTAAGGGGAAATGTTGCAAGCTTATAATCAGCAGAGATGGGAATGTCATCTGAAGTCAGCTGAGAAACCTGACCTGTGTCTTGACCATCATACACCTTGAAATGAGATATAGTGGCTTTAACAATCTTAACATGCAGATAACCACATGTAACGGTAATAAAAATGGTCCTGATCCAGTTTTGCCAACATGGTATTTAATTGCACAGTGTCAGCTGGCTTTCTTGAATGTCGATACAGAAATCACAAGAACAGTAGCATGTACTGCATCCCTGTTTCAACTGCACTGAGGCAAATTGGGCTGGGAATCCCCAGTCTCCTATTTCCAACTAAAATGATCATTATTATTGTGATTATTTGGACAGTCATCTTGATCCACCACAAAACTATTTTTCGTGCTTTTTTCTACTCTCCCCAGTGTAAGGAGTTCACAATTGCCTGTCTCAAACACTCTCAAGATCACAAATTCCTGCTGTGGCCAAGTGTGTCAAGCAAAGATCACCTGGAGTTATGGGACAGATGCGGTGGATATATATCTGAGACCACCAAAGCTGCCTCCCCTCTTCCCCCTTCTTTCCCCTGACCCAAATATGCCTCCATGGATTCCTAGAACTCTTACTGGCCATCTGATGGGAGCTTGAGATAAGAGATAAGATAAAGGTGGTACTATTGTCCGAGTGTTATCTCAGACCTAGGAGGAGGTAAACAAAGCTGGGTGTACACTAATAATGGATACAAAGAATCCTCAGGGAAAGACAGCTCAGCAACTGTGCTGAAATCAGCTAATTCCAGCAGGAGGAGAACACAACAAGAGTAACCCACTGACACAAAAGAAGAAAATGACTGAGCACAGGATTAGCTAACATTAGAAGCAAGGGAATCATTCAAACGATAGATTAAGCAGCCAATGAGGATTAATTCCTCTGTGTGCTAATATAAAAATTGTGACGTTTACAATGACCTTGGGACCCACGTCACCTCTGAAGTCTGGAAATGGATACATCTACTGCAGGTATGTTTTGGAATGAGGCTTGGATGCTCTTATAATAGTAGAAGCTGTGAAATAACTCCCTTGTAATAGGGCCAAGGCACTTACCCTCTGCATCTATCCACAGATCCCCTTGTTGCTTTGATTGGAAGAATCCAGCTTGAATAGAGGTTCATCTAGTTAAAAATCTGAGGTATAGAATTAATACCTTTGTCAGTAATATTCTGATTTCCTTTGATAGATGCAGCAGCTTGGTAAAACATCAGTAGACGTCTCAGTTAAAAATTTGTGCCCTGTATCAGAAGGATAACTTAAAAACAGTCATCCATACTTGTGAGGAGTTCAGCTACAAAGACAGTCAATGTTCTTTGATGTTTCCTCTATAAAGTAAAGCACTGAGCAGCTGGAAATCCTTAAAGGGCTAAATGGTGACTTGGCTGGGTTTTTTCCTACCTGACTCTGACTGTATCTCCCATTTCTTTCCTCCAGTCTGTAGTAAGAGCATTTACCCATTAAGTCAGCAAAAAGCATCAGGCTGGGTTCTGTGACCTGACCTCCCCTCCAGTAATGTATGTTGAACTGCCACAAGCCCAGAAATGAAACACCACTTGGCCAAGAGGCAACAGAAGGGGGACAGTGCAACTTGCATGAATGCAACAACTTTCAGTACAGAGCCTCCTGCAGCAGTAGCTTCCCTTGATGTTAAACATGAACCAAAGCCAAGTTAGGAAACACACTGGGTTTTTTTTTTTCCTTCCTCTTAAAACAGTTTGGACTGAGGCCCATTTTCTTTTTCCATGCTCTAGCTAGGAATTCTCAGTTAGCATTCCTGCTAGAGGAAATCTAATACCTGCACTTCCTACTGCTGAGGAGTCTGGGCAGAGATGAGCCCCAAGCTCAACCCCCACATAAACACACAAATTCATCTTTAAACTCCCTCTCTAATTTGAGTGGTAATCAGCGTGGGTAGTCACCATCTGATAATTATCTGGCATTGAGATGTTGTTAGCCAGATTTCTCCCATTTCAAGACGCTTTATAGAGTTGCTTGATGACAGGAGAAGGACAAGAGCCAATCGTGAGCCCCAGAGTGCACAGCATTCCCTCTCCAAGGAGTCTGACATTGTCGGCAACGCAACAGGGTGCGGAATCTCGAGTGTGAGCAAATGAGGTCGGGTCCAGAAAATGTGGGCCTGTGTGATCCAACAGCTTACACGTTACACCAAACAGATTGCTGCCATTAATATTTATACAGGGAAACTTGAGATCTGGGACTCAAGAAAGGACAGCAAGTTTATAATAAATCACTACGCTGTTTATAGTTCTGCAACAGAAAAGTAAATGAAACGTCTCCTTTCCACGCACGATCTTTGACAATGATTATACTTAAGAATGAACATCCTAGGAGCCTTTGTAAACTAATGCCATGCAGTAAGGACTTATCTGTTTCATGTTGGGATTAAGAGTCAGCTTTCTGTGGTGAACCTTCTCAGCAGCACTTGAGACTGAGACAGGGGAAGACTCAAAGCCTAATTTATCAGACTGTGATCATGAGAAGAAATTTAAGATGCAGAGAGCTGTTAGCTAGACCTGTCCATACATACTGTCATAATGTGCTTCATGCCCTCCCTTCAGTAACTGACAGGAGTGTTTAATATAACCTCTTATTTCTCAAAATCAAAGCCATCCATGCTGAAATTAGTCTTTTCGCCCCGTGAAAGCCCTGGCACAGAACAGGAACAGAAGAATGCTGTCACAGGTATATATAATACCCCTTGCTCAGCTGATGCTTGTCCTCATCCACACAGTTCACCAACAGACCTATGGAGCAAACATTTCCTTCTTTTTTGTAAGTCCAGGGTGTTCTCATCTGTACTTCACAAAATGTAAAACTGTATCTTTTCATCTTATTAGTATATTGCATGAAATTATTTTTGCAATTATCAGATGTTTCAGATTCACTCTGACATTTAATCAACTACAAACGCAGCTTATTGCTTGATGTGTTCAAGTGCCATGAACATTATCCCTTAAATAGAACATGTTTTGTTTTATGGTTTAATTAGTTACTGCTAAAAGACATTATCTTATTGCATTCAAGCTTGTCTAGATTTTCTATTTGCTGTAATTGGCAGATAAAATACAGGTATAGAGTATTAGCAGAAATCAAGTGTGTATAATTTCATGTATTCTAAAAATTTGCGAATAAAGATGTTTCTGAAGGTAATGAAAGGGTATGAACAGGGTTTAGAAGAAATTGGCAGGCTCTAATGTTATCTTAGAGCACAAAGATGGAGGCAAAGCAAAGCGCATTTCGATGGTTTTGTTTTTTTTAAATCACAGCAAGGCAACTGTTCAGAAGTACAATGTGTTGGCACCCACTCCATTTCTCAAATTCCTATGAAGATGTGTGAAATGGAGATACTCTGCTCTTGTTTCAGTGAGGGACCACAGTAGGTGGGATTCTCTGCAGTGTTTTTCTGGTTCTATCTCAATCTGCTCCAGCCAGCTTCAGGAGAGGTCTCAGGCTTCAATAGCCCTGTCCATCAAAGTGGCTGTGTGTTTGTTGCTACCTCAGCAGTGTGGACAGCTTGCAACTGCATGGTCACACTCACCAGGCATGGTAAAGCTGGGAATGCAAAAATTGATCTTCTCTCTTTATGCTAGAGGTGATGATGTCTCCATTCCTATAGTTCCTACATGTTGTGCTTAAATACAATTGCAGCTTAGCCCAGCTGGTCAAAGTGGAGCACAGACTTGTTCTGCTTAGCTCACTTGTCCTCTGTACTGCAGCCATAGCGGAGTCCATGGTCTCTTTGCCATCCTTGCAGAAGGCAGTTTAAAATAAGCTGGTTTTCAGTAAACTAAATTCAAATGACAGTGACCCACATCTCCAGTGGAAAATCTAGATGTAATGAAACTCAGAGATAGAGGAAAACCAATTCTAGATGGGCCTCTTTGAGAATTTCTATCCCTAGAAACTGTTATAACCAGAAGTGCTTCTGGAATACAACAGTGTGGTGGATGCCTGAAACTTCCTGCAACTGCAGTGCATTAATAAAGTTTAGGATATCAATTCAGCAAACGTGCATTGAGACTTGAAGGATGTAGATGTATTCTTCATCACTGAAGTCTGAAAATACAGCTGGGCAAATTCTTTTCAGAAGATAAAAAGCTCAAAAATGTGATTTCATGAATTTTTGGGCTGAAGTTGACAAAATGTTTTGAGGAAAAAATTGTAGGCTGTAACATCAAAGTACTTCAATGTTTTCTTAAGTAGAGTTTTCCACTTTTTACTTGGGAGAGCTGTTCATAATTCAAAATGGGGAAAAAATCAACAATCTGAAGCCCTAGGAGAACTCATTTACTTTAAAGCTTGCCAACATGTTATGAATACACTCTACTCTTTCCTTTTGGATTTTTGGTTTAATAAAAGTTTGTTTTCTATCTGCTCAAACCAACACTTTCTTTTCTATTTCATCATCACCACCACCACATTATTTCACTCTCTATTCTCTTTTTTCATTCATTTCCACTGTCTTCATGTTGCAGCCAGGACATAGTAGGGTTTCAAAGCCTGTCAAGTCACATATGAAAGTCAAATATGCTAATGCTAACATTAATAATTTTAAGACATTTGCAGGCAGGATTAAAATTCAGCAATTTCTTTGACAGAGGAAAAAAAGGCTGATCAATCCCCGCAGCCAAGCTTAGACCATGAGCTTCTTTTAGGGGATTTTACTCAGCAATATTCTCTTGCACAGGCAGGCTGGAGACATTCCTAGCACTGATTTCCTCTCTGTCCCTTTCCTCCCCCAGCTTCCTCCCAGCTCACATCACAGCTCCTGTCTGGCTGCAGCGGCCGCGCTCTTGTAGGGCCACGTTTGTCACTCACTGCCCGCCTACTGGACTCGCTTCTGTAGTCACAACTGAGTTATTAATTAGAGTTATCTACAACTACTGAGTTATTAATTAGAGTCATCTGGGGAGGCACAACTCATCACTGCTCCCTGTTCCGGGAATTCACTGGAAAATAACATCCGTAACCAGACCTTCCAGAACAGGCATGGTACTTGAACGGTAATCCTTGCCTACATTTTTCTCTCCCACAGGCATGCTGTTGACCTTCAAAATCTGGATTATTTATCTCATATTATTTACTAGTTCTGCATGCTGTTGATTTTGTTTTGTAGGAGAATTCTCTTTGACCTATCATTGTAGCTCTGATGTAGGAAATACCTTTTTTCCCCCTTCCAAACAGGAAAAAAAAATCAGATGATGATGTTTGAGAGCTTAATGAAGTAATTAAAAAAATATTTAAATAAATACATTTTAGGACTCTTCAAAAAAAAAGAGAATAAAAAGAAATGAAGACTGCATTAATTGGAATACTCTAATTCGAAAGATATTACTCCTGCAGATGTTGACAAACCGTATTGTAGACAAAATTAGCCAATTTATTACCCACATTATAATAATCAAGGATTACAAGGTTAAGGGTGTGAAATCCCTTACAATCTCTGTTGTGTTCCAGGGTATATTTATTTCTATTATTTAAATCTCAGAACCAAAATGTACTGAGCTTATTAAATCCTACTAAATAAACTGCATAAGGATAAAGGGGAGATGTGCTAGACAATAAGAAACACTAGTATCTCTTTCCAGGTCTTTCAGACCTTTCATACAACTCTCCTTATTTGTGTTTTAATGAGAAGATTTTCTCCTTATGAGATTTGTGCAGGATCAATGTCCTGCATAGGAAGCAATGCCATGGAAAGTACTCATGTTCCTGATGCAAATGTATTTTTTCTCCTATCACCAGAATACTTTTTTTCTGTAATGAATTGATACTTGTGTTGTGGTACTTATCTAGTGGCACACATTCATTTCAATGCTTTCATTGTCTGACATGACTCAAATTTCCAGGAGCATCTATTGGACCTCCAAACCATAGAAAGGGGTTTCATGAGGCACTTTGCAGAAGATCCTCAGAGGTTCTACCACAATATTAAGTGATTCTGGAAATCCCTAAGCCCCAAATTGACCACACTTTCTCTACTTCACCACACGAGAAGTCTCTTGAGTCTCAACAGCCACATGGTCACAGCAGGCTTATTCTTGTATGCATCTTATTTGGAAAACATCTTTATTAGCAAAAACTTACTTGTGCAGATGTTCAGAGATACCAGATATCAGAAACTCTGAATATCACTGCAACCAATGGCCCATGAATACATAGAGACCCCCTTTCTGCCTTCTTGCTTTCAATTTCCTTTGACACTGTATAGAGTAAATTTCATCAATACCCTCACAAAGTCCCAAAGGCAAAGCCACAGGCTTTAAACCATAAAACATTTCCAGTCTAGTGTCATTTACACAACTTCACCAAAGGCTTCTTCTGCTGATTAACTAGTTTATCACTTAATAGACCACAAAAGTCTGTAATAAAATGCTCTCCTGGCAATTATTATAATTAGGCATACCTGTCATTTTAAATCTGATTCTGCATGCATCTCCAGAGATTTAATAATTCAAGGTAGATCACCAAGTAGCTGGTTGAGTTAATTATTTGAATAATCTACAATTCAGACACTTAATATTATACCTACATATTCCCATGTGTGCCTGCATTTTCTGCTCATGTCTGCAGAAGTTTGGCAATGCTGAAGGGAAGCTTTGCTGTGGGTTGTAACAGTACAAGATAAGGGCATTGTTAATCCTTTGCTGCCGTGGATTCTTCTGTCCCCAGATGAAATGGGTTGGCATGAGGAGTCATGAGGATCTGGGCAGTCAGACCAAGGCACAAAATCAAGAGCTGAGACACTTAAGCTGTGTAAAGTTGAAAAAACAAGTTTAATCTCGACTTGTCACTTCTAGAGCTGCATGGTGGTTTGGCCCTGGCTGGATGCCAGGTGCCCACCAAAGCTGCTCTTTCACTCTCCCTCTTCAAATAGATGAAGAGGAATTTTTAAAAAATCTGGTGGGTCAGGAAAAGGAGATCTGTTGGACTTGGGGGAAAGCTGCTGGCAGCTTCCCAGAGAACCTATCCCTGAAACCCTGCCCCACCACTGCAAAAAACTTATCAAGCAAACCAAATAAACAGTGAAAATAAAAGGAGCCTGTGTCTTAGTTGCAAGTCCTAAGGACAAATTCAAGATCCCTTCAGGTTTCAAGCAAGAATTTTTCAGTCTAGTGGTAGAAACTGGAATTAAAATGTGCTCAGAAGTGTATGAGAGCAACCACTTAAAGCATTTAAAGTGAGACGATCACTGTAACTCCCTTATTTAATGGTTCCCTCTCTAATACCTCCTTTTAGGGAGGAGAATTGATGGCCTATACCATTTAACTTAACAAACATATGCACCACTCAGTCTGCTGAAGGAAGAAATGACCCAAATGCCCACAAAGTCTATTTTTTTTTTTCTGAGAAAACATGGATGGGGGAATAGCGCTTGAAGATGAAGGACATGAAGGCCACAGAGATTTTTGGCTGTTACAAATCAGGAATATGCTGCCCTGGCAGACCTGGCACAGGCTCTGCTGTGACTCAACTACTGCTAGAGTTGAGCAGTGTCAAAAACACTGAAAGAGCTATTGGTAGTCTCAGTTGAAAACTTCAGTGTCCTTCCTATTCCTCACTCTTCTTCCTCCTCTTACTTATGGGAGAATCAGACCCGCCCTTCCCTCCAGAGAAGGGAAGGGAGATCAGGAACAGGCAAGGCAGCCCCTGAACTGTAACAAGAAGGTCCAAGATAGCAGTGGGAAAATGAATCCCAAGAAGTGAAGGGAACAAATAAGAATGCAAATCATTCAAGAAATGAAAACAATAGTCCTCATTTGTTGAGGACTAATGATCTCTGTTGAGGGAGAAGAGGACAGCTAACCTGTGATCTGTAAATTCTAGAGGTCGTTGCTTATCCTTAATCTTCCCTTTCTTTAAGAATTTCCAAAATAAGATATGAAAGAAGACTGCAGCTTTCTCCCACATAATAAAGGTAGTAAAACATGATATTCATAAAGGTCACTGTGCCTTAGCAGAGGAGGAGGGATGGATTTCTATTACTGGATTTCTCTCTTCTGTCTGCTTTTGTATGAATCACATGCTGACGTAATTTGAACTTAGAGGACACTTGATAAAAAGATAAAACATTTGTTTATCCCACAGTGCTTGCAGACTACACTGACAGAGGCACTGCTATTTACAGAGAGGTGGGTGATGCAATCCACCTCTGCAGATTCCAGGAAGTGCTCAGGAACTTGGAAGGGGTTGGGAGCATCATGAGACTCTCCCCTCCTTTGAACCTCTTGCAGTTGGGAGCAAACAAGTCTGCCACAGCCTGGTGTGCACCCCTCCTGATCTGCACCAACAGGGAGGGCAAGGGCTAACCTGGGAAACTGCAGAGGGCTCATCCCATCCTCGGGTTGTTTACATGTGTCCTTTGCAATGTGACTAATGCTGGAGAAAGCAAGTGCCTGTAAGAGCCCAGCCCTTCCTCACTACAGAGCAAAAAGACCGTCTTTTAAGTTGCCATATGTGAAGCTGTATTTTTTAACAAGTGTCTAGCATAAGATTTTTCCAAGTGGTGATGTGCAGCAGGCAGTTCATTAAGATGTATCTTCATCTAATTGAGTGTTTTTCCACTTACAGTATCATTTGGCCAAAAGCCAAATGAGAACTTATGAGGTAAGGTACGTGTCGTGTTCAGCACATCCCAAATCCTGCAATACACCCACAGAACTCCAGACTGCAGACACTGATATGAGCCTGGGAGATGGCCTCAGTCTGAATTGTGATGATCTGCATTTTCATTGCCACCTGATGCACTCCTGAGGCTGCAGTCACACGGCTCCCATCAAAGGAAGTGTAAATTTATTTTGTGTCGATAGTAGTAGATAAGAATAATACACATGGCATCTTCTATTGAAGCCATATGTAAAAAATCAGGTTCACATTTTAATAAAAATGTACATCTCTAAGGAGAAATATGAACAGTAAAGGTATTGTTTAGCACAAAAAAGGTTGGAGAAATTATGGATGCCACCATATAAATGGCAGTTCAGGGAAGTTCACTGAGCCTGAAATGTTGCAGCACTCCAAGTTTAACCCCTGGCCCCTGGAAGGTGCATTCTTTACAGTTACTATATATCCATGAAAAATTGTGTTTTCTGTGGAAAGTGTGACTGGCTTCTTGTTGCACCTTTATGTTTTCTTTCCCATAGAGAAAAAGAAATAGAGACTTCCCAGGCTAAGATTTTGAAAACAGCCAGCAAGGGTCTGGTCTGATCCTGCCGAGGCAAACAGAATTCTTACATCAGATTTCTGGAAAGAATCAGAGCTGCCTCTGCACTGGAGGGTTTAGAAAACACTGTCCTGCTGTTTGCAATCACGCCTTTACAAAATTATCACCTATATTTTATGTTCTACATCTTGTTTCACAGCCTTTGTCAAATGATCAGGAATTTACCTGACTTGCATTTTCTAAAATGGGAAAGAAACTTTCTAAAATACAGTATGTCTAAATTAAATGATATTTCAAATTTCTCTTTGTCTGGGTATTCAGTTGATAGATGGTCAGGCTTACAAAGTCAAACACTCATTTGCATGTGTCTGCACAGATAAATCCCATCAAGCCAGCTTTTCAGGGTCCTTGCTCAAGGAGCTCAAGGCTTTTCCTGATTCCAGGGAAGGTGACTCTCAAACAGGGCCCAATGCACTTCTATTTTCCATGACTAATGCCTTCAAATTGACAGCCTAACATCTTTGAAAACAAAGATTCCATCATTTTTTCACAGCACTTGCTAAGGTAGTTCTTTGTATAACGTCCGATAGAATTTATTGCAGTATAAATTTTGAGGTACAGAAAAACTTGTGAGGAATAAAATCTGCTCCTTTGCCTCTGATCAAGCACAAAATACCTATTATGTATTTCCACCTTCTCTGTGTGCCAGGCTATTCTTTGCTTCCAGCTTTCCCTTCAAAATTATGCATGCAATTCCCAAATAATGTGACAGAATTCTGTCGGCTCAATGGGAATCAATGAGCAGGGAAAAGACATCAGTCTCAATAGGAGCAAAAGGTCTGATGGGAAAAAATGATGGCTCTGTTTCTCAAAAAGGCCAAAAGGGAAATCAATGGCACGGTTAAAAGAGCACTGTGCAGAGGAACTAGACCAGTCTTTGACAACTTATTTTTTGCCATCTCGTTCCCCCCACCCTCCAGAAAAAAACCCCATAATCTATTTTAAGGGTCCTTTGGACAACTAAATACTCCAGTCTTCCCAAATGAGGGATGTGATCATCTGAAGCAGTTCTGTTGCTAAGAAACTTGCTAACATTAAAGCCAGGACAATGTATTAATCAGCCTCCTGCATTCGTTAAGGCAACCTCCCAGGGTCCTGTGCCTTCTGTGCTCTCGTGAATTGGCTGGAGGTTGAAGTTAATAAACTGATTCCATGCTCTGAAGAGTTTGCAAACAGCAAAGTAAACATTTCACCTCATCACAAGCTCCCAAAAACAGGGCTGGCTGGGTCAGTGAGGAGAAACTTTGGCTTCTTGTAATAAGGAGTTCACCCAGAGTGAACAGTACTGAAAATTGCTCTGTAGTTATTTCAGGGATCTTGCACTAAACAGTCCTGCTGAACTTCAGAGTTCTTTGCTCTGTAGCTGGACAGAGCTCCTTGCAGTTCATTCACTTACCTATTTTTATAGAGAATGTAACTTTTTAAACCACAGTATTGAATTCCAGAAATAATGAAAATGCATATCCTGGGCTGTATAAAAAGTTTACTGAAAGGTAATACCATTTCCCCTAATAGTACTGATTACTGTGGCACAGGTTCAATGAGTTAAATGATGCATGCTCGAAGAAGTGGCAGCTGATTTTGCCAGAGAATAAGTTGGATACTAGGCTTTTGAGACTGGAGAGTTCACTTGTGTAAGTCCATAACTGGAGAAAAGCACCGGGGGTTAGTAACCTGAGCACAGGACTGGTCACCAGGAGTGCTTGGTAAAGGTATATTTGCACAAATTTTACATTTTTTCTCTTAGATGGGGGTGGGAGATAACAAAGGCATTGTGAACAAAAAAGCATTGAGAGTAATGCACTTCAGTCCACATAGATTTTTCCAAGAGCAGAGTGATGTTCTTGAATTGGCTGAAATTTGGACCCATTTCCAATTATTTCCTGTTAGTAAGGTATTGTATTTCTCTGAGACTGATACACACTGACCTCTACTCCTGCCTCAACATATGGTGTCCTTTTTCCATAGAAACTCAATAGCACCAGAATGCCTTGTGATTGATCTCCTGTGAATGTTAACAAGCAAAGAACATGCCATTAATAAAATCCAAAGTATGAAAATCTATCTGTCATCAGTATGATGAATCTAGCCCATAATTCCACAAATCAAATCCCTCTGTGAAAGCAATGGCTGTTCACAGATCAATTTGTGGATTCAGAGTAAATCAAAAATGAACTGCCCAGAAGCTAAACATTGAGTCCATCTAATTTAAAAAATATTCCAGTTGCTAGGTCAGATTATTCACACAGAGTTAGTGTATGGCTTGCTTATACCTGCAGCTGCAGATTGGAGTCACCATTTTAAACACTCTTTCCTACCAAAAGTGGGTACTTGGCAAAGCTGTGGAAATGAGCCATCACATAAGAAATGAGCTGGATGTGGACATTTGCTGTACTCCCAAGTTACAAGTTACTGTGGCTGATTTTTTTTCTTGTTGGTTTTACAGATGAAGACCTTGGAAATATTGCCTTACTTTCTGTTGGGAAAAAAGGGGCAATCTGCAATAAAGAGTCCTTTAACCTCTAAGCTGATCACAAATATTCAATCTTCTTTCACCCTTCTTGCGCAATGGCTTTCTTTATGTGTGAACGTGATAAATGAAATCCAGGAGATGCAAAGGTGGATCTTGTTTTCCAATTGCTTTCCCTATTCACCCTAGGAAGAATTAGGGTTCCCAGGCAGCTATACTTAGTCTGCCTAAATAGTGCAGGAAGAAAGGGGTAAAACTGAAAGCAGAAGAAAATCTTTACAACTTTGCTGTTAAGAATCAGTTTTTGGAAAGAGTGTACTGGGTTTGTTTCAGAAATCCTTTCATATAAAACTTAGAATTATTTCCATGAGGACAGACAATACTCGAATCTATGCCACCTGAGTGCTCTGCCTGCTATGCCACTCTCTCTGCTTCCTCTCCTGCTACAGCCAGTCCCTGGGACTTGAATTCCCTCTGCTAGAAGAAAATTTTCAGCTGTTCAGCTACTCCAGCTCAAACAGCCTCTTGCCAAGTGATTAGGGAAGTGTCCAAAGGGAAAACTTTCAGCTCTCCTTCTCCACTCTCTGCCGTAGAGCTGCTTGGTCAACAGCTCTAACCTCTACACTGTTACAGAAATGTCCAACTAAATGTCCAGCTTTTGAAGGAAAAAGGCTGGACATGAGATTGTTAACCTTATCCTGAGCATGAGATTGTTTTCCTTCTTTCTACCTTTGCAGATGCACCTGATAAAAAAGTGTTTTCCTGTCAATCCCGTGTCTGCAGTGTTTGGTATTAGATGGTCCAAGCATTCTTTGTCTGTGCTGCAGAGTCCCAGCCAAGCCATGGCTTTCCTTAGTGCATGTGTGCAGCAGCCAGGGCACCCTGCAGATCACCTCACAGGGTTCAAGCTGAGCTGTATCAAAACACACAGGGAAAATCCTGTCCACTCACTGTGGTGATTAACCCCGGGATGTTTGCTGGAGTGAGCAATGCCTCAGGCACTTTTGAGCATGAAGCGCCATTGGCTGGGAGGAAAGAGCTGGGAGGAGGACAGGAAACAGCACTCTGCCTTCTCTAATTGATTGTCACCATATTTTGTTCCCTTTTGTCTGCAGAAACCACCTAATTCAATATGGATACACAGCTAAGAGCAACAGGGAATCAGAATCATATTCTACAGATCAGGCACCAGTAGAACTGAGCACTTACATAACTCTGTGAGGTTCTCACATGTCAGTCTGTGTTTGCCAGAAACAAAGAGCAGGATAATCTCCAAAAAAAACAGTGTCCAGTTCAGCCATTAATATGTGGCAGAAAAGTTTGTACTGGTAAAATCAGCTGCTAGAGAAAAGAGGAATAAGGCAGAGGAAAGGAGAGCTGAGCCCTCAGCAGCAGTTTTTCAGGTATCCAGCATAGCCAAAAAGAAAAAAAAAAATTAAGGAAAAGCTTTTAGTATCAATAGTAAACAACAAACACGGGTGATCAGGGAAATGCAGGGACTGATAGAGAAAAGAAGTGTGTATGAAGACAATAACCTTGTAGATGAAACACTAACCTCGTGTCAGCCAGGGAATACAAGGTACAGCCTTAGCCAACCACCAGTGAAAATGAAACCAGGCCAGCACAAGCTGTGAAGACAAATAAAAGCTTCTGCTGTCATAGAAAGCAGTAATCTTGCTGAGCGAACACTGTGGGCTTTGAAAGACAGGGCAAGCATACAGAACCAGAAATCTCAGTGACTTCCTTACATCTATGCTCACCAGGGAGATGGGAGGAAGCAGGAATAATTTTGCTGCATGTAAACAGGGGGAGGAGAAAAATAACTAGCAAGTGAGGAAGGTACTGGAAGAATCAGAAGGGAATTAGATCCATCAAAAAAACTCCAGATAGCTTCTGGAATTGAAAAAACAGGACATTTTCAATATTTTCATTGATGTTATCTGGAGATAAAGAGATAAAGAGCTATTAACCCGACCTCCCCTGTTTTAAGATGTCAACAAGGGAGGAACCATGAAAATACAGCCTTTACAAAAAGGTTCACAGATGGATTCAAGTGAAATCATTAGCTGATTTTGCTCTCTATTAATGAGATACAAATTAACGATTCTGTTTCTTTAATAAGTAAATAATAATATCTCATAAAAATAAACTTTAGAAGATTTAGTGAGATTTTCTTGTCCAAATGAAGTTCAGGTGTTTTCCCCTCAACTGTTTGCCTGCTGTTTTTTCAGAAACCTCATCTTTAACAACCAACCCTTCATTCAGCTGGAGACTGCAATGAAGTCAAATCTACAACGAGGACATCAAATTGTTGCTACAAAAACAAAAGCCATGACACAGATTCAATATCAGCAGTTTTCCAAGATTCAGAAGAGGGCAAGAAAGTCTGTGGGAGTGTCAAATCTTACTTGAAATCATGTCCTTCATAAACAAGTATATGAAATAGTAGAAGATAACACTGTCACTGTTAATTCAAGACACTTGGATATTTTAATCTTGAGGCCCCACTAAAATGCATTAACTGCCATGAAACATGACACAGCCCTGGTTTGTCTTTTTGTGGGGGAACATAAATACCATCAAACTTGTGCTTGAGTGCTACGAAAGAATTGTACTTTGCATGTTGGATCTTAGGTAGATATTTTCTCTGACACTCTGATGACATTTTTTTTTTGCACTTACATTGCAATATTTGAGATTTTACCTTAAAATTTACTTCCTGCCAACATATGGCTTTATATTAATATCACATATTTTGCATAAAATTAATCTATGAGGACCAATTTGAAAATATGAACCAAGCACACCCTGATGGAAAATAAGGACAGTCACAAGCTTTATTTTTTTTTCCAAATATCTCTCTTGCCTTTTAGTTAAATAATGTTTTCACTAGGACTGACTTCTGTCTTTTTTGCTTGCTACTAGCAAAACTGCCTGTATGAATTAATGCAAAAATAGAATTTGAACACTGCAAATAACATGGCTCTGTGGTCTTTCAGTCACCAAAGATAGCAACTGACATTTTTCAATCAAGTTGCTTTAATTGCTGCACAAAACCTTGTGGCTTGGTTCTGTCCTTCTGTGTGACTTCTTTAACCTTGGTGGGTTGATGTGATGTGTAAAACCTGATGTAAAAATCCCAAAGAAGGAAAAAAAGCATTTGGGCAGACATTTGGAGCAGTAAGCAGTGCGATGTCTGCTCTGATTGACCACAGAATGGTCAGAAACAGGGTGGTATAGAGCTACATCCCACCAAAACAGCACTTTTGCCCAGGAACTGGGGCAGGTTGAGGAACTTTCCCTGCAAACTTTAAGGAATTTTGGAGTGAAACAAATCATTGTTTCATAGCAGATTTGTTGTGGAGCTAGAAAGACACTGTGAATGTTCAATTTTCAATACTGATGTACCTACCACTCCCAGGATATCCTTCAACCGCTTCATAATGATGGAAGAGACTGTATAGATTTACCTTCAGAAACACCTTGTTGCCATAAGTAGGTCCCTGAGAAAAACAGTTTCTCAACTCTTTGGCTTCTGTTTAAATATTTAAAGGCTTTTAGGAGTTTCAGTAAGGATGTGGTGAGCAATAAAAAAGTTGTTTGCTGTAGCTACGTCACACTCAGAGCCCCGTCCTTTCCCTCTTCTGCCTTGTTTTCCAACCAGTCTTTCAAGGATTTCAGCAGTAAAGCTCACTGGGTTTCAACAGGCTGGACAGAGCATCCAGTGCCAGGCTTTGATGGTTTTCATTTGTATGACAGCTGTTCTCCACACTGCAGTAGTATCTGCACTGCCAGACACTATTGGCCACTTGGGTTTGAACTTATCAGTAAATGGACTAATCAGCATGGCAGGCATGTCCATAGCAAAACAACAAGTTATTATCATTATTGTAGCTTGTTGTTATTATTATTATTATTACAATTATTATGATGATACCATCATCATCATGTTTATCATTATTATAATTATCAACATAAACTGAGAAGCTGTTAAAAATGTTAGTCTAATTAAGCTGAGAAAAATTTTATTTTCTGAAATTGTTGGAATTCTTTACAAGTTTAAGTAAGGGGTAAAAACCCCTCAATCTGAAGGCACATTCTGCAGTTGCCAGTTTCACCAACCAGGCCATTGGTGAATAGTCCAGGAATGCATTTTAGCTGCACACAGACTGGAAAACTTTATTCCATGTGCTTTTCTGAAAGTTTAGGGGGTTTTTGTTGTTTTTTACCGATAGCCCTCAAATCAGAGAATCACAGAATCATTAGGTTTGGAAGGGACCTCTGGAGATCATCTACTCATACCCCCTTGCCAAGAGGGGAGTAACCTAAAGCAGGTGACACAGGAATTCATCCAGGTGGGTTTTAAATGTCTGCAGAGAAGAAGAATCCATGACCTCCCTGGCCTGCCATTCCAGTGCTCTGCCACCCCCAATGTAAAGCAAATCTTCCTCATATTGATGTGGAACTTGTGTTTTAGTTTATGGCCATTACTCCTTGTTCTGTCACTGGGCAGCACTGGAAAGAGTTTGGCACCATCCTCTTGGCACCCACCTTTGAGATATTTCAATGTATTGATGAGAAAATCTATTAATTGATGGTTTAGCTAGCATGTGCTTAGATGTGCTGAGGTCAAGTCTTAATTCACTTACCCAAATGGGTACTAGTGTTTCAACATCCCTAGCTATATGCATAAAGTACATATTTTTTTCTTCCATGGCTACTTGAAGACTAAGCAACTTGAGAAGCTTTGGAAAAGAGGAAAATCTACCAGAAACTCGAATCTGCCTAGTCAGAAGTGACAAAACAGCCAGGCTCTGAGTCCTGGGGAGTATTTCTGCATTACAGCTGTGCTGACAGGATCCCAGAAGAGCAAGCGTCAGATCTGTGGGAGACACAAAATCAACCAATAGATATATGGAGAGAGTACAGCACATGGAAATGTGGTGAAACATTGTAACTATTAAATAAAAGGCCTGTGCAATCTATTTTAACATTTAATCTGCAGAAGGGTATTCAGCTGTACTAATTTCTCCCAAAGCTTTGCATTTAAGAGTATGTGTTTAACATTAAGTCAGAGTTTCCAATGCCAAAAGCAAAAATTGACATGGTTTCCAGATGTAGATTTTAGTAGATCATGTCTCAGATAATTAAGGGCTGTCAGATCTGAGTGGGTTAGTAATTGAAGCTGTATAGAACACAATTTATTGTCAAACAATACCAGACCTTCAGTGAAAAGCAGAAATCACTTCTCTCTAGCACAGGCTTTTCATTCTGGGAATAAGCTTGGAAGTATGGATTGAAAACATCAGCTTTTCTTTCCAAATGGAAAAGTTAAAACAAACATAAAAGCAGTTTCCTGGAACATTCTTTATGTGTGCTGTGTTATTTGTCTCCCCACATTACCATGTTTGCTTCTTGATTTTTTTCTGGGAAACATGTACAAATTACACAGTTTCCCTAACCTACTCTGCTTAGTCAGAGGAGACAGACCTGAACATCAACTGTTTGTATTCAGCTCACTGCTGCTCAAAATAGTTTATAGTTGAGAATAAACTGAACCATCAGAAATAGGATCTCAATCCTTTGAAATGTCAGCAGATCAAGTTCACTGCACAAGCAGGAGCTGAATTTTCAATCCAGAAGGCTGCATCATTGTCAGAAGCTCAAGATTATTTAGGTGAGCTGATTTACTAACATGGCAACTAACGAGATTTGTGCTCCAAAGTTTGATTTATACTTTGGATTCATCTTGTCAGACCGGCTGTAAATAATATCTGCTTAGAGCAACATTTTACCTGGTCCATTTTCAGTTTGCTCAGATTGCTGAGAAGCCCACAGTAAGTCATCTCAAGCATCAGACTCAAACTCTGCTTTGTCCTGGCCCACCATCTAGGAAAGCTAAAAAAAATCGTTGCAAATGGGATGTTGGGTGCTGGCAAGAACCTGAGCCAGCATCTGCAAAGGCCAAGCAGGTCTCTCTGTTCAGGATGACCCTGTTCATCTCTGCACAAGTTGGACAGGCCCTATGGAGGGAAAGAACCAGACCAGTGGCTGATCTCCCCTACATCTCTTCACTGACATTTAGGAGCAGGATCATCTAACACTGATAGCATTAATTCACTGAAACCAAGGGCAAGATGGTCCTTAACTACCATGAAGACTTAGTGGGTCTTTGGTTTTAGCTAAGGGAGAGAATAAAATGCACACAGCCTTCTCTCAGTTTACAAAAAAATAAAAAAAGGTGACTTGGGCAACTTTGATACATCAGTGCTGAAGATAAATCAGAGAGCAGAGAAAGGAAAAAAGGCTCTTGCTTTACAAATCTTGTCAGGCAGCTTCACAAAATTGTTCTTTCACAGCATTCACACCTTTAATCTTTTATTGTTGACTAAATCTGAATATCACAATGAAAAAAAAAAACCAGAAAAGTATTGAAAAACCTTTTCATTTTTTCCTTTTATATTCTAACTTTAAAAGTTGTTGGGAATATTAATGAACGAATGAAATAGAAACACTTTTTAGAAAGAAGGCAGTGTGTTTTCACTAAGGTTTGGAAGTACAAGTTGCAGTTCAGGTACATAACATGAACTTCAAGTAATGATCTGCAGACAGCTTCCCACAGGGAAATCAGTGCCACCTATAACAAAGCCAGCTTGTTACACACTTTTCTGTCTTCAACATGCTTGGAGTTCATCAGAGCACAAAATGCAGCAAGGACAGACAAAATTCTGCAAATGGCAGCATTTTAAAAGGCTGCATGTGTCCTCAGAACGTGTCCCCTTCCTTTTGGGTCCAGTGGCCAACTGGGTTAAGCACAGGGAGTGTCTATGCTGGATTTTCATACCTGCACTGGACTCAGGTTTCCATAAGGAGATGTCACATAGCATCAGACAGTGGCTCCATTTCAGCAGTGACAAGGACAGGTTCTGTGTACAGCTCCTGGGTGCTGCCAAGCTGCAGCAACCCAAGACAGGAGGAGCTGTGTAACCTCCAAAGTCTGTCCCCATGTAATTAAAAGCAGAGCTGGGGATCAGCTTCCCAGCATCTGCTTTGCAGCAACCACACACTCCAAAACAGCTTCCCTAGCAGAGCTCAAATCCTTAGTACAAAGGAGTCATTGAAAAGCAAATAATTTTAATCTGTGGTATAGAAAGAGGTTCTGCAGCCAAGCTGACAATTCTTGCTCTTTAGTATTGATTGAATGGTCATTTGTTAAAATGATGGCTAGAACAGCCAAGCAGATGCTACAAATATTGCTGTTTTGATTTATAAATGTAGAAAACTATTTGTTTGCTTGCCACAGAAAAATTCAAAACTTCACATCCTCTGTTCTCCAAACACAGTTGTCCAGGTAGACTTTCTGGGGTATTTTTCCTTTTGCTTTTCATGTTTTAATAACAGAATATTTCACAGACCAATGGCAAATTTGTGAAGGCTGATGATGTGGAGCTATGCATCTACCTCAAATCTCCACCTCCAGTGCTGGGGAAGATAATAACCCAGGATAACTCAGCAGGCTTGCTAACTTAACATGTCAACAGGGAATGTTTATCCTGCACATGCAGGATCAGTTTTACCTCAAGAGGTTTGGCACAGAAGAGCTGATAAATTCACAGCATGTATTCAAAAGCTGCTTTCAGCAAAACATTTCCACTTTTATTCTGGGGATGCTCAGATGTGGCTGAAGAAATCTCCACAAAGTGAAAGAGGAGACGGGGCCAGGAAGTACAGATTGAAGAGAAATCATAGCTGAATTGTGCTTGATTTTTCAGCTGCATCAGATATGGAGGGCTTGTTCATTGCACAGTGGAAGGAGGCAAATGAATATGGCTATAACATGGACAAGGTCTGGACAACAGTAATGAAGATGACGATAGCTAATAAAAGGGAGCAGTACAAATACAAATAAGAAAATTAGCATATGGAAGGTAAAAGCACCATTTCATCATGCCACACCAACAAAATTACCCCAGAAAATTGAATGTAGAGCTCTAATTGATGCAATTGAGAGAGACAGTGAAGCTAATCTGAGTACTTAATGACTATGACGGGAGCATCACAATGTAATTGCAATGTACTTTTTGCTACAATGTATCATCACACCACCTCTGTTCCTCTGGAACAAATACATTCATATGAATAGAAGCACTTAGATCCCCAAATCCCTTTGTTTCATGACAAAACCTGCACAGCGTCTCCCCTGTCAAGGAGCTGCAGTTTTGGATACCTGTGGTTGCAGCACAGTGCTTGTCTTGGGATCCATTTCATATCTGTGCCTCTGCGCAGCCAAACTCATGAATTTAGTTAGATTGTTAACTTAACTGCTCCAGAGAGAACTATGGGGGCTGTCCTGCAAGGATATAACACTTCTTCCCCAAATGCAGCCTCCTCATGTATAACAAAACTATCTTATTTCAGATATTTGATGCCAAACCTCCTCAGTGAAGAGGGAAACTGATTTTTCCCTTCGCATCATTTAAACACTTCATCTATCGTTTTCATCATGTGTAAAACGAAAACAATACTAGTCTTCTTCCCAAAGGCATCATTAGACCCAGCTCACTAGTTTCCTCTAAGAGATTCCCCAGATTACAGTAGAAAAACAAATAGTAATAATAATAATAATAATAATTATTATTATTATTATTATTATTATTATTATTATTATTATTATTATTATTATTATCATTGCTATTATTTCTTCACCACTATCAAGACATTACATGCAGTCATAAGACAGATAGCAAAAAAAGTCATAGGAAGAAGCCATACAGTTTTCTTTGGTATCTTTTTCTTTTCTTTGGTATATGTTCTGTAACTGGTCCTGCCTCTGTGAAGCAACACACCTGCTGCTGCAGTCCTGTGACATGTTATATTACTAGTGAAGAGATGTGGTTGAAAAAACCTTGTTTCTTGCCATATTTTTCAATGGAATTTCTTCCCTCTCTCTTATAGCAACTTGCTAAAGATTGCTCTTGTTCCCCTTGGGGGAAATAAGAAAGAAAAAGCAAATCCTTCCCTTTTTCTTTTTCTTTCTTTCTTTTTTTTTTCTAGAGAAATGGTTACCTTTTGAAAGGATGTTAAGACATTCCTGAATAATTTCTGACAAAGTGCTTTTTTCCTATTAACTTAATATTCTTTTTCTTAAAAAGGATTTTCTCTGAAGAGGACTCTTAAAAGCAACAGATAAATTGAAGAAGCAGACAAAAATGTTTAACCTGCTTTGCTAATGTGCTGCTATTAAAATCAGCAGCATGTGTTTTTAATGCTGTGTGCTATTTTTCATTAAACCCAGACATGCATTGCAAATAATTTCTGTCATTCAGTGGTTGATCTTCTAAACTTTTTGTATATAAAATCGGGAGGAAAAGTAAAAGTTAAGGACAAGGAGCCCTCAAGATGTGTACTGCAGCCATTCTCAGAAAAAAAAAAAAAAAAAAAAAAAAAAAAAAAAAAAAAAAAAAAAAAAAGATGTTGAAACAAGGGTTTCCAGCAGAATACAGGCATCAATAAGCAGAAACAACCTATTTCCATGGAAACAGCTCATCTGAAACCTGGACAAAGAAAGCATGTGAGTGCTTACCTGACTATGTGCCATCTTTAACATGAAGCTGGTGAGGTGAAATATCCTCTTGTGGAATCTGGCTGGCTCCCTGGAGCAGAGGAATTGGGGTCCCCAGCTGAGGACAAGCCATGTAACACATTTGGGATGGTGAAGGGATATGTGCATCCCAGTGTCCTAGGCCCATGGAGGGTGGGGAATTAAGCTGTTATTGTAAAAGGTATGCAGCACTAGCAGTATGGTTTTGTACCATCCTTGTGATTCAGGACAGGGAAACATGCTTGAAAGGTGTATTAGTCACTGCAAATCAGCTGGATCACTTGCCTTAACAATTTTATCCAATGGATAGAGAGAGATGCAACTGTATTTATCACAGTTTCAATGCTACTGGCACCTGGAGTGAAGATCACCAGTGTGTTTGAATGATACATTTTGTATTAGCACTTTTGTTATTTCCTCCTGCATTGGAACTTTTCTGCAGAGCTGGAGCAAACACAGAGCAAGTATAATTCCTATTGCAAACGTAAATACATGCTGTGTTAGAGGGGGAAAGAGTGCACTTCTCCTGGTGTTTAGACTAATCTTCAGTTTGTAAGAGGTTTTATAGGAAGTTTGCAAGAGCTGGTTGCCAGCAGCCCCAGCTTGGCAAGGGAGGCAGCCTAGCTGAGAAAGCCCTGTGGGGATCCTGGTGAAAATGAGCTCAGATTTGGCCAAGTGAGGAGCCTTTGAGAACAGCATTTTGCATACATGTGGCAATGTTTTTTCTTATTATCTAACAAAAGCATTCAGAGTGAATATAAGCTGCTCTCTGCATGCACAAGCAGCTAACTGGCAGGCAGGCCAAGCACTCACACCTTCTGAGGTACATACTGAGTGAGCCATATTCTTCCTTTATTCACTGCTTAATAAAATGCACATAAAGTGCTCCACTTGGACTCCTGCAATGATTGAAAAATCTGGTTAAGCAAGTTTGGGGGAGCACTGTGATGATTTAGAGGTTGTTACAGGCCCAGAAATCTCAGAAGACCCTGCTTTTTTCTCTCTGGATCTGCTAAAGTGCAGGCCTGCAGTCACCCCTATTAAGGCAGCAGGAGGTGAGAATCTTCATCCTCTTTAAAAGCAGAAAATACCAGGAATGCCCAATGTGTGGCCTCAAGACCACAAACTGCAAGATTCAAGCATGCACCCTGTCATTATTTAACTTCTTGTGGATAACTGAGATTGCCAAGTGTACAGGACTTCAGCTTGCCATAGTCTTTGTGCTTAAAAGACTTTCTCTTTTTCCCACTTCTGTGCTGGATGTACTAGAACATGACTTAATCTTTGTGAGATTCATTCTGGATCGCGATGCTCTTGATTATGTAATTTGTCAAGATGTACTACTTAAGGAGAAGCAGGTGCTCAGTAGAGATTCTCACGTCAGAGTTTAGCAGCCACATTCCCAATGCATGCACCTATTTTGTATCAGCTGAAGGCAACAACAACAAAAAAAGTGATACTTCCATTTTGGACCAGTTTGAAGTGTCCAAGGCAGCCGTTTTTGGGCCCAGCTGGAAGTGTCCCAGGCAGTTTTTTGCAGCTGATTGGATTGCAATGTCCAAGCTGCAGGTAATCTGTGTGGGGAAAGAGGAAAGGAGGGATGATTCCCATGGGAGGTGGACTAGGAAGGAGGTTGTTGTAGGTGCTGAATGCTCTGTGTGTGACCACTTCAGGCTGTTGGGGTTTTGTTGTTCCTCATGATGCTCTGGGCACCAACACCCCTGATTAGATATATTTATATGTTCAGTATTGCATCCTTTTCTTCTAACAGTGAAGGCCAGAAAGACAAAGGAACTGATCCCATCTTCTGTCCAGCATGTGACAGCACCTGGCAGTGCTTGGGCTCAGAAAGGCATGGAGAATCAGGATATTTGGAGGTTCTTTTCATAAATTACTCCAGGCTTTCACACATTTCCTGACCAAGCAAGCTGCTTGTGGAAACACACTTTCATACATTTCCAGGAACTCTCCATAAATGTTCAAGCATTCTCTTCATTTGGCTAAGGGTGTAATTCTGGGGCACTCAGAGGCTAAATGTGCAGTCCAACAGCACTGGTGGTTGTTATTACTATTTGTTTGCATATTGTATCACCTTCAATGAAAACCCATTCTTAGGTCAGTTCCATAGTCAGTGCCCAGTTACAAAACTAAATGACAGTTCATGCACAAATGAGCTCAAAACCCAAGTAACAGCATGTTTTGACAATAAATGTATTCAGAGCCTCTATCTTTCCTGGTTAGCCAGGAAATGAAGCTTTTTTTGCCTCTGTCAAAGGCATGGCAGGAGTCATCCTTCATTTGGACACCTCCATAACAAACAGCTCTCCCTGACACTGACCACAGACAGTACAGCAAAAAAAAAAAAAAAAAGAAAAAAAAAAAAAAAAAAGAAAAAAAATGAACCTGGCTGCCACATTTAAAGTTACTTTGGGGTGCAGGGAAGCATCAGCCTGTCTTGCTCAGCACTGCCAGGGATGGTTTTTTGAGCTCTAAACCTTGAGCTCCCTCAGGCTCAGCTCTGCTTTCACATGTCCAGTCATAACAAGGACAGGGCAGGGAAAGGAAAAGGAAATTAACCTAGTGTCTGCAAAAAAGCACTGTATTATTATTCTTTAAAAAAAAAAAAAAAAAAACAACAAAAAAAACCCACCAACCCACTAAAATTCCTAATGTTACTAGTTCATATTAGCACAGGCAGGATGGTATCTAGACATTTGTGTGCATTGTGCCAAAAAGAGAGACAAAAAAGAAATCCTAGGTGGCCTTGAAATTACAGTGTGTGCTGCAGGAGCTCTTAAATTCCTGTGCAAAATACTTCACATCCTGAACAAAACCATGTATAAAAATAGGCCCATAAAAGATATGTGATGGCATTGCTCTGTGTGAGTTCATGTGCATTGAACAAACACGAGAATCTCCAAGCAAACTGTAGGTTTCATGCAAGATACTCACAGTCATTTACTTTTTGTGACTGATCCAAGTTCCTCTCTTACCCTGAAAGAGAAAACATTGATAGATCCCAGAGCAAAGCAATTGTTTCAACATAGTAAATTGAATCCAAACATGAAAATAAGATGGAGGACCTATTTTCCAGAGTTGTAGACACACCTAATTAGAACTCTCAGCTGCAAACTCTAGAGATTCTAAATGCATGGGAATGACATATTACTAGCAGTAAAATAATATGAGCAGGAAGACATGGAATTATTTAGTTCTAACAGATTATGTGGAGCTATGTAAAGATTATACAACAGTTAAGTGATCCACCAGTGCAACCAGAAATGTTTAAGCACACTGCTGTCCTCCCAGGCACTGTAAAATGGCAGTGTTGCTGAATAATAACATAACTTCCCATATGCAAACCAGCTGGCTTGCACAAATGTTTTAAAGTTCTCATGACCAATACTTTGCTGTGGTATGACAAGCTTGCAGGATCAGACAGATGAGAGCTGCAGACTTGCAAACCAGTGCAATGAAATCTTTTCAGATCTTGAATGGACTTTTTTTTTTTTTTTTGCCTGATTTATTGAGAGCACTATAAGTTGTGAGGAGGTATCAAGAGTAACACTCTGCTTATGGCTGTGATATGAGCTCTCTTGCAACTGGCTTTGGTACAGGACTGAGACCTGGCTCCTGTGAATGCAAACAGAGGCTGTTCATGACTTAAAGCGTACATAAAACACTGGGCAAAAGAGACATAGAAAATATGAATAACCTTTTGACAGATATTTTGATAATTTCAGAGGACTGCTCTAGGAGAAACACCTACAATGGCTGCCTTGTGGGACTTCTCCATCCTACCTTATGCAGTAAAAGTAACAAACAACTGTCTGCCAGGGTGATCATGATAATGCTACAAAGTGCAGCTAACAAGGCAAAGAAGGGCTTGCCTGAAGTCTGCCTGAAATAAATGTCCAACAAGAAAAACATAGGGTAGCCCCTGATTTCTCCTGAAAAACAACTAACACTCAAAGTGGATAGAGTGCTGTCACAGAAAAAAATTAGGAGGAAAAATATTTGCAAAGAAGGAAGATGAAAGTAAATAGATGTAGCTTTAGTCCATTTTAGAGGGATGACCTAAACAACAAGAAAAAAGGAAGGTAAATTAAACTGAAGCTAAAGTCTAAAGGAGAAATGATGAGCTGACCTAAAATTAATAGACTAGTATCTTCTAAAGGCAAGGGAGACCAAATAATCATCTAATGTGATGTGCTGCTATAGTGAGCTCCTCCTTGAGGAGGACAGGATTCTGAGATTATTGACATCCACCTTTTTTTAGTCAAGACCTAAAGCTGAGTATCTGAAAATTCTCCAGTAGAGAAAACGCTGAAAAGCCTTGTCCGAGCTCAGGAAAATGGACAAAACCAAAGAAAGAAAATAACAAAATAGAGGAAATTTTGTCTGCTTCACCAATATTATTAAAAAATAAAGACAGTATTATAGAATGCAGCATGAAATGCTTTTCAGAATGAAAACCAACATTTGGATTTGATAACATTATAATTATAAAATTTACAATTATGAGTTTTTTCCCTCTCAGCAAACATGTGTGAAGTGAGCTTATTTGCACAGCATTAAGGGGAGTTTGATAGTAAATTTTCCCATGAAGAAAGGTGCTACTCATATTTTTCTAGGCTCACCTTTATATCAGGTAGGTCAAACTAACCAATTCTGCCCAAAGCTCACATTTTCCAGCTGTGCAAAGGTAGACTTTAAAAAAGATATCTGGTCAGGGCAGAAGATCATTGATGGATAAAGAATTGTCATATTTTCACCATGACACTGAAAGATTATGAACCAAATGCTTAAGAAGCAGTCCAGGAGACCAAATGGATCAAAAAAAGACTGACTAAAACAGGGAAAAATGTATCCAACTTCTGGAGGCTTTCCAAGAGGAAAGGTACTAATCAAAGGACAGTGAAGCATTGGACCATGTTGCCCAGAGAAAAAAGGTTCTGCCATCATGAGTCAAGGAATACAGCCCTAGGATGGTGCAGGATTCCTGGTGAGTGTGAGTTTGTGGTTTATTGATTTTTACCCCCTCTGTCAAAGCCTGGCAGCAATAATAACCCATACACAAAGTTGTGGATGTGACTTTGGGATGTGAGTGCTGCTGAATTCCCAGAGCAAGCTGATGCAGCAGGTGAGGGGAAGCAGGGTCAAGAATTACAACAGCAAAAGCCAGGTCATGTAAAGATCCATTTTGGAAACAGGACACCTCAGGAAGAGGTATTACAGCAGCAAAACTAAAAAAAGCTAACCTGTTTTACTTTGCACATAAACAAATGAGGAGCACCCACACTGATGCTGCACCTACATGGAACAGTAGGAGAGGGATTTTTAACTCCTAATTCTCTTTAATGAGATTGCTGTTACATACCCACATGGGCACCTCACCTGCACAGGGTTTTCTGTAGATTTGGAAAGAATATTTCCCTTTTAAAAGCTTTTTTTGCATTCAGCCATTCTTCCAAGTTGCTTAATGCAGGAAGAGAGTAACCAAACCAACCAAACCAAACCCAAAACAAAAAGTGAAATGCAAAATAAATTACATTTGCATAGTGGAGAATTTAGAGGAGTGATGGTTCTCTAGAGTCTCTCTGGTTTTGACCCATGCTAGAATTAATTACAGTATAAAATGTGTTCCAAAATAATTGCAATCAGGTTAGAAAATGTCAGTTGCTCACCTGTGCATTCCAAAGAAGTATCTGGGTTGTATTTTTAAAGCTACAAGAAAAAAAACCTCAGCTAGAAACTTTTGCAATTCAAAATATTTAGCTGAATGACAAGAAAACTAATACTTGGTTTATTATTAGACATGATAAAAGATTTCTGAACATCCTAGATGTTCATATTTTTCTTTTGCTTTTTTAATGCAGTGCTACACTGAAAAATGACTTTGTCAAAAAACGTAGCTGAGTCTTTTGAAAGTGAGAAGTGGTTGTTGAAACAGAAAACAAAATGCCTCAAAGAGGTCTAATGTTTGGAGATGTGTGCTCTGCTCTTTCTCTTTTCCATTCCCTTTAAGGATGGCATCAAGTCTGATGTCCAAAAATTGAGGTGCTCAGAATCATTAGCTTCCCCTGAAACACCAAGGAAAGAGAAGCTGGGTCAGGTTATCTGTCCTTGGTGCAAAATCATTTAAAGCCAGAGGCTTATTTCAGACCTTGACACGTGTTTTGCTGCTCCCATTAGCTCCAGAGCATGAACAAAGCAATGGGAGAGTGCAGTGGATGCTTCTGCTGTATACATTACTGATTGAGCACACTGCAAAACAGCTGAAGCACTTCTGATTTTGACTGTGGAGGCTCCTGACCCTGTCCTATCAACCAACACACCAGGAATCACACATCACCAGCAGATTTGTTGAACTCATGGCTGGTACCTCAGCGGAGGTGACAATGACATTAACTCCCTGAAGGCCAGACTTTAACCATGAGACCAGCTGCTCCCATCCCTAGGGAGATGTGGATGGCAATAGCCTCCCTTTCCAGCCCTGGATGTCAGATCAAGAAGTTAAAAGCAGGATTGTGGAGGAAAGCAGAGGGTATTCCTGATCTTACGTGGAGGGAACCAGCATCCTAGAACATGCCAGTGATTGCATTCACAAGGCAATTAGAAGCAGTCGTGAGACTTGGTGGAAATTCATTACTCACTCTGATGTGTGAAAAGGAACAAACAAATTATTCACCAGGACCAGACTGCTATCAAGGGAAGCAGCTGAGGGAGAGGAATCCTTTCACTTGTAAAGGGAGTACGGGTGACGCAGGATTACTGAGGTACAGCCAGCAAAAATAGTCCTCCAGAATGCTGTTTTGACAGATCAAATTTTTGGAATGAAATTGCATGCTAAGTGGCATGCTTAAGCAGATGCTGGGTTAAATCAAATTAGGGCTGGATTTAAATGATACTTTGAAATTATTTTAGTGGTTCTTATTGATTAGGAAATGCAATTTTACATGCCAATATTGTGCATAATCAAAATGCAGTCATAAACAAAAAGGTCAGGATATTACTGAGAAATGGTCTTTTATTGTTGCAGTAGTTAGTGAAGAAGACTGAAAACAATAAAACTAAGCAGCATTTCGAAAGCATGGGCTACTATGCTCCCTCAATTTGAATAAGAGAATTTACTCAAACCACCAGGAGCAGTACCTCTTCCCCTTCTGTGTACATTTCTGCTGATATAACTGTGGAATTTCATGTTACTATCTTAAGTATTTTTCTGATTTCATTTTATTAGGGAGGAGAGAAATTGTGTTTCATCACATTTGGACTGAACAGTCAGCTGATGAATGCATTTGTCTGCACTTTATTAATTTTGAATAATTAATTCCCCCAAATTGGAAGTTTTCCCATGTTACAAATCCACTCAATAGGTACCTCAATCAGAGCAGCTCTGATTTTCAGGGACACAGCAGGAGGAGCAGCAACATATTGGATGGATCCTTCTTCAACCCCTTTTCTGTATTTGTGTTCGTGTACCCTAAATTTCAGCTGGCATCTCACAGATCATATGTACACACTGAGGAGGAGGAGAAGGCAAATCCTCTGCTGAGGGAGTCCTAGAAACCAATCCATGATGGGAAAAATCCAGGCAGTTGTACATTCTATTGGGTTCAAACTGGCCTGAGAGAGACAGTCCACCCTCCACTGGCAGAAGTAGTGGCTTTCACAGAAAGGTCACAAACCAAAAATGCTGGTAAGAATGAATTCTGAACTTTCTGAAATTATTCATCTAGATGGCTCCTACTCTGTTCCCTCAAGTAGTTTGGAAACATCCCATTAATAATAAAAAAATATTTCATTTTGATAATGGTTGAATTGTATCATTCATTAGCAAAATTATATGCTGGATACATGTAATGAAGGAGGTGTGTAAATTCAATATTATCATTCATATTTAATGATGCCATGCAAGCTGAAACAAACAGAACTGGAAAAGTAGAAACAAAATGCATTCACATTATTGAAATGAAACATTCATGCCTTTTCAAAACCAAACAAGAAAATAGAAATGGCTCATTTAAACATTTTCCTGTCAAAAAACAAAACAAAAAAAACTCCTAAAATTGACATCCTCCCATGAAATGTTTTTATTTTAAAAACTGTTATTCTCTGCTGAGGAAAAAGTGTTCTGCAAAAAAATGTCTGCTGCTCTCGCTGCCAGATACAAGCAATGGAGCATTGATTACACTGTCTTTGAAAATGGAGATCAGCCCTGATGGCAGTGACTTGTTCCCAGCCTCTCCTCTCCAGTTTGGAGGTGCAGGCTGAGATGGCAGCGATGTCCTTGTGAGAAATGACTCCTAAAATGGCACATATGGACTGGTCAGGCTGTGCAGCCAGCAGGCCCTTTGCAAACAGCCCAAGAGGGGATCTCAGCAAAAAGCAATGGTAAATTACAATAACTATAATGCAGGTGATAGCATTTTCACTGCTCAGAAACTACCTGGCACTAGTGAGCAGAGTCACATCCACTCCTAAACATGTCACTTCCAACTCATGGAAAGGTCATTTTCTGCTTCCTGACTTGAAAGCACTTTGCACCCTAAGAAAAAGTGATAAAGACACGTATGTTTTTATGTCATGCTTGTTCAGCCTGCTACACATGTGAAAACAATCTTCCCCAGCTGTGTCCTACACCAGCCTGATTTCCCCCTCCCCTTGGCTCATCAACACCAGGTGATAACTATATCTAATCAAACATCCAGGCTGACTGTCTGAGAGAAAAAGCTACTTTGTTCCTCCTGAGAGTAAATTTCTCCCAAATTCATCCAGAGAAACAAAATCAACTGAATAAAAATAAGTAGGAGTGCATCTGACAGCTACTTGTAAGAGCTCCATAAATTCACTTATTTCCCATCACTTAGTGCACTTCAGGAACAGTAAAGATGAATGTGCTTTCCTCCCCATCTGAGGGGGCTTGTAGCTATAATTAAGAGGGTATTATTGCTGAAGTCTAATTACATTCTTTAAAGTATGCTGATAAAGGTAGATGAGGAATTGTTTTAAAGCTGGATTCCACCGTTGGTTCTTTTATCCGTGCTGAAACCTGTCACCAAATAAACAAAATTCTGGTGAGAACAAGTTTCACATTATATTATTTTTACCACTCTTCCCAGTAAGAAATGTAATGAGAAGGAGGGGCAGAGAAGTTGGCAGAATTTTAGGCGCATTTTGTGTACAATTGAGTTTACATTTTGGTGACTTTTTTCCTACTGGAAGAGCTTTCTCATTTCAGTAACAGTGGGGCTATCTGTGTTCATTTCTTGCTAATCCTCACCTGGTTACTACTCCTGAAGTCTTCTTTGACCTCTCTTTTTATTGTCTACAGGTGTGACCAGACCATAAGCAGTTTGGGATCAGGGCAGCACATCTCCTCATAGCAGGTAGGATATGAAGGTTCTACCTCTGATTAAGGTTTCCAGACACAATTGGAGCATGGTAGGTCATTTCCACAGTCTTTGCCATCTAGGTGGGTGGGATTCTGCACATTTGTTTGTTTGAACCCTTATTCTTTGCACTTGTTGTTCTCAGACATGCCCACAGAGTGTACTGCAGTTTATCTATCTTTTTTACTTTCTCTTTTTTTTCCTAATGAAATGTTTCTTTGACCTTTAAACACTAGTGAAGGCAGATGACAATGTGCACAAAATTTCTGTCTTAATTGTTTTGAGTGATGTGAGTTCATTATGGAACTTCGTCACAGGCTTAATTACTCCCAGTGCTGCATTAACAGCAAGGGGAAGGTATCAAATGAGACAACGAAGGGAGTTCAGTGGTTTTGATCTTATTTTCTGAAATGGAATGATCTCATGCTCTCACCATTTATTAATACAGATCATTTCCTCCCATTTCTCACAATTGAATTGAGTCGCTGTTTGCATGTTGATGGGGCAAATAAGTGGGGAGCTGCGTTTGTCACTGCCCGGTAATGGATGGGAGCTGCTTGTTCGCAGACAGGCAGCTCCTCTGGAGGCCCTGTGATTTGCCAGAATATATTACATTTTTCCAAGATTATTGCACAGCAGATGATTAATACTGCATGCTCAAATGGCCTTTTCAAGGACTGAGCAGGGAGTGCAGGGGGACTGGGGGAAAGCCTCAGAAGACTAATATCCTATCTGTACGTTGTGATAGAAATGCATAATTGCAAACAGGGCTTTGTAATTCGCTACTATAAAAGGGGAAAGCCACTGAGCAATGTGCAGCCAGAGGAAATGTGTCTTCAGTTGACACTGAAAACCAGCAGAGCCCTCTTGAAATCAATGTGGTCCCACTGGTTTGCATCAGTGAAGAAACTTGCCCAAGAAGATTACTAGGGAGGTGCAGCAGGGCATTACCACAGGTGAAGCAGTGGTTTTAGCAGGATGAAGAAATGCAGCCCTTAAATCAAGGACAGTTTCTGGAGTTGGCTCTTCAGGATTATGCAGCTGGAAGAAGGATGGCTAGAAAAGTTAGGTGGTATCTGCTCTGTGGTAGTAAAGGAATGTGTTGCATCTCAGTCTGGGTGGGAGGGTGAGGAAGAGCTGCTAGCTCTTTGCTATAGGAGTTTGCATGGACTGGATGAAGTGCTTCTGTTGGTATAGGGTGACTGTGAAATGTGTTAAAGATGTGCCTAAGGCCACATTGGCATTTGTAGTCAGCAAAGAGCTCTGCAAAGCCCCTAGCACGGGATCTAATGCTGGTGGAAATGTTTTAACAGAGATGAGTTGTGGAGGTGAGGAAAAGTTGTGTAAAGCATTTCTCAGCTCTTGCCTCTCTGGTGTAGCTTTGGTTGTATTTTGGCAGTGTTGGAAAGCAAAGCCTTGTGTAAATGACCCCACATGACTGAGCTAGGGTTGGATGGACCTTGGGTGGGCTTAATGATTTTTATGGCTACAGCAGCAGCAGTGGGGCTTCTACCTCTCAGTCATAAGAGCTTGAACCAAATTCAGCTGTGAGCTTAAATAATGTGAGAAAATGTCTAAAATTATTCACCTTCCCCTTCTTTAGCCTTTGCAGGAGCACTTTTGGCAAGGTGCATGTGTCATGACTCAAAATCCTGGGAGCACATCCAAACTGGAAATGCTTCCCTCTCCTTCCACTCACGCGTCCTCCCAGCTGTGTTCACTGCAGGCAGGTTGTGCTATTCCTGACAGGAGCAACTTTTTGATGCCACCTTGTTTTGGCCACTGCTTTCTGTGTGTATTTGGCTTTTATTTCTTCCACTGCCTTACTGCTCCAACAGAGGTCCCTTCTAGGATGGCACTGCCAATGTTTTCCTACGTGTCAGAGAGAGAAAGAGAGTGTGGGGGATGCTGTGCTGGGGGACTCTTGGGTCTGTTACTGGTGCAAAGGCTGCATTCCACATTTGCTATCCTGAAGAGATCAGCCAAAATCACACCTAATATATAGACCCGGATGAATGCAGATCGTGTCCTTACCAATTTCCTCCCAGCCAGATAGGGTCTGATAGCATCTATTCAGCATCGTTTGTGCTTCACCTATGCTGCCAGCTCTGAGCTGCATGTAAGGCCACAGAAAGCAGTTCAGATCTCACACTTCTTGGTTCTGAACTCTCAGGGAAGGGTTGATAAAAGGCTGAGTTCACCCTATGTGCAAGCATATTCATGTTGGAGCTTTAGTTTGTCCAATTGTGCACTCGTTGCACACTAAGTGTATTTCTACATGGCTCTGCCTAAATATGATTCGTGTCCCCTCCAGCTCATCAAAGCATGTTGCCTAAAGCAAAAAAAAAAGTTGCTTAAAATTTTTTGTTTAAAAATCTTGTCAACCTCCTGTGTTTGTGAGGAGACTTTCAGAGAGGGTTGGTTTGGGGGTTTTTATGGGGTTTTTTTCCTTAATTAAAGATTCTCTTTTTAGTCTTGTGGGTCCAATTTTGCCATACAACTATTGTCCTGGAAATCAAATATAAAAAATTTGATGCTTAGATTACTCACTTGTTCATTGTCCCAGGAAGGATGCTGAAACTTAAAGACTTGAGAAGAAACCAATTGTAGCATATGATGAGTGAAGAAGTCTGTGTAGCCTGGGCCCTTTGGCTTCCTGAGAGTGTTTTTGTATAGCTAAGTTTGAAGAGAATTTTTGTTCCCCTTTTAAAAATCCGCAGACATAAATTGATCACTCTGAGACTGTTGTGTTGCATCAAGGGTAGGATGGTAATCTGGGAGAAGTGTTGGTTTATTTCCTTGCCATCAATTATCTGGTAAATATTTGGGAACAGTGAGCATTTTCAATAGAAGTTAGGTGGGTGAATGAGGGTAGAAAAGGTCATGGCCCAGGTGATTTATCTGCAGGAAATAATTCAGCTGCTTCGTAAGACCACTTTTGCATCTGGTCCTTTGATTGCCAAACTATTCATTCTTCCTAATGCATCAGATAAATGTGTATGTGAAGAAACAAAATAAAGAGCTGCTACAGTAGAGCAGAAGGCAGATAATTTAAACATGGAAAAGCTGCGATGTCCTGGGAGATGTACATAAGCATCCCTTTGTTCCTTTGTCCTTCTCCTGGCTGTGGGAACAAGCCAAGCTTTAATAGCAAATGTGTTAATTCAGTTCCTAAGTTAGCTATTTGGGAAGAGGTTTTGCACTGTTGTGTGGCTGACCCACAGGCTGAAGCCCAAGAGATATTTCAATAAAGGGGGAGGGGGGCCATAACACAATTTCCACGGTGGGTCTGTTCCGTGCAGATCGATAAAGAGGCTTCATCAGTGTCAGCCCACTGGCAGTATGGCATCCAAGCCATGCTACAGACTGCTTGTGAGCAGTGCACATTCCTTCATACTGTATTTACATAGCTTAATGGAGTTTTAAAAGGTCAGAATCGAAGCACTGTACGCTTTGGAGCATTAACTGCATAACACAATTGTGTTGCTGCATTCTTAATTGCATCTTCAGAGTACTGGAGTTTTTTCTTTTTCTTTTTTTTAACTGTGGGGCTTTCTGAGATGAGAACTGTCCCTTTTAAAATGTATGAGTTGCAACAGGGACAAGAGACCCCGCAACTGATCTGGCAGGAATGCTTTTAAATCTCTGACTTCCTTTGTTTGCAGTGGAGGTAGGTGTAAATGCAGTAAATGTCCATCATTCCAGTATTAATGAAGTTAAATAGCATTTGTTTCAGAGCTACAGGAAAAGAGGGCAAGGAATGGTGCTGATGGATAATTAAAGACAAAAGTTTGATTTTTGGTACCCTAAAACAATCTCTATTTTACATTGGTTATGTTGGTAGCTGGCTGAAATATTTTCTGACTTGTTTTGGACCACATCTCGGGACTGCAAGGCCTTTACCAAGCCCCCAGGCTGCTTACCTCTGAAGGGAAAGTCTCAAGCTGGTCAATCACCAGAGGACAGGGCCACACATATTGAGTTACAGTATAAAGGCCTCAATTTCTTTAAAGAGCAGGTGTGCAGTCTCCTGTGTTTGCTCTGTCTGATCAGGGTGTCCTAGAGCTGAGTACATATTGTATGTTAAACCCTTACTATGGGATGTCTTAATCTTTCTGAATGACCATGTCCAGCATGGAGGGCACTGCATACAGCAAAATCAAACTCAGCTCTATCAGAGATGTTTCTATCAACCTTTTCCTTGGGCCTAAAATATTTGGTGTATGAGCTAGTAATGAATCAGCAGCCCACACAGATAAGACATTAGCTCATATTTGTTCTTGCCAATAATCATTAGCCCTGTAATTGATTTCCTTCAGCACAGTCTATGCATAGACTAAGCTGTCAGCTCAGAGAAGTCTGCCATGAAGCCCCTACAGCAAGTCCCACAGGCCCCTGAATTATCCCAGCAGGTCTGATAAGAAGATACAGTGATGGAGAGGGCTGTTTGTGCCATTTATTCCTTTTCCAGTCATCCTTCACCTTCGTGGGTTCCTGCCGTGCTCAGAGCACAGGTTTCACATAGGATTTGGTGTTGGTCTTTCTTTGCTGAGCTATTTTCCAAGTAGAAGTGGAAATGTGTGCATTTATTGCCAGTTTCTTGTCACTTGTTGCTTGCTGTTAGAGAAACAATTATCTGAGGGATTTGAGTTGTTTATGATACCTGGTCTCTTAGGTCACTGACAAATGAGGGTTCATTTCAGCTCTAGGGTTTTGATTGTGTTACTTTGGTAACTGTGGGAGCAAAAAGCTGCTTTGTCCTACTTCAAGAAATAGAGGCTGGCTCCCCAATTCAGGCTTTTGACAAACCGTCCAGGATTTTTATGGAGGGTATCCTGCATCCCTTGCAACTTTGTAATGGCTCTGGTGCATAAAATACACTCTTTAAGTGCTTTTTCCCCAGGGAGAAACTGGCTGGGAATAGTCAGGAGAATAAACTGGTTTTGCAACAAGCCTCAAGTGATTCCATGGGCATAACCATCCTGCTTAATCTCACCGTGCTCTTGCAGAGGTGTGTGGCTTCCCAGCAGAGCTCACTGTGTGCCTGCTGTGTTGGGGCTCAGCAGATAACAGGATGGCAGGATCCAGACAATGCAGCTGATGAAGATACCATGAGTCAGCTCATGGTATGACTCCTACTGTAGCTTCTTCCTCCTCTTCCCCTTTTTATCCCCCGTTGAAAAGATGATATATTTTTGCCAAACATGGCAAAGTGGTGTTCAGTGAAACAGGCAGGTCGTGATTCTGCTGAAACATCTATGCTGACTTTTCAGCCAAGACTGGGAGGCACCTACTCCTGCTGGATGCAGCTCTATTCCAATTCTTCCTTCCCCAAATCAGGATAAAACTCCTCCTATCAGTAAGACCACACAGGTGGTGCTAATGCCAAGAATTCTTCAATGGCTCTCCTCTGCAAGCCATACCAGGGAACAGGAATGTCACTTCAAAAATGGTTTTTTCAGCTGTCAAGCTGCTGGAGCTTCAAAGCAGTTTCTTGCTGCCTGTGCTTTCATGCAGTTTGATGCCTGTGTTTTTAGGGTTTATACATTAATGCTTATTTCAGGCAGTCTGCAATAGCTCATTCCACACAGGGCAAAACTCTCTAAGAAATAGACGACCCTCAGTTACTCTGGCTTAATTCTGTTCAAAACAATTCTTACAAGACAAGATAAGAGAAATCATTAGTTCTTTGGGTTCATGAGATGGCAGGAATTAAGAGAAGTTGCTCTGCTGCCCTGTGAACTAGTGTAAACAGGGCACTAGAGAGGGACAGAGGTAAGAAATGGGATTTTCTGAGCTGTTCTCAGGGAAGAATTATTTTCTATGCACAAAATAGAAAATATCTTTCTCTTGATACTTCAGAAAATGACTAGTGGAATGATTTAATGCTATGTAATGAAGGGCAAGAGTGAAGTTTAACACATTCTCAAATCCCCTTTCATCAACTTCTTGGAGATCATAAAATGCTGAAGCTCCAGAGCCTCTTAACACCAACTTCAGCTTCAAAACCACCCCTATTTTGACACTTAAAATGTCAGGTTCCTGCCATCATCTTGCTGCGTTTGTACCCTGCCATCATGTCTGGAGGAGATGGCACACTTCCTTCTAAAGGCTGCGTTTAATCTGCTTTCTAAAGGTATGTTTTTTAGCCATTAACCTCTACTCTCTGATCAGAACTCTCCAGAAAGAGCCTTATTTTTTAATCAATGTTTTGCTCCAAGGACAGGAGGAGTTTAAATTGTGAATTTCCTTTCCTAGATGTCTCCATGCCATCTCCACTGAAACTAAAGTAGTGGGTCTGAGTCATCCTCGAAGTATTCCAGTTTCATGCTGAAATCAGTTGGATACACAGGATAAAAATGCAGTAATGCAGGAGTGAATCATCTCAGCAAAAACTTGGGGTTTGTAGCATCCACTTCTGCAATGCTCCATGGAGTACATGGCTGATTAAACTATGGGTGCCATTGCTGCCTCCTACCTCAAATTAGTTTTCAGCACTGTATGAGGGATAACTTCCTCCTGGTTTTCTTGGGATAGCAAGGAAGCAGAAGAGTAAAAGTTCAATATTGTCCTTATTTATTTTTAATATTTTCCCTGTGATTTATTATCTGAGACACAGGATGTTTCCCTGAGAGCTATGATTCTTTGACTGTCTATTCAATATTGCCATTTATTTGTTTAGGCTGAGACATCTGAGCTTACAGTATCTAATGTTGCAGTGAGGTTCTTGCAGACTCAGAGTTTTTGTAAAGTGGAAATTCCTCCTCCTGTTAAAGGAATTCTGCCTTCTTTGGAAAAAATGGAGGGAACACCTTAGTGCCTTTTTTTAATCTTTTTTTTTTTTTGTAAGTACCTTATTTTTATCAATTGATCTTATCAAATTTACCTATTGAAATTTCATCCATTTTACCTCTTGAAAACTGCAATGGATTCATATTCTGAATATTGTTTTTTCTGGTCTGCAGAGGTTAAGGGAGTCTTCAGAAGCTATCACATTACCAGAAGGTATTAAAAATATGGAAGGTGATGAGAAGGGCTCAGTGTAACTACTAGCAGCATATAAAAATGAAAAATGTGCAGCTTAACAGTTTTGATGCTGCTTCTGTTTGCCTTATCTATGAAAGATACAGCAATCCTCTGCCTTGCCAGTTGCTCTTCTCATCTACCCCAACTCACTGCTATTTGTCCTCTTGGCTTTGGTCTCTATCTTCAGCCTTTCCCACAACCTCCTGACTTCCAGTAAAATGGGGGAAGGGAAAAAGGAGAAAAAAAAAATCAAAACCAGCCTAAAAAATCCCCAAAGTCTGGGGAAAATATTAGAGTTCCCTGTGCTCCCAACCTGAAGAGACGGGAGGTTGCTTAGGGTTTTATGTACAGGCTGTTCAAAGATGCTCACATGTCCAGTCCAGGAAGAACATCGATTTAAGTCTCTGCCTCTGAAGAACAAAGATGATGAAAAATTCAATGCAAAATGGAAGGCAAATGCAGCCAAATACCACTTGATGAATCACCAGTGTAATCCACCAGTATCACAAGCCTCTAGCAAAAGTGACAGCAGATAGTTTATCCCCAATGGCACAAAAATTATGGATATAGTATTCATAACATCTCTGAGTAAGTAGTCCTGAGACTGGTCAATATGGAAAAAATATGAGCAGCCTCTTGTTAAATCTTTGCCCTAAATATTTATTTATTAGCCTGACAAAATGGATCATGTGGTGTGCATAGATGGCACAGAGCATACTGTCCTTGCTGCTCAGCTGGAGGGAGACACAGGAAGGTTACTTGGGTTAGAAACCAGGTCAAGCAATCAGCCAAGGAGCTGGGAACAACAACATTATGTGCTGTCAGACCAAATCTGACCTGCTAAAAATACAAGCAGGGCGGGCAGTGATCCTGCCCGCTGGTTCAGTGCCTCTGCTGCTGCTGAAACCCTTTATCTCATTGAAAATATGGGTTTTTTTCAAAAATATAAACAGAACCCAATCCTGTAGAGGAGAACATGGTCAAAAAGAAAGCCAGTTATTATATTGAGAAATGTTAAGAAACCTTAGTTGAGATAGCACAAAGGGAAGATTTCTACACCAAGCTGCAGATAGCACCAGTGACAACAGTGAATGTGTTACCTAAAGTTTTTTACTGCATTTTAGCAAGATTTTTTTTTTTTTTAAGTTGGAAATGTAAAAATATGTTCCTGCTCTCTGAGTAACAGAAACAAATTATTTTAAGGGTTAATATGATTTGAGGGTTTTGGTTTTTTTTTTTTTTTTTTGCTTTGAGGAGGCTTATTTGAATAATACTCATTATTGGGTTTTGTTTTAATATATATATTCAACTCTTTAGACCTGGCAATACCTCTGAAGCCTTCAGTTTCAATTTGGCCATCTTCATGTCTGTGTTGAGGGAGGAACATAATTGTGAAAACAGGCTTTGCAAAACCTCTCAGTCTTGGTTTTTTGCCCAGTGATACACTGGGGGACTTGGCTATATGAATGTGTATGTTCTGGAACATCAGAGATGAAGAGAAATGGAAATCAGCATTGCATTTCTCCTTCCCTTCAAAACCATAATATGCCATAGTATGATCTCCATTTGCTGTCGTGCCAGTCAGTGTGTGTAGGATGTGTCTAGCCTGCTTCAGGTCTGAAGAAGGTGTCATACACAGGAGCTATCAAGGCTCATCTCCTCAGATCTGCAGGGAATTGTATTTGATGGATCAGTAATCTCATCTGGTTTTTCAATCCCATTTGCTTTCGCCCCATTAGAAGCCTCAATGAACTAAAATGTCCCTGACCTGTCAACAGTGGAGTCACCTCTGTAGCTGGGATAGATGGACTAGATGGCATGGATGAAGGCTGCTGGGGCAGTCTTTTGGTGTTGTCTTCCTGTCTCACTAAAGTGTTTGGAAAACACCAAAATTTCCCACAGAATCTATCCAATAGAAAACAGATATTTTCATGTGGATTTATCAGTTGGATCCTGTGACAATATTCATATTAAATGCTCATTCTATGTGTGTGTGGATGGTAGGGAATGCTGCTTTTAAGACAAGAAGAAAAAGCAGTGGAAAGGCAGAGCTTTAAGACTTTTTTTTTTCCCAACAGGAAAGAAATAGTCTTTCTTTGGTTACATTTTCTTTGAAAAACACCTCATGCTTTCCAAATTCAAAAAGTTCCTTTCTGTAGTTTTTTAGCCTCCTTATACCTTAAGTTTACCGGAGTATTGAAGGATGGAGATTTTCAGGTGTTTGAAAGCTGAGACTACTTTTCAGTGAAGTCACCAGGAGCTTTATGACTAATTTTAGTAGGGAGGAGGAAGGTGAGCAATCCTTGCCACCTGACATCAGACAGGAAGCTGAATACATCCACAATTGCTCATCTGCTGACAATTCAAGAGTATTTTGCTATCTTTAAATAAATAACATAAAAGGTCACCTGTAGACTTGTCCTGAAAACAGGAGGAAAGAGGAAAGTTGGAAAAAGTTTCCATGGCTGCTCTGTTTTTACTTTTCAGTTTTTTGCTTGGAAGAGCGATCCATCGCTTTCTTGTTTGTTCTCCATCCTCTGCATGTCTGTCCTCATCCTTCTCTCACATACCTGTGTATGACTAAAGGGCTTTGGTCCTTTGTGATCCAGCTCTTTAAACCACAGAAGTGCTGAGTGGAAGGCACCTCTCGAGGTTATCCAGTCTAACCTCTCACTCACTTTCTTCTCAAACAACATTTATCTAAGAACCTTAGGAGCATCAATCTTCTTTACCAAGTGACAGCATCTTATGAAAAATCCAGGCTATCTGCAGCTTTGTGACCCTTCCAATTTAAAACCTGTTCCTCTTCCTCATCTCCTCTACTTTCCTGTGGCTATGGCAGGCTGCCAAGCCTTTCAGCAGGACACTTCTACATTTTGTTTTTCCCTGTGTTCCTTTCCCCTCCCACTGAGTTGTCCAACTCCCTGTAAATTTGAAAGTCTTGCCATCTTTTCTTTACAAGTTAATATGGCCCTGTTGGGCACACTTGGTAGATGCCAATAATCAAGTACCACAGAAGATGGAAGTGCTTTGTTTGTCATAGTGCTGGATCACTTGACAATAAAAAATCATTATCCCCTGAGTCACTCAGTACCTCTTCTCTGAGTAACATACACCAAGATAGCAACTGAAGTGCCTGGTGACCATGGCCATAAAAAGAGGGTGAGAAATACTACTTGTTCTTTCTACCCACCTCAGATTACAGGACAGCCACACCATGAGTTTTCTTTGGCTTGAAATGCCTCCTCTTCCTTCTGCTGAGGAAGACAGAGCCAGGGAGAACAGACTGTGGCATGTGGGAAGCAGCAGAAGGCCATGGGAATAAAATGCACTTACTGCTGCTGCTGCTGAGTTATTGACAGTGGACAAGCACTGTTGAAGCACATGGGACAGGCATGTGGAAAGGGGAAAGGTGTGCTGAGAAGGTAGGCCTGGGGAAAAAGCCCAAAGCAAAAGGAACTGTGGGTGGTCTCCTCTGCCAGGGAGCTGTGATGCTGCTGGGCTTCCAGACAGCATCATGTGGGATGGCTAAGACAGCAGCAGAAATATTCATTAAAATTACTGTTTTAGCTTTTTGGACAATTAGTCCGATAATTACGCCACTTATTTATTATAATAGCCTGCAGTTAATGGATGCTTTGCAAGGGAATTAATGTCTCCAAATTATTTTAGAAATACCCTGAATATGCCATCTTTATAAATAATAATGCAGAATGTCTCTGTAGGATGCTTAAATAAGTTGCAGATTGCTGTGTCAGGGCACCCTGCTACCCAGACATGCTGACCACCATTCCAAAGCCACACTTGCTCCTCAGAAAGTCAAACACACATTAAGGAAAAATCTCTTGCCATGGGGCTGGGAGCAGGACCCTGAAGCTGCTGTGTGCACTACCAGAGCAGGGATGCTCTGCAGCAAGCCCTGCACACACATCAAGGCCCTGCTCATGCTTTGCTCCCAGCAGCAGCAGCAGCAGGGTAATACCTCGCCTGCCTCAGCCTTGGCTTGGTTTGTGCCCTGCCTCTTTGTCAGACAGAGATGGTGCCTTTGCCTACAGGCTGTGGCAGGCCTATTTATGATCTGCTCAGCACAGCCTGTCAGAGGCAGTTAAGATACCTTCACCTAAGCAAATGCTACTTGCTATCGCCTTGTTACAAAACAAAGGTCGTTTGAACTGAAAATACCTCTGTTCCTGACCAGAGTGGGGGAGAGCTCTGTTAGGCTGGCTGCTGAAGCAGCACAGGAGCCATGAGAGTGGGGAAGGGAGCAGAAGCTGGAAGCTAACACAGTTACTGCCAGAGCACAGATGATGTTGACTGAGTTTGCATGGATAAAACAAGCAGCCTCTCCAACCCTCGGTCCAGGTTTCAGCTGGCTTATCCAAGGCTCCATGTGGAGCAGTGCAGCTGTGTGACCTTGCCTGATTTCACTAGTTGCCATTAAGATACGATGAAGTCCATGAGTTAAATGATATGTAAGATGAGAGAAAGAGACAGCAGGTCCAAGGATTCAAAAGGAGAAATACAGCCTTGACAGAGGCATACAATTCTAAGGAAAATGCATGGAAGAAAATGGCAGTTGGGCAATGTCAAGCATCAGCCTTCTCTCATGCAGCAACACAGACCACCGTTTCCCTAGCCAGCATGCTGGAAGGGCTGTAGCAGTTTCCCTGCTGGGGTGGTGAATGTGTCCACGTTAGCCTGTGCTGAACAGCCAGAAGCATGGCCACTTCAGCACGTGTCTCATCCCACTGCCCTGACTGCACTGATTTCATTTTGCAGTCAAATTAATTCCCATTTCCAGCTCCTTCTTCATGCTGGCACAGCAGAGAGAAAGGAGTGGTCCAGTAGTGGTGGCTTAGTGCCACACTGCTCTTTTCAGATACCCACATCCTGTGTGGTGAATGTAAAACTCCAGGACTGGAGCCTGGATCTGGGAATCCTAACTCCAACAGCTACAGAAGTACTCAAGCCATGCTTCCCAGACAATGGGTGATTTGCACTGATTTGCATGGAGTAAATCAGCTGTACACATAAAGCTGCAATATTTAATACCTCCATTAACTGCCTTTATATCAAAGGGGCAGGATGGAGCCTATCTTTATGCATACCTTGGTTTTGTGACTCTGTGCCATATTTTTAAAGAAGGACAAGATGTTCTGTTCCACAAGCAGCACCTACTGAACGATATGAACTAGCCAGGTACTTAAAATTATAATGGTGGCTAGCCTCTAATGGACTGAAAACTGTGTAAACATGACAAATCCCATAAAAATGAAGATAATTATGCCTTCTGTATCAGGCATTTTTTGAACATGAACAATGTGTGTTCAGGAAGAATAAAGATTCACTGAAGCTACAGGGGAAATAATGTCAGCTAGCATTCATGGGGCTGTAACAAAATATTGTTTACAGATCTCCACTGGTTGTGAAATTATCTCTACTGAATAAACTGGATGTGGTCTAAAGCAAAGATTGAAGGAGCATAAAACATGTAATATTGTAGTTACAAGGCACATAAAATCTTATTGGATCTGTGATAAATATTTGTGCCTGAGCAATTTTACACTTTACAAACTGCTTTCCCTGGAGGATGGTTAAAGAATACGAGGACACCCTATTTATCAGTTTCAAAATCAAGGAGCTAACACCCTGTGATGAGGTACAATATACCTGTGTTCAAAAGTGTCCAATTAATTGTTTAGTTTTTTATTGAAAATACTCTCTTTTTTATTAAAGCTGCTTTCAATAGATAGGGGTATCATCTCTTGGGCTGCATTAATAAAGGCAGAAGATGTCCCTAAAGTGATGCTGGTTTGGAATTGAAACCATATATTAAACTCCCCATGGGGGATGATGAGTCCACAATGCAGAGTTAAATGGAAGCTCTGCATTCAGCTGCTGTACAACATGTGGAATTTTTCTGTGGGACTTGGAAAGGCTGTGCTGTACATTTTAAAAGGATTTAGCAAAAAATGCAGGCATGTAATTTGTGAAATTTGTGGATGGGGAAGGAGGGCATTTGAATATGAAGATAAGAGTCCTTAAGTTGCAAGGACATGCTTTCTGCAATCTTGTATTTTAAAATCCATAAGGACTTCACATGCTAAGTTTGTTTTTTCCTTTTGACTTGGCCTTTTATACACTGATAATTCCTTATGCATTTTTCTGTTGTTCTTCATTGATTGTTCCTGGGTGTAGCCATTTTTTCCTTGGGAAGAATTCTCCACCTTTTTCCATGCATGGAAGGAATTTAAAGTATGAAAACTAAAATAAGTCTTCTCTGTAGATGACTTTCTCATTTCCCACATCACTTTTTGTTCAAATCTCAAGCTTGCTCCTAGATTAATTCTCTGTAGGAAGACCTTACCTCAACCTTTTCTTAATAGCATCTTATTTGTCAACTTCCTTTTTATTCACTAACCAGCATGAAGGTTTATCCCTTACTCTTGAAAACAAGTATTTCCATCACTCCTCACAGAGGTGCTTACTAATTGCCAGGTCAAATAGTCTCAGGATGTGGTTTGGTGTTCTCATTGAGTCATTCTTGTGTTTTCTTCTGAAGAATTGATTTGGAGAAAGCAGAAAAGGGTGCCAAGTCACCACAATTAGACTGGGGAGAGCTAACACCTCTGAGCCTGGTGCAAATCTGTGCTGCTGAACAGCTGAATGACAGCAGGTAAAGAAACAAGAGATTATTTAAAATTGTGCCCACCATTGTACAGATTTGGTGTAGGGCTTGTGCTGTGTGATGCAAGAAAATAGTAGTAATGTCTCTCTGAACAAAATAAACCTTCTCTTCATCTTTTAGGGAGGTAGGGGGTAACAATTTAAGGAACTGCTGTATCTGCATTGTTTCATGCTGGACGTGGACTGGAACAGCAATATTAGAGGGAAGGTGTTTCTGTTTCAGAAGCAAAGTCTCAAGGTAATGTTCAGCAGCTAAATATCTACCAAAATGAGGGCAGTGGAAAGAGGAAGGGGCAGGTGACCATGTATCTCTTGCAGAGCAGCTCCATATGATGTATTTGTATATACATGTACATTTGCTTGCACCCCTGGAGCTGTTTAGAGGGTTAGAACAGAACATTTTTTATTATGGAGTAAGTGCCACCACACATATATTCTGCCTCACATAATTCTGAAACTGGGCAATGTAGCAAGAGGATTTGAGTAACCCAGCCCTACCCAAAATGATCAAAAGCAGATGGCTTTGACTAAGTTGCTTTTCAGAGCCATTGGTGGGCAGTGGGCAGTTTTACCCATCTGCTGCATTTGGGTGATTTGGACAGTGAACATGTTTGGAGAGCTAAGTGCCAGGGTAGGAAGTTCAGTGCCACATAGCTGTAAATAACTTCAGAGTATTCCATATGATTAAACATCTTTAACTGGTTGATCACTTCCCATTAGTTATCTGGCTAGGACTGAGATTAAATTAAAGTCTTGCAACCTACTGGGACAGCTCTCACAGCTACACAAGCTCACAAGCAATTTGGCTACCAGGCCACTCTAGGCAGCTCATGGAGAGAGAGAGTTAAAGTCAATTATCAGCCCTCTCACCCATTTAATTTCTGGAATGGTGACTTAGACAAAAAAGGATGTCTGTAGGTAAAGCTGAAAGTCTGGATTGAATGATCAGACCTGCAGCACGTCAAATGGTTTTGATTTTTGTGTGATGCATCATAGTCCTGATATTTTTCATTTCTTTACCGGTATTGACACACCACTGGGGAAAGCCCTTGCCTCTAGCTGCTCCAGATGCACATTAAATTAACAAATTTTCTGCTATCTTCATAATCAGAAAAAAAGTAGCCAGAAAGATAAACAGGAGATGTCTAATCACATTCAAGTCATCACTCTATCTTTCCTGATCTCCTGTAGCCTGAGGAAATAGCAACTGCATTTTGCATCATGTCCTGAAAGTCATCAGTCCATATCCACCACAAAGTGATGCAAAATGCTGGCAAGTCTATTCCCAGCAGGCTACCAGAGTCCAGGGTGAAAGTCCCTGAAAAGTGCAAGCCGTGTAAGGAAGCAATTCCTTCCTGCATTCCAGTTATCAGGAGCAGGAAGCAGGCTGGTATCACCTCTCCAAGGTTTAACTTGTGCCTCTATTTGTGCTTTCTCACATGTCTATATTTCTTGCAGAGAAAAGCATCAAAATCTGAATTCCCCATATTGCCATGTTTATTAATTCCATTCATTTTTTGTAAGGCAGGAAATATTAAAGTGTAAGCTCAAAGGAAAATGTGATTTTTTTTTTCAGTTTAAATGCATGCTTTGAGTCAAAATCAAAGACAGACTGCTAGACCCACCTTTCATCTGTACAAAATAGTTTTTGTCAGCCTCCTTAATGTATTTGATGCAGTGCTTTCTGTGAATTGGCTTCAGCAGGAGAGGGCTGTGTTTTTGCAGGGTGCAAAACCAGTTTGCTCTTTTGATTTGTAATGGGGAGACAGACATGTATAAATCTGTTCTTCAGCTACTAAAGTCAATGTTCTGAGTCAGCTGATAGAGTGATGGAAAAGCTAGGGCTAAATCCTGGGTCTGTTCCTGAGCTCCAGTGCAGTCAGTAAATGCAGATTGCTGTTGAGTGGGGAGCTGATGCCTACAACTTAAACTGTGCACAACCTGAAATATAGGAGGGAAAGGTTGGGTTTCTTGGTCTTGCATCCTTGCTCAACTCACATCTCTAAGGCATCACTGGGGAGCAGTTCTGGCAGCTCTTTGAATTCTTGAAGGGTGGGCTGCTTACCATCCTCCCAGTAGTTCCCAGTCTGGAAAGCAGGAAAAGAGTCTGCCAAAAATGGGGAGAAACAAGGGTGCCATCTGAAGCTGCTGGAGCAATGCTCTTGCTCAGTGTGTGTGCAGCTCCAGCAAGGATTGCCCTCCTGGATGTCTGAGCACAGGACAGCTGTAGCTCATGCAGACCCTGGCAGCCTTGTAGGCAGCACAGAGGTCACCCATGCAAACATTTCTCATCATGTCTGGGTAAGCCAGACATGGCATGGAGTCCAAGAGGGGCACATTTGTTCAATCCACCATGCCCTGGGGTTGTGGAGCTGGGAAAAGCTGCTGTTCAGGAAGGCATTACTGAAGAGACAACATAATATTGCCTTCCCCCAAGCTGTCAGGCAAAATGCCCCTCAGGGTTGCATCTCCTTGCTGAGATTGTCACAGAGGCTCATCGGAATTATACAGCTTTTTTTGATACTAAACTGAAGACTGGCTGAACTTTTATTGCTTCTACTCATTCTCTTTCCTAAAGTTTTATTTTAGGGAAGGGAAAATATGAAAATGTTAATGTACAGTAAACGACTGAATTGTGGCTGTTGCTGTCATGATCCAACGTGTAGGTCATGATTCCATTTTGTTAGCACTTTTCTGGGAAATTGCTTTGTTGAGTTCAACTTTGTGGGCACTGGTATAAACAAGCTGATTGGACATCTTGTCCTGAGCATTTCTCTTTCCTGGACAGGAGAAAAGAGTGATACAGGAATATACCAATAAAGCATGTTGGAAGCAAGGGACTGAGATTTCTTCACTGTAGGATATGATGTTTCCACTGGTAATCATTAAGCAGAAAATGAGCATTTTCCTTAGTGCCTTACAAAATAAAAGAGGGATGTTTTCATCCATGTTACCAGTAAGAATAAAGGAAGAGATGATCAGAGCCACCAACTTTTGAGAACACCTACAACAAGCATGCTTGGAAGACAGAAAACCTGTCACAAAGTCTCATGTAAGAGAGACAAGCCATGCTTAATCAAAGCTGACACAAAATCAAGACTTTTCAAGGCATACCTGCAGTAAAAGATAAGTATTCAGACACTGTCAGTCTCTGCAAACATCTCCTGGTGCCACCAGGTTAAAAAAAAGATCCTCATCTGTAATATGTGATTTTCATTCCACTGTATATGTCACCAAACCAGCCTTTCTCAAAACTTGGCTGCAGAAATTTCTGAGGTAGTGAACTATCCAGAGCTTTGGTTCCACAATACCATCTCCAGGGAAAAGCCACATGAAGGTGAGCAGCCAGGGAGAAACAAGGTTAGGAAGAGGTGAGATACCAGAGTACAACTTAATAAGACAGAAAAGGTCAAATTTTGTCCTTTTTTTCTGAAAGGAAATTGGAATTTCTTAATATTCACCCCAATAGATTTCTGCAGCACTGGAAAAAAAAGTACCAAGGAAATAATATGTCCACAGTTTTGAATTATTTTGAGGAGAAAGGTAGGCCTTTATTACTCATCTAAAGGGGAGCTCATCTAAAGACTGAAGATAGTAAATATAAGCAGTGGTAGGCTGTGGGGCAGAAGTAAAATAACAACTAGAAACCTTGATTCTTTTTGGTCAAGTTGCTTCTGAAAACACATCCTGAGTGCTTTGGTGCTGCCCATTGCTGGCTTAAAATCAACACATTGACAGAATGCCACTTTTGACTTTAAATAAAGTACATGTATTGTTCAAAATGCTTATTTTTATATACTCTATTTAATGATTGTTTCACATGCCACATGCTGGGTGATAACAGGGGAGGACTCAATTGTTTTTGAAAACAAATAAATGGACCAAAAAAAAATCCCTTTTGGCTATGAAAAAAGCAATTTATGCAACTATGTTTAAGCTCTGTGCTCCCAGACTCATCACTTAGTGCCTTCTCCAAACTGTTGTGTAGCCAGTGCTGCTTTAGCCAAGATGTTTGTTGGAGACCACATCTTTCCTTTAATGACATGGTGGGAACAGTGTCTTTAGTGGTGATTTCACATGTCTGTAGGCTTACCCAGTTTAAGTACATTTTCATTAGGGAATTCTTAAATTTTCCAATGCTATGTGCAAGAGACAACCTTCTCAGAAATATACAGTAAGAAAATACTTTCTATTTCTTTCTATTTCTTCTGCTGCTTCATTGCTGTCCTGTTTTCCAAAGAAACTATCTGTCTGCTATCCTCTCCTGCCTTGGGTCTCACATATAAGATTATCCTGCTGGCAACTGCTACCAAAGAAAAAGTTCATATCTGTTTTGCATTTTGTCTTTGGCGGAAAAAAAAATTAGTTATTTTCCAGCTTTTATGTGCACAGTTAATTCTGCAAATTGGATGGTACAATGAAGGTCTGAGTCTGAGTCCAGCTGAATATTGGCTGCCTGTACCTGAGAGTAATGCCACCTTGTCACTGGGCTCCACAAACTCCTTTGGGTTTTAATAGCTCACTGACCAGTGAGATTTCAAGTGATCTTGTTCTTTGAAAAAAAGACTTGATAAGCTCTTAGCACGCTAAAGTGCAAAAGCACCTGATGCTTTTTATACTCCTTCAGAGGCTTCACTTCCTTTCTTTCAAAGTATTTGTTTCTTAAAAGAAATTTAAACACAGTATAATGTGTCATTTGTGTGATTCACAAATTCACATTTTGTAATTATTTCTACAAAAGCCCGAGATGCTGGATATGTGGATGTACTGAGGAGCATTCAGTTAGCATCCCTACTAATATTCAGATGTTAGTTTCTCATGTGTTGCTTAGGGAAAGAAGCATTTTGGTGGCCATCCTTTGAGAAAACAGATCTCTTTCCTGTTTCTGAGCTGGGATAGGAAAGCTGGTCATTTCTTTGCACACACAGCCCAGCTGCCCTGGGATTCTGCCATGCAGTCTCTGCTGATGGCTCAATTTTAGACCCAGCATCTAAGAAAGATTTAAAGTTTGTTCCTTTTTCAATTCAATTACTGTGAATAGTTACACAACACTTAACCCTTGAATAATAATGACCAATGAATTGAGTACTTTTTTCCTCCTTAAATATTTTACTGTGCCTTTTTTAACTTCAAGAAGTTGCTTGTGCCATTTTACTCCCCCAGGCCAGATGTCTGTCCTCATGTTCTGAAAACAATATATGATCAAAGCAATTTCAGAAATAATGCAGAAGTTTATTACATACTTGCTTTTAAACAAGAATTTCTAAATGCAATTTAGAAATAGAACCTAGAATAAAGATTTCTAAGCAGCAATGCCTCTGCTAATGTGAAGTATTGTTCCATGACTGCCTGCCCAAGAGGAGATCTACAGACTCATAAACAAGTTCTAGTGTGGGCTAAATGTTCTTTCTGTCTTACCCACCTTTTTCTGCAGAGAAAGTTGTGCCCACAGGATGGCACAACAATAGGTTGGGGAAATGTTATTTTCATTCTTCTGGTAAGCAAAATCTTACAGTAGGAAGTATGTATCTGTAATTTTTGCCATACAGCAGTTGGAAGCCTTCATTGCTAGACTGTATCCTTCACTGGTCTTTAACTTGACCTAACACTGTCTGTACATGGCTTTCTAAGTTGTGATGTGGTTATTAAACAGCTCCAAGTCCCGCTCTTTGCTGTCTCCATTCATAAACTTGCACCTCTATCCCATATTGTATAAGGGACACGAACTTGTCTGTGGACTTGCAGCAGAATTCTGTAGGATGCTCCCTGGAGTGTCATAAGCTGCCTGTGTTTTAGCAGTGTACCTTTCAAATGAGAGTGTGGGGTCTGTGATCCAAAACCTTGCCCTCAGCTGGCTTCTAGACTTCCCCCCACCCCCAGCAGAGAGCTCATTGAAGACACGGGCTGTCAGGCTCAATTATTTGCACAACATCTTAATAGGACTTGCAGTTTTCCTAAAAAAAAAAGCAAACCACGCCACCACTAACAAAAAAAAAAAAAATGCCACTAGGGTCAATTGTCCTTTCTTTAAAATTGGTTTTATGGAATTCATCTCTCCCTGGGAGATTTGAGGCACTCCTGGAACTACTGCATAATCAACTCATGTCTTCTCTGGGGACTACACTGCTATGAAATCAAATAATGCTGTAATCTCGATGTGAAAACCAACTTCAGTCAGCACCTTTGATCTCAGAGGTTTGAGAGTGTCACTGAAAGAATTACTTTGAGCCTGACAGTCTTCCAATCAAATTGCAGCAAGTATTGACTATGATCTCTCCCAAACCTGCAACTCAAGCAAGAAAGGGCCTGGGCAGGTCTTAATGAGAGGCTGCCGAAAAAAGGCTCACATGACATGAGAGAGGTATTTTAGAAGCTATTGCTTTCCTCAAGGGCTTTCCATAGTTGTAGCACTGCAGTGTGGTTTAGTAAGAGCAGAGCTAAAGGGATTACTGGTTGCACTGCTGAATGTGACTCTGGTCCAGATCCTTTGTGCCCTATAGCTGTCCTGTGGCCTTATTTAGAGAAGCTATCTGGTAACTTTTCACTCAAAACAAGACTTTCTGTGAGAAATGGGCTTTCATTGGAAAGGCATCATTCTAGTTTCCCTGTTTTTTGGAAACAGATCTTACAGAAAAACAAGATAGGGGAAAATGCACTTTTTTGTTGCTTTGGTCAGTATTTTCTGTTTTCAGTTTCATTTTTCATTGGTAACAAAAAAGGCTGTTTTCAATGGCATTTTTTAAGATGAAAAACTTTCCTATGAAAAATAATTGGTGTTTTTCAACTGCCTCCATATGAGAGCCCTATAAACTCTAATCCTGCAGCTGGGGCTATTAACCCATGCTTCTGTACCCTAGCAAAGCTGTACTGAAATCAATGGAGTGCAGAGCACGATAGGCAGCAAGAATGGTTATAAGATCAGTGGCCAATTAGGCAAAAAGACAGCTCAAGACTGTTATGATAGTGGGAGCTAAAGCACTGACTTCTTAGGTAACAGAGATAAATCACTGAAAACAAATCCACATGGCTTTGTAGAAAGGCACCAAATAAGAGTTCTACAATATTGTAGTGGGTCAGCTGGGAAAAAAAAAATGTCTTTTGACAATGTTTTGCAGTAGTTTCCTAAATTATTATATCTGGAGAACAGAAATACGCCACAGCTTTTTGTACTCAAGTTAATATTGGGGTGAGGGAAATATTTGGTTTTCATCTCTACCAGTTTTACTGCATACTGTAATTGCATCTTGTGCCGTACCAAGGGACACATTCAGCCTGCCTTGCCAACTCACTTCCACTGAAGTTATGGGAAGTTTTATTTGATTATCATGCCAGATAGAGGAGAACATTTTCATGCAATGCCTGTGTTTCAGCCTCTTCCTTTTAAGTATTCCTTTGCAAGTGGTTAATGATGATGATGATAATTTGATAATTTCTTTATGACTATACTTTCCTGTAGAAAGAAAGGCTAGGCAGTCATGCAGCTTGTCTGTGTTCTCTTTCTCTCCAAAATTTCTGGACCTTTTTGTCTGCTCTTAAGCAAATCTGACAGGAGGCAGAATTTTAATTTTCAACAGGGCCTGTGGAAGGAGGGAACTGGTCTCCCTGGAAATGTCTTTGTAAAGGTGATTTGGGGATGAGCTGACACTTTGTCAGTCACCACAGCCACGGCACAGGAGGGAGCCACCAAAAACAACCTGGATGTGTGAAAAGCCCCAGTTACAACTTATGTTTTCTTGGGTATCAAAGCCAGAGTGCTCTCAGATGCAGAAGCATTAAATAAGGCTTTGGCAACTTCATGCCCACAGACATTAGAGCAGATGTTTACAGGATGCAGGAAACTGTGTTGCAGAGAGTTTTGGGGCTCTCTTGGGTTGCAGTTGAAAGAGCAAACACTTTCCATGCCCAGAGAAAAAAAAAGGAAAAAAAAAAAGAGTTCAAGTTATGAACCTTAGAAAGTGATCAGTAATTCATTAGTGGAGCTCTAAGTGTTATTAGCTCTGAAGAAGTCATGATCTATGCACAGACAGTCTGCAAGTACAAAGAGATGAAATACACCAGATAATTTATCTGTGTATGGGAATCGCTTTGTTCTAGCCATTATTTTTTGCTGTATAATTTCTTTCTCTATAATTTCCTTTCCCTTTCATATTGTTTCTTTATTTTTAAGATCACTTTGTATTTGTCTTTTATTTCCTCATTTAATTATGTGCATAAAAAGAATAAAATACTGAAATGTTTAAACAACTCATTAAAACCTACTCGTAATCCTCTGCCTGGGACAAAAACTGCTGCTGTGTTCAATAGCCCAGGATACTGTAGCTTTATCAATCTTCTAAAAATCTTGTAAATCACTGCCTGGGGCTGTCTCCAGTTTCTTGTAAATCAAGTAAATCTCAAACTGGATCTCTCAAGGAGATTGTCCAGGCACATTTAAGTGTCTGTACAGCTTCTGTCTTCATCCACTCCTGTGGTACAAAGCCTTTACTCCATAATCGCTACTACACACACAGCCTGGAGTTCCACTGAATTATTGGAAGGTGAGAGTGAGGCTTTCAGAGACAGGATTTTCATGCTTATAAATTTTATTGGTGTCATCTTGTCCGCAAGATATATGTAAGTCTCCTACAATATCTGTGACATCCATATCCTGCCTTATAATCACACTGTGCCACAACCATCACAATGATTAAAGAGATTACTTTTTTTTTCCCTTGTGTGGTGAGATTAGGGAAGTTCAGTTAAATGGGAGAAGAGCAATGAAGGAGCACAGTTCTATATCATGATCAGTTCCAGGGAGAGGCCTTTAGAGGAAGCCTCCCTGTGCCCCTGAGGACTCAAGGGAGAGTGGGCATCTGCCTCCCACCCCCCTTCTGGGACAGCTTGGGAGTGCATCCTGCTTTAGAAGCAGATTTTGTCCTGCAAAAAAGCCTGCGGCAAGACTACATAACCCGCCAGGCAGGCTAGACACAGCCACGAGGTGACATGGGACAAATCTGATGGTGGCTCTGGGAGGGGCAGTGGCTGTGCCCTACAGCAGGATGGGGAACGTGCCCTGGTGGGAGGCTCCAGGAGAACACACCTCTCTCCATCCCCTTGCACCTATCAGCCATCTCTGCCCCTTCCACCTCAGTGATACTCTCATTTTGCAGTCGACACTCAAAGCATTATTTTTTTGCTGTTCCTATTTCTACCCCTGCACCGGTTCTCCTCTTCAGTGTGTCCACTTCACTTCAGGCAGTGTTTGGATTGCATCGTTTGAGTCTCCTCTGTGGTTGTAGTAGAGACAATAATAGCCTCTGTGTATCTTCTGTCTATAGTTATTAAAGTAGGATGTGGGACTGACTCTGACTTTATAAAGAGAACAAGGGTGGGTGTGAAGGGACACAGCTGCAGGGCCACAACCACTGGGTCTTATGGAAGTCCCAGTGGCCCCCAGTGAGCTCTTGGTTCTTCTGTGTCCCTTCCTCTGAAAGTGAGGCTTGAATACACAGATTACTATGAGACTTCTGGTCTGCTGTCCCACAGAAAGTATTTGTGAGGACAAGCTTTTGAGTCAAAAACCACTCAGTTTAAGTTTTGTACATACCACTGGTTACAGACCCAAAAATGAAATACTGCAATATTTGTGGTGAAATTAGATTGGAAAATGAGGAAAGAATTTGTGATAGTCCCTGCCTAATTTCAAAATTACCGGGGCACCAAAGACATCTTAAAGATCAGAGAGGAAATTCTGAATTGGAAATGTCAACTTGTCCTTAATGTGTCCTGGTTTTCCCAGGCACAGTATGTCTCCCATTAACATGTGGTTGATGGAACAGATGGGCTGCAATGCTTGAGCAGGGACATGGGTTACAGGGAGGCTGTGAGACACTGACTTCCACTTGAAACTGTTGGCATTGTTTTAGTGCTACCTCTTAGCTGTCTTGTTTTAAAGGGCAGTGAGTCTTTGTAATAATGCCATGTCCTAAACTGCTGGACAAAGGGCACTCACTACCATGTGGTCTTAGCACTTTGGAAAACACTGCAGCCCTCATAAATAGAGACACAATGAGCCATCACCTGGTTTTATTGAAAGGTCACAGCAGATGAGGATGTCTGAAATCACAAATCACAGCACCAGCCTCACTTTTATCTTCTGTAGACCTGGACTGGTAACAGCTTCCTGTCTAGCAGGGGTGCTGCAAAGATTAATTATACACCAGATTATGAGGCAATTTAAAGCATTATTTTTATTCAAAGTAGCACTGTTTATATCATAACAACCTGGGAAGGGCTAAAGTGGCTCCCTAACTTATACTTGCATTCACTTTTAAGGTAAATCACCTTTATCATCTTATCCTTGTCCCTAATGTTAACAGGCAGGTCACAGCTGTGCTTTTCAAAAGCAAATGTCTGAGTCCTGTTGTCAGCTACAGCTTGGGAGCGAATTTGACAGGAAACACTTCCCCATCCACCCTTTTTTTCCAAGTTTCCCAGGTATTTTTTCCTGCCTAAATTCTATTACATCCCCTGCAAAGAAAGAGTAGGCAGCATTTTGCATATTCCTGCTAATGAGGATAGCAGGAATACCTAAAGCTACCCCCAGAGCCCTGGAAACAGAATCTGAGCAGCAGCTGTTCCTGGAGGCTCACCTTTTCCTGCTAGCTGAAAACTCCAGAATAGTTCCTTTATCCGTGTGTCTGCTGGTAGCAGGCAGTTTTCTCTCTCCTTACCAAAATTGTTTCGGCAAACTTCCCTTTGAATGTACAGGAAGGTGTTTTAAACGGGTGCTTTCACTCTTGGCAGTGAGGCCAAGCTTGGCCTCTGATGATTTCCAGACGCTCCAAGGCATTGTCCAGTAGAGGGAGCAAAGGGAGCACTGTGGACACCGCACTTGCAGAGGCTTCCCCAGCACAGGCAATCCTCAAGTGCTTCTCCCCAGTCCATCTCAGTGTGACACTGAGCCATGCACAAGCAATCCTCAGGAAGAAAAAAGCCTTTGGATGGCCAGGTCCTGCCAATGAAGCCAGACAGAGCATCAGCTGCTGGTGTCCAGGCTTTTAAAATATTATCTCGACGCTTGCGTCTTTAAATTCTATATAATAATTTATTTAAATAATATCGAACACTTCACATCTATTATTTAGATTAATTATCAGGCAATTAGTGTGTGGCAATTAATAATATGTAATTAATTAATATAATCATTAATATAAATAGAATCTAGTAATAATTACCCTTTGACAAATTTGGGGTGATTCCCATGGATGGCATCCAATTTTACCTCAATAGCAAGCAGTGTGCAAGGCTTCTTGAGCAGCTAGAACATGCTTAATTCTGCTGCTAAGGACCATTTCCACTCTCTTGTACTCAATCCTGTGAATTGGCCCAGGGATGTGCTGTACCAAGGCCCCAGTGTGGCTTGGAAACTGGGAGCTTTTCTTCTTGGAGGTTGGGTTTCCTCACTGGAGGTGGGATTGGTGCTGATAACTGGTTCTTAGGCTAAAATAGATAAGCCCAAAGTGCAACAGAAGGAAAAATCTCAGTGTTGGAAGACAGCACATCAATTTTCTGCTTAGAGCTAGTGCATATCTGCATTTCCCCAGCTTAGTTATGACTGCCTAATTCCAGGTAGTGCTTATTTTCTAATTAGTTTGTAAAAGGTTATGAAAGCCATTAGATGCATATTCAGAATATTACTTGATGTGTTTACTAAATAGGAACGTTAAAGATAGGATCGGATTTTCCTGTAGAGCATTCTGGCAACATCAACACAAATCCCCTCCTGTTACAGTAATACCAAAAACATTTGTGGTCTTGTATTTAGGTAAATGTCTGACTTCAACATAATTATTTTTGCCTTTTTTTGAGACTTTTGGCTAAATAAAGACCATACTTCTCCATAAAATTTGCATGTCACAGTGAACTGAAAAACTATACCACATCTTATTCAAAGACATTCAATGAGCCAAATATATTTTGTCTCTGCATCATTTTAATGGCTTTAATTTTTTTTTAATTACCATAAAGAACATTCGTGCCAAAAGTTTAGACTTTCATTTATTTGAAGGAGCAAGGAAGGAATATTTTTTTCAAGTTTTTCAAATAGCCCCTTTTAATCTGAGTGACAGAAAAGGAGAAAAAGTGCAATTAAAAATCACACCCATAACAAATAGAGAACAAAATTTTAAAACTTACTATTAGGTTAACGTATCTTTGGATCAGTTTCCAGGGAGCAAGTTCTGATTTGTTCCTCACTAATTTCAGAGTGATCTGTTTGTTACTCATTTGTTTTATTTCAGCCTAAATACGTATACAAGGTGCAAAGCAGTGGACCAGAATAATTAATGGAAGGGCATGTAGGGAAGCTAGGCTATGTTTATATTTGTGTCCAGCAGCAGTAATCCAGGAGCATTTCATATGAGAGGCATGCTTATAAAAACAAGTTAAACAGGCTGAATCAACTTTCAAAATCAATAGGACAGATCATAGAAAAAATCCATGCTATTTCAATTCCAGCAATTACTGGAGAGTTAACTGGCCTCTGAGAAAAATGTTATCAGGATTGACATGTTTCCAAAGTGTATTCTGATTTTTAGCTAAGCCTTATCTTCTGACAGAGAAATATTCTGTTGGATATGTTCCAGCTTGTTCTTCACGTTATTAGGTTTTTAATTCTTGCTTTTCTTAATACAATGTTATTTTTTTGTGTGCGCTGTGGTAATTGGAATAGAAGCAAGAGCGTGCTATTCTTCTGGCAGTCACATTCCCTTCAGTGGCTTTCTTTTAAGTAACAAGACATCACAGCAGTGAGAACCAAAAGGCTACACACAGGCACCTCAGGTGGCTCTGATGATTGAGGGCAGGCTAACAACGGGTACCTTATTGTGACGGCTCGGCCGCCACCACCGCCAACACACCAGTGCATTTAGAATTCCCTAAAGACGTGCTCCGTTTGATCCGCAAGGGATCTCTTCAGCTCTCACAAAAGTACCTGGCAGAAAATACCTTTGTTGCCATGAATGGCAGTGGGTCTGCTTTTCTGCTTTCCTTCTCCCCTGGTGCTTTTATCTGCAGCCATTTCAAGCCTGAGCTGTCGCAAGTGTGATATTGGGTGAGACTCTCGTGCGAGCACCCTTGACTCCTGCAGCTCTGCTGTTTTGCATGTTTAAAACCTCCATGGAGCTACCACCTAGAAAATAAACAGTTATTAATAACTCTCTGAGATGTAAAAAAAACCCCAATATCATGACAGTAATCAGAGCAGCAGCCATTAGCTCAACCCAGGGTCTCAAGATGTGTGATGATCCTTCAGAAACCTCTCTTCATCCATGGCATATGCACAAGGTGTTATTCAGGTCACATCACACATCACATGCACAGTGGAGCCCAATCCCTACCCTTCACAGGAGTTGGCCATTTCTCCTGTGCTGCACATGTTTTGCTGCCATGGGGTTCCAGTTGTGTCCGGTACCAGTGATGTAGCAGAGGAAAGCCAGTTTTGCAACAGGGAGTTTTACTACATGCAAAACACAAGCTAGAGTCCTAATTAAACCATCAGGCTCCATTCTTCCTTCAGGAGATGTTGGGCCTTTAGCAGAAATAAGCACTGTTACATGGAGAGTAATGGCAGATATTTGGTACCTGCACAATTAGAAAGTCCTGGGGATCCTGAAAACAGCTTTGTGAAAATGCAGTTTCAAGCCTTTTTTTTTTTTTTTCCATTTGACTGCTGGGTCCTTCCTACCATACTAACACACAGCACAAATATATGTGGTGTGCTGAAATGAACTGGAGGCCACAACTGAAAATAAAAGATGTGGAGTTACCAAGTGCTGAGAACTGGTTCTTGGAACCTACATACTAAGCACTGAAAACAGCTTGAAATCTTAAAAACCTTCAAACCAAAAAACAACATCCAAAAAACCACCACCCACACACACACAGAGAACAAACCAAAAAACAAACAAACAGGCAAACAAAAACCCTAAAAATGTAAAAGAAGCCAGTGGGGTAAGAAAAATGCAAATCATGTAGTTTAGGTTTTGGCTGACTCTGATGTGTTTGCACACAAATTCTTTGCACAAGGCCAGGAAAAAATAAGGAAATTACAGGTGCCAGGGGCAAAAGCAGTGGAGTCAAGGGGAAAATATGTAAAATCTCAGTTTCCTTATGGATTCCTTCTGGAATCATGGAAGCAGGCAGTCGTATTGTATATCTTTAGTAGTGGCAGAGGTACAGGAGAGCCTGGAAAGTGAGCACTGCCATGGCTCCTCTGTGCACTCATCTCTCCCAGGGAAAACCTCTCAGTCCTTGTGGTGCCCCACAAGGCAAACAGCTCCTGCAGCACTGCTGGGACCAAAGCTCACAGCTCCTCACTCGGTGAGCTGATACAATTCTTCCTTGTTAAGCACAAAAACGTTCAAAGCCATGATTTCAAGCTTGACCGTGACCCACTATGAAAACAGGTCAGGCAATTAACTCATCATGAAAAACATTCCTTTTTTTTCTCTCCCTCCCTTATCTCTGCTAAATCTATTTTAACTTTATGGTGGGATTAGATACCAACACGCCTTGTGTTGATTCCTTGTGTCATAGACTCAATGAATCCTTCATTTTCCCCTTTTCCACTTCATCCAAGCTCCATAAAATGCCCAGGAAGCATAACTTTAACAGTGTGATGACAGTCTAATTAGATCAAGACTGCAGCAGAAGGGGGAGTATCAGGATTGAAGGCAGCTGTGGGTAAGAGTCAGGATGTTTGCAGCTCAGCCCTCTTCCAGCCCACCTAAGTAAGGGCACCTCAGGGACAGCTGCTGATGCCTGCATCTGGTTTTCCCCTCAGGTACTGTGTCCCATCTGAGGGCCAGTGGCTGATCTATATGACTGGGTTACAGTATCTTCTGGGGCTTTTAAATTTGACTTTCATTTCTGAAGCTTATGATACCAAGTTTTGTGCTCAGTGGTATCTGAAAGAGCAGTGAAGAATAATAGTGCAGGTACGTGGAAGGCACAATCCTGGCGTTGCTAAAATTCATGGCAAGACTCCCATTGACTCAAAGAAAGGCAAACTTTCACCTTCAGGAAAAAAAAGTAGGAAGCCCTTAATTAGGAGGGCTCTAGAAGAACATGTATTCTGGTATGAACAAAGTGCCTTTCCACAAAAGTCCATGGCTATTTGACTTGGAGTCTCAACCTTTCTTGTGAGAGACATGCACTGCAGCTGTTTTACAGCTCTATAGAGTATGATGGAGAGAAATGGATGTAAGTGCTCTAAGGAATATCAGGGAGTAAAGTTTAGGCACATTGACTCCCACTTTTCCACACATCTCAGATTTTAATGTGTTTTTCAGCACTGATTTTTGTACAAAGGTACACTGGTTTCAGTGTGCACACTCAGGATTCTCAGGTGGAAGCTATTTTATTGACCTTTTGACAACATCTTAGTAACAAAGGCTACTGTTCAGCTGGCAATCTACTTTAATAAAACACAGATATGGTTATCCTATGTTCTATTAACAAGTTGGTAACATTTGGTTAAACACATTTGTTTTGCAGTATTCTCCATTCTTTTCTATTTCTTTTCTAACACTCTGATATATGCACAGATAAAGCTTTTTTTCAAGAGTATGAATCTGAAGAAAAACCACTGAGACAATAATACCTTTTTGGCTCATGCCACCATCTGCTGCGTCACCTCTGCAAGGCAAATCCTCATCATTGCTGTGTACTATCTTCTAGAATAGATCTTTGATCAAATCTTGCTCTAACTCCTGCATTAGTGGGGAAATATAGTACAGGCAAACTCTTTCTTACCTTTAGTATTTTCAGCTTTCTATAATTAGGTTTCCTTTTACCTTAGCGCCATGTGTCTGACCTTTAATGCAACAATTCTCAGTGCACCATCATCAAGCACAGAAGTGTTATGCGTCCTGTATTCCAGATGGGCAGCTAAGGCCTGCTAAGGTCACACTGGACTGCTTGTAGAAGATTAAGGACTTAACTCCAAGTCCTTCACACACCAGAGAACTACCTCCAGCACCAGACCCATCTCACAGCTCAATTTGCTGCTGTGCAGGCCCTGCCTGACACTTAAACAGCCTGTGTCCAGGACATCTTCTGGAAAATGCATGATTCAATGGCTGGGGTCCCCCTACTCTCCTCACTAAACATACTGGCCATTTAGCCAGGGAGCATAAGAAATTCAGATTATTATTTCTGGTGCAAGATTGGAGATTTTGTTTCAGCTGGGACCTGCTGGATTTTCATGTATTTATTAGGTTTATATGACAAGATTTTGGTAGCAGGGGAGCTGCAGGGGTGGTTTCTGTGAGAAGTTATCAGGAGCTGTCCCCATGTCAGAAAATTCCAGATAACTCTAAGGAGGCCCCAAAGCTGGCCAAAGCAGAGCTCATCAGTGAGCTTAGAGAAATTAATTTTGCCAGAATCTGTTCTACCAAGACAGTGATTGGCAAGTGCTCTCCCCCTCCTTAACTCAACCCAACTCAACTCAACTCAAAGATTTTTGTTGTATTTTGTCCCCTCTAACTGAGGAAGCTGAGTGATAGAGCAGCTTGGTAGACACCTGGCAGCCACCCAAGGTCAACCCACCACAATATAATTATCATTGCAACCTGCCTTGATGAGAGCACTGACATTACCCCACAGAGGTTCTGTGGGTATCTGGGCCAACACATGTTCTTTTATTTGCAAAGATAAAGTTAATTGAATTAACTCTTGTATGCCACATTAATGCTGCAGGAACTGAAGGGAGGATGTGCCCTGTTGAGCTTGTGTGATTTGTGTCTTAATGTGGGGCTGGTTTGTGAATTAATGCAGAACACTTGTTTTTATGATATTTCCTAGCAAAAGAAGTCATTTTATCTTTAACAGCATCTAGTTTTAAAAGAATCCAATATACAAGGCAGAAAGTAGAGAATTAAAGTGTGTTAGCTATATGAGTGCTCTGAAGACGCTGAACATCAAGGAGTTTGCCTTTGTCACCTCTCTGCCACTGCAAGTCACCCAAATAAGGTTTACTGTAACTGAGCTAATGATAAAAAATCTGCAACTCTGAAAGAACAGCTTTCTATCTTTAGGATTCAGCTATGCTTTTTTTTTTTTTGTCTGTATAGCCTATTTATGGAATGCTGCTGTTGAACTTGAATGCAAACCAGAAGAGCGTTCCTGCCTAAATTGTCTATAAATACCTCCTGGAGGAGCTTAGGGGCTTTTACTGTCCATATTTTTGTGAAGCCCTCAGTGTGCTTCTTTGGTCAAGTATTTGTTTATTCCTCATTCAACATTCATTGTCTGTCTTCAAAAAGTGACCTCCTGAAATGTATACCCCACGTCTGTACGAGGCTGCTATTTTTATATAACCCTGAGAACACTGAGGTTGTATGGGCCTCCGTGAGACAGAAATATACAGAAACCTGTGCGTGAAAATTGCCATTTTGGATGCACCAAGATACAGATAAACACACAGATTATTTAGGAAACTAACAAAGGAAAGTATTTTAGCAGAAATAATGCTGTAATCTACCATTTTAGATTACTGTTTCCTGGTCCCGTATGCCCATGGGGCATCCAGAATAGGATGCAAATGATGACAAAAGAAGAAAATGCAGAGCAAAAGTGTTAGAGGATAATTTGTACCTAGAAAAATTTTCCTCATTAATTAGGCACAGATTCATGCCCTCAGGCAGAAAGCTTTCAAGTATTTTTCAAATCCCAAGCTCTAGGTTTGTCTTGGTGGGTTTTTTTTGTTTAGTTGGTTGGTTAGGCTTTTTTGGTTTTGGTTTTTTTTTTTTGTTTGTTTGTTTGCCACTCTCTGTAACAATATCAGCCTTTTCTTGCTGGGGGATCACTTGGAAACAGATTGTATATGATGGCCCCTCAATCAACATGTGATTTCTTTTAGGAGGTTTGATTTACTTGTTTTTCTAACTCTTTGAAACTCTTTGGAGCTTGAACTGGAGGTAGGAAGGAGTGCTCTCCTCTATAAAATTAAGCACTTTGACTTCTCGTGGTATCCTTCCCTATGGCTTGAAGAAGAAAGGGGCAAGGATAGAGTAACAAGACATCCTGCACAGTTCAATCCAAGCTGCACAGAGCATTATAATTGCTTTACAATTTTCTCCTCCTTGTGGTTATGGTTTTATGACATTAGTGAACACTCCTCTATCTTGTGATGGGATTGTGGCCATTTTTTGGGTGGCTGCCCTCACCAGCCACCAGCAACCCTGGGGATGTCACCTCTTGCAGCTCCCCCTGGACACCCAGGACTGGAAGGACTGTCCTCATCATAGCTTAACAGCCAAATTACAGAGAGTATTTGACCAAGCCCTGGGGCAAATACCAGATATTTCCTTTGAAAATGCATGTAAAAGTGCAAAATTATATTTACACCCATGCAAATGTATGTGCTTTTCCCAGGGGCTTTGAAATAGTGAAAAACAAACTCTAAATAGGCCAAAAGCAAAACAAATTTCCTTTTAAGTTAAAAAAAAAACCCCAAAACATTCAAGAGAAGAAAACTGCAGCCTACACTGGGCCTCATTTGACACTGGAAATATTAACACTGGCCACAATTTTGATAGCAGTAGTGTAGCATACTTAAATTTGCTTGGGTAACCAAACATAAAATTCCTAAACTTCAGCAGAAAATTGCAACTTAAATATATTACATTTAAATTTAAGTTGCCAACCAGCAGCCTTATTTACACAATTCACTGTTTTGCAAGTATTGTAAGTCAGTCAGTTGAAAAACATAGTGTTTCTACATGTCTTTTCTGCAGGAATTTATAGCGGTTTGGGGGGAGGGATTTCACCTAAAAATAAGAAATACTTTGCAAACCAAAACTTAGAGCTGCTTTGGTGTATTAAAAAAATTATATTTTGCTTTGGTAACATGTGAATCAATTATCATTTTTACATTTGTTTAATGTTCCATAATGTAAAATACTTTTGCAGAAAGGCTCCATTCCAGTGAAGGTGAAGCAAAATAGGAATTTGTCAAACCAGAATGATACTTGGATTTATGCAGCTTAAAGCAAAGCCTGAATAATCAGAAATCAGAAGCAAAAAATGAAACGCTGGCTTTATAAAAAATGAATGGGCCACATGCAATCCAGAAAACAATTCACTCAGTTTTACAAGAACAAAAATGTTCACTTATAAAATTGTGCAAGAAGCTTAACAGGCTGACATCACCATCTCTTGGGTAATATTACACTACAGGTTTGTCTGGTTTGGGTTTTTGTTGGTTTTGGTTGGGTTGTTGGTTTTTTTTTTTCCTCCTTATCCTACAGCTCAAGTCCTGCAAGCACTAAATGCTTTGTGAATACCCTTGTTGATGTGGCACTCAATTCTTTGAAGCTGTAAGTGGGTGGGGAAGGGTGAGTGTGTGCGGTGTCTGATACACCCACTAATAAATTCTTGGTGCAAATCAAAAGCCTACAAGACTATTGCACAGTATTTAAGCAATAGACTGAGTCTTCTGGTTGACACTTGACTGAAGCTTTATTAGTCTTCCCACCAAAAGTGCCAATTTCTGGTAAGGAAATAAACTACTCTTTATATCTAGAACTCATTGTATGTGAATTTTTGTGTAGGCTGCAGGACTGGAGGACAAAGAAAGCAGCAATAATAAATAGACATGAAAGGGTGGTATAAAATTGGGGTGTTCAAAATAGCATGACTCCCTATGATGACAGGACCCTCCCTAACACTTTAGCTGCTTTTTGTGGTGATTTAAATTACCAGCAGAAGTCAGTTTGTCCTTTAGATTCAAGGAGCATGGCCAGTGCCCTCAGGCCCTAGTACAGGTCATGTATTGAAATGCTTAGACAGGCTCAGGTTGCCGGCTCAAGACCAAGGAAATAAAATTCCTGTCTCAAAACCCATCTCTCAGGCATTTTGTTGCTACAAACTTGTTTGTTTGTTTGTCTGAACTGCTTTGTGTCTAAGCAGAAGGGAGGACAAAACCTTTCGGCAAAGATGTGGAGAAATGTATTAGGGACATTTCTTTGAGTTTTCAGAGCAGGTAGATCCCCAAAGTCAGATGTGAACTGTAGTCTCACACATTTGTGCAAATTCACCCAAGCAGGATTTCAGTTTCCCAGAATTATCTTCATGTGTGCACGTGTCTCTTCCCCTTGGTCCAGGCTCACTTTTCAAAGAGCTAGGGCTGGTTAATTCAGCTGCTAAGGCTCTGTGCTGAAGTTGGCCAGAGTGCAGATATTAATTCAACTGCCTGGTTTCTGCAATTCAATGTACAATTGAATGTGCATAATCTGAGCAGTACGATTGATTTGACATCAGTGTGGGAACTTTAGCTTTCAGTCTTCATGAATTATGTGTTTGAATTTTGAACTTTAAAGCTGTACTAATGTAGACATTTGCATTTAATGATATATCAGTGAAGCTGAACAGGCCTGCCACCACCTAAACTCTTAAAAGTTTCAGTTCTGTGGAAACCTCTTGCTGGAAATATGAACAACAGCTGGTAGATTGCCTGACTGAAATGCTCTAGTCTTGATCATGAAGAGAAGAAATACAGCATCAATAAGATCTCATGAATCTTTTGACACAGTTTTATGACCATTGTCTTAATGTATCTCCTCCCTTGCATCTGGAGGCTAATAAAACTTAAATAAAGTTAATTATTTAATATTCATATTGAAACATAATTATAGAAAGATGTATTACAGAATCACCAAAGAGATGAGATGAATATAATTTTTATTCCAGATGCTTTAAGTGTTTGTGAATTTTTTAATGCATCAACCAAATTATGTAGACAAATCTGAAGGAAGATGTCAGAAATATCCAAAGTAGTCTTGCATCAACAAGAGCAGCAAGAAGCACATTTGTCAAGGTACTTTGATAATCAGCTCCCAATGATTTCAGCAGCAACAACAAAGTTGGTTGAGGATGTGGGAATAAGTTCCTGGAACTGTCAGTATGCACATATATTCTGACCTCTATGGAGGCATTGAAACAATGGAATAATTTATTGTTTCATTCAGTGTGTTTTAAATCTAGCAATTCCAAATTTCGAATGATTTAAAAATATTTAGCTGAAAGAAAAAATAGTCATTTTAATAATATATAATCATGATTTGATATCTGATTGTAATTGTTTTTGAAAACAATTACTTCAGTACAATGTTAGGAATTTTGCTTCCCCTCAATTTTTTGGTCTAAACATTTCTGGCTTTATCTCAAACTGCTGTCATTTTGTCTTTAGCAAGTAGAAAATAGAAAAAAAGAATTAGTAGAATGTCCCATCTTTAAAACTGACTTTTTTTCAGAAAATGACTTTGCATTCAGCTAAAATTTAAAAACGCTTTTCCACATGAAAGCAGCTTTCAAAGTTCAAAAATACATTTACTCCAGTTCTATGTTTTTGACAAGCTTTTATAATAAGCTATTTTATTGCATGCATAAATTAGTTGTTTTTTAGCCTCATAACCACCTGGAACATACAAAACTTTCACAACAGAGAGAGAGATATAAATGTGGACTATGGAAAAAGGAAAATACAACTCTCAAAGGAATATCAAACCTTTCAGCTTGAAGGTTAAATGTGGGCATTAAAAGGAATCCAATTAAATTGAAAATAAGGGTGTACTAAATTGCCCAACTGTAATAAATTCATTATGTATGGATAAAGGAAAACATAACTATTCATAATAAATACATGTGCTTCTTAAGTACAACTGCTTCTAAAGTAATTAGAGTAGATCATTCTTTGTTCCAGACCTATGTTCTCAGTAGTCTGATGGGTTTAGCAGTGCAGAGGCACCAGTACTGCTTGGGGAAATGTGCAGGAGCAGTAATGTGCAATGGGAAAACAATCTCATATAAAATTTAAGTCTTCTGTATAAAAGCAGGAAATAAAAGTAGGAATCGGATGTTTTTCATTGTTAAACTTCAAAGACTATACCTTGCATTTCTATGGTTTTATAGCTGGTTTAAATGCCAGCTCGTTGCTAGCTTGTAGCTCCCCTCTTGTACCAGCATGATGTAACAACTGGAGTTAGATTATCCAAAAAATGCTATCTCCCTGGTTCAGCCTTTAGACAACCACATTTTCAAAGCAGCTTATTCCTGGCAGTTTCCTCCAACAGGAAGGGAAGGAAAGGAAGAAGGAGGCCTTTTGTTCCAGGTATCCTAAAAAAGTCAGGCTCACCTTGTGCTTCAGCTGCATAGCCCAAACTCTTGTAGGAGCCATGGTCAATCATAAGATTCAAAAGGCTGATAAGGCTCAGAGCTGCCTGTGGAATTGCATATGTTAATGTAAATTAATGTTTTTAAAGTACAAGACAAAAGACTGTTTGAATGTCCAGTGCCATGTTTCCTCTCCTTGCTCCAGTTTCAAGAGCTGCTTTTCTCAATGTTGGGAGAAATATGGTTGCTGTTGGTTATGAATGATATAGTATCAGAAAGCCAAAAACCCAGGATCAACAGGAAAAATAAACCAAATAAAAAGCCCAGCCAAAATGGCAGTGAAGTTGCAGACCTGGAGAGCTGCTGACAATGACAGCAACCTGCAGACTTTTCACCAAAAGAATTCAGTGTGCTGGGAATTATGCATGAAGGATTTGCATGCAGGCAGTGTCAGAGGGCAGACTTACACAGTGATTGGGATTGCATGAAAAAGCTGATTCATTAAGGTCCGGTGCATTCTTAAGGAGAAAATCTAGAACGAGTGCCATTATTTAAGAGTACATTTCTCACTCACTGAGTCAAGATTCCCAGGAGCTATGAAAAGCAATCATGCGGTTCTCAAGTGATTGGAAATGTCATTATAATGTAAAATGCAGAAAACTTAATCCCCATAACTTTTTCCACAGCTTTTTTCCTGCCTGGACAGATGTTCCTTGTCAGCCTCTTAAAAAATACATGGACCATAATACAGGCTCCCCATGGTCACTGTGAAGTGGTGTTAGTCTAAGTATTAGTTGAAGGCAAGAACAGGAACAGGAAAACTTTCACTCTAAATAAAATATGTGTCTTTTGGCCAGTTGAGCAGAGAGGTATTATAAAACCCAGGAAATTAGGCAAAACCCCCTATTCTTGTGTAGTAGATGGTGTAGATGTTAAAAGCCATGTTATGATAGAATTTGAAATAAAGGGCTAAGACAGACTGTGGGTCTGAATCCAAGTGTCAAGACCTCAAAAATCCTTTGATGTTCATTTCAAGGAACAGCCTGAAGAGCAAGGAAGATCACAGGCTTCAGATAGGTTGCAAAACATGGGCAATCATAGATTGATTTGGGTTGGAAGGGACCATAAAGAACATCTAGTTCCAATCTAGTTCCCATGTATCCTTGAGATTTTAATCTGCTGGATGCAATCACTTTCCAAAGTTTGCCTCAAGAGGGGAGCTTGGCATGATGAAATGCATTGTTTTAGCTGTAGAGCTGGTGCCATGAAATTGTGCTTGTGTGTATTGCTCTTCAGATTTTTGAAAAATACTCAGAGTTGGATTTTCTCAATTCCCATTTAAGCCAGCCTGCCTTCAGGAAGGGAAACAGGCCAAAAGTTGGTGTCACAAAGGTGCCCCCTTATAATTCTTACAAATCCGAGGTCATAGTGATAATCTCTCATTAATTTTTCTATTTAGCATTCTTATAGTCTACTACATGTCAGCCTGATCATTCCTACCAGGTAAATGCTTGCTTCATTTGAAGAGAACAAACTAAATAGGATGACCCCAACTTGGCCACATTTTTTTTCATGCCAGGCCCATTTTATGACTCCCATGTCTGGTTTCCCAGGCTAGTTCATCACAACACAAAGGAATAGGTTTTTACAATCAGGACTATGAATTACTAAATGCAGCATGAATTTTCTCTGTGGTAACCAAATGTCATTACCATTGGTGGTCTAAGTCAAATAACTTGCAATCCCTCTAATTCTTAAAGTGCAGGTACTGACATTGCAGAAAGCAACTGTACTTTAATCTCTTTCTTTTTAGAAAGCTCAGGAATGGGTGGCATGGATAATTAATTTCCCTTACTGAGAAATTGTGCCTCCTTCTAAATGCTGTGCCACTTTTGGGCAAGTTCAGAGGAGTGGGAAAATTTACAGGATTACCTGAGGATGAGAATCTATTTGCCCCAAGGAAAAATGTTGTAAAGCAGAAGCTGTGCTGCATAAAACAAGCCAGAGTGTCTTCAAATCTTTGAGGCTGAACCAGAACTTGTCAAAGTCTCTGCTACCACCTATACAATGGTTTCCCACACCAGGTAAAGTTCTGCTCTGTAATATTGGGGGAGATCCAGTTACCATCAGGAAAATTAGAATAATTGAATTCCTGCTGGATTACATAAGTACATAATACATTTACATAGGATAGGGTAGGATAGGATAGAATAAAATTATATACAAATATATAATAAAATATAAATCCAGCAAGATATAATTCCTATACTAACCTAAGCTCTTCCCCTTGCCATCATGACAAAGCTGATTTCTCCCATCCAGAATGAATCATCTCTTGTTGCATGGCTGTGGCAGCAAGATCTCTCCACAGGAAAAAAAAAAAAAAAAGAAGAAAAACAAAAGGAATCCCTCAAACAACAAAACAAGTTGAAACCTGAATTACCAACTTAGGGTACAATCAGATAATGATTTTTTGACTGCCATGGGAATGGAGCTAGAATTAGGACTACATATACACTTCAGCCTAAATAAACCATATAGATAGGGAATGACACATTTTAAAAAGTGATTGATTGAAAAATGGTAAAAGAAGCAGATATTATCACAGATTTTTTTGCACAAGGGAAACATACTTCTTTACATTAGCCTCCCACAGAAATGTATTGTCTCAATTTGCTAATATAGGTGTGCTTATGGATGCTTCAACAATGTTCCTTTAGGTGTGTTTCTTTTGATGAAGTAATCTTTTGTTGCCAGGATAACTCTTGACTTATTTTTCTTTTTATTTATTTTTAAAAGTCCTAGTCCTCAATATAGAACAGCCTTCCATTCCTCCTCCCCCTAAATAATTTATCCACAGAAAACTGAAGCTTCCATTAACACAAGGCTACTCATAAGTCTGGGGAAATTCCATGAAGAGACACAACTGAATGCAGAGGCAAAACTCAAGTGCAAGCTAAAGAACAAGCAGAAGATGGTTAATTTGTAGTTCAGTTCTCCAGAGAATCCGGCGGTTTTGTCCATCCACCATAAAAACAATTTGCCAACAGGCAACAGTGTAAGAGTCATACTGCAGAACTACAGCATAGAACAGCCAGAATATAAGAAAATGGGTAGTGGATCAGCTGATCACTCCAGCATCCTCCCCAATGAAGTATGGGTATGGCAAGCCCAGAATGGTGTTTCTGCAGAGGGCTCACAGGTGCTGCAGGGGGCATTGCTACACCTGGTGTGGGAGGCTTGGCTTTTGACAACTCCTAAAGCAGTTCTTCTCTTCGAATGTGCCCCACTGCTATTTCACATGTGCATGAGTCACCAGCAGCTCCACTGCTCCATGGCCCTGAGTCCCCCACTCTAATGCCAAGTGCTGTGAAAAAGGATTTCCTTTCTCTGCTTCAAAACTAGCCTAGCCTTCATTTGATGCCTTCTAGTTCTCAGATTGGAAGAGACAGGGAACATCAATCCCTCTTCCTGCTGTCCATGCCTTCTGGTGACTTTATGGTCCAAAAGCAAACCAGAAAAATAAAAATGTGACCCTTTCTAGGATGCCTTTTGTTACTTGCAGCTACACTATAAGGCCTGCACATACAGAGCAGTTTATGGCAGCTGGGAGGATTTTCATGGCTAAGGATGATATGTGGTGATCCCAGCTGAACTGAAAGGCAATGGGTCTTGCACACAAGTCGCTTATATGCCCTCTTTTCCTTCCAGAATCAAAATGCATAAGTTCACTCAAGCAGGATTTTAATTTCCCAGAATTATCTTCATGTGTGCATCTAGTATAGCTAAATCCTTACACTTTGCTGCTTTTCTAGCTGAGCAGGTGGTTCAAGGGTTTTGACACAGCCATTCCCAGTTTGGGATTTAATGACTTACAGCATGGAGCTGAAGCAAAATGCCACACTGCATGACTGATTTCTACTCAGCTCTGACAGTTTGCACAAGCCAAGGATCCATCCCCAAAGAAGGTGGTTGCTAAATTCATATTTTTCTAAGAGCAGTCACAAAGTATTTATAAGTTCTCCAAGAACCTGAAAGCAAATGTGAGGGAGCCTCTCTTTTCCTGGACCTCCACCCCATGCCAGGAAAAGCAGCTTTGCCTTAGCTTGCAAAAAGATCAAACAAAAAAAATATCACTGCTTTCAGTAAGTGGGAAGGTTGACTATCCCATGCTGTTGTGGGTTGGAAGGGAGGAGTTTGGCAGTTAAAAGGCTATCAAAGAAACAAATCATGCAACTTTTTTTTATATTTTTAAACTTCATTATAGTTTAAATATATGTATAGCTCATAATACATGTATTTTAAACATAGTTTAAATTTCAATAAATAATTTAACACATTGGAGCAATAGCAAGATTAGTGCTCTGACAAGTTGTTACCAGTTGGGTATGGCAGTGAGGTTAGAAACAAGCTTGTGTACATTAGCACGTGCCCCTTTCCACAAGCCTTTCCTAAGGCTCCTGTGTGGATGACTGGTGACTGGAGTCAGATCCCCTATGGAGGTAGGTGTTTATTTTTTGTCTTTTTTCCACCACTACAGCTGCTTTAGCTGGTTTTTCTAAGTGTCAGGTTTGAACTCTACATTTAAGCAAGTAAGTTATCAATGGAAAATAGGATTGTCTTGGAAATTTTTTTCCCTAGTCATGAAAAAGTGGGTTCTCCTGGATTTTCTGTTCCTACATCCCACATTTCTCAAAGCACAGCTGCCTCCCAGTTTCTTCAAGTGCCCGATCAAATACCAAGAATTTGGCATTCACCAACCAAAATCAGAAGAAGATAATGAGAAATAAGACAAATTCCTCACAGGGGAAGTGGAGGGCCCAGCACTGATCTGTTCTCTGGTGACAAAACCTGAGGGAATGACATGTTAGGGGAGGTTCAGGTTTGATATTAGGAAAAGGTCCTTCACCCAGAGGGTGTTTGGACACTGGAATAGGCACCCCAGGGAACTGCTCACAGCAACAAGCCTGACAGAGTTCCAAAAATATTTGGACAACATTCTCAGGCACATGGTGTGACCCTTGGGAGGGTGTGCTGTGCAGGCCCAGGAGCTGGACTTTGGTGATCATCACAGGTCCTTTCTAACTTAGGTTGCTCTATTATTCTATTATTCTGTGAAATCTTAAAAACACCTTCCCCCCACCCCTCCCTCCTGCAGACAAAGAGGAAGTTTCTGGCAGCTTCTCAGAGAAGCCACCCCTGTACCCCCTCTGCTTTGGGAACTGTGCCATGCCAACCCAGCGCAGCTCACACCCAGCATTCCTGTAAACATTTACCCTACAACAGCCTGCAGGCTGCCACTGTGTATTTGCATTATTCTACAAATACTTTTTGTTGTGAATAATGTAAAAATCATTGCCTATTGTGCTTCCTTAGTGCCATCTGAAAATAGAACATACACTGAAGTAGTGCAACATTGTGCTTCAAATCTGGGGTTTGTTTGGATTTTAGGTTGAGTTTTTGTTTTTTGTTTGTTTTTTGGGGTTTTTTTTGGGTTTTTTTTTTTGGTGTGTTTTGTTGGGGTTTTCTTCCCCTGCTATTTTTCATCCTGTTTGAACAATCTGGTGGTGAGGCATCTATCACTTTAGAGCAACGTTTTTCATCAACATTGCTGCTCTTACGCACTTGAAATAAAATGTCCTTTTCTCAGCAGAAGGCTGGGCTGTGGCTACTGGCTGATGTACAGGAATTGTTCCACCTGCCTGTGAGAGGCAGCTCTTTCTGTGACATGACATACCCACTTCCTAGGAGCTTGTGACTCTAAGGTGATAAAATAAAAATACTGCATCCACCTGAAAGTGCAGGGCAACTCCAAATGGGCTGAGTGTAACAGAGTTCAAACTGAGATGTATTTTTCCCAGTGTGCATTTTATCAGTTTATATTATAGAGGCTTCAGCAAATTTTTGCTTTTTATGGTAGGGCATGAATTTACTGAAAAGAACACAAAGGAGAAAAAACATTTTAAGGAAGAGTCCTGGGAACTAAGAAATGCATGTATTAATATTAGAGTAATATACACATATATGCAAATCACTGGTTCTGGATAACTCAAGGTATTACGATGATTTGCCTCCCACCTTCCCACCCAAGTAACACAAGAGGGAAAAAACCACCTAACGTTGTAATTTTTTCTGAAGAATCCTTGGAAAATACATTTTCTTTGATAAACTAAAATCAGCTTTCTAACAAGGACAAAACAGTTAATGATTGAGTAGATAGTTTCTTTTAAAAAACATAATAAAAAATCAATTTCCCGATAAGAGGTGTTTCAAGAAAAAAAAAACAGTCTGATTTTCTACTATAGCAATTACTAGTGAAAACTGAAAACCAACCAGGGACTGATCAATATATTAGTGAAAGGTGAATATGGATTCATTTTCAGAAGGAAAACCAAAGTAAGAGATAGGACTTCTTTGCACAGAAATAAATCCTTAAAAAAAATGAAAGAGCCAGTACCAACAGAGTTATCTCTGAACACATAAAGTAAAAGAAATGTCACACCTCTGACACATCTAATAAAGAATAAATCTCCATGGACATTTTTTAGATTATCTATATATATATATATATATATATGAATATATATATATATAAACAGAATCACATCAGAGAAAGTATTAGGCTTGATTGTACTAATGAACTTTGCCAACAACCCACACACTAAAACATGTTTGCATTAAGTATTTCTTGAACTTTTTCAAGTAAGAAACGAATCAGTAACAATAAGCCTGTTGATAGGTATTTCATGCAGGAACATAAGACACAAATTAGTTAATAAATTATTCACCAGCTTTGCTCTCAAGTGTATTGAGAGCTGACAAGATGTCCATGGCTAAGGGTAGTGCTAAATAACTGCACATAAAACAGAGAGGCCCTGTCAGGTAGCATACACAGAGATTACTGGTAGGTCTTGACTTAGGCAACATCCTCATTAATGACACTAAAGCATAAGCAAACAGAAGCATAATGAAATCAGTTGGTAGCTGGAGGGAGCTGCATGCCAGTGTCAAAGAAAGTGGAATACTACAGGAGAAGTGAAATGCCTGGGTGTCAAATAAAAACCCACTACATCAAATGAATAAAAATATTCCATTCATACTTGAGAAGAACCACAGGCATGTCTCAGATTAGTTTTCCATCCATCACCAGGCACTGGTAGCCAGACAATCAGAGTAGTTCCACAAAAGTCAGTGGAAACAGCAGTGAAGATTGAAGGAAGCATGGGCCTGTTTTCCCCAGCTGATGAGCTTCTTCCTAGGGAGAGTGGCAGGGAGAGCAAAAGGTGATTTTTGGTGCTGCATAGTGAGGTGCATTGCTTGTGTTACAGAGAGACAGTAGCTCTTCTGACATAACCTACAGCACCCCACTGATTATGCTAGCAGTATTTTTTTTTTTTAATCTGTGAAATTGTTACTCCAAATGTTTAGAGGTGAGGGGGGGTGAATAATACCAAAGGTAATTTCATAAATCCATAAATTTGAAAATATGTGCCTTAAGGTGATAAATAAATAAATGATTCAAGGAACCTTATTTGCTCTGGATACGTCACAACCCGTACTGAGAAAAATGTTGTTGCTGAGGCCTCAAAGTGCTATTTTGCCTGCTGTTTTCATTAGAAGCCATTCATGTTTTATTTAGATAGCTTCAATCAATGTGTATCTCTGTTTTATTTTTCAGTTAAACCCTGCCAGTGCAATCAACCTTGTCTGCAAATTATTCTACATTGTCTGTAAGTAAATGCCTTCCAGTACTGTAAACCTTATGTAGTTAATTGTTCTTAGAGAATAGGGGAATATTTCTTGATAGCAGGGCAATCATTTATGTGACTAAGTTTTGTGTTTATTTTGAGTACAAAATTCATATCACACTCTTGGTTTTGCTATTTCTACCTTTTGGTGCCTTAAATGCCCTATTAGGGCTAGCATAGAGGGAAAAACACGTGCTCTGATTCTTTAAAAGTAGATTGGGGACAAATGGAAATGATGGATCAATTTAGCTGGAAAAACTTGCTCCAGTAAGGGGAGGTGCCTGCATATGTTAGTAGCTGAAGACAGAATGCAAGTTGTAGGAGTTAATGGCTGTTCTTGAGGAGAATGGAGCTCACTGATGGAGTCCCAAAAAACTGTGTGTTAGGAGCTGTGCTGTTCCCCATGTTTATAAACAGTCTAAAAAAGAGCCAATTGTTAAAATAAAAAGATCCCAATAAAACAAAATAGTTGGTCAAGCTAATGTAAATAAGGGCTGACTAAAGATTTACCAGGTTATTTTTGAAGGTGGAGAATCTAGGTAATAAAATGACAGGTGCAAGCCATTGGAAACAGATTTAAGGTGATGCACCTTGAAAAAAGCAATCCAAGACTCAAGTGAACAATGTGAGCTCTAGGCTGGCTGTAACTTCCAGGAGCAAGACCATGAAAACACCAGCTTAATTCTGGAAAATGCTGAGTAAAATCATAGGAGGATTTACAGAGCAGATGGAGAACAGAAAACATTGTTAAACCCCAGTACAACCACAAAGTTCATCCGCATTTTGAACACTCTGGCTCCTTCACCTGCAAACAAAATATGATGAAAATTCAGAGGAAAATGACAAAGGTGACGAAAGCTATGGACAGCTTCCCGTTGATAAATGAGCAAGTGGTTTAGGACTCTTGTTATGGACAGACATGACTTGAGAGGAGATGGTAGCTTTTGAGAGTCAGAGTCACAGTGCTAGATGGAGCCAGACACAGAAGAAGCCAGACCTCCATGGGGTGGTGGGCTGCAGCTTCACCTGGCTGTACTAGGGCTGTTTTTATGGGTGTTCAACATCTAAATAGCCTCAAGGGAGAAACATCATCAGACTGTGCAGAAGAAATCCAGAAAGCATTACTAACTGTGAAAAAAACCCAAAACTCTCCACATGTTGAGAAAGTTCTTGAAATTGAAATGGGTGAAAGAGTACTTGGGGAAAAATACCACAAGTGTTTGTGCTGTTGTTGCAATGTGTGCTTAGGGGGACAGCTGGAGCACGTGTGTGGTGGCAGGGTGTGTGTGTAAGCTGTTTATATCCTGAACATCAACCATATGCTGCTTTTAAATCTTCCCCAACTAAGCAGCCGTGTCTCCCTGATCAGACCTTATCTCTAAAATGATGACCGACTTCTGGGACTTGCTTCCGTGCTTGCGTCCTTCTTCTGTGAACCTGAACATGGCTCTTGGGAAGCATTGTGGATTGACAGCTTCAGCAACTACAAAAAATAAGACATGATAATCGCTGTCAGAGAAGGACTGGAAAGAGAAACTGAGAGCTTAATTATGGCTGCAAAGGAATGGGCTCTTTGTAAGGGCGATGATAAAATGAAGATAGAGGGAAGGAAGTACAGAGCATAAGAACTACAGTCGGCTTTTGGAGACTATTAGCAGTTCAGTTTATGATCATAACAATACAGCTGGAGATTTTTAAAAGGTGCAACCTAAAAGGCTGTCAAATTGTGCACCAGGAATTCTGCAAGTGCTACAAAATACAAGTGGCTCCATCACAATAGGAGAGTAATAGGGGATTTGTTGCAATCTTAGTCCAAGTAAGAAATACTGATGCATAAAAATCCCCTTGAGACTTTTTTTTGGCTGCTAATGGCCATAAGGTATATGCTAGGAGATCAAGCATGGTGGGCTTAGAAACGAAGGAAGGAGACTGTATCATTGTGGACACTGCTTGTCCACTTCTTGAAAATACCAGACTGAGAATGCAGCATAATACAAACACACATGACTAGCAATTACACAGAAAGCATAATTACAATTACTTAAAAAATTATTGGGAAAACCAATATAAATATAATAGAAATAAATAAATAAAAATAAATATAAACCAAATATAAACCAATACTGTGCACACCACAAACATAAACAGTGTACCTTCCCAAAACCATTTGGTTTTATAAAACACAATAATAGCATCCAAAACTCACTGATAGCTGGATTTGCATTGGATCCCCTGAAAACCTGGATGGTATGACAGAAAAAGAGAGACAACAGCAGCACTAACAGTGCCCTCTAGATATTGCTAACACATATATAGAAATATGTACTCCTGATTAGCCTTTATGTACTACAGATAAAAACCTGGCTGGTTTTGATGAACATTGAGGTGTTGGTGTCTGCCACACAATGAGATCCAGCTTGATGAAGTGGGTGGTCTCTCCTTGCCCAATATTCTTTGTACAGGAAAATTAGGCATCAAGGTCAGGTAGGTACAGACATGGTCTGAAGAGGTGAAACACAGGTTTCTGCCTTGGCCATTCCATTCCCTTCAGCTTTTATGTGCAGGATCAGCTTTGCAGCCTGAATGGACTATTCTGCTTCAGCCTCTGTTTAGCCCAGGGGCTGGGATACACAGGCAAAGAGGAAAATGGGGATCCCCACTGGAAGGGCTGTATCTTACTGCCCTTCCTGAATAAAAGAACAGCTTTATTTCTTTAGGGATGGTACTTCCCTTTCAACACATATGTTAAAGTAAATATGCTTGTCTTCAAAGGTGTAAAAGACAGCCAGGAATTTGTAAGAGGGGGATGCTCAAGGTCAGCAAAGGAAAAGCCAGCAGTCTGCAGGTGTTTGGTCACAGAGCCAAGCAACAGAATCTCCACCTGTATGTCAGTCCTTGGAGGGACACCAAGGAGCATGCAACCCCACTGTCTTGAACCCTCCAAGCTAGAGGACAGCCACACTAAAGAAAAAAAAAAATAACACCTCAACTAGCTGATCTATAAGGTCAGCAGTCCTAGCAGGAATCCTTAGTCCAAGACCTGAAATACAGAAAAACATGAAAAATACTGGTGGACAGCTAGTATTTAACAAAGCCAACAAGGCAATGAGTGAAACTAATTAAAAGTAAATAAAACTATATAAATAAAAGAAAAAAAACAGGGTGAACCAAAACAAAACCAAACAATGAAACATACAAAATAAAATAATGAAAAACCCAACCAAAAAAAATTCACCATCAATAAAAACAAAACAACAAAAAATGGGTACATCACAGTGCTGTCATATTTTGACTTGAAAGAGAGCAATGTGGGGCCAGTGATGTTACACTGCCCTTAGATTGACCATGAATTTCACAGGGAGAGATGAGTCCTCCCTCCTTTGCACACAAAAGCTTGCAATCTTCAACGTGTAACTACATGTAAACTACAAGGGTTTTATGGGCCCTGTTAAAAAAGGCTATTCTATGTCAGTGCTCCAAAAAGCAGAAGGCAGGTAACTTGTAACCTAGATTGAAATTTATGATAGGCATCCTGGATTGACCACCACAAAGCAGGAATTTTGCTGTTTGCATTATATTTGATGATGTTCTCCACTGCCACATCCAGGCCATCTAGTGCCCAGAAAATGTCACAAACAAGCATGTGGCACCAGGTAAGCAACACTGCAAAAAACACTTGTACTGCAGTTCCCTCCTTGCACAGATCATTGAACAAGCTAAAACTGAGTAAGATGTACCTGAGGAAAAGGATGTCCTGGATAACACAGGTAACTGGGAGCTCTCATATTCTAATAATGTTAATGATATTTAAGTGTTTAGCTGTGTTCCGTGAAAGAGCCTTGTGATCCAGGATACATCAATTTGTCAGTCAATTTACAGGGGCCTGGCATTGGATACAAATCTCCAAAATATATTGAGGGTCACATCTGAAAAGCAATTCCAATGCTTGAACCTTATTCCCTACCTACTGCTCTAAGCATCTCTTCAGCGTAATGATATTCATATTTTCCAAATCACTATGCTGCTCTCTCATCTTGGCTCACTGAGAAGCTGTTGTGTATACTAATTGGTGTGGTATGTCCTATACATCAGGGTGTCTGGCTTAATTTGGAAATCTTCTTAAAATTCATACTTGAATTATTGATTGTACAGCTTGGACGATGAAATGAGATGGGGTGGATTTTAGAGTTATGAATAATAAACTCCTGCTCAGCCAAAGCTACCAAGTGATGAGTTCAAGCTTTAAGAGATGCCACCATTACACATTTTACACATGCTAGTGCCAGGCTACCTACAGACCTCACCATATGTTTGTTATTTTTCTTTGTAGCCATGCAAAAGTAGGGATTATCGTGTAAGGGATTTTAGAACACAATTCCCGCTCATCTTGCTGAGATTATGCACCTGAAAACCTCTTTTGAAATCTGCTCCAGATATTGATTGCTGTCTGATTTCCATTTGGCTGAATAGGTGAGGTCCCTGACCCCCTTTTCTTGTGTGCTGGTTGATAACATTTGATAGTCCATCCTGTTATCCTTCATGAAAGACATTAGGTACATCTTGCTTGCTCCTCTTTCAGCATTTGTCTCAGCAAGACCTTTCTTCTACAGCTCTAATGAGCACAAAACTAACTGGGTACATCTGTAGCCAAGCTTAGGAATGTTCAAGACTACCTGGCATTGTCATCCTTTTTGCACTGTTATGGTATCAGTACCTTGGTAGTGGACTACTCAGCATTTCACACAGCCCTCAGGTGGGAGTCCACTGGCCTTTTCTGCATTTCAGTCATCTCTTCCTGTTGGTTGCCTCTGCTGGTACACTTTGGTGTTTTGTTTGCTTTATCTTGGGCTGCGAGGCACTGTGCTAACTATCTGAGGATCAGATTGCCCATTTGTCTTGGATCATTTTCCTGTGACTCAATCAGAGGAAGCATTAAAAGATTTATGAAATGAATGTGTGAAACAAGGACGTGCCAATCAACTGCACCGTAGGGGGTAAAAAAAGCCATTATTTCAGTGACTGCTGCTATGCGTTAAAAGAAAGCTGAACTTAATAAAAAATCATTCTACTGATTTCTGAAACGGAGTCCAGGAGGCAAAAAGGTCATGTAGAAGACCAAAAAGATCAATTGCATGTGTCTGCACAACCACCCATTTCTTAAAGCTCTGATTTTCGGTATAATCCCTTTGTCTATGTTTTGACCCAATCTTATTTAATTTATGTTTTTTATTCATTAAATTGTATGCATGAGGTATCAGCTCAAGACTGAGCCTTATGCATGTTTTACTGAAGGGATTTTCTGTTATATTTGATACAAACCACTTTACCTAGTTTTTTTATTTGAAATCTTCAAAATCTATCTTTGCATTATTGATTTCTTTCTTTTTGAAACCTGATTTACCCTTAGCAATAGCATTTAGTCTTAAAAATAATTAGGATCACTTTACCACTGCAGCATAACCTCAAGTAAGAAAGTTAATTTCCTGTTCGGTTTAGAATTTTTCCATTAATACCATGAATACTAAATTTATACTATGGCAGTCAAAGTCCTCTAAGAGTACCTTTAAAACACCAATTTCTCAGCTGTGATAATTTCCTACTTTTGGTTCCTAAATGGCTCTAAATCCTCCCACAGAATTGCAAAAAGAGTGGTATTTTCCCTTGTTTTTTTTTTTTTTTTTCTCTCTTATCCTGCTTGCCAGGAGATAGGTATGATGAGTGTTTACAGATGATATCAGCATTAGAGGATAGACAGTTAATAGTAACTGCAAAAACACTGTGCCCAGCAGTCCCCAGGGCCAACACAACATTTCTCCCAGTAGCTCAAAGTTCTCTCCAGCCCAGCAAGCAATGTGAACTGGCACCTTACCTTCTGGACATCAGTACAGTTCATCCTTCATGGTAACTCTGTGAGGGGTGCTAGTGGTGGATTTGCCCCTCTTTCTCATGGCTGGGACAGGTTGGTTTCTTGCAGTGCCTCAAGGCTCCATGATCCTGGCTGGTGGAGTTATGCTAAGTTGCAGCATGCAATGAATGTTTTCAAGTGCCCTATAGATCATTTAAGGTCAGTCCATTGGTTTCCTAAGGAGTATGGGCACCGATATCTGTGTGTTGTTGGGTTGTTTGTTTCAAAGAACATCCGATTTTCCTGAATACTGCAAGAGTAAATCAACAAGCAGCCCAGAAATTACTGTCCACCTTTTTGGTCCTAAAAACCATTCTGCTTCTTCTCCTTCTCAACCAAGCCATTGCTTTTGCTATTTATTGGGGTTTTTCCTGGTTTCCCTGAACTTTTGTGACTTTCATCAGCAGCTGCAAGCAACAAACCCCTTTGCTTCCAAATTTGCTGTCAGTTCCAGGGAAACCTCTCTGATGGCACAGCTTATTTACTCTGCTATTTCTGCTTCCTGTTGTTTCAGCAATAACTGTGTGGAAGAGCATTTAATTGCTCTTCCCATTTAGCCTGGCTGAAGCATGCTCAGCACACCCATCTGCTTCAACATGACTTCTGCATCAAAGTCCCACCCCCGCTCTACAACAGCCAGTTACATCTTCCAGCCTAATTTATCCACGCACAAAAAGAGCCTTTATTTGAAAATAGAATCACAGCTAACTCTGAGAATTCATGGGTTCAAATTAACGGGGAAAAAAAAGCAACACAAGTTCTTTTAAGTGAAATTCTAGTGACAATTTTTATTTTCTCCCACATTACATATGTACTAGAACAACAGAGACAGGTCATGCTTTACAAACAGTTGAAATACCCTTGAATTGCAGAGGAAGTCTATATTGTTAGGTTTCAATTAAGCTAAATTATTAATGATTTTTGTGTCTAATTGCCTTATTACCTTGACTACAGACAGATTCAAGTCAACAGTTCAGATGGCTTTTATGCATGGCCATTTTGCAATCCATGTCTAAGCCACCAGTCACCACCAGTGTTCCACAGTGGGTTTGCACAGCCTTCCCAGTTGGACTAAATACTACACTTTTCAGGGCAACACCCTATCTATGCCAGGAAGTCTTTCCATGTCCCCACTGCCTCCGCTTCAGGAAACACTGAAACAGTACTGACACCCACCAAAAGAGTAGGAATACCAAAAGAAAATCAGGCATATTTCTATTTGTCATCATTTACCTCAGCCATCAACAAAGGCCCATGCAAAAGCTCACTCACTCCCCCACCAGTAAGACTGGTGAGAGAATTGGAACAGCAAAAGCTAGAAAACCCGTGGGTTGAGATAAAGACAGTTTAATAGGGAAAGCAAAAGCAGCACACTCAGGCAAAGCAAAACAAGGAATTAATTCCGTGTTTCCCATGGGTAGGAATGTGTTCAGCCATCTCCAAGTGAGCAGGGCCCCCCAGCATACCTGACTTGGGAAGAAAAACACCATCACTCCAAATGTCCCCCCTTCCTCCTTCTTCTCCCCACTTTATACACTGAGCATGATGCCACATGGTCTGGAATATCACTTTGGTCAGGTTGGGTCACCTGGCCTGGCTGTGTCTCCTCCCAACCCCCTGTGTATCCCCAGGCTCCCTGCCAGCGTGGCAGTACAAACAATAGAAGAGGCCTTGGCTCTGTGCAAGCCCTGCTCAGCAATAACAGAAACATCTTTAGATTATCATCGCTGTGTTCAGCACAAATCCAAAACACAGCCCAATAATAGCCTCTGTGCACAAAATTAACTCTACCCCAGCTGAAACAGCATACTGTTATTGAGAGATTGAGAACCCATCTTCTGCTGCACAAGGCATTGGACATTAACAGGCTGCAAGGAAATATGTTAGCTAAAAGTTAGGAACCAGACATCCCATGGCATTTTCTCTCCTTTAGGCTTTTCTGTTGGTGCCATGGTACTGCAAATCTACTATGGCTAGCCAGTATGCTATGGCTTAAACAATCCCTTAAATGCAAAGCATTTTTTTGACAGACCATGTTTTCAAAATTAAATCATTATCATTTGCATTTTCTATATAATATGGGAGGGGGTCTTCTGTTATTTTTTGAGGTTATTCTTGCACATAGAAAAATTAAGGTACGTATTAGGAGGAAGAGACTAAAAAGTCAGACTAAATGTGAGCCTTGTTGCTGATTTCTGCTTTTGAATTGCTCCTTATTTTGGAATTTTGCTTGAGTCCAGTGCAATCAATCCCACTGAATTTCATACCTAAAAATGAGTGTGGGAAAATTCAGCATGCAAAAACATGAGGTGCTTCCCTTGCAGGGAGGGATCTTACAATGCTTTCCTAAACCAGGACCACAGAGGAGATGATGATGGGGGAGAAGAAAACACAGGATGTGGAGTCTGTCGAGGTCTAATTCAGTGTTACCATCTATCTATCTATCTATCTATCTATCTATCTATCTATCTATCTACTTGAATTGTTGTGATTTTATGATGGAAATGTGGGTTTATCAGAGATAAGCTGAGTTTTACTGCATCTATAGCAGAAGTCAGTAGTCAGTAATGTCTATTTGTATCACTCCACAGCATTTGTTTTTAAAAATTCATGTAGTTTTGTCATGACAATACTTCAGATTGGAAAAAAAAAAGGTGAAAACCAACCATAATACTTGATCCTGAAGTAAAGAAAACATTGTATGTTTTGTGTAGGACAACTGGTAACAGTGCTGAAAACAAAATGTGTATCCATGAATTGGTCCAGATGACATGCATCTTTGAGAATAAGGTAATTCATTACAGAATGTAATGGCTCAGTGACAGTTGTTTATGGAAGTTAATGGAAATATGAAAGAGAGAAAGCAAATAGGACATACCTTCAGAAAAAGAAAGAAAAAAAGAGAAAATAATCAAAATCACAGGCAATTACAACTCAGTAAACCCACTTTTAAACCATCTCAAAGTAATGAAATTATCATTAAAGCCCCACATCTACCTGGGGAATAATGGAATAATGAGCAACAAACGATGCAGACACCACGGTGCCAGGGTGGTATGTGTGACAAATCCTCCTGAAGTAAATTGATTGGGAACTCAAAATTCTGGGTGAACAGATTCAAACAATACAACTTGAAATGGAGTATTTTTGTGGTTTTTTTTTTTTGGAAAGAAAGTGTTCTGGAAACCTCTCTAAGGTTGCAATTTGGTTCTGTTAGAGGTTTCCCAGTGTAAAATACCACACTGAATTTCAAGGCCTCAAGGCTGTCTGCCTATGCAAGTAAAAAATATCTGAATGCTGGGGTGATGGATATGGAAAAGAATAGGAGTAGATTATAGAGTCTTACAAAATGATAGAGCAGCACAACAAATCAATGCGCTCTGGGGTTGCTGGTGAAGGTAAGTTATATCCTCAGACTGCACAGAATAACTGCTCTTTATGTAATCACACCTGGGATATGTCATTAAATTGCAATACCTCATTATCCGTCCTCAAAAAACACGGAAGAGTTTCAGGGAATTCAGATCTGAAAAAGAAAAATGATCAGACTCTTGGAAGGAGTGATACACAAGGAGAGATTAAGTAGCTTAAATATATAGCTTATCTAATCAATAATTAAGCAGGGGAAGGATAATGGCTTAAAAATATGTAAGAGAAAGATAATTATTTTGCATGATGCATGGTCCCAATTCAGCACGGTGCTAAAACATGTGCAGATCCATTAGCCCTGCAAAACACCAATGTCCATGATTTCAGTGGAGCTTCAGCACATACCTAAATTTAAGCATGCGTTGAAGTACTTTGATTAATTTGGGCCATAACCACAAGTAATAGTATGAAATTAGGAAATGCAAAAATGTAGGCTGAACAGCAGGAAAATCTTCCAAATGGTGAGATATATGAGACTAGGGAGTAATCACTCAAGGGAATTGGTGGAAACCTTATCCCTGGACACATTTCAAGTTTTGCTGGACAAAGTACTGGGAAAATATCCTTTGGGGAATAATCTTGCTGTTGCCTCTGGAGACAACTGCACAACCTACTGCAACTATTCTGTGTCTAAGTTTTTCTGGGCTGACTCACAGCATTAAGTCTGAGACATGATTTTAAAAAGCACCAACAGCGCAACAGGCTGGTGGCATTTTGAAGCTCTTCCTTGCCTCCCCCCACAATGTATTGGTTTTTTTCCATCTTCATTACATGCAATGCTATGAGAGGGGAAAAAAACCCCACACCACCACACTTTAGCTTAGTGTTTTTTTGTCTTTTTGTTACTCACCCTCTGAACATTGATTTCATTCTCATCTCTGCATTAAAACAGCGCTTAAAGATATAGAGGAAATCTAATTTCAACTTGTAGGGCTTTGTTTCATTCCCAGAGCATGTATGGTGAATGGTGAATATCATCAGAGAGGTAATTGTATCTTGAAGAATCTCATATCTCATATCTCATTTCTTTGAGCATCCCAGCAGAAGCAGTATTAAAGATTTGGGGGTTTTGCTAGTTTGATTTGGGTTTTTGTGAGGGGTGGGATTGTTTGGTTAGTTGGTGTTGTGGGGAGTTTTGGTTGTTGTTTTGCTTGTTTGTTTCATTTTTTGTTTTTCCCCTCTGTGCAGACCCTGGAAGAAAGGCTGTTACAAAAAGGATTTTCCCAAAGATGAAGCAGTAGATTCTCTAAGGGCTTTTTCCACTGGGAATAATAATTTTGGTGAGTCAAATGCAAGGTCTAAAGAACAACAGCTTTTTAATTGCTTTGAAATCTACTTTTTCTTAAATCAAATTATTGTAGAAGACTAAGCATAATTCACTTGGACATGTGGCTATTCTGCAGCCAGGTGGGAAAAGGACAGGTGCTCTCTAACAAGACTTTGCAGAGATCTATTGGAAGTGGTTGAGTTAGATCTGTTAAAAATTGTAGATTTCCCTTCCCTGACCACAGTTGATATTCTTTATTTTTGCAGTGTCAGTGAATGGGCCCTGATTTCATTATTGGGAGAACAGCACTTCTGTTTATTGGTACTAATTTTCCACTGCACATCACTGCATTCAGAATAGCAGTTCTTAACCTTAAATACACATTTCTGTGCCTGCCTAACTAGCAATTCAGCTAAGAACATGTGTGAGCATCTTCCTGACTTATGGTCTGAGTTAACAAACAAGGTTACTTAATTCCCTTATCCCATTTAAAAGAATGGCCTTGCAAGGTCTTCATCATCAAGGATACTTAGGAGCTTGTTAAGGAAAAAGATGAGCACGATAATTAACTAAGTGGATCTTCCATTGGGTTGGACCAGGAGGCCTCATTTGGGTCCTTCCAGCTCTCTTGGCTACAATCAAAGCTGGGAGTGCAGCAGCAACTCCTCATGTAGGTCTGGTCACTGGGATAAAGTGTGGTGTGTTGCATGTGTTAGCACTCAGGCAATAAGAAAACTATGATTTTCTGAAATCTACTTTTTTGTTTGTTTTGTTGTTAAAAGAGCTTCATTTGTTTAGGTACTTCCCTCCCAAACCAAAACCAAACAAACAATTTGGTTTGGGAGGGAAATGTTCAGCATGTTCCAGCCAAGCACCATTATTTCTGGAGGTCCCACATAAGCATGTAAGATTACAAATGTTAACACAAAGGCAGGCTTCTTGTCCTCTTTCCTGGAGGTTCCTGACTCTCAGGAGATGAGGGGATTCGTGTTTCCTACCTGCTGGGGGTGCCAGGGCAAGGACAGAGTGTGTCTTGCTGCCCCAGCTGATGCCAGGCTGCCCTGAGCCCCATCCCTGTGCCGGGCAGCAGGGAGAGCATCCTTGACTAGCAGGTAGGGTCTGATGGGCTGCTTGGCTGCGGACAACAGGCTGAGAGGCCAATGGTGAGCTGGGGAATCTAGCGGGGAATGGGTCTGTGCTGGAAACACAAGCTGCCATTGGCTTTCTGGGAGGGCAGCAGCGGGCAGAGCACCCAGCCGGGGCTGAGGGACCCACACAGGTGATGGATCGCTGCCGCAAAGGCAGGCTGCAATTGGCCGCTCGGATGCGCACAAAATTCCAAGCGGCCAATCGGGACGTGGGAGATCCAGTGTGCAGCGGGGGTCTGTGCCCTGTGTGGAGGCTGCCATTGGTTACCTGGCAGGGGAGCCACGGGCAGAGCGTCCAACCGGGCGGTGCGGGATCCTTCGGGAGAGGGCTGCGGGACAGGTGGTGGCGGCCGTGGGGCTGGGACCGCAGCGGGTGCGGGCAGTGCGGGGCAGTGCGGGCGCGGCGGTGCGGTGCGGTGCGGTGCCGGCCGGCTGCTAGGTGGAGCCCGCGTCCGCGCAACCCAGATCCGGGCCCTCGGCGCTCCCCCGCCCCTCGGCTCGCCGCCCGCCCGGCTCCGTGCGGCCGCCGCCGGGCAGGGCAGCAGCGCCGCGCCGCCCGCCGCCGCCTCCTCCCCGGGCCCCGTTCCCCGCTCCCGGCCCGGCCCTGCGGGGGACGCGGATGCCGCGGGTCCCGCCGCCCCGGAGCGCGCTGCCCGTGTGCGGAGCGTGTGCGCTGTGTCGAGCCGAGCCGTGCCGAGCCGGCGGGGCGGCCATGCGGCCCCCCCGCGCCCGCTGAGCACCGCGCGGGGCGCGCCCGCCCAGCCGCCCCCTCCGCGCCCGCGGAGCCGCCCCCTCCGCCCGCCCGCCCGCGCCGAGCCGCGCCGCGCCGGGGCTGCCGGTCTCCGCAGCGGGAGGAGGAGGAGGAGGAAGAGGAGGAAGGATCCAGGGTGTCTGCGGAGCGCGGGGGGCTGAGGACCACCCGCCTCCCTCTGCGCGGGCGCCTTTGTGTCCCCCAGCCCCGGCGGAGCGAGGGGCCGCGGGCAGGGGAGCGGATGCGAAGAGCGGCTGGTGCTGGAGGGGAGAGAGAGAGAAAGGGGGATGGTGGAAGATTTCTCTCCTTTTTTATTTTTTTTTTTTTTGGTGGTCTCTTCGGCAGCGGCTGTTCTTCCCCAGCAGCAGCAGCAGCGGCGGCGGCAGCAGCGGCAGCAGCAGCACCGGCAGCAGCGGCAGCAGCAGCACCGGCAGCAGCAGCACAGGCAATGACTCTGCCGCATCCGAATCGCCTGGCCGGTGGCGCCGGCTCCGGAGACATCACCTTGCTCTGAAGTTGCCCACCTGGAGGAGGTAAATCGGAGCGGGGCTTTCGTCCAGAGGGGTCGGCGACGGCGGGGAAGAGGAGGGAGTGATCGCCTCCCCCATCCTCACACACTCGTCCTCCGGGAGGAAGCTTGTGTAGCAGAAGAACACGGCAAAAAAGGAAAGACTTTTACTTCTTCTTTTTTTTTTTTTTTTTTAATTTTTTTTTTTTTCTAAATTTTCCTTGCTTGAGGGGGACGTCCGTGCTTCTCGTCCGGCCCCCTTTTGCTCCTGGCTGGGGGCTTTGGTACTGTGGCCAGGTCTGCTTCCTACTCCCACCTCTGGTTTTAATGGCTGGATTGTGGCAGCAGCTCCCTGCTGCAGGTTGTTGAGGATCTGATGGGGACTCGCATCTCAGGAGCCGGAGGTGACTAAAGGTAACTAAGGAGCGGATGGATGCTCAGAAGCCCTTGCCTGGCCCTCGGTTGCTCCCTTGCCCGCTTGCGCTGGGCTGAAGGGTGCCGGCCGCCCTGGGCGCGCGCTTGGACTGAATTATGCTCTAATAAGGGTAGTTTGTCTTCAGGGGGGCTGGATCCTCCAGGTAACGGGAGAGCATCTCTCTGGGTCTGCATGCTGGGCGACCGTGGAGACGAGGGCTGTGCGTCTTGTTTGGAAATGCCTTGTAGGCTCCAGCCTGGTTTGGCTGTGGGCAGCTAGGGTGGCAAAGACAGTGAGGAGATGGAGGGGACCTGGTAGGTTTTGTTCTTGCTCTCTCTTGGTCTTTTTCTATGAAAGACACCACGTTGGACCGGGGGTTTTGCTGGTGTTACACTGAGGAATTCGTGAGTTTCATTCTGTTTCCTCAATCTCCCCCCCTTCCCCCGTCTTCATGCCCCACTCCTTCGTGGATCTGCGTTGCTGTTTAATCGCTGAAGGGTGCCTCGAGAAGCGATTGCTTTCTTGGATATCAGGGGGCATGAGTAGGGGTGGATGTTGCCGAATTGGGGGTGTGTGTTGGGGGCTGCCTGTGCGTGGATGTGAGGGGCTGGGGTAGAGGTGTGAACCCAGCAGCCCCGGCTTACAGGTAGACGCGGGGAGCTTCGCCTTGCCGTGCAGCCGGAGAGCGAAGCGTTCGGTGTAGGTAGGGATGTGCGGAGCTCCCACCTCCTGCCCGTGAGGTTTGCAGCGTTTGCTGCCTCTTATCAGTACAGGGCTGGCGTTTGTTTTGAGCAAGGGCCGATATGTATAGCTGGAATTGCATTTTTAATGCCTCTTTCCTTTTAACCCTTTGTTTTATTTGCGCCCTTAATTATTTATTTGCGTTCCCCTTGCAATCATCTTTTGACCGCGTAACTTGGAGGTACCGGTTGTAAGGCTGATGGCAGGGAGGAACCATCAGCCGGAGAGCAACCCTGTTTCCCAGTTTAAGGAGCCTACCTCCAGCTGGTGCCCGTTAGTGCTAATGAAGATGTAGCTACACTACCCCAGAGATGTGCCCTGGGTATTTGGGGGATTGTCTTCAAGGACTGAGTTTGATCAGCAGACTTGCATGCGGAGTTGTCCAGGGAAGTAACGCTGACCTCCAATACATTTAGTTCTTACCCTTTCCCCTATAGACAGGCAGATGTGTGGTTTTGCTTGAGGGGTGGTGAGGTAGGAAAGGAGCCTCTCTTTCTCTCCCTTTCCTGATAGGCATGAGATTCTTCTCTGCGGTAGTTAAAACAACTCGTATTTTGGCCAACAGCAATGTATTGTTTCTGCTTGTCAACTGTGGAGTTTATTAGCGTTTTAACCAAAACAACCCATGTCTATTGTATTTACTTTCCTGTTTAGATCGCTCCTTAGGAGTTATTGCCATTTCCACTCTCACACTTGTGGTTCCAGGCAGCCAGCTGCTTAGAGGGAGGCTGAGATGCAAGAGAAAAGGCGAAAATGCCATCTGTTTCTTGATATAAGGCAGAGAGGTAGTCTGCCGGCTGCAATTTCTCTCTGTATTATAGCACTCATTATTCCAGAGTGTAGGATCAAAATTTTCGAAGCTGACCAAAAAGAAATCTTCCCTGGAGCTGAAAAGAAGTAAATTCCATTTTCATTGTGGAATGCTGCCTCTTAAGAGTGCAGCTAGTGCTGCCTGCTTGGTATTGAGTAGTAGCATGTGCTTTGTAGAGCTCATTTATCATCATTTCCAGGGGTTTGCAATACGAACAGGCTTCTACTGTGCATTCATTAGGAAGAATTCTTCCATGGAGCTTTTCATGGGAGTAAACCAGGTGTTACAGGTTAAAATGGGCTGCTGTCAAAAAGTCTGCAGTCGTCACTTTAGATCCATGCCAATGTTGGGTGACAAAGTTCAGGTTAGGGCTCCATGGTAAAGCTGTATTTTTTTCCTCAAGATTAAACTGCTCTGAGAGAACAGGAGTCAGACCCCCTTGTTATGGTCGAGGCTGCTCTGGTTCCTGCTCTTTAAGAGTACTTTAAAGAGTACTTTTTCCTTATTTAGGCTTGATTTACTGTAAAGTGACTGCTGTCTTGTTACCTGCTAGCAAAAAATAAAGTGGATAGAAATCTCTGGTTTTATTTTATTTATTTTTTTCTCTTATTTCCAAAAGGATTGAAGTTTCTGTAAAGCTAGAATTCACCTGTGAGTTCCAAATAATTTCTATTATTGAATAAGTATGCATTTTCCCTTTTCTTCTTGGGATGGTTAGGAGAAGGTATGTTTAGTTTTGCAGTGAATTCCAGAACAAGACAAATGACAGTGTAGATTGATGATAATGAAAACATTGAGTGCTGCTTTGCAGGCAGTGAGATTTTAATGGTATTTATTAAGTTGAAGCTACCGAGTCCTCATGGAGATGTGTTTTTGTGACAAGAGTGGGAGCTGGTGTTTCAGTTTCTTGGTGCCCTCCAGAGATGAAGTAGTTTATGTCTTAGCCTAGAATATTTGAATTTGTCCCTGTGCCCTGCTGGATCCAGCCCTCCACCCTCCTCCTTTGTTTGCTTGGCTGTGCATCCCCCAGGTTGGGATGCCATGGGGACCACGTCCTTCCTCCTAGTCGGGGGCGATGTGGTAGAGGTGCTCAGCTTGCCTGTCCAAGCACTGATTGCAGGAAAGGCTTTTTTCCTCCTGAAACAGAAAGCAAATTGCCCAGTGCCTGCTGGTGCAAACATGAAGCTGGTGCTCCTTGCTGGCTGGGAGGGAAGTGCAAGCAGGTTTGTAGGTGAAAATCCAGCCAGCTGACTGATGAGCTGGGCGTCTCAGCTCAGCGTTGTAGGGCTGCTAGAAAAATAAATAAATAAATAAATAAATAGATATTTAGAGGCAGGTAGAGCGAATGATCAGCCAGGACTGAACGGGAATGTGCATGACCTTTAGCTTTGGGCAGCACTCAGCTGGAGGGCCTGATGCTGCCGTCAGGGTTTTCACATTCAGAGCATGAGTGGATGCATCATCAACACATTTATTCATGCACACGGGGGAGGGAAGTCTTGTAAATGAAGAAATCCTAGGAATGGGTGATTTATTAATAATTTTAATACTAATAGTGTTGGGACTGGTGTAGATTGACTAGGAAGCAATTTAATGTGTGACACAGTATAAAGGATGGGTTAAAGATTGATGAAAGAGATGGAATTCAGGGAGCAAGAATGGATCAGGGAAAAGCTAAAGTATGGAGCATAGGCATAAGGATTTCTATGCTTTAAATAAGTTCCTTTTTTTTTCTGTTGTAATTATATTACTTGGTGATTGTGGAAACAGCTGAATGCTGCAGTTGGAGTGATTTTGATAAAGCTTTTCATTCCCTAGAGACTTCTTGCATATCACAAGAGGTTTGTAAGAACAACTCAAAAATTAATTTTTTTTGGAGTGATGATCATCTGAGAGATAGACATCACAATATTGATGAGTTGCTGAGGACAGTACTGAAACATCAAGACAGCCCTGCAAAATAAAGGTTTTGTCTGCCCCTTCTAAAAGGCTCCTTATTGGGATAGGATGTACTGGTGAGCATCGACATTCTGGAGAGATGTTTATGGACGCCCATTTCTTCCCTGCTGGTCCTTTTCTCATTCAATAGATGCCCTCCTGCTGGGCTGGGAATATGAAAAATGCACCATGATGCCAAATTCTGAGTGTACATCCACACTTCAGTCTCTGCTATGTCTTCAGGCAGTGCTTTCAGTTGCAGGATGGAGAGCTAGAAATTGTCATTTGCAGGAGTTCAGTATGCACGGTGTATTTGTAGGAATGTACCTGTCCCAGCAAAGGGGTGTGACATGCTAGCCTCTGCCTCATCTCCTGGGGTCATGCCTGCCTTGCCAAATGTTTGTCACAATCCTCAGCAGCAGTTAATGTGAGGCTCTTTAATCCCTGCTTGGGGATGCATGTGAGTATGTCCTGTTGCTGGAGGTGTTGAGATGCTCCATCACTCCCTGATCTCATCCTAGTACTTAGTGGCAGTGGAAGCTCCCAGAACAGTCTGATGAAGTAGGAGAACTTTGCTTTTAAGCATCTACTTTTAATTCTTGCCTACTTTAATGGCAAGGAAACCACCTCCTACTCAAATCTGTGATGTGATCCTATCTAGGACGTTATCTCATTGCCTGGTTTTGGCCTCCAGGTTTGCAGTGTAATGCTTGCTTTACATTGCTCACTAGATAATCTCCACAGTGCAGTCTGAAATTCCTGTCTGCAAGCTAAGTGTTCATTTTTAAGACAACTTCTCTAAAGACACCTTGGCACTACTGCTTTTACTTCAGCAGTCTTTTCAGGGAGCCTTCTGATTTTGCCTGTAAGGCAGATGTTTTTACCAGTCATTGCACCAAGCATCTGTAACTACAGCAAGGTAGCTAGTCTTTTCAGGCAGTGGAAACGTCATTTTAAACTGTTGTGGACCACAGTTTTACTTACTAAGTGGTGCTCAGTGAGGGATTTTTTCAGCCTGCCTGAAACCCTTGTTTTCCTCTATCTGAGTCCTTTTTCCTCTCCATTTTTGAGCTTTTAATCTTTACTTCTTCAGGCCCACTCCCATCCGAGGGAGGTACTGCTGCATCTGTGATGGGAGCTCCCACTGTAGTCAGTGGAGCACTTCTGTTGGCTTCCCTCTGAGGGGAAGATGCTCAAGAATCTCACATGTGGTATCTTCTGAAGAGAAGCTGCAGAATCTCAGATGAGGTATCTTTTCAAAAACATTCAGCATCAAGTTTCTAGTTATTGTTTTGTAACATCTTTTACCAGGGGTGGCATTTCAGGCCAAACAAAGCAATGAACACAGAGAAAGAGTAGAAATCTGTGTACACTTCTAAAATGTGTTTGTGAAAACAGTCCGAAATTAAAATCAAGACGCTTTTGTTTGAGGCTTGACAGCTTTCAGTTTCAAGGGTCATGAAATAGGCACCATTCTGAAGAAAGCAAAGAGGAGTTTGGCAGCTGTCCCAGTTAGGCAATATGAAGTTGTAGATTTTATTTAATTTTTTTTTTTTTAAATGCTTAAGAGTAATAAACCTTTACAGAGCATCCATTGGTGCTCACTCTGCCAGGATTTTTGAAAATTATTTTTTTAAAGCACGTTAGTCAACATGTGAGTAATTATACAGGAATTATTTCAGTGGCTACAAACCTGATGCTTCAGAGGCCTGTAGCACAACTCTGATTCATTACAGTGGGTACCTGTCAGAGAACAGCTTTGAAATATTATGCACAGTGTTTTGAGTAGTTTGGATTATAGCTTTGCTACTATTAATTGTGAGAGCTTTACTGATTTGATTGCAGTTGCATTGATTTATATCAGGTAGAGTCATTGATTTTGAACTTTGGAACGGGGCTATGCATTTCTAAAACTTAGAACAGGGTGTCATAAATACAAAGGACCAAAATGAGTGTTTTCTTACAGCAATACAAAGTTAAAATGAAATTAAATAGGACTCTCTGTGCTTTTGTAGAAGTGATGCTTAAAATTTAGCCGTGAATTGCCCTACTGCAAAGTCCTGCTCAAAGGTGCCAGCATTGCACAGCACTGTTCTGAAAGGAGCTCTAGTCTAAACCTGGCCCCTTTGGGTAGGACTCTTAGTGGTTTTATACCAAGGGCAAGTAATTAATTTGTGAGAGTCACTGCACACCATATATATGAGTTTTTACAGTAAGTCCCTTTGCCACTCCCTAGAAACCATGAATCCACTTACAGAGGTGAGGCCACTGCATCAATGAGCACTGTTTAAAGTTCGGGGAATAGGAACGTTCTGACTAATGCAGTCTTAGAACATCTGTTTATCATGGGCAGGCACATATATAGACATATAAATACCATGATTTGGGGAACAGACCCAGTTCTGATTTTTTTTTGTCAAACTTGGGGAAATGAAACAGAATTTTGGCTTTAGGTGAAATCTGAGAATTGCACCTATACCCAAAACCTATGTACCCACGTGTGTATGTCCGTGATGTCCGTGTGTGTGTATACACAGGTTTTGTTTGTGAAATGATGGCACTGATGCATAGAGTTGTTTTGTTTTTTGATTTGGTTTTTTTTTTTTTGTTTTGTTTTAATTGTCTTGCTGGAAACTCTCCCTGTTTATTTTCTGGTTGTTTTTTTGGTAGGTTTAGTAATGGACAATAACTTGTGTATGGGCCTGCAGTTGTAAAATTTTAACTGAGTTGCTTGGTTAATAGTCCAACACCGAAATAGAACAACCACATTTTCAGATGTGTTGAGCAACCACATGTTTTATCAGAGTCAGTTCTGGTCCTTGCTTATTTGTTGTAGCAGGCTTTTTCCATTCTGAAGTTGCTGATCCCAAGCCTGCCTTATTGAGATTTTTTTTTCATTGCCCTCAGAGTGAGGAAGAGAAGCTCCAATGTGTTGCAGAAGTGCTGTTTGCAGCATACTTGGGAAAGTCAACATCTTCCTTTGAGCAAGGAGTAAGGGGCATGTTAGCTGCAAGTATGCTGCTAATACTAATTTTGGGCAGGCCTAGGTTAGATGGGGAGTTTAGCTCAGAAGAGCCCAGCACTGGGAGCTGCTGAGCTGTTTACTGTTTTTTTTAGTGCTAAAGCCAGTGTGTTGTGTTGGAGGACTCCAGGAGACAAGGGAGGCCCTAAGCAGAAGCAGTGCCCCTGTTCTGTTTGATCCATAGGTCTCTGTTTAGGAGCCCTGCAGAGGCACTGCCCTGCCTTGCTCTTCAGTGTCACAAACCAAGCCTTGGCTCAAGCCTGTGAGAATAGGGGAGGGACCCAAGCCCAGTTTTTGATGTTCTGCATGGGTGGGTACCTTGAATACTCAAATGCATTCCTGTGACAGCTGACCCTGTAAGGACATTTTCAGTAGCTCTTTGGATTTTTTCTCTTTTTTTCCCCCTTCCTTCTCCCCCACAATTTTTTTTTAAATTTTATTTTTATTTTTTTCTGTTCCAAAGACTGCTGAAGGAAAGAAAAAAAGCACCCTTTGTAGCTGTCTTTTTGAATACATCTCACTGATGGAGACAGTTGAGAATTTCAGGGATCATGTTAACTCCTTTTGCTTTGCCCTTGCATGTGTGTGTTACTGACTGAAACATTGTGATTTCAAAATGGTGCAAATTCCCACCACTCTCTTCAAAGGGCACAGGTTTTTGTTGTTTGGGTGTTTTTTGTTTCAGCAAGATGTATGTTGTGGTTTTTTTTACCCATATGTGCTGTGTAATGTGAATCCTTTCTTACCACTTCTGTTGCTGTGTTCTTTTGCATTTTTGGTTTGGGTTTGATTGTTTGTTTGTTTTGTCTCCCTCCTTTCTTTCCCTGCATTTACAAAAGATTTTGGGATTCTATCCTGAATGTTTTTTTAATGTGAAGTCTATCTGGAGGTACACAGTGCTGGTCTGTAATCCTGGAGTAGATGGCTTATCTGGAGTATCCAGAGAACAGCCGTTCCTGTTTCCAGCAGACCACAGATTTCTATATTGGATATTGTTTCTCAGCTAAAGCTTGTTGGAACTGTGTATGTAATCTAAAATATCATTCCTTTGGATTTTGGATATTGCAATCACAAGCTGTAATAGTTGGAAAATTTGATGTATCTATCCCACTTCCTTCCGAGGGAAATTATGATGTGACTACTGCACTTGCAATTCCCACAGCACAGACTTCTTCAAGAAAATGTCATTTTGGATTATCTTTAATGGATGCAGGTGTGTGGAATGTCTGTCTTTTTTTTTTTTTTTTTTTTTTTTTAAGAAGAATGTAATGTTACAATTGCTGCTTTATTTGGTACAACTCCAAAATGACATATACTTCCTTGAGTAAAATTCTTCCTGATAGGTACTTAAAATATAGCAATTATGCTGCATAGAGGGGTAACTTGTGACCTTCTGACAAGGGACCCACAATTACAATCATAATGCACTTTATAGATCTCCTTAAGTAGGTCACCAATTTGCAATGAGTCTTTCTAAAGTCTGTGTGAGGCCTTTCAGTTGCAGGAGTGGGGAGCCTTGTTCTGTACGACATCACTGATATTCCAAAGGGAGGCTGAAATCACTGAATCACAGGATGGATAAGGTTGGAAGTGACCACACTGGGTCATTTGATCCAACCTCCCTACTGATGCAGGATCATCCTAGAGCACATTGCACAGGTTTGCATCCAGACTGTCCTTGAATATCCTCAGTCAGGGAGATCAGAATTGTTTTTGGGCAGTCTGTTCCAGTGCTCGGTCACCCACATGGTAAACAAAGTTCTTCTTCATATTCAGGTGGAACTTCCTGTGCCTCAGTTTCTGCCTGTTGCCTCTTGTCCTACTGCTTGGCACTGCCAAGAAGAGCCTGGAAACATCCCCTTGACACCTCCCTTTGGATATTCACAGACATTGATGAGATCCCTTCTCAGTCATCTCTTTAAGACTGAACAGGCCCAGCTCTCTTAGCCTGTTACTTATATCTTGGTAAGAGAAGCAGGATCATGGAATTGTAGAATCGTTTGGGTTGGAAGGGACCTTAAAGATCTTCTAATTCCAAATCCCTTCCATGGGCAGGGATACCTCCCAGCTGGACCACCTTTGTCAATGCCTCATCCAACCTGGCCTTGGACACTCATTGCCTGGGCATTTACAGCCTCTCTGGGCATCTGTGCCTGTGCCTCACCGCCCTTGCAGTGAAGAAGTTCTTTCATAAATGCTCCAGTCCCTTAATGCTCTAGGCTCCTCATCATCTCTCTTGGCCTCCACTGGACTCACTCCAGGAGCTTCATGCCTCTTGTCCTGAGGAGCCCAGAACTGGACACGGCATTCCAGGTGAGGCCTCACAAAGGCTGAGTAGAGGGGCAGGATCACTTCCTTCACCTGCTGGCAATGCTGTTCTAATGAACCCCAGGATATCATGGGCCTGCTTGGCCACAAGACATGGACACCTGGCTGGCTCATGGACAGCTTGTTGTCCACCAGGACCTCCAAGTCCTTCTCCATGGAGCTGCCTCCTGGCAGGTCAGCCCCTGCCTGTGCTGGTGTGTGGGTTATTCCGCCACAGGTGTGGGACCCTGCATTGCCTTTGCTGATTTTCAGATTTCTGCTGAAGGGCTGCACATCTCTGGGGAATTGGCCACTCCTCCCTGCCTTGTGTCATCCCTGAACTTGCTGAGGGGGCATCTGTCCCTTTGTCCAAGTCACTGATTAACCAGGCCCAGTATTGACTCGTGGGGACAGCACAGTGACAGGCCTCCAGATGAACCCTGTGTAGTGACTGTCACCCTCTGGGATTGAGCCACTTCTCAATCCACCCCACTGTACCCTCATCCTTTCCACGCTTGCTGAGCTTGCCTGTGAGGTCGTTGTGAGAGATAGTGTCTAAAGCCTTGCTGAAATCGAGGTAGACAATATCCACTGCAACAAGGGAACGATACCTATGTAAGTAACCTTGTTTTGGTGATAAATACAGGCACACATCACTGAGCACATGAGGATATTCCCAACTGAGCAGCCCTGTGTTTGCAGTGGAGCTGAGACCCTGGGTGAAACTCAAAATGTTTGAAACATGTAGAAAGATGTTTACCAATAGACTCAAGCAATTGTTTATGCCAGCCTAAGCTAAGCTGCAATTTTGCTGTTCAAGGGGAGAATCTGGACCTCCACAGTGTCTGCAGGGATGTTTTTGACAGAGAAAATGTGATATGGTGTGGAATATATCTCAGAGCTGCCTCGCTGTTTGTCTTAAGATTTGGCAGCAGCAGATGGGGGGTTGTCTTCTCCAATGCCTTTATGCTTGGTTGCTCCCTCATCCCGAGGAAGCAAAGGGCAGCCCAGCATAACCTGTGAGCCAGGCTGTAAGGGTGAGGATGCCAGCTTTTGTTTGACCCTTTTCAAGCTGCAGGCTTGAGCACAGCAAGAGTCCACAGTTATCCCAAGTTCACGTAATTTGGGGGTGAAGCCTGTTTCAGCAGTCGTCATTGTGGTAAAGCTGATTACTTAAATGAATAAATAAGTAATTAGTAATAAACAGAGTAATAGACAAGTTAGTGAAGAGTACCATTTCAGTCTGGTCTGTAGTAATACAGATGTATTTTGCAGTAGTAGTAACATAATGCTGGATGTTTGATCTGGTTCCTCTTACAACTACAATAAAAAGGGCAAAGTGTATTTTGGCCTAGGTATGCTGAGTCCACTCCCAATTTCTAACTCAAAATAGGTCTGTGCTGTACTGCAGTAGGAGCTATAGTTAAACATCAATCAGATAATCACATTTTGGGGTTTTTTTCTCCTGTAAATCACTTTTACTTTTATACCATAGATATTTGTGTGGATGATTGCTTGTTGACCACAAAGTTGTGGTTTTTGTTTCTTTCATTTACGTCCTCTATTGAATTAGCAGAGTTATGCAGTTTTGTCTTCTGTACTTGGGTGGGATGCTGCAGTGATTTAATTTAAAATGAAAGAGAGATGTCTTCATTGTAGGGAAAACCATGGCTAAGTGGTGAGAGTAAGCAGGTCTTCCATTACCAGAAGCCCTAATTAGAAGAAATCCCATGTACGGTTGACCTTGACTATTGAGACAACCTCAAAGAAGAAAGAGCACTAAAAATTAGTATGCTGCCAGTGCTGCACTTTTATTATTTGACGTTATTAAGCAAACTCGGTGTGTATTTCTTTTTTGAAGCGTTTGATTAAATGTGTGATCTTATCTTGGTGAAATGGCTTGCTGGGCTGCAGACAGTGGTGTTCAGAAATGAAATTTGTTTAGAGCCTCTGAACAGACATTTATTCAATGAGACCTTTCTTGAATAATAGATGTGACAGTGAGACAGCTGTGCAACGTGTTCTAGGGGTTGGACTTTTTATTTTTTTTTGTGTAGAGTTTTGCAGTGTGATTGGGGGGAGATGATAGCACAAGTGCACAGGTGTAAGAATAGAATTAGGGAAATTATCATATGTTGCAGTTTCAGGCCCTGATTCTGCCGAGAATTATTTTCAGATCAAGATTTACACACTTCAGGACTTCCCTGTTGGCATATGGTTTGGCATATCAAGTGATGCATGTATATATCTAGCTCTGTATCAATAATCTTATCCTTTAGCTAGAACTTTAAGATGCTTAAATTTTGTAGAAGTAAAAGAAATCAAAACACACAAATCCCCAAGCAGGGATTTAACTCCTGTGGTCAGTGCTGATGTAGTTGATGGTAGCTGGCTCCTGTCATCACTGCTGATGCCCTTAAGCAGTCCTGTGTTTTATGATAATTCCAAGTCAATGAGATGAAGGGAGACTTCACCACCAGGTGTTTAACCTCTTGTGCCCAACAAGGAGAAGATGTGAAATGTGGGTAAATATTCTCGTCTTAGATGTTTTTATCATCAGTGCACTGGTTTTGGCTGGGCTAGAGGTAATTTTTTCACAGTAGTTGTTGTGGGGCTGTGTTTGGGGTTTGTGCTGGAAACAGTGTCAATAATTCAGGGATATTTTGGTCACTGCTGAGCAGCTCTTGCGCAGCATCGAGGCTGCTTCTGCCTCTCACCCCAGCCCACCAGCGGGCAGGCTGGGGGTGCACCAGGAGCTGGGAGGGGAGCACAGCCAGGACAGCTGATCCCAGCTGACCCAAGGGATGTTTCATCCCATATGGCATCATGCTCAGCATTTAGAGCTGGGGAAGATGAAGGAAGTGGAAGACATTTGGAGTGGTGACTTTTTGTTTTCCCAAATAACCACTGTGTGCAATGGAGCCCTGCTTACCTGGAGTATAGCTTCCCATGGGAAGTGATGGATAAATTCCTTGTTTTGCTCTGCTTGCCTGCACAGCTTTTGCTTTACCTATTAAACTGCCCTTATCTCCACCCATGAGTGTTCTCACTTTTAGTATGAACCATTTGGTTGTGCGGAGCAAGTGAGCAGCTGGGGTTAAACCATGACAATTGAAAGCACAATGCTTTTTTATTGGGCACAGCTACTGTGGAACCCCTTTTTCCCTTCATCGGGGAAAAATATTCCACGGGAGCTTTCAGTTTTGAAACATTATTGTACATACAATGGTATATATCTGTTTTTCCAACAAAATAGTTGAGTTATTGTTGTTTTCCTTACAACTCACTGGGATAAAAATTCATTGAATGTGTGAACTGCACAGGTTTTTCAGGTGCTGACACACAGCTACATGACTTGCTTTTCCCAATATGAAGCTGAGAACATGAGTACCTGAAAGTATATTATTTTAAACTTTCTTTTTCAGTAGTGGGCTGTGGTGATCTTTGAAGGCTGGATGTGTGAGTTTTCTGAGTGACTTAGCTTTCCCCTGCAAAAGGAGGAATTCCACTTTTAAAGGAAAGGAGCCCCAGAGTGCCTCTGCTGCAAAACTGGGTTTTGATCAATCCCGATCTGCCCTTCTGCTTCCCTGCATTGTAGAGCTGCTGTCTTTACATCAGGTTAGATGGTGATGAAGTGATTCCTCCTTCTAGAGGTAAACCTTTCCGTATAGGAGTTGAGAGGAGATGTGACTTCCATGCCTTAATGGTGTCTTGAGGTGCCAACTTAGGAGCCTCCATTGTTTGATGCTCCAGCTGCTCACCTTTCTTGGCCTTGGGTTAAGGGGATTGTTTTTCCTAGGAGCTGGACAGCTCTCAGCACTTTCTAATAACTTAGAATTACGCATCTATTTTTTCTCTCCTAGTGCACAGCTAATCCCACCAGATGCCCAATGCAGATTTGTGAGGCTGGGTGTGAAGTACAGGAATTCATGTGTGTGTGAGCCCTGCATGTTCGCCTGAGCTTCAGGGATAATTTCTCCTTGCAAGGTGATTTGTGTATATGGTACACTGAGGAGGAGTATGGCCCGTAAGCATGATATGACCATTATATTTTAAAGGGCCCTTCCATACATCTGCAGCTGGATATGAGCTGTCTTTTTAGCAGAGACTGCAAGCCCAGAGCCATGAGTCAAAGACCAGCAAACTTGATTCTTTTTGAGCATCCTAGATATTGTGCCCAGGGCTGGCTTGGTGCTGAGGGTGGTGAAACTGCCTGCCATGAAATCATCATCCTGGGATGTTGGCAGACAAAGAGGAAGGGTAAGGGCACGGAGAGCTGGGTTTTTAACCATTTTACTGGTTGCACAAGGATGGCAGGTGTTCTTGGCTCTGGTCAGAACTCAGTGAGGTGCTCAGACAGGCTTTGTTTCATCTGGGTCCCTGTGTGGAAGCTAGGTTATAATCCAGCCTTAAAAAAACCCCAAACATTTTTAAATGGTCCTTTATGGAGATGAAATTTACATATGAAAGCACAGCCTGCTGGAAAAGTAATGGTCCCATTATGTTCTCCTTAAGCTAGAAGTCAGACAGGAAAAGGAAGATGGAAAATTCACTGGACTGAAGTCTACTTGACATCTGCTCTTCTATAGAGCTAGCTTGGTCCAAGTAACTCCATATGTATCTGTTCCTGAACTGAGTCTGATAATTTATTTCTGAATTGAGAATAACATCTTGTTGTAATGTTTAAAATTTTTGTACTTTTTTATGTAGGTGCTGCATAGCTTTTCCCCTAACTTTGAACTTTCAGTGGGACTTGAAAATGAGCCAAAAAATCCACCACTGATAAATTTCTCTGGTGGTTGTTTAAAAAAGGGAGGTGGCATTCTTTACTAACATTTTGTTGCTCCTTTAAAAAAATAGCTGAGCTATTTTTTTTAAATTAAAATAAAAATTGCTTGCCACATGTGCTGGGTTTGCTGGTTGGGTTGGTGCACATTGTGAAAGCACCAGTTTTGCTTCCCCTGAGAAATGTGGTGGTCCCTGGCAAAGGTGCATGGGAGCAGGAGGTATTTTATAGTCCCTTTTTCCTATCTGGAAGTCACCTGTGCAGCACTTGAGGACTTTGTACAGTTGTGTGGACTTTGAGGCTGAAGATTACAGATGTACCAGCACCCTTGGTGGCAAATCCCACAGGATATGGAAAGTTCCACCTTAGAGCTCAAGGGAACCCCCTTTCCTAGATGCTACAAAACCTTTAGGAAGGGGATAGTGCTCATGTTGGAGGCAGCACAAGGTGTCCAGCTGCAGTGCATCCTAATTATTGCACTTGGTAACATTTCTTGCTTTCTACTCCTGTTGAGTTTTTGCCTAATTTTGCCTAACACGGCTAATTTGTGTTAGGGAGTGAGGGACTAATGACAGCCATACAGTTAAACTTCTGTGTGTATGCAGTAATAAGGTTCAAAGGTTGCTGTGTAATTATGTTAAGTTTCCAGCCTCCTTGCTAATTTTCTGTTGATTGAGGGAGAAAAGAGGATCCTTTTGTGTCTTGACAAAGTGTCTTCCAGCAAAACAGGGGCTGATTCCTGGCTACTCCAGCTTTTTCCTAGCTGGATGCAGACTCCATTTTCTTTAGTTTCTCCACTTTCATTTCCAGAAATATGTCCATATGTCATATGTCCAGCATCCAGGGTATGTAAAGATGATCAATGTGTATCTACTGGTGCTATTGAAACAAGGAGCAATTATTTAAATTAATCAGGACATCTTTCATGAGCAGGATGAGATAAAATAATAGCAGGAGCAGTGCTTTGTTCAGTGCAGATCTGTGGTCTCAGTATCGAGATTTCAGCTGCTGGCAAGACACTTCATCATCTGGGAAGACCTGCTGGGAGCCACACATAAATCACGTTGTGAAATCTTGATGTAGCCTTGCAATGTTTGCCCTTTGGTGTTCAGCTCTAGGTGCTGGTGTCACATCATGGCAAAAGCGGTGTCGGCGTGTGCCGATGGAGGAGGATGAGCAGACAGCGTTGTGGCTGCCTCCGTTTTCTGGGTGCAGTGAAGAGATTATGAAGGGGTGGATGGGGCCTTTTTTTTTTCCTCCTTCTCTTTTGAGTTTTCCCACCACCTTGCTGATCGGTTCTCATCTTATTTACATTTTAGGATATCAGACCAATGAAAAATGTGTTTCCTGTTTTTTCGTATTGGTATGATTTTGTTGTGCTTGTCTCTATACTGTTCTTGTCAGGTAAGGGTATGGCAAAGAAGCAGTTTCTGTCGTTAAACTGAGAAGAAGCTGTCTTTCCCTTATTAATTTGGCTTTGGCCAGTGCACTGAAATCTTCAGAGTGATATGGAAATGTCCCTTAGTTTGCATGCTTGGATGAAGGCCAGATGAGGTTTTCTTGTGTGGGCTTGCTTTGTTTGTTTTCCTCAAAAACTCTGTGTTGATTCAGGCCAGTTGCTGCTGATACAGTCTTTGGATATAGTGTTTGTAGCTAATTAAAAATAGCCTCTAATTGAGAGCTGAATGTTGTGGACTTGAATTTTCCTGCACATTAGTCATGTAAGAGGTTGCCTGAAAAAGTAAAGGGTGAATCAGCTTAAAGAGGCTTGAAAATATCTGCTTCATTCAATGTGGAGACACATTTGAAAAGTAATCTAGTGCTGACTCGTAATATTGCTAAAATATTGGGGAAATTAAAGTTTCATTTAAAAGTACGATGTCTCGTCACTTTATTTTACTGATACCTGATAACTTAGAGGTTATTATGCACCTCTTATGTATTGTGTTTATATTATAATGTAATGATTAACAGGACTGTTGCCTGCAGGACCAGGCAGCAGAAGAATTGAGTTCAGTTGTATGAGTGTGACAGGGTATAATCCCCTTGTGCCCTGTGATTCATCTGCTGAACTTCCTTCAGTGCACATGCTGACCTTTATCATTTCATGTCTTTTCACTTAGGACAGCTCTAAGTATGCCACTGATTAAAAATTATATTTGAACACTCCAGTGGGAAGTCGCAAGTATACAGCAACTTCACCAAAATCACAAGGTGCCAAAGCCTGTGAATTTTGGAGATACCGTAGATGTTGTTGCTGTTCCATAAATAATACCTGTTATAGTTAAGATATGAAAGGAATAAAGATACAAACTTTTTCCTTTTTTAAATTGCTTTATTCAGAAATAGTGGTTGGTGCTTGGATCCTGCCTGTGTTTATTTTTCTAGTGACAAATGCTTAGATTTTCCTTACAACTAACCTTGGCTCCAAATTTCTTGAGCTTCTGCTGGCTGCTTTTTGATGAGTATGGCACTCTTGCAACTTTGCCTTTTTCTCTTCCTGAACAAAATTATTTGAGCTGGTCAAATATCTAGGGAAAGGTCCCAGTGAGCAGCCTGCCTTGCTCTCGTGGTATCTGCCCAGACACTGAGTTGGGCTGAGCTGCAGCTGGGGAGCATCCACTGGGACAAGTTTGGTGGTCGATCAGCTGGTCACTGCTGTAGGCAGTGAATAAGCCTGGTGTGGTTAACTGGCTCATTAGTGAGCTTTTACTGCAGTGCTGAAGTGTGGTGGGCAGGAAGCGGGCATTGTTCTGCCTTGTTTGAATAACTAATTGGTATTTTTATAACTTTGTTCTTTTATTCTGCATCCCACTTTTGTCATGGGATCAGTGAGTCTGGCTTTTGTGGTCTTTTGTTTTGATTTTGTTTTTTTTTTTTTTTTTGGGATGGGCTTTTGTGTGGGTTTGTTTGTTTGTTTGTGATTGTTTTTGTGATTTTTTGGTTGTTTTGTTTTTTAGAAGTGGAAAGATGAGGTAAGTTTTGTTTATCTGCTCTGAGATGTCTGTATGAAAGCTAATCATTTAAACTGACCTTCTGTCTAATGGAAAGAGGCAGGCGCTTTTGAGACATGATTCCTTTCCTTCTCATGTAGACCTTTAAAATATGTCAGATGAATCGCATCCTAAAAAGATTATTTCTCTTCACTGACTGTAAAGGGAGCCTAAGGTGCCAAACTCAGATAGAGACATTTACATTGCAGATACCTTAAGATGGAGAAGGTGAATCCCACCCCAGGAAATTACTCTCCTTGGCTTGCAGTGCATCTCCAATTCAAATGTGAATCTGTGTGATAAGCTGGTACCTGGCACAGCAAAGCTGATCCATCAGGAAGCTCATGGAGAGGAATTGAAATGGTCCCTGATCTTCACAGAGCTTGTGCCCAGGAGGAGCTCTCACTTCAGCTGCTATAAGACATGTACCTTAAATATCACAAAAATAAATGCAAGCGTGGTGGCACACAAGTGATTCCTCCTGTTAGAGCCTGTGCAGTCCTGGATGTTATGAGTGGGACTCCCAGCAGGGGCTCTTGTACCTCCATGGCTTTTTTTTCCTCAAGAACATGGAGTAACCTGCAAACCTGAGCAATTGCACCTCTGCTCTCCCTTTTTCTTTCAAGGACTGCAAACATAAAAGTCTGAAAAGGCAGATGCTGGGAGATGTGTCTGCCTTGACTTGTGTGGGAAGGCATCCCTTGGGTAGGTGCCCTGGATGCTGAGCTAGTGGGTGGGAGAGGAGCTTAACAGAATGCAGCCCTAAGCTCCTGATTTCTGGCAAGTTAATGATTTACCTAACAAAGCTATGTCCTATGAATAAGGTATATGTAGGTCCTTCTTGTCTCTTCAAAAACTCAGGAAAAAAATAATTTTTTTCTACCTTCCTTTCTTGATTCCCTGAAAACTGCAGTTTGGACAGATGTTCCAGTGCAAGTTTTGACTGCTTCCCCTCCACCCCCAAATCAACCTTCTTCATTTCCCATCTGTTTCTGTGGCTGTATGGGCAACCAAGCTGGGAAATGAAGCTCTAATTTTAAAATCTCTGTTGAATTTGTAATCTTGCTGGGCTGTTTTCACCTGGGATCAGCTTCCTGACTGGTTTACTGCTAATTTTTGTGTGGCTGCATAGAGTAGCACAAGCTGTGGGACAGGGCAGAGCTGCTCAAAGATGTGTATGATGTTTTCTCTGTGGTGCTGGAATCTCTCTCAGCCTTCCTGTTTCCAGTCTCAGGTGATCTGAAGGTCAGTCCCTGTGTTGGTTTAGTCTCCTGCCCTAGGGAACACTGAGCATTGCACAGATGTGTATTACACAGGAGAATGTGTGAGTAGGAATGTGTACATATATATGGATGCATGTGGACTTAATGGTTTCTTTGCCCCAGTCTTCAATGTCAGGGCCAGTTGTCCTCAGGATACCCAGCTCTTAGAGCTACAAGTTGGTGATGGGGAGATGAGTGAAGTCCCCATAATCCACAAGGAAATGATTAGTGGTCTGCTCTGCCAGTTAGGCACTCACAGGTCTGTGGGCCCTGATGGGATCCACTGTCAGGTGTTCAGGAGGTGTCTGGATCTGCTGCTGGGTGATGATTTAGTGGTTTAGGGATTACAGTGGCAGTGCTGGCTGGATGGTTGGACTTGATGATCTTAAAGGTCTCTTCCAACCTTGATGATACTGTGATTCTCTAGATGTGTGTGTGTGTGTATGGTAATTTGCTTGGCAAGGTGTGTTCTATTCTCTTTCTTCCTGCTGTTTCTAATATAGTCCAGTGAAAACTAACAGAATCGAACCTCATCATCATGCAAATTCATTTTGAAACTTGCACAGAACTTTGGAGAAAGAGAGGTGAGAGAGCAAACTGCATCTTGCATCTCCAAAGCAGAGCTATATATGCATGGCACATGCCTGAATCCATCAATATTGCAGCTACATAGCACTAAATTCACTCCCCCGTTACTAATTACGTGGTGGTGGTTTCTTCTCCACACTGTTGGTTTTAATTTTTTAAGCAGGTGACTGAATCCTTGAGCAGCCCTGACTTTTGAACTGGGTGGAGATGGGGATTTTAGGAGCATACAGTAGCAGTCTCACACTGGTGGATGAGTTTTTTGCATTTTTTTTTTAGCAGCTGGTAAAGTTGTGTGGTGCCATTGGATGATTTTGCCCCATTAGAGGACCAAGGGAAGATTTGTTTGTTCTTTAGTCTTGATGGAAAATGGTGTATGCTGCTTTTTCTGAGGAGAGCTGATCGAAGTATTTAAATGCAGAGTAACAACTAGTGATGGAGCATTTAAAACTTGTGTTGTTCTGAATAAGTTTTAATAAACAATGATAGCAAAACAGATGTTGCTGAGTGTTTACTTCAGTGTAGCTTAAAAATAATTTATGCTTTATGGTAATAATTGTCAGATTTAATTAAAAAATTGGAGGAAAGCAATATGGAGTTAGATCCAATGAATGATTTTGTATGACTCATTACCTCAAAAAATAAAACAAAAAGAAAAATAAATGAATAATATTGCATGAAAGTTTTAGCCACTTTAGCTGGAAATGAACAATTCTGATTAAGGGGATTGAAAATGTTCTGTTCGGGGTTACTTGGTAGCCCTTGATCTTGGTCCCTTTGTCTCAAGTCAACTTTCAAGTCAGCATTATCCCCTAACTCCAGTGGCTAAGCAAAGTGCTTTTGCACAGACCTCTTCCCAAAATTTTCTTGAGGGGTCACAAAGACATGTGTGTTCATCTTGAATAAAATCAATTAGCATTAAAAAACAACTTGGAGCAGTTTGAAGGCTATAGATCTGTAAAGCTCCTAAGTGTGAATTCAAAATCTCTGTTATTCTCCTAGGCAACACTTGCTGACAGAGCCGGGGTTCAAGGGATTTAAACATGATATTTAATTTTATCTCAGTTGAATTTTCTTTTCAGTGATTTTCCTAATATTTGTGAATTTGAACAAATCTTTTCACTGGAGAAAGCTGCATTTCTGGTTAGAGCTTGTCATACACTAGAGGCTCTGCTCAGTGCAACTTAGCATCTGCCTCTGTAAGAACTGATTGAGCCTGAATGGCATTGAGGTGTTGCATTATGTGCAGCCTTTCCTACTGAAGGACACACTTGAATAGGCAAGTCCAAGCACGGGCTCCTTTCTGAATACTATTTTGTATTTCTGCAAATCTGCTTGTCTCTTGTTGTGAAAAGCTCAAATATTATTATTTTAATGTAGGCTTGTGTTCCCACTGGTTTTACAGCAGCTGTTAATACTAACTGCTCATGAAGCTGCTCAGGCTTCTGTAGTGTCGTGTTAGGTGAGAGGCTTTTGTTATTATGTCTTTAAAGATTGTCTTTTGTTTGTTTGTTTTTTAAAGCATGTAAGTTTGAAGCTCTATGAGTAAAAATGGGCCATGGGGATTGGTTGGCATGATGTATATGAAAGGCAGTGTGGCAAAGCAGCAGCTTGTTTACAGAACAATGAAAAGTTACAGGAAGCACTTCAGTAGCTGTATCTGCACTTCAATAGCTGTATCTTGGCAAGATATCAGTTTTGATTTCTATATCAGTAAACTAGTATTTAGATAGCTTTTTCTACAGGTGGCTTTTTTAAAGCTGAAATTCTGAGAATGTGCAGTGTCTTTAAGATTCATCCTGCTTGAATGCATTGAATGTTTTTAATATTTGGCTTTTATAGCCACAACTGCTGTTCTTGTGAATGGTTTTTAGCGGTGTTCAGGAATTGCATGCATGTTTGCTCTTTCCTTGCAGTAATTTATTTTTATATTTTCACTCCTTTGTTTAAAAACAAAATCTTTAAAAGGGGTATGATAATTGCCAGTTATTAACCTTCATTTGCCATTAGTTGTGTTGAAAGCTGGCATCAAAAATGCTGTGAGTGTTAAGAAGTGTTTTAATTAGGTCATTAGATCCTATGTGATTTAGTAATAGCCCAGGGAGAAATGATAACAGGAAGAGGTGTAAACGGGCAGAGCCTTAATTCAACAAAGCTTTTATACAGATGCACTAATAGGGCTTAAATCCTGCCTTGTAGCTGAGCATTGCTTTTCTGGGGTTTGAGCCTAAAACCAGATTTTCACCTCAGATGGGGAGGGCTCAGCATCTTGGCAGAAGTTGCTGCTGCTGTGCCCCTGGTGAAGTTGCTCAGTTTTGGCTCCGTGGGTACCATTTCTGTGTTAGCTGGATGTGCTGCCACACATTGGGAACATCTGCCTCAGAACCTCCCCTCTGCTGTGATTTCTCCTTTGGGAGTGTTGTTAATCTGTTGTGAGGAAAAAAAAAAAAAAAGAAAAAGCAGAATAAAAAAAGGAGTCAGTATTAAATTAGTACATTTACCTCCAACTGGAAAATGACATCTTGTTTCTTGTTGCTGCCTTGAGCTCCAAGGGATGCTTTTCACTGTGGCAACATAAATGTGTGTATTTTTATCAATACAATTTTTTGTGCCTGGGGGTAAAAATGTTTCCTGAAGGGCCCATTGCCTGCCTGGACTTTTGTCTTCCCAGTAAATGGCTTATAGCAGGAAATACTAGGTTGGTTTCAGAAGTCAAAAATATTTGACATTTAATTAGGGGAGTGGTTTTTTTGCCTGCTTTATTAATAGGGGGAAAAAATCCAACATAGTAATTTTGAAGAGATGTTTAGTAGCCACAAGCTGTCATATCCTCTGCAATCAGATTCTAACCTTTTTTTCCTTAGAGCACAATCAATAAGATTAATATTTTATCACATATTCCCTTCCTGCCTTTAAAAAGTGATTTGCCAAGAGAGAAAGCTTATTTAATGGTTGTACAGGTCAGTGTCCTCTATGCCATGCCCTGGTAACTTTTGAACCTGCTGCTGAATTTGATTACCAGAGGAGGAGAGGTCTGAAATTATTTTCTTTGAATTCTGTGCAGGCTGGTGCCAGGTTTTTCATAACCTCAGGTTTTGTTTGCTTTTTACAAGTGGAGAGTAGTGAGACCTGAACCTCAAATGATGTATTGAGACAGTGCTTATAGCACCTTCAGTAGGGCTGCAGTCTATTTATACCTTCTGCAGCCTGGCTTTAATTGATGGGGTTTTGTACCTTTTCAGGTGAACATAAATTATATGAACACTTTACAGTCCAAAGTAATAAAAAATCTGAATTGTCACCATTTCTTTCTAATCGTATCACAAGGCAGATTCTTGAGTAAAGTATGCACATAAACTTTTAGCCCATTGAAATATGCATATATAATTTAATTTGCATACATTAAATTCTTAGTTTCATTAATGATTTAAGATTCTTTTGCAGTCGGAAGTCTCTGTCACATTTTTTCTTGATTGAATTGCCTATTCTATTCAAATAAGACTTGGTAATATTGCATGTGCATTACAGAGTGATATTGGTAACTTTGTTAGACCTTTTATCAATGTGATTAATTTATGACTGGCTGCAGTGTATTATTAGCTAAAGATATATTATAGTGTAAGACTTCACCAGAGTGGAAATTTTAAAGTGCAGATAAGATGGCAATTGCAGGGCATGTAGCTGAGAAGGGAGGAAACCTTGGCATCTTACAAAAAAGCATTTTCATACTAACATTGTTAAAAAGGCAGTAAACCTGATTTCTGGTTTCCTTATAAATACAAATATTAACTTGTATAAAAAATTTAAAGAGCTTTTTTCTTTTTCTATTGAGCTCCAGCAAAATAAATGCAGCCTATTTTAAATAAATTTTGAGCAGCAGCATGCTAAATGAATGAAAAACCTTATTTTTCTTCTTGCCTAGTGCTGCCTTGGAAGCTGCTGTTGTTCTATGGGCTTTTTCCTTTTCTGGAATTTCTTTCTTTTGGAGGGTTGCAGGAGGATTGCCCCACTAAGGCAAGGTAATTTTTTTTTGTTTGTTTTCAGGTGGCTTCCCATTCCTCTTTACCAATAGGTGTCCTTTTGGCACTTAATAACATGGTTTTTAAAAGATTGCTCTGTAGGACACTGCTGTTGGGATGCCATTGGGTTGCACCTTCTCTTCATCTCTTCAAAAGCTCCATTTTCTTCTGATTTCCTTGGAAATTGGGGTAGTCTGCCTGGTTCTAATGTCCCCATAATCTGAACTCTGAGCAGAGCCACTTGGTCTGTGGAGCGCCTGGAGCATGGTTTCCAAGCACTAAAGAAAAGAATCAAAGAAGCAGCCAGCAAGCCGGGTCTGGAAAGCAGCAGCTGAGTTCATGGAGAGGGGGAAGATACCATGCAGGAGGGCTCTTCCAGGAGAAATGGATGGACATCCCTGACAGGAAAAAAAAGGACTGGGGACAAGATGTCAGGCAGCAGGGTTTGAGGTAGGAATGGGGGAATCGAGGAGTCCTGTGTAGACTTTTTGGTGGGGTTTTATGATCTCAGTGTCTATTTCAGAGGATGGATGCATTCTGCCTTTTATCCTTTTTCCCTGCCTACTGTGTGTGCTGAAATGGGAAGCAAGTCTGGACTGTCCTGTCCAAGATGTTGTTAGTGAGTGTGTAGATGGGTTGTAGCTGTCCAAGACAGCAGCCCTGATCCTGTAGGTCCACGTGCTAGGTGTAGAGGATAGTGGTCCCATGAGGCTGAAGTGGGACTTCTTAGGTATTGGAATGTACACAATTAGATATTTGTGCTTGACTTGGTTTGACTGTGGGACTTTGGTCTGGGCTGGTCTTGGGTTTCTGAGGTGCTCTGGTTGCAGAGAAGGGAGGATTAAAGAAGGTGTAAGAGAGGAAGTGGACAGTTACTGAGAACAGAAAAATCGCACAGCGATGAAAGTTTTTCTTTTCACCGAACATTAGATATTCCCAAAGAATGTACTGACACTTGCTCTTGAGTACTCCCAGTTTGCACTTTGGTATTAATTGAACCAAGGACTAAAATTCCTGCTTTGTTGATTGATTTTTTTTTTTTAAATTTTAAACTGATTAATGTTTTCATTTGAATAGCACTGCTGACTCTGCAGAAGATGTGATCTTTTAATTAGCAGATGTCAGGATTAGCATTAGTGTTGAGCTGTAATTAGCATTTGTACGCATAGTAAAAGACCCAGGCTCAGTTTGGCAGCAAGGAGAATGAAATTATAGGTAGTGGTGTAACTTGGCACTTGCCTGCATATCTGTAATGGGGTTTTTTGGAAAAATGAAACCCACAAGTACCATGATCAAAGCATGAAGTCTAGCGGATTAATCACTGATTAAAAAAATACATATAAATTATTGGTATCGTTCTGTTAGCTAAATCATAAGTTTTGTTGGCCTAACAGAATTTAATATATCTAATTGTCACACACTGATGCTCTTAAATTGAAGGCTGCAAAGTGCTAATAGTTTCTTGGCTACACTGCAGCAGCAATGTGTGTGGACATGGATGTCTCTGGGAATAATATTTGGAGTAGAAGAGACCTATCTGAAGCAGGTGCCATTTGGGGCTCTTAGAGTCCCACTTCAGCTTAAAGAACAAAGGTGCCTTGCCTTAATGCCTGTTTGCAGAAGTGAGGGTTTATGTTGGAGGAGTTGTGTGTGAATGTAGGAGGAAGCAAGACAGTGAGTGTATCACAGGTCAGAAGGACCCAGGTACAGGAAGTAATGTAATCCTAGGAATGAGACCTTTCCCTTCCTGCTGGTGAAAGAAAAGCATGACTCCAAGTTAGTGAAAAGAGAACATCACTGGCTAATAAGGGACTTAAAACCTGGTTGTTGATTATTGTGGGGAAATCTATTCAGTAGCATTGTATCCATGCAAAGGGGAAAAAAAAATCCTTTTAATCCTGCTAAGGTAATTGAAGACAATGGTGATTTCTGTGACTGTTAGTCAAACAAATAAACAAAAGCAGTAGTTCTGCTTTTTGGTACATCAAAGGAAAGTAAAAAGTACTTAATTATAGGTATTACAGGAATGGAGGTTGAGAGTTCTCTGGTCAATGGTGCTTGGGGGAGAAAAGGGAGCCTTCTGTATAAAGCCCATCTGTGGTAATGGTCATAATGTCATGATATAGAATGAGTTTGCTGTGCTCCCATGGCTGGGTAGGAGAACAGGATTCTATTCCTGCCCTGTGTGCATGCATCACTCTTCCTGGTTTTGGTCTTCTTATTGCATCTAAACCTCAGTAAAATGCATTTAATGATTCTGATGACCTTTGTCAAGGTGCTCTGAAATTCAGCCCTGACAAGTGCTGTTTTAGGATGATGAGTTATTTTTGCTTGCCTATTCCTTGTGGTTTTAAACTCTATTGGAGTTTGAAAAGACAAAGGAAAAGACAAATGTTATGCAAGTTAAACTATGAAATTATGCTTAAAAAATAAAAATCTTTTGAGAGGAAACATAGAAATGAGCCTTGAATCCATATTAGTATTTTTTTCTCTCCCACTTTACAGCTGAATATTTACGGGTAACAAAAAATTCAAATGCTTAAAGCAGATGTTGGGCTGCTCCCTTCTTGCATTTCCACCGGGGAGAAGCAAGAAGGATTTAGCTGTCATCTTGCATGTATAAATAATGCTTATAGGCATAACCACCCCCTGCAAACAAACCTTCTCTTGCTTCCAAGCCCCTGCTTGGATCTCTGGAAACAGCCATGGAGGATCCTAGGCACTTAACATATGCTGGTTTGTGTTGGTTTGAATGGTTGCATTTCAACTTCCCTCCAGTGCTTTATTTCTGAAAGGAAAAAGAAATGCCATCAAAAATGAAGGTTTTTCGAGGTGTTAGCTTTTTGAGGGAAGAGCCTGGTGCATATGTGGCAGTGTAAACCTGCAATGATCATTCCATAAAATAGCATTAAGAGCAGTGGTGTGTCTGATTTGTCAGAGGAGGAGGTGGCACATCTCACCTTCCTGCTGAATAAATACAGCTCATAGGAGAGGGTAATACTGTCATCATAATATAATTGAGATTATATTATTCCAATGTACAATTCAATAAAACTAACCACAGTAGTGGTGTTATCGATTTAAACTCAGTTAAAAGCAGTTCACATATTCAGTTCAAAATATTTCTGATGAATATCAGCCCTGGTAATATGATTTCCTTCATTCAGTAGCAGAAGTTTTTATCAGCCTGAAATATCAGATAAAATATTAAGAAACAATTTGATTTTTGCACCATTGGCCGAAACAAACTGACTCCTTAACAGCAAGGGCTCCTAATTTTTTTTCAGTCTCTGCATTTCTGATACATCCTCAGCTTTTAGTGTGCTAACAAAAAAAAAAAAAAAAAAGAAAGATTATTTAATGGCACTTTTTCGGAGGAGGGGTCCTTCTGTGCTGGAAGCAGCCACTGCTAGTCGTAGGCATGATCATTTGTCATGTAAATGAATGTCTCCGACCTCTTCTGCACCAGAGGAAAGAGTCTGCAGTAATTACTAGGGTTTTTCCTAGTGTAATTAGTGAGTAATCTGCTGTGACATCTAAGTACAACATATGTAGTCAGCCTGTGAGTAAATATGTTGTTTAGTGAATTGTAAAGCAATGCCACCCTTTTTTAAGTGGTATTGCAGGAAAGCCTTTTGCAGATACTGGCTTTCACAGCTATTTGTTCATGGATCTTTCTGCTGTTTCCAAAGAGGAGCAATGGAGCTGGGGAAGGGTCTGGAGCACAGGAGTGTCTGAGGGAGCTGGGGTTCAATGTGGACAAAAGGAGGCTCAGAGGAGACATTCCAATTAAATCTAAACAGACAGTGAAGCCAATAATGAAAGATTCTTATATTAAGGTATAAATATGAAGATGGAGATCAGCCTTCAGCATGTTTTTGGCTTGAAGTTTCCACTCCACTCTTCACCAGTCATAGAAGAGAAATCCTTCAGATAAAACACAATAGGAGTTAGTAGACTCATGGTTGAACAGATGTAGGAACAATAGTATTTTTGTTTATTTAGAGAAATCTGTTGAAATATCCACTGGAATTCAAGTCCCCATTGAGTGTGTATCATTTGGTAAACAGGATAGATGCAGACACAGTCAGGAATCCTAAATTCTCTTGAATTCTGCCTTGTGGATGTAAATTCCTTTGGAGGTGGTAGTTTGACCAATGCAGGTCAGTTTGACCTGCATTATAAGGTGTATATATCTATATATATATATATGTATATATCTATACATAAATAAGGTAGTTTGACCTTATCACTCTCTACCACTACCTGATGGGAGGGCGTAGCCAGGTAGGGTTCAGGTCTTTTCTCATCAGTAACAAGTGACAAGACAAAAGAAAATGGCCTCAATTTGCAGCAGTGGAGGTTTAGATTGGATATCAGGGGAAAAAAAAAATCTTCATCAAAAGGATTATAAAGCACTGGAATACACTGCCCTGAGAAGTAATGGAATCACCATTCTACCATTCTTGGAAGTATTTAAAAGATGTGTAGTTGTGCTTTGGAACATGGCTTGGTAGTGGACTTAGAAGTGCTGGGTTGAATTTGATCTCAGAGATCTTTTCCAACATAAATAATTCTGTGGTTCTAAAAGGTTACTGAAATATAAGGATGCAAGAGCATAGATGATTTCACGGGAGGGGAGATGAAAATATATAGGATTGGCATTTGCTTCTTGCTTGTGGCAGGATCAGTACTTCAATCCTAAGGCCGACATCGCTCTTCTTTTTTCTTCCTGTTCTCTTCTTCTGTTCCTTCCTGTTTTAAATCCACTTTTAAGAGGGCCTTAAGAATGGTTAATACTTTGAGAATTTAGGTCTTGCAGTAAGTGTACTAGTTTGTTAGTTGTCTCTGGCTTTACGGTCAGAATAGCTATCCAACTGTATGATATCGCTTTTTTTCCTATAGCAGCAAGAGAGTATTACAAAAAAAATCTATAAGATTCTTTCTCCCCCCTGGCTTTCAAGAGCTGTGTTCAACTCTTTCCATTTTATATGTAACTTCTGCCAAAAACTATTGACTTGTATATGCTCCTTTCGTGCCTACTTGGCTCAAACTACAGTACAGTTCTGTGCTTGCACGCATCTCCCTGGTTTGTGGCAAGTGTTTTACAAAACCTTGTATGGTAGGAGCAAGCCAGCTGTATGCAACCTGCTGAGCTGACCTCAGGTCCTTGTTTTGTCTGACTGCTTTGTCACTCTGAACCTGAGATGCAAGACATGTTTCATGTTGCTTCTAAATGGGATGGCAAGGAAGTCATTGATAGCTGAAAGCACGTGACAAAACCTTTACAACATTTTAGTTGGAGTCCTTGCATTTCACTAACTTTTCCTGTTTAGCATGTTCATAGAGATGCAAACCAGTTTCTTCTATCAGCAGCACATCTAATTTATTTCAGAGTGAGGAAAAAAGTAAAGCTGGAGCTCACAGTGAATGTTACTCCTGCTTGCAATGTCCTGAATACTTCCATTTTTAGACCATTCCAATTAAAAGGAAGGTTGTGTGTGTAAACAAAGAAATGGACAGTGTCTGCACTTGCTCTTGTTGTTCATTAGGCTACACCTAATTTTCTTTCACCTGTCATTGCTTGGGTTGATGGTTCCCCACCTGCACCCACACAGCTGCTGCCTCACCTCCTTTGCTCTGTATAGGTCAGGTAGTACTGGAAGTGGTTTGGGGGAGAACAACTGCAACAATGAGATAAAGGGTTGTCCTGGAAGTGGATCTTGGCTGGTGATTTGAAGAGGTTCAAGCCCAGAGTCAATATTCATAACTCATCTGCAAACAAATACATGTAACATGCAGTTAGGAATTTAAGCTTGAGTTTGTTGTGTAAAAGTATTTTTGGTAAGGACAGAATTTCCAATTTAATACATGGTATTAGAAGTTATTTTTTTTCCACTTGAGTACTGTTAAAAAAATTAGTAGGAAATTTTTGTGGTGCCTGTTGAGACAAATTAAGCACACATTTGTGTTTAAGGATATGTGCAGGGTCCTACTGAAATCACAAGCAAATGCCAAAACTGCCTCCAGCTGCATTCCCAAGAGTATTTGCATAGGCCACCCTCAGCCCAAAGGTGTCCCTGAGCTCAGCCCTTGAGGCTTCAGTTCCAGGATGGCTACAAAAACCTGCTGAGACTGTCTCTTACCACCCAGGGAAACTTCTCTCCCTTGTCAGAAGTCCTTCTGTCCCTGGCACTCCTCCTTCCAGAGAGTTTCACCCCTTCCTGCAGTTGGACTTCCTGCCCTCTGTGCCAGATCATTTCCCAGTCACAAATCACCACTGCCGAGTTGTCACAGTTAAAATTCTCCCTGCGTGTCTCCCTCTCACTCCTGATTTGTGACAAATTCAGGAAGAAGATTTTGAACAGCCTCTAGCAACGCTGCCGGTGGTACTTCACCCATGCAGCATCCTACCAAAATCTCTTACAAAGATTTATATTATTGAATGTACGTTCATGGCTGTGCTCAGATGTTGCACAGTTGCTGAATTTCATGAAGTACAGTTCAGTTGTTGTCACATTGTTCTGAATCTGAGATTTTAAAAAGTGGAGCTGATGTGAATCTTTTTGCCTGGTTGTGCCATGATCCTGCTTGGTACAAGCATCGACAGCTGGGACTCATTGAAACAGTAACTGCAGAAATCAAAATGGAGCATTTGGTATTGCATTGAGGGGAAACACTGCTCCTGAAGTAACAGCATACCCAGAAACTTCCAGTTATTTCAGTGTCCCATCCATTCAGTCTTGTTTATTAATGTGTGGGTGTACAGAAGTCAGTTTTCCTTGAGTGAATGAGGGTGGTGAAGTTGGTTTGGAGGTGCAATGTGTTAGGAGCAGAGATCTGGAGGAGTGCTATCATGCAAAGTCTTCTGTCCTCCTGCAAACCCAAGGATGAAACAGAAGCAGAAATGAGCCCTGCAAAAATGAAACCTGTGTAGGGGTGTGAGAATGGTTTACTTGAGAGGTGATCAGCATACAGAGGAATTAGTGTATCTGACCAGATGAGCTAAAGCTTGGCTCTCTGAGTGGAAAAAAAGGGCTGTGCTTACATAAACTGCATGTGTATAAGTTGTGTTGATTTGGCTGCTTTCACCTTCTGGGGCTCAGTTGTTTGAGCAGGTGGCGAGGAGAAGCTCTGCTTGTGGTGTGGGTGCGTGTGGAAATCCATTGGCTTGGGAAAATATCCCCACCGTTGTGCTACTGGCTGGGGTATTTGAGGAGGAGCTCTGCCCTTTGCTGCATTTCTGTGTGCTGAGCCCTTGCAGGAGCAGTCAGCTGGAGGGGTGCTGCTGCTCTGCCCTGCCAGGCAAGGCTGGAGGGCTCTTATCTCCTTCCTTCCGCCTCGATAACAGCACTTGTCATCTCGCCGCACATGTGGCTTTTACACAGCTCAGCGTGCTTTCCAGCAGACACCAAAATATTAATTATAATGCTGTAAAAATTAATTGAAACACAGCATAATCTCTGTTAAGTAAGGTCACTGAAATTGTCTGAAAATAGACTGCTCAAGAAATAAGATGAAATCTCTCTACAGAGAAGCTTAGCAGATTTCCTGTGCCAGTCCTCTTGAGATGCTTCTTACTGCCGTTAAAGTGCATTCACTATTTCTGTTTTTTACCCTGAGAGTTCCTGCCAGCTTTCCTATCCTGCTTATCTCTGCTAACCTGTTAATAATGTTTTGGCTTCCTTTGCCCAGATGGTGGTGATGGGGGCCAAGCACTGACTGGTGTTGTCTTTGAACATTGACTCCTTGGGAGAAGACATGGGCCTGTGGAAGATGTGGATGGAGATGCAGTCTGGTGGTTCTTTGGTTCCTATTACAGTTCTAATACCTGTGCTGGTCCTGAAAGATCAGGACTGACACAAAACATTTGGTTGTTAGTGTGTACCCAGTGCCTTCAAAGGTGGTTCAGCAAAGTAGGTAGAAGGATGAAATCCTACCAGCTTCCCAGTGGCCCCAGTCCAACTGGTTTATGGCTTTTAGGAATGGCACCTATGTCTTTTTCATCCCATTTGAAGCCAGCTAGTACTAAATGAGGTTAGATTTGGAAATAGAATGCATGTTTACTCTAGAGATTGTTCTTATTTCATTGAATTGGCCATTGGAAATAGATGGCCCATAACTTTAGTGTGACAGTGGGATGAATGCAAACTGGCATTTTAGTTAGGGATGCTGCCAGTGATGTCATTGCATCAAGAAATTCAGGTGGCCATGTGGTGTGATAAGCCTTTACTTTCAGAGGCTGTGTGAATGGGAACTCTGACAGTTTGCAATTTCTGGTGACATCTGCTACATTTTACTTTATTTTAAGGTAAACTGCTGTCTGGAAAGGTAAAATTACCACCTGCAGTCAGAGAAGGACCTAACTGGACCAAACAAGCTTCCTGACATGTAATAGTGTGACCTTTTTCCAGCTCTGGTTTTCTCTTTTGGTGTTGTAAAGTCCTTTTCTCTGACTGCACATCAATGGCCTGCAGAAATAGTAACCTTCAAGTGGAGAGGGGAAAAAAGAAAGAAAAGAAATAAGAGCTTCAGGTGAGCAAGATGAGAGCACATGTGGAGGAGCTGCTGTGTTTGTCTGGATGCTCTGATGTGCCGTGCATTTCAGCCCTGTACTCCAAAGACAAGTCCTTCTACAACTGCTGGGGTTTTTTTTGTTTTGTTTGGTTTTTTTTTTGTTTTTGTTTTTTTTTTTTTTGTTTTGTTTTTGGGGTGGTTTTTTTGGTTTTTTGTTGTTTTTTTTTGTTTGTTTGTTTGTTTTTGTTTTTTTTTTGTTTTTAATTCTTTCCTGTTGACAAAATCCTGGGGGGAAATAGGTATGTGTGAATCCAGCTGTCTTAAAGCTGATAGAAAGAAGGTTCCTTGGACATCACAGCCAGGTGAGAAGATAGGCTATTGGGCCTTGGTGGGGAGAGGAGGGAGCTCAGACCAGAGGCAGCCTGCACTGCCTTTTTTAAAATTTGCTTTTGTTTTCAGTAAAAATCACATGTTTTTGGAAGGAGCTTTCTGAGGGAGAGAGGATAGCAGCATTGTGTGTGAGTTTTTAATTCTCTCATATGATAGAGCTTTGAGGAAAAAACTGGATGGCACTTAATGATTTTCTGTGATTTTGGGTGATACAAAGATAACTTTATGTAGTGTGAACTCAAGGCTGTCATGGTCTGTGAACCCATGCAGCAGTGGAGAAAGGAATATATTGCAAACTGTGGTGATTAATCCCAGCATTTGGTTTGTTAGGCTTCGTGGAGGCATGCCTTGCCATGTAGAAGTTGAAATAAGTCATTGCAGTGGAAATCTGAAAATCAGAGAGGACCTTTCTCTTAGATTTGACTTCACATGAGGCATCTGAACTGCATTAAATCCATATTTTTAATATTTGTGGCTAAACTTTGCAAGAAAAGAGCAATCAGACTTCATGTTGTGATGACAAAGGGTGGATCCACTGTCAGAGTGATTAGAGGCTCAGGCTATCCCCAGCAATTGCCATGCTGTAAATATTCAGTCCTCCTTACCCTGAAGCCAGCAGCCTATAACCCTTTTAGAGAAGAAATGCAATGAGGTTGTGAGCCAGCAGACCCATTTGGAAATGTATTCTTCCTGTGCTGTTGGGTGTTACAGCACTAAAAATAAATTAAAAGGCACCATCATAAGATATTACTACTAGCTTATGATACAACTTAACTGCTGATAGACAGTCTATTATACCAATTCTTCTGGCTGCTGACAGCTCACCAGGTGCTTGGAAATGTCAGCCCCTGCCCCGGGATATATGGAGAGGTTATGGTTTAATATTCAGGTCGCCCATGCTTTCTGTGGGTGGAGAGTAGCACAGAGCTGGCCCCGGGAGTCTTGCATCCAGCTTGTGTTTTTAGTGTGTTACCTGAAAAGTGCTTTTGCAGATCTCATTGTTCTGTCAGACTTGTGGGTTTTGGTGTGTTATCACCTCCTATGCTGGTAGTCACTTTTTTCTTTATTGAAACCATCTCAATTAGTTCATATTGCTGCCACTTTTTTTTTTTTTTTCCTTTTTATTTTTCCCCCACTTAAGGAGGGACCCACTCAGCCTTCCTGGTATGTTTGGTAACTGTATAATTAGAAAGCTAAAAATAATGTACGGAAAGCAGCAGTTTCACAGGAGGTGTCCCAGTTTGGCAACAGTGGGCTCTGAGTCACACTTGCTTCACTGAGAGCTTCCCTGAAGACAGCAGTGAGTATTGTGCACTGCCTGTCTGGGCAGCCAGGGCTTGCCAGTGTGTGGTGCAGCATAGCTGAGGTCTGGCCATGCCAGAGTACCGTGGGTGGAGATTTGTTGCACTCTGTGTTCATTTAGGATGTGTTAGGATGTTGACCAAAACCCTGCTCCGAAGCACCTTGGTGCAAGGAGCAATGATACAAATAAAAGAGTGAATGTCCCCATCTTTGTCTGACAGCCAGCAGATATCAGCTCTATCAGCAGGAGTGCTTTAATTCTTAAAGATAGTACTGCAAGCAGTGTCCAATTTTCTCTTGATTATTATTTTTTTGCTTCCTTCCATGCAGTGACAAAGCCATAAATTTCTCCTTCTCTCGTGCTGGCTTTTATTATTCATTGATAGCATGTTAATTCCCAGAACTCCAGTTGGGACCCTATTAATGTTGATTCTTTACAGACTCACCATGAGAAAGGAGGTCTCTGTTATACTGAGGAAGCCTGTTTTACAGCCTCTCTTTATACTTCTATTACTTGCTGTTCTGGGATAGAGCTTGAATGAAGGAAATTGAAAATTTCATACTATGCTGTTGCACCAGGTGAAAACCCTCTTGTTTCCAATTTATCATCATTTTTATCATGTATCTTCCAGTGTACACTCTTTTTCGTCAGCCCTGTCACTTAAATTTGTGTGGTCCCAGGGGAATCTCAGCACATTGGCTGCTTCACCTTGTAACTGCCTGGGAAACTTTTAATTATGGATCTTAAAAATGATGCCATCCAAATACAAGTGAAAAGACTCCCAAACTTCTTGTGTTTAGGCATTTATTACTTTGTGAATCACTCACCTGGTCTTCCTGGGGGCTGCTTCGTGGCTTTCAAGCACTGAACACCTGAAATGCCATTGGGGTGGAAGAAAGTCAGGACTGACTGCACAGAAAGCTCATAGGGATTAACTTAGTTATTTGTCCTCTTGGTTCTCTCTTTAATCTTCTTTTAGTAACCAAATTCAGTGAACTGCAGAGCTGCTTAAAGGTCTGCCTTGTTCTGAGCAGTCTCTTTCAAACTTTATTTTGTCTCTTAGGTGAAATAGGGATTAGATTTACAGCACGGTTTGTGAGCCATGCTTAGTTCAAATTACAGTAAATCATTAAATGTGCTGCCATTGGTTTTAGAGGAGAAGTAAATGCAGCCCAGTACTGGGACCATTAAACTTCCAGGAAATGGTGGATACCAAAAATAAATAAAAATGCATGAGAAACAGATTTTGGCTGAAAAGTTCTGACCTTCATTACCAGTGCTTTTTAGAACCTCTTGAGACTGGTTTGCTGTCTTTGGAAGGAGCATACTTTGTCATGTCTTAGCTAAGCTTTGGGGAAGAAAAGGGGGGCTGCTGTGCTAGGTGCAGGTGCCCCAGTAGGCAGGGCTGGGCACTCAGGATCATGGCACACAGCCAAAAACTGGCATTTCTAGCCCTGCAATAGTTTACCTTCAATAAGTTGTAGGAGTTTGAATTTATTCTCATTGAGTCAGTGAAAGAGGGTATAATAACTGTCTCAGGGAGGGAGGAAGAGATGTGTATGTAGATTTGTTTATCTGGGTTGCTGTGGGTCATTTATTCATTGCTGGAGCACAGTGTGGCTCTTGCACATATTTATTTACTTGCTAATGAAAAAGCTACAGAATTTTGGAGGAAGGGCTGAGAACACATATTTGGTATCTGAATGCTTTCCATATTCATGCTGTGTGCAGGCAGATATTTCTTTATACCCCATTTTAAAATTCTAATCTGTGATGCTGTAGATGAGCTGTGGGATGGTGGCTGACATTTCAGCTCATTTCTTATCATTTTAGTTTTAATCAGAAGCTAGCGCTCAACTTACATAAACACAGGTAAATCAACTTCACTGGTCTCATTGAATGGTAATGAGGATTGTGATTTTATTCTTTGTAACATGAAATTTTGAACATTAAATTTTGACACAGCAAACTAATTTCTCAAGAATTCTTTCAAGAGTTATACAGAGACACATTCACATGAGCCCAGGGTCACGGCTGCAATTGACAGGAATCAAATACTTTTGCCACCCAGGTTGTAGATGAGTGACTGACCTCACAGAAGAATTCAGTAAGATTTTTATGAGTGATTTTGCAGTCTCTGGCCTCTGATGTCACCAGGTTCCTTAGAAAAGAGGAGAACTTCAAAAGGAGGACTGTGCTGTATCAGAGCTCTCATTAAATTACTGAACCTTGTCCTTACCCTGTTTTCCAGATTGATTTGTAACTAATCTTTTAACAGCACACAAAATCTGCAGGCCACCTGCAAGAAGGGGGGCCATTACCATTTAATAATATTTTCTCAACAGAGATACAAAAGAAATGCCCTGCAGAGTTAATCACAAATATCCATTGAGAATAAACATGCAAAATGTTACATCAACAGAGTTCCTACGTATGCAGCACTCCGAGCTCTGCTGCTATTAATAATATGTTGAGAAGGCATGGGTGTGTAAAGGAATGAAGATATTATATGCATATATATATTTATATATACCCACCAACTGTATAACCTACATGCTAGACTTTACATAGCACTGTATCAGTTTCATCTTAACTGCTGCCTGCAGGACTTCCCTGGACTTTAATTACATGCTGGAAAATCTTCTCAGCATCCAACGGTAGATACATTATTAAAAGGAAGAGCTTGGCAATGGCACAAGCTGCATTCAGGAGTTCTCACTGTAAAGTGCTGGATGATGACTTGGTTTTGCAAAGCTTGTGTGCCTCACGTGCACCCCAAACTGTCCTAGCTGCAGGTGGAAATATAGTTAGGTCATCAGAGGGAGGGATGGATGTGTAGTCATCCCTAAAATTTATTTAGATAATAAACAGTTCCAGTACAGAAAATAATCCTTAAAAGCTGAGTCCTGGGGATTTCTTCAGAAGAGAACTTGCTTTTGCCCCTAGGAGCAAACCAATTTGCTTGAGAGAGCTGGTGAGCAAGCTGCCTGCTGCTGGCTGTGAAAGGAGCAGTGCTGTGCATCACTGCAAAGAGTCGAACCCTGAAAAAAAATTATGTTTTTACAATTCAAAGCTGGGTTACTTGTGTTATCTGGGTTACTTGTATTGCTTGGGTTGCTTTTGGCACTACAGAGCTTCTTTTGCCCCATCCTCTCTCTCCCTATTTTATTTTCTATCAAACAAGACTCCTGCCTGTGGAGGAGAGAAGATTCACAGTAATGAAAGCACACTTCTTGGTTCACCCCTGGTCTGCTGGACTTCTTTAGCCCTTCACAGTTTTATAAACAGCCGTGCAAGAGCTCAGCTTTAGGTATGTCCTAAATAGAGCTTTAGGTGTATCCTTTATGGAGCTCTGGGTGTGTCTGCTTTAGAGACAGGTGCAGCTCTGGCAGTCTCATGGGACTGCAGCCAGTCCTAGTTTATTTTTGGGTGATTTTACTGGCGAGACCAATTACCTGTGTTTGACTCCACTGGTAGAGGGGAAGGTTTTGTGATTAGCAGCATTTACTGCTTTGCTGCACTGGAGAGTCAGCTCAGATCCCAGTGTGGGACACTGAAGCTGGTGCTTGGCTTCAAGGCACGAGAGGGGGGCTATTGAAATCATCCTCTGCCTCCCTGTGCTCCTGGCTGGCCACGTCTTTCCTCCTGTTGTTTGGCATTCATCAGAACACGGTGCTTGGAGAAGGGATTTGCTGTGCTCTGCAGGAGCCTCTTGCAGTGCTCACTTAAACATGGAAGAGCAGCAGTGTCCCTCTGGCTCAGCATGGGAGGATGCTTGGGCTGGATATGTCTGGGTGGGAGGGTGGGTGGACCTTACTTGACACCTTGGTGCCTATACTTGATGCAGATTTAAAAAAAAAAAGTGTGTGTGTATATATATATATATACACACACATGAGTATTGTGTACTTGTATACTTGTATGTACACATACATATGTACACACATATACTCAGGAGTACATATATATACCTTCCACTTCCTCACTTTACACACCTGGATATGTGCATTGCTTATACATGTTTGCAAAACTAACAAGAGCAGGACACAGTCCTCTCTTCCAGGGAGTTCTGTCCTTCCTCTAGGAGCCCCAAGTTTACCTATTTGCTTTGTAGGTCCCAGAGAGCTGACTTAAGATGATATCACTTTCTGAGCAATTTGAAATGCAAATATTAGTCAGAAATTTGAAGTGTATGCTTCTGGGCGGGAGACAGGATGCCAAAACCAACATTTATCCATTAAAATCAATCTTAATTACAACAGACCTAAGTATTCTGATCTGACCACAAGATTTGCTTTGAGTTTCCTTTTTATTATTTATTTTTTCCAGTTTATGTATTTCTAGTGAGCCACATTCATACTTAATTTTTTTGAAAAAAACTGATTTCTGATTTTTTTTTCCTCAGGGGGAGGGATTTAATTTTGTTCAAAGTGGAAATGCAGAATTAATAATTTTCTCCTTCCTCTCCTTCCTCTCCTTCCTCTCCTTCCTCTCCTTCCTCTCCTTCCTCTCCTTCCTCTCCTTCCTCTCCTTCCTCTCCTTCCTCTCCTTCCTCTCCTTCCTCTCCTTCCTCTCCTTCCTCTCCTTCCTCTCCTTCCTCTCCTTCCTCTCCTTCCTCTCCTTCCTCTCCTTCCTCTCCTTCCTCTCCTTCCTCTCCTTCCTCTCCTTCCTCTCCTTCCTCTCCTTCCTCTCCTTCCTCTCCTTCCTCTCCTTCCTCTCCTTCCTCTCCTTCCTCTCCTTCCTCTCCTTCCTCCCCCTTCTTTTTGTCCAGAAATAATAACTTTTTCAGAGCCCTCTGCCTGCTTGAAAGGCTGTATCTACCAGCTTGATCAGATTCCTCATGTAATCACCACAGATGTCATAAAGCACCTTTCTGTTCCTTGGGTCTGAGGCTATGGTGATTTTAGTGGGTTTAAAGACAACTTCAGCACTAATAACAGCAATGTTCATTTATATCTATTGCTTCTGACAGGTTATGCAGATGTTGCAGTTATTGTAACGTGGTGTGCTTCAGATATCAGATGTACTTTGATAATTTTACAAGATGTGTTTTGCCTAATTATTTCATCCCCGTTTAATTCAGGTTGTCCTTGACGTCAGGGCAGGGCCAAGCACATGTGACATGGATTCCTGGGAAGAGATTTAAATTCCTGGGCTTGCTGGGGCTTGCAGAAATAGCTCCTTCTTGCCTCAGACATCAACCAGCAGCATCTCTGCTGTCCCTGCCTCAGCCAGGTCAGGGGTCCTTGGCTTCTGCTCCACCTCAGCTCCTCCTGGCCTTGCCTGGGTGGTGGCTCTGGCTTTCCCTGAAAGCCATGGGTACCCCAGGCAATGCTGCTCCAGCCCCTCCCTACACTCCTGAGGTCACTCTTCAGCTTGTAATGCTGGAGGATTTCCCTTGAAAGGGCTTGAGAAAGGGGAAATATTGTGGACAGACCAAAAAAAAGTGGCTCTTCATAGAGATGTAATGCATTAACTGCAGTCAGCCATCAGGCAATGCTGCTTTTATTGCATTTAGTTGGGTTTTTCTTATTCTAGCAAGCACAGTGGGGTTAAAATTAATTAAATTCCTCAATTTCAGTTTCCTTAAATTCTTGGGGCTTTGTTGTTGTTTTTATTTATTTATTTAGTATGTATTATTTGTATTTTAAATTAGAGCAAAGGGTTTTATTTAAAATGCCTGCAAAAAAAGCAAAGAATAGAAAATGAAATTAAAATGTGATGGAGGCAGAAATTAAGAAATTAATCAGTTTAAATGAAGGAAAAAAGTGGACTTCTATTTTTTTTAATGATTATTATTTTAAGGGCTTCACCTTCTAAGTATTGCAACTGGAAATAGGCAAAAAGTTTTTTTTTTAAAAAACTCAACTCTCTCCTTTTTACCTGGATGCTCACAGCAAGTTTTCCTGCAGTGTGGAAAGTCTCAACACGGGACAGCACTGTTTTTGTTGTTCCCCAGCACACCTCCTGCATACAAACAAGACTTAGAGCTCTGTAGTAATTCCAGGGCTGGGGAGCCAAGTAATTGCAGCTAGGAAATTTTTTTCTAATTGTACTGTACTGAACTTGCAGAGGAGAGATTATCTCCAAGGCAGTTCCTCCTACGAGCTTTCTGTAAACCCCTGCTTGTGTTTTTGGCCACCTTTTAGGGTAGCATAGGTGCCACAGGGAGGAGGAGCCTTTCCAAAGCTCCATCCTGGTATTACTGGCAGGGTTCTTGGACAAAAGAGCACAGAAAATCACTTGTGCTGCTCACTGGTGCTGATGTTGCCCTGAAAGTGAGGTTGGTGCATGCCTTTGATGGTAAGCAGGCAAGTAGTTACATGTGAGGGATTAAAATTCTTGGAAATTTAGGTGTTTTGCTAATTCTGGATAGAAGGTGTTAATAAAGAAGTGAAGGAGACCCTAGGTTGGTACCCAGTGAATCTTAACAAGGTTTTGGGGTAATTGGTGGCTCAGTTGCAAATGAAGTCTGTTCTTTGTTGTGTGGTTGGTAGGCTGTGCTCCTTAAGTTGCTCTTGAACTGAAGGAGATGAAGGTGGTTATGTGCAGAAACATCATTTTACAAGGAAGGAAAATTGTCCCAATCATACTTATTGAGTTTGTTGCTTTTTTTGGTCAACCTGAAGCACCATGTATCTTTTTTAAAAGGCTGAAATTACTCAGAATAACTGGATTTGTAGTTTTGAAAGTCAGTTGTAAAGTAATTTTGTGATCATTTTGCTGACTGAGACAGCAGCGTGTTATATTTCTGCTCCTTTTGTCCCTTAAGACCTTCATAAAATGAGATCTTCTACCTCATGAACCCGTCAAAATGACTGCATTCTAAAGTAAATATGAAGGCATCAGTGAACATAATTTTCTTTGAGTTCAGTCCTGGTCTAATGGCTTTGACAGAACATCCAGTTAATTTTGCTCTGGGCTTCTGCTGCAATCTATCCTAAGGAAATTACTGGGGATGATGAGATTTCTTTGTTTGTGAGAGGTGAATGCTGCTGAGTTGCCTGCTTGCTGGTGTGGCCACGAGCCGGGGTTGCTTTCCTAGCAGGGATGCACAGATGGAGGGTTCCTCCAAAGAGAGGAATTCCTGGTGTCTGCCACTCAGGCTGGCACTGCAGTGCCTGTAGTAGGGCATTGACTCTCTAAATGTGCTTTCAACTGGCCTGCAGTAGGGGCAATGCCTCAGAGACCTCCTCGAGTAGTTGTGGGGCTGATCCCTCCTTGCCCTGCCAAAAATGTCCTCATCTTCCTGTTCCCAGCCGACAAGCACAGCACAAGTGCTTTCCCTGCATTTAAATGCCCCTGGGTGAAAGTCAGGCATTAACCAGTAAACCACTTGGGCTAGCCATATCTACTGGCCCTGTTGCATGGTGGAAAATCATTGCATTCTATACACCAGCAGTGCTTTGCATGGGCCAGCAGAAAAGCTGATGTGGAGCTCTTGGCCCAAACATTTTGTACACCTCACAGTTCGGTGTTTTGCATATAAATGTTGGCAAATGGATGGCTTGCTTGCCATCCTGTAATTAATGCACAGGGTCTTGCCCTGAGTAGCATTTGTGTGCTCTTGGGTGGTGGTCCAGCTGTTTGAAGTTTACTGTTTCCTTCAGAAAAAAGTCTGAAAGCAGAGAAGAATGGGGAGAAAGTCACTCGTCTTTGTCTTTATAAAGAAAAAAATATACCGAGAGTGTGTGCACACAAAAAGCAAGAAAAGTTGAGTATCACAGAATCACAGAATGGTTTGGTTTTAAAAGGACAGTAAAGATCATCTAGTTCCACTCCCCCTGCCATGGACAGGGACACCTTCCAGCAGACCAGACTGCTCAGAGCCCCATCCAACCTGGCCTTGAACATATCCAGGGACGAGTATCTATCACTTCTCTGGGCAGCCTGTGCCACTGCCTCACTACCCTCACAGGAAATAATTTTTTCCTAATATCTAATCTAAATCTGCCTTCTTTCAGGTTAAAGGCATTCCACCTTAGCCTAGCAGTACATACCCTTTTAAAAATCAGCTTCATGTAGTGGAAGGGACACAAGAAAAAAAGCAATATCCCTTGTTAACTGGGAGCTGGGCTCTTGCAGCAAATCCTGACTGAGGCAAATTCTCCTCTTCACTTTCACACAGCCATGCTGCCTTTCCCTCTTCCCAAATTGGTCCTCCTGCATGAGCCCTGAACTTGCTGAGCACAGAGCATAAATACATAAAAATGTTGTGTGTTGGTAGTTTTGCAAACAGAATCAAAGAGAATATTCTGAACAAATTGGTACAGGGACTGTGATCTGAAACTACTGTACTCTTGCATTCTAAAAGCAGTAATTTTGGACTTTGAGTCTCAATTTACTCTTAAAAGAAAAAGGTTGTTTAACCTTAAAAGGAATAAAATGGAGCACAAGTTTACTACCTAGCTTTTAATATCTTTGCAGAAGACATATGTTTTGCAATAATGTCAGTGTTTTTAAGTTTTGTTTTATCATAAAATAGGCTTTTTGAGTAAATTGTTTAATCAGAAATGTTGGCAGTAAAGCACAGTTTTCATTTTCTCCAAAATAGCTTCGGTTGTTGTTTTTTACGCAGAATATTTATGGAAAATCTTCCTATTTTATGTTTTCTGTGGAGAAAAGTTTATAACTGTTTCAGTGAATTATTTCATGCTTTCGCTAGTGATATCACTGCATTTTTAAATGGTAGACTTGAAAATTCACAGTCAGTCCTTGGGGGAGGTAGTTTTCCATCTTCCGCATTGCTCCAAGCCTAAGGAGGATGAGCACAAATCTGCCTGTGCCATTCCCAAGTTTACTCAAGGGTGATGCTCCTGGGTGCTGCTCTGAGCCAGCTGAGCCTTTCTGGGCTGTTGACTTTATTCATCTCCCTGCATTCATCTCCCTGCATATCCACAGGGCAAACATTTAGCCAGGAATGCTAAATGTCCCGTTTTAGAGATGGACAAAGGCCTCCACCGCCCACCCCTTCCCCACCGTATTTACTGCCTCGGTCGGTGATGGTTTGCATCACAATCACCCAACCAGTTCTCCAGGCGCTGAAAGACTTTATCTTAGGAGTTATTGAGGTATTTGTTTGTGCTGCAGCCAGTTGTTAGGCAGGGTTTGCAGACAGTCCTGGAGGTTGGGAAACACTCATAGATGCCATGAGCTGATTTCCAGCCCTCCCTGTGCAATCACAGACTGAGCCATGTAGGTTGTGCTGCCCAGCCAGGTATTTAAATCCTCTTAGTCAAAGACAAAATCCCCCATTTAAACACTACCTGTTATGGCGAATTCTTGCATAGGTATCTTTCTTTTTATCTCAAAAACCACCCCCCCCAGCCTCTTCTGAAATCAGTGTTTCCTTTCCTTCTATGAAAGAAGATGTTTCAATGGGAGACTTGAGTTGCTGGTTTCTGTGTTGATGAAACCGATTGAAGAAACCCTGAAATATGTCGGTGAAAAAGTTAGCAGAAATTATAAATTTAGATATTTTGCTTAGTGTCTTAGTGAACTTTTTAAACCTTTCTACTGATTTACTTTCTGCTTCCGAGTTTTGCTCTTCCCTTAAGTTTCTCAAAATCAGTAATGCAAAGAAAAGCATTGCTAGAAAAAGAGAAAATGTGGGTTTTTCTTTTTTTTTTTTTTTTTTTTTGTTATTTTTGGGGGTTTTTTTCCCCATCTCTCCTTTTTTTTTTTTTTATCATTCATTACAAGCTAGGAACTGAATGATCAGTAATTCATGAGGTTTAAAAAATTTCCTTTAAATAACATGAAAGTTTAATTGTTCATTGCCCTTGGGGAGTATTCTTGAAGGTCTGTGGCTAATTCTTGTTGATTTCAGGATGAAATAGGAGCCTAAACACCTTTTAAAATTCTTTCTGGTAGCACTTAGGGCACTTTAAAACTCAGTGGGATTTGTGTGCTTATGTCAATGAAGGACTTAGAGAAATCATATTTAGCAGTTTTAGAGGCAGACCCACCAGTGGAAGTTGTGGGAATTTGTTTTTTTAAGTTGCTTAGGTGCTGCAGATAATCTGAAATGATTGCAGGTTTCCTATGTATAACTTAAAGTTCACTTCCTTTGGCCCAGGATCATTTTCCACTGCCTTTTCTGTTTCATAGTAGAAACCATGGAGGCCCTTCATTTTTCTGAAAGTAAGGCAGCCCACAAGAAGGTGTGCTTCCCTGAAGTGATACAGAAATCTTAATTACAAAGAGTGAGGAGAAGAAAAGCATTCTGCAGTTAATACAGCATGCATTATCACTCCTTATGCAAGCAGGCAGATCAATTCTTATCTGACTATCAAAATAAATTCACACTGAGAGGGATCCAAGGCTCTTCTGCAGGGGCTGGTTGCATCCTGCTTGCTGGGAAGGGCTAAACCTGCCTCCAGCTTGGCTACTGCTGACTATCTGTGCCAAGGTACATGTCTGTAATGCTTTGCATGCAGAAAAATCTGATTTCAGTTTCAGGTGAAGCTGTGATCTTGGCACACATTTTTTCCATCTCTTTTTAAAAATATTTTTGGTTTGTCATGTGGTTTTGGTTTTTTGTTTGGTTGGGTGTTTTTAAATTTTTTCTTTTGAAGTGTTTTGTTTGCACTAACCCATACATTTGGGGCAGGAGCAGCAGTAAATCTCATAGCAGTGGGTTTTAGAAGGGTTTCCTTGGAGAAATGCTGGATGAACTTTCAAAAGGCAGGACGGTGCCTCATGGCAGGAATGTTGTCTGCTGAAGAGTTACATTGGGTGAAAATAACTCTTCCCTAAAACAATCCTCATCTATCCTTTGCTGTCTGCTTTCTGCCAGCTTCCATTGCTGCTGATGGGGTCCAGCCAGAAAAACCATTAAAGATAGGCTGGATGGGAGATGGGTCTTTTGAAATCTGCCTCTAATGTTAGAGCAGTCAAAAAAATACGGCTGAGTACTTGCTGTAAGTAAGTAGTGGTACAGAGCATGACTACCATTTTCCATTTCCATTAATCTTCCATGGGAGTTCATTGGTCTAGCTTAAGCCAGGGTTAAAGCTAGACATGTTCCTACCCTGGATTCTTAACCTGGAATCACAGCCTCAGTGTGGCAACAATTTTAAACTTACTAGACGGTTCTGAGTGCCTGTAAAAGTCCTTCTGAAGCATTGCTTTCCTGGGATAGAGGTGTACAGATGAGATACTGCCCTTGGCTTCATGTGTTCTATCCAGAGGGGGTCTGAAATTTCCTACTGGTTTGCGATTAAAAGTAATCTATAATAATAAATGCTGGAACAAGCTGAAATAAAAAGTGAAAAAAAAAATCAACCTAGGGAGCCTGTTTTGGTTCTAGGAGTATTTAACAATCGTTAGACCTTAAATATTGGAATTAAGGGTTTGTTTTCTGAATACTGCTGCCAGCTAGCATGCTTTGGGATGCTGTAGAAAAGCTGAGGGATTCACCTGCTAAATTTAGCTCTTCTCCACTCAAAAATCTTTTTTTTGCTTCTTTCTGAAAGCATTTCTGAGCAGATTTTCCTGCCTTAAACTACAGGGTGGTGTAGAAGATGTAACATAACCCTCCTAAACAAACATACACACTTATCCCCCCTCTCACCAGCTTTATTTACAGAGATCCTCCAGACCTCTCCAAGTCCCTGCACGAGGTTTCTTCAAAGGGGAAAACTTTGAGAGAGTTAAATACTTACTTTGAAACGGTTGTAAGGATTGCAGCTTCTGGAGCAAAGCCTAGCTTTTGCAGGAGTCTGTTGGCCAGGTGTGACAATCCGTGGGCTGCTGGCCAGTATCAACCCCATACATCAGGTCTGCGGGCCAGTGTAAACCCAATAAAGCATCTTTGAGGTCTTGCAGCTTTGAAGTTTAGGAAAGGAGTCTTGCCAGCCCCAAAGAAGGGGGCTCTGAAGTTGGAAGCAGCCACAATTAGTTCAGGAAGGATTTGCTGGCTTGATGTTTCGCTGTGGGACGCTGCAAACATCTCTGCTAAGAGGCTGTTTTCTGCTGCTCTGAGATTCCTGATTTCCCTCCTAACTATTCCTAAGTCTCAAGTAATCGTTTGATGAGTGATTTTTATAGCACTTCTGGTTTATATTCCAGACTGTCTGATCAATCTTGATTTCCTGTGAAATATCAATTGATAGTATAAATGTGTTTTTAAGTAGCAAAATGCCATTGAGTTTAATATGAAAATGAAGTCATATTGGCAGAGGCTAAATTACATGCTGGATTTAGAAAACAGAGTGTGAATTGATCCCAAGCTGGTGTGAATTCCTAAGGGTGGTTATTGCATTTATTGCTAAGGTGGGTGATGAGTTCATGTCATCTCTTTTGCCCTGGGAGCCAAGGATAATGTGTCCCTCGGGAGCTGGCTTTCATTCTTATTTTCCTAATGTAAAGCTCTCCATCTGAGCATGGACTCAAGATCTGTCCTGAGTTGGGATAGATGTGGTTTTAGCTGAGTTCAGTATCTTGTCTCCAAAAGTATTGGCCAGCTTTCTACAGCAGGGAGAATTTTGAATCAATCTGTTAGTTCTGATGTACCTTGCCTGTAGCAGCAAGAGCTTTACTGGGCGAGGTTGCTTTTGACCTTTCCTAAGATCGTTCTGGTTGTCATTAGTCTGTCTGGGTGAACGGAGGAGTTGGTGGCCTTGGCAGATCCCCACCTGTGCTTCCTGCTCCATTTGGAGACAGAGGTGCGTGCACCAAAGTGGCTTTTCATTTTTTCTGTTCAACTTTCGTGGCTCTCTACTCCCCGAGTGCTGATACAGTAAATCTTTGCTTAGGTCTGTAGTTTTCTAGACTTATGTGTGATGTATCATCAGGATGGTGCTAAAGCAATCTGTAAAAAGATGCTTGCTGTGCAGGTAAGCATTTCTTATTTGTCTCCACTATCAAATGAAGTGCAATATTTTAATATATTTTGCATTTATCCAGCTATCTTGGTGCATAAGTGATGCAATTCAACTTGTAGTTTTCCTTACTAAGAAGTAATACAGCTCTTCATTTTAAATACAGTCCCCTTTTGTGAGTAATTTGTGGACCAGTTGGTCCTGTTCTTATTACTGTTTAGTTTACTGTGAAGAGAGCTGGGCATCTGAATTTTGGCATGTGTCAGGTTTGAAGCTGCTTCACTTTCACATAGTAGATGATGATGGTTCTGTCAGACAAACCCTGTTAAAACTTGTTCATTGCTCAAAATGGAAACAGGAACAGCTGCTCATTGCTTGACTGTGTCTTGGCTAATTTTTAGGGATGGGTTCTCATTTAGTAGCAGTTGTATGATAGCTGTCAAAATGTCTGATTATTTATAATTTATAATAATAATTTATTAATTCTGCTTCAGTGTTTAATTCATGTTTCTAAATGGCCTAACATTGCTCATGAAGTGTCAACAGAACAACTTGCAACTGATGAGGAAGTACTATTACTGTGAAACAGAAATTTGAGTATCCCTGGATACAGGAGGAGCCTTTTATTGTCTGCTTGTATATTTTGACCCTCTTTGCTGTCACAGCTGATCACTTCATGAATTTTTGACATGGAATTTTCCCGTTCTGTTGTCTTACAGGTGTGGAGCTGGGGCATGGTGATATGTTGAATCATGTAGGTGCCCTGGCTCCCTTCCCATTTGGCTCCCCCTGAGCCATGGAAATTGTGTCTGTGGTTGTAACATTAGTGTAATGTGGTGCTGGTGGTGGAAAGTGTGCTTGCTAAATGATACAAGAGCCCTCCACAATTTATAGCATAATTACTTGAGCTGGGTGAACAGAAACTGAGGGCTCGCTCCCCTCCCAAGGCTTGGGGTATCATGAGAAAAAACATGACTGAAAGAGTCTCTTGGTCTGCCCTTCCTCAATGGCTAATAATACACTTAAAAAAGCTGCCACCTTCTTGTCAGTGGCTCAGTCTCCTTGGCTTTCTAGGAAACTTTTTGCTGGTACCAGAAAGTAATGCTCATATCCCTGAGCCTCTCCCCTTCAAGACATGTAGTCATAGTTGTTCATGTGTGAAATAGTTCTTGGAGAATTTTATCTACCAGTTAAATGCTCTACCTGGTGGATCTGATGATTTTAATTTTTTTTTTAAATTTGATTTGTTTACTAATACGAAAAAAAAAATGTAAGACAGGGGTTTCCTAGTAGCATGATGGTTTTTGTTTGCATTGCTCATGAATGTAAACAAAAAGCCACTTAAGCAGGACTCAAGTCCCCTTGTAGAATAGAGGTCCTGTTGCCATCTCTTCATGCAGCCTTGCAGTAAAATAATTTTATGTTTTCCTTTAGATATTTTTATTCCTACATGTGGGCAAGATGAATAGGTCATTAAGATTTCAGCAGCTCTCACAGACCTTGAGAAAAGGAGGAAATTATGGAGATCTTGGAGGGAGACGCTATGATCTGAATCACGCTGAACTGTTGAGCAGAACCTCCCTGAGAAGCTGGTTGATAACCTCCTCCATTTGCTGGGAAAACAGCTTTGTTGATATTTAGGGTATGCACACAACTCTATCCCATGATCCAAGAGGATAGGGAGGAGGTGAGGGGCAGAGAAAGCTTGTTCCCTGGGCCAGTCAGCTTAGTAGCTGGCTCATGGTGCTGTGTGGGTGAGCAGTCTTGGTAAAGGAGGATCAAAGGAACAAGATTTTAAGGTCATTGCTGCTGTACCAGCTCCAAGCAACAGCCTTGGCACTGAGTGAGGTCGTCTGTTTTCAGGGCCACCTGGGAAATAGCACTGTATTGTTTTCCCATCCTAGTAGTGGCAGAGCTAGTGGGTACTGGTAGTGGCTTAAATAAACCCTTTGCTGCTTTGGAGATCAGAAGGGTTGTGGCATTTCTCATTTGACTCGATTACTCTAACTTGTGGTTGGAAGGGAGTTTTTGTCTGTTGGACATAATTGTAATTCTCTAAATTTTAAGCTCAGATAACCAAGGCTGAGTTATAGAAGTCTGCTTTTCAATGTCTTAAGTAGAAATAATTTGTATCCAGAAGATAAATAGTCTAGAAATGCAGGTATTTAGGTGAGATACAAGTGAAATAATGATTGTGCTGTGTTGGGCAATTTATCTAAATGCTTTTTACCTTGGAGCTGTTCATGGACTGACACCCCTGTGGCCTCCAGGCTGACCTCTTTGGTGGGTGCTTGAGATGACATGCAGAGAAGGAATGTTCACTTGATCATTTTGAAGTTTTAGAGTCCCAAGTGTGCATAGCTGAGGCATGATTACGATAAGAATCTTGAAAATTTAAGAAGCACTAAGCAATGTATTTGTACGAGATGAGCAACTTTAAACATTCACTTTTTAAGGCAAAATTATTTCCAGAATTTATCTTCTTGACCTGCTGTGTAACTATAACACATAGTTCTAAATAGAACATTTTTATAAATGACCATTCCTGTTGCCAGTAATAGGTCTTATGCAGTGCATTGCTGTGACACCTGACTTGCTAGAAGTACAAGTTTTTATTAATGGGCAGATAAAGTTGCTGTTGCATTGCATCTTGTGGTCATTGCTTCCTGGAGTATAAATACACATAATAATGTTGTTTAACGTGACACATACTGTTTCACCATATTGACATTTCCATTCTAATGCACTATACCTGTCTGGTGAGGCTACCTTTAATGTGCACCACGAGCATAAAAATCATCAGCAGAAAAGAAAAACAACCCACTTGAAGAAATGATAGCTCGTTTAGTATTGTATTACTTCTGGGAAAGTTTTATTTATATGTGAACAAATGTTGCAGTTTTTCAGAGAGTGCTCCAAACCTCAAAATGCGTTGCGCAACCAGCATAATAAAATGATGATTGGGCCATAGGAAAGGTGCTGTGTCTCCCAGAGGGAAAATTGCTCCTTCTTACTCATTTAGCCTATGGCTGTTCTAAAGGAGATGCAGTCACCGAGTACTGAAGTTGAATTATGCACAGCTCCCACTTAGGGGACTCTCCATTTTTATTAAATTGAATGGAATATCTGCTACATGAAATATGGAGGGAGGAGAGGGAAAGCGTCTAGAGATGCCAGGGGAGTAGAGCTAGAAAGGACTAGGGGGCTTGGGGAATAGGACTCCCAACACAAAGAAGTGCAGTAGAATCTACTGTTTTCATCAGGGAGCAGAGCTCATTTTGTTCTTGTTTTTTATTTTGCTGTAAAATTTGAGAAAAGAGAGTGGAAAACCAGTGAGATATTCCTTTTTCAGTACTCCTGAAGACTACTGGGAGAGTTCAAATTTACAGCATAAAATTTAATAGACTCCTATTGCATAAGGTAAAAATACCATCCTTAGATATCTTGGAGAAATAAAGTATATGCCAGAGCATTCCTTCATGCTGAGCATCTCTTTCCCTCTCTGCCCTGTGGGTACTGCTTTTGCATTGCAGTAACAAGATCAACTGGAGCTTCATTTTGCCCAAATGTTTCACATCTTCCTATGGAGCTCCAACGAAGTAAATTCATAAGTTTTTTTCCTTTTTTTTTTCCTTTTTTTTTGTCCCCAGACAAGTGGTGCTTGTGCTTTGGCAAGAGTAAATAAGAAGTGACATGGTCGGCAGGAGCGGCTCTGAATTGGCCCTTGTCTCCCATTGTGTCCTTTGCCAATTAAAGGTCATGCACAGGGCACAGCAGTGGGGACATAGGGGCTAAGCCTATTGTCCACACATTAATGTTCACTGAGATCTGAAGCAGCTGAAAAATTCGGGGACTAAACCCAGTTTTTTTGTATGTTGGCAGGGTGATGCTGGGAAAAGAGGCACATGAGCATTCCTCCCCAAGGATGCACTGCTGTCACCAGCACCCAACTCTGCTTGATTTTTCCCCAAGCTGCTGCTGGCTCTGTTACCTTCCTCTGTGTCTCTTTGGGACAGGCACTCAAGCTTCTTGTTGGTGTCACTATGCAGATGGGATGCTGGAGGTGCTGACATGGTAAGAGCAGACCTACTTCCCAAGAGCGTATGGCTCCACTGCTTTCTTCCTATGCAGCATTTCTTTGGAGGATGTCAGGGCTTTGAAGGCAGTCATGGTTTGAACCTTGTGACACTCTTGTTGGATGGCCTGTTAGGGTCTCTGTTTTTGATGTGGCAGAACCAAGTGGAGAGATGTTTTTGTAGGGGGATCCAGTATGGGTAAATGAAGGTGGTATAGAATGTAATCTTATCCCCTAAAGAGTTGCAGCTGGACCAATTACTAAAGATTAGGAGCAGGCCTGATGTTTACAGGCCACACCTGTAGCAAATAAGAACAGTGTTATAAAAGAGTGGATTGGTGGGGTCTGGAGTCAGATGGTTGCTGCAAGGACCAGGAAGAGTCAGGGCTTAGAGGAGCTGCCTACAAGAAACATCGAGGCGGTACGAAACTCTGGCAATATGGAATCCTTGCACTATAATGATAATAGAACTCTTGATATATAAGACAACATGTTTTTGCTTCAGCATGATGAAATCTCTGTTGGATTTTGGTAAGAGCTTAAAAGGGTGGTGTGGAACAAGTGATGCCCAGTGCAAAAAAATCAGTAAGAAATGGAGACTGTTGAGCTGGGAGGATCAGTTCTCTTTGGGGGAATCTTCTCCCATGTTTTAATGGTTTAATTTCAGTCAGGTTCTTGTATTTTCAGTACTTCTGATGTGCTTTTTTACTATTCTGGGAATTTTAGAAAGCAGTAGTAAAAACTTTGTTTCTTCACTGCCTTTTTGGAGGCTTAATATATTAAGAGAATGCAAATCAGCAGCTAAAATACAGTCACTGCCATGCCATATATCTTTGTCCATAAATTGCCATTTGTGAAGGCAAAAGTAGGGTGGACAGGGAAGGATGGTATGTCTGGGACTGGAATTAGGAGTTTTCTTAAACTCCTAATTAGTGTATTTGGATATCAAGACTGCTGCAGAAGCTGAACTGGGTAGCACTGCAGATCTTTTGGCCCTGGTACAGTGAAAGTCAAGGGAGAGATAAACTTAAGGCAAGAGCAGAAGTGAAGACATCATGTCTGGTCACTCTGACCCTCTGACGCTCACTGCTTTGACAAAGGAAGGTGCACCAAGGACTTTACTGTCAAAAGAGATAACAAAAGGCATTACTAGTGCAAGAAGAGTAATCAGAAGATTGTATTTCTAAAGGGGACCGGGACAAGGGGGTCAGAGTGGAAAATTCTGTACGAAAGTAATGACCTATAAATACTGGTAAACTGAAACTGTAATAAACTGGCTTTGCTTTGTCAAGCAGAGTCCATGTCAGTCAGTCCTCACAAGAATGGAATTAGATAGCAGGCTTCCCTCTGAACTTACAGGATGGGTTAACTCTGGCTGTGCTGCTTCCATGGGCTAATGCCAGGCTCAGGTGTGATCCTTTGAATTTGTAGCTGAGATGGAAGAAGTAATGGTGTAAATGTGCCAAGGCAGCAGGATTAATAACAGGTGTTAAACAGTATTTCAGGAGATGTCACTACTCAGAAAACATACGTCTCCAGCCTCTTCAGCCCTGCATTGTTTTGTAGGGGCTTTATTTCATGCTGGGCATGACAATTCGATAGCAGATTTTCTTCACCTTATGTTCTCTAGGCAACTTCTCAATGTGGTTGTTATATCTTGTTATCTTTTTTACCATGAATCACGTGGTTTAGGTGGTTTTTTTTGTTGTGTTTTTTTTTTTTTTTATTTCTGGTGCAGCTCCTAGAATTGGAATATTTAGTACTGATTTCACCATTCATTAAAAAAATAATTTTCAGCAATTATATTTAGCACCCAGTGTCAGCAAAGGTGCACTGAATTCTTTAGAAAGATATGCTGATGAATCCCTCTTGTTCTCTGAGTACTGCCCAGGGGACTGAAGGAGGCCAGGAGTTGAAGATGCTCTTTAGCCATGGGTTTCTGCTCCATTTTTATTGTTGTCTAATCAGTGTTTCCTTGGAGAGACAGGATGAGCTGATGAGGCACCTGTAAAAATTAATGTCAGGGCGACTTTTTCTTCCAGATCTGAGTAGCATCCCAAGGTGAAAGCCTGGTTCCTTTGAAAGGATTGCCAAATTGACATCAACTGGAGGCAGTCAGTGTAGCACAAGCAGGTTTTATTGCACTGCTTGCAGCTACAGCATTATAGCAATTGGCAAAAGAGACACCCCAGGTACTATTGACTTTGGCTGCTGCAGTAGGAAGTGCATGGTTTAATAAAATGAATGCCTAAATGCAAGGAAAGATAACCAGTGTAATCATGCTGTGCAGGAGTCCTTGATGTTATCCCTATGTGTGTGTCATGGCAGGCCTTTGGTGGAGCTCCTCCAGCGGGCAGTGGAGCCTGCAGGAGGTCAGACCCTTGCCAGCCCCTCAGCTGATGGACCCAAGCATGAGAGAGAGAGAAAAGAGCTGGATGTGTCCCTCAGTGGGCGTTGGTCCCTCCTCCCCTTGCCCAGGAGTGCCGTCCTTCTGATTTATGGTGCCCGCCTTTGGTTTCAGCATCAGCATTGCTCGCGTCTGCTGTCTTAATTTCTCATGCCTGACAACCTTCATGGGTGAGCTGGCTTTCCACTCCTTGATCCAGAACACTTCTCAGTTTATTGCTCACACAACAGAGTCTTTTAATTGAATTTATATTTGTTTGGATAGCACTTGTCAGTGTGGCATGAATCTTCATCAGGTTCAATTGTCTTTCACCGAGCTCCTATGTAATCCCCACAGTAAGTGCTCCAAAACTGGAATGCTTCTTCCCCCTTGAGGAGCAGGCTGTCTTTTTCCACTGCCCATCCAGTGCCTTACACCATCAAGCTCTTGTCCCGTGCTGGAGGCCATTAATAAGGTTGTGATGCTTGTTTTTTTATTTTTTTGGTTGTTTGTTTTTTTTTTTAATTTATTTTTTTATTATTATTTGGATTGAATATTTATTTAAGGTACTTGTAACTGCACTTATTTTTAATACTGGTGAAGAAATTCAGTATTTTTAATACTGGTGAAGAGATATGCCAAGGCATCATGCTGGAAGCCCTGAGAGGAACGGGGTTGTATGGTCAGATGTTTCCCCTTTGCACACTGGAGGACCAAAGTCTCCTGTGGAATAAGCAGCTCCCCTTTTGCAGAGTCTGGGTTGAAAAGCCCTAAGACCTTGAGAATTACTGACACAGGAAACATGGTAGCAGTACTGGAAAAGGGATAAAAGAAACAGTACCGTAGTAATTCAGTTAACAATATGTTCACAGAATGCATTCATAACTCTTCCTACTTGGGGACACAATTTGCTTGCTGTATTATGCCAGTAGAGATAACCCCTAATTCCTTTCGTATCCTGTTTTTGAATCATTTTGTTAAACAAAGGCCTTTGAGTCCTCCTTTGTTGCTGAGAACAAATGGTGAGATTTTGGGGACTGTAGCTACTTTTGTTATTCACAAATTCCAGAGCCTTTCAAAATTCTTCATCATTCACATTCTGGGCTTCACCACACAATCATTCATTATGTCAGCAGCTGCCCGGGGAGTCTCACTTCAGCTCATTCAGCCAAATAATAAGCACTGGGACAACTGCTTCTGCATTAAAATAATAATAAAATAATAAATAGAGGTTCTTGCATATGAAGAACAATGTTGCTAACTTCTGCTTTTTGACACATGGCTATGTTGAAGTCAGTGATTGGTTTTGCTCAGTGTCTGTTTTGGAACGAACCTGACCATTCGGGAAATTATGTTTTTGGTGTGACCCAACATTTCAGTTCTCCAATTTTTTGTGCTTTTAAAATATGTTTTGTTTCTCAGGTACCTCTTCTGTATTCCATTCATATTGACAGGTGGATTTGGGATGCTCATCTGCCATGCCTTTGCAGGTGTATTAGCATATATGTGTGTAGCTGTGGAGATAACACAGCCCAGTAAGCACAAAGTGGTTATTTGTGGTGTGGGAGCAGGACTGCAAATGAGTGACCAGCAGAGCAAACGTGTATCTTTTAGTGCAACTGTTTTGTTTTTTCAAGTGAGTGCTTCAAAGAACCTAATAATAATATTAGTGTGAGGCTTCATTCTTTCTCTTTAGTTAGGATAAGGAATGTAATTTCCAGAGTGAGGCAGGATTATTCCTTCCATCTCCTGTGCAAACAGGGCGCTAGCTGGCTTCCCATGCAGTATGCAAACATCAGCATCCCATCGTGCAAGGTATCTGTGCTGCAATCTGCCTGGTAGCACACTAATCCAGGATGGCTTTATCCAGATGTCATTCTGTCCTGAAATCTGAAGTGATACACCCTGCCTGTGCCATTGCCTCATTCATCTAAGTGAAATTTGCATGCTGATTCAGCTGAGCAAAGGGAAGCCGCCTTATGGCTTTTCAAGGATATATAGCTTTCCATACATCAGACAGGCTGTGCATGATGTTGCCACCTTTTGCTGAACTCTTCCCGCCTACACAGATAGTGCCACATGCAACTGAAACCCACTATTGATTGTGGAAGCAGTTCTGTCTGTTAGAGGAAGTCATTTGGATATTTGTGGGAGATAGGTAGAAAAAAATAAACTAGTTCATTTTTATTACTTTTTTTTTTCCTTTTTTTAAGTGAGCGTGAGAACTATATGGAAGTGAACAAATGTTCCCAAAGACTGGTGTTAGCCACTTGTAAGACTAGGTCTGGAAAGGTTTGGTGAAGGTTTTCTCTGTGAGCATGAATACACTTTCTGGACACAGGTTTTTTGTCCTGTCCAGCTGGCCTCGCTCCTTTTCCTACATACGCTGGGCAACAAAAAATAGAAGGGGAGAAGAAAAGCGTTTAAATTTGTATTTGTAGCTGTTGTTCTTCCTGGTGAAGGATACAGAGCTTGTATTTCCAAATGACATAATTTGTTTTCAAATATTAGTCCAGCAACAGGAGCTCCTTGTACCCTGCAGCCTCCTCTGTGCCTTGGAGATGGGGGTGTTACTTTTCCAACGTGGAGCTGAGCTTTGATCTGCGCAGTTTCCACTGTAGCTCACCTCGACTGTGCTGTGGCCACTCCATATTTATGGTCAAGCACTTTTTTTGTCTATTTCTTTTTCTTCTATTTTTTCCTGTTTCTTTGGTGGTTTTTGGTTTGGGTTTTTTTTCTTTTGAGTAATGGAAAATGTCCTCAACTGTTGCACCTTTGGTGAAGAGACTGTGTTTTCTTTTCTCCTTGAAGAGCTGCTAGCTCAAGTGAACCCCCTCTTAGCTGGGTGTTCTGTGGCAACACAGCTGGCAGTTATTTACATATTACATGTTTTGTTGGCCTTTTTTTGGAGGTGGTGTTGATCTGAGCTTCCTAACCTCTTGTGCAACTCTAAACCCAAACAACAGGCCTTGTGAGCCACATTCCTAACTTGACATGTAGCAAAGTGCCTTATCCTCCCTCCTTCCACACCCCCTACGCCCCAATTTGGCTCCCAGCCTTATTCCTTCTATTTCTACACCTCCCTGCTTCATTCTCTTTAGAGGATGCTCAGCCTACGCTTTCACATAGCTGAAGCATCTCAAAAGGGCACGGTTTTGATGACTTTCAGGTGGCCTGGGCCCCAGCCTCCATGTCCAGCAGCTTTAGCCTGATTATTTGTAAAGTAGTTCTTAGTCACTCCCTGGCTGCTCCACCTCTTCCTCATTTCTCTACCCGATCTTAACTTTTAGAAGCTTTATCTACTTTCTTTGTGCTCGTACAAAGAGGTTGGAAATGCACTTTTTTTTTCCTCTTATGCTTGCCAGGAGGAGAGTCAGAGGGGTGCTGTGAGTAATGGCTCCTCTTGGGTGAGGTCAATGCTGGGCTTCACCAGTGGAGAGAGGCAAAGGGCTCTTCTAGCAGATCTTTGAGGCAGCATTTGTGAACCTGCATGAAAAATCCCCTCCTATCTTCCCCAGAATACCCAAGGCACATTGTAAAGTGAAATGGGCTGTGGTCTTCATGGCCAAATCTAAACGTGTCTTGCAGTAGAGCTAAATATGCTCAGTAAAGAAAGACATTAAAAAAAAGCAGAGGCAATAGGTTCTGATGGGGAAAGTTCCTTTGCAGAATTTGAGTGGCTGGAAAGCTGCCTGGGAGAAAAGAACCCGAGATGCTGGGAGACAGCAGCTGAACACGAGCCAGTGTGTGTACCCAGGTGGCCAAGAAGGCCATGGGCATCCTGGCCTGGCTCAGCAGCATAGTGGCCAGCAGGAGCAGGCAGGGATTTTCTGTCTGTACTTGGCAATGGTGAGGCTGCATCTCGACTGCTGCATCCAGCTCTGGGGCCTTCCCTACAAGAAAGACACTGAGGTGCTGGAGCATGTCCAGAGAAGGGTGGCAGAACTGGGAAAGGGTCTGGAGCATGAGTCTAATGTGGAGCAGCTGAGGGAGCTGGGAGTGTTTAGTCTGGAGGAGACCAAGGGGGATCTTATTGCTCTCTAAAATTACCTGAAAGGAGGTTGTATAAAGGTGGGGGTCTGTCTTTTCTCCCAGGTAACATGTGACAGGACAAGAGGAAATGGCCAGTGGAGGTTTAGATTGCACATCAGGAAACATTTGTTGGCTGAGAGGATGGTGATTCATTGGAATGGGCTGCCCAGGGAAGCAGTGGAATCTCTATCACTGTAAAAAGTTTAAAAACTGTGTTTATGTGGGACTGGGGGACATGGTTTAGTGGTGACTGGTGGTTCTGGGTTAATAATTGGACTGTTCTGTACATCTTAGAGAACTTTTCCATCCTTAACGATTCTATGATTTCCCACTTTTTTTTTTTTTTCCTGGGGTTACTTTGAGCTTCCTAAAAATCTGAAGTGGTGCCTGTCTATGCCATGCTTCCTAGACCTTACTTAGCACCCTGGTGCAGTTTCAGAGCTCTGTCAGCAGAGCAGAGCCTTGTGTGAACACTGTCTGCAGAGTCTGCATGCTGAGGTGTGTTCCATCTCCCTTTTCAAAGTGGGGAATGCAGCCTGGACGTGAATGAAGGGTGAGGCCTGATCCCCTTCGTCTGCTTTACTCAGTTTAGCTTCTGGGGCCCTCTTTGCAAAATTCAACAGAAGTCTGAGAAGAAACATAATTACATCTTTATGCAATAGCTACACAAGTTATGCAGAGGCTGTGAGGACAAGCATCATTTCTGCTGGCCTGCCCTCTTGGCAAGCACTTTGCTTTTTGTACATGCTTTTTGGACACTTCTGTCTGGGTCAAGATGAATCACTCTCTGAATTCCCCTGACTCTATTTACTCAATCTCTGCTGCCTATAAAAGGAGCCTGGTGAGTATTTAGGCTGCTGATGGCTCCATTTTAGCCACCAGCCTTTGAGCAGCTGAATCTTTTGTTTAAGACTCATTAGCCTGGAAAGTGCTGGGAAATGATGGTCTGGATGCCGGGAACCCCTGCAGCTGTGCCACCCCAGGAGGGGGACAGGCAGGTAGGCATGGGGGCTGCAGCCTCTCCCTTCTCTCCAGCATTTCACTGTGCCCGGTGGGAAGCTCCTCCTGAAGGCTGTACCCCCACAAAATTTGGTTTCCCTTGGGCAAACCTACCTGTCCATCAGGTCTATGCCTGCAGTTCAGTTAAGTAGGATTCTGTAAGGGTCCCTGCTGTGGTGTTCTGAGCACCTCTTGGTCCCTGAGGGGGTCTGGGGCTACAAAGATGTATTGTGTCAGACTGGCAAAGTATCAAGTTGCAACAACTTTCCCATGAATTCAACTTACTATGAGTGTGGGAGCAAATAGCTTATCTTGCAGTCTCATTTCTAGAATGGATATGCCATAAGCATTCCAGAAATACACTCTTTAAAGATATATAAAGAAGACTGTGTAAAAATCCATATCTGTTCAGTTACAGTGTGATGCAACAGCTATGCTTTCAATTCCAGCAAGCTGGGAGCTGCTGGAGAAATGGTTGAACATGGGGCAGGGTTGGCAGCATATTCTCTGGGTTTCCTGCACTCCAGCATCCCTTTTCCCTGACAAAGGCAGCAGCTGTTGCTGCTGTACACAGATGTGGCAAAGTCCTCCAGGAAGAGGAGAGCTGCCACTCTGTCTTAGGAGCAGCTGCTCTTAAATGGTTATTTTCCTCTATGATTTCCCCCAGCTCTGAGTCTCAGTGATATCTCCTCATATGGTGCCTGCCTCTTCCAGCTCTCAGAGTACTTCTTGCATGTCAGGGAGGCATTTATACTTTTTTTCTCCTTTTGATGAGGTAAGAGCTGAAGGCCTTGCTTCTATTTTTGGAAGCCTCTCTGCTGTGTATCCAGATTAATTTGGCTGTAGTGTGCTTGGTGACCCATGTAACCAGGTATCCTCCTCTGAACAGCCCCTCCAGACTCAAAGTCTGATGTCTCTACATCTCCTATATCTGATGCATTTTGATTAGTTTAGTCCATGAGTTTTCATGTTATTCAGAGAGAATTCCTTTCAGTCTTGTGTTTTGCACTTTACTTGCCCAAATCACTTGTTTTTCCTGTTACATGCCTTGCATCTAGATACCAGCAGAATTAAGAAGTACCACTTTGACTTACTGACTTTTGCAATTTCTTCATATGAACTTTGATCCTCTTTTTGCTTTCCTACATCTGCTTTTACACTGGATTTCTGTGTGCCTTCCATGCCTCAGCCAGGGCTGAGAAACTTCACCATAGTGTAGGTGTGGATTGAGTTTTCCCATATTCCTGCTTCTTTGCTCTTAGGAAATCCTTTTTCTTTAGCACAACTAGTGGTTTTGGCTAGCTTGTTTCATTCAGGAAGGAAAGGCACACCTCTCTATTAGTGTCTTTCCTAATCGGGCATCTTGGATATAATTTTCTTTTGACTGAGCATTATTTTGAGATACCACCTCCTGTACCATGGTCTAGAAACTGCCTGGCAGGAATTGTGCTTTCAGGTGGCAACCCTCTACTTTTGTGGGGCCTGCACTTTTGCTGTGTTCACATTCAAGTACTTGAGCTCACTCTTTTTATCCATGTTTTTAGAGGTACTGTTCCTTGCTCCAGTATCCTTCACACATCCTTTTGCTGACCATCAGGTTATCTTTCCAGGTGGAAGATTTTTTTTTTTTCAGACAGGAAGTAATTTTCTGGAGAAAAAGTCCTTATTTTTTAAATAAGAAGTTTGGAGGAAGGACAATAGTTTGCTTTCTCTAAAATGTCATCATAGTCTTTTATTGTTGCAGATTCACAAAATACTTTAATGTGCATAATCATCTTTCAGTAATCAAGGAGTAAATGAGACATTATCTGGGTTAATGTATTTTAAACACTAAAAAAACAGGTTTGCCTTTTTGCATCCTGTAGCTCTGTTGGACTCCTGTGCAAGTTTAAGAGGCTGAAGAGATCAACCTTCTTCTTTTACTGTCAACTATTTGCATTCAAACACTTACTAATTTTTTTTTAGCAAAGGACAAAACTGAGCTAAAACCTTGAGCAGATTTTTTTTTTTTGACCAGAGTGTTAAGCTTTGACCATAAATCACCAGGAAGGCATTTTAGTTCAACTTTCTGTCTCAGTTTTCCTCAGCAGAACAAAATAGTGGAGATTTTAGTTTTGTCAGTACTCTTGGTTTGACCACATTCCTGCTGATTTGTTGATGGTCACCAGTGAGCTCAGCATTTCCTCAGTCACTGCTGGATGACCCTTTGCTGAGACCTGGCTCCTTAGACTGCTCTTAACCTGTTGGTTTGAGTTGCTTCTAAAGCTGTGTGTGATCTTTGTGAGCTGCAGGTACCATGAAAAGATGCTGTGTGTCTGTTGTCAAGGACAAAAACCATTTCTGAAAATGGTCTATGTGCATTTGGCCAAATGAGAAAATAGCGCTGTGGTGGTGGTCTCAAATCAGGCTAACGAGAGAGGAAGTAAAATTTAAACATATAGATTTCAAAGGAGCAAACCCACCCCACTCTTGCAGTCCGGGGCACTTAACATCTTTCCATTTAACCTGCAGACCTTTGTGGCCATATTTATTTAATCTGCTGACATCCAGGGACAGATGTACTGACAGGGACTCTGTGATCTTAAGCTTTGCAATCAGTAGTCCTGTTTCCTGCCCTAAGGAGATGCTGGAGGCACATCCCCTCTCTTGGGTTGTGGGGCTTTCTGGCATCTCTCATGCTGAGGAGAAGATGCCATGTTTGGCCATATGTGTGCCATCCCCTGCCTCTTGCCACATTGCCTGATGGTGTAGGTCTGATTGTTTTTCTCCCCCAATCTCAGTGAAGGCAGTTTAATGCTAGTGGAAGGCTCAGTCAGAGCTTAGCAGCCCCTGGTTTATCATCCATAATACTTAGAATAATGTGACAGCAAGGGCGAGGATGAGAGCGCTGGAAGAGCTGCTCAATCCGAGTGTGCAGCTGGGTCAGGGTGTGACCCCCACTGTGCACAGCAGTATGTAGGACACACACCCTGGCTGTCAATAACCAAACTGGTTTCGTGTCCTGACTTTAATAATAAATCTCTCTGAGGGGTGGTTGCTCCAAATGCTCCCTGTTGGCCTGCATTCCTGGTGCAGGCTATGTCTGGAATCACCCCCTACCCTTTCAAGCTACTGATAGTCCTTTTACTTCTGATTGCAGCATTGAGCTAGAGTGAAATAATTTTGCAAATCCTGTGCATCGCCACTAACACGTCTTTAGTATTACCAGGAAAGGTGTATTGGTGTATTTTCAGTTGTGATAAGCTTTCTAAATGCAAACAAAGCAAGCAGCAAATTCTTCCTTTCAGCTGTAACAGTATTTTTATTTGTGTGACTTTGCGTATGTCAGGAGAAATAGTTTCCTTTTTTTCTACTTACGCCACTTTGTGCAGAAAAGATGGGAATACGCAGGGTAGTTTAATGCAGATGTCAAAAACTACTATAGGGGAGTAAAGTGGTCACAAAAGAACAATATACGAGGTCTTTGGAAAAGAAGGAGAGCCCAAGCAGCAGTGTATTTGAAAGGAAACCTGCACAGGATAAATTCCTCAGTATAAATCCTTTCTAAGTTACTATTCTTGCAGTTAGTGGCTTTGTTTAATATCGGATTGCCTTCATCTTGTGGGCTCCTGCAACTGGAGTTTATCAGGATTGAGTGACACGAAAGTGTTTGCATATTCAAAAATTAGTCTTTTTAAGACTTCCCAGTGGGACTTTTAACTATGCTTAGTCTGCTTATCCATTCAAATCCACCGCTAGCTACAGTGTTTTAAAATCATAACTGCATCTGAATTTCACCATGAAATAAAATATTGTAAGTGAGGACACATGTTAGCAATCAACATGAGGTCTTTCAAATGAACCCTTGTGCTGCAGGACGGGAGGCTGTTTCCAGGGAAGTATTGACAGACCCTTGATCAGTTGAAGCCCGGGGCACTGAAATCCATCAGTAGGCACAGAGGTTAACGCAGAACAGGTTTTGGAGGTGCTCAGTGCTCCTCAGCGATGGACCAGATTGTTTCTGTATCTCAGCCCTAGCTGGCTGAGCTTCATCAGGCTAGATGTAAATCATGTCACAGGGAAGGTGCAGAGGTAACAGCCATAAGAAGAATCTGCTTAAATTGTGTGTGTGGAGCAATCACAGCTTTTTCGCAATCTCCATGTGCCCCCGAGTGCTGACATCTTGACTGGCAGTAAATTCTTCATGTAGAAGCAGGAGTTGTGTTGGATTGTCTTATCTCAGTCCTTTTCATTTTCAGGCAAGCTTTGGCCAGTCTGTAGGATTGCTGATTGAATTTGTTCAACTAACAGAAACTTTCATGTTACAGAAACGAAAATTCTTATTTTTAAAATGTATCTCTGGTTAGCTAAAATGGCCAATTGTGGATGAACTTTTCAGGAGATACGAAACAATTCAAGTTGAGTGGCATGGCTCAGTGATTTTCCAGCAGACTCTTGTGAGTCACACTTGTTAGATGTTCAGCTTACTTTTTTAAATATAAGATTTTAGTTTTAAAGGACAAGTGTGGAGCATTAAAAAAACATCTTCTGATGGCAAATTATTGTGCGCACTGAAAGTAGTCGTTTTTGAAACAAGCAAGTAGGTGACTAAAGATGCTTGTCATAGTAAGAAGTAGAAAAATCCAAATATTTGATCCATTACAGTACAAGGGGGAAGCCCTGGGAAAAGTGCTACACCATAACACAAAGCACTGCAGAATGGAGGAGCTGAAAATAAAGGCACAGGAATACCTTCTGAAAAAGCTGGTGTAGTTGTCTGAGGTTAGAAAAGTACAAACACACCCTCTGTTATTTGTGAGGGCAAAGGGCAACTTGTAAAAATAGCAGGTAAATTTCTCATTTAATATTTTAATGAATTCTGTGATTTGTAAAGCCCTAGGCCATGTTTATATGTGTGTATATATATTATATATATATTTATTAAATTGAAATTATTTTTTCTTGTAAGTCACTGTGAAATTCCTTAATTCATTTGGCATGCCTTCGCCACTACAACAGCAGAATAATAAGAGAGACCTCTGATCCTGGTGTGTGCACATTATACTGTATAGCAGCCTGCATTTCCTAGCAGTGCTCTTATCTTCTTCTCCTTTAAGGCAACACAATTTAACTTTGCAGGCCCTGTCATCCAACAGTAATTTTCTGTCACTGCAGGATACCAATCCCGTTTGCAGCTCAGATGCATTTTAGCACTTCACCCTGTTAGAACACATCATTGTTTGAGGGCTTATGTAGATGAGGGATCTGTAAGCTGAATCTCTTAAAACTGAACTCACTGTCTTGTTTTAAGCATTCAGCACTATTTTTTACCCTAGTTACTTCATTTTGGTCCTTGACTTACATTTGCTTTTTGACAGGTTGAAGAATAGGCAAAAGGAACAAAAACCCAAAACCATCCTCTGACATCTCCCTATTTTTAATTCCTGTTGGTATTAAGTTAATATTACTGTTTTTGTCTTACAGCTAGGTTGGCATGGGATCATTTAATATAGTTTTACTTAGACCACTGTTATATTTCTTTACCCATTCATGACCAAATTAGGTTTGATTTTGTGTTTAACTTATTAAGACTAAGGGGAATAAGACTGTAGAAAACAGAAAAAAAGACTCCAGAACTGTTAAAGGTAAAAAAAAAAAAGTAAGTTTTGCAAATAGGAGGACTTAATTGGCTTAAAGAACATAAGAAGAAAACATAAAATGAGAGAGTAAAGGGAAACAATTGGATCTTATGTAGAACATTGAAATGCTTCATGTGCATAAGCTCCTGCTTTTTGTGTGTGGATGTGGGAAGTCCACTCAGTAGAGCTGTTGACTTGTGAAGGATTGGAATTTAACCTGCTCTAGCTGTGAGTTTCTCTTGGTTTTTAATTTTCTGTGTAAGGCTTGAGTATAGACTGGTGGTGAAGTTTGAAAATTTGTCCTTCTTTGCTAAATCACAGCTTGTTACAACACAGTGGTATTCAATGACTTTGTAAGCAGTTTTGTATCTGCTAAATTCACTTTTCCTGTGATTTGATGTGATTTTTAGATTATCCATCTTCAAATTTCTCTTCCTTTTTAAAAGACACACTGTATTACTGCTCTTTGAGCCCTGTGGAAATATTAAAATAGGTTCCATAAATAATAGATGAGTAAAAAAAAAATCTTTGTTAAAAAAAGTCAAGAGTTCCTGATCTCTACAAGATTAAGCTCTCTTCCCTTGCACACTTGAAAAAAAAACAAAACACCCTAAGATGCTGTAACTTTTCAGTGCAAATAGACCAAGTCCCACACTTGTTCCTGATTCTCAGTTTCTCCCCCTGCAAGCAAAACACATGTTTTGTCCAGCTCAAAGCCCCCTGCTTCCTAACTGGCCTGTCAATTCCTGCATTTGCACAGGCATTGCAAATTCTCCCATCCGGAAGGTGCCTGTGGAGATTTGGGAGCACCTGTGCAAGGCTCCAAGTCTGTTTTTGCCCCACTGCCTCTCTCCCTTCCCAGTGTCAGTGATGCTGAATCCCAGCATCCTCCTGAGGAATGTAACCAGGCACTGGGGCCTGGAGGAGCAAGGGAGAAAACAACTTTTACTGCAGGTTTTCCCTAAGTGAAAGCTGTTTTCCTGAGAACTGGTACTTGGCAGAGAGACCAATGCAGCTGTATGTCCTAAAATGGGCCCTGACCTTCTTTTTTTTTGCCACAGAGCTGGATCAAGCCCTGGTTCCTCTTTGAATGCTCTACACAACTGGTGATCTTGTAATATACATGGCAGTGAGCATAACTGGGAAAGGAATCCCTTCTCAAGCACCTTTTTCTTTCTTTGACTATTTTTAGGATATATTGTATTTCCTTACCTCCTTGGTAATTTTTTTTTTCTTAAAGGCATGAAAGGCCAGAATTGTCCAGCAATGCTTGGCAGCATGGGGGTTTTCAGGGAACAGAGCATCACTAGGTGTTCCCTGTTTACAAAGATTGTGGTGGTGGGGGTCTGAGCTGAGAATTGTGTTACCTGGCACTGTGGTTCCTCTTCCTATGGGTACAGGTGGGAAACATTGTACCACTGGGGGCTGAGGCACCTGCAGCAAGAAGGGTTGTTATTACCTGGCTCAGAGAATTTTGATTAAGGAGAGAAGGGATCAAAGGAAGAGCTGTCTTGTTTTTTTTTAGTGTGAGATCATATTGACTAAAATAAATTTGGGGTGGAGGGACCAATTGGTAATTTTAATGATGCAGCAAAAAGTTAATGATGAAGCATAGTTCCTTGGGCTTTGTTTCATCATAGCCTGTATCTTTAAAACCACAGGCTTCAGGGGGCAGAGCTTGTAGCATCTATCTGTTCAGGCTTTTATTTGACATGGTTGGGTAGGCTATTGAATCCTTACTCCCTGCCTTTAGCTTAGCTGTGTACTATATGTTCTCCACAATACCTCAAGCTGAAAATTGATCTCTGGTCAATACGGTGTGATGATTCGAACCACTCCCGTAATCAGCACCGCTCGTTGAATGAAATTCGTCGTGGGAGGCCTGATTATTGTCTCCACCAAGACTAACCCTACTGAAAGGGCTATCAGACTGTCTGAATTTGGACACTTTGGACAACTGCCATCAGGAGTTATCTGTGCTTCCAGAAAGGGCTAAATTGAGCAGAGATGAAGTGCTGGTGTTTATTGATTTCCTTTTTTAAAAAAAAAAAATACTTTTTTCTTTCACTTCTCCTGACTAGGTAGAACAGAGGCAGCTTTAGCTACATGTTCTAGCTGTTGAGATAGCATTGCTGCAGTGATTATGTTTCTTTTTTGACCCCATGTCAAATTGTCTACAGCACACACTGGAAGATTCCAGGGATGCTTTTTAAGGAAAGACCTTTTGTCAAAAATACTGAGTTGTGTAAAAGAGCCTCGTGGTCCTCGTGGTATATGCTGTGGACCAGGTAGAACAAAAAATTGCCACAGATGAGGCTGAGCACTTAGCAGTTTGTGTATGAGCCTCAATACAGAAGTTCTTGATCTGCTGGAACAGGAAAGAGGAACTGCAGCCTTCAACTAAGTGCCAGTTAAAGTGATTCACCATGCCAGTGATTTCTATTAGGTCATTTCATGGTGTACCTTTGTCTTATATTATGAATCTTTCTGGTGCTGTATCAGCAAAAGAGATATACTATACTAGCACAATGAGTGTAATAGCAGCTAGTCATATTTAAGCATTTGGTACTTATAAACAGCTCAGAGAATGCTGTGTATTTCTCCTATGCTGTGTTCAGGAGTACAGAAGGTGGGTTGGATTTTTTTCTCCCCTTAGCAGTGTAGAAAATGTCAGTAGTGCTGGTGTGACCTGTATTGGGAAAACCCGTTTCATTCTACAGGAGCACATGCCACTGATCTTTATTAAAAATGTATTCAAAATAGCAATAATGAATGAAGTGCAAATACCATGGCTGCATTTACTTCGTGGAATGTTTTTAAAGGTAGTGTGAAAGAGGGCATGCCAAGCTTAAATCATGGAAAACCAAAGGGTGAAACCACACCACTGTGCACTGTTCCCTGCCTACTCAAAGAGCTTTATGCAGTAACAGTGCATGGTCCAGGCTTGCTAATAGCACAGTTTGTCTTCCCAGTGACAACTCCTCTGCCTCTGACTCGAGGACCTGGACTGAAATCTTAATCTCACTGCAAAGCTCTCATTGACGTGTATGGACTTTGCTTCAGCTCCATTTGATGGAGCGCAGTGGAAGCTTTAAAAGCATTCGGGCCAAAGTCTCTTCACCAGGGGCATTGTGCCTGTTTGTCACCAGATAACCCTGTGTCTTTTAATAGAGTTAAAGCTTCGTGGGCAGGCTCTGCCCTTGTTTAATGCCATGGCATTGTTCCCATTGGCTTCAAAAGGAGGAGGCACTTAGACTGGGACTCTCAAAGGCCCTTAGGACCCTGAGTCCCATTCATTTCCTGATTTCAGTGGGACTTAGAGTTCTAAATCCCTTTGTGAATCCAAGCCATAATGCACTACTGTCTAGGCATAAGTATTAACAAGAGTTTGTTCTCTATCCTCTTAGCATGGTAAGCCTGGAAAGTAGAGCTGTGTGTTATCTTCCCTGTGCTCCTGAAATAGACTGAGAATATGTGTAGCTGTTTAAATAAGGAAGTTATCTTATTTGAGTCTGGATTATCATCTCCTCCAGAACAATAAAAACAGACAATTCTGGATGACCAAGCTCCTTTTTGAGCTGAAGCTCTGCAGGATGGGTGCTAGGGTGGAGAATGGGTAATGTGAGTGAAGGGGGAAAGTGCATCATTGCTTTAAGCACTTTCTGTCCTTCTCTCAAACAGCTTGGTTCCTTGTTCCTTGCACAAAAATCATCTATGTGACAAACCCTTTCCAATACTTGTAACCATGAAGAAGACCCCTATAGTATCCACAAGCACTCAATACACAGAATCTGTGGGAAGCTAGGTACTCTTTAGTGGGGCCATAAAAAGCAAACCTTCAGTAAGAAACCTTTGTAAAAGCCTCTTACAGGCACTCTTTCAATGCCAAATGAGTTTTTTGCATCTGCTTGCTCATTTCCAAATCTATTGATAATGGGCTCGGTGTTCAGCTGATGCAAATTAGCTTAGTGCCACCAAAATCAGGTCACTGCCTATGTTGATTTAAGTTGTCTGAGGAGCTGATACAGACTCTCTGGTTCTTCCAGTGTTAAACAGCTTTCCCTCTGTAGCCATCTTCTTCCATTCAAGAGCAATGTGAGTCTAGAAATGATTTTTGAGTAAAAGAAAAAGCTATATGATGTCTTGTGTCAAAAGTAAATAATGTATAGGCTTACAGAGGATCTAATGATTAGTTGTTGGCATATATTCTTGATAGATTAGGAATCCTTATCCCATTTAATGGGTCAACTCTTAGCCTCTGTGATAAATAGCTGGGATTGACAGAGAAGGAAAATGATGAGGTATATTCTCTTTGCTATGATGATCCTAAGAAGCAAGGAAAAATCCTTTCACCAAAGTGTATAAAACACCCAGTTGATCTACAGTTAGTGCAGGGAACAGCTACAGAGATGCCACTCAAATCCTACCATTTACTGTAAAGCATTTTTGCAGCAGGTAAGGCTTTAACTTTACTGATTTTGGGTCAGTTTTCAAATCCCTGAAATATCAGGACTCGCCAGCCTCCACTGTTCCAGAGAGGAATGGGATATTAATAGTTGTGCAAGTTAATGGGAATAGAGAACATAGCATGCTCTTGCATTTAGGGGCCAGGGGTAACAATGCTGCTGGGCTTCATTCTGCTCCTCCCCTAGCCAGCCATCCTGCTGAGCCAGGATGAGCTTTTCCAGGGAGCACTACAATGCTGAGTTTCTTTCTCCTTCTGTTGTGGATCACTGTGCTTTTAGTGGCTTGTGCCACCTTTTTCTCTACAAATGGAGCCCTTCCTACTTTTAGGTAATTTTGCTACAAATGAGTGAGTCTCACGTGTGGCACAGAGTTTTGTAACTGGAGAGATCTTGATTAGTTGTCAGAAGATTTTGCGTCCCTCAAGGGATGTGTATTCCTCCACACTTGGTTTCTGTTTCACTATGTCTCTTATCAATTGAGCCTGAAGATCCTGAGAGAGGCTCAGAGCACAGCTCTGAAACATTCATTTTTTCACAGGGTGTTCAGATGGATTTCCCTGCTGAATTCCCAACTCATGGTAGCATGCCAGGAGGATGCACAAAGTACCTAAGCACAGCATTTAGCAGTGCTGGCCCAGACATCAGAGTGGGGAGTGCTGGCCTTGCAGTGGACTCCAGACTGCAATTCAGGTGACCTGTGCTTGCACGCCATTGATTTTTCATCTGACCTTGCAAAAGGGGCATAACCTCCTCCTGCCCTGCTTGGCCATCTGCACTGCAGGGACAGCACCACTGCCTCTTTCCTGGTCTTTGTCCTCAGACTTGTTTAATATATATTGTTCAGGGCAGAAGGGGTTTTACTTTACCTGTGTGCAGTACTTAGCGGGCTGGAGCTTAGGACTCCACTGGGATTTTGGGGTACTCTGATGGTAGTAAAATAATGAATGATAGCTCATGTGCTACTTTCCTCTCACTTTATCACTATTGCCATCCTGACCCTTTCCTGCCTGTACAGTTCCCATATTGGCTTTGAAATGGTCTCCTGTGGTTGTCAGTCTCTGGAACAATTGATGGGTAATGTGTAACTTACCCCACCAATATGCATTTTGCATTTTTACTTCATTACTGTCTGCAGGTGCCTTGGTTTGGGAGCAGTCCCAGTCTGTAAACTCATTATTTGCTGAAGCTATGTTAAAAATTTATTGGAGTAGCAAAAATCCTAACCTGGCGTACCCTTGAGAAGTTTGAGGTGTTATTCCACCATCAGGAGCCTTCCACAAACTTTGTTGCATCCTGGCTTGAACACTTACACTGGAACAAAATGCCAAAATGTTTGCTTGAAAGTCTGCAATTAGCCTTGCTGGGGAGTGGTTATAGAACATATTATACTGAGTGGCTCTTAAATAATCTTCTTAAAAGCAAATTCATCTGGTTCTTTGCTTTCTCTAAAATTGCCAGTTACTATGACCAACAGGGCTCCAGTGACTCTCAGGAATGTATCATTTGTAAAAGTGATTGGAGATTAATAAACAGTGTTTTATCATCTGGTATAATAGCTAAAACACACACTTGCTTTGTGGGAAGTTGGCAGTGAAAGGGAGATACATGTTTCCAGTGGCCAGAGGTGCTGCTGTGCATTGGGGAGGCAGCACATTGCCCTTTCTTGTCACTTGGGCAAATTCCTCAGCTCTTCATGACTTTGATGGTGAGGCAAGAGCAGGGCATGGCTGGGTATTGCCTGGGGCATCAGGGACTTTCCACTCAGGACAGGAGGAAGGGTCATGGTCCCTTTTAAGAGAAAGCCAAAAATTTTATCCTTATCTTTTGTGGTTTCCCTGGGTGGCAGCTTATCTGATAATGAGGGACTCAGAGATACCTGTTTAATCCCAGAGTCTAAAGGATGAAGCTTTTCTTTTCTGAATTAGCATAAAAGGAAAAAAAAAATGAGATGCCTTCTGCATGTCATATTTGACTTTCACTGGCAGCTTCTGTTTCTCCAACTGTTGGTTGCTAAAACGTGTGTTTGTTGTGGGTGGAAAGCAGGGTAGTAAACACATGAACCTTTCCAAACATCAAGAAAATTTGGTGTCTCCCCCCACTCCCTATTTTGAATTACAAATTTTTCTTTAACTCCTTGCAAATAATTTGAAAATCCGTGTGGTATGCCTGTGAAGGATAAGTGTAACCATAAGATCCTGTGAGCTTAAGCTTAAAACCTTCATGTTTCATTCTTCAAATGGTACTTTGCCACGTACCTTTCCTTAATTTTATTTTTAAAGTAGATATTTCTATTCTGCCTTCTCTTGGAATTAACAATGTCTTTGTCATTAATGATCAAGGTAATTCCAATAAGAAAAAAAATCACATGAATTTTAAAAATTGTTCCAATTCATGCTTTCTTTCTTCTTTTCACCCTGCCCCCTGGAAACAATTATAAATGTTTCTATACCACACCCCTTCCAGATCTGTTAGAAATCCTGTAGGAAAACAGGTGGAATTTCTACCCTTGGTGGAAAATTGTCTGGAATCACCTGCTGTAGCAGATGAACATCATTGTCCTGATCGCAATTCTTACTGTAACTTCTTTTTATTAAGATCTGAATACAAAAACCAACTTAGATGGTTATAAGATGTTACTGTGCAGTTTATTTCTCCTAACCTACTAGAGTGTATCCTTGCCTAAGGCAATACAACATGCTGTTGGATTGTCAGAGTGGAGTTGTACCAAACATGAAAAAGAAAGGGGAAAAAAAAAAACCCTCTTTATTTTGTTCTGGCTTTAAACGCAGCAAGATGGTGAAGAAATCCAGTGTAAACCTTTAGGCAGTCTGTGCCTTTATTGCAGCCCTTGAAAATAATCCAGCAAGCAAGCATAATTTGGAGTGAGTAGTGAAATGCTCTGTTTCTCTTTAGTCAGCTCTCTGCAGCCTTCAAAGATAGGTTAAGTGTCTGGCAAGAAGGAGGATGTGTGTATTGTATAGTCAAAAGGCCATGCTTTATCCTTAAAGTGACCTGATTGCCTAATTATTATTTTTTCTCCAACCAGCTGCAGTTGTAAATACCACCTAAATATGGACTGGAAGGGTTGGTATCTGGTTTTGCATGGCTTGCTTTCTCCTCTGTCCTTCAAAGATTTGCTGTTTGTGGCTCTGTGTTTTCCTCCAACCAAACCAAATAGTTTTATCAGGGGTTTGAGAACCTCAGTGTCTAATTGCAGAGTTGGTAGTAGAATATTTAAAATATTTTCTGATTTAATTTTTTAGAACGGTACCTGTCAAGTCAACAGTTCATCCTTTTAAGAAAGCCTTGTTTCCTAGTCCTAAGACCATGGTGTGTCAGTTGTTCTGAGTATACATGCATACACATATATATATATGTATATATATGCATCTAAATATGTATATATATATATAAAGTAGGAAATTTAAATAAATCAGGTAAGTAATCATGTCTCCTCTTCCCTGGAACTATTCCTCCTCAGCAAGGCTAACCTGCTCAGTAGCAGAGGGTAAATCCTTTCTGAAACACTTCCTGAGAGCCAAGTGTTCAAGTACTTGAAGAAAGCCTGAAATCAGTGCACTGTGGGGATCTCAACCCTGTCCCCTAGTAATTCCACACTGCTGTAACTTCACATCTTGAACCCTGTCCCACTGGTGTAAGAAGGGAAAATGGATATATAGTGAGCCCTTTTAGAGTATTTTGTCTTCCCTTGGCTGTTGGCCTCATATTTAATACCAGAAAAGTATTGAAATGCTGAAGATGCAGTTAGTGTAATTTTGACTCCTTTGTACTGTTTGTTTCAGATGTATTGCTGTGCTCCAGAAGCAGTGATGAGTTTATTTTCTCCTGACTATTGCAAAATCTGTCTAACTATCTATCTGTGTATTTGCTTGTGTGACTGTGCAGATGGGGAAGTCAGGGTTGGAGAACTCTACCTGCTGGCTTCAGGTTTGGGGTCAGACTTGCCCTCACAGAGAGTGTTGTGCTCTGTTTATTTGAAGCACAAGCTCCCCTGACTGCAGTTGTGGGTTTATGTGCACTAAACTTTTGCAGTGGAAATTGTCAGTTCTCACTTCAGCTTTCCTTTATCTTTCTGGAAGTTCAACTCTTACTTCAGCTTCTCAGATTTAGTCCTGTTGGATGGGGGGTGCCCAAAAGAGAAAAAGATGCTGCTGGTGACTGGGAAGGCACAAACACTTTGAGCACCTTCTTCCTCAAGACAACTCAGGTGTTCACAGAAAGCTCTTGGCAATGTGTGCATTGAGTGGAAAGGAGCAATGCAGACTGCCATTCAGGAGAAAGGAGAAAAGGCATGTGGCAGCATGAGAAATAGCCAGCATCATTTGGATGGGAGCATCCAGTTTAGGAAGGCCAGAGTCATGGATCAGTTCCCTTTGCCAGGGGCTGCAGCAGAGAAATTGGTAGGTTTCCACTTAAGCAGTCCTGTGCAGGCCCAGGAGTTGGACTTGGATGATGCTTGTGGGTCCCTTCCTACTCAGGATTTTCCATGATGCTGTGATTCTTTAAAGTGCTGCTGAGTGCCCTGTGCCTCCCAGCGCTTGCCTGCTCTCACCTCTCTGGGTGCTGCCAGCTCTGCCTGCTGGGCTCTGAGTGCCTCCCAGCCCTGCCATATTTTGCTGAATATGCTTTTTCCTTGCACAGCTGCGTTCATTTTCCTGCAGTGGAGTCCCTTGTGAGGCTCCCTGCCTCAGGAATTCGTTCATCAGCCTGCAGGATTCAAAAATAGCATCCAACCTTCTGCAGGGACTCCCTGGCTGGAGTAAACAAAGCCCTGTGCCATGACTCCACACACTTCAGTGGCCAAGCATCTCCTCTGGGCACTTTGCTCTTATTTACCTGTGAAAAAAAAGTAACTGGCACTTGGGGTTCTTGATTTCTCCAAGGCCTTAAGCTGCCTTTGGCTGACTTCCATGCACAGCAGAGGAAGGAAGGGAAGCCTGGCTGAGCAGTGCCTGCTGACCTTGCCATGGTGACTCTCTTGGGGAGGGAAGGCATCTTTGGTTCCAGATGCAAACTGGCTCCGCACAGCTTGCTGGGGCTCTGTGGCTGCCTCCCAGTCGAGTTGAGAAGTTATGTGAGTCCAAGTTCCCCGCAGAGGAGTGCAGTGCTGCTGCCTCCCTGTGCCAGTTCTTCCTCCCTGGGAAATGGAATAGCTAAAAGGTATAAAAACTTCGTGTGGACTCTGGAAGCAAGCCTGTGTTTTGGGGTCCCATTGCTTTCTCTCTTTTATGCCTTACTGGTATTTATGGAGATTTTTTCGTTGTGAAGGAATTGGAAAGTCCGCTCGGTTCTCCCTCTTAAGTATGTGTTCCCAGTGTTGTCTCATTTCCAGGCTAAGGCATAATGTAGTTATAAAAGCCTCCCCCTTGGGCTCACCAAGCATATTTTTGGCCTTAAGCAAGAGGAACAGATGATAAGCTGAAGCCTAGTTATCCTTGTGTTGAAAGTGCCAGAGTGGGGCCAGCAATCCCTGCTGCTGTGGGTATGAACCTGCTGCAGACACCTCACCTTTCATTGTTCTGTGCCCTGTGCCAGCTGCTTCTTTTCAAGGCACTGCAGCATCCTAGGAAGTTGCTCTGCAGGGGGAATGATCAATGTAGAGTCCTGCCTCCACGTGTCCTTGTGAAGCAAAATGTTAAATGCCCATTTCTTCTAATGGTGAGAGATGGCATTTTTCTCCTCACTACTTGTGTGTGCATAGTTTCTGGGTTTCTTTAGTTTTGATAGCAGGACAAGTGCTGACTGATAAATACAGATCCCCATCCTAATTTGGCTTTTATGTGAGGACATCTGCTCTTGACTTCAGAGGGTCCTGAGCAACATTGCTAAGTGAGAATGTATAGGTATGGTGCAGGTCAGGAGAGGAAATAGGAGAAAAAGGATCATTGCTATGTAATATCTGCAAATCAATTCTGTTTTCCCTTTTGAGGATTCAGCCAAATTTTTGAACCCTTCAGCTTCTATTCCCAACAAAATATAAAGGTGAAACCACTAAGCTAGCCAGGAGGAACATAGCTTTGGGAGGAGCACCAGGTGCACCCAGCCACATTGTCCCTTGTGCCTCACAATTGCCTGTAGATAGCCAGAGTTCCTGGGAAGTTGTCTGTGCTGCTACTCCTTGCTGAAGCTTGGTACTTGCAGGAAGCATGCAAAATCCTACTGTGACAACTCTAATGAACACAGGGCATTATTTGGGAGGTTTTCTGCCTGCTGTCAAAAATGCCAAAATTCTTGGTTGCCCTCAAAGACCTGGAAGCCTTGAAGCACTTTCAGACTTTGCTGCTGTTGAAGGAAATTCTGAGTAAGAAATATCCCAAAGACAACTTCAAAGCAGTATGGCTCTGATTGCAGTACAAGACTATCAAATGGTTTCTCTAACCCTTTGATTAATTTTGCCCTTTTTCTGGAAACAGGGGCCTGTGCCTTGCCTGTCCTCCATCCAGTCTGGTTCAAGTCCCATGGGAAATACCAGCAGCATTAGTACTTTCAGAAAAGCAGGAGTGTCCTTTGGCTTGTCAGAGTTCAAGGGAATGCAGTAGTCTTTACTATGTTGGCTTTTCTATATTCTTGTTTTTCTAACAAATGCTTGATTTTGTGATCCAGCCTCCTATCTTAACCCTCTGGATTGGGAACCCACTTGGACATAGGTTTATATGCTACAGTATAGGAAATAGAAATATTTGACCGATGTCAGAAACTGTGTTTCCCATGTTGCAGTGATACTAAATGATATACCTTTCTGTACCTTTCTCTACCTTTAATATACAGTGATACTAAATCATATACCTTTCTCTACCTTTAATGTTTTACTCATTCATGATGATGTGAGATGTACCAGCTCCTTTCTGGGCCATATCCCTTGCTGTATTCCTCTTGGTGTAGTCAGCAATGTGCAAGACAATTAGGATTATTTACTCTCCACAGTGCTGTGATTAAAAGGGAAAGCTAACTCGGAAGCGTCTTGGAGGATAAGTCCTCTGTTATTTGGGGGAAAAAAGAGGAGCTGCTAAAATGCTCCAAAAGATATTCTCTGTAAAATGTTTTATTTATTTGGCTTTATCCCTGCCTTTTCTTTGCTGTTTAGGTGGATAGAATAGTATTTTATGAGCTGTGTTGACTAAATCTTAGCTGAGATGTGACACCAAGGTGGGGTCTGCTATGAAACAGAGATGAACAGCAGCAGTATTTTATTGCATTGTGTCCAGAGCTGCTGCTGATGTGAAACACTTGCAGCTTGCCAGTGCTCAGGTGGCTGTTGGATCACCAGGGTGCAGGACTCAAGTTAGGCTGAAGGATGTAGATATTCAGGAATTAGAGGGCTGCAGGCCTGCTGAGCAGGACCACAAATCATGCATTAACTTGAATTTGCACAGTGCTCTGAAGATGATGAATGCTGCCTAAATGTTCACTTTGGCTTCAGCATGAATTAAATCCAATAAAAACATGGTTTGGGTATTATTTTTAAAACATTGCAACTGGACAAAGAGTTTTCATAGTGGTTTTATGGTTTTGTTTATTTAAATATTTATGAAACGTATGGGGAAAAGATTTAATTGAGAAAGAGATCTTGCAGTATTCAACTGAGATGTCTTCATATGTAGTTCTGTGGTGTAACTGCAGCAGCAAATCCACTGAGGAGTGCAAACAGTGAGATGTAGCTCTCCCCTGACCCTTCAAATTTTGCAACAGGAGTTACCACTAATTTCCCCCTTTCTGTAGCGGGGCACAGACTGACCAGCAGTGGCTGCACTCACTGTGGTTGGAGCACTGGGCTGAAATCCTTTGGCTGGTGTTACACAGAAATCCAGAGCAGGTGAGCCTTAAGTCCCTTCCAGCCTGGAAATGGGAGAAGCTGGGACAGGATTCTGGGGAACGCTGCCCAAAGCTAGGCTTTAAAACACAGCCTTGCAAATCTCCGATGTGCTAAAACCCCAGTGGCTCCTGTGGATGTTCAAAGCTGTATTGGGAGTCTTGGCCACTTTATCCAGGTGCCTGAAGGCTTTAGGACAAGTTTGGGGAACTTCACTCTGTATTTCTGGGATGATCAAGGCCTGACATCCAAGGACCTATAAGGTCTTAGCAAATGATAAAAATATATGAGGAGGTTTGTAGAGATTTTTTCCCCTACTCCCCAGTAAGCCTTGCTTACTGGGTAAGACAGTCCCTCTCAGTTTAATGTCTTTGTGCTCCTCATCCTCCTACTGTGCCGTGCAGAATCTCAGCCTTTAACATTTTTCACCTTGTTGGATTCGCTGTGTCTATTAGTACAGCGGATGAGTCATCTGGCATAGTTAAGTGCAAACCTTGGGAGAAGATAGCTCTAAAATTGCCTTTTCTACTGGAAGCTGATAAGCTCATTACATATGCAGAAAAGGATATGTATATCAGGCCAAGCCAATATATGACTTGGTAGCAAAGACCAGTCGGAAATACAAAATATATGTAACGATGAATTTAAACACCGTGCTAAATCACAGCTGTGCTGTTTTATTAGACATTCCTTCCTCAACTATGAAAGCTTTAGCAATCATATAAATCTGTCTCTTAATAGTTAGCAGTTACAGTTCTTTATAATTTATTTATCGGATACTGCTCAGCAAAAATGCACCTTCCTGTCAGCTTCCTTTATATACTACATTCTGTTCAATGCTGCAAGCCCAGATTTTTTGCTGTGTTCTTTCTGCTGGTGCTGAAGGACTGAAGTACAGTCCAGAAGTTGTGAAGGTATGTCTTACAAAGAAGTCCTTGGTGCTGGTGGCACTAAGCAAGGGTGTGAGATGGGCTTCTGCAAGCAGCTTCTTGCATTTACCTTGGGGGACCATCTACTCCTCAGGATTTGCTTAGCACTGTGGGCACTGGGGCATCTTAGAGCAGTTCAGAATGAACGTGAAAAATGTACATCAGCCATCAGGGGTTCCTGGTGTCCCAGTTCAGACCAATTGCTATCATTTTTATCACCCTAATGTAATGTGCTTTAGTGGAGTCACTTGTTCCAGATGTAGGAGTAGGTGTGAATGTGTCTGATGAGCTAATAAACTAGCAAATAAATTTGAGGATGTTAAACATGAGTTGTGATACTGGTCAGGTGTGTGTACAGACTGCCTTTCTAGGTGGTTCTCCCTCAGCTTTCATGGTCCCCCTCAGCAATCTGGTGTGAAGCAGCCACTGACATCTGGGACTTGCCATGGGTTTGTCCATCCTTCTTTCCTTTTAGGTCGTTAGTGTCTCACCAGCACTTCCAGTCAATCAAGAGTGGTTCTCAGTCCTAACTCTACCAAGTGTTTTTTAATTTTTCTGTTCAGGGTTTTTACTGATAAATCTAATACTGGATGAAAGCATGCTGCCTCTAAATATTCTGAAAACTGACTAGCACTTTTTTGTTCCTCATACTGTTTAAACAATTCTAGTCTCCTGTTGTCATTCACTTGATGCTTTTTCAACCAGTATTCTTGCTCTGGTGAAATGCTTTGGGTGCTGTGTCTCTGTTTATACTCCTCCATATAAATGAAGAAGCACCAGCAGGAATGGGGTTCCTCTGTGAGGTTGAGCAGAGAGCAGATTCAGAAGATGCATTTCTCTGTGGTGTTCAGCTACTGAGGCTTTTTGACCAAATGACCTCTGTAATGGTTAATGCAAAAAATAGGGAAATTTAAAGCACTTCTTTGTTCTGATTACTGGAGGTCTGCCTTCTTCATTTCAGGTCAAACCATTAGTAAGATCTTCTCTTCCATGTTAAGGAAATCCTGAGCAGTGCTCAGCTCATCATATTAAGAGTCGATTGTTCCTTTCATATATCTAAACACAAGCCAATTGTGAATAAAACTGTGCTCTCCTTTGAGACCTCCATGTGCAGAATGCCCTTATAGGCTCACCCAGGAAAAGTGCACTTTTTCTTAATGTCTTTATTTATTTTTTTTTTTAATTTGAAAAAGGGTTAATAATTTATGTCGCTTGTGGAAAACATATCAGCCAAAACCAATATGCCTAGAAGGTAGTCAAGTTTTTACTATTGGCTTCAACTGAGTGCAGTTTTCTAGAAGTAGAAAGTATCTATAATGTGGGCTTGGAATGGGTAAAAAACCCCACCCTGTTAATTGGTGCTTTTGTTATCAAGTATCATCACACAGAAGTTTTGATGTACTCGAAACCAGTGTCTCTGCCAGGTCCTGCAATAGGTTTTTTTCACAGCCATCCCATTCAGTGTGTCTCTGTAATTTAAATAAGTAATTTGGCTCCTTAAAAAAGCATATGATTACCTGGAATGCTTTCCTGCATTTTTAATTTGCTTTTGCTCATGTCAGACTACTGATGACATTGCAAAATGAAATGAATATTTGATTGCAGAGTTTATAGCAAATGCAGGTCTAATTGCTTAAGCCAGTTATGTTTATACATCTGATGCCATCAAACTTCTTTTGGAAAAATACAGCAAGACCCCAGTCTGGCAAGGGCCCTTAACCACATCCTTAATTTTCATCCACACAAGTTTTATGGAGGCTGCTAGGACTTCTCAGTTGTTTGAAGCTGAGAAGGGGGCTGGCTTGTTTTCCTCATGCAGGAGTAATGCTGAGGTTTACACCCTGAATGAGGGATGGTGTGTCAGCATGAGCTGGTGGGTCCTGGTATCTCAGAGCATATGTAGAGTTAAGCTCATACTTAAACTGTGCATTTGGTTGCTTGGCTTAGTGAAATGCACCCTTCAGCTGAAAGAGAAGTGCTACTGAGAGCATCCATCTTGTCTGAGATCCAAGGAGAGGCCAGGAAAGCGGCGGTCTCGCTGTTTGGTCAGGCGTGGCACGTGCCAGTGGCAGCCTGGCAGCAGTGGGACTCCTCTGTCACGGATATTTAAGCAAGTTATTAAAAAACTTATTCTTGTCCTTTCTGTGAAAAATTATGCGGAGTAGCTGAGAGATGATTTGTTTATGCTGGCTAACTGCAAACAAGACTTTATCATTTACCTTTTAAAAAAAATAAGGGTGGAACCAGGAAAGGACATTTAGAAAGTTAAAAAAACTAAATAAATTAGGCTGTTGAAAAGCAGTTAGCTTCTCAAACATACAGAGAAAACATATGTTCGTGAGAGCTGGTTCTGTGCTACCTCTGGAAAACTAACAACAATTAAAATACATTCATCTATTTCAAAGGGAAACCCAAAATTGGTTTGTTTATTAATTACCCCTTCTGCATAATGGCACATAACCTGAGGCATTTGTTCTGAATTCCAGAAGTTTTCATGGAAACAGAGGATTACCCAATTGCTTGCCTGGAGTTGAGCAGGTAGTGGCACAACACCTGCTTTAACTGAGAGCCCTGTATGGCAGGGAGATGCTTCACCTGCATGACATGGGGTGACACATGTGAAAGCCAGGCTTGAGTGTCTAAACCTTCATTAAAGCTGTTGCAGGGTGATGCAGGAGGACAGCTCCTGAGGATTTTAATAGGATTGCAGGTGTGTGGCAGATATTGTAGGAGGCACACGGTTAAAGGTATGAGCACCCCATGCCACAAAGGGTTCCTGTACACCTACAGCAGCTCTTGTTCCCCTTTGGCTTGGGATGTGTCTGACACTTGATCCTGGAGCTGCCAGGAGCCAGGGTCCGTCTGCTTGTAATCTGTTCCACTTTCTGGTGCAAAGAAGAAAACACTTCTAATGTGAAATCCATTTTGAAACACACATTAAAAAAAAAAAAAAGGCAAAAAAAAAAAAGCCCCTACAGCTGTTTGAAAGCTGTTCGGAAGTATGGCATATTAGAAATAGTCCCAGCTGAAATGGATTAGCAGGCAGAGTTCAAGTGAGGAGGTCAGATTTGTAAACTGAATGCAATTTATCTTGTGGCACTGCAGTTTATCACATGGTTGCAGGAATAAAGAAATGCCACACACATGCACATATTCACACCTAATAATTTAAGAAAACTGGTGAAGGTCTTAAAAGACATTAAAAAGCTTCTGATGACATCATGCTGTCTGAGGTAATAAAACAAAGATGGTTGAAGTCAGTTCCAAAGCAACTGTAGCCAGAGATGTCTTTATATGCCAGTCTTTACATATCTTTCATGTCTCAGGAAAAAGGTGGTTGAATCCTAATATTATGTAATAACTGTGTGAGGAGACACTGGTTAAGATTTTTCCTCTCATGAGTTTGTTCATGCTACTTTTCATTTATTTATGTTGCATTTACAGAGATTCTTTAATGTCCAAATTAGCTGCATTTACCGGTCTTTAAAACTTGTGGGATGTTTTGCCCTGTAGAAAATCAAAAGAAAACTTTTTCAAGGCGTGACTATGTAGTTTCCTTGGAGCCTCTCTTTTTGGGAAAATTTCATTCTCTGCTTTCAAAGGTGCAGGAGCCTTTATTTCCTTCCTTTTTAAGATCTTCATTATGAGCTGGAAGGTTTCTCATTGAATTTGTGCAGCAGATTGTTGGATAGTTGATGTCATGAGGGTGTCTGCATAGAGACCCTCTGCTTTTCTGGTGGCTTCAGGTCCTGGTGGTGCAGAATTTGCAAGGCTCATGCTTTGTCAGTGCTGCAAAGTTGGTGATATTCACTGTTTTGTTCACACATGGTATTTTCCCTGACAGGATGCAAAGCTCATAGAATGAGTTTGAAAATCTGGTCGTATTGGGACTTTTAGATTGGACTGTGTTGTCTTGAGACGGTGCAGCTTGTTAATATTTTTTAGAATTGGTTATGAGTGTCAGCTGGGCTTGAGCCTGTGTGTTCACTGTGCTCTGATGTGGGAAGGTATTCTTCTGTCCTTCAAAAGAAGTTCAATAATGTCACCAAAACAGAAAAGGTGGTGGGCCTCCTTTTGGAGGAGGACTGTGACTGCTGAGCTACTTGCAATTAAAAAAGGTCAGGATAATTCTGCATTTTAGTCACATTTGGTGCTAAGTTTAATGATAAGGACATTTTTTTAATGACACTTTAGGTGGTGTAAACTCCAGGGAAAGACGTTAGTGTCACATTAATAATAATTATTTAGAAGTGTGACAAACTCATCTTGAGCAGCCTCTATTAGACACAATTTCGAAATTAAATTTAAAGTAGAAGGTAATTTCTAGATGCAATTAAAAACTTGTCAGAGTAGAGAAGCAGCCACTTTCTATCTCATTTTGATGGTAAGCACTGTAATGAAGTGGCTCAGCCTGGCATTTTCCTGCCTGCAGCTTGATCATGGACAATCCTAGTGCAGTATCTGATGCAGCTGCATTTCTAATGCATTAAGCTCTAAATGTTCTCAGAGGCAAAATACCCCAGACTTGTTTTCTATGATAATTTTCTTTTAAGGGTGTTTTTTTAAGCAAGTCCCTGAAGCATCAGTACCCCTTATTCCAATTACAATCATTTCAAGATGTGATCCCTGCAGAATACTATGGAGTTGGTATGTTTGCAGCTTTTCCTTATCTTCACATGCCAGTTGCTAGAGGGATAGTAACTGGAGCGTGCAGCCCTCCTTCCAGCTTGCCTTTCCAGGCTTCATATTTCCAAACTCCTCTTTTGCTTTTGCCTACTTATCTTTTATATTACCGAGGAATTTGATGTGTGCAAAAAAAGCTTCAACCACAGCCTTGGGGCTTCTTTGGTTTTAGACCAAACCCATAGTGTTGTGCTGTTTATGCATCCCCATTCACCACTTCCAGTTACTCCAGTCTACTTCTAGCCCAGACAGCCCGTGTAATTCGGCCATAGATGGGCTTTTAAATTTTGACCATCTAGCCCCAAGGATGAATTTTTTTGTTCCCCAGTCTGGTTTTGCCACCTGCATATCTTAGAGCCTCATTTCAAGTTAAAAATCTTAGATGAATGGCATTAATGCAGGAATATGATGGGCCTAAAATATCCATTGTGTGCTAGTGTCCATATTTTTATCCTGACAATTCTCAAAAGCCAATCTATGAGTGTTTTGTCTTGATTTCTCACCAGGCTGGCTTTTTCATAGGAGCTGGTGGTGGCTAAGCAGAGAGAGAGCTCATTTTAAATCGGAATTATTGAACTTGATGTCCCTCAAACCCTCAGCACCACTGACCATGCTTAGATAATGTCTTAGTTGGCATAAAATGTGTGACCTGCAGTGAGATCTCTATAGGACCATCCCTTTCTGATGCATTTCCATGGTTAAGGATGCCCTTGGGCTGCAAATTGTGGCAGACCTTCATAAATGCCTTCCCAGTGTCAGCTGGGGCTGACAGCAATACAAAAATCAATTTAGCATGGAAAAAAAGGAAACCAATATGTCCTAAGTTTAGATGCTGGTGTCTGGTGAGATTTTTGATTTGTGTGTGTTGTTTTGGTAAAGACTGGGAGAGTTATAAGTTTGTGCAGTGCATTTTATGGCATATTTAAATGTCTATAACATAATTCGCTTTACCATCAGAAGGCATAAATGTCAGCCTATTGACACATTATAAAGACACAAATGGAATGTAGCCTGGCAGACTGGTGCTGGTTTTGAGGTTTAATAGTACATCTGTATCATTTATCCCAGCGGGAAATAACACAGGATGTTGCCTTGTAATTTTTTACTACTGTATAATAAAATGTAACCACAATAAATGGTGTCTAAGCAAGTAATGCAGCTGATTCTGGATTTTGTCCAGTGTGCCTTTACCACTTAGGTTAGTTTTGCCCCCCTACAAGTTTAGGCAAGATGGGGTTTTGACTGGATACAAAGAGAGTGTGGATCTCTTTAATGTGTTACATACATATCTGTATCTATAGAGACCTTTCTATGCATTCCACCTCTTAATTGGCTGCTGTTAACAGTGTGCCCGGTTCATTCCTCTTTAAATCACTCCCATCCTAAGTTGAACTGTCCTTGAAAGGGTCTGTTCTGCATTTCTGCACTTCAAGAATGTCTTTGCAGGTTGATTGCTTTCCCAAATGTCCTCTCTTTGATACGGTGTTATGTGCAAGCAGGCTTTTGATAAAAAACTCCAGTGGCGACATTTCGTGGAAGTGTTATCGGACTCATGCAAATGGAGAGCAGGGATTATTTTGTGTGTTTGTGTTGGTTGAATTTAACTTATGGTACATTCCCTTCTCAATGCTAATGGGGCCTCTCGCACACCTTTCAGCATCCTGGAAGGCACTGTGTCCTGCCTGGTGCTGGTCCTTTCCTACCTTCAGTGTCTGGGCTGCAGCACTGCTGCAGGCTGGCATTATTTTTTTTTAAAATTAAAGCCATGAGAAGTCTGAGAAAGGAGTCAGCACCCAGCTAGGCACTTCTGCAGGGGCCTGATAATGCAGACAGGCTCTCTGGTTGCTTTGTAACATCTGTCCTGCAATGTTCCAAGTGAAGAAAAATATGAAAACGTTATTCTGTGCGTATGAGAGGGCTGCACATTTGTAAAAAGACAATTAACATAGAAATGAGGGAAGCTTTTGATTCATCAAGTAGATTCAACAGACTGTGTCATTTCCTTGATTTTCATTTTAATTAGGATTAATCAGTTTTATCTCCTAAGGTCTTTGCAGAGAATTTACACGAAACAGAAGATTTTGGTCAGCAGTGTGCCAGTGTAATAGCCCCTACTTGAAGAAATCCAGCTGTGGCACGTATAACCAGGATTAGATTTGGCAGGGCTCCAGGCTCCCCTCTCCTCTCTCATTAAATGCCTTGCTGTTGCAGGGAGCTCTCTGGATCTTCCAATATCAAGTCCTTGGTTTCACATAGCTGCCTAGTTGCTTGCTTCAAAAACCACTTGGAACCAGTATATTTCTTGGGGAAAAAAAAAATCTCTGGGATACCAGCTTAAAATAATGGCTGCTCTCTGCTTCAAAGACAGGCTCAAAAAGTCTCCCTTAACCCCTGCACCCATGGGTCCTGACAGCTGGGAGCTAGAGCCAGCTGGGACAAAATGAAGCTGACCGTTCTCTCCTCAAACTCAATATATTTAACAGAAGCATTTGGGTTTGGATGGAGCTTCAGACACATTAGAAGTGGGGAGTGAGGGAAAGGAGCCAAGTAGTTCTACAGGAAGGAGAGCAGCAAGTCAGTGGCCTCGTAGGGGAAGCAGCAAGGTTTGAGTGTGTGTTCTGCATCCTGCGCAGAAGAAGCAGGACTCCAACATGCCCTGGGTGAGCGTTGCTGTCTTGGTGTTGGGCTGTGTTCTCTTTCTTCTTTTTCATATTTTTAGAAGTCTCTTATCGCACCAAGGGAAAAAAAAAAATGAGTCTTTGAAAATGGTAACAAAACCAAATGAAATCTTTCTGGGTTAGTTATTATATGTATTTCTGAGTGGATGAATTTCATAATGGAAATTAGAATAATTTGCAAATGCGAGGAGCAGTTTATTATTAGTATTTTTCAGTACCAGAAATAGATATCTTGCTATGAAAACTTCCATATTATGTGAAAGTGAAAATTTAGCTTCCAGTTTGTTTCTTTAGTGGAGAAGACATAATTGTTCCAAAAAACATAAAATGTAAATGTTTTCCTATTAATCCTAAAGAGAACAATATTTCATCCATGTGGGTCTTACAACAGTAAAAATGAAGTGTAGGCTTTAAAGCATCTTGTACACTCAACAGATTTTAAAGCTGTTAAGTGTATGAACAAGAAGAAAATGGAGACAGAAGGCAAAAAGCGCTGAAGGGAAAATCCTACTGAAAGCTCACAAAGCATTTTCGAGCTTACAGAAATGACCTGCTCTGTTCCTGTTACACAGAAGTGTTAAAATGAGAGCAGGCGACCCCTTTCCCCCAAATCATTCATCTGTTATGTCTGCGATGTATTTAGACTGAATCCTTTCCCAGATGCTGCGGATCTGTCGGTTCCAGGGGAAATTAATGGGATTTTACCATTTGCTTTGAGGAAAAGAGGACTGGACTTTCTCCTGCTGTCTTTGGCAGGAAGGAGCAAGGAGCTTTCCTGTCTGCTCTCTTTAAATATTGCGTCTTTTTAAGCTTTTTTTGCCAGATAGCCTAATTTGTGTTTCTGCAATATACCATGTTGGAAAATTACAGAGGTTAATGTACAGCACTATGATACACAACCATAATGGTAGACTCTAATGTTTTTTAAATGGTAAACCAAAGGCATTTGTAATACGAGTTGTAGTGAATTGCCTGCACTTCTTGCCAGAGATTAGTTTAGCATTGCTTTTAATATTTTATGCACTGAAGTTGTTTGCAAAGACTAAAAGCTCCACTCACTTTGCACACTTGTGCTTTGTTCTGTCCCTGTACAAAGCACAACAGAACCACTCTCTTGCTGATTAATTGTATGTCAAGAAGTTCCATCAAATTACAGTTATACTGCATTGGAAAGATTTTTCTAGTAATCAGTGAAGATTACATCAGATTTATGGTGTCATAACTGAGCCAGGTAGTTAGAAATCTAACCTTTCGTAATACCACACGCTGCATATTAATGTTTTAAATATCTAAACCACACATGAATGACGTAGGACATTTTTACTTTAAATGTTACTGTAGAGATTTGACGGTACATAATCCCATTAAAACAGAAGAGTGCAAGATGAAACGATGCATTTGCAATTATAATTATGCATATTGAGATTGACCATTCTTTAAAAAAATGGGAAGTGCAAGGTTGAGAAGGGTGCTTGAGCAATCACTCTTGGTTTTGAGAGCATTGATGGAAGAATAAAAAATTTGAGGGGGATTGATTTGTCAGTAATTTGCATGAAAAAGTATTGGAAGCATTTCTTTGGAATGTGAACGGGAGGTAACCCTTTCACTGTCATGGTTAGCTTTGCTTGGAGAGCCACCTCAAAAAGACATGATCAAAACCAGAACAGCAAGTAACACTGAACTACTTCACCTGCTCTTGACACTTGATAAATAAAGAGTATTAGTTGATCAGCTTAGTATTTGAGAGTCAGCATGGCCTTATGAGTACTCCAGAGGAGGTGGGTTTTGTTCTAGCTCTGTCAGGGGCCTGCTTTTTGACCTTGAGCAAAAATTTTTTGTCTCCTTGCCTTTCTTTCTGCTATTCCTTGATTGCCTTGTCTTTGTGGAGGATGAGCTCTTCAGGAGAGAGATTTCTTTGCACTGTGTTCTGTGAGCAATGAAGCCTGAGCCTCGCCAAAGCCTCTAGGGGCATCTCTAAAAGAAATTATAATTGTTAGCTTTAATCACTTTCATCAAAAGAGCTTGGTAATGGAGGGTGTCAGTGTGGAGGATTTGGAGAAATCTGTAGGGTGCCTGTTAATTAAGTCACCGTGGGTGAAAGCTGCTGATTGGGTTTCCTTGGGCTGATGCAGAGATGCTGATGCCCGGGGGCAAGGCAGTGCTGCTCCGTGCGGATTTTCATCCCCAAAATCATGACGCTGGTGCTGGCTGCTCACTCCTCTGCTTCTGTACAGCCAGGAGCGAGGTGCTTGGTACATTTTAGCAAACAAGGCTTCTTCAGAAGCCTCCTACTGGTTGCCTAAAACTTCATGTTATTTTTTGTGGGTCCCTCTGTTGTAAGCACTTACAACAGAAATTGGGCTGCTTGGCTTTTTGCAGTGAAGACAGATCCTTGAGAGTGAGCCATCCCATCTTGATGGATTCTCCTCCTAGCCTTTGCTGTTGCCAAAATAAAGTGTTTATCATTGCTCTCCTTATTAGCAGCTTCTGGTTTGGGATGGAGGTGCAACAGCATGCCAGTTTGCAGATTAATTGCCCTTCTTGTGTCATCTTGTGATGCAGAAGAGCAATGTGTCCTTATCCTCTTTGGGTGGATGCATTATTCACCATAGCAGAGGATTTAGAAATATTTAGCCACATCAACAACAGCATCAAGGTAGTAAAAGTGGGCTACGTTGAAGCATCTCTATTATTCCTTTAGCAGTAAACTTGGCAGGTAGAGCTCCAGAGTAATATAGGTTGAAGCAAGGGAGGGAGGTGATTTCCCCTCTCCTTAGCAGCCTGAGAGAGACCACTTTCCCAATTGTCCAGGCAGAGTATGACCAGGGGAGAGCTGGGGAAGAAGCAGCAAATGCTTTCTGAGAAGCACTGTAGGTTTGAGGGCAAGCTGATTAGTCAAGTGATCTGGAGAGCAGCAGTAAAAGAGGATCAAAACAAGGTTCCCTTGCATAAAGGACAGGAGCTCCACTGCTCTGAGTATTAGTAGGAGTCAGAGGTAGAGCAATGCCTTTCTTTAGTGTGTTTATTCTCTGTTTAAGGGCTAATGCCAAATCCCTGTAGTTCCTGCAGAGCACCACTGCCAGTGAGCGTCGACTCTCTAACAAGTATTTTGCAAGATCTTTGCTCTTGCAGGAATCCCTGTATGGATCCCTTCCTGTTTTAATACGAACAAGAATTCCCCAGTCTGCACTTGAAATCTGCATAGAAATATGCATGTGGCAGAGGCCAACTCAAGGTTACACATTTGGCATTTGGGAAGGGAAGGCAAGAAAAATTTACCAGTTAGTACACTCACATTATGATAAAGGTGAGCTGGGAGAAGAGCATGTGCTGAATCCTAAAATGACACAGAGGAGCCATAAACCACAGTATGTTGTGCTATCTCTAGTCCTTTATGCTTCAAGCAGAAGTGAAATGTGGGGTATCATAAATGAAACAAAGATCTTGTTTTAATTTTATTTTAAAAGCCATTGCAAGGCAATGGGGTAACAAACATTAACTTCTTCAAACCAGGCAAGTTTGTCTGCTCTGTACTACTGCCATCAAATGAGAATTATTCTCCAAAAGCCTCTTGGAACCAGGTAAAGGTTTTGCTATAAAGCACAAGTAGAGTAGTCTAAACAAATTGCATTTTTCCTGGAAATAAAGTATATGGATGTCCTTATGAGGTGTTGCCTGGTCTGCTCTACACTACTGAAACTATATATATTTGGTCAAAATCCAAGGCTAAAAATGGGTATAGTCTGTACATCTAGAGACTCTTTCATTTGTTCAGTGAGGAATAATAACTGGCCTTACCCTGAGTTTGCCTGTGAATTTCCTAGGTGATCCAAAGCCTGTTTATTGCTTACAGAGGCAATTTTGCTGATAGTCAAGCTGGAATAGGTCTCTTTTTCTTCCAGAGCATCCATACTTGCCTATTATAGAGAAATCACTCAAAAAGCAGCATGCATGCTGGACTCTCAAGCCTTGTTTTAAGTTTTAATTTACTTGTCTGACTTCCAAGGTTACTGAATGCAAGCAATTGCTCCTTCAGTACATAAATAAGATGAATTATGCGTTAGGGACCAATGCCTTGGCCTCGTTCTTCTCATGCTCTCAGGAGAGGATCTGCTGAGGAGTGCTTAGAGCTGGGGTGCAGCTTTCTTTTTCTGTCATTGAAAATTAAAGCAAGACCATTCTGGATTGGCTCAATGTGAAACTGGAGCCTCAGGACCATTTGTTTTGGTCTGAAATTTTTGAAGGCGTAGGGTGGTCCAGGGTGTGGAACCATGGCAGCAGAGTGAAAGCTGTGCTAGAGCCCTGGCTGGGAGAGGCTTGGGGACTCACTGCTGTAACTGGAACAGCTGGCCCCAATTTAATACTGGGTCTTTTTTTTTAATCAGCCTTTAAAGTTCTTTTCATTTCAATACACTTCTTTCAAATAACATGACCTGTGTTCTCCTCTACAGGTTGCAGAAAATGAGCTGGGTTTGTAGATGATGTTGGAAGCAAAATTCAGGCAGGACTCATTGCAGTTTCCCTTGCATGGGTTTTTAATTATATTTTCCAGTTGTTTGACTGGGTTGGGATGAGGTCCTGGGGTCCTGTGCCATCCAGCTTGACTCTGACAAGACTGATTCTCACTGAAGTTTCATTTGTGGCAATCCCAACTGTGAGGAGCAATTTTTCATGTGTAATTAATCCTTATAAAACCAGCACTTCCAGGAGGCTGACCTGGATCCATCCATTTCATTGTTTTGTCAATTAATGTTATATTTAGCATCTAACACTGTAATTAGAAGAAAATACTGAAGGTGTAAAGGGACAGAGAAATTTTAAGTTGTAGCTGCCAAGGAAAAGGAATTACTATCCATGCAATCAATTTATTTTAACTTCTTTTCAAACTAGATGATTTTTATTCTGGTGCTGTGACCTCTAAAAACCTTTGAGAAATTGTCTGGTTTAACAATAGTTTCTCCAGATCACATTGGAGCCTCTTGTGGGAAGAGATGCTCACATACCTGCATGTGTGTTAGGTATCTACTTGCATCTCTAAGGTTTTTTAATTATTGGCAGTGATATTGTCCACCAATTTTTCCTCTGACCATTGTTTTGTATGTGTTACTACTGTTTTCCCATGCAGAGATCTACTTCATAGACATTAAAAATTCTTGCTTTTCAAAAATCAGTTCTGTTGACCAAAATCAGTTGTTCATTGCTCTGTCCTCTGGTAAATGCATAGCAGAAAGTTCCTGAGTGCCTGATATGTCCTCAGAGGCCAGTATAAACATTTTTTAATTGTTTTCTTTTTCTCTTTTTTTTCCAGAAATGTTGAATACAGTACTCTGCAAAAAATAACGTGTGGATTTCTCAAACCTGAAGAACAAGAAAAGGTAATTACTGGACCATACTGTTGAGCCTCATTTGTTTGCTATGCTAAAATATTTAGACCTGATCACGTTGCATGAGCCTCCAGCACTGTGTCTGCATATGGGTTTTGTGTATTTTCAGTTATGCAGGCGCAGTTGTTTCCTGAGAATATTCCTTTACGTAAAGGGAACGGGGGAACAAAAGCAGCAGAGCATGAAAATGCTGAAGCAAATGGTAGGGAAGAGCATACTGTGAATATTTTCAGCACATATAGAAGTGGAAAGGGTGAAAGGGGGAGAAAGAGATATCAAGGCATATATGTGCCAATGGGAAAAGGGCTGCAGACTTGGCTGTGTTTGCAGGACTGCCTGGTGGGGCCTTGCAGCCTGCTGGGCAAGTGTCAGAGGAGGCTCAGTGATGATCAGCCTTACAGCAGCCTCCTCGTATTTCAGTGCCCAAGAGTAGCTTGTGAGGTGGTGCACCCTGCTCCAGAGGTTGTGAGCTCCTCTGCTGCCTGCAAGCCTGCCTCTTGCAATCCAGTTTCTTCATCCTCCTGGGTCGTGACATTTTGTTGGTGCAACGCAGCTCGGCGGGGCTGTGGCTCCGTTGCTGGTGTTAAACAAAATGCTGTTCATCAAACTTTCATGAGACACTTTGCCAGGGGCTGCATCTTGAAAGAGTAGGCTCCAAAAAGCAGTGAGCAGAGCTGTGCTGCTCCGTACTGCTGCCATCTCCTGTATTTTCTTCTACCTTCTTTCCAAGGCTGAGAGGTGAGCACCCCTACAGGGCCCTGAGAGGTTTTGCACTCTTTCCTCCTTGGAGGAAAACTTGGGCAAGGCAGGCATGGCCATGCTGCAGAGTGGTGGTCCTGGTTCAGCTGGTACATTCCTTCAGCTGTCTGGTGATCCAGAAGAGGAACCAGGAGCTCACCTCTGCCTTAAAGTCTGTGCCAGGCATGATTCTTACTGGGGTTGAGCTGGGGAATCTACATGAGCTGAGCCTTTCAGTAAGTTTTTGTTGTAATTCTTATAATGACTTTAAAGTAAGAAAATGTATTGGTAGATATCAGTATGAAGAATAAAATTAATACATAGTGTGAAGTTCTGTAAATCTGAGTATAGCAAAGCAAGCCTAGCGAGACTTAAAAACATGCATATGAAGAGAGGGACACAGCAGATGTTGCTGAGGTCAGGAAACTTTCTGTATGAACACATGACATGCTTTTACAAGACACTTAATTTCATTGCTTGGATTTGAAAAATGCATGTGAGTGACATCTTGTGTTCACTACATCTGCAGTGCCATGCTGCTGATAATTAGCACGTGCCTTTTAGAGGCAGTATGAAGCCAAGATGAGAAACACAGACAAATCATAGGGTGGAACAGTTCTGCTTTCTCCATGTATCAGCATTACTATTTTCTGAAAGTCCATCTTTCCACCCTACAAATGGAAGTGTTTTCAAGAAGCATGTTGAAATAAAGACTTCAAGGGCCTAAATTTGCAACTTGTGTGGAACCTTGTGTGTTTTTCTTGTGGTGGTCTCTGCATGCATCAATTTAGTGCAAAATTATGACAGCAGAGGAAAAAGAGCAGACAGAAGAGGAAGCTCTCGGAGCAAATAAATGCTTGGTCAAAGTGCATTAAACTTTTAGAGAACCACATTGTCCTGTATTTGAGGTCAAATTGTTTAAAATTAGCTTCCACATGCTAACAAATGGGATTAATTTTGTTGGATACTTCCATTTGGATTTATAGTGTCATTTAAACCTGTTTAGTGCTTTCTGTCACCATCACCAGCTCATTTCTCTCCTGTGGGACTGTCCTGTTTGGGTGCTTGACATTTATAGGAGATGTAGGATAACTTTGCTGGGAGTCAGACTGTTCAATGCTCTGAGTATAAGTCTGTTTATCCATGTCAAAAAGAAAGGTCGAAAAATCAGATTTCTTTAAAATACTGAGTTTTCCAAGAGGAATAATGGAAAAAGTAGTGCAGATTACAGTATGCCACAATGTGTTGGCAAAGAGGAAGACTCCACCATACTGTTGAGTCTCACTGGTATTTCACTACTCTTTTATAAGACAGTGAAATATTAGTCTAAGTTATCCATGCAATTTAAAATTATCTCTACAAATTCAGTCATTTATGTTTATTTACGCTTTTGAGACAGTTGTAAAGAGATTTTTGAAAAAAGCAGTATTTCTGTTTTGCAAATAAGAGATTAAAAACATGCCAACACTCATCATGGCTGTGTGCTTTCCAAGGCCTTGAAACACAGCTACAACACTATTGCAACGTGGCTCAAACGTGGGAATTATTCCCACTGGGTTTCTAGAAAGCTATAGGTGTTGTTTTAAAGTTTCACATAGGCAATATTGTAAGTAGATAAGGGTATATAGCCAGCAAAAAAAATGGCCACTCACATTGTGGCCCTCCTCTTTTGTGAGGACAGGTAGTCACACACAATTCTTTTTTCATCCCATGAACGGGATCCCACAGAGTCATTTAGCTCTGTCAGCTGTGTGAGCAGAACAGCCATGAGCTCTTTTATTCCTCCAGACTGCAGTAGTGTCTTTTCATTTGGTGCTGCACGGCACTTGGTTGTGATGGCTGGGCAGGGATGGATCAGATATGTTTCATTGCAGAAGACACAGGAGCTGCTCTGTGCATGAGTCAGCCCCTAGGAAAGGCTCTGCCCCATCTTACAGAGGCAGTGACCTTGATGGGGATGTTCACCCCTGGGCAGTGGGGCTTTTTGCAGATGGAGTGGATTTAATGCTGTGCTGCTGTTAGCATCAGTGAGTGGGGTCCAAAGGTGCAGAAATGGAGACTGTGCTTTAGCTTCCTGCGTGGTCAGAACAAGGAAGAAATCCCAAGGCTCAAGGGCATGAGAAGCGCTCTCTTCTTTTGTTCTGTGTCTTTTTTTTTTTTTTTTAAACTGGCTGGCCATGACATTAAGATTTCTAATTAATTTAGAAACCACAGGCAGTTGAAGAGAGTGAGCAATGTAATAACTGGGCCATGGGGCAGAGTAAAAGCACATCAATTATTCAGGCAGTTGCTGCTGCTTATTCCCTTCCCAAAGCTGGGCTGGCTGTCATCGTGTGTCAGTGATGCTGCTAATGCCCTTCAGAATTTACATGCATAAATAGTGGCCTTTTAAAATCTGCATGAGGATAACTGTAGTATTTTCAACAATAGCTTCCAGCAGCATGCTCTGTCTAGCAGGCACCAGGGGCTCCAACCACTATTTTGGGTGCCTTGTTCAAAACTGGGATCTTGGCAGGTGCATCTTCAGAAGCCTCTGCTGTGGAGAAGTTGGCTCCTTAAAGAGATTGAGGGGGGCAGCCTGAGCAAAGAAGGAAACAGTCCTGCTTTAAAATGCAGGTGGTATCTGAGAACATTCTCTGTGTTGGTGAGTCCAGCATCTCTTACATATCATCATCCCCTGCTTCTATTACTGCGATGTCTCCAGAGCACACTCTGTGAAGATGCCTTGGATGCCACTGGGGCTTGACCCAGTGCAGTTCCTCTTCAGGTGGAGGAGCAGGAAGCATCCTTCTCCTTCTCACTGCTCTGGCTATTGCAGGTCCTGCACTTTGAGTGAGCAGCAGGAAAGTTGAAATAGAGGAAGGTTCTCTTACTGCCAAGAACTACATCCATGTGACTGGCTGTGATTCTCATAAATGGGTGCACCTCAAAGTCTCCTGTTTGGGATGCCACAGGGAACAACACTGATTCCTGCATTGAGCCAGTAAGGGGAATGAAAACCGGGGGACCTGTTGGATTTTTCCACCATGGACTATAAGTGGATGACAAGCCTTATTTTTCTGTCTGGTTGGTGTGATTATTGTTGCTGCTGGAGGCACCCACCTTGCTTTTTAAAAAGTGAACTAATTTGAGAAGGCAACGAAATAAAATGAGCCTTGCTAATTATGTGTTGTGCCGGCAAAATGACCAGCTTGGGTTTGGAAAACGCTGGCTGTAATTAATGGTGAAAGGCTTTTTCTCTCATCTGTGTAGCCATTATGAATCACTTCTCCCCATGGAAACTTTTAAATCTGTCTCACTGGGGAGCCTGAGGAGGAACAGGTAAAATGGATTTGCCTTAATAGCTGCAGTTGTAACTTAAACACTTGAAATGATATTAAGCATCTCTTTCCATTAGCATTTCATGTTGATTCTGATGATATACCAGCCGAAGCTAAGACAAGATCAACGTTCATTAGATGGAAGAAACTAAGCTCTGTAGACAAATGCTTTGGCTAAATGGGGCCTTCATTGCACTGAGAACAAGAAAGCAATTAGCTGAAATGTTTGTTTACAAAATCTAATTCCTGGGGAGTATCTTCTCAGATTGCTGCTTACATCTCTTGGGCTGGTTTTGTTACCAAGGCTTGCAGGTTGACGGATTTTGCAAAGCTTGGTTGTAGTACGTCTCTAACAGATATTTCAAACTTTGCATGGTAAAGCTGAAACCAAGTGAAGAGCAGGGGCTAAGCTGCAGGTGTGCCAGAGTTTATTTGTGCATTCCTCACATTTATTTTACAGTTTGCTGTTAAGCGCAATTAATAATAATTATTAGATGTTCCAGATATTAAACAGTGTAGGCTGAAGAGAAGCTGTAAAGCAGCTCCAAGTGCTGTTACTGCTGTCCTCCTGTCCCCCACCTGGAGCCTAGCCCAGGGGAATCACCGATGGGTTCCAGCTGGGTGAGGATGCATCTCTGCCAGGATAACTGCATGAAGAGCCTTGTCCTGGTTGGTTGACAAACATGAACACCCTCAGAAGGTGATTTTGGCCATCTGCAATGCAAATCATGCTCTGGAAATGCTGCTTCTCTTTGGGTTACAGAAATGGCCAATGGCAAACATATCTGCTGCCATCCTGCTATTAGAGCATATTTTGTCACTGTGTAGTGTTTGTGGAGTGGGAAGGATCGGGCATTTGAGCCTGTGCTGATACCACCAAAACAGCTTCCTACTAATTGTAAGCATGCAATAGAACATTGCACTGCATCCTTGGATATGGTGTGGCAGTATTTGTTCACTTTTTTTTTTTTCAGTCCATAGAATGACTTGGGTTTTGTTGCAGTTTTTTTTTCTAGTGGCTTCTTTGCAACTGAAGAGTGTCTGCACTTACCCATGGGTGATATTGGGCAAGTAAGCATTTCCTGGACATATTTCCATCATGTACCTGGTGGCAAACATGGAACACTTACCAAAATAGTACCTTTTCTTCCCTACTTGCTGAATACAGGATATTAATACAATAGTCAGTGTAATCTGTTTGGAGATGGTGTATTGTCATGTTAAATGATGGGGAACAGACTAATGAGGGCCATCCTATTGGTGGTTAAGGACTACAATTTACCAAGCCTGCAGTAATTGAAGTAAAACAAAGTTGTTTTTACCTGATGTGCAGAGGGGTAGGTGATGCACGTGGTATGTCTGTGCACGTTGTACTGAGCACAGCAATAGAGGGAGGGAATGAGCTCTGGATATCTGTGGGAGTTCAGGATGGGATAGGACTGCTGCAGAGGCTCCTGACATGGTTGCACGAGGTAAAGTGTCAGATTCTTTCAGATGTCTTAGCTGTGACTTGTTAACAAGCTCATTGCAGTGTTGTGGGTCTTGCTGCCTCCTCCTGTGCAAAGGATGCTCCCCAGCAGTGCTTCTCCTTCAGGCAGGGAAAAGGGAATTGCAGGAGTCAGTGCTGGGCCTTGCTCCTTGAAAAGGAGCAAAGGTCCCTTGGGAGTCTATGCTAATACAGCATTTAAGACACTGCTTTTCAGTGTCAGCACTGGAAATGACAAATGCTTCCCTTAATTTGAGAGAAGTGTGCCTGATATTACATGGTTATATGTGCCTGAGAGTCTATTCTCAAGACAGTACATGGGCCTATCTCCTATGAAAGCTAATTGCACTATTAGGAGAAGATATCCTGCTAACTTTATAAGATCCATTTATTTGTGTCTTAGAGGATTTTTTTTCTGAGGTGGAAGAAATCCTGAATGGTGCCAAATTTTATTTGAAGCGTATTGTTCTTCACTGTCCCTTCCTCTCTCCCCGTGTCAAAACTGTTCTGCAAATTGAAAATATTTTATAAGTTCAAGGCACGCCAATATAATTGACGGCAAGCAGCACTTAGGAGAGCTGAAGGGGAATTCATCATGCAGATGACTTGAGGCTGATTTTTTCCTGTGGAAGGAAGAAATGTCAGTAGGAAGCAGCATTACCAACAGGGCTGTATACATTAAAGGATAGAAAACTCAGGTGAGCAGAAAGAACTGTGGCCAAGGTGTCTCCCTCTGCCCCTGCTGTGATGTGACTTTAGCTCTACCATAGATGCTGTCAAGAATCTGGGGCAGATTGAGAGTTTTATTGCCTGGGACTCCTATGGGGTGGAGGACAGGACTTGGGGCCTGGGTGACTGCATCTACTCCCTCCCCAGAAACCCCCTCCTCTTGCCATCCCACAGTGCAGATCCTCTTTGTCTTCTCTGCATTCCACAGGCAGCTAAAGCATCAGGAGCTGGGCATTGAGATTTTGTACCAGCATGATTTGAACTTGGGTCTAATTTAGACAGAAGTTTAAAGAGCTGTCTCCCCTGCCTCTCATGCAAAGTACACTGGAGAGTCTACATGTGCTGTGTCTGGCTCAGAGACATTTCCCTGTGGTTTATTGCTTTGCTTTTATTGATGGGCTGTGTTTGCTTTCACACAAACTGATTCATTTGGACACAATGATTTGTTTCGCAGAAGTTGTTTGCTTAGGGATGAAGGCTGAATTAAGGGGGTTTTATGGGGTAGAAACTTTATTTCCACAGACTTCTTCAGATCTCGGTTCCACTCCCTGCAAAGTTTGTACAGACTCAGATAAAGTGGCCCTTGGCCAAACTAGGGAGATGCAATGTGCCAAGTAGCTGTAGGGAGAGCAGAAGGATATGTTAAATTAAAGAGAGCTTTTGAAAATTTTAGAATGTCCTGCAGGAGCAAAACGATAGATCTTGTAAAAAAATGTAAGATGATCTGATTCTGCTTTTTAATTTCCAAAAATAAGAACAAAATTGGAACAATCAATCCAATTTTATTAAAATATGACGATATGCTAAGTACAGCATTAGATATGTATTTTTTTCACTATAAATACACCCCCAAGGAATCATTCTATTTTTAAGATGAACTTGGTATTATGATAATGTAAAAGAAGTCTATAATTTATAATTCCAGTTGGAGGTGAAGAAATTTAACATGTCAGTTTCTCTATTCATTACTCTAGCAGTCAAGACTAACAGACTGTTCCTTCACCTTTGCTGTCAATCATTTAGATAGACCAATTATGGATTCGGTTAAAAAATATATATATCAAAAGAGAAAATGCAGCAGAAGATAGTTCAACATACTAATTAAAAAAAGCCCAAAAACATCTCATCTGTAAGAGTACATTTAGTCCTACACTGTATGAGCTTCATGGCCAAAACTCCTCAACTATTACTCTGGTCTTTCTGAAGGTGCCATATGGACTGAGTTGAGAAATGGCTCTCCAGTGTTTGTGTGTTGGAAAGAAGCTGGTGACAGCTGACAGTCACTTCTTGTACCATTTAGAAACACTCACTGCCTGGCAGTTCTTTGGGGGGAAAAAAAAATAAAAAGGAGGAGGTGAAAGATAAAGTCCTGTATTGGTATTTAGATATTTAGATCTTCCTTGTTCAGAGCCACTCGTGTATGCTAAAAAAAAAGTGCATTCTGGCTGGTTTGAGATCTTTATAAATTTTAAGCATTAGTTTTGGAGTTTTGAGCTTTAAGGTCTCCAGTGCAGTACTTCTTTAGCACTCAATTTAGAGGGGACATAATTGCATTGACCTCTGATCTGCCAGTGATAAATATTCAACGTGCTCCAAAATAATTCCACAGATCTGAAACTGAAAATCAGATTCCTTATTGAGATGCATAAATATAGTTGCAGGTCTTGTAATCTTGTATTAAAACAGCAGCATTTCTTTGGGGTAAGTTTATTATTACAAAATATACATGGCCAAACTTAAATATAGTTAACCTAATATGATCAGACTGATTTGGAGCAGAGGTAGGTCAACACTAAGTGCTTTTGAAAATCTCATCCTGGCTCTCTGGAGATTAGGGCTATGAGTGCAGAGCCTCAGCCTAAGTCATGCTGAAGAGGCAAGAAGGAATGTTTCTCAGTGGAGAGAGGCTTCATTTAGACAGCAGAAGCATGAAGCAGACTTGGGAAAGAGAGATCTGCAACCAGATGGAATAATATCCAGCTTTGCCCAAGGCACAAGGCTTGGAAGTTAACTCACGTGGATGCATCTTTGAGTCTCTGCTACTGGCCAAGTGTGTACATGGGCAGCCTCCCTGTTTTCGGGTGGGTAGGGGCATCCTCTCCTCTCCTTTTAGGTTTTGATCAGTACTGCTGCACCAAGGGAGTACAGAAGAAAAGCTGGAGGCTGCTGGCCCCAGTTTTCTCCTTGGTTTTACCGTTTTTTTTTTAAACTACATTCTTACAAAAGTAGTGTCCTTGGGATTTGTAGCACTTGCTGGAATCTCACAGCATGGAAGCTTATGTTCGGTGTAATATTTTAATTTAAATACCTAACAGTTAAGTGCTTTTTAGGCATTTGAGTGAGTTGCATGTGGGAAAAAGCTTGAGCGCTCTCCTCTTGTATCTCTGGGAATGGTGCATGTGACTGATTTAGTGAACAAGTCAAAAATATAAGGTCTACTGAGGCCACGGAAGGAGTATCTGCACCCTTTGTATGCATGACTTCCCACTGAAATAAGTGGATTTGTGTTTTTTGAAGTGAGCCTGATTTGGCCCCCAGATCATGTGGGAGCCATGATGAGAGGTGTGACCAGGTCCAAGTGATGCAGTATTGGTCCCTTTGTGATTGATGAGATGACTCACTCTGATACCTCATCCTCAGAGATTACTCATTGCTGGTGCTTCATCCTGCACGTGTCCAGCTGGTGGAAGTGCTTCTCCCATCAGCCATGGTGTCCCGACATCAAGTGCAGTCTGCAGGTGCCTCCTTTCCTCTCTTTCTCTTTTTTCTAGGACCACATATCTACAATTTTAAGAGAAATTTCTGCTCTTAAAAAAAACCCGATAGCATAAGCAGGAAGTTTAGCCTTTGAACTGCAGCAACACAATGCCTTTTGTAAAAGCACACAACTGCTTATGTATAACTCGTGTGTGACTTAAATGTCATGGGTTGCTTTCCATGATCTACCATTTTATACAGGAACACACTGAGTAAGTGGGTCTAAACCTGTTGAGGCTAATCCTTTGAGAATGACTTTTGCATGTCCTTATTACACGGAGCCTGCAAAAGACTGAAGACATTTTGTCAGTGTATCCCTAGGCTAGGCATGACACCAAATAAAAGAAAGAAAAACCTGCAAATGCTCAAGGAAGAGGATAGGAAAGAAGCAGCAGGTTGAGTAAACAGATGGGGTGGGCCAGCATTAAGAGCAGGGTGGTTATGGTAAGTGTAATGTGCAGAAGTCACAGTACATCAGCTGGCTAATCAGTGCTGAATGATTTGTGGGCATCTCAGCAGAGGTGAGTTTTAAGGAGGTTTGAAGGAGAACGGTGCCGTGGCTCTGCAGATTTGTACTCTTCTCCTGCAGAAAAAGGGACTCTCTGAAAGGCATGAAGGTTATTACTTCAGTGCTGTATTTCTGCATATGTTCTTCTTTTTCTGCTTTCTTTTTCTTTTTTTTTTTCAATTCTTTTTTTTCCTCTACATTTGCTACAGAGTCTCTCTAATGAGCCAGGGTGGTTGTTGGCCCAGATGCTGCACTGCAAATGCTATTTTTTAAACCAGCTGAGAATCTGGCCTGATATTTAGCAGTCACTTAGTACTTTCATCTTCAAAGTACTGTGCAAACATTAATTAATTCTGCTGGGGAGCATACAAGAAGGTGCTGCTGGAATAGTTATGCAAACTGCAGAGCCACAAGAGATGGCAAGGACAGTGTTGCTGGGCTTGGGAGGTCTATGCTTACATACATAATTCAGCAGAGCACAGCACAACAGGTGCTTTCATGGCAGAAAAATCTCTTTTAGTTACCTGTTTTTTCCATTGAATGGGTGCTTGGTGTTTTCAGTGGAAGAATGTTGCTGGTGCCCTACTTGGGTAGATGGGCAGCCTGGGACTTCTGTTTCCACATCTACTCCTGCAGATGGGTTCAAGCTTGCAGAGACAGGAACTGAGCAGCCAGGCAGATGCTGTGGGGATGCTTAGTGCTGAGGCACAGAGGTTGTGCAGAAGTCAGGGCTCCAGCTGCATGCTTTTCACTTGGGAAATGAATAAACCACTTGCAGCACATGCAGATTTGGAGGTGCACAGTGCTCTGCTCTACAGTGGTGGCTCTTTGCACGTGAAAAACCATTTTGCCCATGCGGGTGTTGTCTTGGGTAGGAGTGAAGATGCTCAGCAGAGCTGCAGAAACAACTGTGGGAAAGCCTTCCATCTTCTCTTCAGGGCAGCATCAGCAGCCTTTGGCATGGGCTGCAGTAACCTGCCCTGCAGTGGGTGAGGACAGCAGCAACTACGGAGCAGCAGCAGCATTTAAAGCTGGCACAGTCTCCAGCATCTCCCAGCTGCATACCTAACATGCTCTGGCATGAGGCAATCAACACTGCCTGTGCCTTGAGACTTGCCTGGAGCTCCACTTGTGAGGGGAAACAGAACTCCAGACACTGAGTCCACTCAACCAGGCATTACATTAAAAGGAGCTTCTAAAAGATTGTGCCTACTGATGCTGAATTATTAGCAGAGAACCACGTGAGCCTTATATGACTTGATTCATGCTGTATCAATCCAGCAGGCATCTAGGTGTGAGAATGTGTGTAATTTTTTGGTATGGTGGGGATAAGTCAGAGTGGGAGCACTGATGGAACAGGGGAGGCAGAGGGATGCTTGATGCCAGAAAATAACACGTCTGGAAAGACATTCTGCTCAATGGATGTGAATCTGGGCACCAAAGCCCAGAAAGCTGAAGACCAGAGGTGCCTTCATATTGAGTGGAAACAGATCTTTGAGCAATAGACAGATTGAGGTTGATAGGTGGGGAGCTGGGTTTTGGCTTGTCTTGGCTGACCTTGCTCAGGTGGGCAGGTGGTGGTCAAGCTTTCAACTTCTCACACTTCCCATTTAATAGCACTTATCACCATGGCAATTTCTGGAAGTTGTGCAGATATATTTAGAAAAAGTGTGTTTCTTTTAGCTTTGCCAAAATAGGTAGATAAAGTTTTCCTTTTGGCAGGTTTGCATTCTTTGAGATCCTACTGATAGTTTTCTGAATTTATTGTTCATGATGGTGAGTTAAGGAGCCAAGAAAATAGAGATCACCATGACTGAGACAGTTGCTTTTCCAGTGTGCATGGTCTATGCATTTAAGATAGTGAAATTATATCTAGAACTGCACCGTTTTAATTTCCCGCTCTTCCTAAGATTTCAATAGATTAGCATGCTCAGAAATATTTCTTTTTAATCTCAATATATTACTATGCTTAGGTCTGCATGAAAGGCAAGGCTGGATGTCTTGAGGCTTGAAAGCTATAATCAAAGATGTTTATATGAAATTTTAGTGTTCCATCATATCTTACCGTCTTGGGAGTGAAAAAACAAACTTAATGAACCTAGATCAGACAGATTTGTGATAAAGTCCCAAAGAAGAGAGAGGGCTTGCAAGTAGCTGTGATTTTGCTGTGTGATTTTAATTTTATGGGCCCCTGTTGTTCAACATTTTCTTCAGAGTAACTAAGAGTTGCATTAAATATTAAACAAACGGTGTGATGATTCATAAAGAGGGTCATGAGCTCCATATGTGAGTTAGAAATTTAATCTCCAGCTGGTTTCACTATAATCCGTGTCATATGTCCAGGATCAGAGAACTCCAGTGTCTTCGAATAATTAGTTGGTGATCAAAACAGAAAAAAAAAATCCATTGAAACAATTTTCTCTTAGAAAAAGCTGTTTCTTCAAAACAAAATTGCTTGTTAAAGCTCGTTAATTTTAATGGGGTTTTCTTTTGAGTGGAAGTAAGACGAAAATAATTTGGAAAATGTCAGGATGTCTTCTTAATAGTTGCAGAATTGATAATTTTTTTTTTCTGTTCAATGTCTTGCATTTAGAATTGTAACTCTTATTCTGTTTTAATAGGAAAAGAGGAAAGTTAGACTTTTTCTTTTCATCAAATGTAACTTATTTTAATTAATCTAAAATAACTTTCTGTCTAGAATGCTGTTTCACCAGAAAGGAAAACTTGATTAGCTTTTTTCTGGTATGTGTATATAATTTTAATACTAGTTCAGGTATGGAAGAAAGAATTAAAATCTCCAAGTCTTTTATTTGGATTAGGAAATTAATTTTTTTCCCTGCTTCCCCCTGGAGCCCTAGAAAAATACCTGTCAGCCTTTCATTGCAGAGACAAATATGCTGAGGTTTTCCCTAGGCCTTGCTGAGGTTGCATCCTCCTTTGCATGACAATTATGGAGGGATGCTGGGGGATACCAAATGAGTGAGAATTCCAAACTTGCTTATCCTTTATAGGAGCTGTGTGCACACAGACACATGAGACCAGTGCTTATCCACAGTTTCCCAAGAGGTTTTTCTGTGCTCCAGCTTTCCTCCTGCACATGGAGTTATTATCTCAGCTGTATCTTCCCTTTGAGCTGCAAAAGGTGTTTTTGGGGGGCATTTGGAGGTTGAGTATTGAATCTATACCCAAGAAATGCCATGGAGGCAGTGGAGGTGCAGGCCCTGTTCCCATGGGTGGGTTATTTCATGCCTGGTACTGCAGCGTGGCTCTAAGGAGTGTTGCTGTTGCATTCTCATTGCTCAGCTCATGAAGTCAGTCACAGCACATGCTTGAATTTAAAAGCAGGTATATGGATGCATACTGAATTCAAGTTTTAATGTCTATAGTGTCTGTAGAGCTCTGAAAGCAGAACTAAGTCTCTTAGGGAGGAGGGCTGTGTTTCTTGGTGTATGGCTTGGGTTTTACCTCTTAGTTCAGAAAGAAGTAGGGTGTGCTGTTTCCCTCCCTGTGCTAGTAGGGCAGGATGTGGAAGATACAGGAGAGCTCATGGGAAGGGATCTATGGAGTTACTGGTCCAGTCTGCCATTCAGGGCAAGACAATTGTCTGCATGAGACCAGCTTGATGATGGCTTCATACAGCTGTTACCTTAAAAACCTACAAGGCTGGAGGTAGTGCTGTCTCTCTGATGACCTACCAGTACCCAGGGCATTGAATGCTTACTTTTTAATCCATCTTGTCTTTTACTGGGAAAAATGTGTGGACATGAACAAATTTTAGGTAAGAAAAAATAAGCTAGATTTAAAAAATAAAAAATGACATCTGCTTAACTGTGTTAAAAACATGTAATGGGGAAGCATGCAAATGGTTATGCAAGCAGGAGTTTGGTATCTAATTGTAAATTAGATAGACAGCTGCAGGGTATCAATAGACATATGGCAGGAATGTAAATAGTTTGCTCGCACTTTAGTGACATCCTGGAAAGCTGTGTGTAAACTTTCTGAAGTGAAGAGAGAAAAGACGATTTCCTGGAAAAGAGGGTTTTCGAGAGAAATAATTGCTAATAAATAATCTGCGTCCCTCTGGAAGGCGAAAGTTTTATTTTGGCACTCGCTGAAAAAGCAGCCTCTAATCAGACTGCATTTTCCCGTTTGGCTGACAAGCACCAAGCAAGCCGAGGAAGGTGCCAGTTCCATTGTGTGGCTGGAGCCATCACAGGATCAGAGCAGCTCTTCCATGGTACCTGCCTGCTGATTTCAGCATGACCTCCTGGCAGATGCTTTCTGTCTGCCTGGATTTAGGGAAGATGACGAAGAGGAGGGTGAACAGTTGAGTGACTCGAGATAGGATGTCAGATTCCAGAATCTAAATTTGTATGTCAGCGGCCAACACTCCTAGGTCTTCCACCAAACAGAATACTTGCCTGTGTCCCAGCTGCAGAGGTTGCTGCTGCTTATAGCCACCGTTAAAATAATATCCTGCTGGAGTGGAATGCTGTGAGGCACTAATTTTGGCTGATTTTACAAGCCAGCAAAGCAATCTAAATATTTAATGCTCTTTCGTTAATAGCTGGCCATCACATGTTTTGCTTTATATTAGGTGATACTATTGAGGCCATTAAAATTCCCAATCTAATGATAGCTAAGGTTGGTTCTCATATTACCTAAAAGATATAGCAAGAGTAAACCTTGAATAGCTTGCTTGATTTCTGGATGGGTGTCTAGTGACTTACTTCTTAAATAATTCTTGTAAAGTTTGCAGTGGGACAAACTCTAGGGCTTTTGAGGTCAACAGTAGCTATTCCAGTTTACTTTTCTGGGTTCATGTATCTGCCTTGGGGATGGATTTCAGTCCCATAGCTTGTTAATTGTAATTTTAGTCAAAAAGCCAGACTTATTTAGGAAATTCATTTAGTTGTTTTTTTTTTTTTAATAAGACAATTTCTGAAGGATGCAAAGAAGCTTTTATGGAGTGGAAGCAGTGAAAGGAGAGCAAGGAAAATCGAAGAAATCCAGAAATCCAGACATCAGTAATGTTTCAGCAGTACTCCATTTCACAAGGGAGTTTTCCTTAACTATCCTTCAAAGGTGACATGACAGAAAATTTGGTTACTAATCAGTGGTGCTATCTCTCTGTTGGGTTCAAGAACACTTTTTAGAAATTAAGATTAACATCTGGTTTAGTCTACAAAGAATTTTTAGAATTGTAAAACTTTAAGTAACCATAAATTACTTAAAGTGCGTGGAGGATTAATATGAAAAAAACTCCACTTCCAAGCATTGTTCTTTAAGAGGTGAGCTTAGCCTGTGTAGTCATAAGAGTTATGTCACTGGTATATCCTTACCAAATAATTGCAAACATATAGCCTAAATCAGTCCCTGGAATCAGTGGACACACAAATACACTATAGGGAGTTTTATTACAGAGAGCTTGAGAATTGCAAAACCAATTTTCCGCAGAAAAATTGCTTTCATATGATCTGAGTGCCATGATTTGGTTTATTTGAAACACTGTAAGTCAAGCTGTTCACTGGTGTTCCTAGCAGACCTCTGTAATTCTACATTTATTTACAAAGCTCTAATTTAGAATAGAAATTATTTCCACTGTTTCTAAATAAGAAATTGGAGTATTTCTTACATGTGTGTATGTGTGTCTGTGTGTTGAAGTGTGGATAATTTTCCACTTGCGATGTAGGAAGATGTGGCTCATAGCAACGGTCATTGCTTTCTGAAAGTCACTCTGGAACATGGGATGTGAGCTCCATTCTTCTCCTTTATTGCTGCACATTTCTGATTAGGTTTGCAGCAAGCAGAGAACCTCACAGTCAGCCCATGGCCATGATGCTGTGGATGTTTTTTTTCCCATTACTGGACGTGGTATTTCAGTAGCCTCCAACTGCTTTCTCAAAGCACTTCGGTATTCACTTAAAAATAGCAGCAAGTTATGCCCCTGTTAGCTATGGTGGCATTTTAGCATTTTAATGACGCTGCAACCTCAGTTCTGCTCCAGATGAATCTAGAGAACAACATGACAAAGATCTTTTCACGTCCATGTTGGAAATAATCTGCTGTGAAGAGATGCCTAGTACCATTAGGTGGCTTTCTGACTCAAAACCTTGCAGTATTTTAGTACTGAATGCTGGGAGCTGAATAGGCTAGGACTGTAAGTGCATAAAATGTCTTTTCTTCTTCTGGAAAGATTGGTCAGTATTTTTGTTGGTGGGTTTCTCCAGGAAGGCTAGGTTGAACTTCCTGTAGGTAAAAGAAGCCTGATGCTTTCTTTCAGTCTTACAAAGGCACAAGTAACTTCTTTTCTAGTGTGCGGTATTGCACTTACATGGCTAAATCGAGTGCAGTGGATGCTGAATCAGGCCCTCAAAGAAGGCTTAGGAGTGAATTCCTAAAGTACTAAAACCTATTTTTCATCAGCTACAGATGGATAGAGCATTAATTCTTTGTATCCTCCATGGGCTTCCCTGTAGTGAGACTTGCCTGTATTCCCAGTCTCTTGTTCTCCATCAGCATTGATATTTGGGTCATTATTTCCTCTCATCTCACATCCGTGGTTTCCTTCTCTTCAAATCTCCTTGTTCCCAGGTGTAAGTGATGGCAGCTCTGTGAAAAAAGGAAGGTTCAGTTTGAGTAAAAGTGTTGCTGATATTGCTTGCCTCTTTTAAAATGCTTAGGTGTTTTTCAGTGCTTCAGCAAATATGCAGTCATTATAATCTTCTTCTGGCTTCCTCTTTCTCTTTCCAGTCTGGGTCTATTTCAGTCATGCCTGAGGACACTGTGCCATCCCAAGGAGCCTGTAGGCACCGTGTTCCAATGGGAGGATTCTCTAGCCCCAGTAAGGGAGGTGCTTCCTGTTGATGGGCTGTGATATCTCTGGTGGGAGATACCCATTTCTGCCACAGCTCCAGCCCTGTCCTGTTAGGGCTGCTGTAAGGCGTGTGAGCTGAACCCGTTTTCCAGGAGTGAAAGGTAGAAAGGGAAGAGGATTTGGCTGCTGCAAAAAATGTCAATTTTTTTCAGGGGCGAATTGGAAACATCAAAAAAGGAAGGCCACTTCTAGTGCAGATCATGCAGAAGAATCTAACACTGTTAAAACCTGCAAGTTTGGCTCACTCATCCTGAGCTGGGTGGTCCTTCCCAAGTGGTACATGACTTTTCCACAGCCGGCTGAGCTCCCTGCCTGAACACTTCCTCTGGGTGCTTTCCAGCCACGTGACTTCCACTGGTAGATGAGCAAAGAGGTTTTCTATCAAGGGAAAACGGACTAGAGGAGAAAACAGAATGTTTCGGTCCTTTCAGAAGGACTGTAGTGGACCAACTGATGCAAAACTCTTTCCAAGATAGCTTTGACTTGTTTTCACAGTCTCTGAAATAACGTAGGTATCCTGAGGGGAATTTTGTTTTTGTGTAAGGCTTTATCTTGGAGTTTTGATTAAATGTCAAAACATGTGGATCTTTTCCAGCTAGCTCAGCTTTGCCCTTCTGGAAAAAAAACCAAGGTAGAGAGAAAAGCAAAGTTGGAAGCCTCATCTTGCTTTTTTGAAAATGGGAATCATGATTTCTAGTCAGATTTAAGGGTGTAAAACCGTTTTATAAGAATTTAGCATTCAGAAACTCCTGATATTCTTGCTATCTTGGGTAATACACTCACCTGCTGAGAGAGAGGGGAAAAGAAATTAGAGAATATCTTTGTCAACACCCCAGTGTATAACTCTCTGCAGTGCCAGCTCCTGCTGGCTGGTTGTCTTGATTAACATTTTCTGGATTGGTATAACTGAAGTTTGCATTTAAATTACATGCTTACTAATGTACATTTTTATTTTCCATTGTCTTTGCCTGACAGAGGCTTCACCCTCTGGGCTTGCTGTGTTTCACTCTCTGACATATTGAGGGAAGCTCGAAAGTCTTTCCCATACTTGTTCTCCATTTTAAATGAAAATATTACACCCTGAAGTTAGCAGCTCAGTCTTCTTTAATGCAATATGCAGTTTGCACTCAGATCACTTGCCCCTGATATAATTTATACATGAATCATGAATTATGTTTGGATTCTCAGGAAGCAAAAATAAATTGGGTAGAGCCACATCCAATTATGTAATGAATTCCTCACGGTAAAATTTACAGCGGGGATGTTGCAAAGTGGAACACTGATAAAAGATTTCCTAAAGATTTGCTGCAGTATCTCCTGATAAAAACCGACCTCTGTCCATTTAAGGCATAGTAGAGCCATTTTTGATTCAAACAATGAAATATTTAAAGGTGCATGGGATTGTTTTTCATTGTAGCTTAAGTGCCACTGCACAGAACAAGGAGGAAAAGAAGTACTTGGTGCAGTCTCACCAAACAAAAGTTCTTTCCCAACATGTTGTAAAGAGGCTGCTTCATAACTCTTTTTTATGTCTCTAAAAGCACTTTCTGTGCTGCATCTAACAGATTACATTTTGAGGAGCTATTTCCTGACCCTCGACTTGACTTTTTTTAAACTCACTGCTGAACCCTGCCTTCCTGGGCAAAATATGGCTCACGAGCTTTTGTAAGGTGAGCAAAAAACCAGTGGCACTGGGAGAACCATTGGTAATTTCACCTCTGTTTGTGGCATTGATTTCTCTTAAAGGCTTTTTGTTTGTATTTCCTTCCACATGTTTCTCGCTGTGCCTTGACCTGTTGCTTTTGATTCATTTTTCAGTCAATACTCAAGTAGCCCAGGCTTGGGTCATATTGTGCAAGTGTTTTCCTGAACAGGACTTCTTCGCTCTTTCCAGTGAGATGTTCTTCTTCAAAACCCATGACATGGCTCCTAGAAGCTGCATATCCATCTCAGCTGTAGGGTGAACAGGTGGATATATCCATGGTGTTTGTATTAAACAAACCTCCTGGTGCTGCAGCCTAAATTAGAAAATCTTCATGACAGTGACCAAATACCTCTACTGTATAGACATCAAGAGCTATTGAAGGGAACATTTTCCTTTCTTTGCTTGGAGTTTCCTGTCACAGCAAGTATTTGTGCTACTTTGCACCAAAAAACTCACCTGTATGTGTGGCAGGGATCTGGCTTTTGTGTGGAAATCAGGATAGTCACAATCCAAGAGCTTTGCAAGTAGAACATCCTAGCAACTCCCAATACCATTAATATACCATTAATACCATTTAATTGGTTAATGTATCTATTGGATTGACTGTGAGAAGTGTTGTAGCACACCTATACAAGGAAAGAGCCTGGGGGCTGGGCTTCTCATTCCTACGGGTTTTCAGAGTTCCCTGTGGTGGCTTTAATTTTCTGAAAGTCTTAAGTAATGGAAGTACTGTCTTGGCCCACTCTGAAGCTGATGATGGGAGGTTTGCCATCATCTTCAACAGGCTGAGGATTTCCCTGAAGAGGATTGAAGGGGATGTGTGCCCTGATAGAGTTCAAGGTCAGAGAGGGAGAGAAAATGCCATTTTTCTTGCACATAAGCAGCCTTAAGCTCTAATTTCTGCTGCCCACATGGCTGCATAGAAAGGTGCAGGAGACATGGCTGGGTCAGCCTCAGAGGGGGTTTCTAACCAGAGGGCGTGGTGTAAGCAGTCATTTAGGTGACCACAGTCTGTGGTTTGCATCAAGGGCTGTGTGGTGGGAACACTGCCAAACCAAAAGGCTTGTCTTCTGATGGGCTCTTCCAAAACCCAGGCTGAATTATTCCATTCCCTTGGTGCTGAGACAAGTCCAGTGTTTTCCCCTCTGGTCAGAGGCATGTTTGGCAGCGCTGTTCTTCCATATATATACCCAGTGCTGATCGTACTGAGTTTTGCACCAAGTGGATTCCAGTTGTGCTGGTCAGAGTAGAGCTGGCAGGACTTGGATGCTTGTGCTCAGAGCTCTGCTCCAGCTCTAAGCTTGGGGAAGGTGTCCCGAGTGAATGCTTTTTGGGACATCAAAAGCCATGACAAGAACTATAAAGTTCCTTTATACAGCTTTCCCCATAGTCTTAGCTAAGCAAAACTTGATTTTTCTTCCCAAGTGCAAATTCAAGCTGAGACAATAATTAGCATCCTGTTTGTTTGTCACCTTGAAGGAAGAAAGGTCAAATATAGCCAGCCTGAGAACTACTTTGCCTTTCCCCCTTGAAGCATTTAATTAGATTTTTCATGTAATGTAAAAAAGAGATAGTAGAGAGCTTGCTGAAACGACTTATCCATTTAAGACTTCTTTTTTTTTTCCCTTTTTATTTCTTGCTGGCTTCATAGACCAATTTATAATTCTTCTGAAGAAGTGACAGGTTTAAACACTTAAACCTTCTTGCAGAGGATAGGCAGGGTTGGGTTTTTTTTTGTTTTTAGAAAGGACGGCTGTAAATCAACACAATGTACGAATAAAACTACTGCTGTATAAGGCAGTAAGAGGCACTTTAGAAAATGTCCAAAATGAATGTCCTACAACTTGTGCCTCTTTTTTTCCCCCCCCCTGGAATACATACATAAATGCTGCATGCATAACTATTTGAAAACAGACTAATTATTTCTTGAGTTTTCCCCAATATTTTTTCACTTGTGTCTCTTGGTTTTGTTTGGCTTTTCTCTCCTTTTTTTTTTTCCTTTTTTTCTTTTCTTCCCTCCCTGAGAACAGGATTGCTAGATAACTGGAACTGCCCATGTTAGGTTGTGAGCTTGGTTCAGTGGTTTTCATGATGCGATGCAATGGCAGGGAGGAGAGAGACTGCGTGGATTGCTGGGTTACAGATCAGGACTGCTGTGTGTCACAACAGCTGAAAAACCCCTACACATTTGTTTTCCCCCCCTTCAGTCATGTCCTCATTGATTGGTGTTACAGCTGGAAGGATGCTTCCCTTATTCTCTCTCCTGCAGTGCAGTGTTCCCTCATGCCTGCAACAGGGACATCCACTGATTTTCTTTAAAATCCCAATATAACTCCTTTCTGTGCCCACCCACAGGACTGAGCTACCCTGTGGGTATTTTTTACCTATGCAGATACTCATTCACTGCTCATTAAAGTGCAGATATAACTCCCCCCAAAAAAAAGTCAAAACAGCAGAGTGGATTTGCAGTATTACCTGTGTCACGGTATTAAAACTGGAATTTTTCTGAAACTTCTTTCCCCTGTGTGCTGTCCCATCCATTTTATCTCCCAGAAAGCTGAAGTTTGTAACCACTTCTAATCCAGGTCTTTTTGCTGTCATAACTTTAACTAGTAATGCAAAGCCCCAGAGGGGATTAACCAACCTGAACATTTCAAATTTTAAACTTCAGTAAGTTTAAAGTAGGGAGAGTTATAAGTAGGGAGAAAAAACCTTTCTCAGTCATTTTCAAATCAACCTACTATCTACCCCACCATACCTTCCTCTCCTGCAGTAGCACTGCATTTTTTTGGTGAATGTAGAATGAAAATCCTTTAAGGGAAAAATCGTGTTCATCCTTCCTCAGCATGGAGAGGTAGGTGGCAGAGCCTGGAAAATGCCAGAACACAAGGATGATTTTTCAGTCTCTCCTATGTGGAGAAATGCTCCTGTGAGTTCCATCCCTAACTAACATCTTGCAGGCACTGATTTCCCCTTGCTTTTAGATTGGATACCTAAACCTGCTGACTATAGAGAGGGAAGAGTTGAAGGTCTCAGGTGTTTTAAATCATAGAGACCATTCTTCAAAGGGGGATACCTTTTTGCAGAGGTATCAGGAGCCAGCAGATCTCCCTGTTTGCACCAAGAGCTACTTGGTGGCAAGTCAATAAAACAAACAAAAAAAAGTTTATGATGTTTTCATTTTGATTTCAGTATGTGTATCATGTCTGTGAGGATGCAGAAACATGTAGAATTGCTTGACTATTTCACAAAACCTTCCTCAAAAATGCAGCAGTACTTGGTGTCAGAAATTAAGACACATACCTCAGCAAATGCCCATAGGCTGGGGTCTGTAAAAATGATGAGAGAAAGACAGATTTACTGTCACACCTGGAAGAATAAAAAAAAAAAATCTTAGAAAGTGGAGAAGACAATTATAGGATTACTGCAGTCAAAATAGTCCTATGGAGTAGGGGTTTTTGTTGAGTTCTTTGGGGTTTTTTTCCCATGGTGGAAATAGATCTATTACTGCACAGCACATTTTTATTCATGCTGCTTAGACATGCCATTAAAATAGCAATTCAAAAGTCAATATTATATTTAAATGTCAGACGGTTGAGATTTCAGTTATTTCTTAGCAAAAGGGTGCCAACTGAGAACATACCAGCCCATAGTCTTGTAGGTGGAAATAGCCTGTAATAGACAATTATGAATCAAATACCAGAGCTATGTGGTATTTATTTTATTTGGGTTTTTTTAGAATTATTCCACATTTCAGAAACAATAACAAGAAAATCCATTAATGGCTAACTGATTGTCATATACATTTTTTGTTTGGTGCAATAATTAGTTGAGATTTTGTAAAAGGTGACTGTTTGGCTGGTTGTGCTTTAATTTTCAATTAACTTCAGTAACTCCTCAGCTTGATGATGAGGAAGAGTCTGTCTGGACAGGGTAAAAAGTGTGTGGAGGACGATCTGGGTGATGAAGTCTCCTCGACTTGTTTGTGGAATAAAGCACATGCATTTGTTACAGCAGCCCCTCACCTGGCTTTGATCCAGATTTGTTTCTATTGCATCTTGTTCCAAGTGAGGGAATTAAGGAGTCCCAGTTGAGTAGGAGCAACGTATTTTAGTTAACAGGTCTCTATTTCTTTAGGAGGAATTTTGCATATTCAGGAGGGATTTTATTTATTCTAGAGAAAAAGAGGGTGTTGAGCAGCTTCTTGACTGTATGTTGAGAAGGGGAGGCAAGGAGGGTGAGAAACAGTCTTACGCCATCCTTGGTTGTCAGTGCAAATTACAATGTGGAAATTAACAGTGCCACCTAAGAGCCAGATTCAAATATGGCATATTTTTAGAGTCACAGCCATAATTTGCTTATGATATATTAAAAACCAGAAACACCTCAAGCTGAATTAGGTAGTGTTGATTGCCAGTTCCCTCCTGCATAAATGCCATTAGATGCCTAAAGTTACAAATTGCTTTAATAACTTTCACAACTGATTGGTAATCACCCTGCAGTTAATGAAATAGGGAAAACACCTCTCGCTAAATTCATTGTCTTCATTTCCTCCTGCATAATTTCCAAGGTGTAGAGATAATTTTCGACAAAACCCAAGCTAGAAAGGTCATCTGTTAAGTTTTGCTTAAAATCACATTTGTATCTTCTTTTTTCAGTGCACATGACTATATATCCAAGCCAGTTTTCCCATGCCCTGTTGTCCAGTGCAGCTTTGTGCAGCACACTCCAGCCTTTGGCTTCTTGTTTGTCCCAAGGAGATCCTTGCATCTCAGTGGAAGTGGTGCTGAAGGCGAGCTTGCCAGAGTTGTTCTCGCTGTGTGCCCATCCAGGCAGCTGGAGAATCATGTTGTAAAACCCCACAGCAGTGCACTTAAAGCCTTATAAAAACCATGTGAGCTGAAGAATTGCAGTTCAGGATAGACTGGTTTGATGCAGTTGAGGGTTTTTTGTGTCCTCCCAAAGTAGTAAGAGTTACAATAATTGGTCTCTGGAAAAGTCCCATAAAATTGTGTTGTCATTTAAGGATAAAATTAGTGGCTGCCAGTTAATGATGCAGGAATTATATACATGGCACTGAGCTGAGTGCAACATTTTACCTCTTGCTGCATTTCAGAGACATTAATGTCCCTTAACAAACATCTGAAGGTAATTTCAAAAGGTGGGGGTGATTACAGAAAAGAGCACAGCAGCATTTTACAGTTGAGATTACCTATGTATTAGACAGCTCTGACAGAGCGTGTAATTAATTTTTTAAGTGTTTATATTAAAGAATAAATAACTAGTAGTACATATGGCACATTATGAGTGTTTTAAGTGTGCTGTAGTTGGGCTAGATGTTAAGTTATGGCTTTGTTGTGGTTTTTAGCAGAATCAGCATTGGTAAAATTGGCCGTTTAGGGTCAGGTTTTCTCAAGTGCATTTAGCACACACTTAAGAGCATAAGTACAGTGGCCTTGTTTTGGAAAAGTTTTCACATCCAGGCTGTGTATCAGCAAAATTCAAGAGTGTGATGGTGGTTTCTGCCATCCCCTTGCTGTCCTCAAAAAAAAGTCAGCTGATTTCTCCAGCAGTCCCTGCTGACAGCTAGTATCTAAATGAGTGCTGAGCGCTTCTGGAACTCTGGTCCTTAGCTTTTTATATGATCTATAATTTTATACGCAGTGCAACTAAAGAAGAATATGTATGATTCATACGCACATACAGGAACAACACAGAGGGATCATTTTAATATAAATCCCAGTGCTGTTTGTTATGTTCTGAAATATTGCATAGAATAATTCAAATATTTATAGATGGCAGTTCAGCTTGTGCTTTGCTTGCAGCATTTGCCTTTTTTCATGTCTCAGTTGAACCGTTCTTCCTTCCTTCCTTTGCAATGTAAACATTGCCGGTGCCCAGCACGGTCCTTCTGCTTCTTCCTCTGGAAGCTCAAACATGAAAAACACCCCTTGGATTCTGTGTCCCATGTTCTGCCCTGGTTGCTGGAGCTGTACCAAGGAGCAGGGCTGCATTTCTTTGTCACATGCTCCATTAGGAATGGAGGACTTTCTCTGCTTTCCGTGGAGTGGGTCCTTTTGGGGCTCCTAAGGCAGAGGAGTTTGTGTAACAGCTCTGTGTATATAGAATAAGTTAAGACTGTGCTAGATGTGAAGTGATGATTAGAAGGGTATTAGCATCTGCATTTTTGTGCCGACCACACACTGTGTGTTGGCCTGGCAGTCCCTCCCTGGGGGATTCCTTCTAAGCAGCTTCTTTGCACTTGTCAAAAAAAAGGCTTTTCTTCCTTACCAGGAAAGCCCTAAGGTGCCCCAAGAATCCTTTAGGTTTGAGATGTTCCTGGAAAGAAGATTTGGTATAATTACCCGTACAGATTTGTGTCTGTCATCAGGAGGGTAATTAATCTGAATGTATGAAGTTGCCTGTTTAGGAAGTTGCACATTTTGCATGTTTCTCCTTTTGCTCGTGCTTCAATTCTTCACTGCCTGGCTGGGAGACAGAGAAGCAGTAAAGTGTCAGCATTGAGAAGTGTGGTATAATATTAAAATGCTCTAGTTTCCATTGAACAGATGATGGTAAGAAGTTTCTTTAATGGGTTTGTTGAGAATTGTGCTTTCAAAGACTCTTTAAATTATTGCAGACTGTGCTGCTGGGATATGTATGGGAAACAGCCATTTTAATTAGGAAGATACACTTGGAAATGAAAAGTCATTTTTTAAATGTAATTTCCTTTGTGAGTGTTTTACTGACCACTTGAATTTATTTACCATACAGACCCAGCGATAAAATAGGTATTTATGGGTTGGTTTTTAATTAGAAATAATGGCTGGTAGAGTTGAAGTGATTAATCATCTTATCCATATAGGCTGTAGTAGTCCTAGTGAAAGAGAGTTGTATTGGCAGTTTAGAGAGTGATCTAATGGCGTGTTTTGTCCTTAAACACCACCACCAACACAGTCACCTTTTGGCATGAAAGAGGAGAAAACAGACTCTCCTACTTTAGTGAACTTCACATGGGCATGACTGAAGAAATACTTGACAAAGCTGGGGCTGGCCTTCTGGGTGTCACTGACATCCAAATCAGAGTAATTAAAAGAGTAATCCAGTGACATGGCTTTGTTTCTCCATGCAAGTGGCACTTGCATGGAGGGAGTGGACCAGGGATGACAGATTTATGGAGAGAGTGCTCATGACAGCAGGCTTGCTGCTGGGCAGATGCAAGTGAGTGTTGTTTCAGGAAGGATCAGAGATTTTCAATCAGCCTTTTCTTTTTTGGTAGAGAAGCATGGGGACAGAAATTACAAGAAACACAACTTAACAGCTTTAATGGCCTCAGCAGAAAGAGGGTAAGAGTTTGGGGAGCGTAGCACAGGGAGAGTTTTGCATGTAATGCCAGTTAGCTTTATTGAATCATACATTTCCTTTACCCTCTCTGCCTGAGGAGGTTTCTACTCCATATTTCAAAATGCAGTGTGTAAGAAACAAGAGCCAGCATGGGGTGTGGTGTATATTTTAGCATGGAAGAGAAGACAGCCAGTGCATATAATTTTCTGGGAGGTAATGAAGTGTCATGGAAAGTGCATGAAATGAATGTGTTTTTATGTACTCATTTTAGAAATCAAGTTAGGGATAATATTTGCCTTTTTGTTAAAGGGTCTTTGCAGAAGTCTGCTTCCATGTGTGAGCTGTGTGACTGCAGCTACCGATTTTTCACACTGGAGTTATGCTAATTATCTTTGCCAGGATCAAGGCACTTTCTCCCTTTTCAGTATCCATAGGAACCCATTGGGGATGAAAAAGTCTGACATTTTGATTCCCAGCTCTTGTTTCCCTAATCAAAAATAAAGGTATAATGGACAAGAAGAAGCAATTTCATTTAGTCTTCTCATCACAGCAGGTTTTATTATTTGCTTGAATCTCACTACATTTTATTAGATTATATTTCTGTTTGAGTTTGCTGCATCGCTTTTCAAGGACAGCCCACTGCAGACCATTTTGTAATAATACGTGTTTTCTTCTAAGTTTAGTGTTCACTAACTGAGCTTGAAATTTCTCCCTGGCCTGCCTAATTTCTGAGTTTTGGTGCAGAAACCAAATCACTGCCTGCCTGTTTGTTGCCCCCTGCCCCATCCTGCAGCTTGGAGCCTGTCCTTGGTAATATAGGCAAAACAGAGGCAGGGCTACATCACACTGCTGGCTGATTTTCTTAACAAACCAGGCTTTGCAAAAGCTGCTTAAATTCAATTTGCATTTGTAAAATAAAAACACAGCGCAGTGTGGTCCGCTGGGAGATTTTTCATGCTATGCAGGTATATTTTCAGAAGTGGTAATCAAATATTCTGGTGCCGTACACAAACGGTTTCTGGTTTAGCTGTGGTCCTTTTGTTTTGTTTGGGATGAAAGTGAATGACTGTTGTTGCTTTCCCATTGAAGAAATCCATTCACAGGACAACAGAAATGTAAGCAGCTCTCAAAGTGCTGTTTATAGACTTGAAAACTGGTTGAAAGGCAGTTTTGTCTTCCTCTAAACCTTCACATAGTGGTCCATGTATATGGCCTAAGCCCCTTCATCTCCGAGGGAGTCCAGGCAAGTGTGAGAGAGCTGCACCATCACTGGTGAGATGAAAAGATATTTACTTTGTATTTGTCATTTTACTGCCTGCTCCTCAGAGCAGACCTGCTTTGTGAATAGCAAAAGTTCCAGGCATCAGGGGGAACATACAAAAGCTGGTGGGATAATTCAGTAGACTTAAAAAAAAGGTCTCTTGGTCCTTACAGGGCACAACTTGATGACTATGATGGTGCTAAGGTGTTATATATCAGATATAAGTCATATTTATGCATTTATTTCTGTTCTATCTGAAGTTGTCTCTGTCTGCCTTTAATGTTTTCCTGCTGCTGTAGGCTGAGAACTTTATTTACCCTCATAGAAACCTTCTCAGGAAGAACTTGCTGGCACTTCTTTTCCGCAAAGGGGCTTCTTCTTTTAAAGAAGACATCTTGCATAGTCATTTGGACTAAGAGACCCCTCATTTCCAAATGTGCAGGTTTTTTCTCCTCTCTTTCCCAGAGCACTCTGAACCCAGTGTGCATGTGGCCACTGATTTGTGTGGGGGTGAAGGGCAGGTTTTGGTGTCTCCTAGCTGCTCATGTGGCCACGCAGGAGTGAGTGGCCTCACAAGCCATTTTCTTTTCGAAGGTCTTTAAAAAAATCTGTGAGCAAGACTTAATTTATGTATTAGACAGAGACCCTGTTTGATAGTTTACAGCCAGTGTGTATGAAGTAAGTATGGCTTTCATTAAAGAGGAGACATGTATTTTAGCTCAGCTGAGGAATGGGGAAATGTGGGCCAAAAAGACAATATTGTAATAGGGTCTCCCTTTTTAATACTGAACTGTGTGCTGCACTTCTGAAAAGCCTGGATTTCTGGGGGCTGAGCTGATCAGAGCTCAGCATGCTTTTTTCCCCTTGCCTTATAACCCTTTTTAACTTTTCAACTTGTCAAGTACATGGTGGTTTATGAAATTTTAAAGCTAACAGTATGCTGCGTGGGGATGTCAGCGATACACTAGACTTTTGAGTGCATCCTAGGATGAATAAATCATGAAGTCACAGAAAGTTGCAATTAAAGAAGCCAAACCTGGATGCTTGAAATATTAGACCGGGGTTTGTGTGACTTTAAACAATAATCACGGCTGGAAGAAGTCTGCACTTGAATTGTAGATAAGCAGTAAGAAAAAAGCTATCTGTGAAATATGTCTCTTCCAGGGCATCAGACTGATAGTTACTGACCTTAAGTGGAAGTATTATTGAAGGAGTTGTTCCCCTTCAGCTCAAACAGGTAGATATGATCCTACCTCAATGGAGATGGAAATTGCCTGGCCTGGTTTCCTCCTGGTCCCGCTTCTTTATAAATTAAGATAATCCTTCATTTGATGTTTACTTAGTCAGTGACCTTCCTGTATTTTGCAGAGTCTCTGTAAAGATGCTGCAGGTTATATTCATTTTTGCTAGAATCCACTATGGCTTTAGCTGCTACACTGTGACTGTGGGTCAGGCAAGGGTTGCATTAACATTTCATCTCATCCCTGGCTCCCCAGTCGCTTTTGAGATATTTCTGATTTTCCACAGACTTGAGATGAGCAGCTGATGTGTCTCATGCTTGCATTGCTTCTTATTTTAGCTTTTCCCTTAAAAAAAGTGTGGAAAAAAATTTTATCATTATGGCTGTGTGTTTCAAGAGGGTCTCCGTGGGAATCATTCATTGTCTGTCAGTGGGGACACCCGGGTGAGTCACGTCTTTGACTCCACAACCATGAGTAATCTCCCTGACTTCAACAGGATTACCCAGGTGTTTAAAATAAAACTGTGTTGTAGAGGTCTGTGGGATTATAGGACCAGAAAGATTGGTTGTGTGGCTAGTCACCGAGATTTTCTTTTATTTTCTCATTTTATGAGTTTGAAAAGTCAATAAAAAATAATGCAAAACACATGCATGATTAAGGCAGGGGCTTAGCTGCTGCTGTGCCGGGAAGTTCACAGTTAGGGTTTCTGGAGGAACTCTCTCATGCTTTTTCTTCCTTAACATGCTTTCACTACAAAAAAAAAAAAAAGTGTTATGTGTCTCCATATATGGACTGATAGTGCCCCAGTTAAGGTCATTTTTAACTCAAAGCAAACCTGTTTGGTCAATCTGACTGGTTCAGGTGGATGCACCGCTTGGCCTTGGTTTCGTGTGGTTTTGTTTTTCTCTCCTCGGTTATTTCTTGGTATCACCCTTACTGCTGCGGTTCCCAAATAGCTTCCAGCGGTGCACATCTGTACAGGCTCTTTTATCTGCTCCCCAGGGAAAGACGGATGTGGAGTCGAGTGTTTTGGTTGTGAAGGTTTACATAACCATGCACATGCTTATGTGGGTAATGTATATGTATGTGCTGTGCTGGAGAAGGGAAGTAAGTGCAAAATTACCCTTACACCCCAGGCCAAAGGTTTGTCCACCCTGAGCAGCTGCCAACAAACCCCTGTCCCCTCTGTGAGCAAACCTGACCCAACTGCAAATTACACACCCCCACCACTCTGACCTGGGTGAGCTCTATGGCCATAAGGGCATTGAGGACCTCTTCTAAAGTATATATAGAGCTATACTGAAGTATTTTAAAAAAATTGTTTTGCAGGCTGAAGAAGGTTAAAAATCACCATCTGACCTGTGCACATATAGAGTCCCAAATGTATTAATCCTGAAGTCCTCCCTCTTTCTAGGCTGTCCTCTGTTTCTGACTGCCTTATGCTGCTGTGAATGTCCTGCCACCATCCCTCCCCTTCAGAGGCTAACAGGGTCCATTTGTAAGAGTCTGTATGAGAAACATTAATATTGTGAAAAGGTAGTTGGGAACAAAACCACTAAGTATATGGATTTTTGTCTTAATTTCTGAAAATTGATTTTAGATTTTATTTTCCCTCCTGTGAAACATTTTTAAAATTATAGGAATGTTAACCTGCTAGCAGAACTTACTTATTTCAGTGAAGATGGTAATTTTCTCATGGCTGGAAGCTTATGCAACTGCAAGATAATGTAGAACTCACACATGTCTAATATTTTATTTAAAAAAGAAAAGCTGTGGAAGACCTATTTGTTAAGATTTGAGGATGTTGGTGACATGAGATGTATGTATGTCTTAAATGGACATGAGCTGGAAACAAAGAAGAAACATTTGGTTTTATATTGGTTCCTATCAGCAGTGCAGTGGCAAACATAAAATCCATGGTAGGGATGTAGGAAGAATTCTGTTTCACACAAAGCACAAAAAGGACAGGGAGTGGAGGGCCTAGATTGACATACCTTCTTCCATGGTGTTTTACTTCTGTTGGTAGTGTGCCTGAGCTGGTTTCACTGAGATGTTCCTTACACTGAAATAATTTGAGCATGCAGTCATTCTGCCCCTGTCTCTCCCCCCACCCCCCCGGGCTCTTCAGTAATTGCATCCTGGTTCACATTAATTCGGCACGCTAATTGTTAGAGTTCAGAAATAAGAGGCTTGCCAAGATGCAGAAGAATTAAAGTGATTGCCCTTTTGTCTGCAGAAACAGTGGAAGTTAATAATTATTACTCTTATATTTTTGTTGTGAAAACTCTCTCCCGCTCTCAGTTTCCCAGACCTGTGTTTTTCCTGTGACAAAAAGCGATCTGATTTGATGTACACAGGCAGTACTTGAGAATCCATCACTCACAGCCACAGCCTTCCCAGCCTACTGTATATTAATAAGCAGATGTGTCATCCTGCAGAATGCTCAATAATAGATCTTTTTAAGAACTGCTTTTTCTCGGTGTAGTTCAGGTACTCCAGAACTAGAATTTAAGCACTGCTTTCATTTTATATAGAGATATCAGGAGATACTCAGCTTAATGTAGAGTTGTATATTTGCATTTGCAGAACATTTTGTCTTCCTTTATTCTCTTTGCAGACACAAGGCTTGGAATGCCAAATAGCTCATCAAGATATACAGTGTGCAGAGAGAAAATAATTCTAATGTCTAACTGTCTGTGGGTTGGTTTTTTTTTTCCTTTCCCAAAATTACTTTCTTACATTGCTTTGAAGGGAGCCTGAGGAACTCAGGGGTACATAAAGCCAGTTTTCCTCTCCCTGGGATGCTTGCTCCCTGAGGATGCAGGGATGATTCCTTTGCTGAAGCAGCCCTTTGGTCTCCTGGGCTCACTCCTACAAACATCCCTGTGACTTTGCTTTGCTGTCCTGCAAACCCCTTGTCAAGTGGTTTCTTCTGTCCATGCTGGTCACAACTCTGTGTGTTCTGATGAAAGCCAGAAACCTCCCTGTTTTCCATTAATCTGGGCTCCTCACTGCCTTCTGCTGAAAATAAACAGGGCAGGAGGTGAGCCAGCTGGGAGAGAGCAAGGATATAAAACTGTGTTGGAGGAGAGCTGCTAGGAATGCCAACCAGCTTTCCTCAGGTTTTTTCCCTGGATTCTCAATGATTTTAAGGGAAATCAGGCTTTCTAGGACTCTTGCAAGACTGCAATGTAGAGATAGCAAGGAGCAAATTGAAGTAACACATAAGGGATGCTGATGACCACAAAGGTGCCGTAAAACAAACAGCAGGGCATGTTATTGTTATTATTCAAATATAATCTGGTTCCTGTAACATCTGGGAAGCCCAGACATGGATCAGGACCAGATGTGCTCTGTGCTTCATGGCTGCAGAGCAGAGAGGGATGCCTGCCCCGGAGCCCCCTCATTGTAAGGCAGCATAGATGGGGTGTAGGGAGGCTGTGGGCCAGGGATCCACGTCAGTGATCTACATGTCAGCCTCAGCGTGCCAGAAAGCAGAGTCTATTTAAAAATCCACCAAATAAATGCAAGTGAAGATGCATGTGCTGATTTTAGTGACACTCACAAGGCCAGGAGTGGGTTTTTTGACACTGTAAAAACAGATGTGGGGTCTATCTTTAGTATTGCAGCAAGGAGAGGGGTTTAGGGAAGGACCAGAGGGAGTTTTCCAGCAATGAGTGTCTCTTCTCTGCATGCCAACATAAGAGAAAACATGTTTGGTTTTCAAATATGAAAGTTCAGGGGAAAAGGTGCCATAGCAGTTTAGAAGTACATCTTGGTAGCAGTAGAGGTGATGTTCCAGTTGGAGGTAAGCCATGAAAAAAACCTGGAGCTAAAAGCACAGCATTTATTCTGGATGTGTGAAACAGAGGTAACCGCAAAAGAAAAACATGGAAGTGGGATGTGGTCAGAGCAACAAGGTGCAGAAAGGATCTTCATGGCAGCGTTTTGAACGAAAACAAATGTGTCAGGATGATTTTCTGCAAGGCCACAGGAGAGGATGTTGCAGTAACCAAAACGTGAGTGCTTGGAAAGGAAGGGATAAAACATTCTGTGGAGCTGTGAGCTCTGTAACAAGCCCCTTCTTGGGTACAGCAAGGAAAACCTGTGTATGTAAAGCACAGCCTTAGGAATCCAGGTGCACCCTGGCTTTTGGTGAGCTTAGATAGCCTGCTGGGACCATGCTCAAAGCAGAATTACAGCAGAGTGTAAGCAGGACCACAGTGAGGAGGCCAGCGGTGTCCCTGGGGAGTAGAAGGGGGAAGATAAAATGGGAGCAGGAAGAAGCAGGGAGAGGAAGAAAATGTCGTCTCGGCTGCTTCTTGCATACTGATAAATGTTTTTGTACTAAAACCTTCCTGGAAGGAGGGAGAGCTGCATGGCCAGGCTTCCCAGCACAGAACAGCATCACTTGGAGCTGCAGGGAGCCTGGTTTTATGAGTTGGGTTACGGAACTCAAGCTGATTCCTACATGAGACTTCGTGTGCAGTGTGTCATAGTTCCTGTTCTGTTTAATCCTGTTTTCATTTTCTGGTAAGCATTAGCTTTTAAGGTTTTTTTTTACTTGCTTCTATTAATTAGTCACCCATCCACTTTCAAGTTGTGTCCAACAGCTGAATTTTACCTGGCTTTCCCTAGGCAGCAGTTTGATTGGCACCTCTTCTTCTGTCCAGCTGCCAGTGTCCACAAATCATAAAAAAATCCAATTTATCTTTCTACCCTTCTTTCAAATATGATTGAAAAGAGCCCCTGGATTCAGAGACGCAAGAGAGGGAGTGAAGCTAATTAAAAGAGACCTAAAAAAGAGTGGTTGCATTGCTCTTGCTTCCTTAGGAAACATGCCGAAAAAGTTGGACTCCAAAATCTGTGACAGCTAGAGAAAAAGTGCTTTTTATTTTAAACAAACTTCACTGTTGCTGTGGGGTGGGCTGTTTTTTGTGGGTTTTCTTTTGGGATGCTTGTTTTTTTTTCCTCCCCCCATTTTGATATAAATCTGGTGAAACGTCTGCTGAACCTTCAAGGCAATGAATTTACTTATGCCTCGATTACAATCAATATTTGTAATTTGATGGATTTTAAAGCCAAGGGAGTGCTGCCTGTCTTCTGCAAGTCAAAGAAAGTTCACTTGCAGTTGCAAGGGAGGCGTGCAAAGCACCTGGCTTGGTGCAGAGCTTCGGCGGCGGTGGAAAGACTCCTTAAAAATTCCTAATTGATTCTAAAAATTAGGCCATTATGTAAATGTTTGTAATTCTGGGCTGCTACGAGAAGCTTCATTAGTAGGAATACAAGAGCAGGAATTAATTTTACTTATGTGTAATGAAGAGCGGATGGGACCTGAGGAAAGGCTGCAAAAAGGAGGAGGGAAAGGGATGTGCTTGTTCCCCCTTTAGCAGCTCTGTTCATGAAGTGCAATTGCACAGGGATTAGCTTCCTATTTATATTTTTATTTTATGGGGGTGGGGGGAAATCTGTGAATATATGGCATGAGATTACACTTGTATTGTCTGCCATGAATCCCTTGTAAGGGTAGGGCGATGTGGAAGTGTGCAGCCCATGTTGCATTACAGGGATGCACATGGGGTCTCTGTCTCCACCAGTAATGACCAATTAATGACCACTGAGATAAGCAAATGAGAAGTCAGGGCTACTTAGAGCTTTAACTCATTATTTCCTGACCACCCATGGGCAAAAAGGCCAGTATTGGTATAGTTTTATTTAATGAGTATTTCAGAGGAGCCTTATGGGATGGGATTCACTTCTGGCAGGGGGGCTGCCTGGATGTTTTGCTTCCAGCCTGTGTGACACCTTTATGAAATCACATAACTGGAAGAAAATCCCAGATCTGTGTGGTGGCTGGAAGAATTTTGTTCAGTTGGTGCTCAGCTGGGATAGGCTTGTAGGATTTCCAGGAGGACTTGGCACAAGCTTTGATGTCGATGCACTTTAGGTCAGTGGAAGTGAAATTTCAGGTGTACTTGTGCCAAATTTGCTGTGCAAAATGAGCCACAGAACATCACGTATGCACTCTCACAGAGTGGAGTTTACCACTGTTAACCTCCAGAGGTTTTGCTGGGCCAAATAAGGGGAAAAAAACCAAAGAAATAGACAAGGTGGTGACAAAAGAGGTGTACCCCCATGTCTGTTGGACATCAGATTTTTAAACCAATAGTGAAATAAGAAATGCTCATTTATTTCAATAATTAAGCTGAGAAGCAGGGACTTGAGGTAAAATCTTGGCTCTACTTGAAGGTGGGGGTACTTCATCATTTATGTGTCAATAAGACATACTTTGTGCTCCCTGCATTCAGTTTGATTGGTTTCACTGGGTACCTGGTCTTGTCTCAAAGCTGGATGTTTAATGACTGGTACTAATAAAAGTTACAGACAATCAGGACGGCAGAGAAGGCTTGGAATGAGCAAAGGAGGCAGAAAAACCTCAAAAGAGTGAAGACAACTGGATGGGATTGGAGAGGTAATGCCATTAGCAGTGAGGGCAGAAGGGTGGAGAACTCCACTAAAATCAGTGTCCAATAGTAAGAAATGTCCCAACCAGCCTTTGTGCATGGGACCTTCAGCAGCAAAAACACAAGTGAAGGGCAATATGCAGTACCTGAGAATGCTCTTCTGGCTGGACTTCACAGAACTTGCATATTTCCTGACCTGCTGCTGTTTTGCTTCTGTTGACAGCAGTGGTTGCTGCCACTGGGAGCCTTCAGCATCCTCAAGCAGAATGTGTCCTTTGTTTTGAGAAAAAAAAAAAAAAAGAAAAGAAAAAGGAAGAAAAGAAAATCCTGCTTTTATTGCTTCATCCTGCACGGTGTCACACAATGTGACAGTGTGATCCCTCCAGGTTTTATAATATGATCTCCCTCTGCTAGGGCTTAGGGGGAGAGTGGTGTTATTAATGAGCTCTTCTGTGTGGCTGCTGGGCAGAGGGGTAGGAAAGAATAGGGGAATGTCCTTTTGTATTGCTCAGACATCAAATATGAATGGTTTGTAATAACAGAAAGAGACAGACAGGGGAGCCCTTGTAAATACATTTAGAAGAGGCTGTGGAGGTGGTGCAGGTTTATATCTGTGGCTTTGGGAGGGAAGGACAATTAGGTGTTTCCATGCATGCCCTTCACTGCTGCTTTCATTCCTGCATCCTGGGAGCTTGCTGGGTCTCCAAGCACCCCTTGAACATACACAGCACATAAGTCCTCAAAAACCAAAGAAAATGACAGTGACCAAGAAGTTGCTTTGCTTTGGTGTCATAGCTTCAGGGAGACAGTGGGGAAGTTTCACTACTCATCAGTGCTGAATTTGGGCTCCCAGCCCTGCCTTGTTAGTCGGGAATGAGGCCTTATGGCTCTCAGCTGTGGAATCAGCTGTGCCTGGGGAGGAGGTATTTAGGTCTTCTCCTCTCAGGTGCTTCCTATCTTGGGTGCTGGAGGGGATCCTGTTCTGCAGCAGCTTGTTGGAGTGCTCCTGCTTGGTCACAGCGAGAGGAGGCTGCTGGAGGTGATGGTGAGTGAGTTAAGGGTTTAGTGATTGATAATTCTTATCAGTAAAAAGAGGAATGGGTTTTTCAGGGCTGGTTTTGTGAGGTTTTTGAGGCTTTCTCAATCAACAGAAATGGAATTTAGGTCAAATTAAATTGATGTGTTTGCAGTAAGGCACTGAGTCCTTGACCACTGGCTGCATCTCTTGAGTTGTGTGCAGTGGTTCTCTCTGATCCTTCTCACTCCTTCATGCTGCTGCTGCTCCTCCTTTTGCCTAAAACACAGGTAATGCCTTACACAGTGTTTCAAAGGCTTAGTGTTTGTCTCAGATATTCAACCCAAAATGAGGCCATGCTCAAACTTAAAATGTTTTTAAATGTGAATTAATAGCTCTTAAAAGGAGTGTTCCTGGTGGTGGCAACGCTTCTCAGCCAGAAGTGAAAAGGAGAAGTGAAAGATGAAGGCTGTGTTATTTGAAGCCTCATATTATTGCACTTTGAAATGGTTTATGGTGTTCTGGCTGCTCAGGGAAAAGCAGAGGCAGGACACGAACAGGCTGTGGGGAGCTCCGTGTGTCTCTGAAGCCCTGCCTTCATTATTATGCAGTGCAAGTGGCTGCTGGCACAAGAACAAATTCCACTGTAAATTATGTGTGATTTACATGAGAAGCTCATTAATTCTCTAACACCGGATTTAGATGGTTTCATTTGTAAAGGGTGTCATTTTAAACACCGCTCAAACATATTTCCTTCTATCTGCTGACTCAGAGTGTGTGCTGAGAGATGATAAACAGTAAAGTGTGTCTGTGTTCATAAATACATGCACACAGACACACATTAGAAAATGGAATCAATTAGAAGGTATGCTTTGTGTTTAGCAGTGCAGCCTGTGATACACAGATCAGCTGCCTATTTTATAGTTTCGTCTGCCTTGATGCTTGTGTATTGTGGACCTTACAGGGTTTTTTTTTGTTGTTTTGTATTTATTGGGGCAGAGATAAGTCCTTCTAATTTTGATTTTTAGTATTAAACTTGTATTCTAATGCTTATTCTGTGCTGCTGCAGCCCTCATTTTTAAGGGCTTCCCCTTCCTGGACAGGTCTCTGCCCTGCCTTTGGGAGCAGCAAGACTCAGCATGAATGAGCAGTACAGTTCTATGGCATAACGAATAGGCAGAGTGTCTTTTTTTTTTTTTTTAATGTATATTCTTTATATTCCTGTTTTTTCTCAGCTCTACTATAACTCAGAAGTTTGGCAAAAATAATAATCAGGAGGAAAAAAAGAAAAATCTCTCCGTGGAAATACTTTTTTATTGGGGGCTCTGCCTCTTGCTGCAGGACAGGCATACTTGATAGGCACACCAGAAGTGTCTGTGGTTGTAGCTCATATGTTGAGGCATTGTAGTCCATAGTTTCATTTAATGTTGCTTTTGCATTAAGCAGCATGACCCTTCTGCATTAGCTGAAAGAATTATATGCTCATTTTCAGCTTGTACTTATTGTTTTAATCCAGCATCTGGAGCTATGTGTTCTCTGATATAGGGCTGATGTCGCAATTTGGATGATGGTGTAAGTGTTTTATCATACATTCATGTGCTGTTCGGGTTTAAGTTGCAGCTTATAATTATTTTAAATGGGCAGTTGCTCTTTAGAAAATCTTAAGCTTGACGCAAACAATAAATGCAGGACAAGCTGCCAGACTCACCTTTGAAGTCTCTCTGGCCTAAGGAAACTGTTCCTTGACATCTCATTACTTTCCTTCTCTTATTAGAAACAAATGTGGATTTCCTACACGTAGATTAAATATGGCCTGAATTAAGAAAGCTGAGTTAGGCAGCAGCAAAAGAGGAGAAATTATGCCATGCTCTGCTGCGGTTTTGTTTATCAGGACATAAGTCTGAATTTATTATTTTTTATGACTTGTAAGTTAGTGCAAGGAAAGAAAAAGGAGCAGTCATTTTTTACCTACGACAATCAATCTACTGTTTCATACGCATTTAAACAATTTTGCCACAGGGAAAAGAAAAACATGCCTGTCTTAAGTAACCTAAACATCCACCGTGGTTGTTCTTCTGCACGTAGCAGGGCTTTCCTTGCTCAGGGAGAATTTTTTTCTGTTATGTGGAGAAAGTGATTTTTACTCACAAGGTATGGGAAAATGTAGGCAGGGTTTCAGTGGAGGAGGAGGGAAATCCTGTAGCTCTGGTACTTGTGAACAGCACGTATCAGACCTTCCCTGACCTTTTTTTTTGGGCTCCAAGCTGAACTTTTATGTCATGACCTGTCTGCACCACTTGCTAGGACTGGATAAACATGTTTTACAAAGTAAGAGTACTGACTTGTTTTTCTCCAACAAAACTGCTTGCATTCAAGCTCCTAATCTAATTTATTAGAGATAAAATTGGAGGGGGAGGGGGCAGCCCAGCCAAGAAACATTGTGCTATTTTCATTCGTCTTCAACAACTTCTCACAGAGTAGCATGGGAACAACATTTTGTTTAATGTTACAAGAGTTGCAAAGGTGGTGACTGTGCTTTGCCCTTCTCCCCACACTTGCTCTATCTTGAACTGGAGATGTGTTGGGAAGTAGGTAAGGTGAGAAATACATGGTTATGGGTTGCACACAGACAGAAATCCTATACCCAAAGCCAGCACATGGCAGAATGGGTCACTCTTCAGGTGCTGCCACCTTATGTGTGCTCTTTTTATATAAGCCACTGAGTGTAAACCCTGGGTTGGCTTGATGGTTTTTCTCTGTAGTGCTTCTCTTTTGAAAATCCAGTGCTTCTGCAGACACAGGATAGGGTTCTTCCTAGCTTGGTGTTGCTTTAGATTGCCTAAACTTTAGGTCTGGAAAAGCATTTAGAAAATATTTAATTTTTTTTTAAATTTTTTTTTTTTTTTTCCCCTGAGGGAATATGTTTAGGTCAGTTCTGTTTGAACTGTCCTAAAGTATTTTATCCTCCTTTAGAGGCCATTTGTGATTTCAGCCAGCTGTTCCCTTACAGACTGAGAAGGAGGCCTGGTGCAAATCTGTGCAAGTATTATTGAAAAAAAATTATAGGAACAGTGCCAGATGACACCAGCTGTTAATGGCACTCATTAAGCATCATGCTTTAACACAATGCTATTTTCCAGTGTAGATGAGCCCTCAATGAACTCTCCCATTCCTTTCCCCAAACCCACCATGCAATATTTTTAGTGGAATATTTTAATTCTTTGTAAATTTTCATTAAAAGTTTTTTTTTTTTTTGTAGTTTAAAATGTAAGCAGAGCACCTAGTGCTTATTTAACTATGTGGTTGAAGGTGAGAGCCTCTTAGTTATAAACTGTTTCCATCTTGAAAAAATTACAGCTGTAGGTAGGTAAGATGGATAAAAGGTGGGAGAAAAGAATTATCTGAATTTGACAGGTCTACTGAGGCAGAAAGGGAAAACAAAGATCCCTAGTTTTGTAGACTTACAAGTATACAGTGTAATCCCATTTGGAAAAACACAGTGGAATACAGGAGTGAAACTTATCTTATTTCTCTAGGGGAAAGCTCCAAGAACATTTTTTAGCTTATGTTCCTGGTACATAAGAGGCCAGGCCAACTATTTCCAAAAAAAAAAATCCAAAAACATTCTGCCAGCAAACCACCCTGTGTGTGTGTATATATTCATACACACATATATATTAAAATAAGAAAAGTCTCATCACATCTCTTCTATATGAGGGTGTTTGGGTTTGGTTTCTGCATGGTACTGTTCATACCAAACATGTATGTAGGTCATTTTGTTTCCAACCAAAGCACTGAAGAAAATCAGTAGTTAATGCTATGCAAAGTGGAATGAGGCAAGCATGTCACCTGTAATATGACAAGGTATTAACTTCTTAAGTCAGAGAAATTTAAGTGGACAGGCTGGAGTTTTAATCTGACTCCTGAAATTGCTGCGTCAATAAATTTCAGCTAAGTGATGCAAATGTTTATAATTAATTTCAGAGTGGCTTAATTTTTGCACATTAAGCAAATTGGTATCTTGTTTTAGACTCTGAAGCAGGGAGGCAACTCAGCATGAGTCTGTGTGTGATTTATTTAACAAGAGACCAGCTTAGGGACTCTGAAGTCATGCTTGGAGTTGAGCTGGTGCCCAGCATTCATGCACTGTGGCATTATCTCTCTCAAATGGCAGCTTCATGGTGAGGCAAACTCAGAAGTTATAAAACTCAGAATTGCACAGACAAAACTCAAAGTTTATGTGCCTGTCTCTTTTCTTTTTGTGATGGTTTGGTGCTGGCATAACTCTAGTGACATCAGGCACTTAAGGAGTGACACTGCTGTAATAAAGACCTGGAGACTAATGGTGTTTGCAATACCATTTCTCATCCAGTCTTTGTCTGCTGCTAAAAGCTCCCTGTTTGATTCTGCTCACCCTTTTCACAGTTGAGCACACATCAGTTGACCAACAGCAGTTTCTGCCTTTGGTGCTCAGGATCCCAGTCTATTCTTCCACCCAAGCAGGAGCCAAACCTAGGTCAGCTCAGCTTCTGAGATCAGACAAAATCTGGTTTATCACCATGGGCAGGAGCTCTAACAGTGGTAGTGTTAATTCACAAAATGAAAGATCAGTTGTTTTAAAGGCTAGGGGAAGCTTAATGCACCACAGGACAGATATTGCTGTCCTTTTGGTGGTGCTGTGTACAGTTCTGTATAGCTTATGCTGTTCCTTGCCTTACCTTCATTTATCTTCACTGAACTGTGGCCACTGAAGGTGCCCCCTTCTTGCTGGACCCTCTCTTGCTGTTTGTGTCTGGTGTGCCCATGCAGAACGGGTTAATGTTTTATTTCTAAGTTAATGAGTATCTTTAATATTGTTTCTCTTAGGGGCTTTCCCAGTGAATTATAAGGAACCTGTGTTTGTCTTTAAAGCCTGGTCCCCCTGAAGTTAAGAGGATGATTATGGAAGAAACATTCTAGTTCTTAAAATGCTACAAGTAGTGTTTCATCCTATCCCTCCCCTCCTCCCATGCTTTAAAATCTTTAAGGACCCCTAAGTAGGCACTTTTGAAAACAAAGCATTAAGAAGCAAAAGTGTGGTGCAGAATTATGAGCCAGATGTTGATCCTGGTAACTCAGGTATGCCATTCCCTCACACCCACTCAGCTTTCCTTGTGGCATCTCCCCACAGAGGATCCTGGGGTTGGATGCAAGCTGAGATCAATCCTCAGCCTGTGGCATCTGTTTGCTGAGGGTTGGAGCTGCTTATTGAGTCAAAGTCGTGTGAACTGAGAAACGGAGACAACGTGATGTTGGGAGCGAGCCTGGATCTTAGGAACACATTGCTTAAGTGACCAGAAACTAAGCTGCTGTCTGTGTGCCAAACCAAAGTTAAAAGCCATGTGGGTTTCAGAACTTTCTTTTTTTAAGAAAACCCTTGTTAAGAATGAGCTGCATTCAGTGATTGATTGCTTGTTGCTCTTGCCCAGCTATTTGTACTCTCAGCTTTGACTTATGCCGTACACCTGAGGCCTTGCAATATAGGGAGTGCAGTATGCATAACAGAGGGCTGAAAATTTGGCCAAAATATTCATGTCTTGGAGTGCTGAATTGAGGGATATTTCTGGAGGAAGTAGTGCTGCTCTGCTTTGTTGGATCAGACTAAGAGGGAGGAGGGATTTTTCTCATAGCTGTTGTTCCCCCTGACTTTTTCCAAGTTTTACTTGGGAGTCTGTCTGGGGTAGCTTTGAATGTTGCTTTAAGCATTTTGGTTCTCAACTCTAGGTAGGTGCTGTTCCATGTCTGTAGCTTGTACTGAGAAAAATTAGGAAATGAAGGAAAAATTGTTTTGAAGTTTTTTTTACCTGATAGGTGGTAGAGCATGGAAGGGGAAGGCTTTCCATGTGGAGCAGAGGAAGGAGGTGCTGGGTGTGGAAGAGGGCTGTGCTTTTATTTTTATATTTCCAAGACCCCAACTTACCTTCTATGCAAAGAAAGAGAGAGGATGATGGGGGCAGGCATAATTCTGGGACATCTGGCCCCTGTGAAGCTCTTGCTGGTGATTAGGTCCATCTTGAGATCAGCCTTTCTAGCTAACACATAATTACTGGGGTTTTGTTCCTCCTTTGAATGGTTAACATATGATATGTCTATACCTTGTTTTTCTTGCAGCTCATTTTTCCCCCTCTCGTGTGATTTGCAGGATTTACACACTTGGTTTGTGTTGATAGTGTCTCTCCTGACAGTTCTTTGTATAGAAAGGTTAAGGCAGCTCGTGGGTTTGTGAAGACAGGAGTATTATGCTTGAGCCCGGCGTTAGTCATGCTTAGCTGCTTGCATACTAATTTGGCACTAAATCATGACTTCTTTTTCAACTAGATGCCACCATTTTAGGCAACTCTACTTGTGCAACTTGCAGTCAGGCTGATGAAACAGTCAAAAATGATGGCACTGCACAGCTTCTCCCTTCCACATATGCCTATTCTCCAAATGTGGTAGGAGGACTGGAAAATACAGCCAAGTGAACAGAAAATGCAAATTGGCTTCATATTGTTACTGGAGCAAGTAGCTTTCTATAGGAGGAAATCTGAAAAATTTCAAATATGCTGCTAAAGTTTACATGAGAAGCTCTGCATCTCCTTACAAGAAGTGAAGTAGTGCTCTCCTGGCAAAGGTGATTGTGAAGAGTTATATTGCAGTTGGATTTGTCTTGATACTGAAACTGGATAAAAAAGGTAATAAATGTTACCACACTTGCTTTCTCCCTTTGTCTTTGGAAGATGATCAGGCAGTGCAGAGGACAGCATCAGAGCTAGAGGAGGTTTTAGCTGTCTCTTGGGCTCAAGCCTTCTCCAGGGAGAAGGTTGTTCATCTTTGTATGGAGGCGGGATCATTGGCTTTCTCATCTGCAGCTGTCTAGGTACTGTCTCATACCTAAGGGGAGTTGCTGGGTTGTTTTTTCTTGCAGTTATATTATTCTGTCAGGAGTGTGGTTCTCAGTCTGAATTTGGTGGAGCCGAAATCCACTGACAGGGCAAACAAGGAGCAAACATTCAGGGCATCTCCTGGCCGACAGTTTGATGAAAGAAGTGGGCAGGACTGTATTTATGAGCTATTTCACCTTAGCTATTTTCATGAGTGTAATAAAAGGTTTCTTTGATTTTTTGTTTTTGCCTTTGCTGCTTGTTACGTTAAGGAGCCCCATCAAGTACAAAAAAAAAAAAATCACTTATCAAAATCTGCTTCTACAGCTGAGAAGTTAAACCATGGACCTCAGTTGTCAATTTGGTGTGTGGTTTTCTTCAGTGTTTCTCTTTTTTACCCTTTCCATAGCTCAACCTTATATGCATATGACTGTGATACCCATAGTTTATGGTATCTAGAAGAAGAGCATGTTATTTATGAGATGTGTTTTTTAAAAATAAGATTACTTAAAGTTACAAGTATAGCAAATAACACGGTCTGATTTATGACCATCTTGGGATATCCCCTCCCCTTCTCAGCTTTTCTGCAGTGACAGATGGAAGAAAATATCTTTCCAATTTTAAGAGTTAGTTACAACTGTGCACAAGGACAGGCACCACGTGGACCTCAGTGGGAAGTAGTTTTGATTTCTTAAATGTGGATCATGTTCCAGTCAGCCTCAGAAGAGAGAGACCCCCCTGACTGATATTTTTAATGAGCTAGGGGAGAGTGTTAAAACTGCCTGCCTATCTACCTACGAATCCTCAGGGTAGAGAGCTAAATCACTGTGAAGCATTAGAAGAGGTTATCTAGCTAGGCATTTTCTCTGGTGTAAATGGTATTAATGCATATGCATATCACTTTTTTCTTTTCAATTTCTCTATTTTCTTATAAAGCAGCATTGAATGACTGTGCTTCCATCAGAAGCCTTTATGAACTCTTTTCTAAGGGACAGCCTGAAAACATTGTAGTAGGCACAATTTCCTTGCAGGTTTGAGACACTGAAACAAATTCAGTCTCCTTTATATTTTTTCTACCCTGAAGCTATTGAAAGGGGAGCGTATGTGGAAGAATAAGTGTTTGTGTGCATGGGGATATGTTTGTATGTGTGTATTTTTTGTATGGGCCAGTAAATGCCTGGGTTTACCCCGAACTTGAAGGAATACCTGTGAATAGGGTACTTTATAGTGAAAATAAATAGAAAGCCTTTGGTAGCAGAACTTAATGGAATTAAGGAAAATATTGGATTCTGGGTGCTGTTTCAAAGTCGTTTTCATCAGAATGGAAGTGGCATAATCAATATGTAGCTCTTTGGCTGTTAACTCTTCAGATTTAGCTGAAATCACATTAAATTGAATAGATTTTATTTGTGGCTCGGGCAGCAGGGTTATATTTAACTGAACTCTCTGGAAGTCAGCTATTTGGGAGCTGCCAGCTCTTCACAAAGTGAGCCTGTCTGTAGCTGTACCCAAACAAATCATGATATCATTCTTTTGTCATTACTGATGCAGGTCCTGCTTTATAAACACCAGCTAAAACACAAAAAGTTCTGGTGGTGTGTGTCCTGTTTGCTCTTCCTAATTACGCCCATTGATTTCTTTCCCCATCTGGTCTCAGGTGAGCTCTGTTATTCCTTTCCGATTCCAAGGCAACTTGGCCAGAAACAATCTCTGTGCCATTGATTTGAAAACCTCTCCTGCAAGCAAAATTGTGGGCCAGAGTTTTGGGAACATGAGGGTGTGGGCTGACTTTGCAGCTGCATGGAGCATCTGTAACCATGAGAGATGTCAGTAGGAACAGTTGTATTTACCACTGCTGAAAATGGCACGTGTTGGTTTTAAGTTCAGTATTCACACAGTCAGTCTGTTACAGAATCTGCAAGTAGGAAGACAACAATAATTATTTCTATTAACTACCAAAAAAGCTATTAATAGATTAATTTGAAAAGCCTTAGAAGCCAGTATTTCCAATTGCAAAACACTCTGTAAAAAATTATTTTTGTGTCTTGCGAAGAAATCACCATACCACACAAACAGAATCCAAATGAAAAACTGTCTTGTGTTCTGGAGATGCTGTCACGAGAAAGGCCTCCTATGTAGCATCTGTTCACACTTCCCACATATTGTGTAAATATATCCACTTCAAGTATTTAATCTTCCCAGAAGTTATGCTTGTCTTTCTTCTCCAAACAAGAATGCTGGAATCCTCTCCCTCCTTACAAAACCCACCTGTAGCTTGGCAAACTACCAGATTAAGGTTGTTTGGGTTGGGTTAGGTTTTTTTTTTTCCTCTTTTTTGATAATGCTCCAATTTTAAATTTTGCATAAAAGCTGTAAATATTTCTGGAGTTATGACTGATCTCATTTCCCCCTTTCCCCCATTCCCTAGGAACATTCCTAATAAGTTACTCAGTCTCTCTTCTGAACAGGGAGAATTTCAGCCATAAATAAGGCAACACTTGAAATCGTAAATAATGTTTGGACAGCTTGTGCTGAGGGCTTCCCAAAGGGAAGGAATGATTTTGTTGGGGCAGTGTATCGTGGGGCTGCCCAGTGTCATGCTTGGAAGCTGATGGTGTTCTTTTGGAGCAGGCTGTTTCTTGTGCACAGTGCCTCCAAGTATCTGGATGCTGGGTTGTGACTCTTGAAAAATTGGCTTGTGGGATAGCAAAGTAAATCACACTGATGAGAGGAGAGGAAGGGGGAGAACTGAAGCCACCAAATACTAACTGGTGCTAAGAAATTCCCTGCTAAAGCTGAAACTGCAGCTTATATCTCATGACTTGGTGGGGAAAAAAAAAGCAGGAACATATGTCAATGACAGATTGCCAACCTTAGCGTTTAATTCCGGGCATTTTGTGGCTTTATAGGATTTGCTGACAAAAAGATGAGGGGGAAGGGTTGGATGGGATGTAATTTCCTGAGTGTTTTTCTTGAAGGGGAGGGGGGAAAAATCTCAACCCATCTTCTTTTATTTGAATATATTGGAAACAGCCTGAACAATCGTAGGTTTTCATTAGAGTAAATACCTTTGAGTTATGACACTTTCTCTCCTTTAAAAGCAGTTTCCAAAGCATTGGAGAAGTATGCATAATTAAATGCTTTCCTTATTTGAACTTCATTGGGAGGCAGTCTATTTCTTTCTTCGTTTGACACCTCTGTGCTGTGCAGACTCGTGGTCTGTTGAAATGTGCGTGCTCACAAAGATGTGAAGAACTCCAGTCTGCCTGTTCCACAAAAATGTATAATGAGCAATGTTTTGAACACTTCTGAGAAGCAAGTCAGTGAGGATATTAAAAACTATGTGCTGTATTGCACCCAAGTGTTTATTTAATAGACACCGAGTAGCCACAGTGTATGAAAGTTCTGTGTGCTCTCTTGCTTTGGCTTTTTGTGTCTAAATCTCTATGTACCCATGAAATGTCCTTGATCTGAATGTCTCTAACCTGCTTATGGCATGGGCCCTTGACAGGGAACCTTTTTAAACAATGCAATTAGAAGTCCTGCTGAACTTTTTGAAATTTCATTTGGATACTGTGAATAAGATATACTGAATGGACAAGCTGGAGGAAGTTATTAAAACTTTGCAGGAAAACCATGAAGCAATTGGAATATAATATTTTTTTTTCAATTTTGTTTTCCTCTCCAGACCAATTCCTGGAGGAAGGAGGTGGGAATTAAAGGGCTTTTTTTCCTGTGGGGGTATGACCTGTTTCTCTCTTGATCAAGAAATAGCTTGGGAAAAGGAGAATGCTGTGCTGATGAAGGACTTGAAGCATTTTCAGAAAAGACTTTTAGCTGTGTTAAAGGACTTTTAATATTCACAAAGGCCCTGTTTAAGTGTACATCAATCTGCTTCTGTTTTTCTCATTGAGCAGAAGTACGTGGAGACTCCTTTCAGGGTTGAGTGCCAGTTTCCAAAGTGCTGGGTTGCAATTTTTTCCCTTTTTGTATCAGCATCTAAGGAGAAGTCAGAGGCCTTATCTTTTGGCTCTGGATTCTCTCAGTACGTACTTCCGTGAGTTTGACGTTCCTTGGCATTACAGAAAGAATATATGTAATAATTTTCCTTTTTTTTTTCCTGTTGCTGATGTAAGTTTTTGCAGATTGGAACCTCTGTTCTGATTATGGTGGGGTTTTCCAAACATGAGCAAATTTGATACTACAAGATGTGTGTGGGTCTGAGTTGGTTGGTGAACCTTGTAAACCCCATGGGTGACACCTCCAGTGAAATTAAAATACACCTTGAGCCCATTGTGTTCTGAGTTTTCTGAGCTGACAAACTGCTCTGACAAAATTATGTTTTATGTTCTCCATGAGTTACTTGTTCATTTCAAGGTTCATGAAATATAACAGGTGGACAGGCCAGTCAGCAGTACTTGTAAAGCCCATGAACTTGTCTTTGCTGGTTGAGAGACTTGAAAATCCCCAGCAAAGTGTGGATGTCCATAATAATTTTTACTGATCTGCCATGAAAGGCCTGGGGGAGTTGACAGAATTCTCTGGTAAACCAGATGATCATATAACCACCCACAGCATGCCATTTCTTGCAGTATTCTCTTAGGATCTTAACATGCTGAAATCCATCCCTCTCAGGCTCATGAGGGTTACAAAGCCTGTGGGCATGGCAAGTGGTGTTTTTAATCCTGCTCTGATGCTCTGTGGATTTATGTCCTTCTCTGCTCCATTTCGTTTGGTTTTGCCAGTAAAGTTTTTTATTCTCAGTAGTCTTTTGTACTGCAGATTGAGTGATTTAAGCTTGGGTTTTGACAAAATGCATCTCTCTGAGCAGGTAGAAACCCTGAATTAATGAGATGGAGTGTGTGTGTCTCTTATCTGTGTAACAAGTTTGAGCATCACATGTGTCAGCACATACTGCTGGTTCATCCAGCTTCATGGCATACATGTGAGCAGAGAAGAGAGAAATGTATGGCTTAGTATTGCCTTGAAGAGAGGCAGAAAAGAAGGATTTGCTTGCTTAGTCCTGTGGCAAATCTGTGACAAAAAGTTGAGAGCAGCTGTCCTATTTGAACTTGTAGGCTGGCAGTTTGTAGGGTGATTACAGACCTGAGAGATGTAAATATCAAAAGGGAAGCTCTCTTGCCTGCCTTTCCTGAAGGGTGCTTTTTTTAAAGGCCTGAAGTGCTAAAGACCAGGCCTACAATCCCTCTTCCCGTGCCTGGGGCAATGACAAGGCAGGTTCTTACACACAAGGGCTCCAGGCTGCAGGCTGGGCTGCCAGGACAGGGAGATCAGAGCATCTCCAAACTTTGATTGTCTTTTGGAATAGAATGGTTCCTGTGTTCTTTCTGGAGAAACATCTGCCTGATTGCAATCTTTTGCCTGAGACTGTAATTAGCAAATGCCCCATTTTGACCATCAAGGACTGAGTCCAGCCCCTTGGCTGGGGGATTCTTTCCCTAAGACAAACGTACTGAGTTGCCTGGCTTATGTGCGTGCACACACACATCTGCATGTGCATACCTTCTATGCAGTAATTTGTTCTAAATTGCTGCCAGCTTTTGAATTTAGAGGGGAGGATGGAAAGGCCAAGAAAACCAGAACAGCAGAAGGAAAAGCCTACCCTACCTTTCAAGTGTCTCTGGTTCTCTTAACAAAACCTGTGTGCTCGCAGGGCCCGTTTGGCATTAATGCAGCCCTGACTAATATTTTTGCAGCTGGATTGGTGCTAATGAAGACAGTTTGTTTTGGAAAGACCTCCATGCAGAACTCTGTGTTGCCTAATTTCAAGTCCCTGGATTGCTTGAGTGTGGGAAAGCATGTGGAGGGCTATGGCGAAATGGTTGTCCCATCCTGGTGCTCTGGGCTGGACACCCACTGTAGGTGGTGCTTAAAGACAATGGCATGTCAAGCCTAGGATGGCTCTGTGAATCACAGATGCCTAAAAGTAGCTTGGTGTTTCCCCTTGATGCTCTTGGGGCTGAAATGTGTGGTGTTCCCAGTTGAATAAAAAGATAAGAACATGCCCACAAGTGTGAGGGAAGTCCAGGAGAGCAAGTAATTTGTATTTTGCAGCATTTAAAACTGATGGATAAAACCTAACCAACCTGTTGTAGGTACAAAGTGTTTCACAGCAGCAGAATTGGTGTGTTGGACACCCTGAGAAGCAGGACTGCAGTGGTCCATGTCATGGTTTGGTGCTCTTGAAGCCCAGGTGTATATGATAGGGCTGGAGCTGCAAGAGGAAGGTGAAGGGTGTAACAGTGTCTCCTGAATGCTGTTCATCTGCTTAGTGTGCAGCTGATAATTCAGCCTTGATCTAAGTGTTCATGTTTACCCATAAAATTAGTTTCTTACTGAAAACAGAAAGACAGGTGCGTTTTTTTTTTTCCTTCCCCTGTTGTGTCTCTGCAGTGACATCAGCTCATACCAGGTGGTAGTAGAGTGTTTATTTGTAGAAAGAAACAACCAGGTTGGGAAAGAAGAGCTGCTTGGCTTGCTCTCCATCTCTTGCATGTCCAGACTTTAGGTTTGGTGTATGTTACACAGAGGGTTGTGACTTCATATTTGCCCCTGAGCCCTGGAAGTGTTGTATGTCCCGCCTGAATCATCTGCTTTAAAGATATTTCCTCTTAAGGATATTGTCTGCCTTTATTTTAGGTTCCGTTTCCTTTAAACTCTTCTAAGAGAATTGCACAGATTATGTTTCATGGAATAATTTTTTTTTTTCATTTGAGGAAATAATGTAAATGTATGCAAGCAGGATGTTATTGTGCAAGAGCTGTGATGTGTTTATATAAGGTGGGAGGGCTTGATTTATAACACTGAATATTTAATGGGAATAAGTCTGGGTGTCTGAGATCTCTGCCTCTTTGTGTGAGCTGGCTGATAGGAAGGTGGCAGGTCAGGTTTTTCTGTATGCACCTTGTGGATTTTCATATGATGGTGTTTTACATCATTATGTTGATTTAGTGAGGCGAAAGAAAACATTTTTAATTTGGGTTTTGAAAGCATGGGGAAGAGGAATTTACTGCCCTATTTGCCTGTGTCCAGTTCTTCCCATTAGCTCCTGAAAGCAGCCCCAGCCTTTGTACCTGCGGGAGCAGAGTGTTCCACTGGAGTTCCAGCTCCAGGATGTTGCTCACAGGCAGCAGCACTACACATACTGGGGGGGAGTATACTAGCTGGAATAGCCACTAGGATAAAGTACAAAGTGGAAAAAGTTTTTAAAATGTTAGAAGGTAACTGTAAACTATGCACGGGAAGACTGATATTTATTTATTCACTTTAAACCTGAAGCTATGTCTGCAAAATCGACATGCTTCTGATCTACAAAAAATCCCCACTGTTCCCAAAGCCAGCTAGGGAATGTGAGGGAACATTCAGGTGCCCAGCAGAGGGAATGCTCAGGCATGTGCCAGACTGGCTTTTTTCATGCCCCATTCCTATTGTTGGCATCTAAGGGATGAAAGGCAAATACATCTTTGAAGTGTCATTTTGGGGACAGGAAAATAACACCACAAAGGAAAACTTCAAAATTGCTGGTTTAAGAAAAATTGAATTAATAGTTTGTGGTGCTGCCCCCCCCCTCCCCCTCCGAATTGAATTCAAGACCAGGTAAATAAGTAAAATGTTGATAATAGGTTTTGAATTTAGAAAAGCATTATTATAGCAGGCAGAGTTAGTGATGAAAGACCACATGGTGATTGGTAAGCCTTTGGAACATTAGGGTAATGTGCTCTAAATAGATAGATAGATGCTTTGCCTGGGCTAATTTTTCCAAGGATGCATTGATGGCATTCAATCAGGAGATGTCAGAAAAGAAAGCATCAAGCCTTGAATGGCAAAACTCAATTGTTTGAGACACGACTGATAGTGGCCAGTTATTGGACTCACCCTAATGGTTGCTGAAACTGTTAGAGTGGCTTTTTTTGTCAGATCTCAGATTTGCCCTGACAGCAGCAAGCGTTTTCTATCAAAGTGTTGGTTTCCTCCCCCTCCCCCCTTCCCCCCATTCTTTTTTAGTAATTTGAAGTCATTTGACAATAATTTACTACTTTGCTTAGCTTTTTAGTCAGTTGTCTCCCACTCTGCAAAGCCAGGTTTCTTAAGTGCTTCTATGATGCCAAGTTAATTGCCCGAAAATAAGTGCTTGAAGATGTATCAAGTATTGTCTCATCAGCATTCAGCATCCCTGCCAGAGCAAGGGAGGGGGAAGCAAGGCAAGGCCAGGAAGGTTTGAAGAAAAGAGATGGGGAACAAAGGAAAGCACAACTGGCCTGCAAATGGCCCTGACTGTGGCCAGGCAGCAAAGCTCTCCCTGGATATGGCCGAATCCCTGCTGTACTTGCAGGTTGCTGAGTGAAATACCATCAGCACTGCAGTGTGGACACAGGTGGGATTGATGTGCCCAGCCCCCAGAGGAGAGGGGGACTGTGCTTTTGGGTGGCCCCAGCCTTGAGTCTTCCTAAGGCAAAGCTGAGGCATGTCCCTGCCTATTCAGAGCCTCATTTTCTTTGCCTCTCTATAGAGAAAGGGAGGAAAAATGGCATTCCTGGCTTGTCATTATGGTGAGGATGATTTCTAGATAAATGAGCAGTCTCAGAGGTATGCCTAAAATGCAAAGATACACAAGAGTGTTGGTGCAAGTTGGAAGTGTGGAGAGCAGAGGAGAAATCACAGCTGCTGCCTGAGAGTGCACCTCACTGCTGGTATGTAATGCAGTCAGCACAAGACTGGATAAAACACAGCACATTTTTCTTTCTTCATGGATAGTATGCTGAGAAAAAAAAATAAGGAAAAAGATACAGCTACTGCAATGAAATAGGTTCATTTGAGGCAGGGTATGAAGGATTTTATTGGATGAAGTACCCAGCAACCCCATTTAAGTTTGCAAGGGACTTTGAACTGATTGCAAGTTGCGTCCTGCTGAAACCCCTGGTGCCTCAGCTGTGGGTAGGCCTGTGGCTCCTTGAGAGAGCACAAAAAAGTTGGGGTACCTGACTGCTCAGCCTTGCTTCTCATCTTGAGTTGTGTTCCCCAGATGTGGGGAGAGGAAGGGGACTACGACCCTCTCCAGACTTGCCAGTGCTGCCAGGGCTTTGCTTTATCCTCCTTTGCCAAATACAGCCAGGGCTGCTCTCTGGGATTTAACAAATCCTCTACTATTTCAGGGCTTGAGGGTATTGGCAGCGCTCTTGATCCCTCCTGCCCCATTCTTCCTCTGACTGCTTATGCTTGAGTGCATTGGACTCTGCGTCCCGAGAGATTTCTTGCAGTGCTCTCTTTCTGGGACACTCTGGGCAGATTGGCTCTGATGGTACCCACATTTGTATCAGCCCCCTTACTGACCTCAGTGAGTTTCAATACCTTTCTGTTCCCCTTTAATGTGGGAGAGCTGCCCTGCTCTGGAGAGGGAGCAGGCTTTTATTCCAGCTTGTGTGTCGTCAGCGGATTTGTTAACTAAGCTTTACATGTAAAATGTTTAATAAGTGTGATGTCAGTGCTTTAGAGAACCTGCCTGACTTTCACATCCCACTGGCAGGGCCTGCAGTCAGAAATAACTTGTTCTTGCACTGGGAAATTTGATAGATGTGTGCAAATATGTGTGTAGTCTGTATTAGTCACTTTGGAGAGCACACACATTATTTGGAAGCCTTCTCTACCTTTCACCCCTCATCTTGAGATCAGAAATGTTACAGTCCTTTACTTGATTAGGCAGGACTGAAAGTAAATGATTGCAGTTGAAAAGCACTCTGAAAATTACTTAATATTGCTTTAATAAGGGCTCTCCATCTACATTTGTGCCTTTTGTCAGGTGCGCAGCCCTCGATTAACGCCTCGGTCTTTCTTTACCAGACACCTGTGAACGTTACCCCATTTATCGCCTGTGCTTCTGAAGGACCTTTTGCTGCCGTGTCTCTGCAGCTCTTCCCTATCTCATTCACCAAACAGGCTGGGGCTGGCAATAGCCAGGAAAGGATGTAATGAGCCAGGGAGAGCCCAGCATGCCTGGTGCGTAGATTCAGCCGCATCCTGGGTGATGAATTCTCACGTACGCCTTGGTCGGTGCTCACACAGTCATGTCAGCTCAGTAACAGCCCTTCAGGATGCCAAGGTGGATTTTACATTTATAATGAATGAGGATTTTATTGTTGTTGTTGTTGTGCTAGCAGCAAAGAAGTTTTAGTGACAGTCCAGTTTTCAGCCTCATGAGAAGCAGAAATGATGAAAGAAACATTGCGGCATTCCTCAGCACACATTTGATCCATCAATCACCCAGACAAAGCGTGCACTCCTAAACCATTAAAGTGTGACATCTTCTTCCCAGACTTTTGAGTTTACTGACTTTAAAGCAGCAAGTCAATTAGGAAGCCAAACCTAGGCCGGGAGGAGAAGAAAAAAACACTATTAAAATACTAACTTGACATGCTTAGGTTTGTTTGATAGGCTAACAGACTGCTAATATTTAATTTAAAAAACCTGGATGCTGTCCAAAGCAAACTTATGAATAGTATAAGTCATATTAAAGCAAACTTTCATTAAGCACCAGCTTTCTCATAATTAGTTTGAGTGGAATGATACAGTTTCAGAGGAACTATGGCATTTCTTTATATAGGTAACAGAGCTTTCTGCTAAAGGTTATTTCCAAAGGGTTACTCCTCATGTGGTGTGATGAATTAAATGGGGGATGGAAAAATCCAGAAGAAAACCTGGGCCAGGAGTCCTGGTCCTGTTTGCTTCCTGACAGTTTCTTGAACATGAGCATTGCAATAAAATTTACCATCTATGAGCAGTCACCAGGGCTTACTTGAGAGGGCCACAGCTCTCTGTTGAAAGTGCCACTGTTAGTTACCCACTCAAGGACTGGGCAGGAAGAAAAGTAGAAAGAAATGCAGCACTGAGTAGTTCTGAAATGGGATTGTCTGCTTAAATGGCAGGCTGAGGTAGTCAAATGAGTGTACTGGAAATAAAGATTTAACTCATGTGTGAGATGCTTGCAGCCCTCTCATGCTTGCACCCTGTCCTTTTGTGTTGCTGCGACTGAAGTGGATCATATGTGTCCCTGCCACTGAAAGTCCTAAAGTTTTGTTTCCAGAGATTGTGGACTGGTGTAGGATTTATGCTTTTGCCTTTCCTTTCATTAACTGTATTAAATTAATTGCTTATGAGAGAACATACACAGAAATATCCAAATGGAGCTAAGAGCCCAAATTCTTGCTCAAGCTGTCTTTGGTTCCTTAAATAGAAATACACATGTGCAAAAATACAAAATGCATCCCAATATAATTAGATAGACATTACGATGTATAATTAGTGACTCTTTTCGTTATTATTATTATTGTTATTATTATTTTAAAGCTTTTGTACTTTCACAGCAGTTCTGGCATTTGGCCTAGTAAAACCTCTGCAATGACCAGGAGCAAGGGAGGATTTTTTTCCTCTTCAGCATGTATTTGTTTTCAATGTCCATGCCTTAGAAGACATAATATGTGTGTGTGACAAGTGTTTGTATTTCCTGGGTGAGGGGGATGAGTTGTGGGAGATAAAGGCGTCAGCAAGAAGCGCTGAAGGTGGCCCTCAACACAAGTCCTGCAGCTGCTCCTCGGAGGCTTGGGAGTTCATGTTCTTGACAGCTTCCCCTCCAAGGTCTTCAGATTGGCTCTTAATTGGCAAGCTCATTAGCAGGCTCACTAACAGGAGGGAGAGCGAGCCAAATTTGTATTCTGTCAGCACTTGCTGTGAGGAGTCAGTAATCAAACAGCTTTTTTACAGTGTCCTTTTTGGTGTCTACTTCTAATGGCTCAGGTTTGTAGGTCTGCTATAAACCCCAATAAATATAACAGCCATTAATAACTGATTGACCAAAGGGATTTATGTAATCATGGGATTACAGCAGCTAATTCCTTCCTGCAGTCATGTTTCTGCATTTCATTGATCGGGGAACTGGCTGTAGCACTGATTTAAACTAATGGCATGACAATGCAAGGGTGGCTTTAATGCCACTCGGATGCCAAAAGGTTGCTTGGGTGGGGAGTGATGCTTAGGCTGCTTTCACAGAACTGGAAGAGGAAGGTGGGAAATGATGGTGTGCTATGGAGGCCAGTTCTTCCAGGAATTGCAGCCAACTCACTTAGTGGTCATCTCAGAGGAGGTGGCAGTGTGAGGCTGGAGAAAGCTACCTCCTGCTCCCAAGCTGCTCCCATGACAGTCCTGCATGTTTGCCCACTGTGTGCCACCAGCTGGCTGTCCCACTAGGCTGTGTCACTGTGCCCTTCCCCTAATTGATGTGTGCACTGGTGAGACTGACTAAGACCAGCTATCCGCTCTTCCATGTATTTGAAACTCATGTTCTTAAAAACCCCTTCAGGTCTCTTCCAGAAATTACTAAGGAGTGTTTCCTCTGAGGATACTGCCTGAGTGTCTTAACTGTCCAGGTCTCTTGTCTGAAATTTGACTCAAATTTTTCTCTTGAAAACAAAATTTTTTTTTTCCAGATGTAACTGAAATGAATGCTGGTGTCAGGAAGGTTTGGCTTGTGGAGCACAGGGTGCTCCTGAACTAGTAAGGTAGAAATTCTCCAGGTTACAGAGGTGCTGTGGGTAGGGATAGGGTGATGGGAATAGGCATTGTAAGGCAGCTCTTACTGGGCTGGCTTGTTGATATCTGCTAAAAAGCTTCAACTTGAGGTGAAGTGATGAAACCTGAACCTATGAAAATGTGTGTCAGCTCATCAGCGCTTTTAAGCAGGCTGTGGGAAGTGCCTCTAATGAACCATCTCTTTTCCATCTTAAAGCAAATGAAATTAAGCTGAAAAAAAAAAGCTGAATAGAAAGCATCAGATGGCAGTGGTAGACAGTCAGTGTTTGTAATGTGAAAAGTGCTCTGGATTCCCAAGGCATAGGATGCAGGTGGTGCCACGTGTGCGATACCTTTGAACGCCAAATGCGCCAGCTACATCTGAAAGGTATCAAACCCAAAATCTGAGCAGCAGTGAGTGGTTATCAGCTCTGTCAGGCAAAATCCTCTGTGAAAAGTGGCTGCTGGTAGAAAAACAGACAATATGCAGAGATGAAATGCTTTTCATCTGTGTTTCTGAACTGGATGTTTTCCCCCAAGCTTAATTTTTTTTTTCCTTAGAAAAGCAGCACTGACAGTTGAATAGTTACTGTGAATATGAAGAAAACAAATAAAAAGTAGAAGTGAGCTTGCTGGTTGATGCCCTTGCTCTCTTGTGTAGTGGTGCACAGAGCAGATCTTTTTGTAAAGGCTGTGGATGATTTTCTGCTGCACCCTTCCATCCAACAGTGGCAACAATTCCCAAGGGTAGCAGGAGTCTTTGCCATCTAACTCTGGGAACAATAGCCCTGTTGTGCTGTTTTGGTAGGCTTCAAGAAATGAGGCCTTTCTCAGAACAGGGGTTTCTGGACAAGCTGTTGCCATTTCTGCTTCCACCCTGTTGCTGGACAATTGTTTTCTCTGCTTGAGCTTGGTGCACGGGTGGGCACAGCCAAGGGAACTCTGTCCTTCCCCAAAGGGAATCTCACCCTGTTTTCTTAACAGCTCCACAGATAGTGTTTCTGCCCTCCTAGGACTCAGTTGGTATAAGAAGTAATACCACAACTTTGTATGCCTATTAATTTCTATCTTCTTTTTTATTTTTCATTTACCAGCCGCTCAGAACTGAGTGTTATGACTTAAATGTTTTATCTGGGCTCTCTTTCAGGGGACTGCATGAATGAGCAGCAGATGCTGGATTAATGTCTTGCCCTAATCTCCTTTTATTTGCAAATATCCAGTTTCTTGCAGATGGCTCTGAACAACAAAAAGCATACACAGCCTGCCTCTGGGGAAAATTAGGTTGTTTGTGGCCACTGCTGTCTGTGCTATAATCCCTGCTGGCAATTTCTTCTTTTGTCACCGGAGCGAGGGTTCAGTGGCACTTTGAAGGCATGGCACAGCAAGGTGATATTGGAAGCAGCATCCCTTTAGGCTCTGAAGCAGGGAAGTAGGAAGAGAAAGAAGAGGAGTTTGTCTTCTTATAGAGCAGGTGGTTGCATTTGTTTCTTCTCATCACCCTTTCACCAGTGCCACAGGAAGGGGTTCAGGACAACCAGTTAATGTGAGCTTCTCTCCTTGTAGCACGAGATGTTTCCTGTGGCCATGGGCTGACTCTGGAGCTGATTTCAAGACAGACTGTTAGTTCTCCATCTCTGCTGTCTCTAAGCTTTGCTGATGTGCAGCAAGGCAGTGCTCATTTCTGACTTTACTCTCAACTTGTCAGAGTTTGACAAAAGAGATCAAATTTAATGTGATGAGTTAAGGGCAGGGCTGGGCAATATCTGCTCTCATGACAGGTGGAGGAAAAAACTGCTTATCAGGAGATAATTAATCATGAAAATAAAATTACCAGATTAATCTTTGTGACCTGGCTGTGTATCAAATACTGACAACAGAAAAATGCAAGAATCTTCCATAAAAAAATAGGTGGTTCAGCAGAGGAAATGAGCCTGAGGTACTGTGTGAGAGCAGGGGTACAAGGTGTTACTCTTAAGATTTGTCACCACTAACTATATAGCAAGGAGATTGACATCTACAGTGCAATGTCACATTTTTAGCCCAAAGTGGAATGCTTTTTGATGCTAAGAAGGCAGGAAATTGCAGAAGATAATTAGCTCCCTATGATGTACCACTAAGGTACCTGAAGCAGCTTGCTGGATGCTGCCTACGTAATGTAGGAACTAGTTTGAGGGTTTTTTTTATTTCTTCTCATTTTTTAACATGAGTTTTTGTGGGTTTGCTGTATGGATTATAGAGGTGATCTCCTCTCTTTTTATCTGTTTGCTGGCACTGGCTGGGGCTGCCAGCTCTGCCAGCAAGCCAGTCCTAGGGGCATTATAGCTCTTGGACCAGCACGTGAAGGTGAGCTCCGAGCAGAAAATGGCAGTGGCTGCAGGCACTTGAGGAGAGAATCTGAAATCTTTGCGTTCAGAGCAGACAAAGGCCCTCACACCTTCAGTTTGTGGCTGCATGCCTCTCAGGACTGGTAGCTCCACTCAAAGTAGTTGAAAATGAGGTTTCTCCATCACTTAAACACCTTTAAAGGTGGGATAAGTTAGGAAAATTTATTCTGTATCAGTTTAAAGCATATTGAAAGTCTGTGAAGTACAAACATGCTAGTGCTGTGAATTGTAATTATAATTGTAGTGTGAGACCTACTTTTCATCAAGTCTATCATGGCAGCAATAGCAGTGAAGCTGTGGCGGGACAAGACCCCCTTGTCACAATTTCTGGCACTTGAGTCAGGTTGATTAAGCATCCTGCAGGTATGCAGACATGTTAGTTGCACCTCTGACAGAAATATGTCTGTGCCTTGAGGCTCCTGCATTTCTGAAAGTATGGGGTTTATCTTATTTAAAGCCTAGAAATTGAAACAAGTTATGTGCATTTTTTTCACTTTAAAAAATGCACATAACTGACAAAATCACTCCAATATATAGGCCCTATTCTAAATCCTCTCCATCACTGCACGCTCCACCAGACATGAGTAGTGAATAGGACAGGTCTGACTGGAGACAAAAAGCCTGTCTTCTGATATGATGCTTTCAATGTAGCCTTTGCTCCATTTCCCCCCCCCATTCTCTTGATTGGAATTTTTTTCCCTGTAATTTTGTTGAAATTTGCGACATTTTTGTGGCTGCAATTCATAAGAAAGAGGCTCAGCCAGATGTGCTCTCAGACACAGGTACTTCTCTAGCTATAAGGGTGTGAGTCATCTGAGTGCCCAGTGCATGCCTTTGTCTAGGCTGGGCTTTTAGGGCAGGAAGGCTGTTTGGTTAAATCAAAAAAAAACCAAAAAAAAATTTGCTGTTTCCAGATGGCAATTAAGACATGTCCAGCATCTGTGCCATGACATTTTGTTCTGTCATAACTGCTTCCTTATGCTGTTGCTTTCTGATCCTCTCATCTTTTGATGGCACACTGCTGCAGGTGGCTTGGCCCAGGTGTAGCATCTCAGACAGATGACTTGAGGATCCTCTTGAAAGAAATGTTCTTTGCACTGTTGAACAGGCTGTACTTCTTTAAAGTGGGTTAAGGGAATTTGAAATATCTCCAACACTTACTCTGTGTCTCTGAATTCAAGATGTTGATGGAGGCTTTACAGGTGAATGTCCTCCTTGCAAGGAGATTTATTATTTTTTTTGGTTTGGGGTATGGGACATTCCCTAGATTAGGACAATGGCAGTGAATCCACAGGGGAGAAGGAGCTGCAGTATAGTTTTGAATGGGCATCAACGCTTTGCTATTTGCTTCTCCTGGTTTGGACTGCTGAAACACATCCCTAGGGAGGAAAAATATCACAAGCTATGTTGTGGCATGTTGTCTAGCCAAAGAAAATAATTGGGCTTTGGAAATCGGTGTGTGCTCATGCTTCAGGGTGGGGTCCAGGCCCTCACAGATGTCCAGCTGATGGCCTTCATGTGGATTTTGGTGATTTGGGGAGCAGAGGAAGCTTACCTTGTCCCCAAGCCAGCTGGGGTTGATGGCAGAAGGGGGTTTGTCCCTAGATCAGCAATAGCAGTTTGCTGCAGAGCAGTCATGGGCTGCAGCCATATGACCCCTGTTCCTTAAGCATCATTTCTGTTCCTTGCTGTCTGTGCAAGTGTGTCTGGAAGGAATCACTGCAGACCAGCCCTTGTCACTGTGGTGTAATCCCATCTCTGCTCATCCCAGGGCTTTTCTGGCATTCCTGCTGGCAGGTGCATGCTTGTACTGACCAATGCTTAGTAAAAGTGCCTTGGCACTGGTTTGTTGTACGATTTTTGGTTTTGGATGGTTTTTTTTTTCCCCCCTTGGAGCAAACTGCCACTGTCTAATAATACCAAGGCTGATACATCTGTAGTTTGGTACAACAGATCAAGGCAGTGCTGCCAGCTCTAAGAATAATGCTGTCTCCAGAGCACATGGAGGAGCATTAAACGGTTTTCCAGCAACCTGCTGCCATCTGTGCGAACCATTTCCCAAAATACGCTGGTAAATGCCTGTGGGAAGAGCTGCAAGTCTGGTTGTGTTTGCAAACCAGTAGATTAGTCACACGTCCTGTCAGCAAGGTTAGACAGACAGCAGCAGCCTGGGTGGAGAGGCAGCAGTCAGAGAGGGCAGCTACAGAGCCAGGTGTGTGGAGTAATGCAGATTCCTCTGAGGTGGTGGGGAAGGACAGATGGAAGCACCAGAGAACTGGGAAGTTTTGAATCCTTGCTCAGTAGAGGTGTCTCCCAGAGCATTGCTGTCATTAAGCAGAGATCTGGTCTTTTTGAGCAGGACAGTGATGGTGGTGTTATCATCAAATGAATTCTGTACAAGTGAGAGGCTGCTGTTTCTACTGATTCCCTTTGAGTCAGATTCTGCAGCCTTTCCTTGCATTCAGCCGCTTGATTTTCTGTTGGTTTTGAGGAGAGCTATTGAGTTCTAAACCCAGATCAGTTTGAATGTTGGTGAAATAATCTGGTTTTATTACCCTAAGTGATATATTGAAACTCTAATTAAAAGGGGGAGAGGGATCTTCAAAGCATCCTGCTTTTCATGTTGCTATCTTGCCTAAGAAATGTATCTTTCTGGCAGAAGCTTTCCCACTGAAGTGTGCATCTCTGCAGAAGGAAAAACAAATACCGATTCTGACATAAGCTCTGTTCTTTCTTGAGGCCTGTGAGATAGCAGCATAAAATGTGACATTTAACATGAGCCTTTTCTAAAGGCTCCTAGATAATTGTGAAGGATTCTTTTGTTCAGACCAGTCACTTTTCACAGATCCTCTGAAAAAACTCTGGAGGCGAATATCAAAAGCAGAAACTTTCCACTCTGATCTGGAAAGCACTGCATTAAGAGGTCTGTTTTTAGCATTTGTCTTACCTTAAAACTGATAAGGCTTTAGACATCTTGCTCTTGCTGGAGACTGGTGGGTTCATGACCACGAATTCAAAGCTGTTATACTGATGCTTGTCATACTTGAAATGAGTCAGGACTGTGAAGAGCCCAGTCATGAAAATGATCCATTATTCTGATGACCTGTGCTGGTGTGAAGGCAGGATTAGTCACTAGAAATTATTTGGTGTCCTGCCATCAGCTGTTTTATATGGAAATTGTGAGCTCATTGAGGTTGAAGATTCTGGCTACTTGATGTTACACCACCTAGGGCAGTGGGGCGCAGAGCCAGGATTGAAATCTTCACTCAGCTAAAATTATTCCAGAGAAAACATTTTGGTTTGCAACTGGAAAACCCAAAAATAAAAGTAAATTCTTTGAGTCATAGTCGCCAATGTCTCTCCTGATGGTCCCAAGAACTTTCCTGAAAGATCAGGAAGTCAATTTGAGGCTTATCAGTAAAGTAGAACATTTCTTCTTTGGAAATGTGACATTAAACAAAAGACAAGCTTTAGCACAAGTACGTCAGGGAGGCTGGACAAGGACATATCACAGATGAGTTAGAGAGGCATAAACAGGACAGAGGCTCCCAAATCCCTGCTTCCTGCCTTGCCCCTCCCATTCCACGGTACTTCTCATCACCCAGCAGGGTAGGAGGAAAGCTCTACTTTTGGTGGGATATGTCAAGCACTTAAATTGGATGTGATGCTTAACTTAGAGAGCTTGAACATGCTTATGGATTTGAGATTTTGTGCCCCCTGTCTTCCCTTGGAGAACTCTGATTTGCTGCTCTGAATGCTTTCTGTGAACATCAGGGCTTGAGTTAAGACTGTTCAAAATCACCCATTTACGTCTGGCTTCAAGATGAAGTTATAAATACTCTGCTGGCACTGTGAGAGAAAAGCAAGCAGATTATCCCAAGTCACAGCCATTATTAGGGTGGTGCTGACACTTCCCTGAACTTTTCTTGGGGGCTTGAGCCGAATTTCAGATTTGTGGTGGAACCTGAATGCAGGTCAGCAGAGTGCTGCCTCAGACATGGTAACAAAACCCCTTGCTTGGTGCTTTTTATAATCTTTTAATTTGTATTCTGGCCTGCTGAGCTCTCTGGGGGCTGAAATAATGGTGGCTGTAACTCAGCTCCCAGCAATGGCCCATTTCCAGCAGGGTTGCTCTCTTCTGTAGCTATTGAGTCCACATTAAACAATCCTGTTGACCTGTCTTTCCCCCTTTCAGAGGGACCTTATGACATGGTACAAACACAGGGCTTTTAACAACCTGACCAGCGCAAGCAGGAAGAAATTTGGTATAGTTGTGCTTCCACCTGGACAGTTCCCAAAGCTGAGGCTCTGGCAGCACTGACCTTCCCTCTTGCTCTACATACCATTTTGCTGAAATCAATAGGCTCTTGGCAGTGTGTGTGTTGTGAGGGGCTTAAAAATGGAGCAGAAATATTGGAAAGTAATCTGAACAAGGAATAAATTCAAAGCAAGATGTCTGTGGAGTAAGAGGAGCTATAATCTAGTGGATTAATTGATAGTCAGTGAATTCCTCTGTTGGCTGCCACCAGTCCCTTAACTTTTCCCATGTTTCTACCTTTAAAACCATTTTGTGCCTTGATGCCTTGTTTTATAAAATGTAATAAATGGAGAATTATTTGCCTGGCACTTTGGATTTAGCTATTACTGTTTTTTACAGCTAGGACAGACTAGTTTTTTTGTTTTAGCTTCTAGCACATCACAATTCTTTTATTTTTCCAAGCTGCTTCTCTCTGGATTCCTGTAGCCTGGGTTTTAGGCAGTCCATAAGCATTGCTGTTATTCCTACCCTTCCTTGTACTCAAGAATATGTTGTTATAACCCTTACATATATTTGGGCAGAACCCTGCCAAGGAATCCTTTCCTCCTTCTCCCATTATCATTAGGCTTACAGTAGTCCCTGTGCCAGGAGCATGTCTGAGGGTGGGCAGTGCTGGGTTTTCCTTCTCTGACTCTTATCCCTGTACTTCCTACAGATAATCTTGTATTTTCTGGAGGTTCATTAGTTGGCTGCTTGTTTCTTGGGGTTTGCTCGTTTTTTTTTCCTCCCCTCATCTCTACCAAATAACTTTGAAATGTGATATTATACTGTTTGTTTTTAGGTGGTTTTTTATGTGGTTTTTTTAAACAAAGAATAAAGTTGTGTGGTTGTTATTTAGATCTGTGGGGCTTTTTATGTTTGTGAAATGATAATATTTTTACAAAACTTCTGTTAGTAGTAATATACGTAGACTGAAACTGATTGATGGCCAGATAAACAAGAGCTGTCTGTTTTTCTTTTATGTAACTAAAATAAGCTAGGGAAGGGGACTGGTTTAGGCTTTTGCACCACCCTTGCTGGTTGCAGTTCTTGACTGAGGAATTTAAGGTGTGCTTTCTCCCACAGGCTGTACCTGCAGCTAGGCAGGTGCCTCATTCACGGGCAGGTTGCTGTGAGACCCTGTGCTGGTACACCTTGGTTTGTGGCACACGTTTGCTGTGGTCCTGCAGGAAGGAGCAGGTTGAGATAGACCTCACAAGGGAGCAAATGAGGTCCTGGTGACCATGGAATTAGGGGTGTGTGCAGATTCACCAAGGAGCATGATGTCTTCTTTCAGAGCAGGGTATTTGGGACAGGTGAAGCTCTAACGCTGGGTTTATGAGCAAGTTGCTATCACAGGCAGCATTGCTCTTCTGCTTGCAGACCATTTCTGTTTCGGCCTGATTTCCATAATTTTCTACTCCTTCAATCACAGTAGAAGCAATTTGGTCTCTGCAAATAGGGCTTTTTATGTTAAAATTTATTATTCTAATTAAGGAAGCCTATGATGTCCAAGATAATGTTTTGTGTTTGCAGCTCAGTTCCTCATTTATTAATATCTGTGAGTACTTCTCTGTTGTGGCTGAGTGCAGTTTGGATGAGACCATAACACAGCACTTGACAATTATGAAAGAATGTCTGCTAAGGCTAAATCCTTGTCTGTCTAAGGCAGTTTTGTGGTACTTGGGTGTACTGACTGTTTTGGCCTTAAGCACAGCTTAATGAGAAAAAAAAACAAACCAGCATTCTGGTTAAGAGGAGGCATCTCCACACTTGAAAAACCTAAAGAATAAAAAAAATTATCCAGTCAGTCCTTAAGGGGCGTGAGTGTGTGTATTTTTTCTCCCCCAAAAAATATAAATCCCAATTTTTCAGGCAAACAGTAATATTAGAGAGCAATGGTATGTAAAACAAGCAATTCAAGTGCATTAGGGGATGACAGCACTGTGGAGAAAGCACAGAGGATCAAGGTAACATAGGCAGCATTTGCTCTACTTTTTTTTTTTTTTTTTTTTTTTTTTTTTTTCATCTTGGCTCAGTGTCAAGCATGGAGGTTCCAGCTCTTGGAAACCTGTCTTCTGATATTGCAGATTTTTTTGTGTTCTGTCCCATGTTCATGCTTCTCTGTGCATATATTATAAGCAGGTGAGTGGAGGCATTGCAGCAAGCAAGAAAAGTCATTAAGTTTGGCCTTGCATTTGTTACTCTGGTGTTTCTGCATTAATGGCAGTCCATGTTGGCTCCCTTTAAAACTGTGTTAAAGTAAGAGGAGCTTAAAAAAAAGATGCAGGTGTACATGCACGCTGTTTACTGTGGGTCGGCAAACCCCAGGGAGAGGTGTTTCATCATCTGCTGGCTGAGAATTTAAAACCAACACATCCCTCCCCTGTGGAGATAAAGCCCTTGTGAGCACTTAGTTCATTATCATAGTCTCTGTTTTGCTCCCAGGTTCTTTCCTTCAGAGAATCACCCATTTAACAAACCCCTTGTGAAGGGCCTTGGGAAGATGAGGCGTGGTTTGGGCTGGCAGTGGGGAGGGCAGGCTGTGTGCCAGTGCTGTTGGCCATCCTTGGCACCTGTTGAAGGGAGCTCCTGCAGGAGGTGACCTGTTGTTCCCCACCTCTGTGTCAGGAACAGTGCTGGTGACACCACGGGATGGCACCTTTTGGTTGTCTGCTTTCTCTGCCACCTCGCAGGTGGCTGGGATTTGTGTTCTGGGGGAATAAGCATGGCCTTTCACACAGGCAAAAAAAGGAAGAAAAATGTTTGTGTGCCTGACCTGCATTGCTGGGGTGTCTGGCAGCTCAATTTTTCAGGTGATGCTTTGATGTGTGTATTCAGAATGGCTGTGGGACTGTGTATAAAAGACAGTGACTGACCTGAATTTTGGTAAAAAAGCCCAAACAAAACAGGCAGGCAGGTGAGATTTCATCAAGTGCCTGAAGAAATAGATGATAGACTGGCAAATTATTTTTTTTTATCTTTTAAACTGTACAGCTCTCATTTCCCTGAATGTGGTTTAAAGTTGTTTTCCCCTTCCACTGTAAATGATAAACTCTTCCAAGGAGGGGAGCAATCATTTCTACATTGTACTAAGTGCCAGGACACATTGGTGCTTACATAAAGAACGATTGTTTCATCTTTTTTTCCTTTTTTTTTTGTGTGTGTATGTCTTCCTACCTGTCTGACATATCTTTTCTTGGCATCCTCCTACCTGTCTGACTTAATGAAGGCTGTTTCTACAGAGGCAGTCTTTTTATTGCACTGTGTTCTACAGCCATGGACTGGGTAGAAGTCTATAAGCAGCTGGGGAAAATTAGTGGGTAGGTGTCCTGTGCTGAAGAGAAGCCTCTTTGCACAGAGTCATGGAATCAGGTTGGAAAATACAATATAAGATGGAGTCAGCTATAAGCCTAGCACTTCCAAGTCCACCACTAAGCCATGTCCTGAAGAGCCACACCTACACATCTTGTTAAACACCTCAAGGAATCCTTCACTTCCCTGGGCAGTCTGTGCTAATGCTCAACAACCATTTCAGTGAAGAATTTTTTTCCAAAACTCCCCTGATGCAACCTGAGGCCACTTGCTGTCATCCTGTCATTTCTTACCTGGGAGGAGAGAAGAATCCCCACCTGGCTACAACCTCCTTTCAGGGAGTGGTAGGGAGTAGTAAGGTCTTTCCTCAGCTTTCTTGTCCCTAGGCTAAACAACCTCAGCTGCTTCTCATAGGACTTTACCCTCTAGACCCTTCATCAGCTGTCTTGCCCTTCTCTGGACTTGCTCCAGCATCTTGATATGTTTCTGGTACTGAGGGGCCCAGAATTGAATAGAGAATTTGAAGTGTGGCCTCACCAGTGCCCAGTACAGAAGGACAATCCCTGCCCTGCTCCTGCTGGCTGCACTATTGCTGATCCAGGCCAGGATGCTGCTGGCCTTCTTGGCCACCTGGGCACAGCTGGCTCATGTTCAGCTGCTGTTGACCAATATCCTGTGGGTTCTTTTCCACTGAGTGGCTTTGCAGCCTCCCTCCCCCAGCCAGCAGTGCTGCAATGGGTTGTTGTGACTCAAGTGCAGTACCTGGCACTTGCTCTTGTTGAACGCCATACAGCTGGCCTTGTCCCATCAATTCAGCTTGTCTAAATTGTAGGCATGTTGCTAGCCAATCTGAGAGAAATGCTACCAGCTCCCTCCCCTTTTGCCAACATACTCTATCATCTATTTTCTGAGATTTCTCTGTTGGTAAGTGCTGTTGCAAAGTTCTGTCTGGAGCCTGCCTTCCAGGCAAAAAGAATAGTTGCCTTCTCCCTCCTCCCATAGACCAAATGTCTGTGATTTCAGTATTGCAGTCCATCCAGTGCTCAGGTGAAGATGATGCTGGGGTAGCTTCTCCTCAGCTTCATGATGGGTGAAGGTGACTTTATTTTTTCTCTCTATGTGCCTCCAAACAGTGTGATAAGTTTTGGGCTTTGTGCCCATCTGTGAGCTGAATTCTCACTTGAACTTCCATCTTCAGCTTGTGAGACTGCAGATTTGTACTGCCTATGGCTACTCCCTCACAGGAAGTGTTGCTTACAGGATGCAAACTCCAGAAGAAGATTTAATGTTGGAAAGGATTTTCTGAATAATTTTGTTCTCTTCCTTCTGAGAACCACATGGGCATTTAATGCTCCTCTTAGTCCACAGGAAATGAACTCCAGGTTGGCTCAAAGGACATCTCATGGGAGCTCAGTCTCTGTGAAACACTGATGAAAAGTAAACAGTTTTTTTGGTGGGATTTTTCTTCTTACTATGGAATGCACATGCAAATCCCTGTTTTAAAAAGAGGGAAGGTTTTTTTGGTGTCTAAGTGCTCCGAACTTCCCCTTTGTTTGAATGCAGAAAAGGAAGCTTCTCATGGTGTAGCAGCACATTTTATGCTCATGTAGCCGTGCACCACTGTAACATCCAGCTCTTCTCCCTGAGTGTGCAAACATGCACAGAGCCTGCATGGCTGATGAGAGGGCCTTCAATTTATCTCCTTTTCTGCTGCTGTAACCTCTTAGTTCTTCTGCTTTTGTGGGTTTTGCCTGATATTTGGTATTTGAGGTCAAGAACCATGCCTTTTAATCAAGGCTGCAAATCACCTGGTACTTTTTGAGAACTATGTAATAGTGATTTGCTGTCAACCTCTCAAAGCTGCAAAGAAAGTGAAATTCTTACCAGAACAAAGGGTGATCACCTTCTGATGAATAAACTCTCAGGCAGTTAACATAGTAACTATAATATCTGCAGACATCTGTCCGCTCCCTTTTGCCAGCTCTCCATATGGCACAGACTTTGTAGGCAGAGAGTAAAAAGGCAATTCCCCATGAAAATTGTTGCTGTGTTTCATGGGACCATTCCCTGCTCAGCCACTGCCATGATCCAGCCCTGGAACTGGCTCCTGATCATGTAGAATACGGTGGTGCTTCATAAACAAAGCACTGCAGGGCTTCAGAATCCAGGAGGTACCTGCTGTCACAGCAGTGTCCAGTGCTCTGCCAAAAATAAAATCGGTTCTGAGGGCGATTTTGCAACTTGTGGAGGCCAATTAGGGTCTTGTGGGTATGTGTGCTGGTTTTGACTAGGGTAGAGTTAGTTTTCTTCACAGTAGCTGGTATGGATTTGTGCTGAGACAGTGTTAATAATTAATTCAGGGGTATTTTGGCCACTGCTGAGCAGCTCTTGCACAGCACCAAAGCCTCTTCTGCCTCTCACCCCACCTCCACCCAATGAGGAGGCTGTGGGTGCATGAGGAGCTGAGAGGGGACACAGCCAGAACAGCTGATGCCAAGTGACATTTTATCCCATATGGCATCTTACCCAGCATATAGAGCTGGGGGGAGAAGGAAGAGGGAGACACTTAGAGAGTGACAGTGTTTCTCTTCCCAGGTAACCATTGTGCATGATGGTGTCCCGCTTACCTGGGTATGGCTGAACAATTGTCTGCCCATGGGAAACTGAGAATGAATTCCTTGTTTTGCTTTGATTATGTGCATAGCTTTTGTTTTGCCTATTAGAGTGTCTTTATCTCAACTCATGAGTTGTCTCACTTTTACCTTTCCAATTCTCTTCCCCTTCCCACTTGGGAGAAAGTGCATGAGCAGCTATGTGGGGCTTGGTTGTTGTCTGGGATATAAAACCATGACACTAGAAGACACCTGATCTCATGCAGAGGGGGCACTGGGGGTGTTTATTAAGGAATTTTCCATGAGGCTTTTGAGTTTAGTCTGGTGTTCCAAAGGCAGATTCAGGATGTGCTGTGTGTGCCTTTAACCCACTGCATCTTTGTGAAGTAAAAAGGTTTTGAAAGTCACTTTTGCTTTAGATAGCAGGAAGAATGTTTAGCAAAAAAAAAAATCTAGAACTTATTAAGAAAGAATGTAGGTATGTGATGGGATGGAAATTGAGGGAGAAGAGATAAATAAAAGATTGTTTATTTTTCGTTGTTAACACAGAAGTCATCTCTGATGTGCTCTTGCTTGGATGACTTCTGTCATAAGTTTCTCAGGGGCAAAAACTAGTTAGAATCCATTTGCTTCCATATTGCCAACTTGCTATTGCAACAAATGTGAGAGTTCTTGTGTGTGTGACTTTCTTCTCTCATTTCCTTAGATCCCGAGCAGCAAAGAGATTGCCAGATTGTCTGATAAATAGTTCCAGGAGAACCTGGTCAGAGGGATTTTGTGAGCTCCCGAGGATTAGAGACTGGGATATAAACATCTGCTGCTTTTGTGAATTGGCTTCGTCACCCTCTTGTGGTAGCAAGTTCTCTGGCTTAGGTAGGACAGGGGAAATTTCTTCAAGATGTTTTGATTTACTGCTTTTTAACACTGCTGGGTGACCCTTGATCCCATGTGGAGGAACCCAGGCTAGCCAAATTACTTTGCACACTGTGACTGATCCCCTTGCTTTATGAGTTACCCAAGTGATGTGTTTCTGTCACATGCAGGATGGAGGGATGCAGGATATCTCAAGTTGGTCTGGTTTTGGTGAGCCAAGTTTTGTAGGAGTGAGGAGGCTTCTTGCTACCATGGAATGTGATAGGAACCCCCTTTGAGGTTGTAAAACTGCTTGTTAAATTAATCCCAACTAGTAACTCAAGGGGTGCTGAGGGAGACACAGTGGGCAGTTCTCTATTTGTGGCCCTAAGCAGTGTGTTGGTTTTACACTGACTTTTACAACATGAAAAGAAAGGCTTGAAAGGCTGATAAGGAAATTAATGCCCTGGGTGCTGGGATGGAGGAAAAGCAAGGGAAGACAGGATTTGAATTAGGGGCAAGAAAAGGGAAACAAGTGACTGCTGGCTGCGTTGTAACTGTATTTTGACCCAAACTTTCTGTAGGTCCTGTAAGTGTCTGAAGTCCTTTCATATGTCTTTGAATAGGTCAGCAGTATCACAGGTCAAAATCCAAGAGATTGCTTTATTCAGCTGGAAGGGGGAAGTATTTGAATCATGAGACTTTGAGCACAGGTCATTAGTGCAGAGAGGGGATAAAATAAATCGTGGGAGCCATTAACACAACAGTGATTAAAATATATCATAGTGGTGCCATAATTGGTACCTCGGCTGAGTGAGAAGTGAAGTACTCCAAGCTAGTTGTATTAAGTGTTCATTTCTGAGAGACTGACAAAGATTTATGGCTTCTTTTCTGTAAGTCCCATTTAGTCTCTGTAGCACTACATCTTTTACTGATGCACATAAGAAACAGTTACTGTTAATGACTGGACCATTTCTCTGAAGGGTATGTTTAAAATCTGATTATTCTGGAGGAGAAGGGGAAGCCTTGTAGACCTTGGGCCAGCTTTTGCTAAGGCTGTGTTGTTTTTAGAGTACCTCTGTAGGTGCTGCTTGACTATTTAAATGCAGTCTGTCCCCTTCACTTGCTGAAGGACAGCAGCCCTGTTCTCCCCACACTTTTTGGCCTGCTGGGGCACTTGGGGGCTCTGTGATGGCTTCAAGGCATTCAATCTCAGATAAAGCATCTTCTGCAAACCATTATTCCTGTCTGCCTGGCCCAAAAGCTGTGTTAGCAATTTAATGGCCTCTTTGGTCAAGGTAATAGGCCCTGGACTGGGGTCTGAAAGCAACATGGGGGACTGATGTGTGCTCTGCTGGGTCTGTGAGAGCCTCAGCACTGAGTTCACCATGGGGGCTGAGCACAATGTGCTCATTTTGGGGAGGAGAATGGCTCCTTCAGGGTCATCAGAGGAAAAGCCTTGGTGTCAGGAGTGGCTGAAAGGGCAAGGGACCCTGGTGGTGGAGGGTCTGACACCACCTGGGCATGGTGTGCAGCCCCAAAGAAAAGGTCCTGGATTCCAGAGGTGCTGCTGCTCTCCACCAGGAGGGGAGGGAGCAAGACCAGGTAGGGGCCACAGTTACCATGCAGGGCTTCTCCTGAGATGCTGCTGGGAAGCTGGGAGGGTTCCTGTGCAGCCCCTGGCTGCTTCTGCCATTACCCCTGAATTTCTGACTCGCTAAGGAAATGCCTTTGGAGGCCTGTGACACCAGGTCTCCTCCTCAGCACCCTGTGGGGATGCACTCTGCCATAGGAAAGCAGCAGTAAGGTGCTTTCATGTTCCAGGACTTTTGAAAAAAAGAAGTCATTAAAAAAGGCTAAAATGTAAAGTTTTGTATGAAAACCTGTATCTATGCACATCATATGTGTGTGCAACTTGCATATACTTTTCAGAAAGAGCAGTGCATTTTATCTGTCAGTACTTGCTGCTGCTGTGGTCTTTGAACTTGTAATCTTCCTAAACATCTCCTGACCCTCCAAGCTGTCTAGCTGGTATTTATTGTTTTACCGATGTGTTTATCCTCCAGTTCTTTTCTAATCCTGCCCTGGTTTTCACCCTGAGACCAGGGGAGCAATGGGGGGAGGGAGAGGAAGGTAAATATGTCCCCAGAAGCCTTTCACCTGGCTGGGAAGGAAGACAGGGACATGCAAGTCTCCAGTGGCTGACAAGCTTATCCATCTCTGGATGCACAATAAAATAAGCCCAGGCATTAATTTTGCCTGGTTTTGTCCCCACTTAGCAGTGTGCTTTGTCTGCTCTCCTGTGTGCTCAGCAGGAGCAGCTTTCAGGCAGGCAGTGCATGTCACAAGTCCATCCAGGTAGCCTTGCTGAGTTGCCTGAGGTTGTTCTAACTAAGGGTTCAGCCTGATAATTTAAAGAAAGCAGAATAATTTAAAAATAAGTTTTTGTTCTTAATGTGTTTTGACAAATGTTTAATGCTACCAAGGGTCCTTGTAATTGTCTGATTTTGACTTCAGGTTTTTGGGAAATATTAATTAGTAGTTACAGTATCCAGTTTTACATAATGCAAGGTGATGCAAATGTTTCAGAAGGGGAAGAAAGACGCATGGAAGTGTAGCTGTACAGGATCAATAGGTTCACATTGCTGCTCCTTTGGTTAGTGGCTTCCCAATATTGCCCCTAGGCAGTATTGATTTAATTTTCTCACTGTGAATGCAGCATGGCTTTGCTTTACACCACAGAGACACGAGTTTGATGTTTTCATTTCATAGTGATTTTCATGCAGGCTGCCTTTGAAATTGCTGGCCTTACGGACACAATTACTGGCTTTGTGAAGATGAGCTCTGGCTTTGCTGCTTATCCCTACAATTGTATCTGTCCTGCCTCGGATAGCCATGTGGTGGTGTTCCTGAGCATTCCTCTTTGTCCCTTTCCTTAGCATGGGGAAAACCTTTTCAGACACTTAATGGTTAAGAAGATAAAGGAATGTGTTTTAAGGGTTGCAGCTTGCTCCATTTCACAAGAACTTTGCTGGTTTAAATTACAGGGAGAAAATGTAGAGGCAGTGAAGGGCTATGAGGACTGCAAAGTCCTGGTTTAGTCTTAAGTGTGGTCTGCAGGTATTCTCTGAAACTATGTACGTGACAATGATTTCATTAGGTAGGGTGAACCAGCCTGACTGACATTTTCTCTTAAACTGGATAAAAGCCTGCTGCTCACTGGAAGATTAGTAGTCAAAAATGAATCAGAGGTGCTGGCTGTTTTTGCAAGGAAAGGTAGCATAAATGCTGTGGGAGAGGGAGGCACAAGGAAGTCCTGTGGATCCAAAGTACTGTGCTAACCATTTCAGGATTCAATTTTTGTTCTTTTTGAAAGACAGCCCTGAGCTTTACTCCCAATTTATTCCTGACATGAGCTTTGTAGCTATAGTGTTTGCTTGGCCAGGGGTGCCATGTGTGGTAGGGAAGACTTTGCCTCTCCTCTCTAGTTCTGTCATTTGTGGATGAGAATAGCAAGGCCCAGATGAGGTCAGAGAAAGAAGACTCCAGTGAGGCACCTTACTTGTGTGAAAGCTAAATGCTGGTGAGCATATTTCCTGGCAGGTAGGAAACTGAAGTATGTAGGGGGAGCTGAAACACAAGAGAGTCTTGTAGAGAACAGTGCTTGGAGCTAATTGTGTGGCAATGGAGGATGGCAGTGCTGCAACATGCTCCACTCCCAAGATTCTCTTGTGCCTTTTTGCACAAGGATTGCTGAAGTTGGTGGGGAAGACCAAAGGGGATGTTGCATTCATCATTACTGCTGGTACCTGTGAGTTTGTCAGCAGGAAGCAGCCCCACTCTCTGACTTAGCTGTTTTGGTTTAATTGTGGCTATCTTCTACTTAATTATAAAGGGAATTCTAGGGAGGTCTGTGTCCTCAGCTGTTCTCCACCTTTGGGTTCCTCTCAGTCTTGCCTTACAGTAATAAAAGGCTTGAACTCACAGCAGTGCTTCTGAGGGAAAAGTCAGTGAGTTTGGGGCTAAGCCCTGTGGGGTGCAGTCTCTAGGTGTTTAAAAGGTGGAACATATGCAGGCTGAAGTAGCTTTGGTGGCAGGAAAAAGTAACCTGAAGATGTGTGTGGATTTGCACTGGAGGAGGATGGGGGAGAAGGGATTTGTCCTCTTTCAGAGGGAAGCACAGCAGAAATGGTGGGGGAACCAGGGACATGGAGAGCTCTCCAGCAGCAGCCCTCATTTTCAGCAGCATGGTGGTTCCAACTGGTTCTCTCAGCTCATAGAACTCTGTCCAGTGGTCTGACCATTTTATGCAACAGTGATCTGAGTCATCACATTGCACGTATCTTCTCTGAGTAGAGGGAAAATTGCTTTAAGTTATTGGCAATTTTGAGGAGATGGAAAAAAATCTAGGGATACTATTTTCTCCAGCAAATTGGCTCTCTTAATCAAAAGCATGTATCAGCCAGAATGTTTCAACACAACTGAAATCTTCTGTTAAGAGCACCTTAGCACCTTAGTTTCTTAGAATGAAGTGCCATGGATTGAAACATTATCAGAGAAAGTAATTTCTAACCTGGTTAATAGGAAAACCTAATTTTTATAAAATATTGAAATTGATAATTATTTTTAGGAAAATGTAAAATTCAGAAAAAGTAATTTGGATCAGAAATGCTTGGGTAGGAGTAAATCTCTATCTTTTGTGTTCTGAAGGGAGAGGTTACATAATTTTAATTCTCAAGGAGGAGATAAAGGTAACTTTGTCAGGATTTCCCTGATATATGTGCAGGTTGGTTGAGAAGTCCTGGCATACCCAGTCATGTGAGCCACAAACTTCTGCTTCAGAGAGAAATTCAGTTCTGCTGCTGGATAACCCAGCATGATTTCCTTGTCTCTGAGTTGATTAGCTCCTTCCTCTTCAGGTGATGGGTCTTGTAAAGACTCAGGCTTGTAAAACCACCTGATTTTCTTGTGTTTGGGAGTGGACTGTGTTATTCTCAATATTGGAGTTTTTTAAAAACAAGGTAGAAGGGAGGGGAAAACTCTTGGAATTTTCCCAACCTGATTAACATGAAAAGGCATTTTTGTTTTCTGCTGTCAATATGTGGCTGTGGCACTCAACAAGCCCCTCATGGATGAAGAGGATGTCAACCTCTGACATGAGTGGAGCTCTCTGCCAAACATTGCTTTCTCCCTCTAGCTGTGACAAAGTGCTTGTTTGGGTCATCTGTCCCTCCCTTCACTCTGCCAATCTGAGCCCCACATCAGTGGGTTTAATTCCCAATGCAGGAGGAAGAAATAATGCATGAACACTGATAAATTTCTGATAGCAAACTGTCCTGTTTGGACTGGCCTGCTCTCTCACCCTAAGGCTATCTACAGCCTGAAATCTGGCATGCAGTGCTTTGGCTTTTCACATGCAGATTTTGAAGCATTTGATGCTAAATTGTTCCTGGTGATCGCATCCAATTTAGGAATGCTATTTCTGTTTTGTTCCATAATGAGACAGCCCTGGCTGGGCCCTGGGTCTGTGGGCTTGTGTATGAACTGTACTGGCTGTGTTTGCACTGCAAGTGAGCTTTGGGCAAAGGCACGTTGGATTGTGTGGTCAGAAGGGACACTGATGCCAGGGAGCAATCTACCCCTTCTTGCTCTCAGAAAACAAATTTGAGTCTTCTCTCCATATTTCTGTAACCAGTATAGGGAAAACTCAAATGGAAAAAATGCTATTTTGGGGAAAATGAACTTCAGGTATATTGAGCTTTTTCCTTGATTGTAAATTTGGATCTTGGTAAGGAGGTCTTGATCTTGCTCTTAGCTGAAATACAGTTCTCTTTCAATTCAGGCACTGCCTCTTTGGGGTCCCTTTGCTTTGGAAATGAAACTGGTGTAAATGGAAGGTAAGCAGTGAATGAAAGGACCTTAATGTTAGAATTTTAGCCATCAGTTGGCTCTTTTACATTTGATAGATTTTCCCATCACAGGCAATCTGTGTTCTTGCTTGCTCAGATCCATGCTGATGCCAAGTACTAAACAATGACTCTATCTTTCTGCACAATTTGCCAATTTTGGTTACTTTTGAAGCCCAGTGTTTCTGCTTTAGCCTTGTGAATCTCCCTTATAGGGAGAACAAAATGAACAGAAGAGTGATTTCTTTAGCAAAATATTTAGGATTGATGTCTCTCTGTCATTTATTCCCTTCTTTTATAAACTGCAGTGCTTAGTCCACTTACAGTAAAATAAGTCAAAGTAAAGATGTAGTAAAGAGTTGTTGTTTGTTGTTTACAGTGAATTGCCTTTCAGATAATCAAATGAAGTACTTTATTGCAGTTTCACTTCCAGCTATGACCTTAAATAACCAAGGTTTTACTTGCTGCTTACTAGGCTTAGGGTGATGTTTTCAAAAGCTCTCTCTTGATTGTACATCTTCCTTTACAATCAGCAGGACTTTGCCAGTGACCTCAGATGAGCTGGCTTTTGAAACATTCTCCTGCAGAGGAACAAGAAATGGCGTTTTTCTTTAACAGGGAACATTTCAGGAGTTACCAAAATTTTCCCCCTTCCCCCCAGATTCATATTGTCTATCAAGCATAGCTACATTTTGGTGTTTACAGAGTCCCCTGCAAAATATCACAAGAGACAGGCCCATACACCAGATTAATTATCTTGCCTTCTAGTTGCCAGAGGTGCTTAATTTCTTCTTTGGAATTGAATATGACTCCTGCAATTAAATGTTACTCCTCGACTACTGAGATGTCTCACTTTTTTATCTCGGTGGAAGCAAGGTATTAAGAGCAAAATCAGCAGTGGCCTTTGATACCACAAATAAAGGTGTTACTGCAAATTTTACAGCTGTTATACTCAGATACATGGAAATGAGGTTATTTGCTGTTTCCTTATAGATAATGGAAGCTGAATAATTAAGTTCATTGCAGAGTTTCTAGTGGTACAGCCAGTCTGACTGTATTAGATGGTGTTTGATTTTGCCAGATAGCTGTGACTGAGTTAAATGTTTAGAATCCTTTCTTGATTATTCTAAATTCAATGCCTACTTAAAAATGTAAAATGTTATGGAAGATTGTTGCTTCAGTTGGACAAGCTACAAATGAGAGCATTGTTACTGAATGCAGTCACTCTCGTCTAGTTTAGTTAAGAGATAAGTTGCAATCCCATGACTTCAGAGGGAGTCAAGTAGGACTCCCAAGTTTAACTGGGGGGGAAAAGCCACTGAAGAATTTCCTGAGTTTAATTTGGGGTTTTCCCCTTCCCATTCTTTACATAAGAATTTTCTGGGACTTATCATTTTCTGGGACTTAAGATAGCTTTCTGTAGTAAAGCCTGCTTTCAGGTAAAGCCTGCTTTCAGTTTTCTGCTGGCCCTCTTAGTGGGTGTTACTATGTAATAGGTCATTAAGAAATATGTTTGAGCCTTACAGAAGCAGGCCCATGTTATACTGGCAAATTTCACAACAGGTGCATTTTCTCTTTAGGTGGTTGCTACTGATCATCAGCTATGAGGCGTGAAAAGAGGACAAGAGTCTCATAGTCCTTACTCAGCGCCCAAGACAATTCTCTTAAAAAGCACGTTTGTCCTGATTGTCCTCACAATTAATTTCTGCTAGAAAGCACTCAAGGAATTAATTAATTTTAGCCTTTCACTCATCCAAGTATTTTACTGTTTAAAAACTTGATAGTACCCATTAAAAAAGCACACATGCTTGCTGGAGTAAGATTTTCTTCTGCAAAACTTGCTTTTCTTTCGCAAAAAGCAAGTATTTGGCTTTTAAAAATACTTTTTGCAAGAGTTAAGGTGCTAGTCACTTTGAAGAAGAGCTGGTTACCATATATATGTTGTGATGATGCCAAGTTGGGATGTGAGAGCGGAGGCTTCAGCTGGAACCTCCTGGTGAAATTCCATCCAGGTTTAAATGCTTTGTTTAGTTAAGGTCCCTCTTGTAGTTTCAGCTGGAAATATCTGGCCTTTGTTTCACTTCAGAAGGGAAGAGAGTGTGTGTGATCTGTATTATATAAATATTTTATCCATGCAGAGCTTCTCATATAAAATGTTTTTTTTGTAGTACCAGGAGAAGTGTTGACTCTCAGCCGTAATGCAGTGGCCCTTTCAGTTTTGAAGTCACTGCTGTGCGTAGTGATGCGATGCTCCTCATTAGGAAGGAGATCAGAGAAACGTTGCAGTCTTTCAGCTTGTCTTTGAGGGGTATTTTCCTTAGGGGTTGGATTGGGTGCAGTTCTGAAGGGCTGCTTCTGCAGGGGTTAAAGAGATGTTGAGTATTTATGACTGGTTTTCAAAGTTGGCTGGAAATGGTCCACTAACTGGCTGAAGCCTGATTTCAGAGTTGAAGGGCACACATAGAAATCCCCTGCCCCTCTCTCTCTACAGCTCTGTTCTCTGCAAAAGAGTGTTTTCATGCCATTCTTTGTTGTTTGGATAATATGAGGGAGGAAGGGGTAAGGAGGAAGAAAGCTGTTTTTTACTGTGAGAATGCCCAAGACCTTTCATAACTAGGCTTTGGGTGATGGTGACCTCTGTTAGTAGAATATAAGTAATAACAAAAGTATCTGTGCAGAAAATGAGTGCAGTAATTAAATCTCTTTCTTTTTATTTCCTCCTCCAAAGATCAAAGAGGATCGACTCTTGATTAATGTGCAACAGAATTCATTAACATAGTAAAATGTGGAAAAACAGGCTATTGGTTATTAGTACACAGACATTTGCTTTAGGGAACTATAAATACTTTTTGTTCACTAATTGGCCCTATTGCTTTTGCTATTGTTTCTGTGTATGCAACTCACTGGAGAATACCACACCTAGAAATTTAGATGCAACCTTTATTCTTCTGTATGCATATCTTTTTCTTTTTTTTTTTTTGAAAGTGGTGCAGAATGCTGTTTCTGTGTTCCTGCCTGGCTTTCCCAGGCAGTGTATGCAGGGCTTTGCTTCGCTTGCCCGCTCTTTTTATATGACACCAAGTGCTGTTTATTTTTCTCCTAGCAACCTACTGGGCTGCTCTTTGTCTCTAGGTCTAAAAAGAAGCTTTTTTTCTTTCTTTTTTTTTTTTTCTTGTACGTATGAATGTTTAAGGTTGACTGCTTTGTGTTGAAAAATGTGACAAAATTTCTCACCTACTAATGCTCATTTTTGAGATAGTCCCAACAGAACAAATTTAGCTAAGATTTTTTTCCAACACAGCAAGGTCAGGGGTTTTTAATAGATTTTACTTCAATCCAGAGTCTTTTTTAATTTGCATTATTTGCTTGAATAATGTAGCCCTCCTAATATTTTCCAAGCCACTTACACTTAACTAATCACTTACACTTATCTTCAGCATAAACCTCATTGATTTTATTTCTCATTGAAAACATCAGTAGTAGCAAATACAATCCTATTGGCTCACAGTCTATTAGAAATAAAATTATATTAAATGTCTTGTGGGGTGTGAAGAGGTTAAATCAAGGAGAGTCATCTGAGAAAGTCGTCCTGGTGTGCAAAACATAAATCTGTTTTATATTTAAACTACGTGTCACCCACCAGCTAAAAATAGCAATGATCATTAAAAGCCAATTTGCTGCTAAACATTAATAGACATTTATTACATCATAACAGATCTGAAAGACAATTAAACTTATCTTTTTCCTAGATAACTCTCCTTTAAAAATGTGTTATCCACCTGGCTTTTGCCATTAATCTCATTTACTAGCCATTTTTGTTCCTCTTGATATTGTGCATGTATGCATAGTGTTGTGTGTAAGGTGGTTTCTTGTTGTTGATGTCTTTCAGGAGCAGTACATTTTCAATGGAAAAAGTTGTTATCCCTCCTTATACTGCCTGTTAACTTCCTAATCAGCACAAAAAGTGAAGGAAATTTACAATTTCTTGGAGTAAAACAAGTCATATCTGCTACCATCCATTTGAGAAGAGAATACTAAGCCAAGAGCAGGATAAAAAATGTGGTGGATGCACATTTGCACACAGGAAATACATTACAGTTTTCTGGCTGTTCTCATTGCAATTCCTCAATCAAGAGGTACTTTTTCCCTGTGTTATTCCTGCATATAGTCCTCTTTGCACGTAGTGAGTGGAGCTAGAGCAAGTCTGAGGCTGAGGAAACCCAGCACTGTCAAAAGTATTGCTTCCTACGAGAAATGCAGTCACGATCCTGGTATTTTTGGTTCATGTGTTGCTATCTGCCAGGTCCCATGAAACAAGCCATCAAAGAGAGGGGGCAAGACTCTGTGCTTCAGCTCAGCATTGCTCAATTCTCTGTGGCTGTTGATGTCTTTAACCTTGGTAGCCAAAGAACTGTGGGGCCAGCTGGGCTGTGAAGGAGAGTGCCCCAGGGTGGGCACAAGTCAGCCTTTTCCTCCTTTTCTGAAATGCAGGGCTCACAAAAAGTGGTCCACTGTCATCTTTCTGAGTAAGAAACTTCTCTGACATAATGCTGCTTTTGGGTGAGCAAACAGCTGTTCCTGGCTGATGTATAGAGGGGAAGAGGCTGCTAATATGAGCTCTGGGCTGCCTCCTGATGGATTCAGGCAAAAGGGAAATGGCTTCTCCCTGCACACCTCAGCAAAAAAAATCCCATCGATGTGGTGAAGGTAAATGTCACTAAACTTTCTCTATGTATATCTGCAGCTGCTTGTCAGTCTGGAGCAATGCAAGTTAAAGAGATCCTTTCCTGCCAGGAAGAGGAAAGGAAGAAAATTAAAGGTGGTATGAAGCAGACAGCAGGGAGAGAGTGCTAGGGAGGATAAAAGAATATTGAAAAGTATTTTAAAGGCTGCATCCAGAGGCATTTAGGAGTAGTTCTTCTCTGGTCCCAATATCTGACTTTACTTCCCCTCTTTGAACTCTCATGGAATTTTCTGTCCCTTCAGTTGGCTGATTTTCTCCTTGGAGGCTGTCGCTTCCTCACGTTAAAGCAAGACCCTGTGCAGGATCTGTGCCATCACAATTACAGTCATAGTAAGGCTCTTGAAGAAATGGGGCCAGGATGTGTGGGAGAGGTGATGCCTCAAAACATAAGCTGAGTTTATGGTAGCAAAGGGAAATTAAAATTATGCTGACCTCGGTGATAAGTTTGCATTTTCAGTGCACGCACCACACGTGTTTTATTTGTCACAGAAGAATTGCCGAAGGCTCTGTGGAATGCAAATAAGCATTGTGAGAGTATTGTCAGACCCAGACTTTCAACATCCTCTAACATTCACAGGGGAAAAAAAAAAAAACCACAAAAAAACGAGATTTGATTAAAAGTCATGTGAATTTCAAATCAAATATGTTGAATTATGTTTATTTACCACCGGTTTACTGAGCCTCTGAGCTGTGCCTGGGTCCTATTTTTAAGCTTCTTTCTGCAAGGAGAAATTTACTTGAAAAGAAAGCTGAAATTTTTATTATTGCAAGGAGCTGCCACATATTGAGTTTTGCAATGAAATCATAACTGTTGGCAATACTGTGAAGAGTGCTTGCTTATGCATTATTTTTCCCTCTATAAAGATGTGCTATCAACTAAAACATTTGAGGAAGATGGGTGTATTATGTAGGTATAATAAATTTCTGAGAAAGATCTAACACCTCCCCAGAATTTTTCAGAAGATTGTTGCAATGATTGCTGATGACATAGGATTGTTCCAGGTGGTCAGAAGTTTATGGTGCTGTGCAGCTTGTGTGAAGAGCTGCATGGCTTTTTCCCAGTATTTGCAGGGGTTATTTTGCCCTGATGGCTTTGGAGTGGAGGGACTGACATGCTTCTTGCCAGCTGTGATGTGCTTTAGCAGGTGGTGCTTAACCAGCGAGAGTACCAAGTTTTTTGTAATCAGCTTTCAGAAAGCCCGTTGATCTGGGGTGGTAATGCAATACAAACATTTGCATATTTTACCACATCCTCACATGATACTCTGCACCTTTTGAAATTTTGCATGTGTTATCATATATTTGCACACACGCAGGGACCTTGTGAATGGTGTACTTTACTCTTAAATCTGTGATGAATTACATTGCCAAGGATAACCAGCAGGCACTTAAAGAAAGTCTGGAACATTCAGTAGCTGTGATATTCAGATGTACAATTCAGTACATTCTTTCTCAGCTTCTAGACCATATTTTCAAGACTCTTAACTTTTCTCTGTTACTTCCCCCCATCCTTCCATGTGTAGTCACAAGATGTGTGAACGGCCTCACTGTTAGTATAATTATATTTTTCTGCTGAAATTGCTTTGATTCTGGATTGAATGGGAAAACCAAAAAGCAGCTGATAGCTGAAGTTCCCCTTTCGACCTCTGGAACAGCACAAAAGCCTCTATTTCACCTACACAGGAAAAAACCCCAAGAACTACTATATTCAGCTGATCTGTATTTGGGTGTGCTTTCATCAAAGGCTTGATTAATCTGAAATGAATTAACTCAGTTAACACTTGAGAGTTATTTTGCATCAAATCCCGCAGAACATCTAAAGAGCTCTTTGTCACTTTGAATTATAGCCTAAACAGGTGGTTGATGAGCCTGGTTTGAGCTGAGAGTGGCTCCTTGCTGCACTGGCCTCTCTCCTCAGGGAAGCGTAAGTAGCACTGCAGTGATACCCGAGAATCCAGGATAAACACTAACTTATTAGATCTTGTTGCTATTGTTGCGTGTTTTTAAAGTTTTTGAAATTAGTTTCCAGAGTGCTACATCAGGTATAAGGGTGGAAATAACAAGCAGAATGGTCTTGGGTTGGTTATCAAACAAGATGGATGAAATGAATTTTAATGTACAGGAATGGCAATTCAGTGCAATAGAGGTGCAAGTGCTCATTTCAAATCTTTCTTGGAAGAAGTGACTTAGAAATACTGTGTCATTTTGCACATACTGGGGGAGAGGGTTGAGTCATTTCCTTCAGGGTCCACAAGCGCAGCAGAGGTGTGAGAGCAGAAGCAGGTACATGCAGTACAGAAAGAGGACGTGTAGATGTGAGCAGTTTGAACCACCAGCTGGTGTGTCCTGTCACCCTAAGAAGGCTCCCTGGCTCTCTCACAGTGCTTCCTCACATCTGGCAAACTTGAAAGATGAAGAGCTAAAAGCTGTGGACAACTCTCATTATTTTGAGAAACAAAAGTGTTTTTTTCTGAACTCAGTGAGAGCTCTGACTTGATAAGTATTTGTGGTATAGGATGAACATTCTCCTGGGCTGAATGCAGACAGAGATAAAAGTTTACAGACAATTCAGTTTGTCTCAGAAACGTGTTCCTGACTTCTTAAAAATGCACACAGAAAAATCTGTCCATCAATGACTATGTAGCAGTAGCTTCAGTGAGTGGCTATGAGTGAGAATGCATGTGGAAATGCCAGGAATGCAGCTTGCTCCTGCCCTGCTCCCCCTGTGTTTTACAGTTGTTAATGTCTGTGTAACCTTTTACATAGCAGGCTGGGTTGCTGCCACCACAACGTGACCCAGGGAGACACATCCTGAATACCTGACAGGGAAAATGTATTGAAATAGGATAAAGGTGGAAAGAGACTGGAGGAGCAGAATTTTTCCTTTTTAGCAATGTTGCAAAAAATAAACAAAAATAAGTTGCAAACAACTTACGGCCAAATGTATTGAAGAAATTTTTTTGTTTAGTCCTTCATAATGGGAGTGGAAATAGAGCTCATTCTCTTACTTATGGAAATTTTCTAACATTAAATTGCAGTTAATTTAATTTTGCAGATATTGCATGTTTTATTTTTTTCTTGCTGGGTTATTTCTCTTCCCTCTCTTAACAAAATTCTGAATATGTTGCCTGAAATAATCTCAAGTAGCAGATGCTGAGAATGGGGAATTACACCCATGGTTCCAGCTTGGACCATCAGCTTCAAGGAGTTTAATTACTTCCAAAATTTTCCCCTCGTAAATAGAGAATTTAAATGATATTTGTTTGAAACATCACACTTATTTCCTACTTAGTCGGTGACTTTTGTCAGAGGAGGAGAATAAGTGCTGGAATCTTTATTCTGTAAAGAAATATAAACCAATCCTTGTATCCTTGATTTGTTTAAGTTAGTTTTGCTCTGCATATTTTCAGGGATGGGAAGGAAATTGCTGCAGGTAAAACTGGATAAGAAAACCCCAGCATTCTTATCTGGCTTTTGCTCATGGGCCCCTTTGTAAGAGACTCTCTTCCCTCCCCTGGCTGCCTAGAAAATGCTGGATACCTGGAGCAGCTTTTGCCGTGTGAGAAGGGTAGGGAACAGCTTTGTGCAGGTGCAAATGCTTGTGTTTGGAAGAAGGCAGTAATTAAATGGAGTTCTGACAGGTTTGGCTTGCGCTGCTCTGAATTCTGCTTTGAATTCAGCCTATCTGTTCGCTCACCACATGAACTGGTTTCCTTTTCTTTTTCACCCTCCCTGTAGACTGCCGACAGATGAGCTCAGAAAATGCTCCATGTGCTGCTTGACATCAACTGCTGAAGAACAGACTTGGGTAGATGTTGAGATTGTCAGTGTATCTATAATGCTCTTTTATGAGCAACGCCTTGATGAATACTTCACTGCTCATCTCTTCTCTACGAGGCCTTAGTTTCCTTTATTTAGCTTTCTCCTATTCTGTCAGTAGCACTTTGAGCTGGATTTTTGGGAGCTGCCAGCATGCAGTTCTGGTTTGGGTGATGCAGCAGATCAGACTGTGAAGGTGTCAGGGGCAGCCCTTTGGGCATAAAGGTCAGTGAGCAGAAGAACTTTCTCTTAAATCAATGCAGGCTGCATCATCTTTGTGGTTAAAGTCTAAACCCCTTAAGTCAGGCTCTTAAATTTTTCACTGTGATAGTGTATCCCTTTCTTGCATTAATAAATGTAACACTCTGCATTACGGTTCACAGATAGTGAAGTGTTTTCTCTAGTTTTTCTCCTTGGCTGTACTTTACCTGGAGGTAATCCAACGATGAAGTGAATTTTGTTTTGCAGGCCTCTTTCTGCTGCTCGTGGGATTTGAGTGACCATTAAGAAAAAGGCTTGTTCCACTCATTTCCTATGTAGCTGTTTCCCTGCAGATACCCATTTCTCAAACACACTGTGATTATTTGATTAGATGAAACACAAACCCACCCAGAACTTTGCAGCATTCCAATGTTCTTGGTTAATCTAGTGGTGCCCTGTGTTGTTAAACACAGCTGGCATGTCTCCAGACACATTGTGTATTTGGTAATATTTGTGTGTGAGCTTGAGTTGAAGGCTTTGCAGAAGTTTAAGGGCAAGGTTGTGCCAGCCAGGGTGTGCAGACACCACCTGACAGGTCACATCTCTGGTGTGTTCTCCTCTGGCAGGAAGGATGGCAGGGCAGAGAGAGTATTTGGTCAGATTTACAACTGGAGTAAATGGTGTGTAATGATGAGCTAGTCCTGTCGTCTCTTTTGCACAGGAGCTTTGTGACTCAATAATGTACTTTCCAGGAGGATAAAATGTTTGTTTGTGGCTCTGGTGGTTCCAAGACATTAGTTCTCAAAAATTAGTGTTTGGACTTTGTAGAGTGTGAATGCTTTGCTCATTCAGCCTCAGCCCGTGAGATGATAGGAAAAAAAAATTCTCGAATCCTATCATACAGGAATGTATAGACAGATAAAAAAAATTTAAAGGGCTCTGTGTAAGTATTTTGCTGACAATTATCCCTTCTCTGGGCTAGAGAACCTAATTAATTTGTGGCTGCTTCAGTTATACCCAAAACCCTTTTACTGCACCATAATGTTATCTCTTTCTAACAGGCTTAGATTATTCAGAACTGATTCAGTTTAAACAAATAAAAATTGAAAACAAACCTTCGCTCCTTCACTGCCTGACTGAGCTTTTGCTTCAGGGAAGTGTACCTGTGCTTAGATAGCTTTCACCCATCTCTGTATGCCTTTTAAAATTTTGTAGCACAAAAAGCTTCTCACTTTTAAAACTTTACAGAGGATGCCATAGAAAAAGCATGCATAAATAATGGCAGTGCTGTAGTTTGATGTGTACTGGTAGCCTACTAAAAAATAGATGGAAAACTTGACCACTGTTTACAATGTACAATTTAAAATATTCATGAGGCTCTTCCCTATTTGAAAAGCAGACTTTTATTATTATCAATGACCATTTTGATTAGTCCCAGCTAGAGCAAAGTTTTAATTTCAAGGATGTCTATAAAGAAACCACTTGACTTCAGATTGACCTTGGATTTTTAGTAACCCCACATACAGAGATGAGAAAAAAAGCTATGGAAACTAAATGCTACATTTGAGTGAACAAATAGCAGGGACAGACTGGGGAGGAGAGTCAAGTGAGAAAATAAAATCTTGGCAGTGCAAGATATATTTATTAAAAAAAAAAATGCAGCTTCTTTATAGACTTTGGTTCTGAACAAAATGGGGTTTTATTTACTTGATCAGTAAAGATAGGAAGCAAAACAAAGGCCACTTTGTCATGCCAGACTTTCAGAAATATACCCGCATCACAATGGCATGCAGCACAGTTTTTTCATACAGCTTTTTGGCTCAGACTTGGTTTTGGGTAAGAACAAAAGTTGGCAAAAACAGCTTCTGTGCTCAGAGAAGAATAACTTCTGTTGATCAGAGATTTTTGGAGAGATTTTTAATTAGACCAGTACTGTGAAGACTGCAGAGTCTAAGGAGTTCAAAACAGATATGTAAAGTACTTTTCAATTCCTCATATTTCCTCATCATTTCAGAGTCAGTGGGGAGCTAAGTCTCAAACTGCTGCCGCAGTTTAACTCTGTGTAGTTGTTTTTTTCCTGCCAAGTTTGAGTCACCGTGGCCATCCAGCCCCTTCTGGAGAGATTAAAATGATGGAAAGCTGGAATACGTTCTCCAGTTAAATGAGCGAATGTTTCTATTCAAGCGCGGATTCAGATTTCCCCGCGCTTTCCTGTGAGCGCGTGGGATGGACGAGACCATTGCGTTTAATTCCTCAATAAATTGAGGAATCGAGTTATACAGTAAATAACTGCAGAGCTCGACTAGCAGTGAGTAGACAGTAGCTGCTTGCAGGATAAGGGTGACTTTGGGCTCTGCTTGGGTTCAAAGCCTGGTCCAGATGCAGTGATTAAAAGCCATACAGGTCGCCCCAAACAAAGAGAGGCTTTCTGGAATATCATCAGTGGAAATGCTCCCGAGCCTTGGTACTAATCCCACTGCCTGGCCTGCTATCTTGCCATTAGCATCCACCTCGGAGGCACATCAGAAATGCAAAAGGAAGGGAGAAGTCTCAGCTTTTTTGTTCAAAACTGCTGTCTGGGGCCCTCTTTTGAGAGAGGAGGCAGAGCACTGGTTATCCACCAACTGGTTCTCTGCACAGGCCTAAGTTTTAATTCCTGTTTTATGTAGGAATGTGCATGCGTCTGAAGGGCCAGGGAGTGGGGAAGACACATTTGCCTTTACAGCTGCTGGCAGCAAAGAAATGCAGCAAGACTTGATTGAAAACATCTATCTTACTGTTTTACTAACTGCAGTTTTTTTTTTTCCCTTTCTCGTTTGTAGGTCTCAGACTCTGGATACTGGCTGTGGGATTTTTTTTTATTATTATTATTTTTGTTTGGTTTTTTTCCCCCTTTTTGGATGTGAATTGAAGGCCAACAACAGTTGAAGTGTTGGAAGCAAGTGCAGGAGGACACTCACCTTTTTATTTGAACCCTTGTTTGCTGGGATACTTTCAAGCTCTCCTTCACAGTCATGTGGTCATCACAGCTGCTGTTCTTCACAATGCTCTTAACACCGTTTGCCCATGGTGAGTGAGAGATGGTGTAAATGTGCCTGGGGGAAGGGAAGAGAAGAGAAAATAGCAAGGATTTTGTCTGTCTTTTCCTAATGGTGTGGGTTTTTTTACAGGATGTTGATTTCTCTCCCTGCTTGCACCTCATGTCTTTGAGATTCCCAGGTTGCATTATGACTTAACTACTGAAACAAAGAACTCTGGTGACACATAAAGGCTTCTTTTTCTGAGTTTAGCTGCTACATTAGACAGACTTTTTCTTCCTTTTTCTTGGGGAAAAATGGATTTATTACCAAACAAATCAGAGTAGGGCAATGAGAAATAAAGACAAATTGTAAAAACGCCATCCACCCCACCTCCCTTCTTCCTGAAGTGAACTTATCCCCAGTTGTTTCTACCTCCTGCCCTGCACCAGTACAGGGGCCCAGGGAATGGGAGCTGTGTTCAATTCATCACATCTTGTTTCTACTGCTCCCTTCTCCTCAGAGGGAGGAGCCCTCACACTCTTCCCCTGCTCCAGCATAGGTTCCTCCCAGGGGGTCACTCGTCCTGCCAGCAAACCTGCTCCAGCCTGGGCTTCTCTCTCCACACAGCCACAGCAAGGCTGCAGGGGCACAGCTGCTTCACCTCCAAGGGCTGCAGGGAAATCCCAGCTCTGGCACGTGGAGCACCTCCTGCCCCTCTTCCTTCACCGACCCCTGTCTCCAGAGCTTTTTCTCTCACAAAGCAGCAGCTTTGTCCCCTTTTTTGGCTATGTTATCCCAGAGGCTCTACCACAGTCCCTGATGGACTCAGCCTTGGCCAGTGATGGGTCTGTGCTGGAGCCAGCTGGCATTGGCTCTGTCACACATTGGGAAAGCTTCAAGCAGCTTCTCACAGAAGCCACCCCTGTAACCAGCCCCTCCCTCCCCAAAACCTGGCCATGCAAATCTAACACAGAGCTGTAGCAGAAAAATTTGATCTGTTTTATTAGCCAGGAAACTCTTAAGTGAAATGTGACACCTGTAATTCTTTGAAATAAGATTTTGAGGCCTATTGGGTTCTTTTGATATGAGAAACCCAAGAGTGTGCTCTAGAAGTAAGCTGCCAGGTTTCCCAAGTGCTGAAGGGCTGAGGAGCTCCTATTAGCAGTGATGGTTACTAAATGCTCAGGGCAGAACTTTGGAAAATCTGTCTGCCTGATTCTTCTGATGCTTAAATGGAAGGTGAACTCTGCCAGGGATCTCATTTTAATTAAAGGCCAGTGGAAGCACGTCTGTAAATGACATGACTCCCTGTATGTAAGCTGTGGGCCTCTACTTTTAAAATATTCATCAGGCTTTTTGAGCTTTACCAACTGATCCTTTGTGTATGTGCTAAAACACTGGAGGAAATTTTATAGAAAAGGTGATAAAAAAAAGAAAAAATATGATTGGCTGAACGTGTCTATAGAGCACAACCTGTCTTACATAACCTTTGGGGACAAAGGCTATCTGTACTATTGTTCTTTAAGCAAGACTCTTCCTCACTGACTTGAAAATTAGAATGAGTGTTTAAACTGAGTTGACCAATTAGGGTGGAAAGAAAGAGCTGTTCAGAAAGGTGCTCCCCAATCCTCTCCAGGAAAGTTAAATGCTAAATGTTTTGTAAATCTTTATAATTAAGTAGTATTAACAGTGAAAGCAATTATTAGTTTAAATATGCCTCTGGCAGTTTTGTTTAAGATTCTCAGTGCCACTGTAGCTGGAAAGTCCTGCCTGGTAGTCCCAGTTAATGAAAATGTCCCAAGTATCCTAGGAGTCATATTATAGTACAGATGAGCAAATGCCAGAGGTGCAGAAACTATGTCTGGAAATATTTCTACCCTTTATGCTCCTCTCCAGACTAAATGTATAGGGTGTTTGCTGTGGTGGTAAATTTGACCATCACCCACCTACCCAACACCCACATTATCTGATCAGCTGCTGGTGGAGGTGTGATAGCTGTCTTTGAACAAGGGAGGGGAGAGCACCCTTGGTCTGAGCCAGAGAACTTCATTTGGCTTTCCCTGTTCTGATCTCTGAGTGGCCAGGATGCAGCTTCCATCTCAGCACTGTGGCATGCTGTTTAAACACATGCCACAACCTCACCTTCCTTATAAAAATAGCCTAGTTAAGCCCTGTTTTGGGTTTTTTTTCCCTTTTGTGGTTTTTTTTTTTTTTTTTTTTTTAATGTTCTTTTTTAGTAATCCCTTTTCACTGCATGCAGAAGGCATTCAGAATTTATGCTTAACAGGAATCAAGCATTTGAGTTCCTCTTTCATGATCTGGAATGGCTCCTGTACTGTAGTGATTGCTGGAGATGATATGAGCTACTTTTTCAGGCTGAGCTTGCTACATCTCATTCCCTTTTTGAGTTCCCTGACACAGCCTCTTCATCCATAGTGGTAGCTGCATTACAGACAGATTTCTTAGACCAGTGATCTCATAAATTGGAGAGGTGGTGATGGTGTTTTGGGGTTTTTTTGAGGGGGCTTGGTTTGGTTTTTTTTGGTTTTTTTTTGGTTTTTTTTTGCTTTAGTGTATCATTTCTTGGAGTAGATTGTGTATCTTGGGCTGTGATGACAGGTATGGAGTCAAAGGGTGTATACTTCAGTGATCTGGAAGATGAAAAGTAATCTTCCAGAATAGTGCCCTGGTACAATGTCATCTTGTTGATAAGCTGTAGAAATCATAAAAGGGGAAAAGGTCATGAGTCCTTGCATTTCCTCAGTGATGATGTTAATCTGCTGCATCCAAAATACACAGGCACAGTACTGTCTAGTTTTGCTCAGACTGCTTTGAATCATAGCTCACCAAAAAACCTGAACCATGTGAAATACTTAAGGTAATAATAGATCTGTTTAGTGGCTGCTATCTTTACTGTTACCCTTGACTTGAATGGGAAATAGCTCCCAATTTATGCCACAACCTGGAGCAGTGTAGAAGCCCCCCCCCCCAAAAAAAGCTATCCCTACTCCTAAGCTACAGCAAAGCCTGTAGATCCATTTGTAGCCTAAAACTAAACCTGTTATACAAAATCAGAGAATTACACAAGATAGACTGAAATAATGCCAAGGAATAAAATAAAGCCATCAGCAATAACAATAAAAGCAAAGCCTTTTTTGTCCTTTGCAAGGGCTCTGCTAAGGGGACAGGACTTTTGCCCCCCTTTGGAAGCTTTTCCCAAAGCATCTGAAGGTCTGGACCCTGGGAAAGGGCTGCTCGGTTTGTGTTTCCCCCCACGTACACCTGAGCAAACGGATCCTCTTTCCCTGTGGCAGGTGGATTTCCAAGAGGCATTTTCTGGAATGAGCAGCTGTTCTCTTCCTCAGCCTTCCTCCCCTTGACCCCAAACAGAGCAGATTTCTCTTCACCCACAAATGAACGTGTCAAAAGTTCACTTGAAATGAGATGGACATGACAGGCAGCAGCTCAGTTTGCGAGCCTGGAGAGATGTGCACCTGCTCTGTCACATTGCTGTCGTGCTCCTGTGTGGCTCAGAGCTGAGATTTAAGACTTCCAGACTGCTGGACAAAAATAATAATAGAAATAAAGGGATTCAGAGCTGCATGCTGTTAGGAGCAGGATGGGAAGGATAGCACAGTGATCGCTGTGGGGTGAAATTTTGCACGTCTCCAAACAAGTAACTTATTTTAGGCTCTGGAAGAGAGCTGAAGGCCTGTTCTATGGAAAGATCTTTATCATCCTATCAGATTGGCTTATTATTATTTATTTGCAAATTACTTTTTAAGGATTGTACTGCGTGTCTAGGTATATGATGGGCAACAAAGAGTGAGTTAATTGTTGTTATTCTGCTTCTTTTAATAATTCAAAAAGGGACAACCACTTCTTTTTCCAATTAAGTAATAATCCAAATTGCCCAGTTTCTGTGGGAGATTGTTACAAATGCAATAAAATCAACAGGTGTGACTATCTGCCTGTTTCTTCTGCTGCTAAGCTCTTGTCTTGTGCTTGTGACATGAGAGCAAGCTGTCAGCATCCTGGATCCTGCTTGGGCAAAGTTCTGGGGTTTGGTTCCTCCTGGTCTTGCAGCTGCTTGGGATTGTTTTATATATATTTTAACCCTGTATTTATTAATGGGTTGCACACTGTTCTCTCCTGATGATCTATGGGGTAGGTTAGTCATTGCTGTGATTGCTTAAATTCCTTAATATTTTCCTTGATATCCAATGTGATTTTTGGGTTAGAAACACACACTTGGCCAAAACTAAGCAAAACTGAAGTCAGAACAAGTTAAACAACAATGTAACCAAAACCTGGCTGAAATTACAGGACAAACAATAGACATCTGTGACCTGACTTAAGCCCAGCTAGTATCTAAGCACCTCACAGATGCTTGCCCACTTCCTTTCAGCCTTGTATATGAATGTGATTCTGTATTTTCATACTGAATCCAAAACACAGCACTCTACCAGCTACTAAGAAAAAATGAACTCTATCCCAGCCAAAACCAGGACAATCTGACATTGCAGCTAGGACAGACTAGACAAAAGTTATTTGATCCCAGGGGAAGTTGCAAGTGCAGCAAAGTTTCTCAAATAACTTTGGAGATTAGAGCGAAGTTTAAGCTAAAATAGGTTGTAGTTCAGACAAAGCCTGTCAAGTCCTGGAGCCTGGTGTTGTTATGAAGCTTAAGGCCTAATACTGATACTTGACAGCACCAAACTGGCAGGACTGCAGATGCTGCTGGCCCAGTTCTAAACTTAAAACTGGTTGCCTCCAAGAATTCATTTATGCAGTCTTGTGGCATAGCTGTGAAGTGACCTTCCTGCATTTAGGGACAGATGCCATTTTGTCTCTCCATGTGAGAATTAGTTTGAGATGGGGCTGAGCTAATTTATCCTTCGCCGAGGAGGAAATGAAATTTGAAGTCCTTTCAAGTCACTGCAGCTGCAAGGAAGAGAGAGAGCCTCGTCTGCTGTCCTGTTCCTGCCCTCTGAGCTTCTGCTCCATCTCTGCAATGCTTCTGGGAGACAGCCGTGGCGAGGGCTGCATCCTTGTGAAAAGATGGCACTCCAAGGTCAGGCTGATCTCTCCAGGCATTAGCAGGTCCAGATGCCGAGCCAGTTTCTGTGGGAACAGTGGAAATATTTATTACTGAACAGCACTGGTAGTTGCCTGGTGACAATGATTCTGTTAAAGCAAGCTGCATTATCTATCTTGGGGGAATATATGATGCTAGCAGGCTGGGCTTTGGTGACAGAGTGCTGTTTAATGTGAGCTGAACATTCGCCTCACTACTATTTTAATACGGTGAAAATACTGTCACTGCTTAAAATACATACTGTGTTTCTTTTATACTTGTACAAGTGTTATGTTAGCTAGTGAATGGTGGATAATTGCCTTTTACTACGATACTCTTTATACAGTCACAATGAAATACAAGATACATGTTTTATTAGTTGTGAAATAGCCAAGTTGACTTCCAGGCTTCTGCCTAACTTCAGTGTTTTAAAGATTAATCATCCTTGAAATATTTATAATGTTTGCTATTCTTGGCAATTTGTATTACCTGCAGCCGTGCCACCTTTTCCATAGAGGAACAAGAGATCGAGGAAGGCTTTTCCTGATAAAAGGAGGTGGCTGTTCTCTGTATAAACTACAGTGCTTTCATTAGCAGCATTACACTAAAAATGAGAGTATTAAGTTCCCCATCTGATGACAGATCAATCTATAAACTGATAGAGGGTGAAATTCAACCTTTTTAAGACTATCCAGTATTTAATTCTCGTTTAAGCCATTACACAATCTAGAGGTCTATGTGCAGACCCACTTCTTTCATGTCTAAATTTCACAGTAAATAAGGAGGGAGATTGTAAGCAGGTTTTCTCATAATGTGGAGGTTTTTCTTCAGTTTTTGGCAAGTGTGTCTGCTCAAAGAATCTTCCTCCTATAGGGAGGAAACAAGACCTTTTCCTCCCAGGGTTCCAAATCAGGACTAGGGCTATTTAATGTCTTCATCAGTGGCACGGACAAAGGGATCAACTCGCTGCATCCTCAGCAAGTTTTTTGTTGACACCAAGCTGTGTGATGCATTGCCATGCCTGAAGGATGGAATGCCATCCAGAGGGATCTGAACAAACCCAAGAGAAGGGGCCACAGGAAGGTTGTGATGTTCCACAAAGCTAAAAAGAGTTCCACTGTGAGGGTGGTGAGGCTCTGGAACAGGATGCCCAGGGAAGCTGTACATCCCATCCTTGGAAGTGTTGAAATCCAGGTTGGGTGGGACTCTGAGCAACCTGGTCTAGTGGGAGGTGTCCCTGCCCATGGCAGGGGGTTGGAACTGGATGATATTTAGTCCTTTCCCATCCTAAACATTTGGTGGTTTTTAACATCTCTGGTGTATGGCAGCAGTGCATGTGGGTTTCTTTCTGATCTGCAGCAACAGAAAATGTGCTCACAGCATCAGGAGGGGGTAAGCTGTGTTACCGTTCAGACCTGAAATATCTGATGCTTCTGTCATTTGTAACAATTTCCTGACAAGACTGATTTCTGTTCTCTAGTGACCAACTCTGAGCTCTGATTTTTTCAAGTGTTAGCCAAGCCATAAGATGTGACAGCATGTGAATTACAGTGCAGTAATTCCCACCCAGCACATTCAGACACAAAGATGAAGGCCAAATGGCCTCTGTGCAGTCAAGTGTGAATTATTGCACCATAATTTAATTCCTATTATATTTTACTGTGACTGTAAAAATGTTTTTATTAGTGAACTTCTTTAAGAAAAGTCAGTTTTTAAAAAACAGAACTGAAAAGTGCAATGCTGAGCTTTTCACAAAGAGGTGTAAATAGCTTTATGCAATAAGGAGTTTTGTTAAATCCTGAAAAATTATATTTGTGTAGTTAATAACCCTAGGTAATGAATAGGTGTCATGGTGCAGACATCTGCTGTCTAAAAAAGCTGACCTAACTCTAAGTATTCATTTTGTATCAGCTGCCAGGCAGTTGCTATGTGGAATGATTAGGTTTCTTTTTTTCTGACCTAGTCTTGATTTGATCTGGAAACCTTAGCTTGCAGCCAGTCTCTTGAGCCTTCCAATCTTCTCCCAGTTCAGGCTATGCAGATGTGATGTCTGGTGCATTTGGGTTTGGGTCATTTTGAGCAAGTGCTGAGCAAATACACGAGGTGGTTTGGTGGCAGCACTTTGGAGGAGCTTCAGAAAGGAATCAGGCTGATGTGTTGGGGAAAAAATAAGCCAACCTGAAAACAGCTTGGGTGGTACTGGAGAGGAAAAACAAAAGGGCCATGATTGCCTTAAAAGTCTTGCTTAATTTTCCTTTTCCTTTGTCTTTCTACAAACCTTTAGCATTCTTTTTTTAAAAAATTGAAAAGTCAAAGCTCATGCAGTTAAGGGGGCTTAAAGGTTACCAGGCTAAAACCTTCTTCCCAGTGAATTGTTTTGAAAGAATTAAGAGAAGCCATATGCTTGAAATGACAGGATCTCTGGGGTATTGCCTGGCTTGCTCTTGGAATTCAGGAAGATGTTGAAATTATCCAACCATGCTGATCCAGGTCTGTCTATTTTGTAGTAGCTTCTGGCTAGCAAGTACTGTTTGATAGCCCTATTCCTCACTAGTCCTTGTCATAGCTAAGCACAGAATAAATATGGGATTGCTATTAAAAGTGGGTACTTTCAAGGCAGTTACTCTCTAAATAAATTTTACTTACGTTCTCAGCAACTTACAACTCATCAGGATATTGATGGGGCCAAAGCTGTTTCACTTCTGATGGATATGGGTATTAAGATTAGCATTCCAATGAAAAACCACAGTGGTTTTCCATGTAAGTGATGCAATTACTGTGGTTTGGCATTAGATGCAAATGTTTGAAAAAAACCAAACCAAATCAAAAAACCAAACAAAAAAAAAACCCCAACAACCAAGCAAAAAATCTTGCCTGACTTTTCCAATTATTCATGAGAAAGATCTCTCTATACATCCTTTTGGAGTTAATAGTCCTTAAGGAAACAAGGCTGAAAAAATGTAGTGTCTCAGAGCTGACTAATATGGGTACAGGCATCCCTTAGCCAATACCCAGAGGTGCCATGGAGCACCAGGAATAATTCACTTTGTCCTGGGTCTTCCTGGACATGCAAGATACTCCACAAGGAGGACTGGTTTTTGGGACAAACTGAGGTCGAATGAGGCTGGTGCAGTAAAGAAAGAGCAGCAGAAGTGAGCAGCTTCCCTTTCCTTATCCTCATGAATAGGGGAGATAACTGCCCACTCATTGCCTATTTGTTTTCACCTATTGCATCGTTAGTTTAATTTGGCTAATTGCCGATTCCTGTCTACTTTGTTAAGGCTAAGCTTCCAGATAAAGCTCGTTTTAGTGAAAATGGTGGGAAGCTGCCAGGGGTTGGAGAGATCGTGACATTCTGGTCTGATTGAAGGTGTTTGGTGGGTGAGGCCATGCATCCATTCCCCCGGTGAATGGAGAAGTGCAGGACTGAAGGACAGCTTTACAGACAAAGCAGCTGTGTAGTGCTAGGGCAGAGACAACCCTTTCCAGCAGTGCAGGTGAAAGCCATGGCCAGCTTTTCTAAGTTGAAAAGCTTGCTGTGCCCATCCTTTCCATGCAGATGGAACACCTCTTTTCTGGATGTGAAAATCTGTGGGATTGCTCACAAATGGGTTGTTATTTCTTCTTTCTAATAATGTCAGCTAAGCTTAAACTGTTGGAGTTGGATAGAAAAAAAAAAAAAAAACTTCTTAGAATTTTCTGGCCCTAGTTCTCTTATACATTGAAGCTGGGCATGTTGAAGTACTCCAAGCCAAAATGAGAAAAGAATGACAGTGAGGGAATGAATTATGGCCACCTGTATTCTTGCAGCTCCTCCTCAGCTGCTGCTAACCTGCTCCTGTGAGTTGTGGGCATGCCTGCTGTTTTCCTGTTAGGGAGAGCACCCTTTGCCCAGATAAAAACAGCAAGAAGCAGCTCTTTATTGCAAATGAAACTGCTGATTCCCCAGAAGATATCTTTAACATCCATTTTATCAACTCCACCATGTTAAATGAATCTTAGAGCCATCTGATGTTTATTACCCCATGGCATATTTACTGTTGTTCAGTTGTTTCCTTTATTGATCATTATTTTTTTGCACTGGATATGTCTGGTGATGTGGTTTTTTTTGAATTGGGAAGACATTTCCTGCTGCTCAATGAGCAACTCATCTGAGAAAGATGCTGTGGTGTGGGAAAAATTAAAAGCATGTCAGAGACTTCAGTAGATTTTCCTCACTTGGAATTTCCCCGATTTCATCAAACAGTTTTGTGCTGGGCAGCCTCCCTGGAATATTCCTCCCAGGGCCTGGCAGGATGATCCCTGTTCTGTCATGGTTCTGCTCCAAGCTGTGGGATGTGCAATGGTTTTTTGGGAACACCACACAGATGCTGCAATCTGCCCTTTGTGGCAAGTGTGGTCCTGGGCTGGTGGGTTTTTAGTTACAGTGCAGTACTGAATGCATCCATAAACTCAAGGAATTGTAATCACAGCAGCGCATACTTCTGTATATTCCCTTGTGCTTTGCTGTGTCAGGCTGCTTTCTGCAGTGCTTGATAGTGGTGGGTGCCTTGTAACACATCCTGAAATGTAAGTTTGTTTCCTGTAAGACTCACAGGTGCTAAAAAAGACAGCCTGTGCATTAGAATAGGCAGAGGTAAGGACTAGGAATGTGTAATTTTGCTACTGTCACTCCCTCCTTTACCATAATCTATGAAAACTGAGATGCCTGATGGATTTTAGAAGCTCAGTCAAATTGTCACCTGTTCTTAAGTCTCCAGAATGTAGAGCCATAAATAAAATATAGCATTTTAATACTGAGTTCCTTTAATCACAGAATCAATGGGTTGGAAGAGACTTTCAAGATCATTGAGTCCAACCCATGTCCTGAAGTCCAACCCATGCCCTAAATGTTTTTGGGGTCTGATCCAAATCCCATGGCAAGTTGGTGATTCCATGTAAATGCACTCTGAATCTGGTTTGCTCAGCCCAGAGGAGTTACTTTGGGGAAAGCTGGAGTGTAACATGGAGGAGAAGGTACCCTGGGCTAATCTCTCAAACTTAGTGCTTGCAGTGAGTTCACTAGATTGTGGGCTGCTCCCCTGCCCTGAGATTTACAGCATTGTGTCTGGTCCTTATTCTCTTGGTAGGCTGATCCCCTTCATGCTTTTCTAGGAACAATCAGAAGTCCATCAGTGCTGCTGATTTAAATGAGAATTTTAGGTTTTTTTTCCCCTCTGCAGCTCTTGTTGCTGAAGATCTGTCTCCAACTTTTAATTCACAGCGTCTTGTTTCTATTACTGAAATGCTGGAGTCTGCAGTAAGGGCTGATTTAGTATCAGGGGAGTAGATGACAAAAAGGAAGCTGGCTTTGGTATGTCAGTCTCGTGCAGCACTTCTCTCTGCACTGGGGGGGAGATGTGCCTGTTGGCTTATGAGCAAGGCAGTGTGGCTGGCTGGGCTATTTTTGTCAGGTTGGAGCAGAGCTGGGAGCTCAGCGCCCTTCCAGCCAAGGGTGTGGATGAGCAAATCCATGTGGCAGTGTCTCTGCAGGCAGGGGAAGCCATGGTGGTGTTCCACAAAGCCAGGGGCTGGTACTAACCCTGCCAAGTGCTGCTTGCTGTGGGTTTCTCCAGAGGCACCCTCTTCCTCCCTCTACCGTGTCCGCTCCTCTGCTGGGGCAGGGCACTCAGCACCAGGGCTGGCAGGTGGTCCTGGGAACAGGTATCCCCTTTATTCCTCCACTCTGAAAGACAGACTCAGGGCCAAGTCCTGTTGATCACCTCAGACTGTTTTACCAGCACTGCTGCTCAATTCTGTGGACTTGTAATTGGTAGTATGTTTTCAAGCAAGAATGCTTACTTGTAAGAGTTGTAGGAAAATCCAGATCACTTGATTTTATTTTTCTGTGTGTGTTTGTGTACATATGAGGATGTCTATGTCCTTTAAATGTAATTTTCATACTGTATATATAAATAAACCCATAGTGAGCTGGTCTTCCTAAACTTGGAATAATGCTAGGAACATTTGACATGGGTTCATGTCTTTGTCGTGACTTGAAATCCAACCTGTCATCACAATTTGTAATCTTATAGGCATGTGCAATTAAAAATCTTACCATTAGATATTGCTCTGGGGGAATTCTGAGGACTAAAAAATGTAATAATGTTTAGTTGTTTTCCTTAATTTGATTTGGGGGGGAAAAAATGGCCTCATGGCCAAATGCCAAATACATAATGAATTCCTACCACCAGCAGACACCCTTAGCATTTCTGAGCCCTGGTCATGAAAGTGCTTGGAAGCCCTGTGTTACAGTATCAGACATAAAAGAAATAATTGCAAAAAAGCTCCAACTTGCTAACCTTTAAAAAAGAAAAAATAAGTCTGGGCCTAAATTTTGAGAGCTCTTGTTTGTAAGAAGCTGTTTGGTGTGCCTTCAGCCCTGCCAGCCCTCCAGACACAGAGCAGTTGTCGTGAGGCACTGCGAGCACGTCCTTGCATCCTGACAGCTACAGCCCTTGTTTCAGATTGCATACCTGAATTCACAGGAGCCTAAGATTAAAGAGCTGGAAGACAGTAAGATGGAGGAGACGAGGCACAAAATGGATGAACCTATAGTGTCTGTGCAGTGTCCTTGAGGATCTTAATTGAAAACAGGATTGGGAATGCTGTTTAGTAGAAACCCAAATGGCTTAGACTATTTGCTCTCTGCTCTGATTTGTGGCACTGGTGCCAAAATCTTCCTAGCGGGCCCCGGAAGGTGGGAATGCTCTATTTTTATGTCTGGCTTGATGTGGATTCCCACTTTGTCCTGTGCATTCTGCCCTGGTAATGGTGGCTGTCCCCCATTCACCTATATAATATATGAGCTGTTTCTGCCTTTCTCCCACTAGGATGTTGAATTGTGGTCTTTCTCCTCTAAACAGCCAGCAGTTCTTGCAAAGCATAGTAACTTAATTATTTAGGGCCTGCACTGATTAGCCTCACATCTTGAGGCTACACAGACTCTCAGCTGTGGAACATCTGGTGACAGCCCTGTTTCTCAGAGCCCTAGCCCTTGCACAAATACAGTGCCTTTCTTTTTTGGATAGTAAATATATGACAGATGTGAAATTCTCCAGCTCTTGGGGGAGTGCTTACATGTTGAATTTCATTATCCCTTGTTGGCCAGTTGGCAAAATGCAGTCAAGAATAACTTTTGTGGAGGGCTGGTGTATCCAATATCACTCTGGAACGCTATTATGGTGAGAAGCTTAGGGCACAGAAAAGTTGATAGAAGGAGGTGAGATCAGTCTCTCTAGTACTCATGAAAATGCATTGAGTTGGAAAGGATAAACTTGAAGTCAAAAGGAGCTGTGGGTTGTGAACCTCTCTGAGAGTTAAACTCAGAACCATTTTAGGGGCCAAGTCCATTTTAATGTTTCACTGCAGTGTGTGATTTTTATTTTTGTTTTATTTATTTATAGGTTTGGTTTTGGGTTTTTTGGGTAGTTTGCAGTGGGATATGGCAATCTGAGTATCTTGTGGAAGTGGTAGCTGCAGAGCTGTCAAATGTTCCTTAGTTTTTAGAGATACCTTTATTGGTGGTTATGTACTAATAATGCTTACACCTCTAGAGCATTATGTGTGAAGCCAAATACACATGTGAAATGGTTAGTACCATAGCTACACTACCTAGAAAGTAAGAGCAATAGCAGCTAAAGCTGTGGGAAAGAGCTAAGTAGAGCTGAAAAATAATAGTAAGAAAAGGTATTTTTCCTGGGGAAGCCTGGGTGAATGTTTGTTCATAAAGCAGAATACCTGGCTTTGACAATATTAAACAAAAATCTGTTTTGACAGTTTGCTGTGGTCCCTCTGCTGAGTTCTCATTGCTTCATGTATGTGGTGCTTCCTCCTGGTTGGGCTCCCTGTCTGAAGAAGAAAGGTGTCTGAAGGCTTGGCAAAATGAAGACCCTGAATTCAGGGTGCTCAGTTCTTGAGCAGAGAGGTTGACTGAGCTCTGCTTTTATTGGATTGCAGGGCTGAAGGCAAAGTCTAAGAGAAAGTCATGCCAAGAAGCTGAGAAAGCTATTTATGTCCTGACAGTAAAATGATGCTATTGTATAGTAGAGGGAGTGATGGGCTTTTCTTATTATAAAGATCCTGGAATAAGTTCCTAGCATTATTTTTCCTTCCCTCACCTTCATTTCCCTTCCTGCTTCCCAAACAAGGAGTGGAGAACTCACCATCCCATCCCCCCCCTCTAAAATACCAACCCCACAGATCATCTTGTCTGGGGAGAATTGTCACAGTTCCTCAGAGACTGTCTCCAGGGTAACTTTGTTTGCAGCGTCCTCTCTCGAGGGGCTGCTGCCCTTCAGATGTTGTTCTGGGAAACAAAGCTTTTGCCTGATGCCCTCAAATGCATCACATTATAATCCTTTGAATGTATCTGAGCACTTGATTGAACCCTGCAGAACGCACAGGGCTGCCGTGCCAAAGTAGGGCAGGACTGAATAGGTGTCAACAGGATGTCTTGCTAGCAAATGTAGCTGCTTATGTATTGGAATAGATGTTCAGTGAAGCAAGATAGTGGCTTGAACACAGAGATATCCGGTTTAAAAGCGCTCTTTGTTTCGAGAGCTGTGCTGTTCAGACCAGTTCCTCTCTTGGTATTGTTCCTTGCTGAGTATTAATTGATGGGATGTTAACTAATTGACTCCCTTTCAAGTAGGGGACAGTAGTAAATAATTTATTACTTGACTTGGAGGTTATGTGATGGCTGGGGTTGTTGGTGTGGCACTTTTAATCTATCCCTTTAGCCGGAAGAAAGGGGCATAGGAAAGGATCTTAACTCTTTTCCTGCAACTTTAGTGCACATCACACATTGACATCAGGATGTCTGGCATATCTGTGTCCAAGGCAGAAAGACCTGTTATGTCAAAAAATTTATCAGTATCCATACCTGCAGAAAATAGTAGAGATTTCTGTTGTGGCCTTTGAGTAAGTTACCGGTTAAATAAACTTTATCATTCCGAAAAGACAGCTTGTTTCATGGGCAAAAGAAGTAAGAGAGACAGATTTGTATTTTGGATTCTTTCCTTCATTGTAGAAGGTAGTGGGGGGTGTTTGCTCCAATGGCAAGCTCACTTTGATGAAACTTGCATAAATTGAATTATTCTCTCTGTCCTTTATTGCCACATGGGATTCCAAATAGAAGAACAGGCTAAAGGTGGTTAGGGAAATACTGTGCAGCAGACATGATCTACAAGATTGATCTACATGATCTCATATTAGGTCCAGTACCCTTGGAGAACAAAACAAAACCAAAAATCATCCTTTCTGGTACTCAGTTGGTTTGTCACTGCCTGCTGCTTGCTTGTGTGGATGGCATCTGCTGGCCCAACTTTCTCTGCATTAGTGAGGTTGAGAGCTGTCCTCAACAGCCAGAGCCCTCTCTGGCCTTGAATGTCAGAAGCCAGCAGTGAGGGAAATGTGGGCTGTCCATGTGTCCTGGTTTGGAAAGAAAGTGAGATTTTTGGGAGTTTGTAGTCAAAGAACCAGTGCAAGCAGGCAGGTTCTGTCTGGGGACCTCATACAGCCGTGTGCTTCATGTGGCCATCGCAGCCTGGGCTGTGTCACACTGTTAGCTGCTGACTGCCTGTCATCTGTCACCAGCATTTGGGGCTGACAGGAGCAGGGATGCTGGGGGAGTCTTTTCATGGACGTGGGGGTCTCTGAGGCAATAGCTATGGCACCAGTACAATTATATAATAATGCTGTTGAAATAAAAGCCTATAGGGTGCTATTACAGATGGGGCTTCATTTTCACAAACTTTCTGGACTCGACACCGCTTTCCTTAATTTGACACCTTTTTTCCAAACAGAATATCCAAATGGTCCTTAAATTACACTGTGAGTGAAAAGCTTTATAGTAACCATGCAGAGTAATGTGTTTAAATGAAAGCACAGTGTTGTTTCAGTCTGGGGTTTCAGATTTACCTTTCAAATGCTTTTAATCTCTATACTGCAAATTTGACAGATGCCTTTTATTGGTCGAAGACTTTTCATCTACCTGACCTAAAGGACACAGCATTTATTTGCATTTAGGCAGGAGTTTGCAGCACAGTGAATTAGCAGTAAGCCGATACTTTAGTTCTTGTGTTTTCTTTGAGACTGCCTTTGTATTCTTTTGGATCATAACTTGAGTGCCTTAAATTTCACATATGTAGAATGTATCAATCAATTTGCAATGCAGACATGTGGTCTGCAGAGTACCTTATGGATATGCTAGGTACTATGAGTGTTTGCATCCTGTGCTATTTTTATTTTCTTCGACCTTTAATTCTGCTGCTGGTACAAGGTTAAATCTACAAAGGCTATAATGAAAAAAAGGGAAATTGTCTTGCCAAAGTGTCTTTGGCATGGTGAATCTGACTAGCTATCCCACAGTGCTGAGGTGCTCTAACTTTATCACAGTTGTACTCTAAAGTCTTAAGAGCCAGGGACAGCTTGCTGGATAATTGTGGAATATCTAGCACAACGTCTTGGCAGGCTGGGTAGTTTCTAGTATGTTTCATTTTTCATTTCAGTTAATCTTCCTAGTGCCAATGTCTGTACCTGTCAGTCAGGTGTTGCTATTCCATTTGCCTTGTGGTGGTGGTGATACGATCAACTTTCAGAATTGTGGTTACAGCTACAGTGCCTCCCAAAGGTTGCTTAGCTGCAGGATGGAAACAAAGAATGTTTGTTGAAACAAAGAATGCTGATGCTGTAAACCTACCCCTGGGAATGCTGCACAGCTTCAGCAGGAATGGGCATTTCCCTGTCCTCTGGATGAGGATGGATTTCTGAACACATCAGGGTGTGCTTCATGTGGGACCCTTTTGGTCACCAGGTGCTTTCTCCTGTGTCAGTCTCCAGGTCGTGGAGAAGGCAAAGAACAGCAACTGTAAAACCCTTGACACCCTGGCAATTTCTCTCCCTTTTCACCTGGCCTCAGAGGATTTATTTTTTCGTTGATTAATCCATTTATTTTCAGAATGGGCTGCCTACTTGTTCTGGCTGCTCTTGGATGATGATAAATTGAGGAGGCAGTCATTTTCAAAATAACATTCTGCTGGCATCATTCCTTGCTCTAGGTGATGCTTTTTTTGCCTGGTGAATAGAATGGTGTCTAAATAAGAGCAACAGCTGGTCTCTGTGTGCATCACTAGAGATGGGAGAGGCATATGGTACAGGAGATACCCTTTCCCAAGGAACTGAGATAAAATCTGCTAAGCATGACCTTGTTCACAGCATCCTAGAGCTTGCTAAGGTCTAAGCTATTCCTTGCTCTTTTTCGACCTCCATGGAGAATGTTCTTTGGGTATATCCAGAAAAATAATCCAGGAAGAATATTTAAATAAATCCTTCTCTTAAAGACTTTTCTTAAGTAGTATTTCCCTAGTTTTGGATCAGCTAATTCAGTAGGTAGGTTTGCTGTCAGCAATAGCGTACACTCACAGATCCCTGTTAAGATGCAAGTAGTTACTGCAACTCTTGATGTTAGAGACACTATAAAAACACTGGAACCATCCATACAAGGTATGATTCACTATACTCATTATTTTAATAAAAAAACGTAATTAAAAAACCCCTCTGTTTTGAGGTTTGACATTTTTTCTACTGCAGTGTGATTTTTCCCATCAGAGCCAGCTGTTGTCTGAGTTTTGGTGGAGACATTCAATATGTGCTTGTTAAGAAATCTCTTTGTCATTGTGAGGGCTCCTGGAAACCTCTTACCTTTCATTTGCCCTCGGTGGATGGAAAAAAGAAAATGCACATGAAAAATGGAGTTTTAGTATTTGATGGCCAGGCCAGATTTTGAGCAATATAAGAAGAAAATGTGATTTCTTCTCAATCATTTTGGGATGGGAGATCAATTTTCTAACTAAAGGGACACTTCTCACCAGAGGAGAACTCTTGAGTAAAACTAGCTTGGATTAAATTGTATTTCATTGTGAGTCCAAATGAAATGAAATGTTTAATTTTTGCCTTTTAGGGTTAGGGTGGTTTTTGGTGGTTTTTTTTTTGGTAGGTTTTTTGTTTAGTTTGTTTGTTTAGTTTTTGTGTTGTTGGAATTTTGTTGTTGTTGGCCTTTTTTTTTTTTTAATGTGTATATGTTTTATTTTTTTTAATGTTTTAGCATATTTTTTTCTGGATTACTTCAAAATAAGCTTCCAGAAGGTACTCAATGACTTCAGAACTGCTTTTAGGTGACTAGAGTATTTAAATGAAAAAAACAAAAAAAAAAAGAAACAATAAATTACTGTGTTAGGCAGAAAAAAATCATCTCTTGCATCACTGAATTTGGCATCATTGAATTATATCTTGAGATATTTTTTGGCATGCCTTGTGATATGTAGTGTTTTTCTTAAAAGATCCACTTTGTAGAAATAAGTGATTACCTTAGACTGTCAACTTGTGTTTAAAAATAAAAAATAAAATCTGTCTTGCCCTCAAGTTTAGTGCAGGGAGCCTCTTGATATTGTGATTTAAAGTTGCTGCCTCTCTAAAACAAATAAGAATTTGACTTTGGTGACTACAAACATGGGTGTTGTATGAAGTTCTCTCTCACACAGTTGTTTTGGTTTCCTGTTTGCTTCTTGTGAGATTCACGCTGCTCATTAACTGAATAACAGTGAGGGTTACGTGGGAAGGGTTGTGGTCTCCTAAGAGAGATTTCCTAGGAGGCACTGCCTGCATCTTTTTAACCTGAGTTTTATTGAGGAATGATTTAGGCTGTAAAGGACAAGTGAGGTTGATAGTGAATGCAGTTAAGTAGTAGGAAGAGCTGGTTTGACTGGGCTGTTGTGTGCAAAATTCTTAAGTCTTCAGTCACTTTTCATGCTCCTTGACTTTTCCTGCATTGCTGTCTTCTCCCTCTTCTTCAGTGAGCTCCTTTCCCTCTTGCTGCTCCTTGAGGAGCTGCTGGCAGAAACGTGAGCTGGTTCAATAGGCTGAAACAAACAGGAAAAATGATGAGTTTTGAAGGAGATGACAAGATTTTGAAAGAAATTAAAGGAATTCTTGAGGAATACATTCAGTTGATTTGACATCATGATATAGAGTTTAGTAAAGGAACACCTCCACCTACTAGTGTTTGATGCCATTTGTTGTTGTCAGTGTATAGCAGGTTTTGGGGAGCTAGAGCAAAGGCAAGCAGAATATGTGATTGTAGCAATTGTAGGGCAACTCTTTCATCAGCTCTAGTTACACACTAGAAGACAATAGATAGATTATAACTGGGCAGTAGCTAGAATCAAATATACCTGAGGAGCAGACAGGAATGTTTGGGGGTTTTTTGTGGGGTTTTGTTTTTGGTTTTTTTTTTTCTTACTAGGCAGATGATTTTTCAGTCTTGACTGCTTAGGCTTGTGTGTGCAGGAAGACAGGTTTTACAAGCACAAGAACAGCTCTATCTTACAAAGAGGCACCAAGCATGCAGGCCCATCATCTTTATGAGTTTCACATTTTATGAAGTGATTTGTCCAGATCTCACTTCTAAATGTTCTTCTACACCTATTGTAAGGCAAGCTTGGCCAGAGTGACTTAGCCAGAAGAATGTATGGCGTGCAGGAGAAGGCCCCAAAGGCTTTCATGGTCTGCAGTGTATGATCAATATTCTCCACTGACCCTGGGCACCAAATGCATTCTTCCACATGATACATGAGATGTAGTTTTGGGTGACTCGGACTGTTGTGTCAGATGACAGCCTTTGACATGTAAGTAGCACATCTAAGCTGTAGACTTCAGAGACAGAAAAAAATTCACATCTGAGTAACAATATTCTTTTTCTTTTAATGTATTATTTCCCCCCATTTCTGTTGTACAGCTGGCTGCAAAGTGCATTTGTTTCAGCATACATCTGAATGTAGAATTGTGTTGGTGTTACTAGCCTCCTCTGTCTTGAAATATCTGTAGCTCACAAACAGTGGGACAGTCTGATGCTATCAGAAGACTCATGGAAAAATGCAGGTTTTTAATGCTAACCAGCTTATTTGAAAAAAAGGTGTGGAAGCACCTTGTACGTCAGCATCAAAGGAAAGATGTCAGAAAGGTAAAGGAGTGCAGCCTGTGTGTATTTGTCAACATAGATGCCTCTAGAAGTCTATTATTAATTAGAAAAGTGTTCTGCTGGAAATTATGAAAATTAGCAGGAGACTGATTTCAGTTACTCTTGTTTGTTCTCATTAACACTTTAACATAATGTGCACTTCAGTCAAATAAAGAATGGAACCTTTTTGGTGCCTTTTGAGAGTGCCTCAAAAAGGACCTTGATTTATACTTTACTTTTTAGCCTAATTAAAACTGATGATTAAAACATGCAAGTCCCTTAAGATGACTGTGCTAAACTGATTTTTTTTTAATAAGCTGAATAATGTTTAATGTTCAGGGTAAAACTGTCTGAAAATAGAATCACATCATCTCATTATGTTTTGTATTTAAACTTGAGTAATTAACATCAACGCCACCACAGATTGTGGTTATTATTGTGGAAGGTCATACACAGTTACTAAAATCACATGTGATTGACTGTTCAGAAACACACATGGCCTGTGTCTCCCAATACCAAGGAACAGGGTGGCAGCCCTTGACTCACTGTGTGTTTTCCCAGGACTTCATCAGACTGGATTGTGTGCCTGCAGTTTTGGGGAGGTGCAGTCACTGTGTGTGTAGGAGGGCCCCACTGAGCTTTATCTCTGTTGGGTCAGCTAGTGATGGGAACAAAGGAACTGTGACAGCAGACAGCTGATGTGACATCTTGTGGTTTTGGGGACTGGACATTGTGCTCTTCCAGGGTAATTGCCAGACTGAAGCTGCCCTTACACACTGATTGAGGTCTTGATGTATTCTTGATGAGAATTTTTTTTTTACTTCTCATTTTGGAAATCTCAAATTTGCAGCTGCTGTATGAAGATGCAGCCTTGTTTATGTCTGTCTTATTTTATTGTTTTTGCTGCTCCTGCTTCAAGCACAGAGCAGTTTACCCTGCCTGAGCAGGGCTCACCTCCTCTTCTGCACACCCCCAAGGGCTTTGCTGTGTAACCAGACTACTCAGAAGAGCCAAGGGCAGTCAGGGGAAGCTGAAATTTTGAGTTGAGGATCTGACTGTGTGCTGATCTCCTTGATGATGTTTTTTCCAGCACTTTTTGGGGCTGTACAGGAGGCTTACCCATGGAGACATGTGCTTAGGGTGGCAGGAAGCAAGCAGGCCATCATACATGCTTTTCCCATGACATGCTGCAGAAATCTGCACAAATGAGCCCTTGGTGATGTGTTCCCAACCTGTGGCTTCTGTGCAGGGTGCAAATGTGTTTTAAAAGGCTGCACTAGCACTCCTGCTTTTTATGCACTGCTCTTGCATTATGTGAGATGGGCTCTGTTTGGCTCTTACACTTACAGTGCATGATTTGGTCTGATCTGATTTTGCTTACTGATTTAGACAAGACAGATCACATGACTTACGGATACAAGAAACCTGGTACACCTCAGTGCTTTGAGGTGCTATAAAGCATCCTTTGCCAGAAGCAGAGTAGTCTCATTGCTAGATTACTTTTATGGGAGCTCTGGGCAGCTCAAATCTCACAGTCCTCCTCAAACTCTGAGGATTACAGCCATTATTCCAAATTTTCGAGGTATTGCGCTGGGTTGCATTATCTACATGTGATGAGGGAAGTGGGTATAGTTTGTGCTTGGGGAAGCAGACACAAATATCAGCTCTGTTGCCATTTTATAAAAGCTGTTGCAAACCATCACTTGCAAGAAACATGAGCGCACAGAGACATAATGTCAAAAACATGTGGTGGACTGTAGGAGAGCCTGGTGTCCACAGCACCTCCAGTGATGTGACAGGGTCTGTATTTAACCTGATGAACAAGAACAGTGCTTTACCCTTGTCAAATTACGTTGAGAATTCACCAGGGGAATGAAACCTTAACCTTTCTTGCTGCATTGCATGGGGGTGTGTGAAGGATTTTAAATAATGAGTCCTGCTGAAAATAGTTCCCTTGTATAAACAGAATATAAATGCTCTGAGTGCATGGCTGGTCTAGTCTTTAAGGCTGCTTAGGTTGCCTGCCTTCTCTGAGAACAATCTTCAGTGTCTTATATCCTTTACTTGTAGAAATTGCTTACTTTTTCATTCTTGGGCAGGAGTGATCAGATCATCCCTCTTTTAAGAACAGCAAAATTCTGTGTACTTCAGGGTCCTAACATTGCCTTTGCCATGGTAGTGTCCAAATATTTGGCAACATTTCAGGGACTGTAGTGGGAGTCAGATGCACACTTTGTTCAGGAAATGAACTGTGGTGACAAACTGTTACTCCTGGTAGACTGTACTAGTACTTTCTCTAGCTCTCAGGTGGATGGTGTGGCCAGGCTGTTCTTAGGAAGAAGAGGCTGGCTGTCCCCAGTTAACTTACAGAACATGGTCCTTGCTTTGTCCTAAGCCCTTTGCCTTACCTACGTGTTGGCAGGAAGTTGTTGCTGAAACCCATGTGTGGATATCAGTTTGTGTGTGGATGATCACGTGCTGGTCTTTGTGGCAGTGTCCTGGCCTTGTTCAGTTTTCTAGCAGAAGTGTAATTTCAGGCTGGGAATCCTTGGGTTTTACTCTAACCTGGTGCATGAGCAGCAGTATCCAGAGCAGCCCTGCTCTGCCTGGGTGAGCTGTGCCCTGCAGCTGTTGATTGACAGCTGTTCTGGGACCTCGGTGTGACAATTGACACTACATCGAGTGGCACTGAACCAAAATCCCCAAAGGAGATCAGGAAAGATGATCTGGAGAGCAACTGGTCGCCTGGGTCGTGTCTCTTGGGCTGGGCTGGCAGCCCTCCAGCCAAGGGACACTCTCTGACAAGGGGGGGGCCTGTCACCCTTTGGGTTTGCCAGCAGAATCATCTCTCTGTCTCTGTCCCTGGGGCACAGCTCTTGTTGTCTCCTGTGTTGGCACACCTGCTGATGGGCTCTTACCAAGCCTTGGGTCATTGTTTGAATTGCTGGTGCTGTTGTGTGAGGAGGACAGAGTAGGTGATACCACCAAATGAATGAAGGCACTAATGTGAGAGTGGTTTTTTTTTAAGAGTAAAAAGAATAACCTGAATGTTTTCACACTTCACTTCCTTGAAAAATAGAAGGTTTTATCCTTCTATGTTTAATAGGTTACAATGAAATGTAGACGTGGGTATCAAATGAAACAATTTCTAAATTTGCTTATTTGAATTATTGTCCTTGAAACAAATTATGTTTTCACTCTGTTTTATATTTATAAGAAAAACGTAATCCCTTGTACATTTATCTGAAAATGTAATAGCCTTTTGTTTCTGCTACTCAAGTCTTCCTTCAGGGGGAAAATAGGTGTTTATTCTGCCTAGGTTTTTGCAGTTGCTTACAGTTTAGTACTCCTTTGTACAGCAAGTGTTGGATTAGCTCAAAGCCCAGGCTTCATTGTTTGGCACTTTGGGACATGGAGGCACTCTGAATAGGTGTAAATAGCAGTTTATATGCATGGTGAATGTTGGGAAACCTGGATTACTGAGAAACTTGTAGTTTATTTTAGCTTTGCGGTTCACCCACTTTGGCTGCTCCTCTCTTGACTCTTGGTCCCAAGGAATGAAGGGAGATAATGGGAGTTAAAATGCATCTCTTTGGTACTCTCTGGCTTAGCTTCCTTAACATGCTGTGTGGATCTTTTGACTTTCATACCTTGGTCAGATCCATGGAGGCAGCTCACCAGTAGGTTGGCTCTGACCTCATCCCTCAGGACTAAGGATCCTGGAGATTTGATGCTCTCCAAGAGCTCGAGAGATGTTAGTTGTTGGGATGTCTTAGGCAGGGCAAGAAGACCTGGGAGGCAGAGAAGCTGAATTCTAAAAGTGCAGAAAATGCCTCCTATTCCAGAAACTTGCTGTGTACTTTGGACTACAATGGATACAACATTCATAACTGAAGAAACAGCTATTGCATGAGAGTTTTCTTTCTTTTCCTGTTTTGAAGAAAGCTAATGATTTAATTTTCTTTTCACTCTTCCTATACATGGCAGATAAATAATTTAGTTGTTTTGCTTCCTTATTGGAGGAAGTATCTGCTTTAGAAAAAAATCACATGTGCTTTTACATTTAATTTTCCTAGTAAAAGGAATGTGAAAGGAATTTCACTGAGTCAATGAAAAATAGCTCTATTACAATAGCTACTAAAGGTGAATCTTAAAATTTATTTTTTAATGGAGTCATGAAAAGCATTGGCAATATTAACAGTGTGCTTAGGTCTCTTTCCCTCTTTTTTTAATTAAAAATAAATCTTCCCCTTCCATTTATGTTAATGCACTTAGTAAATAATTTGATAAAGAAAGAGCTGCAGGAATGAGGCTTGGAGTTAACAACCAGAAGGGGAATGTCGTGGACTTGGTCTGTATTGTTTCCAAAAGACTTTTCTAAATGTAAGAAGCTCATGGTCCTTTAAGCAGATCTCCCCACTCAAGGTCGCTGCAAACCCTCTGTGCCAGGAGTTAAATGTGCCGTGGATTCACTGAGATTTTCTTGACATTTTGAGCAAGACACACGAGGATGCTCTCCACAACCGTTGCTTCTTCTCGTCAGTCTCTTCTCTGGCTTTCTCTTTCTTCCTGCATTTTGGTAGAGATTCTTATTTTCTCCTGCTTTATATGTCACTGAAACATTTCTTTCTTCTTCCTTACCTACTCCCTTCCTCTTTCCAGCTGCCTTTTGTGCAAAAACCCCTTGGATAGCTCCTTTTTTTCTCTCTACCTTTTCTGTCGGTTTCTTTCCTTGTCTCCGGGGTGACCCCTTGCCCTCGAATGCTTGAACTGTGGCTCTTTGTCTCAAGATATGTCAGGAATTAAGTTCTCTGGGACATCCATCTGTGTCACCTCTGTTTGCTTGGGAAGGGTGCCGTGGATGTTTATGGCAATGCAGCTGTAGTGATAGTAATGTGAAAAGAACAGCTCTGCCTTTGCTGAAACTTTGTCTTTTTTATAGTTTGATGACACAGCCAGGATATGGGGGAATACTGAAGGTCATTTAAAAAGTCATGAAACGGTGTTCCTTGCATCCCTGCCTAACAAGATCTGATCCTATTGGCATTATATCATTGGCAGGATGCTGAAGTGCCATACTAATGTCAAAAACATTGAGATAAATGACAGCTCCATTAATTGGGTAGGCATTTGGGCTCAACTTGGGAATGTAACATTTTATAGGTGTGCTTGGGGCAACAGGAGGGGGTAGCGTGTTGAAAAGTTCCTGGGCTCAGATATTTACTGCTGGGTATGTTAATGTGAGTGCCAGCATTGCTCTGTCTGGAGCTTGCACTGCTGGAGAGGGTGTTTAGGGATGCTGGGCACATTGCCTGGAAGGAGGGAGACTCTCTGCATATATCAGGTTTTTTCAGCTGCAGTCCCTTAGCACAAGGGGAGCTGTGCACAGGCAATACGCGCTGCCTACTGATCAGGCACACAGCTCCTGCTCGGGCAGGCGTTTCTAGGGAGCTACAGCTAGATCCAGAAAAGGAATTAGGCACTTCAGCTGACACTGAAATCTGTGGGAAGAGAAGTATCATGTTAGAACTTTGGTAATTTTGTAGATATCTGTGTTTGTTGTTCAACAGAGCATAAACTTTAAAAAAAATACTGTCTCTAAACTGTGCGTGGGTTTGGGTTTTGCTGTGATGCCAGTGTTACAGCAGAGGTACATGCAAACGTTTTCTTCCAGCTCAGTAGTCAATCAGTGACAGAGGTGGTGGGCTCTGCCTCCAGAGGTAGCAAGGAAGAAAATGTATCCTTCTCATCCATTGCCCAGCTTTAAACAGACCTGCAGAATTTCGTTGCTCAGGAATCTGTGGAACAGAAATGCTCTTTTTGATGGTTTACCTGCTGTAACATTACCTTTCTGATAACAAATTTATTGCTATATTTATACCTCAAAAATTCCTGTTAATAAATGAGAATGAAGAAAGGTGGTTGTTTATCTTCTCTATTGTAGAAAACATGGCTTATTAAATTTTTTTGTGTGTGGACAGTTACACTTGTGCAGCTCAAGTAAATGCCATCAAATTGTGCAGCAACAACTGCTTTATTTGCCCAAAGAACTATTACTTACAATAACATGCAAAAAAACCCAGAGAGATATAGCCTCTGCTGAATTTCACATTACAGGCTCATTTTTTTTCGGGAGACTGGCAGTGAGGCATTGTTTTCTGTTTTTGTTTTGTGAAAGAACCCTGAAAACCTGCAGACTTTGTGTATATATGCCATGCACATTTAATAAGGAAATTACAGAGACAATAAAATTGGAGCCCTGACATGCCTTTTCTTTTTCTTTACTTCATTTTTTTAACAAACAAACAAACCCAAGCTGCTTGTCAGAGTTGAATCACACTTGCAGGCTTTTGCTGCAGCCATTGCATGATGTTGGTTAAAGAATTGAAATTGCAGGTGGCTCTGGAGACATGCAGGTTTTGGGGATAATGACATTAAGAGGACCTTTATGGCTTATCTACCTTTCCACAAGTGGCAGCCAGGATATACTTATATTAACTGACATTTGTGCTTCAGGTAATTTTACATGCCAAGTAGGTCTTGAATAAAGTTTAAAATCCCTTTGCTTTTTTTTATTTCATGGTGTTGATTAGTTAACAGGTTGCTGTTAATAAAAACAGGAGTTTTCAGTTTTCTGCTCTATGCTCAGCTGACAGTCTGGCCTTAGCCCCAGGCAAAGTGCAAAGCAGTGAGGGCATTGCAAAAACATGAGGCAAAGCTTGCAGTAGTGGGTGATCTCATTTCCCAGATGAGATTGAAACTTTCTCCCTGTGGAAGGTGGGAGACTCTGCAGGGGAGTCAGCTCAAACTGAATGCTTCAGCACAGCTGGCATTGGAGATTCACACCAGTCTCAGAACTGGAGGGGATGTGGCTGAGCCAAAAGGGAGGTCAGCAGCAGGAATATCAAGCTATGCATTTATTAAAAACATCTTTAACACGATGCTCATCACATGAGTAGCACTGACTCTGTCTTCAAAACCATCATAAAAGCAGTAATGGCTGTGGGGGCAGTTTATCAGTGGTAACAACAGTAACCCAGGACTCAGGTTTTCAAGGCACAATTGGGTGAAGTTGCCCACTGCTGTCACTCTCATGGGCTCATGGGCTCCCATGTCACAACCCACTGTGACCCCAAAGGTGACCTGCAGAAACTGGTCATCAGGTACTCCCCATCAGCTCTGCTTTTGCTGCCTCTCACCTTTTTATTTTAAAAACAACACAGTGGGTTGTTACTATGGCTGTCATAAATCCAGCTGTGGCCAGGCTTTAAAGTATGTGATGATCACCATGGTTCTGATAAAATTCGTGCTCCCCAAACTGGCAGCCTTTTTTGAATGGTGATTTTTATGGTGTACCCTATCTCACAACTATCCAACTAGGCAAGGCCCCAAAATAATATTTAAACTATTTGACATGGAAAAAAACCCCAAACATTCAAGTAAGGGAACAAAGTTCTGCAAGATCTCCTGGTAGTGCTGTCTTTTCTCCATATGGTTTTGATGGAGAATGATCAGGTAGGTGCTTGCATTTCAGATTTTCCCTGTTGAGTCAGTGTTTGACAGGAGCTGGAAAGGAAGATGGTTTTTTTCAGATGTCTTGAACGTCAGGAGCATGGGTAAAAATGGCAGTGGTAATTTTAGCTCACAGGAAAAAGGTTTTGATGGTTCTGTAGCTGTAATGGCTTCACCTGAGACTGGATTTTTGTTTTGTTGCAGTTGTTGTCAGAGGTTACGCTCACCAGAAACAGAAATTGGATTCTGTCTTCCTATGCCTCAGCTGAGTTCTAAAATGTATGATTTGTGGCAAGATTTTGCTATAGGCAGTGGGATTTTTTTTTCCTGATGTTCTCAAAGAAATTGAAATTTATGACAAACATGGCTGTTTCTCTTACACCATCTCCTATTTCTCATCTTTAACATTCATTAGAGATGGTTTGTTCCATAAAATCCTAATCCTAAAGGAACTCAGTAGAGTGTGGCTGTGTGCATCACTGTGACAGTACAGATTCCCTATCTGCTAAGAAAAGCCAGGGGCTTTTTTGATCATGCCAAAATAATTTTGAGGGGAAAACAGAGGAAAATTTTCCCATCCTGACTGGAATGTTATTGTCTCCAGTATAATCAGTGCATAATTTGGGAGTGGGGAAAAGGGCATGAGAACTCCTCAGTGATGAAAATACTGGATTTCCAACATTTGGAAGCACTGTATTTTAATTTGAACTTTTTTCAAAGTTGATAAAAAATAAGCACTTGAAAATGTAAAAGCATTTAGAATTAGTTTAATCTCTTTATTGAAAAGATGTTTAAATTGGGTATTCTGACAATTTGAAGTTTTTGTTTTGCATGCATTTTCCTTCTTCCAAAAAGACTTCTCAGAATTTCCCTTCTTCTCATGAACAGATTTAGTTTTGACAGATCACCATTTTCTGATGAAAGAACAAGTTTTTTTCAGAACATTCTCAGCCAGTGCTTCTGGGAGCTGTACATAGTGAACAACACCAACCTGACAAGCATAATTTCTTAATCCACCTGTGTGTCAAGTAAAGCATAAAAACAGGTGCATGTTATGTTAGAATAAAATTGTAGCTTCTATGGGGGTTTTATAGTTTTTTGGTATTACTAAGTAACAGTGTGACTTAAACCAGTTTAAACTAAATGTAATGCAGGTAGTGTTTTGTGCTTTTTCTGGAGAGAGACAAATAATGAAATCTGGTTAAACGGTAGCACACTTTTTTTTTGTTAGTGTATTGTGTTGCTTGGCATGGAAGGCACATGCAATATGCATAATTAACAAATTATTTTGTGGGGGAAGCATTTGTGCACATGGCAGACATTGGAGGATGCACACTCATGCTTCTTTCAGAAAAAGCTGCCTTTTTTTCCTACCTTCTTTCTTATGCCCAGAAAGAGGTATAACACATTATAAAGAGGACACCATTTGTTAGGTGTGTCTAGAGCTCTAACAGGTGAGCATAGCAGAAATATACCCAGTTGCAATAACCCACAGGTCTCTGGTTGGCTGCTGGAACCATGGCTCAGCCGTGGTCTCTCGTTTGCAGGTAAAAATACAATGGAAGGCTGATTTCCTCCAGCCCTTGGCCACTGGGTCCTCTTCTGGCTGGGGACTTCAAAGCCAGGTAGCAGTGGCTATCCCAAAGAAAGTGTTGCTCCTGCAGCTGATGGGGCTTTCAGCCCGTGCTGGGCTCTCCAGCTGTTGGAGGTGGTCTCTGACAGCCGCCTGTGACTTCTTGTCAGCCTTGGGGCTACCCCGGTGTGCCACCGGGCCTGGGGAGCAGCAGCACACGTACAGGTGTTCACTTCTCACTTCAGCAGAAATGTGACAGCCTTTTATCGTCTTTTCTACCTCTTCCAAGTCTCACTGTAAAATGGTGAGCATACAGTGACAGGAGGAAGAAACCTCTGGTTTTTTTAGAGCACTTGTTACTTCTCTTTGCCTTGGCGCACAATAACCCTGTTCTGTAAATTTGTGCAGTTTTGTTACGCGTTTCCTGAGCACCCCTCAAATCTTGTTGGTCTCAGCAGTGGATCAGCAGCTCACTGGCCTGAAACATCAGTGGGATAGCTGCTAAAGCTTTGGTTGGCTTCTTTTTGGATACAATTTTAGCCCCTGAGTGAGCCACTTTGTCCTCACCCTGCTTCTCAGTGCTTGTCCTGCAGACGAGCAGTGAGGTGTTGTTCATCTAATCTTCACTGCCTGAAAGAAGATAGGGGGAGAAGTGATCTGATCATTTGGGATGCCTGGACTAGCTAATGCTGTCCTGGACCAGGCTGGAAGGTAGCAGTTCTCTTGCTTTTTGTTTTATCTTTTGTGATTTTCTAGTATCTGCATTTCCATTCCCTGCACTAAATTTCAGAGATAATATTTATTATTTTTTAGAAAGTACATATCTTTCAGTGCCCTAAAATACAATTATTCAGAAACTTTAAGCAGCCTGAAACCTGCAATTCCCAATTTTCTTTATGGTAGGATATAGGAAGAAAGATTAATGAAGTAACCAGTTATTTAGGCCTAGATATTATTTTCAGCTGGATGCTGATGTACATCACTTGATTTCAGCAGCTTCTGCTAAGTAGAGTGACTCTTCTGAGGTTTCTTTGGCTGACTCGTTTATTGTGAGTGAAAATAATTGTTTCAGTGATTTTCTTCCTCTGATGGTTCTGAATTGACTTTGTTATTTGAGGACTTTTTTAACTGCTTTATGAAATTGATTGTTATTGTGACTGTCTAGGCTGCCCTTGCATTTCACTACAGGTCATTATTTTCATTGTGTGTATATATATATTTATAAATATTTGAAACACATAAAATCGCATTACACATCTGTGCCATTCTGTAAGCTTCTTTCCCCTTTTCTAGTACAGAAGTCTTGAATGGCAGTGTAAAGTAACATCTTGTTAGTTTTATGCAACCTGCAGATTTGATTAAAATGTGGTGGAAAAGTGCCTATGGTACATACGAGGAAGTGAGGGCAAACCTTTCCTGAATCATTGTGTGGATCTCACATGAGGCTTGCTGGGAGAAGCTGTTAAAGCTAAGTGATGTGTATTAATAGAACTGTGCTGAAGATCATGGGAAAGTGTTTTATTATATTCCAGAAATATTGTATTTTTTTTAAATGGTAATTTGAAATGGCAAGAAGAAAATGAAGTCTGGAAATTAATTTGACTGTTACAGTGTAACTTTGCTGAGAGCTTACGGTAGGGCCTGTAGCACAATTAATTCTTCTTATGCAGTGACAGAGCTGCTTGACAGCTGCACCATCTGCCTGGGTGTGGGATAGATGGGATTTTATCAATATTTATTTTATAATTAACCCCTACAGTGCTGGTCAACATACAGGAGGAAGTAGTGTAGAGGTTGTTGGTTACTCCAGTGTTGGAAGCAGAGTATGGATTGGGAAAGATATTTTGGTGAGTGGGAAGCAGAGCAAGAGCCCACTTTCATAGGGATTGGCTCTTCTTCTGTTGTGGTGGGATATCTTGAGATCTGAATACAGACTTTGGATTAACTGGGCATTGCCCATTGCCATGTGCACCCACCTGTGGGAGCTGGAAGATGGTAGCTTGGCAAAGTGTAATGTACTGAGTATGCTGGATTCCTATATATATTCTATATATAAGGGAAAAAATATATATATATCCTATATATATATTCCTATACTGGTGTCTAGTCTGGGCTGAGCTGAAACTGCAGCTTCTTCTGTATGATAGGGTTTCTTTCTTTTGCTCTGTTACTATTCTTACTAAACAGTTAGGAAGTTGCTTGCCAAGTCTCTTTTCCTTGACTTGAAGGGCGGTGACTTGGTGGGATGAAGAAATACAGACCTGTGTGTAACAATATTACAAAATTCACACTCCTTTATATAACAAGACTAGCTATGCCACAGCAGAGTCTGGGGGTATTCTGGAGCTGAGGTCTTCAGCCTGCCCCTCTTCCCAGTGATTTTGGGTGGATGACAAGCCATGCTGTGCTCCTGTGATTGTACTTGGCTCTGGTGTGAGCAAACAGCAACCAGAGCTGTTTGTTCTGCTTGAATCATTAGGTATTAGTGATAGAGGCAGAGAGTGTGTGTAGGGTTCCTGCTGAATATTTCCCTTAGTGATTTTTAGCTTTAGTTGAGGGGTTGGCATGTGGGATGTGTTGTCCTCTGCTGTCATTACTACCTCCCTTCAGGGCTATCATTGAACTCAACAGGAGTTTTAGCACAGAGTTCAGGGAAAGTGTGGTAGGCCAGTGCAAATCTGTTTTTTTCAGGAAATAACTTTTTACACTGCTGTAATGATATCTATCTTAATGGAGCAATAGGGTACAGGGGAGAAAACAACAGCACATATTCTTCTCCCTTTTCCTTTTTTTTTTTTTCTCTGCACAATAGATGGGTAAAAGTCAGCTTAGGTTAATTAGCTCTAATTTCCCCTTCTTTCTCAAAATCATTCATTTTTGTTCAGGAGATGATAGGGCACACCTTACTCTTTCTTCTATTCCAAGCAGTGAGAACATCCTTAGGGAAATTATTGGGTCAGGCTGAAGACTTGCTTACCCTGTGTCTTGTCTCCAGCAGTAATTAGCAACAGATGTGGTGGAGAGAAAAGTAGTATGAGAACAATTGCATATTTGTGATCTTGTGATGTAAAGACTCTCTAATCTGGAGATAACATCTGGACAGGCAGGTTAAAGCTACTGATGGACCTTGTGCCATGGGAATTTTTCTAGTTCTTTTTGAATGTCTCTGGCTTCTACACCATCCTGCTACAGTGAGTTCCCAAACTATAAGTTGTGTGCAAGAATACATCACTATGCTCATTTTTGACCCTTGGATCTGCAAGTAGTTCATTGACTTCCCTCATTTGTGGTATTAGGAGTACTGAATAATTATTTCCTGTTACTTGCTGACCTTTTTCATACTATTACCAATGCTAGACATGTGAAAGCTCTCTCTTTCTCTCTGGTGTCTTTTCCAAGTTGAACTTGCTGCTTAATAATGGGGCTTTGTGCCTGTGGTCTCCTTTACCTGCATGCCTTGCAGCAGGATGCTGCCTCTATGCACTCTGACCACTCCTGAGGGCTGTCAGGGAGGCAAGGGGAGAGACAGAGCAGTCACTTTTCTTCCCCCAACATTTCCAGCTCTCTCAGCTGGTGAAAACAGCTAAGCTGGGGATCCTGCTTTTGCACTGACTTGCTATATGACCAGTGATGAAATGCTTGGGCTCTTTTCTGTGTGTCAAGAATCCCCCTGAGATGGCAGATGAGTGGGACCAAAGTGCCAGTGTACTGCTAGGGCAGCAGTGAAGCAACCAGAGATGCTGACAGCACTGCTGAACTGAGGCTTGTAGGGAAGATGCAGTGCCAGAGTGAGTATTGGGTTTTGGCTGAAGTCCCAGGTCAGTCCTTGAACCAAAGGTCATGCTGGTTTTTCTCACTACTCCTTGTGGAGCTGGCCCATAATCCCTTCAGACCATGGTTTATAGGGTGAGGACAGGAGCACTGAGCTGTCTTTCACTGCATGGCAGGCAGAACAACCTGAGATGTGCCCCAACACTGTGGGAACTGAGCCTGCATAAGTGTGTAACATAGCCTTGACTGGGGACTGCATTTATCTTCAGGCTCTAGATAAGATCCTTACATAGCCCTATCAGCATATATGATGGAAATAAGATAACAACGTCAATAACCAGAGCAGTTCAGAATTTCTGAACCAGCCTGTTCAGGAAACACCCAACAACAACCATGCTCTGGCATTTGCTTTGAGGAAACTAAAGCAAGGCATAATCTGGAAAAACTGAAGCAATTGGTATAGTTACAAATAGCTGTTTTCTGATCTCTTTTAGGCCTTGCTTCTCTTCATCCTCTTAGCATGTTGGTGATAAATGATGGCAGGATCATTGAACAACCCTGAGTACTGCTATGAATGGAGTGGATGTTATTTGCCAGTGTATTTTCAGAATTTTTTTTTCTTTATACTTTCTTCACTTTCCTTGACTTGTCTGCTCTCCTCTGTCTTGCCTACCCATCCCTTTTGGTTTGAGAGCCACATGCGCGTCTTGGAGAAAGTGTTGAAAGCCTGTCGCGATCACTTAAAGAATTCTCAACAGCTCTAAAAGGGAGGGGAAAGGTCTTAAGGTCCTTTCTGGCTGCTTGTTGTAACTGCTTTGTATTGTGACACACATGAGTATAACTCTGCTTCAGCATCCTCTGTTGCTGGGATGCCATTCACAGGGGCTGCCACCACTGCAAAGTCCCTATGCCATGTGATGGGGGAAGTGCTGCAGAGCACGAATGTTTTAGGGTCTGGTCTCTTCATCAGTGGCTTCCCAGGTTAAGATTTGGGGGAAATAGATTTATTAACACAAAAGATACATCTGTTTTCTCTTCCATGCCCTTCTCCATGCTTTCTGTTTCTTGTATCCCTTTTTCTCTTTGTTTCTTAAGAAATCTCCATAGCAACCTCCCTGCTAGGAGGAGGAAAGAAGCCAGACTCAGAGAAGCAAGAGAAAGGCAGCCTGTGAAAATAGCCTGGGTGTGTGATGGAGTTGTAGCTTTACCTTTACTAAATCTGTTCGTGAAGTAGCTGTTGGGTTTGGGCTGTGATTGAGAAAAATAAGCATGAGGTGTGGTGGTGCCAGGGAGATGCACAAGGGACAGGAATTACATCCATGCTGGTTTGAAGAGACCTCTGGAATCTCTAGTCCCACTTCCTGCTCAAAGCAGAATTGTTGTACATCAAGTGAGAGTGTGATAAAAAGGAGAAGAAAAAGAACACCACTCTCACCATCAAACTAAATTAAAGAGCTGAATGCAAGATCTCAAAAGCACAAAACTCCTTTAATTTTAAACAAAATTCCCTTGCAAGAGCAGGATGATGGAGAAAGGGTAGATGTGAGATTGTGCACAGACCAACGTGGGGGATAAAGATAAGAAAACAAATGTAAAATTTCCTTCCCAGTTTTTGGGAGAACAGTGACACTGAAGGGTAGGACTGGGAAGCTGTTGCTGGAAACAGTGCCCAAGGCTGCCTAGGGTTTGTATTTTTGTCCTAGGATTATACCCATGCCCTGCTCCTGTTGCCCAGAGCCAAAGTTGGTGAGAAGGCTGCGTTGACTCCTTCAGAGAGGTAACAATTTTCACTCCAGTACATAATTTCTGGGGACATTAAAACCTCCCTAGCACTGAATCCACATCATGCATGCAGGTTAGCAGGAGGGAGGGTGGAGAGAAAGCTGACTCAAACACCCAGTGAAGGGCTGAAAACCTCATGCAGAAGCAGAGCTGGGCTGCAGGAACCCAGAGTGCAGGAGGTAGGGACCTGCTTCCCTGTGTGTGTGGTGCTAGAGGAGGTTGCCAGACATTTCACTGCCATATTTTACAGCTATGCCCTGAGTCAACAGCCTGTTCAGTTTGCTCTGGATTGCCAGGCCAGCTGCTGTATAATCCCAGCCACGCTGATAAGTGGAAAATACAAGCCTAGGGAAACCTGACCAAGGCTTGGTGAGATACAGTGCAATCATTCTGTGCCTTGCAGGCAAATGCAAGAGTGTTGTGGTACCCAGCCCATGCAAGTGGAGAGGTTTTTGCCAGGAGGTTCTTGCAGCTGACACGCAGCAATGCCACTTGTGGCAGGGCATGGGTGTAATCCTAGGATAACCCTGGAGCAGGGGGGCAGAGCAGATATCTGGGCCCTGTCCAGTATTTGAATGTAATGTGAGAATGCAACTGAAGGATTTGAGTGTCTACAGGGCAATGTAAGGATAAAAATAAAAAGAAACCTCTTGTCTCCTACTCCCTCCATCCATGCTTCTGTGTGGCTTCTGAAGGATAAAGCACTGCTGGTGGAAAAATCAGCACATCCCTTGAAACTGCCCCATCCTTGGTGTGTGGCTGACAGCATCAAGAGAGCCTTTTAGCAAACTGAGGAGATAATCCAGTCCAAGGCCATTAAGGAAGATGCAGAAAAGGAGCTGTTATTGTTGCTAAGTAGAAAATACAGCTGCTTAACTTGTGACAGCCTGGGTTATGCCAAGCCAACCTGCATGAGTCCCTCAGCTTCCTGACTTCAGGAGTACTGTGATGTACCTGAATGTCCTCACCTATGGTGGAAGGGCTTTCAGATGATGGCATTCATACAGCAGGAGCACAGAGATGCTACCAAAAAGGATCACTGGGAAGGGCTGTACCAAGGTCCGTGCATTTCTAGGGGTGGGACCATGCAGCCAACAAAGCCAACTCTCCACTACTGATAGCCTCCAGCCTCCTCATTTCCTGCCTCCTGTCTCTCTGCTCTGGTACCCTTCCTGAAACAATTAAAGTGGGGGAAAGGAAACAAAACAAAACCCCAAAGCCCTCCCAAACCACTGTGTGGGATTCAACTAAGCTTTTTCGTTGGGCTGGAATGAAAGGTTTCCTGTAGGTTCTCTTTGTTTATTTATTTTGCATAGCTGTTTTAAATTGCATTTAAAGAAATTAAAAAAAAAAATCTTTGTAAGGAATTTGTTTTGTTTGGAAGATATTTCAATGGAGACAGTGTTGGCTGTGTGTTAAAAAAAGAGAAGGAGAGATATTGTTTAAGTTTCTTCCCAGTTCTGGTGTGCCTTACATATTGCTTTGTTCAGTGTGAATCTGGATAAATAACACATTTGATTTAAACAACTGCCACAAACTCCTGCCTGTGGCTTTGAAGTTCAGTAAAATTGCAGCACCTCTTTGTTGAATTCTGCTAATAAATATGGTTTAATTTTAGAAACATGATGTTTTGTCATGTCCTTGCCTGGGACAAGACACAGAAATAAAATAAGCTCTCAGTATTTACCAGCTTCACTATGCTTTGCATGCATGTGTTGAAAGGGATGGTGATGCAGTAAACATTCACAAAATGGCAATTGCTCTATAACCTAGGGGTCCTGGACACAAGCCATTCTAGGGGGAGGTGAGGCAAGGATAATTTCCAGAACTGTCTCTATGTGTGACAGATTCATGTCCAGGCATCAGAATAATTTTATATTTGATCCTGTTTTCTTGTTGCCACTGGTGAATAAGGGTGGAAACAGAAAAGGCTGCTCATAAAATGTCTCATGTCTGTCAGCAGAGCCTTTGGAAGCTTTTTCCTGTACTGCTCTAAAGATGGGATTTTTTTGCAAAATGTCCTACCTCTCAAGAGTCCTACCCTAGTCTGGAAGAGCCTCTGCTGGGTGTGTTCTGAATCTGTCAGGCTTTGTGTCTGCTAGGATGGCCTCTTGCGTAGTTCTGTGGCTGGTCTTCAAAGTTATCACTGCAGTGATAGATATGGCTGGGTGGTGACAAGGCAGGGAAGACTGAGGTGATGTTTTTCTCTCATGGATGTGTTGTGTTCAGGGACCTCTCAACACACTGCTGAAGCTTTCCTGTCCCCTTTGGTTTTGGAATGAAGACCAAGACTGAGATAGTTTCTAAATTTGGCTCCTGTTGGGTGTCCCCTTCAAGGCATGTGCTGGAATCCCTGTGTGAGAAAGAAATGAAAGAGGAGGGGGTGAGCACCTTGCCTTTAGGTAAGGAATGAGACAGTGGGTGAAAAAGCAGTTTAAAGTTGGTGTGACAAGGTGCATTATAGGCAGGTTTTTAGGAGCTGATCTTCCACTTTTTAGATGGCTCATTTGTTTAATTCTAGTCAGCTCAGTGAATTAAACTTTTTCGCTTCACCTCACTTAACTTCTGTGTGCAGAGAGGCCTAAGCAATTGATATGACTTTTGCTTTTTTGCGGCTGTTATTTTCTCAGGCGTGTTTTTGATTACTGTTGTCTCTGTTGCAGTTGTTTGTTCTTCTGCAAAAAGGGTGTAAAGCACTCATACTCTGTATGTATTTTATTCCTTTGTCCTCACATGCATCAGTTTGAAAACAAAACACAATAAAGACAAAGAGGAAACGGAGAGAAGCTCCTTGTAGACTGTTCTCCTCAAGGGATGGATTCTCATCCATCTCTTAAAAGATATTAAAACCAGAAAAGCAATATGTTACTTTGGATTTTCCCTGGAAGTAACTTATTTAGAGATTAAAGGAGAGTTGTGTCATTGAGCAGCTGAAAAAACAGCGATGCTTGTGATACTGCATCTCTGCCATTTCTGTGCTTGGCTTTTGACAGAAAGCCTGACTTGCCCAAGGTGTGATAATATTCTGGCAAGACACACGTGTGGTGTTGCACCTGTGTGACGTAGATCTGCAAACCAGCAACGTGGCATGGTTTCACCAAAGAAACCATAACCCAAAAGCCTTTTTTTCCTCCTCATTTCTGCCTGTAGCAGTAAACAAACACTTTGGGTTTGATTTCTGTAACAATATTATGATGTGCCCATCTCATTCCAGGCTTCTTCTGAAGCCTCCCGGAGTAGCAGCTGACGTGTTCTCCGCAGCCTGTGTTCGGAGGTAGTGGCGGGGCTGATTGGCATGCTGTCTTCTCCCTGTCTGCTGCTATTAGTATTCATATCAAAGAAAGCTGTTTGGTTCCTTTCTCCTGGGCAACTGCAGGAGTCAATCACTGCTCCCTGATGTGAATGGCAACAAAGAGAAACTGTTCATTGATTCAGAGCAAAAGAGCCCAAGTGGGTGCTTTGATTTCACAGAAACTCTGCCCTGCAAGGGATCTGCAAGGTTAGGCTGCCAGTGTTTTCGCAAATTTTGTCCAAATTGTGACTCCCAAAGTGTTTTGGCAATAGAGTGAAAGACAAGCAGGCAGGCCTCATGGATAATTTTACATTAATAACTATGACTTATGTGTGCCAGTGTAAGACCTATGATTCCACTGTGAGAGTCAGACCATAATTAAATATCTAACTCTGTAGTGTGGCTGTGCTGGTGGTAAATGGGGTATTGACTTCTGGCTCGTATTTTGACTAAAACTACAAATACAATGTAAGGACTTCAGCAAATCCAAATGCCTAAGGTGGTAATGTATTCTGTAAATCAATAATATATTAGTAATAAAAATGACCAAAGCATGCATCCATTGGGAATTCATAATAGAAATTTGTTTAGGTTATATAGTGTATGTATTGATTGCTGCTATTTAAAGATGAAGTATGGCTTTGAAGCAGAGTGCTTATATATGTAGCTGCTTACATTTTAAATTCATTTTTTTTTAATATGAAGATGGACTTGATAACATGGGGAAATGTGTATGAATAGAAGTCAGTATTTTATATTGCAAAATGTTATGGGAATATAAGTGTGCTGAGAAGCCACAAGTAGATGTCTGATGTTTCTGAAACCTAAATCTTGAATTTCAGCAAAATAATAAGCAGTATATGCGGCAGCCACTATTTGCAGCTCCAGGCTTCCAGGTAGCTTAAGTTTTTCTTGGCTTGGTGCCTTAACATTGAATTGCTTACCTGTCCATTTTGTGGTAGAGTGTATAATGTAACCGGATGTAATATAGGAATGATGAATGTGTGTGTGTGTGTATATATATATGCTGATATATATATATATATTATATATATGCTGATTTGCCTGACTGTCAGGGACAGATCTGCCAGCAGAACACAGCCCTTGCTTCTCTGCAGTGCTGCTGGCTCTCTGCAGCTCCCACAGCTGGCACCAGGGGCTGCACAGCCAGAGACAACTCACAGAACTATGCCAGGGTAGGGAGCACCTGCAGCACCATGACTGGGAAGTAAGATTTAGGGAATAATGCCCCTGACCCATCGCAGTAACATCATAGCAGGCCCTTACATGTCTCTGATGTTGATTTAGTATTGTAGGGTGTACGCTAGCTAATAACACTGGGAGGCCAGTTAATATCCTTTACAGAATTACACTTACTTATTAGATAGCCATAGTGGAAGGCTGAATTAAAGGAAAAAAAAAACCAAAAAAACCCAAGACAGACAAACCTGCTAAACACATAGTACCATACCTACAATTTCATCCATCCTTCTAAACTTTGGCTGCTTATTCCAGGTCCTGTGCATCTGCATTGTTACCTTCTGTAAGGACGAAGGGTGGAGAAAATAATTCACATGCCATTACTGCAGTCTTTGTCTCACTGCAGCAAATAAAAAATGTTTTAGATTTCACAGATTATGGTTCATTATGAAAACAAAGCAAGCCTCTGACTGAAAATCCCATCTGTTGGTTTGCATTAAGCAATTCCCTTCCTCCTCCTTGCCATTTATTATTTCTGGGCATTCAAAGAAGCCATCCTGAAATATTTTTTTTTCTGTTTACAACCACTAAAGGTAGTATAAGCTCAGCAGCTCTGTATGAGAGCTTACTGGAGGTTTTGTGTTGCTTGTTGGGTTTTTTTTTGGGGGGGGTTTGTTGTTGATTTCTTTAGTGTGGGGTCTTTTTTTGGGTTTTCTTTTATATTTTTTTACTCTAAATTAATAAATTCACTGAGTTCCATGCAGCTAAATGCCCCCTTCCTCTTCCTGTTCTCTTGCTCCTAAATCTACATAGATCCTTAAAATACAAAGGAACTCAACAAGCCAGACTGTTTGCACAGTAGAGATCTCACCCAGTAATTTGTGAATCAGGCATCTGTGTGTTTCAGAAAAACACTCAGTTGTTGTTTAGGTACTTCAGCTGATATATATCTATATAAGTAAACTGTTCCACGGTAAATTGCTCACATGGTTAAAAATATTACCTTATTTCTATCTCCATGTATCAGGCTTCAGCTTCCAGATCTTGGATCTTGCTTGCCTTTTTCTGCTAGTTTAAGGAGAAATATCTTCCCTTGGTAGCTACCTGCAGACCATAATAGTCCTTTAGAGTCTTTTAGACCAGTTAGACTAAGTAATTTTGGTGGCTCACTTGTTAGACTGGCTTTCCAGGCTCTATTTGATTTTTTATTTATTTTTTTTAAAAGTTCTTTTGCAAACCCTTTCAAAGTTTCTGACAAACCCTCTGAAGTGTAGGGTACCGCAATGTGTACATTTTCCAAGAAGGAATGGCCTCATTAACACCATATGCGGGGCAATTTCACCTTCCCACTTCTACTTATTATTCACCTCCTCATCCTTGCAGAGATCGTGTCTGCCCTTTGAGCTGCTGCATGTTGTTCAAGTTGTTATCAGTTATGGAAACAGTCTTCTTTCAGAGTGACTGCTTGCAGGTCTGTGGTCTCACATAATGAGCACTTCTTGTATGCCTACGTGGACTTGGATTTGTCTGTGTTCGAGCATGGTCTGCTCAGGTACTGTGTGTAGATCAATCTGCAAAACTGACAAGGTCTGTGTCGTTACTTAACATTTCATCAGTTTTTGCACTGACTGCAAATTTGGCAAGCTCTGAGTTTATTTTCTCTCAGATCATCAAGAAGTATGTTGAATGATTTTGGACTGATGAGGTTCTTGCTGAACTTCCAGAAATGCTGTGGTTGAGATGACAGTTCCACATTTACATTAGTTTTTGAGAGGCAGCAGCTAATGCGTTTTTCCTGTATGCAAGTGGACTTATGTTCTGTTTTCATGCCTTTTTTTTTTTTTTTAAACTTGTTAAATGCCAAATGCCAGTGCCCAAAATCAGGCTGAAAAACAGCAGGGGGATTCTTAAAGGGGTTGTGGGTTTCTTATAAACTCCCATTCTTCAGATTGAATATATTGGGGTTTTTATTATTAATATCTTTCCAAATATCTGCTAAAACTGAAAGCATCTCTTTATCACTGTGAATGATGAATAATTCTGTTTGCCTCTTTCTAAATACAGATTGGAGAGAGTTAGTGAATATTTGTAGGGAGTTCAGTTTGTGCTTGATAGCTGGTTGTCTTTGACCCACAAACCTTACTAGTTTAAAAATACTGATGCTTCTTTAAAAATTCTGCAAGCTTTTTTTTTTTTTTTAGTTAGATGGTCTACAGTTATTTAGTTTGTATTTTGAGCTTTTAGCACTGCATGTTTGTGTTTCCAAACTGTAATTTGTACTTGTTAACTACACTGCTGTGGTGTTTTTTTTTTTTAAATTTATTTTTTGTAAGTGAGAATAGACTATTTAACAAAAGAAACCATTTCTCAAGATTGCAGGGTTGGGGATTTTGTCGTGTGGAAACAGACTTCTCAGTTTACTGTCTGCATTTTTAATCTTAAACCTTCCTTTGTGTTTAATTTTGTGTGAAATATTTTAACCTATGTGGAGCTGTCCCGGCTAAAACCCTCAAATATTTGTGTTACCAGTCAGGACTGTGATCTTTTTTTCTTACCAAATAAAACTGGTTTGTGGTTATTTGCTCATAGACATCTGTGTGTTTGTTGATGCTGGTGGTTTTGGTTTTGTTTGTTGTTGGTTTTTTAGGGAGTCAATTTTGGTTTGTTTGTGGTTTTGGTTGGGTTTTTGTTTGTTTGGGTTTTGTTTGTCTGTGATCAACACAATCAATAAGGGCTAATATTACCGTGCATCAAAAAGATTGGCTCAACAATAAACTTGTTCAGTGACCTTTTGTATTTTGCTTAAGTTGTTACCCCCCTTGAAAAACTGGGGGGTTTTTTTGGTTTTTTTTTTTGTTTTTTTTTTTTTTTTACTCTGCACAGTTTGGGGACCTTTATTATATAATAATGGGGAGCATTAGAAGAATTTTAAGTAGCAAAATCTGATTTATTTTATGAAGGCTTTTCCTTGTGCTCCAAAAATTCCCTTGGAGGGACAGTGGCAGCAGAATTCTTTCCTCAAATATGAAAAGGGAGCACAAGATAATGGAAATAGGTAACAATTTTATTCTTAGAAAAAGCAGAAAATTTTTGATGTGAAGTATAAATAACTCTAGAAGAACAATGCTTGAAACAGGTACAAAAGGAAATGGATATTAAAGATGGAAGAAAAAGTGCTTGAAATGGATCCTTTGTTAGCTATAAGTCAGTTTCTATTTAGAAAGTGCACTTAAATGTACTGCAACATAATTTCATTAGAAATTTAATTAATTATCTCCCAGAAAGTTTTCTGGAAACCTTTCTCTGATGCCTTTTTTTTTTCCCCACTTGAAAGAATCCTTCAAAACCCTTTAGGGACAAACTGCACGGGGGATTTACCAAGTGCTAAGCAAGCGCCTTGGTTTTTCCAAGACCCCTTTCTGTGCCCTTCTGATGAGCATCCTCTGGTGTCACAGCAGTGCTGGTGCTTGAAAAAAGTCCTGCTCTCTCTGACACCTTATTTATAGGGGAAGGAGGAATGGACTCTTTCATCAGGTTATTTTGTCAAAAATATTTCTTTGCCTTTGGGCCCACTATCTCTCTCTGGTTAGACTGGGCAAATATATCCTGGTTTTTCCTGCCAGAGAGATCAGCAAAAGATTTACTTCTTTCATCTACCTCTTGAAGGAGGACAATTTGAAACAAGTCTAGTGATTGTGTTAAAAAAAAAAAGGCTAAAAAAGAAGGAGTCTTCCATCCATCACGGTTGTTTGCAGTGGTTTTCTCCTGAACTTAGATAATTTTTTTTCAGCCATATTTTCATTGAACTACTGAGCATTGTGCCCTCAAGTGTAGCATCTGCACCTGTTTGTTACTCATGCTGCATGACTATCCTTTTGTGTGTCACTGTAGCTCCTGTTCCTAACCTGCACACATTTCTTCTTCTCTTTAAAGTGTCCTTTGGGGCACAGACCCTCATTTTGTTCAGTCGTGCACATGGGTGTCTGCAGGAGCCCTAGAGTTTCCCATAGAACAAATAATGAATCATGATATCCAGTGCTTTAGGGACTTCCATAAAGCAGGGCTGGCTTTCAACCAGTACAAGGCTGGGGTTTTGCTTTTCTGGTTTTTTTTTTGTTTTGTTTTTAAACTGAGCACAATGTCTCTGTGACTACTCACACTTGTTATTGCTGCTTTTTAAAATGCTTATTAGGCTGCTGTTACTACTTTGAGGGCTGGAGTGGAAAATTAATAGAAACTTGTATCCTGGGACAGCTCTGCAGCTGGTGGGGTGTGCGAGGGCAGGATTCAGAGTGGTTTATTGCAGATTAAAATGTAGTATGGTGAGTTTGGCCACACTGTTGTGTCCTGGCTGCCCCAATCTGCAGTGAGAGTCCTGGTGGTACCACAGGCTTGCATCCCCTCCCTACTACAAAGCCCAGAAGCTCTCAGCTGTTCACATGACTTTTCTGGGAGCAGTTGATATGTTCAGGGCATTTCTGGGAGCCTACAGCTGAACATAATTTCAGAATTTTTTTTTTTTTTATTATTTTTTTGTGACTCACCTTGAGATGGGGGCAGTATTGTGTGCATGTAAGTATTATATCAGCACACACCCATATCTAGCTGTATAGTCTTTCTGGAGCAATATTTGCACAGGTTCTGTTAGGGGAAAATAATTAAGGACAGTGCTTGCTGTGAGCAGGTGGGCACAATAGGAAGCTTCATCACTCAAGATTATAGTTGTGTTTCCTAGAAGGTGAACCATTTTCTGGAGGTAATTAATTAGTTTAATGTTTTGCTAGTTTCTACTGAGGAGAAAGGGATTCTATGGACAAAAATGTGAATTCCTTGAAAATCTGCTTTTACTTCAGGTATATTTCTACCTGGAGCAAGTGTGCATGTTTCAGTTCATTCCCCAAATCTAATTCTCCTACTGTTCTTTATTTTTAAGATTGAGGGGAAGTAAATAAAGTTGGCCACTGTTCAGATGAATGTGAATGCTTCTGAAAAGCTCTTTGAAGCTGCTAGTAACTTCAAGGTGAAATCCTTGATATTTTGAGGTCAAAGGAGGAGGGGGAGTAAACGTCATAGAGTTTGGGGAGTCATGATTCAGAGGACTACAAAGAATGGCTTGGCACAGCCTACTTGTACTTCTTGTTAGTGTATCAGCAAAAAAAGGATCTCGGATCTCATGCCAGTGTTCCTGGCATGGAGCTCATATGGCATGCTATGGAAATACTTGTAATTCTTGTTAGTGGATCAGCAAAAATAGGATCTTGGATCCCATGCCAGTGTTCCTGGCATGGAGCTCATATATGGCATGCTATGGAAAACCTCATCCAGCAGCCGGGGACCAGGTTTTCTTTGTAGATTACTCACAAGTTATCTACACTAAGAAGCACCCATTGGTTTCTAAAAATTCAGTAGGGGACCCCAAATGTCACTTTGCCATGTAGAAAAACTACACTTGCCATTTTGCCTGCTTCATATGCACCATGCTTTTCTAAAAGTTTAAGAAGTGCATATATATTAAAAAAAAATGGGATGCAATTCTGAGAAGTCAGGATCTTACGGTAGTCTCAGACTTCTTTATAAAACTTTCACAGTTATGGCTAGTGGAAAGAACAAATTCCCTATTGCTATTTATGGCAGAGACTCAAAGGAGCGGTAATGGCTAAAACACAAAGAAAAATCAGTTATTAGTGATCTATGATTTAGCCATTTTACTTCTCTGAGATGGCTGGTCTTTGAGGTCTGGGAAACTTCTTGTAAAATGAACGCTAAAGGTATCATTTTTGGCCTTTGATGTAAAGCAGTTGGTTTAAATGGTAAATATTCGGGGCTCCAGATTTTTCTGCAGATATTTGAGTGGCAGGCTCTAATACTTTGGTAGAAATTCTTTTTTGCCTGCCTGTCTTTTTCTCTGGACAGTTCTCGACATTTCACATAGTTCTCCTTTCTAGGCAGTACAAACTTAAAAATAGATTTACTGCTCTGATAAACAAGTCTGTAAACAGCACAAAGTAATCTCCACTCTGCTGTTCATCATTTCTGTAATAATGCAGATATTTCTACAAGAGCTTTAATGTTCCCCTTCAGAGGCTTTTCAGGGAGCTGTAAATCAAAATTAAACTTTAACTTTGTGAAGGTATTTCTTGGTAGGAGTCTATTATTTGCAGCTCTTCAGCAAAGCTCCAGATACATCCAACCTGTCTAATTTTCTACAGCCTTAAAAGAATTGCTGAACCTGCTGAGTTCACCAGGTCTCTTCCTGACTTTTGTTTTTTGGGGTTGGTTAGTTACTTTGGTGCTGTTTTATGTTTGGGGGTTTCCCCACTTCTCTTTTTGCCCATCCCCATTTTTTTTCTGCTATGGTGAGATAAAAGTCAAACCTGGGCTCTGTATAATTTCCAACTTTTGAGAATGCATTTGTGTCTTGGCCTCCTCCAGTTATCCTTGTCTTGCTTCCTGTAGCCCAGGGCTGCCACCTCCCAGTTCACAGTGGTACAAGAGGCAGAAGAACACCTGGGAAATATCTACCTAGGCCACCACTAAATCCTGCTGATGCCCATTCTAATGGCAAACCTAAAATAGCTCTGCTGGTAGCAGGAAAGCTATTCTAGCTTTGTGTTATTTTAGAAAGGGTAGGAATTTAAGCTAGTGTTTTAAATTGGAACAAAAACAAACTGTAATTTTAAATGAACTTATTATATAATATGAAATCTGAAAATTATGATCAGATTCTTTTTACTTAATGTTCTTAGACTAAACCCTTGATGCTCATTTATCTAACTGGCTCTATGATTATACCTGTTACGGGGGTTTATAAAAGTTTTTATATGAGATTAAAGATTAACCTTACTAATGGCTACAATTAAAACCTACACTGGAGTAATTTGAAATGGAGCAAATTCAGTTATTACTCAAATCTTCTCGCTTCACCACATTAATTTGTGCTGTATTAAATGTGAGATACCAAGGTTGTTCAGCAATGTCAAAGTCAAAGCTTCTCGGATTTTGAGGGTTTTTTTGGGATTTTGTTGGAGACAGTTGAGTGCCTGTTGTAACAACAGTAACTTTGAGTTGGGTAAGAACTACATGGCATGTTTTTCATTACTAAGGACCCCAGTGAAATTTGTGGTGTATGGATTTGTAAAAAGGACCGGTCCCTGTGGCTCAGAACCTAATGCTTCTTTTATTGAGAATACAATTGTCTCAATGTTATGGACCAGGATATAAAAGCCAGATATTTAATAATGTCACTGTTAGGCTGGAGGGCAAGTTTACCATAAGGATTGCTTATAGAAATTAAGCACCACAGTACAAGGCTTAAACTCTGACACTTTCCCTGTCTGTGCACAGCTTTCCTACACTTGAAAGGTAATTCACATGAAAGAAGCCTGTAAATTTAAAGAACATTTTTATTTAATGTGTGACTTTCATTACAAATTAGATGATCCACTGCAAAGGAAAAGATATTTGGGAATAGGTTTTTTCCTGTGATGGGGCCTAAATATTAATGTACTTGCATTCAACATCCCCTTGGAGGCCACATTTTATTTGTCTGTTGTTCTCAACTTGTTGCTTCTGCTTTAATTAAATTCATTAAAGTGACATTTAGCTCAGGCTGGGACTGTGCTTCTGACCTCTGATTTGAAGGTAGGTAGGTGCTTTTTTTTTTTTTTGAAAAGCACTCTAAATTCAGCCATCCTTCCTTCTAAAAATCTTTTGCTTTCTCCCTATGACCTGAGCTAACCTTTTCTGAGCTGATTCAACTCTTATCAGCCCAGCAGAAATCCCCCCTTTCCCTTCTCCCCCCACACTGGTGTAGTTTCTTGGTGAATTATTGACTTGCCCTGCCTCATGAAGGGGTGCAGCAAGCACAGAGCTGGATGCACGTCCAGCAGCACAGCCATGGCAGGGGATAGGAGGGTTTGTCTTGGGGAGGAAGCAGGATCCCTTTTCCTTCCCACAACACTCTGCTGGCAGGTGCTCTTAGCCCAGAGCACTGCCTGTTCAGCAGCTTGGAGGGTGGTGACCCTTGGTGACACCTTGCTCTGGTGTGGAGATCAACTGCAGAGGTGTTCACCTCTCCACGACAGGGGGAGATAGGTGAGGATGGGGCCTTGTTGAAAGGCAATTTTGCTGCAGTTGTCAGAGTTTCCCATCACTCCCTAAGGAGGCAGCAGGCCCCGAGTCCCAGGAGGGGGGAATGGAGGAGGAGAAAGGAAGCGCAGCATTGCTGGTGCTCTGCTTCCTCCCACAGGCCTGCTTTGGGTCTCCCTGGCTCAGGCTGGCCTCACACAGGGCCTCAGTCACCTCCTCCTGTCAAACTCCTCCACTCACAGCTACCATCTTGATTCTGTGGTTTTGTTCTTTTATCGCTTTGTTTTCTTCTCTCCCAGGGCTTTTCAATGACCGATTTCCCTTGTGCACACTTGCCCCTGGGTGCAAATGCAAATCCACTTCACTCTTCTTGTTGTTTTCTGGTGATCTCCCACAGTACTCTTTGTGAGTTTCTTTTCTCTTCTCTAGGAACATACTGAAAGATTCTAAGATAATCTAATGCTTCTTACTCATAAGGAAAGATTCTCCATACTTGGATAAGGGTTTGGGAATGTAAGGGGAGAGAATAAGGATATTTATCAGCTGAGCATGGCAAAGAGATGAGGAGTAATGATGCTATGAAGAGGGAGCAATAGAATTACCCCAGGATGTAGCTGTCTGGTGCTTAATCCTCTGGCTGCTGGCCCTGGGCTTTTTGGGCATCCAGAGGGTGGTGGAAAGAGCTAGTTGTTTGTCCATCCCTGCTTTGAGATCTTGGGTGCCTGGAAATAGGTGCTTTCCATGAGGCTTATGCATGGAGACAGAGGCTTGCTTCAGAGACATTCAATTTAGGACTTGTCTAGCTTTTAGAGTTTTTTATGGTCCTGTTTGTATCCATAGTTGTGTCACCTTGGAAAATTCACTGATTGTGTGTGAATTTTGCCTGTCCCTATAGAAAGTCCACTCTCTGTCTGCTACAACCTTCTGTGAATCCTTTTAATTGTGGGGGAGGGCATCAGATATAAACTTACAGATGAACATCTCTTCTATTTTCACTCATAGAAGCTGGGAGCAAATCCCTAGCAGGTGCCCCTTGCGTGCTGTAATGAAGATAGAGTAAGCAATTTATGGAACCATAAGATAGTTGACCTCAACCTCCACATAAACAGCACAGGGAAGAAGTTTTTGAGGATTTTATGTTTTTTAGCTTTTCTTTGGTTGCTTTGGCTGGGGTATTGCATAGTCTCTCTTCTGGTTTTTGGGGTTTTTTTTTTGAATACTCCATCCCACCATGTAAAAAGATGCTCTTTGAGTTTTTGCAGTCTGGCTGTTTGCTGGCTAAGGGGGAATCAAGGTGAAGGTGACCAAAGGAAAGTTGCAAATTGCTTTTGATATAATCTATAATATAAGAAAACCCGAGACAATCTAGGAGGATGTGGGTATTTGATTTGTGTGGGGAAACCAAAGCTGAAGCCACATGCATCACTTTCTGAGGATGCATCTAATTCTCTTCTTCCTTTCCATGGCAGATTTTAGAGTGCTTAATGGGGGAGATAAGATCATGTTCCCATTTTGATAGATGAGACAGCAATCAGCTGAGGCACACAGGGGAGAGCTGGGAATGGGGACCAGGACTGTCCAGCCTTGCACTGCTGATGGCTTCAGCTCTTCAGCCACACTGGCTGCCTTCAGTCTTCCATTCTTCCCCGGGGAAGCTGGATATGGATGTTGCAAGCATTTGCTGCAATATCTTGGCACCAGCCTTTGTCTGCAGGATGCACCTTTCTTTAACCCCACTGCAGGCTGAGAGTAGAAGAAAGGCTTTTCCACCCTGTCTCTCTAGAAAAGACATTGTTTGTGCTTTTTTCTTTTTTTTTTTTTTTTAAATGTTCAGCATCTATAGAGAAAGTGGGGGAGAAGGAATGGTATTTCCATATTTGTATATTAATCATAAGATTTTAGCGAACTTTGGACCAGCCAAGCTATTTTAAGTTTGTCAGAACGTTGTTGAAATTTTTGAAAATACAGGGAAGTGGGAATATTGGATGCTTGAGAAATTTTTGTGGTCACCATCTTTAACTGAAGGTTTTGCTTTCTACTAATATTGCTCTTGAGATCAGAGGCCAGGCATAATTTGGATTAAGGAAAGGAGAGACAGAGAAGAAATAGTGAGCAATGTCTGCATGCAAACAATTTATGCACAAAGGAGACTTTATATCCTAATAGGGAGAAGTAGGGCCCTGGTTTAGAAAAGCACTTCAGAAAGTGGAGTGAGCCCTACAAAGCCCATTGACTCATTGACTGAAAGGGATTTCCGCTCCTACCCACACCTGAGTAGGCTTGAGAATAAGAGGAGGGGCACTTTTTTATTGTTACTGTAGGATTTTTTCCCCCCACAGAGCCAAGGTGAACTGTGGGAGTATTAAATACTGCAAAATTACAAACACAGAAGCATTCTTCCAAATTACTAGGAAACCTCTACCCACAGCATGCTCTGTTTGCACTTGGGAACAGTAAGTCATATACTTAGCTGGGCAGACCAAATCATATACAGAGCTTGTGAAAATAATTATCTCTACAATTCCAGCTTTTGTTTCACGGCCCTTAAATATGCACTGAATTTTTGCTCTGAAAATTCTGAGCCAGAACATGATTTTGCTGGGAAAATTGCATATAAAACCTAATTAAAAGCATCAACCCACACTTTTCTTTTAAAAGTACATCTACTACCATCATGCCTCTAAATGTAACAGAGCTCAACGAGTCTCTAGCAGCCAAGGAAACACATAATTTAAAGGCTATTTCGGCATTTGATTAAGCACACAGTGATAACTACAAGCCCGTGCCCTGCAGGCATGACAAGAGGCAATTATGTTCTGAGGTCAAAAGCGAGGGGGAGAAAAAGCACAAGATTTTGATGACTTACTTAATTTTCCGGCTCCTGAAATTAGCAGAGACAAAGGAGTTCTAAATCGCCCAGATAAAATCCTGTCATTATCTGTTGCCTTTTCACCCTCTGCTCTCACTTTGCCCCGCAGAAGCTCAGGAGGATTATTTTCCACCGAATGGCTGCACTTAAAAAACTCGAGTTGGCACACATTTAAACGTTAAAGAATTTGAAAAACACTCTTTTTAAGTTGTGTATTTAGATGGCTGTCTGCACATAGGATCCTGGAAAAAGACACCTGTTTTTCAAAGTAGTGAGCAGCCATCAGCTCCTCTTGACTTCAAGCCAACAATTAGGTCACTTATTTAGGAGATTAAATAAGGAGCTCAGTGAGAGACTGTGGAGATAGGGAGCTGCTCAAAGAAGAGAGAAGTGTATTAATGAATTAATACAATCGTGCTGTGTATTTCACAGATGGGCTTTGATGTATCTTGTTTCACAGCAAAAAGCAAAACATCTTTGCTCCTTACAGGAAAACCAGTAAAAATGATTAAGTAAGATTATCATATAGGGGCACAACAACAAAAAAATGTGTTTACAAGGAGATAAACAGCCAGGCTCTAATCTCCTTTTGGAGTATTTATTGCAGATACTGAAGTAGAAAAAAACACCATGCAAAGTGAATGATTTGGTGGTCAATGGCAGGATGGAAAACATTCCTATTGCTTTAGGAGAAAGCATGATAGGAGATCATGCTCTATTACAATATTCAGCTGCTTCTAGTTTTTCCCGGGTGTTAAATTTTTTATGCTTTTTATCCAGAAAATAAATGTAAATGTTGACTCCATGATGCCACAGGGAGGTGTCTGTGAGTGAAAGCTGTCCTTCTTAGAGCAAGCAGTCAAGTGATTATGTGAAAGACAAAAAGGTGAATTCCAGGAAGTTTAAAGCTGCATCTAGAAATGTTTGCATCTGTCCAGAGGTTCTGTAATGGAGAGTAGAACATGAACTGTTATTTTGGGGAAGGGGTGTTCAGCTTTAATTTGGGGTGTTCAGGGGGCATCCTTGGAACTGATATGCATCCAGTTTTAGTAGATCAATGCTGTAAAGTCTCGTGTACAGGAGACACACCCATGATACTAGAAATGTGTTTTCATTTGAGGGAGAGAAGTATCTTTTTAATGGTTTTGTAAACTGCTGTTAGTCATTCTCAATGTCTTATTTCCAGCATAACACAAGAGTTAAGGTTAGCTGCATTTGTGCAGTATTGCTGTTTGACAAATACACCAGGTTTTTATGAGTGAATTCTCAGGCATTTATTTTTTTGTGATTTTAAGCAGGGTTTTCCTCAGCCCTTATGTGTTCAATTGATATAGAATACTTACTAAAAAAGCACCCCAAAATATAGGAATTAAGAGCAAAAATATACTTTCTGAATCGTGCAGCTCAGAAGTTTTGTTTTCTGTAGTGGGAACTGTAAAAAGTAGTGTTACCAACTCTCTTTGCCCTTTGTATAGCCTGTGTTAACCTTCCAGAAAAATGATCCAAATTGCCCAAGGACTGGGCAAAACCATTGCTCCAAACAGCTAATATTGCCTATAAACCTCATTTTGTCATTTTTTTGGCAGTTAACAGGAGTCATCTAAGCACATGGCAGGAGGAGGGAGGGCCCTTGGCCTCAGCATTCTGCCAAAAGCTGCTAGAAACCTTCTGCCTCCCATGTCACCAATCTGCTCAGGTTTAGCACAGAACAGGCTTGCGAGGAGAGCTCACCACAGCTCTTTTCCAAAATCAGAATCCTGGCATCAGAAGTTTTTTGGTCAGCACTGGCCTTCTGCCACAGAGTCCAGTGTTTGACAGAGCAGAGCCTGCTGCAGGCTTCTGTGGACAGACCCCTGTAAGCAAACTTAATACCTCTTGAAGTTGTTTTTAGGGCAGGCTAAAATTGCTGAGCTTTGCTGACTCCGCCTTTCTGGCTGGCTTATCGCTTCTATCAAATGTTGTCTCTAACATTGTCCCATCCTTCTTCCATTCACCTTTTTGCCTAGTGGTGTCAAGCCAAGGGCAAGAATGAGGCAGTGCACCTTAAAGGTTCATGCTTGTCCTCTTCATTTTCCTCTTCCTGTAACAGGAGAAACTGGTGGCAGTGAGAATTTATTGCATTAACAAATGTATGGTGCAATATGAGCCCAGGGCAGAACGGTTTCTCCAGTCTCAGGGAAGGAGGAGATCTCAAGTGATCCAAACCCTAAAGCTGTGCTAATTGTGCAAGCTATTATTCAAGAATAAGCACACGTCTGTCTTGGGAGTTTGGCAATTAGTCCACAACTCTGGCACACCAGGGAGGGTCTGATATCAAAGTAATCCCTGCAGATTTAGAGAAATCGGGATCTGAGAATCTGTCCAGTGGTACATAAATGGGACAACTGACAATAATGGAAGGATTCATGGAAGTCAATGGGTTGGATTGCTGCCTGACAGACAGGGCAGCCTTGATATAGTCAAATGGTGTTCTGAGAAACAGCAATATAATCTTATTTTCCATAAGCAAACTTGGTGTGCATGTACCATGGGGAAGTTTTATGGAACAAACCAGCAGAAGATTGGATGGGGTTTTTTGGTTTATGGGGAGGGTATTTTGGTGTTTTTATAATGGGGCAGGAGGAAAGAGTTGTTAAAAGATGCCTGGTATCAGATGGACCATGGATCTACTGGAGGCTTAAACCTCTCACCATCACATAGAGACAGCCTTGGGTTGTGTGTTGAGTTTTGTGGTTGGAAGTGCACAAATGTAGCTCGGAGGGCACATCATCCCTGTATCTGGAAACCTTTATGGTTCCTTTCATTCTTGTGGAATAAAGGAAGAAAGGAGTTGGCTTTTATTTCAGCTTGTGACTGGTGTGCTAGGCTGGGAAACAAGTATTTGGTTCCTAGCATCACCATGGATTTCCCATGAGATCTTCTGGAAGCTGCAAAGCCCTTCTGTGGCTGAGTTGAGAAAGACAATGTGTAGCTACTTCATGTGGATATTTGGGGATTAATATATTCACGTTCATCAAGCTGTTTAAGATCTTTGGATCAAAGAGGCTGTAAAGATGGGAAATACAATTGCTTGTTGTCAAGTGGCATTGTTTACTAATACTTTAGGGCTTTGTTTTCAAGGCATCTCAAAGTGTGTTTCTTTTTTTTTTTTTCTTGTGCAAACTGTAGCCTGGATTTCTTTTAAAACAGGTAAGATTTCTGAGAGCTCTTTAATTTCACAAGTATTTGCCAGCTATTTGACTATCTAAGCAGATCCAATGCAAAGCTAAGACTGAACTTAAATCATCTGGTGTCCCATAAATTGGCCTTTCCATGGAAAGTAGGACCCTGCAGGGCCTAAACTTTGGGATGGTTGCCAGAACCTGCAGGCCATCCCCTGGCACGCTGCAGGCTACAGCAAAAGCCATTAGGATCACTTTTTCTAAGGGCTAAGAAAAGGACCAGGAGCAATACAGATGTTATTACATCTGCTGTGGGACAGGTGCAATCTTACTGAGCAGGTGGGATCCTGGTTCTTGGATTGCTTGTTGTCATAAAATTTTCTTTGCTTGTTCAAGTTCAACAGAGGACTGTAATGTTATATATCAAAGCCAACTAGTTTTTCACCTGGTAAGTAGAAATAATAACAATGCCATAGTTGCTATTTACCTGTTTCAATAAGGGATGTCTAAAGCCCAATATAAAAGGGATCTGTAGCTTGTTTTTAAAATGAGAAAATGAAGTCACTGAGTTGGAGGAGCGATTTCTCTGGGTAGCCAGCGACCAGACCCCGTTCCTGCAGCTCTTATCTGAGTGGTACCGAAACTATCTCAGCACAGCATATGGGTAAAGCCTTCTGCTGAACGTGATTCCGCTTTTAATTTTAGCCTCAGCGTGGAGAGCCAGTGTTGACTGTGTTTCTGTGTTAATCCTTGCAGCTTTCAGCCGTGCCCCAGTGCCCATGGCTGTGGTCCGAAGGGAGCTGTCCTGCGAGAGTTACCCCATCGAGCTGCGCTGCCCGGGAACAGATGTGATCATGATCGAAAGTGCCAACTACGGCAGGACTGATGATAAAATCTGTGACTCTGATCCTGCTCAGATGGAGAATATCCGCTGTTATCTGCCAGATGCCTATAAGATTATGACTCAAAGGTATAGTGCTTAATATTCTTTGTTTGCCGACTGTCGATTTTTTAATCCGGAGTGTACACACCGGTTTGTGTGTGTGTGTGTGCATAAGAAAATGCAGGTGCTTAGTGTGGAGTGTGTGCACAGAATTACAGCTATCATTGCTAAACTGTGGGGTTAACCAAGCTGGTTTAGCATCACGCAATATAAATAACATTTCCTGTAAGTATTGCTCATCAGTCATCCTGATTCTCTCTGTGTCCCAGTTTTCCCTCTGAAATACCTAAATATCAACAAGGCTCTTAATGAATGTAGAAGTGAAATCTTTCTCAAAATGCATATTCACTAGTTCTTGTACTGTGTTCAAACAGAAGGCCAGTAATCTCCTTGAAACAATCAATATTTTGTGTTCAGAATAACATTTACAGTTGTCAAGACACAAAGAGTCATCTGCATCCTTCCTTGTGTTGCCAGGCTTTGTTTTAGGTGAGATCTGAATTTCTAGTCAAGCATTGGTATTCTCATTGATGAATTGCTGAATTTCTGTATAATAACTGTAGCTGTTAAGTGTGGCTGCTGCATTTGGAAGTGGTAACTGAGATACAGTCAGACATATAGACAGACTCCTGTCTTGCTTGCAGAGCCAGGGCCTAACAGCTTATTCCAATATAGAGGTATCTTGGTTATGAAAAGCCTTTTAAATGTTGCTGAATTGTTAAGGATATTTTCTGGTACAAATGGTGTTGTGGGAAGGATTCATAAGTCACAGCTCTTGACATGTAATTGAATTCAGTAATACATTCCTAATGCATGAAAAATTATTTAGTGCATTTGACTGTTAATTAGTAATAGAGATTAGTATTTCAAGGTATTAATAATGGCATTGGCATAGGCAAAGTGTTGCTAATTGATGTCATGACAACATGTGTTTGGGTCCTAACAGTGACCTCATGGCTTAAAGCAGTGCAGGGTTTTAATGGAGCATCTTGCTGTTGTTTGCTGTGAAATGCTTTGCACTAAAATGGACTGGTGTGAGCAACATGAGTTTCAGCTGTGTTTCACATGCTAACTGCTATTTTTGACTTCCCTTTACAAACTGCCCCATGTTGAGTATTTAGGTCTCAAAATGTTGAGGAGTCTTGTGACAAATATCCCCACTGCTGCATGTGGCTCCTCTAAGACCATTCTTTAAGCTGGACCTCCTTGAGTAGCTGGTTGAATTCTTGTGTAGAGGGTTTGTGCCAGCTGCATTTTTGAGAAAAGTGGGAAGGGTAACATCATGCCATCAGCCAGTGCCTTGGATTCCGTGTGGTTTTAGTGGAATTACTGTAATTCTCCTGTTCAGGTTGTTAGTGGCTTCAAGCAGAAACCCTTAATCCTCTGCATATTGGCAGAATAAAGCCATGTCATCCCCTTTGTGGCCTGTTACAAAGTATTAATATTTTTTTATATATATATTTATTAGTGTCCTTTAGGCCACAGCTCTCGAGCCAAATGCAGAGCTCTGCAACCTTCTGGTCAGTCCCTACGTGTAGCAAATCTGCAATAAACATTGGCCCTTGGGTCAGGGAGGGCACACAATTGTCTTCTGTGCCCATGGTACTGCAATGAAAACTTCTGGTGATTACTCACCTCCAGGTATCATCACTGCAGGCTCAAAGGGCTTAGCAGAGAGTTAGCAGGGAAGCTCATCTCTGTGGCAAAATATCTCTGTTCTTCCATGTTGGCAGCAGAAAGTGGTGCTGAAGGGGATGGACACTGAAGGGGGAAAAATGTGCAGTCCTATTACTGGGTACTATTGAGTTTCTTGAAAATAAATATAATTCTGGTGTTAAAAGACAGGTAAAAAAGGATAAAATATTCTACTTTGCATTTTTGTCAGTCTCATTTCTTTTTTTAAGTCTCCATTAATTCAAAGAGTTGAAACAATTTAAAAATAAAGCCATTAAAATGAAATATGTTCTTAAGATGCAAACCAGTCTGTCAGCTCACAGCTTTGAGTACGCTTTACAGCTGAGCCTCTGAAAAAAGTAGTTTAAAAGGAAAATTGTGACAGCCTAGTAGCTGTGGCACTAACTATGGCATTTTCTTCTGAAAACCTCTACCTTCAAAATTAATCAATCTAGCAGTATTTGGGTGGGTTTGCAGATGAATGCAGGCTCTGACACAGTGAGCTTGTCTTTGCTAATGCTGCAGGGTGGGGGAGCAGCTGCTGGGAACTGAAGATTGTCGTGACAGTGAAACCTGCATGGTGATTGAAGCTGTCTATGCATGCAAAGAAGAGTGGTATGCACAGTGTGTGCTTATTATGCATTGATTAATTATTGCATTCATAAATACACAGTCCCCTTGTAGGCTCTATAGTCAGTTGTCTCACTACTGGCAAATTTTAATCAGCAACACTGTGCAGCCAGCTCAGACTTATTCTGGCGTGGCTGTAGGCAGGGAGAGAGGGAAAGATGGGAAGGAAAGTGTGTGAGACAGAGGTGGTGTTAGTGTGTGAGCTGAGGCTGTGAGTGAGCAGATTTATGGTAGGTATTAGTGACTGCTCCCCCAGCCCACCCCCACCAAAAAAAAACTGAAAAAAACCCCAAAATCCCAACAGCCTGAGCTAACATGTTCCTTTCTTCTATACACTTACATAAATTAATTTTTGCCGACGATTACATGAGGTTATTTTGAAAGGGAAAGGCATAAATCTTACGGTGTGTTTGTGGAGCCCCCTAAGCAGAGGGAACACAAGGAGTTCTTGCTGCAAGTATTGCCCTGAAACTCTCTACAATCTGGGAATGTTGCTTGAAGTAAAGGACATTTAAAGAGCTTGTAGGGAGCTATTTTATACGACATTAAATCTCTGAGACCTATTTTAGGTTTTTATTTTTTATTTATTTTTTTAAATTTTGCCAGCTCCTCCTTCAAACATCCAAGCAGCTGTTGTCCATAACAGCTCAAAAAGTGTGCTTTATGAACTGAAGTTTTTCTGATGTGATTAGAAAAAAATGTATTTCGTAGCATGTTTGCTTTGGAGAAACATCTTTGCAAGGCCTGAAACAACTAATTAAATTTTAACCCTGCTCATTGTAAATTGTGTGCACTGTACCATGGGAGACTTCTATGCCCTCTCTTGAGTGACTGTGCCACAAAATTAACATATCATCCATTCCAACTGCCAGGGTTTTCTGTGAGCAATAGGGGAAAGTGGCCTACCATTCCTGCAAGAGTTACCTTTATTTTTTTAGTGTTAACACAGTTTAGTATATTAAAAGCACCCTAAAGGGAAAAGGGAAAAAAATAGCTTTTGATGTACTCTCTAGAATTTCCTGTTGATGCTTCCCACCAAGGAAGCATCTTGGGTTGAAAGCAAGGGAAGGAAGAAGAGGGGATCAGGTTTTTGCATGTATGTTCACAGAACTTTGTGCTGTCAGTACCACCTTTGCATTTAACTTTGAAGTTTGAAACATTCTTTTCCATAGACTTTAACCTCAAATGTTGAAAAGGCTGGGGAGAGGGAAGTCCCAATAGGAACAGTAGGAAGTACCTGACATGTAGGTGCACACACACGGAGCACTTTGATTTTTTGCTCTAAAGGCAAGAGCAAGGCTTTCCTTTTGCTTTTTGGATCCTTGTCTACCCCAACCATCATCTGCTACTCTTATTCTGGAGGAAGGAAAGGAGGGATGGAATAATGAGGCAAAATGACAAAACCAGCAGGCAGAGCAGAAGAGACAGGAGAAATGTTCACAGGTCTCAGCAGTTTTTCTCAGGATCAAAGCAAAATTCTTTCTGCCCTGGAAGATGGGGAAGGCTCTTGCTGGGGAACTCTCATCTCTCTCAACAGCCAGAGAGCTCAGTTTGCAAAGTAGGTAGCGTTTGCCTTTTGCCACAGCAGTGCCATGCAGAGCTCTTGCATGCTGCTCTTACCACTTCTGGCTTGGGGATGAGGGCTGCTGAAAGCTGCTCAGCTATCTCCTCACTTTTGCCCTGAAGGGAAGCACAGCTGGGAGGTACTAGATGTCCTGCTGGGCCTGCAGTAGCTTAGCTGGGCTAATTTCCTTTAGGTTTCGGTCTGATCTGCATGGCTTGTCCCTGTGGTTTCGGTGTTGACATCATTGATGAAGATTGCAGGTCAAGACTTAAAGAGGAAAAAAAAAAATAGAAAAAGTGCAAGACTGCAGGAATGTAAGACTGTGGTCAGCTGCTCTTAGATTTCCCTTTAGTTTCATCAGAGGGTCTAATCTTTTTATGTGAGAAGGGCACTCACAATTCTCTTGGTAGTTGGAGGGATGGTAGCAGGCACTTTGCACAGTGTAGGGGAGAATAAATAAATTGAATGAAGCAGCTTGCATTACACTGCAAAGATTTTTCATCTCCTGAAGGGCTATTTTGCTAATGTTTTTGGTTGATGACCTGAAAAATGCAGGAGTCTGAAATGAGTGCCATTATTATTGTAATAATATTGCATCTCATGGCAGACTGTTATTGATGTTATCATCTCCCATGATTTTCAAGACACTTCTCAAATGTCAGTGATCTGCACTTGCATTGGGAAATAAAGAGGCAGGATTACCTGTATGTTACAGATAGGATCATTCACGTTGGTCATTCATAAAATGGCTGCTGGTTTTGAACAGACTACTTTGGGGATTTTCTTGTAGAGTCACGTATATTAAGTAGCTTGTTGCAGTGCATGTGGGAAGGTGCAGAGGACAGGAGAGCTGCAGACCTGGAAGCTCTGTGCTGCCAAGGCCATCAGCAGGACTCAAGGGGATGGCTTCAGCTGAACTGCAGCACAGTTGTGTCAGGCTCTACAAAATTAATGGCATATTTCTTAGAAAACAGCCCCCTGCTTAGATGCTGTCATCACCTCTGACTCAGATACTGAATGCCCTATTTGGTAGGAACCCCCCACCACCCTCCTCTGCATCCTGAGCACATTTTGCTAAGACTGCCAAGATACTACTCATTTTTCTAAATTTGTTACCACACAGATGGCATGAGAAGTACATTTCTGAAGGACTGAGATGCTGCAATGGGAAGCTAGGCTTTCTGGGAAGCCTGAGTCTGGCGCTTTGAGATCTCCGCGTGAAAAGCATCAATATGGAAAAATACTAATGTTGCAGTTAAACACTTTTTGTAACCAACAGAAATCAGTGGGGAGTAGTGAAACTCATGCTCCCTGGATTCTGATTTTAAATGTTAGAAAATAAGCCTCACCACTTGGTTAAATCATCTATTTTCTCACCATGTGGAAAGATTTTAAAATTAAGGGAATTGTCTTAATCTCACCTGAACCTTGACCCTGGGACAAGGGTCCATACTATATTACTAAGAGGGAAAAAATCAAAAGTAGCCAAACAACAACAGTAAGTCCTAGTGGGGTTTTGTGCTGTTGAATCACTCTAAAATAGGTTGCTACTTCCCAGCCTACACAGTCTTAATTTATCCTACCTCTTCCTTTCCTGAAAATGATGTCGGAGTAAATTCTTAAAGTGACAGCCCCTTGGAATTGCCCTGGTACCCTAGGAAATCAGGGTTTGCCAGCTCAAACCTCTCAGATCATTGCAGCTGCCATGGTAACAGATGAGGAGGAGGCAGTAGCTTCTGAAGGTAATTAGGTTCCAAACCATGGAAGGCTCTGTAGATCAAAAATAGTGCTTTAGGCCTCCCTGGGTACCAATTGGTAGCTGTGGCCAGCTATAAAACACCACACTTACAATAAATAAATAGATGGTTGTATTGTGCTGTGGCTCTCGGGTTTTGGTTGCTGTTAGCATGTGACTCCAGCACATTGCTATTTGGGAAAATCCAGACTGGAACTGAGAAAGCAACGTGCAACCAGCAGCTCTTGTGGCCAGAGGGAAAGGCCTCCTTGATGTGGGCATGCTGAAGAAATTATTCTTTGCTGTTCTTTAAGTTTCAGTTTTTCCAGATATTTCATTTTGTTTCTTTCCAGTTTCCCCCCAACCCTGGCCTTAACTGACAAAGAGAAGACACAGGATAATCTCTTGGGTAAATCATACCTTAAAGTGGCCTCAGAATCTCTGAACACATGATGTGCTGAAAACCATGCAGGAAAAATCCAGGTTTATTACTTAACTAGTATGAAAGTGGCCACCTCCAGCCTGTCAGAGGGAAGGAACCAGCCAGCCCTTGGCAGCCTTTCATATGTAGCATTTTCCATTGGGAGAAGACCTATGTGAAACATACTCCTGTCTTCTGTTTTTCTTCTGAGTGTTTGAGGCTTGTTGAGAGCATCAGCTCAATTGTTAATGTGGGAGGAAGGGTTGGGCAGGGATGGATGTGTGGCTGGCAGCAGAGTCCTGGATCCACAAGAAGGGTGCTCAGGGAAGATGCAGCTTTAGGCTCTTGGGTGTTGTTCTCTGCTTTGGCTGAAACAGATTTTGTACTATGCAAGCATTATCCAAAGTGCCCAAGGAGCAAAGTTTAAAGCCAGGCATCTGCATGTGGTATTTTCAGGGTCCCCTGTGGCCGGAAGGAAATGATGAATCTGACTCCATGTTCTTAGAAGGCTAATTTATTATTTTATGATATTATTTTGTATTAAAGAACACCATACTATGCTATGCTATACTAAAGAATAGAGAAAGAATACTTACAGAAGGCTTAACAAGATACTAATTAAGAATGTGTGACCTTTTCCAGAGTCTGGACACAGCTGGACAGTGACTGGTCGTTAAGTGAAAGCAATTCACATGTTGGGTAAACAATCTCCAACCACATTCCAAAGCAGCAAAACAGGGAGAAGCAAATGAGATACTATTATTTTCTTTTTTCTCTGAGGCATCTCAGCTTCCCAGGAGAAGAAATCCTGGCAAAGGGATTTTTCAGAAAATATGATGGTGACATCTGCATGCTTCCTGTGGCACCTCTTGTCCATTACCCAAGTAGCTGAAGTGATAAACATTAAAGATGCTCTTGCTCAGTTTCCATTCACCTGAATGTGACATTCATATGAGGCTGTCACAGGAATTGGCCTTCAGATGCTTGGTCTTCTTGTCACAAGGCTTAAATCTGTGCAAAGCATTGCAAGATAGTCTGTAAGGTTTGTTCAGGCTAAGTGGACTTATACTATCTTAAGATAACAAAGCAAAAGTTTCCTTTGATTAGAAAGATGTATGCACACTTCTTCTCTGGTTGGTTTTCTGGTTAGGAATAATGTCTGAAGGGCTGTGAGGTAAGATGGCTTTGAAGTAATGCATCTATATCACTTTCTTTTGCTTCTTTCTTTCTTCATGTACAAAAGAGCTCAGTTAGTCTGTGCCTGAGGTCGAAATTGGGTTTATACACAGGGGATTGTCTATTCTCTAGGACATTTCAAAGCTTTCATTCAGCACACTTTTGACTGCATCGTTTGTGGAATCTTTGGAGCTTGAGCTCCATGTTCCATTCCAAGACGTGTAAAACCAGCACTGGCTTATACCACACCCTCTGCGTGTGTGCCTGGGATTTCTGTGCCTCTCTGCAGGGCTGGAAGTGCTCCCTGCAGACCTCCCTCACCTTTGCACGCTTGCAATTTGGTATCCACAGCGTGGCTGTGCATTTTGTGTGATCACTCTGCTGATACCAAATGCAAACCGGCAGAAGGTGTCCATTAGACACAACCATTTGCTTGCTAGCAGGAAAAAAATACGGACTGATGCAGGCAATGTTCCTGGATGATCAGTTCAATGTGGTCCTTAAATTTAGGTATGAGTTTTGTTAGAGGGATAAACTGAAGTTTATTTCAACCTCTTTGGGAAAAAGAGGGAAGGAATGACAGTTACTGGAAGCGGCGACCCAAGAACAGGTTTTGCTGCCCATTGTAATTCAGGAGAAGGATTTTATGTATCCGTAAGTGGGAGTGCATAAGAAATGCCAGGCCACATTTGTGATGTAAAGAAAGGGCAGGATATGGAATTTGATTAGAGCCATCTTCTATGCATTATGTATAAGATAATACATTGGTGTCAGTTATATTGAGTAGAAGCCTTAATTCAGCTTGAGTCCTGCTGACATTGTAAACTGGGAGACAGGGAGTGGTTTATGGCCAGTAGTGGAGTCTCCAGACTGAATTATGGCCTCAGCATTCAGTCTGTTACCGAGAGTTGCAGCTGGTAGCAGGCAGTATATTACATGCTTTTACCCAGAGTAGGGCTGGTGACAAGGAAGGGAAAAACTTTATCACAGAGACACTGTGAGAAATGGAAGACTGAGTTATGGGCAAGACAACAATAGAGAACTATAAAACTAATGCAAGAGATGGAGGGAGGATTTTGAGCTGGCCAGAAGGAAAGATGCCAGAATGGGAATAGAGTTTCCCCATGCAGTCACTGGTTTGCCCCCGTGCCTGCTCTCCTGCTTCCCTCAGGGCAGGATGTGGCATCCCATAGTGGGCAGGGACTATTTCTGCCACTCCCATGCCTTTTTTTTTCTGGATCCCTCATAGTTAGAGATGGCCTTTCACCCCAATGCCCAAGATTTTTAGTATCTTTTCTAGATTTTCAGCCATAATTGTAATTGTGTATTTTTTTCTGTCTGTATAAATGATCAAATCCTTTCTGAGTCTCGTTAAAAGTCCCTGGTCATGGTGACTTAGAGGAGCTCTAAGTCCAGCAGGATAATAGCTTCCTATGTCAAAAATTAATGTTAGGTCTTAATTTCTTTGCCATCTTTCCTCATTGTGGAGACAGAGGCATCCAAGCTACCTTTGCCATTTCTGTTCCTTAGCTTGTATTCATTTGTCAAATGGCTTCTAACCTTTCTGTTCTCCAAGGGAGAACGTGATGATCTTTCAAATATTTCTTCTTATGGGAGCTGGTATGGATTTTTGTTACAAGTGTGTGAAGGTTCTTGTTGTTCTCCCTGAATACCCTTCATTTTTAAGCAAACCCAAAAGGACAGAAGAGGGAGAAAAAAATGCGTGATAAATTTGAGAGTTTGAGGTCATTTCTCTCTGTAAAGCCTGCTTCTGCTCTTCCTTTTCCCAAGTGGCTTTGAATTACACAGAATGTCCCTTTTGACTCGAGTATTACACCCACACAAATACAATTGCATCCTTCCCTAAAAGGCCTGCTCTGCTCCTAATAAATTATTAGTTCTCTTGGTTGCTTGGAACAGATTGTTCCACTTGAACGATTACAGTGGTGCCAGCTAGTGAAAAGGAAAGTCTGGTCCTTGATACTAGCAAATATGTGGAGTAAAATATCAGTGTCCATTAGGTTGGAGGGAGCAAGGTTAGTTCTGGAAAAAGGATAGTACTTGTTACAGGCATTCAGGGCTTAGTCACACATAGTGGAGCGCTATAACCTTGTCACAGATGTTGGTGGACTGGAAGTATGCTCAAGTTGGTATCCCAAGTGATTTTCCCATGGGTCATGGAAAATTTCATGTACAAATGCAGATGAATCATTGTCATTATTGATATTTCAGGGAGCAAAGAAGACATTTTTAAAAAAACCCAAGCCTGCCAGTGTCAGAAATGCACCTCAACACCCTTTTTAATTATTGGCAAGGTTGCTGAGAGCTGAGGACAGGCATCTAATATCCAAGACACCTTAAAAAGACCCTGAACCCCTAAATGATACAAACACACAAAGAATATAGGTCACCTTCAATGCAGTGGATTAGCTGGAGCTTTGGAAAATCAATTTTGTTTGATTAGCTGCACTTGGAGCTAGATGGAAGGAGTTACAGGCAGGCACCAAACAATGCAGGGTAGTGCCTGTTGTGGTGGGCTGCAGTCCAGAGAACACTTTGGAGCCTGTGTAGCCGTGCATGTGACAGGAGCTGCTTGAAGTCAGCATGGAGGTAGAAGCCTTCCAGGAAATCTCTGCACAGAGAGAGAGGTCTCTCCTCATTTTTGTGGCCTGGATGGCATCCAGGTGGTAAAAGCGCCCAGTGGTTCACCTCACCAAATCAAGTCAAGGGGCAGCTCACCCACCACCTACTTTGCTGCAAACCACATGGGTTGGTGAGCCAAGCATCATAATCGCTGCTTCCCCAGTGTCTATTGATTGTGGGAGGGAAGCCTTCAATGCCCAGAGGTGGCTGAAGGGATACTGAAGTTGTAAACACTTAAAAACCAAAAGTACTCCATAAAATAAAGGGAGAGAAAGAGGATGGAGGTTTTGTTGTATAGTGCTTAAAAGGCACTTTGTTGCATCAGCGAACAGATTCAATGCCAGCTGACACAGTGTGCCCCAAAGATGTTTTTTATCAGGAAACTTTGGTTTGCTGTAGAAACCTTCTATACATAAGGTATCCTTCAGAATGACCCAGGTATTTGTGCCTGTACTGACAATAGATGAAATAAATTCCTTTATTTCTTTCTCCATAGCTTAAATTTTAAAGGTTTAAAAGCACTTAAAAGCACCCATTGCAGCCAGGAGCCTGACTCCCACTGAACTGGCACAAGTCCTGAGGTCTCAATGTCCAGAAATTTCTTTTCAAAATGGAAGTTCACTCTTAAATGGCTCTAGTGCCTTTTAATATTTTGCTCATGATCTAATTTGGATCTTAAGTATACCAATTTGGAAACAGCCTGCCTGACATCAAGCTATGAGTTTTTAAACTCATATGGTTTAATAAGATTAACTTGCTGCAGTTCTGATACAGTCTTCAGTGAAAGCTTATTCAAATTAAGAATCAGTCAGAGGGGAAGTGGCCTCAAGCATAAAGTAGGAGTGAGGTGGTGCCAAAAATCAGGGCTCCGAGAAGCTTTGTTGTCTCAGACTTTGCTAAGAGCAGAAACCTTTACTGCCAAATTAATGCTCTAAGAGGGGAGGGGGAAAAAAGCATAATTAAGAGATTAAAACCCAATATTCCCTTTTTCAGCTGTCATCTTTGGAGATGTACACAAATATGCACCCATAGAAATGGATACATAGTTCAGTTTGGTTTTTTTTTGAGACTCCAGAATATGTATTAAAATATGTGGGAACTCTCTTACACGTCTGCTTGAATTATGGAGAATAATTCACCAAGTACAGCAGGGCCACTAAAATTAATGAATAAATAAGTGAGTTTGAAGAGTGTACCTGCCAAATCTGTGTTTTGGGGCTCTTCTGCATAAAATAATTAATTCATGTATTTTAATCATGTTAGTTTCTTCCAGTGTTTGCTTGCATTTCAGCAGCAGAGAATCTCCACCATGAATTTACTTTCCTCAGTGTTGGGACGGGAAGTCCTGATTGTGTAACCTCTTTTAACCCAAGGTTACTTATTAATCCCCTTCCTCCCAGGGGGACACCCTCAAGTTTGGCAAATACTCTGTGATTTCCAAATGTGCACCCTATTGATAACATGTATATGGAATCGGGGCCCTTCTGGTTCTGATTTGAATTCTGAGCATGTTTAATATTTTTTCTTCTTCCATGAAGAGGAAAACTCTCAGCAGAGTTTCCATGCATAATTTCATTCCACTGTTTCAGCAGGAATAATGCAGCTGTGAAAGAGCAATGTGAAATCCAAGAGCATACCACTTTTTGAATATCACAAATTTTATTAGGGGCATTAGAGGAAGGAGGAAATTTGTAGGACAGATTGGTCACAGTCCAGTGTTGCTCAGTAAGAAGAGATAAACAAAGCTGCAGTGCCTGTGGTGCTAATTTAAAGTTGTGTTTAGCATTGGCTACAGGAATGGCTGAAGGGCTTTAGCTGTGAGTATGAGGCCCTGAAGTAAACACTGGGTAATTTTGAAATCTCTGTGCTGTGAGAGGAGCCATCATCAGCTGCTGGTGGTCCATGGGAGGGCTTAACTAGAGCAAAATCATACAAAAACACATTGACCACACAGGAAAATTAATTAAAAAAAAAAAAAAAAAAAGTGAGACACTGGCATTTGCAGGGGTATGTCTTTTGCAAGGGTTATGAAAACGTGTCTGTCCTCTCTTCTGTGGCATTTAAAAATACACTGAAAATAAAGGTAGTGGACTCCTGGAGTTGGTTGCTATTTGGCATAGCTTGGTTGTCTTTATCTGGGTAAAGCTATTGCAGAAATGGTTAACTTGCAAAAGAAAGAGTAGCCGGAACGTTTTCTTTCTGGAGAAGTGGACAAAGTCTAGTTTGGTTACATGAAGTATTTCTCTGTGCTTCCTTCCCTCTCCCAGATGGCTATTGGCAAAATAGACAGGATGCAGTATGATGTTTTAAGTATATGCATTTCTTTAATGTGCAACATTTGGCATGTTTGTATATACATCTAGAGTGACTGCATATATGTAGAGGAGGATGTGCATATGAGAAAGTACAGCAACATGTGCACAGAAAAATAGCAAATGACAGACTTTTTAAAAGAGAAAACAGCACAATTCTTGCACTTGCACAAAGTACAGAACTGGTTTGATATCAAGAAGGAAGCAGAAGCAGCACACAGTCTTTTCAGAGCTGATACCAGGAGCTGGTAACACCCACAAGATCCCAAAGGTATTGCAGCAGACTAGCAAATCCAAATTGTATTATGATGTAGATGTTGGTCATTTGGGTTCCTTCAAAATTGAAAGGAAAACAAGAAAGTTATGCTGCCCTGGATATCTGTTAAGCCCATGCTTCTATGTCACATATAATGCTGAAAAATTGCTGTCTTAATATCCCACACAGGTGTCATGACTTCTAGCTTGGCACCTCCAAACTTTTATGACTGCTGATCAATGAACTCACACTGTGGCTGTATATCCCACTTGTGCCCCCTGTGTGTAAGACCACAGTAGGCAAATGGGGTCCAAGGGAGCTGGCTTTGTAACATGCCCAAGAATTTAGCTTTTGACTTCCAGCTGCTTAAATTTTTCCTTCTTGCCCAAGCTTTTCGTTTGATTATCATGTTATTATCATCTCATTATTCGGCATCAGAGATAGCTGTAACTCTTGCTTTAATACTCTCCATTTTCTCCTGGCTTTACTTTCTGCTGGACTTTTTCTTTCTTCTTAGGTGCTTCTTTTGCTCCCAGGTGATCTCTGTGTTCTCTCTGTGCTATTATTGCTTATTTCTAAGTAATCCTTATGTCCTTTTTTAAAAATATAATTTCAGGGACTGTTATTAGGCTGTGTGGGAGGTGTAGGTCCTGTACTGCCCTGGAGTGAAGTCAGAGTGCCCTGATTTGGAGGTGCTCAGGATCTGCTGTGTTCCAAACAGCCTTTGTGTGGCTGGACCGGGAGGTGCCTCCCATGGGGACAGCACTCCCAGGGAGAGCATTCCTATTGGCAGTGTCTCCCTACTTCCAGCATTATGTGGGAAAGCAGGTGGGTAGGTAAAATCCCCTTTGCTTGTCCTCTTTTGGCACTGAAGAGGCAATCCGTATTTTGCTGGGCAGCATCATATAGCTGGGATTTCTTTGATGCTGCGCAGTTAGCTGGTGTGGAATTAAGTTAATGTTTTACAGTGCTTTTGTTCTGTGACTGTGTCCAGCCCCTTCAATCTTCCCAGCTCCTAATGAGGTGAGTCCCCTGGCTTTTGCTGGTCTGTGCATGTGGCTCTGCCAGTGCTAGCAGATCAATCTGCGTTTGTATTCCTGGCCTTGAGCTGTGCTCTGAAATGGCAACAGCCCTGACTGTGGAGACTTTTGCTGCCATTTCAGCTCAGCTTTGAGCAAACGATCGTGCTTTGCTGAGGCTCTGAGTAACCTGAGATGGTGTGCAAGGCAACGTGAGCAGCAGAGCAGGGTGAAAAGTACAGGGCTGCGTGCACTGGAAGCAACCCCAGGTTTGTTTGGAGCCTGGGTGTGATCAATGATGTTTCTAACAGTGTTTTTGGAGCATGGAGAACCTGATTCTGGAGGGTCTGGGGTAATGCAAAGCGCTGTTGAGATTTAGTAGCTCAGTTCAACTGAGAACATTTCCTGAATCGTGGTGGTCATCTCTGCAAGCAAATGTTAGCAGGATGCTGGCTATCACTTTTGCAAGTCCCCTGCTGCAGCTTTCAGGAGGCCACAGAAAGGGCAGAGAAATGTGCTGGGCTGTAGGGAGGATGAGGAGCATTATAGAGTGAAACCTGGTTAATTCGAGGAATTGGCTTTCTCCATCATGTAGTAAATTCATTAGTCATGTAGAGTGAGGAAATTGATTTATGGCTATTAACTATATTGAATTGACAAAAGTAGCTTCTTGAAATTTAGTAGCCAAAATTAAGGCCTCGCAGGCATTAACAGATTAGACTGCTTAAAACAATTTAATTATTTATCCTGTGCAAATGGGATAGGATATTTCTAGAGTGATGCCTGTACTGCTTTAGACATATTTTAGTGTACTTGTGATTAAAGGTCTGTTTGTAAATCCTGCTAATTGACTGTTGGCACAGAGTGGTGGAGGAAAGCAAGGACCTTGGCTGAGACTTAATAATTTTTAATTTTGGGAATTTAATTAAAAAAAAAAAAAAAGATAAAAAGGATACCAGTCTGGTTTGAGCTAATGCTCTCTTCTTCTGTCTTCTGCTTCCCATGAACTCTGTCAACATCTGTTCATACAGGAGTTAAAGGAGAAAAAAGGGAGGCTATTAATAGCATGGTATGTCTGTGTTGAAACTCAGTATTATGTATATACACTGCTATTTTTATTGTGTAGTATGTGGATTAGGTGAGGTCCCATCATGATAGCATCTGCACATACCTCATTCCCCACCTGGAGACCTTAAAATATCAGTGTAGGTGTTTTTTTTTGGTGAGTGATCATGGCATGCAGTCATATCATCTCCAAAGGAAATGACTGTGCTGGAAGTGGCTCGTCCTTAAGTGCCATCCTACCCAGAAAGAGAAGGAAATAATTAAGATGACATGAATTATGTAGAACAGACTTGAATAAAGAGTGACAGAAGGGCTGGCTTTGACAGCTGGATGTTAAATGAAATTTGTTTCTGTTGTTATAGATGCATAGCCTGTTTTTAAATGTATAATTTATTTAGATTTATTTAAGGGGTAGAGGAAAGAAACAAGAAATCCCTGATGCGGAGAATTGAAATAATGAGTTGTTATACAAACATAAATAGTCATTACAAAATATTTTATTGGTCTATTTTTGCTGTATTTATAAGGGCATTTTAAGACTCTTTGAGTCTGCATTTTACATGCATGCAAATACATGCTACATTTTACCCTGCAATCCTTACTGCGTGCTTAATTGAGTTGATAGCAAAAAGACATGAATGCTCCTGACTGCTTCAGCTTGGCTCTGGGGAGAGAATGAATTTTTCATCTTTTCCAAGAGAGAATTTATCCTGAATGGCTGTTTCTCAGATTGTGTTTTATTACTCATACCTGTAAGAAGGCTGAAGCTGTAGGTGTGGGAAGGCTTTCTACTCTAAGCTGTAGGAACTTCAGCTGTGAAGTTGGAACATCTACAAAGAAGTACTTAATGGTGCTATAATTGGGGGTGTGAGTGTGTGTGGACATAAGGGTAGGGGGGAAAGGCTGTTTTCCCCCCAGAAAAGCTTTCAGATGGTTGGCTGGGGTAGAACTGATCCTCTGCTTAGGATGGTATAATGCTTTATTGATGTGTCCAGCAACACTGCTGACCAAGGATTTATAGAGGAATAGGAGGAATTATTTCTTCTGGATTCATTAGACCAGGTCACATAGGTACTCATTTGCTATTTGCCCATGACTTTTCCACTTATATTATATGCAAATATATGCTATTACTATAAATTTTAATTTTTGTCAAGAACTTTTTATTCAAAATTGAGTGTTCAGTAGGCCATACTTATTTTATGGAGATTAGGCTGAAGGAGTGCTTAGGACTCGGTAGTCCTGAAGCAGGCAATGATAGTAAAACTTGCCTTCAGAGGAAATTCTTGCCTCCTCTCCTCTGATTACTTCTGTCCTGTTTCACCATATATAAAATTATGCATTATGCATGTTTTTCTCCTTTTTTTTTTTTTTTTTTTGTGTGTGTGTGGTTTTTGGTTTTTTTTTTTTTTTTTTTTTTTTGGCATCCTGATATTGTCTTAGAGCTTTTGGGCACCCTTGGGGAAAATAGCAGAGGTTTCTTTTCTCCTAACCAGCTGCCTTGCCAGCTCTGTGCATTTGCTTTTCTCAGTGTAAGCACCACCTGGGGTTTTTAGGGTTTATGTATCTGTTATGTGTAGAAAGAGATCTCTTCCTGCCTGTCCATGGCATTTGCTTTTCCTGTAGGTTTTTTGGAATCAATTGATGTCACTGATCTTTCTGCTTCTGCTGCTCCTGTTTGTTGCAGGTGTATTTGATGCCTTTGATTGCTGCTGACAGCAGGATTCTCTGATAATCGGTATCTCTGGGTGGTTGCTTAATTGCCTCTATGACACCCCCAGTAATATGGTCTGGAATTTGTCACTTTGGTCATGAAAATCATACAATGTGCAGTTTGCTCACAGGTGTTTTGTGGCACTTACAGAGAACTCAAAATTGAGCCTCTTTCTTTTCTGTTTTTTGTATAGACTCCCAAAATTGCTCTCTTGCATGGTGAAGTGGAGCTAGTTTGAAGTTTGGGAGGCACACAGGCAGCAGTTCTGAGGGACAGTGGGTGGCATGACCAAAATCTCTGATGCCCTCTCCCATGCAAACATGCCATTTGGAAATTCAACAGGGTAGGGAGGGCAGCTTCCCACACCCTCCGCTCCTCATCCCAGTTCTGCCCAGAAACGTGCAGTGTGTGGGTCATTGAATAATTCTCATTCTTTGTTGCCTTAAAATGAAAACTAGAGACCTACTCAGGTCAAGAATTATGTAGCAGAAAGGGTAATTCATTGTTATGTACTTGTGTACCTCAGTTGCCTGCACTGGGTGACTGAACAAATGAGAATTTCAGCGGGGCAGCAGGAGCAGAATTGTATGGTCAAAGCCTCTGGCATTTCTGATGTTCCTACAGTTTTTTTCTTGTGCGCTTTCTTAGAAAAAAACTGAAGAAAACAAATTTTGTCTCAGTTGAGGAGTGCAGTAGAGTCTGTTTTCTGAAACAAGAAGCAATGCCATTCAAAAAGTCGTTCCTATGATAAAAAAGTTGATTACCTCTTTGTGTGTCTGGATCTATATCTAGCTTTGGAGGATTGATTGACATGCGAATACAGCATGAGAATTATTCTTTAATCATTGTTTTCCTGATTACGTTATTCTTTGATGAAAACTGTTCTTTCAGCTTGTCAGGAGATAAATGCCACCTTGAGATCACAGCCCTGTGGGCAATTCCCACAGGGCTCAAGGGAAGACTGGGTTTCTAGTCCTAAAATGGCAGACAGTGTTTCCAGAGATTTTTTTCCCCTGGTGCCCTTTTTCCACAAGTCAATGAGTTCATTTGGGAGAGTCATGGATCCTTCCCATGCCAGAGATGATGACTTAGTACAAAGTGATCACAATCAGTGGCACTGGCAGAAGTTGCTCACAAGTAGCACAGGGCAAGGGAGATCCTCCCCCTTGCACTGGAGATCTTTGGCTGGGCCCAGTGGCTTCATCAAGGCAGCAGGAGAGTTTGGGCATCCTCGTGGAAGGAGGGTTACTGAGCCCAAACTGGACAGGGAAGCTGGGAGTGACAGCAATCTGCTGCACTGTGTGTGAAGTTGTAACTCGTCCCTTTCCTCTATCATTTCCACACACAAGGCTTTTGCCCTTCTGGTATGGCAAGCATTGAAGAAAGTAAGGACAGGGCAATCCCTCCTCTGCAAGCCATTTTAATGTGTGCTTTGGATCAATAGAAAGAATGAAATGCCTGTCAGTGCAGAAATTCTGGGAAGAATGTGTTGGGAGGACTGACACCATAGATACTAGAGGAATAAATTTGCCTCCTGGCTCTCCAGAAGCCAAAAGACACTGTGACTCAATAAACAAAATTAAAAAATAAAAAGTACTAGCAGGTTCCTTTCAGATTACTGAAGATGCCTTTTGTGTGCTGAATCACTGTTGTGAGCAGGGAGAAGTCCCCTGGATAGCTGTTTGAAACTATTACTGCTGATAGCTTCTTTTTCTGCTCTATTTTCTGCTTAGATGCTGCTTGATGTGGAAATGGGTGCTATAGATTTATTTTAGGATTAATTTATATGGGAGAGGTTACTTGTGAACAGTAAATAAAATTCTGTTTCCGAAGAAATACTAGAAAATTGGATGTTTGTGACATTCTTGTGTATTAAAATGCATGGTTACATCAATAGATGCCAAAGAAACGTATTGGATAATCTGTAAAGTTCACAAGATATCCTTTTTTACCAACAATGGGGTAATGGGGAAGAATGACACTGTCTCTATTAGCAGAATCTTAATTTTAATTAATTGTTGTGATTTTTCTGCACATAAAGTCTTGCATCTGTGTTACATAGCTCTTTGGTCTGACAAATACTTTTGCCTCTTAGAGAAATTTTGATTCAAAAAAGATACTATAAGCACCTTTGAGAGAGAAGAAAGGTGCATGAAAGCCTGATGAACGACTGGATCATCTTGTACACTGATGCATGGTTTGGTTTTGTTGTTTTAGAAGGTCTTTTTGGAGGTGAGGGAATTGCTGCAGGGGCCACCTGCTATGTGTTGTGTACTAGCAAACTGAATTTAGAGGGCAGTGAGAGAGCCAAGGCATGTAGCAAGCACTGCTTGGAAGCAGGCAGGTTTGCTCACTATAAAAGTGGGGGGATAGCAAGGATGGAAGGCCACAGCATGGCTGAGAGAGATTTCTAAGAAGGTATTTTAGAAAGGAGCTTGGAGAGGTGATCTGAGTAAGAAGAGGAGGAAATCTCGTGGGTGAAGGCAGAAGCACTCACTGGTAAGGATGCAAACCTTGATGTGGATCATCAGGCATCTAACTCGGTGATACTCTGTGTCCTCTGGGGCATGGAAGAAAATGGAGGGTGACCCTTACTTCCATCACATCCCAAATTAGATTGTGCCCATGAGGGAGATGTAATTTAATTAACTCCGAGAACCTCAGCATCGCCGAGACACTGGAGTGGCTTCGCAGGCATCCCTATGACTTCACTGTGCATTCGTTATCCCAGGCTGCTCTCCTGTCACGCCTCCTGCTTTCCAGTTGATAAGAGCCTCTGCCTTTCCATTTGGTCGATTAAATGCTGTAAATTCTGCAACGAGGGGCAAAGCATTAAATTTCTCAAGCGTGTCTGCGCGTCTTATCGTGGAGCCGATTCCATGTTGCTAACAGCATTTGATTCATACTGAAGGAAAATTGATGACCTGAATCCTCCTCACATAAGAGCTTCATTGTTAACATCTCTTGTTCTCAGCTACCTCCCCTTTTTTTTTTTTTATGCCTTCCCATTCAATTTATCAAGCATGCTTTCAGCAATCAAAGGCTAGAAAATCGCTTTCATTCTCGAGCAACATATTCTGTGTCATTTTATCAAGATGCAGAGCTCCTAATTCTCTGAAGAAAAGCTAAAGAGAAGTGGGAGCTGTAGCTTATCACTGTCTCCCATGTCACGTTAATGGAGGATTGCAGCCAAGGTGACAACAGAGCATTCCCAGTAAAAGAAGGCTCCCTCACATGCTCAAGGAGCCGTGGGTAAAATAACCTTTCTCATTGCATCAGTGTTCGCTGCTGAAACACACGGCCTCATCTCTGGCGTGTGGTAAACTGCCCGGGGAGGAGGCTTTGAAATACCTGACCTGGGAGATGCAGAAGGACTGTGTGTGGATTTAAAAGAATAAGGAATATCAAGGGAGTTGGTAGATGAAAGAAAACAGGCAATTAAAACTGGTCAGGCTGCATCAACACGAGTTCAAATAACCTCCTGCTTTACAGAGGGCAGAATCTCAGGTGGGCTTTGTAGCCTGAGTTTTCTGGCTCTTTGTGGTCAGGCTGCTTTCACCACTACTACTTACCATATTTTGTTAATGCTTTTAAGATTAATTCTAGCTTTTTGCTATTGCATAATACACGTGGTATTAGTCCCCTGTTTATGGAGACTCAGAAATGGGTTCAGCAGATGTAGGAAAACACAGGAGTAGTTAAGGATGCAGTTAGCTGTGGAATGGACCCATGCATAATTTTACTGTGTGTTCAGGAAGTGTTTCTAAGGCTTTTTTGATGTTGTTCTTTCTTAAATGGGGCTGATAGAGGAATAATCCAACTAGACCTAACCTGTTTTTGCTATGTGCTTACAGTGACAAAATGTGTGACTCTTAGGTGTTTTGAGGGATTTGGCAATTACAGTTTGTACAACCTTGATTCTGGATGAAGATTGGTAGCATTGGTTTGAGTTGTGTTTTGACAACTGAAGAGAAGGTGGCATGTAATTTTCAAAAGTAGCCCAGTTGGGGAATAGCAGTGAGACTTGATTTTGCCTGACCCTTTAAAGATGGGCTGGTTCACCTAACAGCTCTCAACAGGAGCTGAGCCCTTTGGAAAGTTTGGCCGAGGAAATGCAATAGTCATTATTTATAACCTGGTGCTGGATATTTCAATTTTACACAAGCAATATGCACGAAATTACTGATTATTGGGAAGAGGACTGGGGGGGAAAAAGCATATAAACTTAATGGAGAGCAGTCTGCTGGTCACCATTTCAGTTTCAGTGCAACTGGCAGGTCTACCTGCTGTATTGCCACTGTAGTGCACAATGGGAGAGGGTGAGATGGTAACTGATGTCAATAGTCATGGTAGTAAAAGAGGGGAAAAGTAAGAGGGATGAAAGGAAAAAAATAAGTTTTTCACCGTCTAATTTAAATACCACTGGTTATCCCTTGCTTGCCCACTGTAACCTGACAGCTTTCACTCTGTGGAAGCTGTTGTCTTTGTAATCCCAGTAACAGTGAAGATCTCTCCCTTGAGATGTTTTTCTCATCCTGGGTGCTTGGCATTGCAGTCCTCCCAGAAAAGCAGGAGAAACTCCTTGTAATAAATTATCCATCACTCTATATGATTGACTCTATTTTTGTCCTACTCTTTACTATTTTTTTTTTCTCTCTTAAGTGCATTGGGTATTTCAGCCCCTAGAGAGGAACTCCTCTGACACTAATCACTGTCCACCCATCCAGATATTTCATCTGATAGCTAGTACAGTTGAATAGCTTGAAGATGTATGGTATGGAAATTATTGGGAAATGGTCAGAAATTGCATTTGGTGGTTTCCCAGCTGGGATTATTTGCTTTAGTCCATTTGGGTTTGCCATGGTGATTTTGTAGCATTTGATTTCCTTCTTGTTAGTGAGTTTTGACTTATTCAAAAGTATTCCTGAAATTGTTTTGAGATACCAATTGCATTTAAGCTGGGGGACAGGGAAGCCTAGATATCTTGAATAGTCTTCCAGATGCTGTCATTAATATGACAGCAATTTAAACTAGCAACCTTTTTATTTCTGTAATGTTTTAAATTAAAATAAACAGATATTGATACTTTTTCTGTTAGTGCTTTCACCCTGTTTTGTTTTCTGATGGTGATAACAGGCAGCATGTACATTCTGCATTAAAGTTGCTTCGTTTGTGTCAGTTTTTAAGTATTTCTTGCTAACTGTTTAAGTTGCAGCTGTGCTCTCTTCAGAATATCCTGGGATCCAAGGTCTGATCCAGCCCATGGTGCTGGCTTTTAATCCCTTCACACAGCTAATTTCTCTCACTGTTTTTAAGATATCAGAGCTAATTACCCGGAGGCATGGAAATAATTCTGCTAGAATGCTGGAGAGAGGGATGGTTTTGGTGTGCACTAGAGAGCACTTAAGATGGAATTGAAATAAATTCTCTCCTGTAACGTTTTCTCTGGATAATATCACCCCTATCATGGGTCTCATACTTTGATGTATTCTTGCAAACTTCAAGTCAGGACCCCAGCATGCCCCATTTTCTGTGTGTGTTTCCATGTGTTGTATATACATGTGTCTTTTCCTCTGACGTAGGTCATCAAGCTGAGCTGTCAGGTATGTCTTGTTATGAGAGAGTCACTTGTTGGAGCAATGAATTGTCTTCAGTGAATTAATTTTCACTCCAACAGGGTTTTCAATGAAAGTTTACAGACACTATAGTTTAGGCAGGCAGCCAATGCAGAAGGGATTTCTGTTTGTATTTCTTTATTTCAGTGCCAAAGGAGGATTAGCTTGTGCTGAAAGGGTTAGAGAGGTGAGCCAGAAATGCTTGACCTAGTCTTTACTAGACATTTGCTCATTATTTTCTTTTGAGCATTCTGAAAGGCCTTCTTCACACGTGTGGGCAAGAACAGGTTAAAAACCATGTAGACCTGCCAAAGCTTTACAAATCTCTTTACTAGCTTTATTAAACCAAGCTAAAAGAAAACCTCTGTATCTTTTTTTCCCTTTTATTCCCTTAACACCGCCCTCCATCCCCCAGCCCTCCTCCCCCTTACCCCATAGGATTTTGATTTTTCTTTCCAGCCCACACATCTGTAAGTGCCTGCTAGGTACAGGAGACACATTTTCATGGTTCGTTAGCTTGGCTTTCCAGCCCTGCCTTGTCAGTGCCCCCCACTCTGCAAAGTGTTCAGAGCTTTGTTGGGTTGCTTGTGACAGTGTTTGGATGAGTGCTGCAAATTTACTGTAATATATCTGGTAATTTACTTGAATGTAGCACAAGCTGGAAGATGGGAATGAGCTTTTGATCTCTGACATTGTGATATCAGCGGGGGAGAAAATAAAATACACCTCAGAATCAAGATGTATTAAATTAGTTGGAAAGTAAATTGACAGAGAGTTGGCAACAAATTCATGATCACTAACCCTTTGAGTAAAGTGTGGGTACCAGCAGTGGAAAGTAGTTTGCCCTGAAGCTTTTGTCTAAGAAAACTAACTAGTAATAGTAAAAGCAAAGGCTTAGCACTTTTGTATCCAAGAACTTCTTGGGGCACATCACAGCGTTGCCTTAAGAAAATGGAAGTTGTTAATGCAGTAAGGAAGTCGTCACATCTTATTTGGAATTCTTAACTATTTATTTAAGGCTCCATCCTCAATTGATATCCTATCAGGCTGCCATTGGAGCAAAAAACTCTTCATGTCCCTCTTTTTGTGAATCAGTTTGTTTTCCTGTTTCCCTGAGTTATGTAGTAAATGTAATGTAGTTCATTTAAGGACCACAACTTTGCAGACTGCCAACACTGTCAAATGGGCTAGCACAGGAAGCCTTTGAAATCTCCACAGTATTTTGATGATAACATACCTAGTAGAACCATCAATCTACACTGATCCTGAAAAATCCACCGACCCTCAAACCCAAGGGAAAATGCAGCATGTTTCCATTATCACCTGTCAGTGTGCTGGGAATCACCCTGCTTCACCCTTTGGAGGAATATGTGCACTGCTAAGATGGTAAATGTGTCCTGTAGCATAAGTTACTAACTTAATTTCTGTATCCAGTGGCTTTTGTTGAAGTTTCTGACGTAGGTACTCAACAAGCATGCATTGAAATCCTTTTAAATCACTTCCCAGAAGTTTGTCCTAGAATCCCTTCCCAAAAGGCTGCTCTCAGGGCAGATCTGAGACGTGGTCTAAATAACTAGTGTGCAGATTTCTTCTGCACAAAATCTGACAGCGTCTTTTTGGGAGCAGTAGTGGGACGGTAAATCCTGTATGCATTGCGACAAGGAAATGTGGAACACAATGGTATAACTTAAATTTAGGCCAGGAAGCCAGAACACAGCAAGGAGCAGCTCTGAGTTAAGGCAGATGTGCTGGGCACAGAGGGGAGCAAACAGGGATGGGAGGCAGAAGGAAGATGAGCAGTTTAACCACTTAGTCAAGTTGTTGCTTCACAGAGGAGCGCATAGGATGTGCCCACTCATTTTAAGCAGTTCATGTGCTGGGTTCCCCCTCAATCTGCATGTGTTTATGTTTTCGTCCCAAGGATTTCTCTCTATTTAATAAGATCAAACTCAATTATTGAACTATGGACTTCCTTCCTTAAAACTCTGTGCGCCCCAGAGTTCCCAGTAGTCTGCCTGGAACACAAATACCTGAGTAATTTAAACAGGTGGCCATTTGCAGCGTAATTACTGCAGTTGTTACTGATAAATAACAGCCTCAGCTTGCAAAGCCCAAGAGTATCTAATTTGTTTGCCTGCCTGCAATGGATTGTCTTCTGTGCAGAATATAGATGATCCTGCAGTCACAAGCCAGAAAAAAAGTAAGTTATTTCAATTCATCCACTCTAGTCCTGGAAGCACTCGCAAGCTATTTGCAGGATCAGGGCCATCATTTGCTTCTGTGAGAGCAGCTGGTCTGTACCAGCTTTAATGATATCCTGGTTTTGCAGAGAGGAGAGGAACCCTGGAGCAGCTTTCTAAAGTTTCCAGTTGGTGATTTTGTTTCCACCTTTATCAAACTGGCCATTTTCTTCTCTTTAATCTCAAACTGATGAAAGTGTTTAGTATTTGACCATTTTGATTTTTACAATAATATTTTTACACTGCATTTTGCAATGCAGAGGTGGGGTTTTTTGGTAAAATCCTCCTTAAGGTATGACAGATATTGGAAAAAAACAATTTTAAATTTTCACTGATAATTAATTTGAGTTTCTTTATCATCACAGTACTAATCTTAGTGGATGTATGCTCTTATGTATAAGACTCATCCAGGCATGGACTATTCACAGCTTCTCTGAGCAAACTGTGCCAGTGCCTCAGCACTTTCGCACTAAAGAATTTTTTCCTAACATCTAATCAAAATCTAATAATCTTCATCCTAAAGCAATTCTCTGTTTTCCTATCTCTACATGCCATTGTAAAAAGTCCCTCTTCAGGTCTCTTGCAGCCCCCTTTAGGTACTGTGGAAGGTTGCTGGGTGGTTTCCCTGGAGCCTACTCCAAGATGAACAGCCCCACCTCTTTCAGCCTGTTGAAAAGTTACATCAAACAGTTGCTCAAGAAATGTAGTAAAGGAATTTGCCTGAATTTGTATACATCATTTACACCATTAAAGTTTATTATATCATTGCTACTACAAACTTGCATTGGCATTACCGAATTTCTGGGTGACAACAGAGGCAGAGAGAAATTTGTTTACAACTGCACTTTTTAAGTATGCCAGCCAAAAACCGAGAGAGATAATTCAGTTCAACATTAATATTTTTGGGTTGTGGGATAGGAAGTTTTTTTTTCTTTTATCTTTGAAAACCTGTCTCCCAATAGATATTCTCAGATGCCTTTTGGGGAGCTTGGAGTTGTAAACTTTTGTCTGCCTAGAGACATCTTGAAAAAATCATACAGCAAAAAAACAGCAGAAATGAAACATAGCTTTGCATACAAAAGCTGAACATTCATGCTAGACCTGTATATATATCACAGGAAATGAGTCTTGAAGGAAGTTAAATCTAAAAATTTTTAGAAAGTTAAGTTGTAAGCATGTTTTGATACTGCATCTATTGCACATACTAGTGTTAGTGAATACAGTCTTTATTTTGAAGCCTTCCAACTTTTTGATGATGATATTAATTCATATTTGTTAGAAAACTGCTTTATCTAGTAAGTTTGAGCTGCTAAACACTGAGGGCCTGTCAGGAGACTTGGTAAGCAGATTTTGAGTGATGCCAATTGTCAATATATTGTGCAAGACAGCAGTGTGCAGATGCCTTTGTGGAGAGCTATACTTTGTTAAATATTTCAGCTGTATTTTGTGTTTCTTGACTAAACTCCCATTGAGCGAGGACTGCATATGGAAATTCACCTTGTGGTTTGAGCCTGATCTCATTCTATTTCTTGTTGCTCTGCTCACAGCTTCCAGTTTTCTCTTCACTATCAGTCTGAGTCAAGAATACTAATGATCTGGCACTCACTGGAGTTGGAAAGCTTTGTAGGTAGTTATACTGTTATTAAATCCAGCTCCTCGGGGTTTTTTCCATCTGAAGAACATCATATTCTCCACTTCCTTTTGTGAGAGTGATGCCACTGTCCCAGTGTAGCTCCACTGTTTACCAGTCTCTGTTTCAGTGTCTTTCACATATTACTGGTCACACACTCATTTTTAATATGTCACAGAGTAGATCCATGTTCTGTATCTTTTGGATGAAGTTACTTTTGGTCGTATCCAAGCAAGCTGCCAGAACTTGGACTCTTTTCTTTTGGACATATTTTGTAATGGCATAAGAATTTTGGCATGCTGTGTTGTAGAGGCTGATGTCAGTCACTGCTGTCTAAACACACTAGATTTCCCATCAATTACACCACTAAATCTTTGACAGATTCTGCCAATCTTTGGGTAAATGCTTCCCAGTTCTTCATTTTGACAGCCAAAAGAGGAGAGGGAATTGAGAGCTACTTTGCAAAGAATGTACAGTATGGGGGGTGTGTCAAAGTTTTTTTAGCTTTTTCCAGAGTTAAGAAATCCATGCTAGGTTTTGGTTGGGGTGCACTCTCTTCAGATGCCTAGCATCAGAAATGTCCTAGTATTGTTTTTGATTCTAACATAACTTAGTATAGCTGTTGTTTCTTTTTTAAACTTTTTTTTAAGTGGATAGTGTATTGAATTTTGTTTTCATTTTTTAACCGAAGAGCTGTTTTTGTGGTTGAATAAAAAAGGAGACAAATGTCAGTCTGTGTAGCACTGACAATTTCCTTGCCTTGAATACTAAGGTATCTCTGTCCAAGACATCTTTGAAGCTGTGTTTCAATGAGAGTGTAGGGAGCTTCCAGCTTCATGTCCGTGACTGTCTGCTCATTTCTTTCCTGCTCAGAAAATCAGCTGGATGCTCTGTCAAAGGGAGTTACCTCATTGCCTGCACCTTAAACCCAACATTTGTGTAAATTACTGGATCCTTTGTGCCTGTACTGTGCAGTTTCACCTGTGTGTTTCTGTGTTATCTATGTGGTTTTATGTGTGTGTATTTTTAAGTGTTTTTTTTGAAAAAGATGTTTGCATTTATATACATATGATAAGTGAAGTTATTCTGGACACTAGGAACTTGGTGTTAGCATATCCGTGTACATATTGCTCAGTAAAATTAAATTCTATCATTAGGAATGTGATTTTGTACAGATGTGGTCAACATTTGAACAGTAGTGGTTGAAATATTTTTCCTGTTAAAATCATTAGCTGTCTACCTGTAGGTACTCAGGAATGGTATTTTAATAAGCACAGGTAAGCCATTTGAAGAAAGACAAAAATAATTAGGGAATATAAACCTGATTGAATTTATCAAGGCTATTCTTTATTAGTCCTTAAGATAAACACATTTTAATTGGCTCACTGCAGGGTTGGGTGACCACTAAAGAGAGGAGTCAAAATTCATTTAACCTAGCAGTTAGTTGTGGCTTTCAGTGCTGCTGTTACTTGCTTTTCGTGCACACAGCAGTTAAACATAGGCAAATGAATGGAACTGGAGTTGTTTTGGAATAGTTATGCCAAGTGGAAAGAGATGGCTTCTTTTCTGACTTGTCTGAACAGGAGTTTTTTTTCTCTTTTTGCATTGAAACCTAGACCTAATGAAGTGTGCCTTAATATGGGCTTGTGGTTCAGGATGTTCCTTTCCATTCTGCAGCCCCCTGAGATCTACTGACCCAGCTGCACAAGGTACTGATAAAGTGCCAGCTTGTGCAAAATGAAAGGTCAGGATAGCCTTCGTGCCTCTCTCCTAGCTATTTGCACCAGCCTTTGAGAGTCCCCTCACTGTTATTTTGCTGAATATTCCCCTTTGGGGGTGCTGGGGAGCCCAAAATGGGCAGCCTGAGCAAGCCCTTGCACTGATGTGGGGTCATCTCTCTGGGCTATGCCATTAGCACTCCCAAGGCCCTTCACAGCTCCTAGAAAAATAGGCTGAAGTTTAAATGCATGTTCTCTCCTGTAAATTAATAAACTGTTATTCCTTTGTTTTCAACAGCTGAATGGCTTTAACATTCCTTTTTGACAGAGATTTTCAGCGTCTCCACCTCCCATCCATCCTTTCTTTTTAAAGAAATGTTTTCTTTGGGTTTACTTCAGGTTGAGGAATTTGTATTGTGTGTGGCTGTCACTTATAGCAAGGGAATTCTGTTTTAATCCCTTAACTATCATTGAACAGAGAAGGAGTTCGTTCTTTCAAGTTGATGCAGGACAGCATTAGTGGTGATAAAAGGATATATTGTTTAAAACAGCTGAGAAAAGCTGCTGTCTGTATTGCTCTTTCCACCTTCCTTATCCATGCTGGGCTTAGGAGGAGCCTTCACTCAGTCTTTGACCCATGGAGGTCTTCATTGTGTGGGACAGGGGGAGAGAGAGAGAAAAGAGGGGAGAAAGCTGCTATCATCATTTTGGAGCCTGGCTCAGTTGCAGGTTGGGAATCCTGTGATGTACAAAGAGGTTAGTTAATGATCTGCACTAAAATGGGATTTTCTGCTCTTGATTGTCCAGTTTTTTAAAATTATTATTATTATAAGAATGGCACTTCTCACTCACTTCCTGAGAGTTTTGATCATAATATTAGTACAGTTTTCTAAAATATGTGACAAAGCAGCCTCAGTCAGTGGTTTAGCCATGCAGACATACATTCATGACTACACTGAGCATCCCCAAAAGCATGATTTGTGTTGGTAAATACAACACAGTACCATACAGACTGCTTATCCAAATCTAAGCCTTCAGCTTTTCAATCAGACTTAATGTAAGCAGATTCTTCACATCTTTGGATAAGTTTTGGAAAGAGAGATTTTAACAAATGGGACTGAAGGCTGGGGCATGATTCACTGTTTATGTGTGGATACTAAAGGAAGCTGACTTTGAAAGTGGTCTCAAAATGGAGAAAAGCCACTTAAAGGGCTGTTATCATCACCCCTGGTGCTATAGCACCAAGCCAGGGATGCCTAGAAATGAGTTCTCATGCCCTGTGGGTTGCTGGTTGGCAGAGGAATAAAAGATTAAATGGAAATGGCAATCCATCTTGAAAGGATTTGTTATCACCCAGGATGGACTGAAGTCAACAAGGGATTTTATTAATTCAATTAATAAAATATTTTTTCTCATCCTACTGAAAAAGAAATTAAAAAAAAATAGATAACGTGGCTGAAAAATAAGGTGTCAGTGATGGGATTAGAGAGGTTCCTGCAATTTTGCAGTGATTTGCTTTGAATTAAACATAATTTGAATTTTCCTTGGGGCACTAATGCTTCCCCCTCCGTGCCCTAAGTTTCACACTATATTTGTAGGCTTTTTTTTTTTTTTTTTTTTTTCCCCTCTCAAAAAAAGGCCCCTTTCCAGCCTGTGCCCCTAATTGTGACTATGTAGAGGCTACTTTTTTCTAGGTTCTATTTCTGGTAGTGTGTTTGTGTTTGCCTCCATGTGCCCTTGCCAGCTGCTTCCCTGGAATTAGAGCTTTGCTCCTCCCAGGGTCTGACCTGCCTCTCCTGCCCCCTAAACACCAATGGCTTGGATGTGGCTGGCTGTAGTCACAAGAGTCTTCCCAGCAGGATAAGACCCACAAATTGCTGTTTTTAGATTCTCAGAGATTTGTGCTTTTATTTTAAACTATCTCCTTATCAGCAGGGCACACACTGAACTATCTGGGAGATGCATTAAGAAGTACATTTTAGGTGAAAGCTTTATTTGTTCCATCTGTAATTAAGTGATTTGTTCCAAACTCATAAATCTCTCTTGGCTCTTTGTTTTGCCACTAACTAACTCATCCTTCCAGCTTCATGTCAGGCACTCCACTCCCTGTTCCCTTTCTAGATCAGATTTCCTTCATTGCCTCCTTTCTCCCTACACCTTGTGGTGGATTGGTTTTTTTTTTTCCCCTAAAAAAAAAAATGCTCCTTTTGTTCTTCCTAGCAGCCTTCACTTCCACGGACTTTTTGTGAAGAAACTGGGTTGTCTTTTCTCTTTGCCAAGCATCTTCCTGTCAAGTCAAAGCTCCTAATTTTTGTCTGGCTCCTGACCCTAGCACAACTTTGGCTGCGTTAGTCTCTTGTGGCTAAATTAGCAGGTTCTTCCTTGTCCTCGCAGTTCCTTTCCTTTGTGCATCTCGCATGTCCCCCATCAATCACCGTGTGCCAGAGCCTGGCAGGAGCAGCTGGCACCTCCCGCTTCCCCCCTGCAGCCGGGGATCCCCTTCTGGCCCCTTCCTTTATCCCTGCCGGAAGGACCCGTGGCTTCTTGGCTTTTTCTGTGTGCTTTGTGCCGAGCTGGCCCTGCTCCCTCGCACACCTTGTTCTGCCCTCGAGATGTTCCTGCCCTGCAAACTGCGCTGAGCTCTGCTCTGCTGAGGTGGCCTTCAGCTTCTCTGTGCTCAGGGCTGGCGCTTGCTGTGGCCTGCTGTGCCCTCAGTTCCTATCAATCTGATTCAGACATGGTTGGAAAAACATGTTTAAGCTTCAGGGGACACCCCTGAAGTTGGGCTCCCCAAAAGAGAAGACTTCCATTCTGAGGAGGAAAATTTGGAGGGGAGAGGGTGGTAGTGCTGGTGGGAGTGGTGAGGTTCAAGTAAAAATCTGAGCTGGCTCTCTGGGATCAGACACACCAGTGACACTCCTGAAGATCTCTGTTGCCCTTTTGATCATCAGAAATATTTAACTCTCATACTGCCAGTCCAGGATTGTGGAAGAGCTCCATCCATTGAAGAGTCCTGGCATTGCCACTGCCTTCCCCAATACATCTGCCTTCAATCCTTAGCCAAGTGTGAGCTCTGCTTACTGATATTATCCAAGCAGGGCTGAGGCTTAGGTGAGCTCTTATGACTCTGTGTGCTATTTTTAAATTGTTGTTTGGAGATGAGTGAAGGAAAGATGTGTGGCCGATACAGGCAGTAAGACATAAATGTTTTATTTAGGAAGCACTGTTGGGACTCTTGGTGATATGCTGCAAGTCCACCATGCCACCAGCCAGTATTAATGTGCTCTTTTTGCCCTCTTATCCATGAATCACTGGAGTAAGTGTATCCAGGTTTGTTTACTTTTTACTCAGTCATGCCCCATGCCCTGTGTGCAGCCAGTGGAGTCAGCCTTGACTCTGAAGCAGCCTGCCAGCACTATCAGTGGCTAATTAGAAATCTGCTCTTGTGGTCAGACTTTCTTTCAGCATGTTAATTAATTTTCCAAACCTCTGTTATTTGGAGGAATGGGACCACCGTGGCAAGATAAGGAAGACCTGCCTTCCTTTCCAGCTCTGTTATACTTCTGGATTCCCATCCTCCTGCATGCCAATCAGGCCATTGATAGCTGGAGTGGGGACATGAGCCAGCCCTAGGAGAACATTCTCCTGCCTTTCTCCTCTCCATTTGGTATTCTCTGTGTGTCCCCCACCTTTATTTTGCATTCTCTTGCAGTATCTAATTGATTCTTTATGAGACCTTTGTGCTCCATTTCTTTTCTGTGGAAAAATGTCAGTGCTGTTCAGCATTGTTGCTCTGTGGCAGGAGTCCTTGGGGTCAGGAGGCAGATTTTGGGTTCGTGTCCTCTCTCTCTCTCAGTGCCTAAACTCCCCCAGGGCAGTCTGTGACCCCTTTTTCTCACGCAATTGGGCTGCTCTGTGGGGTTTTGGGGTGTGCACTTAGAGCCATGAGCTGGAGGAGGAAATGACTGTAGCTTCTAAATTCTGCAGCATGTCATGTTGTTTCTCTCCTTCCACCTGCAAAACAGAGATAACTACTCTTAACCCATCTGTACCAGAACAGTGTTGAGAGATTTAATTAGCTGCTGTCCACAGGGTTTTGAAAGGTGTAAGATATATCTGGAGTATTATTAAAGGTCCTACTAAGATTAGCCTTGCTGAGTTCTGCTTTTTCCCGTACAATTACCAGGCAGATGTACATAGTATGTGTGCAGATATGAAATAGTTAAGAGTTTCTGCATGTCTTCTGAAAAGTCATCCCATTAAAACAAAACAACACATCAAAGTGAATCAAGTCCTTTTGAAATAATCTTTCTTACTGTATGTGGTTTAGGACCAGCTGAACCATCTGAAAAGCCAAAGCAGGGAGCGAGAGAGGGTGAGGGGTAGAGAGAAAGACACTTATTTATGTGAAGTCTGTACCTCTGTTCGACTTTGTACAGCCAGAAACTAAAAGAAAGGCTTCCCTAGTGTGTCCAAGTTTCTGGTGAATGGCTCCTTTGGGTGCGGAAGTGAGTGCTGCGGATCCTTTCAGCCAAAAGGAACAGTTAATGAGTGTTTCTCTGTTCTGCCCTGCTGGAATGAGACACATCCCTCTTTCTAGGTCACTAAGTTAATCAAGTCAAGGATTTCTGTCCATTGTCCTTCTTATCAGTCACAGCTGCATTTGCATTAGGAAGCTTTCTGTTTCTTTAAGCCTCATTCATGTACTGATTAAATTCCTTCCCAAGTCTGCAAAAGCAAATGTCTAATGTATTATATAGCCATCTCCTGACCTAAGTAAAAACAACATACAGTAGAATATGCTTAAAAGCAGAAGAAAGGGGAAAAAAATTACTGCTTTGATTTATCTGATCTGCAGTGATAAAACACAAGGGTAAAACAGGTGGATGCTTATGTTTCTAATGTGTGATTTTTAACTTGATGCCTGCTAGCATCAATATCAGTGCGTACCTGAATAAACAATCTAAGGTGGGAAGTGAAATTGCTCTTATTGAACGTTTGAGTAAATACTGCTGTAGCATCTCCTAATGAACAGCAATAGCTGTTGCAATGTGTTAGATAATAAATTGGTCCTGGCAGCACATTTCCATTTCACAAGAATGACTGAAGGATAAACTTCAGAGAAAAACGTAAAATTACTACCTTTGTAACCAAACAGTTGTAACCCTTATTCTTAAAAAGTTTGCAGTCTGTCTATACTTATGCTTTGGTTTCACCACCAATTCATAGTTTTGATGTTTGGAGGCATAAGCTAAAATGTCTGTCCTGCTGATTATGAGTGCAGTTTTGGGCAAATTGAGAAAGATTTCCTCGTCTTCTTATGCCTGCTGCAGCCCTCCAACATCCCTAAAGGGGCATCTCATTGATTTGATTTTTTAGTCCCTCTGGATTTTCTGAGTTACTGGGAAATGTTGACTTTAATCCTCTGCCAGTACAATTCTTGCTTTTAACACTTTAGAAAAAATGACCTTGATAATTTTCTCACCTTTCCAGTGGCTACTTCTCCATTTTCCAAACCTCCTTTGACATCTTGGGAAATACCTCTTGGGTAACAACACTTAGACTTACATTTTGTTTGTGGTAACATCATCTAGGATTTCATGCTTAGCAGCTCTGTTTTACCCTTCCACACAGATTTTCCTGCAGGTTCCTTCACAAGGGACCTCTCTTACACCTTAAACAATGCCCTGGAACTTGAACCTCTCCATCCTCCCTCATCCTGGTAAGCACGTACGAGTTCAAGTTCTTTGCAGAGGAGGAACTCCTTTGGCTCACTTTTTCCTTATTTTCCTTTTTCCCTCTCCGCTGTCAGACAAATATTTAATTCCCCTCAGCCCTGTGGAATTCAAGTGCTGTGTCCTAGTCATGGGGCTTCCCTCAAAAAGCAGCCAGCAGGAGCAGGGTGTGCCTCAGAAATGGTGTGCAAACCGCTGATCTTAGAAGGCATTACAATGCAGTTGGGCCAACCTGAAATATTTTTCTTTTCTCATCAGCCTGCAAAAGGCTTGGACTGTCTCTGGCTTTTTAACTCCTAGGCTGCAGTTCAATCAGTGTCTTATGCGTGTTTGTTTATGCATTTTAATGCCCATGAATCTACTCAGCCAGTTTTCTGAAATTCTCTTAAGTATCCGGAATTGTGGACCAAGGAAGGGCTCTGGCTGGCCAGTGAGTTGGTGAGGATCAGTGGCTGTGTAGTAGCTCTCAAAAGTATGCAGACACATATTCTGAGGAACCATACAGTGATCTCACATCAATTTGAGATAGCCTGGAAGATGGTGAAAGAGGACTGTATTACTTGGCTTTTGCTGAGAACACTCTCAACTGCTGCAGGAATTTCTGCCATTGCAGTGACAGTGTAAACAATTCTGAATCAACACAAGATCAAACATTTGTAAATTGTCCAGAAGACTGACTTTCTGCTGAAAGAAATGTTTGTTGAATCAGAATATTTTGCTTTTCAAAGCTATGTAATTAATTTTAATAAGAGCACATAAAACACATTTTAAACTGGAAAGTTTTTTCCTAAATGGCAATGTAAATCAACATATTCCCACACAGCGTTTTGATTCGACAGTTCATCATTTTCCAAGGGAAAACAGTGCCTCAGAAATATTTGGCTGTGACAACTCTTTGTATTTAACTGCATTGATAAGAAACAATACAGTGGTTGTTCCCGTGGATGCATGTGTGTCTGAAGAAACATGGAGACTGGAACAGCTCAGCTTTTGGAGGTAATAGCTCTGCATTCATCAGGGATCAGCAGTAGTTCCATGGGATCATTATTTACTGAGTCCTGCTAAGGATCCAGCTCACTAAATATGCAAGATAAAAGTATCTCAAAGCTCCAGTGTATATAGGAGCTGATGACAGATGAGCTACAGGTTATTTGAGTGCTTTAATTATTCTTATTGTTTGTCCACATTAACCTGTGGTTTCTGGAACTGCAGTTTGATTAAAGTTATTTGATTAAACAGATGAGTTGACAAGACAAATGTTCCTTGCAGCCCTCTGAATTATGGCATGAAATTAGGAACCTTTTCCTTGTTCAGTTTTTGTTCATGTTTTCTCTTCCACCCACAGCCAGGTGGATTTAGGATCACTCAGTAGGGACCTAATCATATATTGGAGGAGAACCACTTAGGCAAGAAAGTGTAGCAGCAATATCTGTAAAAGGGAGAGAATGGAGTTTCTTAGTTTCTTGTGCGCTATAATTTTTTTTTAATTGGTGAAATAATTACAAACTTCCTAGTTCCTTGTTTAATATAAAAAAAATAAAATTAAAAAGTCAAGCAGAGGCCTTGATGAATACAAATGCTCAATCTGCTCAGGCTGCATCTGAACAAAGTTGTCCAATTCCCTTTGTGTCGCTGTAATCAGGATTTGCCTGAAATGGAGTGAAATATGGGAAGAGGCAGGCAGTGTGAGGGAGGATTTGGAGTGGGTGGTGAGGGATACTCCAGCTTTGTGCCTTTGTAATTATGCTGTGAAGTAATGTGGAGGGATAGTCTTAGGAGCAGATGTTTAAGGATATATTGGCACCACAGGAATCTAAGTCTGAACAGGATTTTCCTGACATGAGGCAGAATCCTTAGAAAACACCAGTGGACACAGATCTGCAGGCTGCTCTGCACTAGATGTTTTGCCAGTGCAGTTGGTTAACAGCATAGGAAGAAGTTGTGCCATACCAGTAGGACTCCTAATTTCAGCACAGACCTATCAGTAAATAATTTATTTTTCCTGGGTAACTGGCTTTACAGAGAGGATGAAGAAAGCTCTGCCAGCAGCAAGCCCTCTCTTACCAGCCTCGTTTACTTAATGAGGTTGTTGCATAGGTTTAGTTTGATAATGGCTATGCCAAAAAGAGGTTTTGATGAAGCAAGAATTGTTTTTATTAAACACAGATACTAAACCAGATTTATCATAATTTGTGGTACTTCTAACAGAGACAGTTAAAGTGATTTTCTGGCTTTGTTCCCTGTGCAGACCTTGGACAGAGGCTGACTCCTTCAGACAAGGTTCTCACTCTCAGATGGCACAAAGGTCCTGGATGCTTCCCTGATTTCAGAGTGTCATTTTGAGCATCAAGGCTATTGCAGAGTCTGCCAGCTAGACAGCAAACTCATCAGGTCAGGGATGATGTTTTAAAACCAAGGGAGAAGTTTGGTCCCCCAGTGGGATCACTGGACTGATTTAGTGAAAATAATTGTCCTTGTTGGGACAGGTTATGTAATGAGAAATTTGATCAGATTTGATCAGTGTACAGCTATATTTAAGTGACACAGTGATGTCAGACCACCAGTGCTGCTGAGCAAATGTGCCATGTGGCCCATTTTTCACTTCCTAAATTTACAGATGAAGGTTCCCCAACAGGAACAAAGAGCTTTCATTTTCCTCTTGTTTGTCTGCAAATTTCACTTGATGGAACAAGTTCCAGGTGAGCAGGAAAATGTCTTTTGCTCCCATGCTTTTGTTAGGTGCAGCCATGTTTTAGCACTTACATCATTACTAGAAAGTGCTCACCATTTGTCACATCCAAGAGGAATGGGAATAAAAATCTAAAGCAGCCTATGACCCAGTTTCTTAGCCCTGGGCATCCCAATACCCCTTAGCACAAAGGTGATCACAGGGGCAAAACCACAGGGGGTTTGATTCACTTCAGTGTTCCTGCACTGGGGGACTGCAATAACTGCTAGAATCGATATTGCTATTCCACTGTACAAACAGAGCCTTACAGGATGAAATTCTGCCCTTGGAAACAAAGTGGGCATGGATTTACTCACCTAGTCTGTAGTGCTCTTAATTTTACTCATGTGAGTAACTGTTCTTGGAAGGGGCATAATAGAGTCTATGCTTGTGGCCTGCAGAAATTATTATGCTTTTCCTGTAGAGCTATCTGCCTTTCCCTGCCCCCAATTTCCACTGGAAACTGCCTTGTTTGTCACAGGTCATCCCACATCACTGTGGCTCACCAGGGAAATGACAATAATTCAAGTGCTTGGCTATGGATGTCGAGCTTTTCTCTCCCTGTTGTTTCCTGGCATGACTGATGTTACTTTGCCTTGCTTGAAGGCAGTAGTTAAGAGGGCAGGATGAGCAAAGCTGTGATTGCATGAGATGTAAATATACTTTGGCTAGTTCATTGTTAATACCATTCCATGAGCAGTGAGTGTAAGAGTGCTTCAAAGTGGAACAAAGGGAAAGTGGGGATGAAGGAGGAGCAGGGAAGGCAAAAAAGAGCAAGGTCAAAACACCACTTGCTGCCCCTGGCAATGTTTGACAGCCTTATCAAAAGCAAAGGACTAAACTGATCTTGAAAATACTATCCCTAGATGGTAGAAGATGCTGAGATTTGCTGCAGCAACAGCAGGATGTTTGCATCCTTGTTGTCATTTCCATTTTATTTTTGCTGATGAAGAGAAGACATCTATTGTCTCCTCTACAAATAGGAGTTACTCATGTGCTGTACTTGGAGCCCTGAGAATCTCTGAACTGACCTTCCAAAGCCTTTACTGGCACTGAATCATCTTTGCAAATATATACAATCAAGAAGAGAAAAGGATGAGGCTGGATATAGTTTGTTAGAGACCCCAAGGAAAAAGGCTCAAGATGCGATTCCCCTCTGCATTTATGAAGTTGAGAGCAGGTATCACTGAAGTTAATGCAAGTTAATATTATGGTGCTCAAAGAGGAGAGAGGGACAGGGGTTGCTTTGCTAGGCCCAGCAGGTCCTCCAAAGGACAATGCTGTGGTGGTGTATCCATGCTCCAGCTGAGTTACAAATGGCCTGTGTAAGCCCCAAGGGCCGCTCCCCACACACCAGCTGGGACAAATGCAGACTGCAGCTTGAGGGGAAGGTGAGGGGAGAAAAATGGTAACATCCTATGGTGAAAACCATCCTGTGGTTGCCCTGAAGTGTTTTAGACCACTTCCTTTTTTTTTTTTTTTTCTTTTTCTCTTCCATCCCTAGTATCACTTGGAATTAACTGAAGTTGTGGGTTTAAATTTGTGTAATTTACTCTTGCTTGGAGACACACGTTGGTGTTTTAATGTGCCTTACTCAGTTTGATCATAAGTCAATTAGGAGCAGGTAGAAACTAAACTGATTCTGTCTCACTTAACCAGGGTTTGTATCAGCTTAACTAAATTAGTTTAATTAAATCAAGCACTACCACATTCCTTAGTGCTCAAAAACAGTGCCTGTGCATGTGTGCTGAATATGTATGACATCACATGCAAGCAAATTCCTGAATAGCAACCTGCATATCTGTCTGGGCATTTATACCTTGTCAATTACTCTGATGTTGTGTCTAATGGGGAGATGAAAATCCCCCTATAAATTCAGCTCACTGCTTTGGCGGCTTTGCTGACAGACTAGTAAACAATTTCTATGCAGAGTGCGATTTTCTAGTTTAGGAATGGAGCCACTTAGATTAGAACTCAGTGTTTTAGTGAGCAATGTCTAAAACGTTTACATAACCTATTTACATATGAATACAAACATTACAGGCTTTATATTAACAGCCCTTGTTGTTGCTCATTACTATGCATAGAAAAAGACATCAGCATTTCTAGTAGCATCTACAAAATTATAAATATGTGATAGAGTAATTACTGATTTGGAAATCCAAATTATATTAAAATGATTGTAGCATCTGTGTCTCCAAAAACCTCTCCATTTGTCAATTCTAATCTTCTATTGCTTAGGCAATAAACATGAGTCTGATGCCTATTTACACAGTTTTGTATGAATCCCCCGCCCCTTGAAATTTAAAAATAAAGTGGAAGGAGTGGTTTGATATCAAGGTACCTGAAATTGGTCCATAGCTGTTTCTCTCACCTTTACTTTACCCCCACCCACAAAAATACAAGGATTGATAATAGATGTTGAAGATTTATCTGAAGCAGCCAGAAGCTGCCAGGAAGATCATTCTGGAACTGATTAGATTCTGCTCACACAGTAAAAACTGCCAAGGAAGTTCCTCCCTGAAGACAAAGGGATCAGGCCAGGGCTGATCCTTTACTCTTTTTACTGCAGCCTCGCTTGTGTCAAATAGTTATGAAGGGCCAGGGACACATTTGGTGTGCTCCATGGCACGAGTGAGCTCAGGTCAAGCCTTACTGTGGTGGCTGTGATGCAGAGTAGAAACCAGGCAGAGGTTCTGATGTCCTTTATTGTAACAGAGCTTTGCTTGCAGAAGAGACACTCTAGATCTCAGCAGGTTTGGGCAGCAGATTTCCCAGGCCAGTAAATAGTTTAGAAGTTGTGTGTGTGTATATATATGTGTGTGTGTGTGTATATATATATATATATATATATGCACACACACACACATATATATATGCATATATGTGTATAAATGTCTATATATATATGTGTGTAATGTGTGCATATATATATAAGTTATATATAAACTTTTATATATATATACACATAGACATATGTGTATATATATAAAAACTTTTATATACATACATGTATACATATATATGCATATATATGTATATGTGTATATATATAAAAGTTTTTCTTCTGTGGCTCTTAAAAGGCTTTGCAGGGAGGTCAGTGTCATGCTTCTAGTGGTGTGGAAGAGCAGACGAGTCCCCCATAAGGTCGCTGTGCCTCACAACAGAAATCTCAATAAAGGCTCCTTTGTCACTTCTGCCTGGGCTTTTGCCCACCGGAAGACACCACCCAAGGGAATTTATTCATGGCTGATAACTGGTTATTTGAAGGAGTATCTTCTTCCAGGTTTTTTGGTCCTGGACCAGAATTCTGGCAGGGGGAGTCAGTGGGAGGTGATTTGCTTGGAGATAACGTGCTCCCCAGGCAGAGCAGTTGCTGATGTCATGGGTGCTCTGATAAGCTGGGCATGGATAGACATTGTCACGCTGACCTTTAAGAAGGTCTTTGGGAACTGATCCATGTTCTTCCCCTTCCCTGATGATAGAGAGTGAATGCTTCATCTGAAGTGGTGTGTTTTCCCTGGCAAGCACGTCACAGTTTTAGCTGAGCCATCCATGATTCCCCCTGTGGCTTTAATTACGGCGCTGCCTCTAGTTGTCATCTGTCTTTACACCTTCCACTTGCACCACACAGGGACTTTTGAGGCTTGTATGTGCATAGTAACAGTTCCACGAGATGAAATGCTACTGTATAAATAAAGCATTCATCACACCTGCATGGGAGGTTTGAATAAAATCCCACATAGTTTTACTGCATGAGCAATGAAAATCAGAAATGACAAATGGGTTGACAAATGGTGTGCAGTGCATAAATAGCATTATTTATTTGCTCAGTTGTGTTGGAGTGAGTGAGGTGAGGCTCGCTGCTGTTTTGAGAGAGTTGTCAGAGTATTTGTAAAGGCAGAGGCTGCAGGATCAAGCCCCAGCCCCTGGCAGTAGCAGGTGGATAACCATTAGATGGAAAACCAAAGTGTTTTTTTTCCCAGGCTGCATAGTTACAGGGAGTGACACATAGGATGAGACTGGTTGGGACAGAGGAGATTTCTAGTTGGTCAGTATTTTAGGGTTTGTCTGTCAGTCTGTTCACACTGGACTTTCTCAGCCCTGTCCACATGTCTCTACTGGCTGATTCAGTACAAGGAGGGACATTGGCTATTCATACATGGCACTTCAAAAAGCCTGGAGTGAGATGAGGTCTGCCAAAAGCACAGGTGAGGGAAAGCCTCATCTTCTCAACATTTGGAAGATGTTTTTAACTTTTGATAGATGCACTGAAAAAAAGAAGGAAGAATTTGGATGCCACCTGCATCTTAACTTACACTAACAAAGAGAATAAAATGTGGTCACTCACCTATTATTTTATTGCAGTCAGGGTTAGCAGTAGTGAATATATGGAAGGTTCTGTTACCCCAAAGGTGAGTTGAGATGTCCTCACCCCTGACTGCACATTCTTCAGCACCTGAGATCTGTTCCCCACTTGTCCCTTATTACAACCAAACTGCAATGTAAACTACCTAAGTGTACTGCAGGATTTTAAGTCACCATTCAGGAAAAGCAGAGCCCCTTGCAAGGAGAAAAGGTTTGGACTTCACCAACATAAGGATGCTCTGCTACAGACTGGAAACTAAGTCTTTACAGCTGTCCATGGAATTAAATCCAGTTTTTTCAGATCCACTGAATGGAATCTGTGGCAGTGAATTCCTTCAGAGAGCAGAGACAGAGTAGCTGCAAGCATCATCAGACCAGTGTGCTTGGCACTAATGGTCCTGACAGTGCAGACTTCAGAGCCTCATGTGATTTTAAAGTCTGGGAGGTGTCATGGCATTATTAACAGCTACTTGCTGTGAGTTGCTGAGCTGATGCAGGGGCCCCAGTGTCACATGGCTGGGGGAATTACTTCTTGGTGCAGGGCTGTCACCTCTGTACCTGTGCCTTTGTCTCCTGGAAAGAAAAGGGAGCTTTAGAAATATAAATGTCAATAGGGCACATGGGGAATTGGATGTGTCAGAACATCCAGGAGCAGCTCCAGGGTCACAAGAACCCAGCACAGAATTCAGTGGGGCCAAAAGCCAATTGGCGAGTTGCTCTTGGCTGGGAAGCGTGGCGTGAGTCGGTGTGTTCAGAAGTCATTTTCTGGTCATGGTGCCAGTGCTGAAAAGCTGCTCGAGCCATGGCCTCTGCTCAGCAAGTGACACTTCATGGGTTTTCTCCCTCACCAGGGAGAAGTTTTCCCATTACCTCACCAAAGTTTGTCTGTGCATCCACAGTGAAAGTCCAGAGAGTCTGAGCAGCTGGTTAGTGTTTTTGTCTCTTTGCAGTTCAAGTGCTTGCTTTCATTACTTTTACAAAGCTGGGGACAGATTTTTCTCCTCAAAACTGGATCTTTTTGGTAAGTCAGAGCAGAAGAGCTGTTTGTGTGAGGGCAGGACAAGCATTTTAGGGAGAGGATGGTTAGGATGTAGCATGTGGCTGATGCTCCTGTAGAGAAATTGGATAGAATTACAGATGATGAGTGTGTGTCGCATGTATGGCATGGTCCTTTCAACAAATCTTTTTCAATCTTTTAAAACCTTAATATTCCACGCAGACTTTGGGTGGATGGTTTGGGGAGTCTTTCTGGTGGCATGAACTGGTGAAACTCTTCACATGTTTTCTTAGTACAGGTGTACCCTTGATTGTGCACTCCTGCTACCCAGCTCAGACCCTGTTAATGGTATGTGGGGCCTGTAAAGGACTGTTCACCCTCTGAATTTCCTAGGATGTGGATCATGCCTGTTGCCAGCTGTAAGGCCAGCAGCATGTTTGGGTTCATTTGTTTTTTCCAGGAACAGGTTGCTTTTTTGGCTTGTTGCATTAAAGTGAATAGTTGATGCCTTCCTCCTGGCAATGCTGAAGAACTCAAGACCTAGCCCATGATGTGTTTGGGAATAGACCATGCTGCTCGGGTGTCCAGTAGGTCTCAGACAGGTATGAATGGTCCTCCACTCTGGTGACAGCTGGCAGAGAGAGCTAGAGCTCCCCAAGGAGCATTAATGCATGAAAATATCCCCCATCCTCTTAGCCTTCAAATGCAGGCAGGAGGAATGTGACAGTGGGAGCTATGCTCTCTTGGGAAAACCCCTCTGACAAATTTGAGGGCTTTGCGTGGCAGAAACAGTGCTTTTATTAAGTAACAGAAGCTTAATTAAGTTTCTCCTGAATGTAATAAAACAATACAGCTGAATGTAGATCAGTCCCAAGTAATTGTTTCACTGCTTTAGCAGCTGTTTAACTAATGCTCCAGTGTTAAATAGGAATGCTGATGCTGATATTTTATTTCCTTTTTTTTTTTTTCTGTTTTAGAAGGGGCTAAGTGGTCTCTTTCTCAGGGGACCGTGAGGTTAGCCTTGGCCCTTTGAACCTAATTAATCAATGGGAGACTCTTCCAGGGCTGGCTGTGGAATGCTCTTTAATTGCTCACTCGTGCAGTCATTTGTTTTGTTTAACCTGCGAGGGATTAAGCTCTGTTATAAAGGTCCTTGCTTCTGTTGTAGAGCAACTCCAGCCATCCAGCAGCAGGCTCTCTGCTTGATTCCCGACCCTCCCCAGGGGATGGAGCAGGGAGAACTGGAGGGACATCTCTCCCTGCTCCCCCTCTCCCCACTGCCTGGACACACTGGCATTTTTGTGGGTCCCCCATCAGTGCCAGTGAGTTTCCCAGGATGTGCTCTTGGCAAAAGGAGGATTATTAGCTGTCAATATAACCCAGGAATTCTCCAGATATCTCCCTCACTTTCTTTCATTAAGTGTGAAACTTTAGAGACAGAAACTTTAATGATTTTCTGTGTGTGTGCATGGGTGTAATCCTGTATGCTCCACTGGGATCCCTCTGGCATCCCATGTCTCTGAACAGCTGTCAGGCAGCTCAGATTCTTTTCCAAACTGCCAGTCTCCAAAAATATTTCCTTCTCTTCTCAAGTATGGAATTTCGCCCTTGAGTCAGAGCGTCTGTGCAAAGCAATCGCAGGTTTTGGTGACAAAGCTGCCCAAAACATTAGGGTCAGAAATAAAATCTTTTAAACCAGTTGGGGTGGTGACCAGGGCTGTGAATTTCCAGGCTACAGTGAAACTCTGCTTTCTCTTCCAGCCCCAGTGAATTGTTTTGAGACATTGTATTTCTTGTAATGCTTGCCATTAACATTCAAAAGAAAGCTAGATCATTTTAACATGTTTCAAAAAGGGATGTTAAAATTTATCTTCCTTTTTATTAGATCCACTGCAGCAAGGCACCCAGTGGCTTTAGAAATGTAAGTAATGAAAAGCAGAGAACAAATGTTAACTATAGAAATGATTTATGGAGACATCTGATGAATTTATCCTGCATCTTCACCCTTTCATCCATCTCCCTGGACTTCAGCTAGTGTGTCTGAGCAGCATCAGTCACCTATTTTAAAGCTGACTTGCCAGAGACATGCTCCATGCTCTGGAATATGGATTTCCCAGTTTTTGCCCCACCTAAGGCTCCAATACAATCCTGTGTAGGCTTAATTTTTTTTAAATTTTTTTCCCCCTGTGGAACTCTCTGGGTTAGATTACCAAAGTAGGCACTCTGTGACACAGCCTGCTGCCTGAAAAACTCTCAATAGCTGTCAGCTTCAACTGCTCCTCATGAGAATTGAGGAGTCCCAGCCATGCTTGAACAGCTGGGCCTTTCTGTAGCTCCTCTAGGAAGAACTGAGCTCTTTGGAAGAATCCAGCCCTGATGGGAGGCAGAGGCTTTCTGGAAAACTTGGCTTTTGTGTTTAGCTTCCTCAAAGGAAGCTATCTTACGTACAGCGAGTTTAATTCTTCAATTCTCAGGCGGGGTCTGTATTATGAAATAGTGAATCCTCTACTAACAAAGTATTTTCCACATAGTCACAAAGAAGACTTGAGGTTTTGCAGAAGCCCTGTTCCTCTGTTCCTACCAGCTGTTGTTCTGCAGATGTCCAGAGGCCTTTTTCCTATCAGACTTTTTCTCCAAGGAGTTTTTTTAGCCAAATCTCTGTTTTTTAAACAGATGTTTTAAAATTGGATAAAGTATGTAATGAACAAGTCGTGTCCCTTTCGGGATGGTGACCAGAGGGTGAGGAAGGAGAAGAGCTGGTGGGTATAAGTAGCTTATGATAGACAGACAGATAGATAGATAGATAGATGGATGGATGGATGGATGGATGTGCTGAAAATTGCCTTGGGAAGGACAAGTGTGGAAGGAATGGGGGTGTGAGAGGCTAGAGGTGTGTGATTAGATTTCACCCAGCCTTTCTTACACAGCACAGTGTAAGAAACCCTCTCTGGAGCTGCTGGACATATGTTTTTAAAAATGCTTCCTTCCATCCCTTCCTATGTTGCTGCATGCAGCCAAAAAGTGTTCAGTGCTATGTTTAGACATTTTGAGCAACTTCCCAACTGTGGTTTCAATGCATTTGATATTTGGCTTTTTTTCCCCCCTTACAGTTTGCTTCTGAATATGCTTTGGTTGGGCGATGCAGAGCTGGGAAGCGTATGAAGGTTTTGTGACACTGTGATTTCTCTGGAGCTTAGAATCAAAGTGCAGACTGCCTTTATTCAAGCTTTGGGCTGGAGATCAAAGAGGCAACATTGGTTGTGTTGGAATAAAATAAAAAAAGAAATCACTTTTGAATATTGAATAACATGCTTAGTTCATTTCAGGATTATTTTTTGAGAAAATTCGTTTTGTTTCTGATTATTATTTGTCTTGCTTTAATGCCTGAGGCATAGAGAGGGCCAAGTCTCCTTTGCACGAGGTGCTGTACAAAATCAGGGACCATGAACAGATGCTGAATTAATAGCACACGATGTGGCAGGCTGTTGGAAACTGTTTCTTTACTCACTAATATTATCTTTTTGCCTGAACTGCTTTAGCCATGGTGCTAAAATCGCAACCTGTCACATGTTGATCCTGTGTTTCATTTGGTCAGGAAGCTTACTGTACTCTGCTGCCTCCCTCCCCCCACACCAAGAGGCTGAGGGCCAATTGCCACCTAAACTAAAATCTATCGACCTTTTCTTAAAAATCACCTCAGTACCATGCTGTTGGCAAGAGCAGTGAGGAGGGATGCTGCTCTGAGTTACAGAAGCAGAACTGCCTGTGTGCCTTTGGTTCACTCTTTAGTTCATCAGGGAGTTGCCCAGCCTTGACCTTCTGTGCTGTTTGGACGTGTTCATTTTTGTTTCATTCAGTTATTATGTCAAATTGGAGATGGAGTGCAGTACAAATTATTTTGGCCCCAAACCTTTCTTTAACCCTATTTGCAGAGGTGAAAGGCTAATACGTTAAACCTTCCAGCCCATGCATACTGATTACTTCAGCCCCTTTAGAGACAATATTCTCTGATTTCAGTTTTATCTTTTGCAGCAACTGTTGAGTGCCTGGGATGGGGGCACTGGGTGGTGACAGTAAATGGCAGCAGTAGTGTGACAATTAGCAAAGAGGGATATGGTGAAAGTAATACCAGATTTTCCTTTGAAAATAGGGTGGAATATTTATTTATGATTTTTTTTCTTAATATATTTAAAACATTTTTTAGTGTTCATGTTAAAATTTGCTTCCTGCTCAGCCAGTGCTGAGCAGCAGGTTTGTACCTCACAGTGCTACAGAGCTGCACCTTGGTGTCAGGCAGGGCATTGCTCCCTGGGCTGTAGGCTCAGTGGACAGGCAGGTAATGGTAGACTGAGGGTCTCAACACACTTTAGAGCTGTTGTAGAGAAAAATGACCTATTTCAGCTTGCTCTGGCTATCCTAGCTCTGGGTAGCTGCACTAAAGAAGAAAAAAATGGGCTTTAACTCACATTGACTTGTGTTAAAATGGCAATGAAGACAAAGTAATGTGGAGTGCCAGCTGAAATTCAGCCCAGATCTCCCTTAGCCTTTAATTTGACCTCCTAGCCCAAATTAAAAACCAGATTGTTTTCTGTTCACAGTTATTTTAACTAGTGTTAAGTCTGGCTAAACTGATGAGCCTTTTATTGGTTGGTTTGTTTTAGGTGTTAGCTCTCCTCTCCAGATACCCCGACAGTGTTTTGTAAAGTGGGTTTTTATTAGGCTGCTACAGAAGTTTATGGAGTTGGAAAAACTAGAGTACCTGTAAAAGGGCAGATGTAGTTCTTTAAAAGATGAGCTTTACAGTCTTAAGGCCTGGCTGGTGTGGTGATTAGCCCTGAGGACCATCCAGTAACGTTAACCTGCATTGCAAACCTGGCCATGCTTGTGTCCTCATCTCCCCGCAGCTGGAGCAGCACCGTGACTGCTTGAGATGTGCTCAGTGCAGATCTGTTTTCCATGCTGACCCAAACTGTTTGTCCAAATACACCCAATGGCTGGGGCACATTGCTGTTTTGCTGTTCTTGCTTTAAGGATGAGAGTCTCTCTCACCGGCCCTGTTTCCTGTAGCTGCAGGGCTGCTGCACATGGGCACAGGGCGCTTGGCCAAGCTCACCTGCTGCCCTGCACATTCATTGCCTTTGGGGACTCCACCTCCTCCCCTCACTGTGCTAATTGCAAGGAGATGGGCAAAAGAAATCCAAGGAAACTATAGAATGTAGAAGACATTACATGACGAAGCACAGAGGAAAAGCTTTTGTTGCTTGGGAGAACTCTCATTTGGAGGTTGATGATGAATCACATCATCCCTGCTGGCAGGTCCTGCCCTAGACCTCAGATTACTGGCCTGAGGTGTCCCTGGCAGCTCAGCAGATAAACCATGTCCAGGGGTGCCCCAAATTTTTATTAAAAAGTCTTAAATCTTGTGAATTTGCTATTAAATGCTTCTTGTTAAATTTTAAGGGCCTTATCAATGAGTTGAAACACTGCAATTACTTTTTTGGTTTTTAGTCTGTAAAACTGCTATTTAATTTATTTCCAGGACCTGTTTTCCTTCTTGCTCCCAGGCTCTCTATAACATATCAAGGTAGTCCCTTTGGTGACCTTTGCAGCTCATATTTGGTTTGGCTCTGCAAGATTATTCTGGTGTTTTGCTGGCTGGGGTTTTGGGGTGGTTTTGGAGGCTTGTTTTCCTTCAATTTTCCTTTGTTCAATATACTATAATAACAAGGGGAATTAAATAGGTTGGAGCTATAGAAAGAGAACTCCTTTTCCCATCAAACTTTATAAGATTTTACAATAATCATAGCAGTTTAAATGTATCTTGTTGGCATTTCTGCACGGAGGCACTAGGTGAGGCTGCAATTAGAGTGCTCTGCCTCATCCTGTATTAGTTTGATCACATAAGAAGCAGCCTATCTGACAGCTCTAGCACCTGGATAATTAAAACCTGTCAATAAAACAACAAAATGCACTGTGTAGTGGGACTCGTCTGTGCTAGCATTAAACACCGCAGATAATTATATCGCAGCAGAGGTTGGAAAGCCAGCCTCTCAGTGCTCTGAAAGATCAATAAAAAGGCCCATTCATAATGAAAAAAATGCTAGAGAAACTGGATTTTCATCTCCCTGTCATTAGATGCTTTGCTTTTAAGGTTTTGCAGAGGCAGAAAAAGATTCTGTTGAGGAATTCTTTGTTTCGGGAAGCTAAACAGGTGGGGGATTTAGCTTTGCTTTTGTGCAGCATGTTACCAAAAGCAAATGTGCTGAACCCAAGTCTTTTCTAGGGGCTTACAGTTCTGTTCTCAACTGCCTCCCTTTTCTGCTTGCCTTTTTTTTTTTCCTTTACCCCTTATTTCCAACCCATCATGTGAGCTCCACTTTTTAGTGATATTTCTCTTTGCTTCCTGTTTACTTTCTCCAGGGCTTTTTTTTTTCTTTTCTTTTTTTTTCTAGGCTCTTCCTAAAGGGCTAATTTGGAAATATCATATATTGACAGGGGAGAACACACTCCTGGCTGACTTATTTGCTGTGACAGCCTCTTTCTTAAAGCACTCATCCAGAGAGGAGATTTTTGTGTTCCAGGGAAGGAAAAGAATGTCTTGCAGCATTGCCATGAAGGATAACGAATTAAGTCTGTCTGTTACTGTAAAACCATTAGAAAAGCATAATAGACCTTGAGGAAGAGGCTTAGATATTGATGTCTTGGCTATATTAGCGTGCCTGGGCACACGATGGCTGCCTTGTCATTGCAGAAAAAAAATAAAGTTTGTGTAAAGTAGGTGTTTCAGCTGAGGGCAGGGAGAAAGAGTGCCTTGTTTTTTTGGCAGCCACTGCTCACGAAACACAGGTGAGTGGTTTGGTTGGCACGCATGGGCATTAAGCTTCCTTGTTGGAAGCTGCTCTAGGTGGAGGGTAGCACAGCTATGAGCAGGGTGTGTTAGCAGAGCATGGGCTGGATGTGGCAGCTCAGTACATGCCCTGTACATCCAAGTTTGTGGATGTGAAGTTTTGCCATCCTCGGGGTGTTTAACACCCAGTTTGGACTCTGACAATCTGTGGATTCAGAGGAGGCAGGTGGCTTCCCCAGGTAGTAGCTTCCACGGTGCCAGGTTCACAGGAGCTTCTGTGTTGCAGAAATGGTTGTTTCATCTCTGAAGGGCTTGTCTCTGGAGGATAAGGAGAAGGAGGGTGTGTTGGGATGAAATCAATATTTGAGCATCTAGGCTTGTGGTGGAGCTGGGCATGGATTCTCATTGCTCTTCTGCTGATGTCCCCAGCACAGCAGGTGCCTGCCTCCAGGGTTTAGGCACCTGCTTTTATTGTCTGGTCCCTCCTAGGTGGGGAGTTAGGAGACTTGCTGGTATTGCACCTGCCATGATTAACGCTGAAAGGCTTTTGTTTGGAATTGATCTTTTATTTTATGCTGCCTTTGCATTTTTGTTCTGACAAACATATTGCCCCAGACACGTCTACCCTGATGTTGTTGACATCTCTATGCTTTCAAGGTTTCTGGAAAGCCTGAAAATAAACTGCCAAACTTTTTTTTTCCCCTTTCTTGATCTCTTGCTAAACATATTAACAATGTCAGCATTGGAAAAAAAAAAAAAATTAAAGATATCACAGCAGGAATAAGCAGCTGTTTACATCTCAAGTGTTTCTGTTTCATTGTCACAAGATGACCTTGTCACTTACAAATCATAAAAATATTTCCAGGGAGAAGAAATGGAAGTTTGCTGAAGGGGAATGAAGTTTTGGTGTTGTTTTTAGTTAAAGTCTGAACAGAGAGTTGCAAGCAGAGTTGAGCCCTGCAGCTGGTCCTGAACTCTAATGTTTCCTTCAGTCCCACTGCTATAAATGCAAAACAAATGACAAATGAAATACTATTCCTGTTTCACATTAAAACTCCTGAAAGTCGTTTTCCACTGGAACTGGGAGAAGTTCTGCAAAAATAATCCATGTTTTCTGTTATGGTGTATTTGTTACAGTGGATTGACACCTCGCTTCTAGATTAAATACTTTTCCACATATCCAGATAGAAAGAGAAAATGGGGATCTTAACAAGTAGGAATAAATACAGCTGGAAGGAATGCATAGAGAATCCCCTCTCCATTTTTTTTTTGCTTTGTTTCTGTTGTGGTTTTTTGTTTTATTTGTTTGTTTTTGTTTTATGGGTTTTTTTTTTTTTTTTTGTCTCTTTTTTAAAATAATCTTGCAACTGCAACAATTTGCATTTTCCCAGTAGGGTGATTTTTTCCTCTCCAAAACATAGATATGAATAACATGAACTTATGTTTATGAGATGATGGATGGTTGAAGGCTGCCAAGTACCTTGGACTGACTTCTAGGAGAGTTTGGAGTATTCTCTTTTCCTGAACATAGGGGAACAGGCAGGAATTGGTGTCTCAAGTTGGGCTGAAAATGCTAATCTTGGGTTTTGCTTTGGTTTCTGGTCTCTTGGTTGATCTTGCTGAGCTGAGTGGACACTCTTGGTTCAGGGCAAGTGTCTACAAATCCCAGCAGCAATTATGGAGGTGGCCCAAGATGTGGAGAGGGTCTTTGAGAAGCAGTGTCTTTATTCATGTGCCACCTTGCACTTCAGGACATAACAGGGAAAGAGGAATGATGCATAAAACAAACCAACACACACACAAAAAGATGACTATAAATTTCTTGTCAGATTTCATAATAACAAACAACAAGGTGAACTTAAACCACTTGAGGGGCTACTTCAGTTCTCTTGTGTCTTCAGAACATTTGTCTTTAAAATGCTGGACAAACTAATATAATGGAAGCTGTTTTTTTAAGAGCATAAAATTGTCTATCTGGTCCCCTAAATTCACAGAGTCCTCTCACAGTTCTCTTGTTTGCCTGGCATGAGAACATATGGAGAATGAGGAAATACCCCAAGAGGCCAAGAATTGTGTGGAAAAGTTGTAGCTTGAGGGCAATGATGGGGAAAGGAAAGTGGTTTTCTTTGAAGGAGTTGTTGAATCAGTGCTAGAAATAAGAGGTGCTTGTGTAAAGGCAGTAGTAAGAGATGTGGATGGGTGTGAAAAAGGTGACTGTAGTTTTCTGGGGTTATGCTAAAGTTATTCTAAAGCCAGCAATGTAAGCTGTTCCTGCACTCTTGGAGATAAATCCAGTGTGATGCAGAGCTCCTGTATAGCTAGGGGAGGTGTTTCTGTGATTGCCCAGTAGTGGAGACAGATTCATACTTAGCAGCTTCATTCCAGCTGCTGCAGTGCTGGTTCTCATTGCAAACTGTACCTCCAGGAGCTGGCAAAGATCTTCCTTCAAGAAAGGAGAGAAAAAATAAAACTGAAGGGAGGGGGAATGGAGTGGGGTGGGCAGTGCCAGACAGTACCCAGAGCTAAGCCTCACAACTTGCAGGAGTTTGGCGCAAGTATTGCCAAGACCCAGGTGCCAGGAAATCCCAAGATTCCACGTAAAATCCTGTGATTTACAAGGAAGAGCTCATGGCCTGGTTTGCTGGAAATGGAGTACAGCAGGAATACATTATGGGTTTTCTCCCTGTCATTTTCAAGGCTACAGATTCATCATCTTTTACACATCTCCTTTCCTGTGTCACTTTTTGCATGTCACTTAGTGTCACCTGGGCCTTTAATCTGTCTGGAAAGAAATATGACAAAGCTGAAGGGACCAAGAAGCTGTTGTAAAAGGGATAAAATACATGAGCAAAAGCAGAGCAACCAGAGCTTTAATGATGAGTGGTTTTTACGTCTTTCTCCCCTTAAAATTTCCATAGCCTGATGTCTGACAGTAATAGTTCATTGAACAGGCATTAGGTTTTTTCCTATGGTTTTTAGTGTAAATTGTCATCATCCCTTAAATGTGCTGGAATGAGAAACCTGTGTGTTTCACCCTGGGATGATAAAAAGAAGCTCAAAATGCCAAGTGCCAGGTTCAGTTTTGCTGCCCATAGGAAAGGACTGTGAAAAAGAGAGGAGGTTGAGTTCTCCTGGTCTTCATTTTGGGGTTTATTTTTTGGTTTGGGTGAGGTTTTTTGTTCTGCTTTTTTCTTGGTTTGTTTTTTTGTTTGTTTATTTTTACTATGAAACCTTTTTTAGTTAATTTTGTGAGTTACTGACACCACATAGTATTTGTGATTTTATTTGAGAGTTTTTCATTTGGTTTTCTGTGTTTCCTCCCCAAGGTGGCACTGATCATTTGATCTCACCTTCTTTGAAAGTTCCTGTGCTTGGTAGGCTTTGCCATCCCCCATTCCAGGAAAGTGTAGGGGGGCTTCAGGATGTCATAGAGTTGGGGGGAAAAGCTTCTGCATTTCTGTGCATCCTGCATTCCCCATTCAAACCCTTGTATCATGAAGCTTTTAGTCTCTTTGGTGATATTGCAGAAGGTAGCATGCATTTGAGGAGGTTAAAAACTGTGCTGTTCACATACAACTTTCCAGGCTGTGTTTTCACTTCTGTTTTATGTATCCAAGTTCTTGCATTAAAAAGAAAGGACCACAAGGAAATGCTTGACCACTCATAGCAAATGCTTCCTTGCAAACACAAAGAAAACACAACATAGATGAGCCCTAAATGTGCTTGTTCCTCCCTCCACCTCCAATTCCTCCTCATTCTGGATCTTTACTCATGATTTTGAAAGGTATCCTTGATCCATTGCTGTTATTCTGTGTAATGTGGCCAGTGCTGTCCCTTCAGCCAGGAAGACTATTGATTAGACCAGTGAAATTGCTTTTTGAAAGGCACATTGAGCCCAGTAAAGGATTTTTGTTGAAAGTGAAATTCTGGATGATGTTCAAAGCCTCTCCTGGAAAACTGCCCACTTGCATGGTCTGAGCTACCTGTGATAGCCCAGCATGGGTGAGGACAGTTACCTTTTTTGTTAAGGAAATTATTTTTCTGTCTATATAACAAAACTAGTCACTTGCTGTGATAACTGTTGTCTTTCAGCTAGAAAGCAGGAGAATGTCCCAGCCCTCTGGATTATCTGGTATCCAGCAAAACAGCCTGATGAGCAAGCGTATCCGCTCTTATTATTCTTTCCATAAAATTAAAGAAGTTATGGAGCTTAAGGCAATTGCTAATGAATCAATTTTAATTTACAGGCTCAAATAAAATCCGCATTAAGGCTGACAAACTTTAGCTTCAGGTAAACGCAAAGCATTTCCACTGCAGACCGAAATGAATTCTGTGCTGGATGTTACAGTTTCTGCCAGGAGAGCAGCAGGGTCGGGGGTCCCATTTCATGTCAGAGGAGGCAGAATCCTTAAGAAAATAGATGCAGTGGTCTAGCCCTTAGGAGGTCTCTTTCTGGCATGCAAAAGCAGAAAAATCAAAGACTAATAATATCTCTCTCTTTTCTTTAATATTTTTTTATTTAAACAAATAAAGAAGCAGATTATTTTTCTCTGTAGAATCACTGTTTGCATCACCAATTGTACATTAGAGGTGTTTGTCCCATCCCATGAAATCAGAGGCGAATGTGGATTTCTACACATGCACAAGTCAGTCACCCATGGACCTGTATATGCCTCAAGAATAGCATCTTGCAGAACCCAACCTCTGTGTGTGTGCTCTTAAGCTGAAAGATACTCACTGCAGCAGGCAGGGTCAGTTCCTTCTGTGTCTTCTTCATGGAGAACAAGCTTTTTGGAAAAAGTACCGCATTTCGGGGGGTGCATCCATGCTGGGCAGAATGATGGAATAAAGCTTAGCCATTTGTGCCTAATGCAAGGGTGTTGTCTTGTGAATGATCAGTCTGGGAAGTTTCTCTAACAGGACTTGTATGAAAACATTGTTTTGGTTTTTAGACAGCTTATTTGGTGATCTTTTTCCCCTCCCACTCAAGTGTTGCTGTTTCTAGTCTTTGCTTTGGCTTAAGGAGTGTTATACAAGATAACTGGTTTTGTGAGAACACTTTATAAAAATGTTGCAAAACATATTGTTATGTCTGCTATAAAACATGCAATGATTATTTTTGCTGCTGTTGTTGGTTTAGTCCTTGCATTTTATTTGTGAGGATGCTGGTATTAAAGAAATACCTCCTGGAGGGGAAGGGTTGTGCCACCATGCCTCTTCTCTTTTGATAATAAGCTGATGAAGATGTCGGTGTTTGCCATCAGCCTCTGCGTGCTCACTGCTGAGCTTCCCCAGGGGATGCTGGAGTCCCGGCTCCTGCATCTTTTTGACACTTCAGGGGCCACTCAGCTTCTTGACCTGTCCTTCTGTCTGGTGTGTTTTCTGACTCTCATCTCTGTTGCTTTCCAGATGCAGTAATCGGACCCAGTGTGCGGTTGTTGCCGGCCCCGATGTGTTTCCAGACCCGTGCCCTGGGACTTACAAGTACCTGGAAGTGCAGTATGAGTGTGTCCCTTACAGTATGTATCCTGATGTATTTGCACTTGTTATTTCAGTAGAGATTTATTGTGGAGATTGGGACAGCCTTGAGCTTGTCCCTTGTTGCTCAAGGGAGAGTAAAGCAGCCCATGTGCATCATATGAGACTGAACTGATAAGATATGAAAAATGGTTCTCTGTGTCAGGTTTGTGCTTAGGTTAAAAATATCCTAATAATGTCTCCCGTGTTGTACAGCATAACAGTGACATATCATCTTTTGGAAAACACTTGGGAAATCCCATTAGAGAAAGCAGACCAGAGGACTGAAGCACTCTTGCTGGCTTACAGCTTCTCTTTGCAGAGGTTTATGCTTGTACTCATACAGCAGTGTGCTTTGACTGACCTATGTCCATGTAATTGGTGGCATTTGATAAGTGCCTTAAATACAGTATTGTGTCACCAAGGAGGTAGGAAGCTATTGTTTTGGGTAATTTGATGTTTCATGATAGAAAAATACTAATTTATAAGCTTCCAAAGTTACAAAGGCAAATTACAGGCAAGCCATTTAGACTGAATTTTTGAGGGTAGAAAGCCAGTCACCTGAGATGACAGCAATATGTGCCAAGTGGGAAATTCAGAGCTACAAAAAGTTGTGTACCTCAGAATTTGCTTTCTGTAGAAACCAAATTTGTTACATGCAGGTAAGGCCCTACTGCCAAAAAGGGCGTACCTGAAGAAGGAAATGGCAATGATAATACGAGAAGTGCACTTTTTATTAGCAGTGTTAGAGAGCTGAGTGATGAATAACAGCACCATTTCCAGGTTTTCTGTTTGAGCAGGCCAAAGCTTATTGTAGCACACCTCTCAAAATAATAAAGCAGGTATGGCAGTGTATGCTTTCAACCCACAGTGTTGTACTGAGAGAGCAGCAGGAGGCATCAGAGTTTGGCTCGAGGACTGAGACCATCTTTGTTGCCTCAGGCATGGGCTGCAGGAGAGCAGCCGTGGCTGAGCAATGGCAGGCACCCTGTCCAGAGGGGAAACCAGAGCTTACAGCCCCTGGGGTGGTCCCCATCCCCCAGGCAGGAGGTGGCCACCTGCCTGCTGCCACAGCCTGGAATGACTGTGTGGTCTTTGGTTTCTGTGAAACTCCAGGACCACCTCTCTGAGTAGAGGGGACCTCTCTGTCGAGGGACTCAGATACTCTGCTGGCAGCAGTCTCAGTGTGTCCATATTTGATTTTTCTAAACAAAACTGTGAAGCTTCTAAATGCGGCGATGGAATACTTTTTATGGGGTGAGCTATTAAACTCATGGAAAGATTGACATCAGGGCTTAGGATCTACCCTATGAAGCAGAATATACTCCAAATTATAGTTTAGAGTTATTCCACTCTAAATGAGGCTTTTCATTTCAGAAGCAACGCTGTGCATGGAAGGGGTTAGGGAAGATTGGTTTCAACTTATCACAGCAGGTTGTATTTCCCTGTGATTTATGATTTTCATGAGGGTATGCTGTTCCCTCCAGAGACTGGGCTGGTAAAGCAGTAGTCATTACCTGGTACCCCTCCACAGCCTTTGTTGCACATAAAACAAAGAGGAATAGTGGTGCCTTGTGAGAAAGGCAATATGTCAGTATTATACCCCAAAGTGTTAATTGGCCCTGTGTATAAGAAGTAGAATAACTCTTGTGAGAGGTTGCTCAGTAATAAATGTACAGTAGGGATTGAGTGTTTTTTAATGATCTGAATGTAGGGAGGAGAAGGATGACAACTGACATGCTGCTTTTGCAATTAAGGTAGGAGCTTTGATGGCTGCTTCCTCCACTTCTTTTTGAATCAAATATGGGGCCTCTGCAAGTAGAGTTAGGGGGGGAAGACAAAGGGCAGGCACATGGTCCAGTCTTCTGAGGTTGTTGTTGTGTGTTACCTAGGAAATTTTGGGTCAAATCCTCATGTCTTGTTATTCAGTGTAGCACCAGTGGGCTAGGTTGTTTAGGCAAACTGTGTCCCTTCATGTGCTGACATGGAGTGGGAAACCTAGAGCTCCATTTTATTATTTTCCTGCCTCAGTCTCTGCCTGGCTTTGTTGCTGCCTCTATTTCTTCCTTCAGAATGGTCAGATGAACTTTGTAGATAGATGTTCCCCACCTGAGCCCCACAGGTGTCCCATAAATAGAAGTCACCCAATTGATGGGGAAGGTGTCAGATCTGGGCAAGTAGGTCAGCAAAGGCATATCTGGACCAAAGCCACGCCTGGTGGATGAAATCTGTTCCTTCTTTTCTGCCCTGACTGTCAGAGGTCAGTTCTTGTCACTGAGCCCACATGCCTCAGCCCCTGTGCAGCCAGCCTTTGGGGAGTGGTGGGCTCTGCCATATGGCCATCTGCTAAAGGAGCACCTCAGTTGCATCATGAAGGAATTAATATTTCAGCAGGCAGTTGTACTTGTGTGCAATCCCAGCTTGCCTTTGTCTGGTTGGGTGGGTTATTTCTCACAGTTTCAAATTATTCTTTATGGACAGAGAGTGGGTTTACCCAAGTGTTGGCTGAGCAGCAGAAGGGAGGGTGTGCATCTCAAGAGGAGAGGGTTTGGGAGTCATCCTTATCAGATGTTGTTAGGACTGACCTTAGGCACTTGTGCTCAGTATAGTGCTAGTGTGTATGCTCCCCCCACAGAAAAAAATATGGAAGATTAAAAACTCCATTCATTAGTCTGTTTCTCTTGAGATTTTATTATTTATTTATTAACTCTTTCACCACTAGCTCATATCATTTTCTGGAGGAAAGCATCCCCCTTACCTCTCAGATGGGGGAAATGCAAGTGTCCTCTATGAGGTAGCTCATACATTGTAAAATCTCCTTTACATTACCCCACACGCTGCATTCCTGTGTGTTCACTAGGTACCCCTGACAAGGAGAGTTTTATGAGCCTGCAGTTTACTCTCACCATGTGGACAAGATGAGAGATGATTATGCAGATAGCCCAGTCCTCTCCTCATATATCCCTGATCCTGTAGTTGCTTTATTGGGTAGCAGCAGCCTTCCACTAGAATGGACAGTCATTCCAGGGCACCTGGGCTTCTTAGGTTGCCCTCTGACAGTGAAAAGTAGGTGATATCTGCAGGTAAAAAGATAGCAGACCTAATTTGTTAAGCTTCAGTGGTATCAGTTATCCTGTTTTTTTGGTATCAGAAAAAAATCATCCAAGTAATTTTGTCTTTCTCAAAGCAGGCCTTAGCATGTGGTATTTCTCTTAAGACTTGCTTTAGGTACTGCCCCTTTTCTTCTGAAATACTTAATTTACTACTCCAGTTTTCTTAAATTGAATTTGCTTTTAGTAATTACTGACCAAGAGAGATTTTCCATGGTTTTCAACTGAATGTATACTACTGCAAACCTGCAGTCTGCCATTGCCAGAGCTGTGGACATGTTTCATTGTGGAGAGGTGACTGAGCTTTTTGTGCTGTGTGTGAGTATGAGAAACCTGACATGGTGAGGGTCCCCTTGATCCAGCTCTCTATTGTTTCCTGCTGCATTCCTTCCCTCTGCCCTTCTCCCTTTACAGAGCTGAGTTAAATGGGTAATGGGAACAGCAGTGGCGGAGGTGGTTTTGTAAAGCTAGGTCAACACTCTCATTGCAGAAACACTTCACTATCATCTTCTGGTGCTTGTACAATCCTGTTGTCATGGTGCCAGTACATCTAGGAGTAAAATTTTTCTTATTTCACCTTTGTAATGTGCTAAAGGCCTTCCTGTTTTACCCATGAGCCAGCACAGAAAGCAGAGGAGTGGTTTATCCAAAGCTGTACATGAGACCAGTGGCCAGCAAGAGAGCCCCATTTTGCAGGAGCAGTGATGCTGGGAGAGCTGCCCAGCTGGTTGTCACTCTCATCAGACACATTTTCTATCAATAACACAAGAAACCCAAACCCACCCTTTGGTTTTGCTAATGCTGCCTCTGTATGTACGTGACACTCAAGCCATCCATGTTTTAGCAGTTCTGGAGATATTTTGGAGAAGGAGGAATGGAGTTAACAGCCCAGTTGAGGCTCCCTTTTCTCTCTCAAGCACATGTGCTCTGTAGGACATGGCAATGGCACTGCCCTTCATGGGTAGCATGTCCAGATCTGAAGAGGGGGAAATTCCAGCATGCAAGCAGCTATTGCCCACTGGCTTAGACTGAAATTTAGGGATTGTCTGCATTTAGTTTTTATTTGGGTTTTGAAAATGATATGAGTTGAAAGCACCAGAAGTATTTTGGAATGCTTTCTTCTGTTCATTTCTCTGTAGAGACAACCTTGCCCAGCTCCCAAGGATCCAGCACAGTGTTGAAAAGAGGATTTAGGTGTATCTGAGTCAGATTTACCTTCAGTTTATCCTGAGCTCCCAGTACCTTTAGGCTCCAGGTTTTGGAGGTCACAGCACAACTTGTGCACTGTTGTCCTTCAGAAGCAGCCTGTTTCTTAAACAGGGAACTGGAAAATTTAAGCTATAGGATAGGGCAAAGTACCAAAAGGGTGGTGACTCAATGAGGACAAGCCCATTGCTGCATTGATGGAAAGGATGGCAGCAGCAGGAGGGTGCCTCAGGCATGGCATATCCCACTGTGAGGATAACCTGCCTCACACCCAGGCCACCAGCCTTCCATCAGCTTTTAACATTGGGGAGATCTGTTCAAAGGGATGTTTCTTGCCAGGGGAAAATGCTCATGGCTTCGAGGGAAGGATGAATTGTTCTTTCTTTCCATTCTGTTTCTTTCTCTGTGAGCTAATGTGAAGGCACCACACATCTCTGGTGCTTACAGAGAATTTCCTTCTTCTTTAATACTAACAAGAGGAAGGGAGAGAAAAAAAAAAACCAAAAAAAACCACAGCACATGAGCATATTTTATCCTTTCTTTTCTTAGGACTTTTTTTCTTTTTAAATATGGAACCTGAAATCACATTTCCCAGTTGCTGTAGTGATGGAAGAAAAGGTCATAGCCTTGCTAGAAATATTCCTTTTATTGCTGATAGAAGAGTAGATGGGCTCACGTATCAATAAAAGTGAGGGATGGTAAGTGTGATGTGGGAACAGAATTCAATAAAGTTTTATTGTATCACAAGTGGACTGAAGTGCATTTAAAAACATTAAATGAAGGCACACAATATCTGCTCTGCTGGACCTTAGGGCCAGTGAATAGACAGATAATTGAATAATGACATTTTTAAGAGAATACAAGCACTGGAAAGCAAACTGTTATTTTCGTTGCTCTAAGATTGTTGGTAGAAAGGGAGAGAGAAGGGGGAAGATGGGACAAAATTGCAATCTGAAAACAGTTTAATGAGACCACTTTTCCCAAGAATACAGTTCTTAATTATTTCTGGAGTGCTGTAAGGCCATTATGTGGCCTCCAGGCTTTCCCTCTGTGCTTTCTTGCTGCCTTCTCCATCGGTAGAGAAGCAGTGTTTGCCCACTGAGAGCAGTGCTGTGTTTTGTTAAACAAATGGACTTGCAGCTTCTGTTTTCTTTTGCCCTGGGTTTTTATGTTTGCTTTGTTTCTGTTTTCTCCCAAGAGAATTTGGTCCCTCAAGGCCCAGCAGGGAAAATGGCAAATGTTCCCAAGGGATTAAGCCTGACTGTTGGCATTTTGGCCAGTAATGAGTGAATTCCCTCCTGAAGCCAGGCCTCCTTTGTTTTATTTGTTAAATATATTATTATTGTGCATGGGTCGGGAAGAATAAGTAAAACCAAAGAAAAAACAAACAAGAAAAGCCCCAAACCAAAAACCCAATAGCAGACATAACTATCCATTATGATTATTTCTGAGCAGTGAATCTTTGTCTCCTGCTGACAAATTGCCTTTCTTCCAATGCTTACAGTTTCCTGGCATTGCAGTCAAAAAACCCTATTTTTTTTTGTACTCACTGAAATTCCCAGCTTTGCTTGCTAGCTTGTTTATTATTATTATTATTATTTTAATCTAGAGAGGCAGAAATAAAAAATATGTTGCTTCCCTTATCAGTCTTCTTTTACTGGGTGTTTGTGGGGAGAGTGCACCTGCACAACAGCCCGCTGAAAAGCACTCTTAGTTAAAATAACCTGATATTATGGGCCTTTGCAAACCTGCAGGCTGACCTATCTGAATAGTTGCATGCACAATGTTCAAGAAGGGAAGGAAAGCTATGAGCTGGGGAAATAAAGGTATTTGAAAACTCAAAGTAGCCTAATACAAAGGGAAATGAGCATTTTTGTAAGGCACACTGAAATAAATGGCAACGTGGTTAATTTTTAAATATGAGATGAGTTTGGCTTAAAATAAGGAAGTTGGATGGTTTCCAGTGTGTCTGTAATACAGACTGGTTTGAAGGTGTGCTGTCAGCAGGAACATAATGGATTTTCTTGTGGGAATAAGTTAGATACATGTTAGGTAATCTCCATAGTAGGAAGGCCATCACTACCTGGTGCATCTCTGAGTTCCAGCATGCTTCCATGAAAAGCCAGCTCCTGCTGGCTCCTGTCATCTCTGTCCTTTCCTCTAGGTAGTGGGACACTTCTTCACGTCTTCCACCCATGCCAGCATGAGCCTTTGTGTGAAAAGTAATTTTTTTCCCTTGCTCTCTCCTGAGTGTTTAGCTGATTGCCTCCTGAACCAGCTTGCCGCTCCCTAGTTCTAGGCATGAAGTTTTGAAATGCCTCCATGCTCTGATGCATTCTGTCCTTAAAACATGCAGTGGTTCTGGAAATCTCCATGAACAGCAGGTTTTGCTCCCATATGTCTTGGGAGTTGCACAAGCTCTCTTTATCAGGAAAGTCACCACAGTGCTGTGCTCATCTCCTTTAGGTCTGAGATGCTGCAGTGGATGAGAGCTGGAGTGTGGTACATCCTGGGCAACCTATGAACTTCTCAGATGATGCTTGATTGCACATTTGTTGATATTTTTATTATATTTTGAAGCTTGTACAGCTGGGAGAAATTGTTTTGGTTCTTTTTTTTTAAGAATATAAAAAGGTTTCTGTGGTAGAGCACAAGAGGCAAAATTCACATCTCTCCCCACCATCACCTCACTCACAGAAAATTTGCAGTGTGGAGACCCAGACTTTAAATAAGTCAAAGAATTTAGTGTAGGTCTGTTATGTGTTTCTCACATAGGCTGTTTTTCTTGATATAGAGCCCTGTCAGTTCTCCTGAGGGCCTCTATAATTGGTTTATTATGGAAGTCGAAGGTGGAAAACTGTGATGCGTAGTATAAGTTGTTTTATGAAGATTATGAATGTAAGAGGGTAATTTAATCCCTTGTGTGACTTCTATGCACTATTTATTCCTTTTCAATACTGACCCATAGCAGCTGAATTTTTAGTGAGAAAGTGTATGGGTATGGGTTTGGTTTGATATAATCATTTAAACTAAAAGGTGCTTGAAATCTTTAAATCTGTTGCCCGACTGCCTTTGGCCTTTGAGTCTGAATCAGAGGTCATTCAGCTGCAGGGAAACTTTCTTTGAGTGTCAGCAAACTTTGGGTCAGGTTCCTGATAGCCTGAGGCTGGCTGAATTCATTAGCTTTTTTTCAAGAAACTCATCTTTGTCACACCCATTTCTAGCATAGTAAATAAGTGATATTGTCTCAGCCAAAAGGGGAACTGTAGTCAATACTGCATAGAAAGAAGAAGGAAAATGTGGGATATTCTTCAATAAAGTAATAGGCTGCAGTCCTCCCACCTTCTCAGCTGATGGTTCCTTATCTAAATAGTGAAGCATCTTTGTAGTGTCTGAAATAGATCTGTGCTTGAAATAGATTTGTACCTTAATAAAGATGCTGACAAAACATAGCAGCCTGACCCCTGCAAACCCTTTTCTGGAGCACCAGTGGGAAGAACCCCACTGGCTTTAAGTCATCTATACCAAGCTGTGTTTCTCAATTCTTTCTGACGTGACACTTGTGGATATTTGCCACCAATTTGCTGCCTAAGCATGAACCCACACTTCCCAATTGTCTCTGAACAACTCTGTCATCATTTAGGGAAATATATATTTCTTTCTATTTTTAATAAGCCATTGCCGAAATTGTGGTATTATGCCAAGCACCCTCTGGAGATACTGATATGGATTTCATATATTTTATAACAGATCTTCATGGAAATAATATTTATATTTCCAGGTTTTATTCCTATTTTCCTTTAATTTCTCTTACAAGAAGTATTGCAAAGGTTTCTTTCATTGGTGCAAGCAGTGTAAGGAGATTAAGACCATCCTTGCCAGGTGCTATTATAAATCCACAAAAGAAATGAAATACATTTATTGGGTTTTATTCTGGCCAACAGGGAGAACAGAATATGTGTATCCAGTGGCTAAGTTGAGGATTGAAGTTCATTTCTTCTAGCACATGAGGGAGGAGGAGGGAGGGGGGAAATTTGAGTATATTAAGGCAAATCCCTTTAGTGTGTGAAAGACGAAAACGCATCTTTCCAGATCTAAAAATACAACTTCGTTGAGTTTCTTTATATTAAAAGGGCTCCCAGGAAGAGAGCCAAATACATCTGAATGTATTACTTCTTTCCCTCATTTCCTCCACTTTTCTTCCTAACAACATTTCCAGTCAACTCTTAACAATATCAGCCTGCATGAAACCACTGTGGTTGTATGCACCTCAACTCTGGCAAAGGAGACAAACATAGACTTGCATAGCATTTGATTTTTTTAGCTTCTGTTTCCAGAAGGAGTAAAATTGGAGGAATTGTCAAGACTAAGGCAAAAGGGCCTTCCCCAGGGTATCCTTTTAAAAAACAAAACACCAAACAAAATCCTGCAACTTATTTCCAGAGGTTTCTTATCTAAAAGTAGTCATGGCATGTCATTTACCTGGGCTGATTGCCAGACTATGCAGAAATGTTCTAAAAGGCTTTCAAGGTGTGTCTTTTTATTTCTTTTTTTCTTTTTTTTTTTGGGGGGGGAGGTGGGCGGGGTGAGGGGGTGGGGAGTGGAATGATGACCAATTCAGATTAAAAAAGATTTATTCCAATTGATTTCACAGATGAATGTATTGCTGAGGGCCTAAACTAATCTCCTCCTCCAAAGTCCTTTTTCACTCCATGGGTAACTTAAAAATGTCTAATGTAGTTTTAAAAAATGCCTTAATCTCATTTATCTTTAATTTCTCTGTTCCGCTCTGCAAGCCCACATAAAAAGATTTACAGTGGGTATTTATCCCTTCCAATATCAAAAGCAAATTCCCTTCCAGATCTCAATTTTCACTGATAATCCTCAGAGATGTATAATTTTAATTTACCTTGCAGATGACGTCTACCTGGTTTCTCTCTCTGCTTTTATGAAGGTATTATTCAGCTGCACCTCATTAACTCTGGTTTGTTTTTTTGGGTTTTTGGGTATTTTTCTCTTCTCTCTTGTGTGTCTTGAACAGTGTCTGTGAGTGGAACTATTGTCTTGTCCTTTGCTGGAGTGCACATGCTGGTGCAGCTGGGGCTGGCATGTCACCACGTAATCCAGCTGAGTCCTTTCTTTTTATCCCAGGAGAGGCAGCGTCGGGGCCTTGTCCTTTTTATTTCTTTAAAAATTAATAATCTCACATTTTTCCATTTCATCCCTTACAATGGCTTGCAGGACCACACAGATGCACACTCACGCACCTGAAAGCTTCCAAAAACCTCAGATGTTCAGATCTGCAAAATAATGGTTCTACTAAACAGAACAGGAACTATTGTGCTCTTGGGATTTTGAAAATGAGTCTATTATATTTAGGTGCCCTAATGAAAGCTGAGCTTCCCTGGAAATCTACCTTTAATGTCTGTATAGGAAACACTCTGGCATCATTCCACCTATGTTACTATTTAAAGCAGCAAATTGTGCATTTAAGTGCTATTCTGAATGCAGCCCTAAAAGATGTTCCACATTTCTGCAGCAAAACTGAAGGGGTGGAAGGAATGTAAAGTCCATGGAGCAAATGCAGACTTGAGCTTGAGTATTTGACTTTGAGAAGAAAAATCAGGAAACAATAAATAGATGGTGTTGGAGATATTTTTTTATTAGTAAGACGTGGCTCAAAACATTGAAATTGTAAGATAAATGAGTTTCATAGTCTAGCCTCATGTGGGAGAGCAGAATGGAGTGGCTAGTGGCTCTCTTTGGTATGAAATTACACTGTATCTCTACTGGTGGTCTTTTCCTTATCACAGGCTGAAATGAGTCCTGCTTCGATATAATCACATTTGTATCCTGCTGCTGCTTTGGGTATTTACACTCGGGTTTGGCAGTGCCTGAAACAGGAAAGGCTTTCAGTCAGTAATCAGTATGGAGCTGAAGGTGTGGAGGCAGCAGCTACTAAAATGCAGCAGAGAAAAAAGATGCTCCTATCCCCCGGGCACACCTGAGCCAGCTCTGATGCTGACCATGGCATGAGATGCAGAGGCACAGGCTGTAAAGCAGGGATAAACTTGCCACAGGGGTGTTTTGTACAAGGCACAGTTGTACCCCTGGTTTCACTCAGCCTTTCCCATTGGCACCACCGGGACACTCCCAGCCAGGCATGTGCTTAAAGCTTTGATGGATGTCAGCTTGTGTGTGTTTGCATCTTATATGTGGTGCATGCAACTAACAGAAGCCTAATTTGGGGGGTCCTTTATGTGCTTGGGCTAGGGTTTCAGAGGAGAAACAAATAGGCCTTTGTCCATTTAAAGACTTACTCAGAAGAGTGAGCATGTGCCATGTACATTTCCAATGAAGTCAATAATTAAATATGTTCCAGATGACTCTGGTGGGGGAGGATATTAGTAATTACCAGAAAGTGACAAATCTACATTCTGTGGCTGGTACTTTGAAAACAAAAAGTCAGTGTTTCTAATAGAATCCATTAAAAATATGACCTGATTCAATTGTCATGTTTAAGTTAAACTAATGTCTTAAGTTTTGGACTGTATTTTCTGATTTTTTTTTTTAACAGTCTTAATAGAGGCAAAGTAGTTGTCTTTCAGCACACGCCTTTGATGAGAGCCCAAGGAAACACTTGGGAGTTTTCTTGTTGAGTTGGAGGGAATTTGGATGCAGAGAGGAAACTGGACAGTATTTAAATCAGTGCAGTCTTGCTTATTAAACAGCATGAATCTGAGCCTTCACATTTGGGAGAAATTTGTGGTGCAGTGATGATAATATGGAGAGATTTCCAGAGAAAAGGAAAAGTGTTTCTTTCTCAAAGAGGAGTGGTCTGTTCTGCCATCTTGTCTCAGAAATGAAATTAAGTGGCTAACAAAGTCTCAAACCAGTTCTAGAGTACACAAAAACAGTCCTTCACATTTTTCCTTGGTAAAAGGAAGGTCACAGAGCTGTGGTTTGGGCATGCAGGGAAAAGACAGGAAAGGCCAAGTCTCAATCAGAGTTGAAACTAGCCAGTGTTGTGGCAGGTAACACAAAGCTTTTTAAAAAGTACTTTAATAGCAAGAGAAGGTCTAAAGAAAACACTGGGAGTGATACTTGTTTAAGGTGATCACCCCTCTAATGGAGATAAAGAAAAAGTGGAGGCATTCAATGTTATTTGGGTTTTGTTCCCTAATTCTTTAATAATTCTGGTAGGCCTTGGGCTGCCTGTCCTTTCAGGTGGAGGACCATAAATGTGTGGGAGCAGTGACTTTCCTTTTGTGAAACTGTGAGGGACCAGCTGCATCAGCCAAATGTTGACAAGTCTACAGTGCCTGGTGGAAATCATCCCAGAGTGCTGATGGAACTAGCAGATGTTATGGCAAGACCCCTCTTGATCATTTACCAAATACCTGGGGAGGTCCCTGCTGACTTGAAGGTAGCCAGTGTTATTCCAATTTGTAAGAAGGACTGTTAGTCTAACCCCAGTTCCTGGAGAGTTATGAAGTAGATGATAGTGGGGTACTATTGACAGGCATTTAAAGAATAGGCTAGTTGCCAGGCACAGTCAGCCTGGGTTCACATAGGCAGATCCCTGTTTAAATAATTTGGTATTCTTCTATGGCAAGGTCATTTACCTAGTGGATCAAAGATCTGGATATAGGATGGGAATGCACTATTAGCAAGTTTGCTGATGACCCCAGACTGGGAGTTGCTTTTAACTCTCTTGAGTGATGAGAGGCATTGCATAAGGAGTACAGATAGATTGGAGCATCAGGAAATGGGGCAAAATTTGGGACAAGAACAATTGCTCGGTTCTTCGCCTGGTGTGGAGGAGTGGCAGCTCTGCAGAAGGGGATCTGGGAATGAGGGTTGACAACAGCTCAGTGTGAGCCAGCAGAGTGCCCTGGTATCCCAGAGGACAGTCCCCATCCTGGGGTGCATCAAACACAGCATAACCAGCCGAACAAAAAAGGTGATTATTCCACTGTACTAACCTTGAGTCCTGTGTGCAGTTCGGGACCCCACAGTATAAAAAGGATGTTAAGGTGCTCTAATGCTTCCAAAGGAGCAGTGAAAGGGATGGAAGATTGCTCCTGTGAGGAGCCGCTGAGAACTTTGGATTTGTCCAGTTTGGAGAAAAAGAGTTCAAGTGACAGCCTCGTTGCTCTCTATAGATTCCTGAGGAAAGGATGTGGTAGAGGGAGGTGCTGAGCTCTGCTCCCTGGCATCCAGTGATAGGACACATTGGAATGGTTGAGAAAGCTTAGTCTTGGCATTAGGAAACATTTCTTTACCGAGAAGGTCCAGCACTGGAGGAGGCTTCCTGGAGGGGTGCTTGATACCCCGAGCCTGTCAATGTTTAAGAAGCATTTGGATAATGCCCTTAATATTATGCTTTGGTTTTTGGTCAGCCCTGAAGTGGTTGAACAGTTGAACTCTAGATGGCCATTCCAACTGAAGATAAACCACTTTTGCCATGGGAAGATGGTGATGCTTCCCAGTGAAATGATAAATGGGGTTTCCAGAGCCCCATGTGAGTGCCTGGAGACAGTTGGGCATTGTTGGTGTAATGTGTGGTAAGAAAGCTCAAACAAATTGCTTTGCAACACTTTTTCATCTGAACATCTACACTCATGTGGAAATGGGTTTTTGCAGTCAAACACAGCCCAAATCTTATCAATTATGAATGGCTGCAACAGATGGTATATATTATTGTTTATAAGAATAAGTGATACGTTTCAAACAAGAAACACATGCTGCTCAGCAGCTTTAGCTGCCACTTCTGAGATGGGAACCAAATCCCTGACCTTGTCTTCCCCTCCACTTGTTGGATAACATCCTATTTTAATAACCAAAAAACGAAGACCGTGAAATATTGCACGATGGAAAACTGTGTGCAAACACCAATTCCGGTGTAAGAGGATCCTACTCTTTCTCAGCTTGCTGGGAGCTGCACCTGTCTGGGCAAGGGTGAAATTTGTGTTTGCAGCACAACTATCTATCTGCCTTTCCTAAGGGTCCTTGGGACAGGGAATTTCTGCAAAATTTCTTACTTGAAGTTTCAAGAAGTTTGTGCAATGTTGCTGCAAAGAACTGGCTGTAGCCTGAGATCAAGGTATATCATGATGATGTTGATGAGTGCTTTGTCAGATACCTGGCTTTGCAGAAAATGCTGTGTATTCCTTCAGTTTTTCTTTTAATCTCCATTTGTTGCATTGCCTTGTTTTAGAGACTGAAATAATTGCTCTAAATACAGCAGGTGAAAGGCTTTTGGGGCTAAAAGCCTGGCTCTTGAAGAGCAGTCCGGATGAACTGTAGCACTCCTCAGAAACTGGACCAAAAGTCTTGGAAACTATATTCCCTTCAGCTTGTGTCTATTTTTGCTATAGATATAAAATTCTATGTGCATGCCTTATCTGGAAACAAACTGTGTAAGCATCTGCAGGATTGGTGCCTAATTTGGTGGAGAAAAGTCCATTTAAAAATCTTCATTGCTCTTACACAATTTGCTACAAAAACATTTGCTGTTTATGATGCAGAATCTAGACACATTGCCAGAACAAATGAGCCAGAGGTATTTTGTGATAGTAGCCATTCAAAAATAGAATCACAATAATTTGTTTATTTTCTGATTTATAAAATTGCTACATCATCTTGGCTGAAACTGCGGGTAGAAAGCGTGTATTTTCTTGCTCTGGTGTTTTAAAATTCTCGCTTAAAATTCATAACACAGCAAAATACTCATTTCTGTGTCTTTAAAACCAATCATATTAGTTATTCCCCTGCTGAATTTAGTGCTTATTCAAAAGCGGTCTCTGCTCTCCTTGAAAAGGAATTTTGGCTGAATTTCTTTAGTGCAAAGCCCTTCCTTAGTGCCTTGATAACACAGTGTTATCTTACTCTGTAATACTTCACCATACAAAGCAATCTCAGACTCAAGGAAGCATGCCAAGAGACACTGGGCAAAAAGCCCTTATGTAAAGTTTGGACTTCTTTTCCTTAACAGTGCAGCATTTGCACAACCTTCTCTTCAGGCAAAGAAAATAAATAAATCAAAACAAAGCTCTAAAGTAAACCAAAAAGTTTTTTTTAAGCCGTACTCTTGATATTTATTTTAATGGGAAGAAATCAACTTTATGTCACTTTTATCAAACTAAACTAGAGGAATTCTGCAGTGCTCTTTGCTGATATGGGACAAACTCCTTGTATTGTGCCCAGATCTGTATGTAAAAAGTTGCCAATGCAACAGCCTTTTTTAAAGTAGAATTTGATGCCTTGTGGGTCCTGTGTGGGAGTGTGGTGACAGTTATGCAAGGCCTAAGGGATTATTTTTTTTTTCCCCCCTCTGGAGCTCAGGATAAGAAAAGACAGACTTAGGTACTGAGGGCCACCTTGGCAAGAGTTGCACCTCCTGCTACCCAAATTGTGCTGCTTGAAGATGCACAAGAGGTGCAACCTTCCCCTTCTTCACTCCAACTTGTGATCATCCTTCCTGTGATCCTTTTGGCCCAGCGCTGAATTACTGCATTTAATGTGGCATTGGCTCTCTTTGCCATGCAGTTTGTGGGCTGCATAAATCTGAGCAGGATGACAGTCTCATTGGAACTCAGGATGTGTGGGAAGGAGCCCCAGGTACTCAAGGTTTGCAGTCTTTCTCATGATATCACAGTCCATGGAAATTAGGTGCATGGATACCATTAAGTAGTGTCAAGATGAGTGCTATCTCCAGAGAGATTATTTATCACTATCCTTTCCCTCTGCCTGAATTCAGGGAGGTTTTTATTGAAAATTCACCTCTCATCTCCTCTTTTATTCTTTCCACTTCATTTCTCACATTCCCGCTTACTCTATCATAAATATACCTACACAGCTGTGACTGTAGCTTTACAAGCTTCAGCCTTTTAAACCCAAATGCTGTTCTTTGCAGGTGACCTCACATTTCAGGAGCAGAGGCTCTCCTGGAACATGCCAGGAGGATATTGGCTTGTAGAGCATAGGATTTACAATTAATCAGTCAACTTAAACTTTTTTTTTTTAACCACCTTTTTCTAATCACACCAGTAGAGAGTCCCAAAATGTGACCCCTCTCAGGAATGCAGAATTAGCCTAACTTAGTGCTCACATGGCTTTTGTGGTACCAATGGTGTGTTTGTCTTTGGTCAATCAATAGGGTCAAGAGGCGCGAGTTTGTCTGGTTTATGTCAGTGTTTGCCTGAAGTCAAATAGGTAGCCAATTAAATTTTTCAATATTGAATGAGAAGAGAGTGGTAGTGTCAGCTCTTCTACAAATGCCTATTAAATTACACGATGCAAAAGTGGCTAAAGATGATTCACAGCAATAATTTGACCCAGTTATATGTTTATTGCATTTAAAAGACAACTGGGGGCTTGATTTCATTGCCAGCTGTGGGGTAGTTAACGATCAGTAAGAAAGCATCAAACTGAGAACAACTTCTGTTTCTAAATACAGCCTGCCGTGCTGAATTTCAGACATTCCCAGAATGAATTGTGTGTGTGTGTGTAATGGATCTAAAAATAAGGAGAAATATGCTTTTATTGGAGACTAACAGTATATATTCACTGCAAAACTGTTCTTAACTAACAAAGAAAAATCATATGCACAAATGATGGACTTGCTTCTAAATGCACATAATTGCTCTGACCTACAGCTGTATGACTCCTGATTAACGCTGGCCATAAATGAATGTCCTAACACAATTTTCCAACCTATGTAATTAGCAGGGGAAGACAAAATTGTTACTTCCTTTTCAAACTGACATTTTTACTGCAACCATTACTTTTAAAAACATCAGGCAAGCTCTCTGCCTGCATGGTCTGTCCAGTATCATTGTTTAAAAATTCATTTGTGGAAACAATTGCACATATGATAAACATCAGTTTAAAAATTCAATTTACTGCATAAAGAATTTGGGGACATAGTTTTTCATAAGGCAAAATAAGTCAATTAGAGCCTTCTTTTCACAGACTGCAGGTTTTCTTTCAAGCAAAATAAGAGTGATTTGGTTTGGTCTATAAAAGTTGCAGGCATTAAAGCTCCAAAGACAATGTGCTACAATAATGTTGAATTGGAGGTGGCTAACAGAAAATTAATGTTGCAGGGTTCTGTTTTTTTTTTTTTCCCTTTGATTTTAGGTTTTATTATGTACATGCCTTGTTCCATTTAAAGAAATGAAAAACGCAAATATCTCTTGCTCTAAAACAAGAGACTAAGACTTTATTTGAAAAAAAGTCCATAAATTCTTCTGTGAATTAATTAAAATGTAGCAGCAGGCTGATGTCTCTCTTCACCCAGTGCTGCAGTGGAGACGGTTCTGTGGTGGTGTGTGGCAGCTCTACGAAAGCATGGCAAACTGGGTGATGCTCTGGACGTCACACAGAGAAACTTGGCTTCACTCACTTATCTTTCTAGTTGAGAAAGAATCAGAATCCATTATGTGGTCCTGAATTTTGGACCAGTGGATGCTCCCATTGGGCCATTTGGGCAGGTTTTTGAAGTGGGGATGGAGCAGAAAACAGAATTTTGGCACTACTTGTAGCCATATTTTTAGCTTAAATCCAAACAAAATTTGGTTTAGTTTCTCAGGGAGTTGCCCAATCAGTTTGTTCAGAGATGAAGTTTTCTTAGCAGCCCAGTACCTGATGGCAGAGCTTTTCCAACATCATGGCTGCCAGACCCCAAACCTAACTGGCCTGGACTTAAAAATTGATACCAAGGAATTGCTGGAAATCCACATACTCTGTTGTGTGTCCCTGCAACATGCAATTGGTCTAAAAGCTGGGAATATTTAGGGCTGGGCACACAGAAGGAGTTAAGTGTTTTTAAAAACCTGGTGATGTCTCTGCAAGGCTTAGTCTGCAGGAGTGGATTAATGCAGCCATGTCTGATGCTTATCCTGCTCGAGGTGCTTTGCAGTGGACACTGCCTGCTGCCTGCACTATTCCTGGCTGCTCAGGCAACTGCATAATTGCAAAAAGATGAGTGAGAAAAATAGCAAGCTTGGCATGTAAGCTTTGCAAAGGGAACTGATGATTACAAAAAAAAAAAAAAAAAAAAAATTCAGTTTAAGGTTCAGTTGTAATTATTTAGAATTTTTGAACACACTGTCTCCTTTATCCATAAGACCTAATCCTTGATCCTAATCCTCCCTGCAAAAAATGGAACTCATTGATACCAATGAGGAATACTTGCCATATAGCCTTCTAAGGAAGGGCAAGCTCTCTGTAATTCTGTGGGACATATGGACCAGTGACATGTAGATGTTTCATTCTTAGTGTGGGAGTGTTGCAATATGAGGTGTAGGGAGCAAAAGGCAAGACCTGCAGGGCTATTCATCAGTCCTGTTTTCTTCTTGCTGATGACCCGACTCCCTTGTGTTGGATTTTGGAAGGAAACATTGTCTTTGCTTTACAGTGTGATGTTGGTGCTCCAGACTGCATTTCTGTTCCCCGGATATGAGATCTCACTTTACATTCCTCTGTCTGCTGGATATGACTTTTAGAAAACCTAATAAATAGACTCCACATTATTCCTGTTTAGATTAGTTTAGTAATAATGTATCTCTTTTCTCCTCTCTTCCCCTGTTGTCTTTAAAATGTCCAGTAGAGGACTTTACTTTACATGAACTAATTTTTGGTTTGCATCTTTCCCATCTCCAATTCTAATATTGGAATAGTTGAAAACTTTCTGTTCCTTCTTTGTTTGCCCTAAAACTGCAGAGCAATACCGTATGATGGTGCTAAAGATGATTTTAATTGTGGTTATAGTTACTGAGTGTGTGTGGTGCTAGGAGATACTTTTCCTCTTAAAAAAGCTTCATTTGTAATGTGTTTGCTTAAATGCACTTGTGGGAAGGTTTTTAAAGAGTTTCCAAGCACTTCAAAATATTTTTTATATATAAATTTGATTTTTTCTCTTTCTGTTTTCCTTTGAAATGTGCAGTGAAAACTGCTGAATGGCGATCCTCCCATTTTCTGTGTGGATACTGTTCTGTACAAGAGACCTCATGTGTAACAGTGTTGAAAATCTAATCAGGAATGCTTCATGGAGCTGCAAAATCATTGCTGGATAAAACATTTTAGCAGGGAAGCAAAGCTATAATTTCCAGAGAAGGTCATGATTGCAAACTCTGTGTTGACTGGGTGTGACCTAGATGAATACTGATGGTCCAGGAGGAGGCCCAGTTATGCCCTAACCTGATGGCCTCTCTTTTCCATCTCAGTTTTCCTTCTGTGAAGCGTAGCTGTTTTGTGGCTAAAGGTTGGAAAACAAAGCAAAATTGCGATTACAGTCAACAAGCTCAGCATTCTCCACACTCAGGTCCCAGGTGTGATGATGCTGTGTGCAGCAGTGCCGTTTTCCACTCTCGACTTCGTGAGCAGGAGCTTTCCCTGACCTGCTCTGTAGAGCCCATGTTGCATACAAAAACCCAAAGTCCCCTTTAGATTTATTAACAAAGAAAGCAACAAAAACTGGAGTGTGGAGCCACACCTGGGGCTCCTCCCCAAGGACTGCACTGCTGAGAGCTGGAGTCCTCTCTGCACACCAAATACCAACAGGGGAGGCAAGATGTGCTTTGCAGAGCTGCTTAACCCTTTCCTGGAAGGAACTGCATCTCACTGTCTCTTGGGAGAAGCGGGGGTGGCAAGGAGGATGGGGAGGCAGTTGGGTGTTAATTTTTATCTCCGTCCCCACAGCATGCTTACACTACATGACTTTTTGTATCATCTAATGGGTAGATTCCTGCTGTTATAAGTAGGGAAATTCAGAGTGGAGGGTCTTGTGACTCTGAAGCCATTGTGTGCGTGTCACACGCCTCACCGCATTAGGCTGCCCTTGCAGTCGTGCTCAGGGAAAGCTGAGAACACAACAAAGGGCATAACTGTGCCCCACTGGTGCCTGCCTATCTTGGCATTTATTTTCCTTAAGCACCTAAACATCTCATTTTGCTCTTCCCTGCAGTGAATGCCACCCCAGTGTGGTCTCTCAGTGATCCTGAACTCCAGCTCTTGCTGTTGTGCTTTCCACTTTCTTGTGGTTCTGGTCTGTGTGTTTTTAAAGGTGACATCTTTGAGATCCTTGGCCTCTGCTGGCATTGCTAGGAGAGGAAACAGTAAGGCCTTTATTCAGAGCCACTGCAAACTGGTGCAGCTCTGATAGTGGCTATGAGGCATGTTTCCTCTCCCAGTATGGCATCTGCCAGTCTGGTGTAGCTCTACAGCAAGTGTGAACATGCAAATCTGCTTCCAGTTTTGTTTTACCTTGCCTTCTGCTGTGCAGACATCAGAAATGGGGGAGAAAGATCATCATTAGGAACACCAAATGCCCTGGTGCACTGCTGTTAGAGACAGAAAGGATGGTGACAGCCGTGGACCATTTGTAGGGGGCTGTGGCTCCAACCCCCCGTTGTTTGCCTGTATTTGGTGCCCAATGAGCAGTGTCCATGTTCCCATCCCCAGCTGCCTCAGACCTCATTGACAGTGGTTCACTGGTGGTAACAATGCTGGTGGAGATGAAGCTGTCATCTCCTTGGCTATCCCTGCTCGTGGGATGGGCACCAGCAGCAGGTTCATGCAAAGACAGCTGCCCTGACCACAGGGTGCTGGGGTGAGCAGCTTCTGAGCCTTTGCCAGCATCAGGGAGGGTTGAAGTGTGATCAGAAGGCAATGGGGCCTTAGGCCATGGTCTGTGCTGTAGACACTCCTCTTGGGATCTGACTTGTGTAAAAGAGGAGCAGCTGTGTTGTGCACCAGTTTTAAAATGATGGCTTTCCAAAGTGCAGCCTGTTTTGGGAGTTTAACTTTGGGAAGACTGAGGCCAGGCACAGCTCTCAAAGGAAGATAAACAGCTTTTGATGTTGCTTCCTCTGCGGGACACAGAGGGGCATTTCTTACACTTTACTCCCTCCTGCTGCTTGATGAATTCAGTCACAGAGTCAGATCCATGGGGAGGCTGTCACCAGGAAGGGCTTGGCCAGTTTGCAAGCCTACACCTGAAAACAGTGCTGTAAAGTAACAAACCACCTCAGTTCCTGAGAGCAGATCTATCTCCCTGTGCCCAGACATTCTCCAGCAGACTCTGCTGATGGCAGGCAGGCACCCAGACAGGTGGCACGGCTGAGAAGGTAGCTCGGAGTTCATTGACCAGACATCAGTGTTCAAAGCCTGCATCCTCTCTCCTGAGCAAATGTGATCCACAGGAGTTCACAACACTGAACCTGTGGGACTAGAGGAAAAGAAAAAATTCTCTCTTATACCTGTTTACTGTCTGCCTAAAGGGAGGCCACCATGCTGTATTCTGCCAGCCATCCTTAAAAAGACCTGGGCAAGGTGACCTTGCCAGGCTGCACACAGCACACTGGAAGGATGCTGACAGCTGCATTTGCAGTGATCATCCCTTGAGGAAAGCATCCTTATGCTTGCAGGTTTTCACACTTGATGTTGGACTATGGTTAAAGCACAGGAAGCCAATTTTGGCACCATTTCCCAGCTCTGCCGCAGCTTCCTTGGACAAAGTGTGTAATATTTTCCTGCCACTGTTCCCAAATGGAAATATTAATCAATCTTTAATTAACCTTGACTATATTGTTTGTTTAGCTTGCGAGCTATTTGGAGAACAGTCTTTTCTCGCTTAGTGGGCTGCTGTCTATTTCTGCCCTGGCCCTGGGATGTTGCTGGGATAAACACCATCAAAAGGAACAGGACATTTCCTCATCTGGTATATTTGCCATTGTGGCAGTGTCACCCACAGTGGAAATATTATCACTGGCTTTTTCATCCACGATTTTGACTAAATTATGAATCCCAGCATGCAAACCATGATCATTCAGATATGCAGTTTGGCAGCATCTGTGTTACTTATGTTTAAAATAGGATTAAGAGGAACAAAACACGAGGTATATCCATGAAAAAGTCAGCTTTCTTCCCCAGTCCTTTAGAAATTTTTTACATTACATATAGTCTTTTCATTAGTTTTATCACTTCAGGCAAGTATGAACAAAATGCTTTTCATTTCTCAAGGCCTTTGCTTAAGGGAATCCACATGACAAGTTGAGAATATGTATGGAGTTTTTAAATTAGCAGTTTTTTTCCTGTGAATGTAAGTAATGAAGTGATTGTTTCATGCCTTTCTTTAGGAAAATGAAGCCTGTTCCTTTTGGCTGTTATTTTCCCTCTATATTTGGTTGTGATGCAGTCAGAGATGACCAGAATTGTAAGCAGTGAGATGAGTTTTCTGAGACAGAATCACAGTTCTGATCCAAAGGAGCATGTGGCTTTGGATGGAAATCGTGGATGGTTTTAAAACACCTATTCTGGTAGTGGTTTATGGTTTTACTGGGTCTTTTGGGTTTGTTTTTTTAATTTTTTTTTTTTAAACTTACCCTTAGTTTTCTCCTCACCACCCCCATGCCCTCCCCCTCAAAACATAAAGAGAAGAGAAAGAGATTTAAATGTGCCCATGCTGATAATACTGTGGATGTTTTCTTCTGGCTCCACTTGTGCTTCAGGAAGAAATGAGACATGTTTAGCAAATGGAGGTTTATTGTGGGACAGGCAGATCTCTGAAGAGCTCTGATGTACCAGACTTGTCATCTTAGTTTTTCATCGAACATATTTTTCCTGTCCTTGTGTTCACACACAGCTGTGCATATGTCAAACACAGTTTGATTTTGCTTAATTCACTACAAATTGTGCCACAAACACCTGGTCTGGTTTTCCTCTGGCTTTGTGGCATGACTTGGGAAAAACTGCAGAAATCCCTGATTTTTCCCTTTTTGTCATCCTGAAAACTTGAGTGATAATACTCTTAGAGAGTTTGTGAACTAAGAATTGCTTTAAGCTAATGGACAGTGAATTAAACTCCTGGCCAGCTGTCCCAGGGCACTGCTCCTTGCTCTGTCAGAGTTTCAAGGTATTGGCATTTGTGTTGGTTTCCTGATGTGTAAAATGGAAATACCACTTGCTTGAGTTTGAAGGGAGGAGCTGTGTGACACCTACTCTTTGCATGGAACAGGGGGTCCAGAAGCCATCAGTCAAAGGGGTATTTTTCATAACTGGCAGGTCTACTAAAAGATCCAGAGGCCAGCAAAGCTGGCTGCTTCCTGCTTGCATTTCTTACCTGTTGGCCATGACCAGACCAACGCTGTAGCCTTTCCTGGAAGGTTCCCCATGGCTTGACAACACATGCAGCATCAGAGCTGTCCCATCCATCTTTTTTTGTTTCTGTATATGAGTGTGGCACCAGAAGAGACAGCACCAGCAGCCAAGAGTCCCCAGCAGCTCCCCCTGGAGCTTTCAGAGAGGGGCAGTCTCTCAGACAGAGTAATACCTACACTTCCATCCTGTCTCTGTGTCTCAGGTCACACATAAAATCTGCAATTTTCACAAACATTGCTGTTGCACTGAGATATGTGCCATGATTTTTGTGAAACTGCTGTTTGAGTACCTGCTTCTTTAACTCAGAGAACCCTTTTTAAAAAATGGGTTGGTCTTCTGCTAATTTAGGCTAACATCTGTGGAGCTAAAGATGAGGTCTTCTACCTCAGTCAAGGCAGGTAGAGCCGTCATGGGGACTTTCTTCTTATTTCTTCTATTTTGTGCATTAGCTCTAAGAGAACATAGTAATGCACTGAAAGTTGTTTAAATTTTTATAGAAGTATGCATTTGTGAAAGATTCCACACGAGCTCCTGGCAGTGGGGTAGGCTACACAGCTCCTCACCAAAGGCACTGCTCTTGCCCACAGGTTGTGAGGGAGATGCACAACATCCCAGGCTTTCACAAGCCTGCTGAGGCTAAACAGTTGACTAAACCTTTGTTGGGTTGTGCCTGAGTATGATCTGACTTTGTGCTGTGCTGTCACTGCCAGGAACACATGGGTTGTTATCCTGCTGGTGTCCTCTGTCTGGGAGGTGAACATGGGAAAAGCAGACCTGGTTAGCAGTGAACTGTGAGGGCTGATGGTTTGAGATGGGTGTCAACAGATGCTCTTTAAGTTGTGTTTCCATACTGGTCTTAATGGTGATACTCCTTAGCTGTTTCACTTGGAATTTCAGCCCCTTTTCACCAGCCTTTCTTGCATGTCTGCTTGGTCCAACTCTTCTCAAAAGCCCTTCCCTCTCATCCCCAAAGTTATTTAGGAATTTGGTGGGAAGCTGAATCTCTTCTCCCAGGAATTGCTGTAAGCTGTGCTTGTGCTGTGCGTGGGTTCAGGCCATGGCACAATCCCATCAGAGCTGTTGGATGAGTCCTCCTGAATGCAGAAGAGAACAGGATGCAGTGAAAGGAGAGGGCCAAGTCCTCTGTGTCACCATAAAAGCATGGCCCCATTGATGCCCCTCTGGGAACTTCTGGCAATGTGATAATTTGATTTTTGAGGTTTTGCGTCATCTAAATTATCCAAAAGAGATTTCAAGAGAGAAAGGGCATTTTTATGTGAAGCAGGCGTAGCCTGGGCATCTGGCTCTGTCCCCTAGATCTGTTAAGTGTTCCTTTTAACACTGTTTCCTATTTTCAGATTACTAAAAGCTGGACTGAAAACTGAACCTCACCCTTAATTCTTTTGCCATTTTGAATCTAGCAAGATAAGTAAGTGTTGTTTTACATAAAAACTAAGCCTTAGCAAAGTAGACAGTTTTATTGAATTATCTCATACCAAAATGAGCATGTTTCATTTCACTTGTTTTTTTTTTCCATTTAGCAAGATTTTTTTTACTTTTTAAAAATATCTATTGATGCCATGGGGAAATAGCTGCATTGGCTATGAAGTAGGGAGGGCACCACACGCTGACCACTCCAGTCATGTGCATGGTAAATAATGTGCAAGAACCTCAAGGATCCTAATTTTTGAACAGGTAATACATTAGAAGTTAAACTGTTGCAAAAGCACACAAAAGCCTTCCCTCAACCTTCATAAATTCTTATGCTTTAAATTAGAAATAAAGTAGTCTCTTTTTTTGTGAAATGATAGGTCTTAGCAGTGCTTGATATTCAGTTCATTGCAAATAGTATGAAATTTCTACATATTCACTGCATATATTTTATTGCTGTAATTTGTGGTTCTCCCAAGCAGAATAATATTTTTACTTCACTGAATATACCTGTGCAAGTTAAAGGTCTCAGATGTATTCATTTAAAGTGATAGTTCATTCCAGCTACGTTCCTGCTTTATATCAGTACTTTATTCATTAAAAATAAGCATAAAACACAATGTCATCCTTCTTAGTTCTGTATTCAGGCAGTGGGGAGCCAAATCCCGAAACCCATAAAGGGTTTCCTATTCACACCTGGGCTCAGAGCACACATTAGCTGCAGGGTACTCCCTTGATGGGTTTACCTGCGTGCTTCCTTCAGTGAATGCCCCAGCGCAGCCTGTGTCGGTGCCCGAGTGCAGCAGCCCCGGCTGGTGCCAGGCTGGCTGGCTTGTCACAGCTGTCCCCAGAGCACTGCAGGGGCTCCCGGCATCGCTTCTGCTGCTTGGTCACTCCCCAAATACGGGAGGATAGGTGGGGATTAATGAGTGCTTGGAGAGGAGGGAAGCCAGTGAGGAGGAGGAGGAGGATGCTGGTCCACAGCACAGAGGGCTGTTGAGGGGGGACACCCCGACATTCAGTGTCACTTTCTGCTCTGTGAGGAGGTGGCTGTGCCTGTGTGTCTGACACGGCAAAGGCGTGCACACTATCCCTCCCATCCCCCAGCACATCTGGAGCATGAGCTGGGGAAAAGGCATGGGAGCCTTTCACAATTCATCACCAGCACATGATCTCCTCTGAAACATCTGCCTCTCAGCTGAGGTTTGGTTGACTCTGACTATTGAAGGCTGAAGCAAAAGAGAAGATGAAGTGAAGGCTCCCAGGCAGTTTTCTGCAATACTTGCTTTAGCAATCTGTTGATGGGCTGTGTCAGAATAGTTTCCCTCAGAGTGTTTTAGGAATGTGCCTCGAAGTGTGAGCTGTGCCAGCATCTTTGCGTTGCACATGTGAGCGTATGTGCGTGTGACACACGCTTGGGTTAATTATTTAAATCCCAAAATGTTGGAAGCCACTCCTCTGCATATGTGCACATATGTGCTCACACACACACGTACAGCGCACTTGTGTTAATTACTTCAGCCTAAAAATTCTAGAAAGCACGCCTTGGTTCCTTTTTTCATCTTCTCTTTTTAAATAGCAGATGTTGTTAAAATTTACACCAGATTGTAAAATCTGTTCCAAAGACCGGTCTGAAGTCTTAACATCTCCTTCCCCTGCTCTTCACTTGCCCTCCAAAGTGGCTGCAGTGAAATCCCACCTCTCCAGTTACTTCGTAGGTGTTTGCCAATTCATTGAGGGGAAAACAAACGTGTCACTTTGTTTGTTTTTGTGGAAATCCTTTTCTGATTTTGATGGGCAGTTTACTACAGTATCCAGTTGGAGACACTTAAGAATAAGTACTATTGACAGAGGCAATTGATAAAAAATCCTTCCTGACCGTTCCCTCAATAGCTAAAAAGTGGTGTTTTACCTACCAAAGCGTTATTAAAGGAAACTCAGCCATAGCAGCTGCTGTCAGCAATATGCCTTGCAATCAAATGAGAAATATGGTAGATACTCCAAGACATGAGAGAACTGCCAAGGCTTATTGCAGAGCAAAGAGCTTTTCAATAAATGTTTTCTCTGAAGAGCATCAGATTTCACTCACTTCTCACAGCTCAGACATGCCTTGGCAATCATGATTAGCCTCATTTGGGCCTGTGGAATCTATTATTTTATAGCTAGTCTCATAGCTGGCAGGGTGACAAACAGTTTATTCCTCTTTGGAGAGAGATTGGACTGAAAGACATGGAGCTTTAATTCAGTGCTCTCCCACCTAAGATATTTTTCCTTTCCCACCTATTGCTTAAGGCAAGACATCTAATGTTTGCCTTGATGGCTCTGTCAGGTTTTTGACATCCCAGATTTAGCTCTCATCTGGATGAGGACAAACCTTTAAGAGACTTCAGGATTTCTTTCATTTTAAAGTCAGGTAAGGAGGCAAGAAATAGATCTTAAAAAGCCATGCAAATAATAATTACTCCTACTTAGCTGCATTTGCCATGTGATATTCCTGTGCATTTCAAGTCCCAAGAGGAGGAACAAGTGGGATGGTTATCCAGGTCTATTTACCTGACCCAGTTACAATGGCTGAATGAGCAAAAGGGAGTAAGACCTAGACTCAGACTTGATTACAAGAGCTCTCTGGGGTTAGATTTTACCAGACAAGGTTTTTTTGTTTCCCAAACAGCTGTTTTGTTGTGGGTCTTTAACCATTCTGTCACTTCGTCTCTCCATACCCTCTCTCTGAGCACTCCTGGGCTGAGATGGTAGCACTCATTAATTAGGAATTAGATGTACATTCCTGCCCTGAAAAACCACACTTAGCATTCCTGGAGCATCAAACCCTGCTGCTAGCACCTCTTGCACCACCTCTATGTGCACAGAAGCCTTTCTTGATGGAGGGGAGCAGTATCTTGATACTCAGTTTGCCCCCAGACCATTTTCAGAAGGGTACTATTAAATAGATGTTCTGTGGAAAAGCTCAGCTATCTTTTTTTTGGTGCTGTAAGTAATGCACAGATGCATGTGACTCTTTCCCATTTTATAAAGAAGCTTAGAGCCTGGATGAGGTCTAATTCATGTCCCTGTTGGGGAGACTGGATCTCTGCATCTCATGTGTCCTTGGCTGCAAAAGGCTGATGGGTGCTCAGCATCAGGCTCTTCACTGGCAGCAGGAGACAGCCACAGAATGAATGCTGCAGAGGGTCAGCCCTGCAGTGCTTACCTCCCTCTCTGGAGCTGTGCTTTCACTTCTTTTGCAATTTTTCTTTTTTTTTTTTTTTTTGTTATGGGAGAATGATGTCCAGGTGGCTGATTCTGCTGTAATTTAATGGTGGCTCACTCATCTGCTGTTGTGCTGGAAACAATACCAGGCCAACTGCCAGGGAAAGTTTGGCTGAATGACCTGTAGCCTTAATTGAATTTTGCACAGTACTTGTACTGTATCCTTTTTTTTTTTTTTCCCTTCTTGTGCTGGCTCATCTTGCTGCTTCTTTTTTAATTGGTGAATTTCAAAGGAAAATTCTGGTGTACAACAAGTTGAGAGCAACTTTTCTCTTTGTGAGGGTAGTGAGTGGTGGCCAGTGCTCCAGCAAACACTTTGAATAGCATAAACAACTTTTTTGTTTTCCAAATTCAGGGATGAATTTGTTTTTCAGGTCGCTTTATCTTTGAAATGGTGCTCTAAACATAAAATCTCATCTACAAAAGAGATTTATACACATTAAGAAATCAGATATTCCTTCTGAAGATGAGCTTTGAATATAACAATTCCTGCTTCTTCTTTTCTTTCCAGTGCAGTATATTTCAGGATTCATTATATCTTAAGTGAATTATCTTTACTTGAGAAAAAAATATTTATCTCTTGGAATAATACATTTAGAAGTGCAGACAATCACATTCAGTATCTGCTGAAGCTGATTAAATGTCTGCTTCTTCAGAGAAGCCAGTCACTGTGACTGCCACCTGGAATAATAATGAGAGGAGAGAGGCAAAGAAAGAATAGAAATTATTCACAGAATTTCAGGAAATCCAAATGTTTGCAAAATCGTTGAGAACCAGCTCGCTGTTTGCTCCTCTTGCAGGGCCAGGCACACAGCATGGATCTGTTTAATCCCAAAAGTCAGAATTCCCTGAGTTTCATTTGCTTTCTGCTGGAGAGATTTTTGGTTCTCCCTTTACAAAATATTTAAAGGCATAATTTTTTTTTTGTGTGCTTTTGTAACTAAAATTAGGAAATGAGGTAATAACATTTAAGCTTATAGAAAAATTTGCCTCAAGGGGGACAGTGCCATGGAAAAGCAATTGTTACTACTTGGGTTTTGTGGGAGAGTCCATGTGAGAGCCTGAGCCTCTGATGCCTGTCATCCATTATGTGAATGTCTTAAGAAAATGATGGCTTTCTCCCAAAATAGCCTGAAGTTTGATCTGGAATACACAAGGCAATTTTGTAGGAAGCCATCACTTTTTTTCATCTCACAGAAACCTCTAGTGGACAAGACTTAATGTATATTAGTGGTTTCCTGGGTACTGATGACTTTAAGTTACACTGACAGGTGTTTTAACATTAATAATCCTTAGTTTTATTTTAGTGAACATCTATTAAACTTAGTTATTATGTATTAAAAAGCAGACTGAAAGCACTGACATTTTAAGGAAGCCCAAATTAATGGTTTGAAAGGTTTCACAAATTTATCAGATAAATGGAAATCTAAGGAGGGAAAAAAAATCCACTTATGAGAAATGACAGCTTTGATTTCTGCAGATCTATAGATACCATATTTAAGGATCTAATTTAGGTTGTGGTTCATGAAAGCATAGATTATTGACATTTCCAATCTCTGTGCTTCACAGCAGAATTAATTAGGAGGTGATAATTTCAGGAATGTGTTACATGAAGCCATTGTAGCTCAAAGTACTCATAGAGCACATTGTTTACTGGTGCTTGCATATTACATGAAAAATGTAATCTGGAAGTTAAGCAAGTGAGATTATTCCTCTCTTTTATTAAATAAAGGATTAACTCTTCATCTGCTGTAAAATGCAGGCACATCTCCTGGGCAATAAATCCATTATTTTTCCCCCAGCTTTTACAGGAGGGAGTCTAATGTGCACACATAGTTACATACAGCCAAGAAGAAGGAAGTACTCTGTTTGCTGAGACCTTAAAATAATGTTACAAACTAAGTTTCTCCCACCACTGTAATAGTTTAAACCTAAGGAAACTTTAAAGCTTAGGTTGTAGAATAATTTTTGTCTGGCGGAGAGCTCCATTGGAGAGGCTTGAGGTTGAATGTTCTTTCATAAGAGAAATTGTCAGCCACAGGGAAAATAATTCATAGTGATATACTTGATAAGAATAATTTCTTCATTCCTCTGGCTGGAGAATGAAAGTCTGAGTGCTTTACATTCAAGTGTCAGGTTGCTCTTGGACTGAAAATTCCAGTAATGTTAATGGGGTCTGTTCTCCATTTAAATGTGTTCTAGAAAACCCGTCATGTTGAGGAAAAAAAGAAAAATCAAAGTAAAGGAAGACTTGGCGGCAAAAAATGGAAAAATAGCATTACTCGTATGTATTTGTAAAATAGTCTCAGAAAACCTAATTCTTCCATTCTTTGTGCTTGCTCCTGAGCCAAGACTCAAGGGGTTTTCCCCTGTTTGCAAGTTCAAACTTTTCACATTAAAAGCTCAGAAAATGAGTGTTTCACTGGGACTGACAGGACTGGAGTTTAGCTGTGACGTGGGGAGGGCTTGATGTGGAAGACAAAGGCCATTGTGTCTTGTCTAGAGAGGATAGTTGCATTGGAGGGAGTGAACCCAAAGACCATAGTTTGAATTCCTTTGCCTAGAGGCAAAATATCATCTGACTTTGTGCTGGTGGGGCTTGCTGCAGTGCATGTGGCTGTGTTCCCATTATCAAGGCGTTTGGGGTCTGGTGACCGCCTACCTGCACTGCAGTGGGACTCCAGGCTTTCCTAGAAGGAGTGGGTGGATGGGAGAAATGGTGCCATGTACTTTGTTTTGTGTCTGTGCTGCACAGAGTGAGCACTGAACTTGGCTGTGTGGTCTCTTTTGTCACTTTAATTATGTGTGGGGAGAAGAAAAAGAAGCAGAGATGGGTACTTCTGCAGCATGTTGAACTTCAGGTTGCCAGAGCATGTCATATAAATGCCAAGCTCGCTCTCTTAGCTTTTCTTCTGGAAAGCCATATATGGGGGTTGAGTGGGTTTGAAATGTAATTTTTTTTTAAAGTATTTTCATGTTTTAATGAGGCTTGGAGCAACCTGGCATAGCTGAATGTGTCCCTGCCTATTGCTGGGTGGTTGGAATTGGATGATCTTTAAAGTCCCTTCCAACCAAAACCATTTTGTGATTCTGTGATTTTCATTCCCTTGATTTAGGTATATTTATTTTAGGTCTGCTGCTGCCCTGAATTTTAAACGTTCCTAGTTTTTTGGGGTTTTTTGGTTTGTGGGCTTTTTTTCCTTTTTTTTTTCTCCTGTGACTCCAGGACTCAACCATGCCTTCAAAAAAGAAGAACACTTTCACCTGTGAGCAGGCTCTACGTGGGCGTGCTTTGGGGCGCCTTGTTAGATTTGCAGCTTCTCAGACATATCCCTGTTCAACCTAGGACCCACAGATGGGGCTGTGTGTTAGGGAGAAACACATAAACTGCTTTTCAGCTTTACCTCCCTATGCATGGGGTCAAGTTGGTTGTGGATATGAGATGCAGCCATGTCTGGCATGAAACACACTCTAGCATGACTGAGAAGCTGCAGCTTGTGCTTCTAAGTTCAGCCTCAAAAACATGGGTTTTTTAGTCCTCTTTTGTCATTAACTATGTGTTTAGTGCTGAGTGTTTTAATTATTAGTCTGAGTATGTTAAATCAATCACATCTGTGAAGGACAGGGGCTGGGAGTGGATATCACTTATGGCCACTATTAAACATCTTTTAAAAAAGAAAAATTAAACAACTAGCAAAGTACAGGGCACGCATTTTTGCACTGCCTTTGCAATTGCCTTTTCACATTCCCCTACTCACATATTTTTTTCCAGGAGTTTTATGCTGCTGTTGTGTGGGTTTGAAGCAGTGCCAGGGAGACAGCTCTCTGTATGTCTCTGCCACTGTGTGCTTGTGCCTTAAATAGTTGAGTGCAATTCAGTGTGGCGGTAAGAAAATGAGCAGTTAATGTTGTTCAAGTGTTAATTGTGCCAGAGTGTGTTTTCAGTGCCTCAACCCAGCACTAGTAAGAACAGTTAATTAATGCTTTTGTGCGATTTCTTTGAACGGGTGGCAGGAGTCTGCTTGGGGACAGGCTGTAGTGGCTCATGATTGTGTGTTGTCCTCAGTTTTCCTTCCATCTGAAAAATCATGAGAAAATCAGTGTATGTGGAAAGTCTTGTTAATAACTCTCCTCAGACACAGCAAGTGGTCCTTGATTTCCTTTTGGCCCCTGACACTGTTGAAGTCAATGGCACTGGCAACCACTGTAGGGAATCAAGGTGATCAAGGTGATGTTGTTCTCCACCCATGCAGTGACATCAGGAATGGAAGACCTCACTATAAGAATAAAAGTTGTGTATGCCTGGTTTTTTTCTGTAGAACTGTGTAGGTAAGGTAAACCCTGTGCTGTCATCAGTACTTAAATTCTGTAGACTGGTACAGGCATAACAGATATAAAATTGTCTGTAACTGGGAAAAATTAAAAAAAAATTATACCAGCACTTTAGGAAGACAGTTTTGCAGTGGTATGTTCTGTAACTGAAGGGATAATCAGACTCTAATTAGATCCTTTCTTTTAATGTTGTTCAATGATCTAAATCCTCCAAGCTTCTCATGGAACCTGTCTGAAGAATATGGCACCCCAATGTAAGCTGAATAATTGTTGAAATTCAAAAGCATTAAGTCTTAAATTAGCAGAGGGAAAATAGGTGTTTGTGACACATACAATGGAAGCACCATTCAGAAGGTCACCAAAACCCATCCGTGTTTGGAATTATAAGAGAGCTGGATACAGCACTGAGTGTTAATAACACATATGAGCTATTCAGGATAAGGGTAATCAACACTTCAGGTCACTCAGATCAGCTGGTCACAAATATATTATGTCCTCTAGAAGCTTCTCTCTCCCTGCTTTACAATATCATGCTGTTGTTTGAATGCATTACAAAAGCTTTTGCGCGTTTGGAAATGTAAATTACTGCCTTCTATACTGCCAGAGGTACTGTATACCATCAGCCAGGGGAATCACTGTGAAGCCATATATCTGGGGATCTGTCACATTGCCTTCTTGCTTTTGCCAGGGACATTTAATGCTTTTCTGAATACCTTACTTAACTGTGACCAGCCACAGCCCAGGATGGGGAGAACAAGTGGTGTGTGGGTTTCTCTGACTGCTGTGTCTGGAGCCTTTTAATCTTGCTGGCTCCTTCCCTTGCAAAACCAGATTGCACTCAAATGCATTGTCTCTGCTCCCTAGAGCCCTGACAGCCACATGTTGGAAACATTTGCCTTTAACCTTAACCTGTTAGGAGGTAGAAAGGAGCCTGAATCAAAGCCCAGGTAAAAAAGGCTGTTGGAGTTTGTAAACACTCGTTGTGGGAGCTGCAGTTGGCTCCAGCTGTATGCCTCTCTGGACAGGGACGTGTAGATCCACATGTCTAGCCAGAGCATTTGCAGCCCTGCCCTGAAATTGTTCTTCCTCCAAGCCTGCAATTTCCCATCCAAATGAACGAGACTTTTGAATGCAAAGAGTTCTGCAAAGCCAGCAACAGAGGACACTTGCCAGATGTCTCGGCCTGGAAAGGGCTAGAGTGAGCTCTGGGCAACAAAACCAAAGCACACATGCACACCTTTGCATTCCTGTCTCACTTCTCCAAACAGAGATCTCAGCTGTCAAAGCCATCCTGGTTTGCTGGCAAGTTCTCAGTTCTCCCTCTGTTATTTCATGGGGCCTGTCTTCTCTTACACCTTCGGGGAAGAGGCCCCATGGAACCAGCAAACTGCAGGGCTGGGGTGTGGAGGCTGCTGGGTCCCCACCAAGCTGGAAGAAGTCAGGGCCTGTGCCACAACTGCAGGAGGCTTTTGGATGAGGACCCACAAACTTTGTTGCCGGAGGTTGTTAGCTGCAGAAACTAGTACCAAGTATTCAGGAATTAATAAGTGCACTTCATTTATTTATTTATTTATTCCACCTGAAAGGGGCTTTGTCCAAAGGGACACGGTCTCTTCAGCAGCATTATGATGCAAGGTGAATAATTCACACTAAAATATCCAGCAAGTTCTGGGGTTGGGCTTTGAAAAATGTGCTTACATATTTTTGTCTCATTAACACTGTGAATCTTTGGGATCTTATTTATAAGTGCTACAATGTTTCCAGTGCTTTTTTCCAATTCTTACTGAAGTGTTTCTCCAAGACAAAGGACAGGACTCTACAAGCATCCATGGACATGCCTCATTTGATTCTCCTAAGTTTTTTTTTTTCCATGTTATAAGTTAATATTTTCCTATTTTAGGGAGGGATCTCTGTTTTACAGGATTTTGGCAAAACGTATGAAGATGTATATTATATAAAGTTTCTCCCTGGAATTTTTATTCTGTACATAAAGCTGTATCAGTCATATTTCACTTAATGGATATTTCATTTTGTTCTATGAAACTAGTCCAAGGTTGCTGCTGACAAGGTAGAGTCCAGGGGGCTCATTACATCCCAAGTGTTGGGCTTTTTTTTTTCTTCTGCCAGATTTTTCTCAAGTTAAAATTTATCTGTATTTTGTTCAGCTTGTCTGCATATTATCCAGTGTATATATCAGAGGAAAGGTTTATATATATATATATAAATGTTCACATACCAAAGTAAATTAATAAATCTTCCTTTTCTTATGAAAGAGGTAAAGAAAAGTACCTGGCCAATACAGTACCATTAATCTATTCTCTTTTCTCCTTTCTCTCTTTACCTCTCTCTCTACAATAGAAGTGGAACAAAAAGGTAATTAAATACCTTTCAAATTATATATATATATTACTTATGTATAGGCTAAGTTATTTAACAGTTTAACGTTTTAGTTGAAATACTTTGTCATTAATTCTCACTACCTTTTTGTTAAAGTTTATTTAGTATCTCTGCTGCTCAACTTCACCAGATAACTCACGTTTGCTGAAAAGTTTTTAACCGGTGCCACCTTTTTTTTTTTCTTCCATTAAATTTATATTCAAAGGCTTAGAGAACTCATTTTCCTGCCCCAAAGAATTTGGAAGGTGTGCATACATATGTATGTGCATAAGTATATCTAATTATGGCATAAAAGCCTCTTGGAAATGGCACCCCTTTTTCAGCAACTCTGCGTGGTTACTTAGACTCCAATGGATCTATATAATTTTATACTGGTTATTAAATCTGATTTTCCTCCTGTCTTGCTCTCCAGACAACATTACCAATTTCTGCATTTACAAAAAATAATCAATTATGCTCCGAGCAGGAAGTGTGAATGTGGGATCCCATCCTGCCAGCCCCGTGCTGCCGGAAGCGCGCGGTGGGATACTTCTTCATGCCTCCCTGCCGCCCATCCCATCGTCATGGTCACTGTGCGGAGATCAGCGTTCCAAATAACCAACCAGTATTCTCCCCCTGAAGGGTGTGCAGTGCCTCCAGGCCAGGAGGGTGCTGGTGGGGATGGCCAGGGCCAGATTTGCTCCGCAGCATCCCTCCTCTTGCCTCCCCATCCAGCCGGCTGGCCCCTGGCTGGTGGTGTTCCCGTGGGGCCCAGGTCAGCCGGGCAGTGGCTGAGCCTCTTCCCGGGTCTTGGGTGTGCCCTGGCCCCTAACACCCCCCCCCTCCTGAAGTCTGAGCAGCAAAGCATCCCAGTTAGTCAAACTGCTCCTCTGTGCTCCTCTCATGTAACAATAGAAGGTATATGTTTTTAAGTTTGAATTACTACTATATTTAACAGGACATTTTTTAACTGATTAAAATCTAGACATTGGGTTCCTCTCCAGCAAACTTTATTCCTTTCCTTCCTTCTTTCCTTTCTTCCTTTCTTCCTTGTCTTTTCCTTTCAGCATCCATATGTCATTCGTTTTTAATTGTGTGGACTGCATGTTTCATGTGTCCTGTAGCAGCTTGGAAAGTCTCATTCCTAGTTATACTCCAGATGGGTGTTCCCCCCCCACACTCCCTTTGCTTTAAATGCTCCTCTGAGTTGCTAAGGGATTCACCTCTGCTTTGCTATTGGTATCCTTTAAATATTTAATATCACTTGGGCTGTAAGGATGGGAATTTCTTTCTCTTATTTCCATTTCTAGGCCACTCTTCTGTGGGCTGTTCAAATAAATATGTGGATCAATTCCCTCGGAGTTTAGCCCTTCACCTAGTAGGTACAGATTCACTGCAGAATATAATTTGGAAACACAAACCCAGAAATCCTTTGGGGGCACATATTCATTTCAGAGTTTACAAAAGCGAGTGGTCCAAGTAAGTATACCTGTAAGAATAGATTTGAAAAGCAATAAGAAAACAAGCCACAGCCGATAAAAAAAGCAGGGGGGGCGGGGGGGAAAAACCCAGTTTGATGGAGCAGTTTTTGTTCCAGAGATATGGTGGGCAGGAAGGATAGTCTCCAGCTCCAAGGCATTGCTCTTGGGTTTCCTCTCATCACGAGTGTCCTCTGCTCCAGGACTAGAAGCTGTTGAGATGCTTTGGCCAGCCACCCCTGAACTGTCATTAACTTTTGTTTTTCTTTCAAATTCTTTTCCCCTACGACAGTTTTTCTTTGCCCTGGACTGCTGAAGGGAGTTTACCAGAGCGAACACTTATTCGAGTCTGACCACCAGTCGGGCGCCTGGTGCAAGGACCCTCTGCAGGCCTCTGACAAGATCTACTACATGCCCTGGACGCCGTACCGGACGGACACGCTGACGGAATACTCCTCCAAGGACGACTTCATCGCCGGCAGGCCCACCACCACCTACAAGCTCCCGCACCGGGTGGACGGCACGGGGTTCGTGGTGTACGACGGGGCTTTGTTCTTCAACAAGGAGCGGACCAGGAACATCGTCAAGTTCGACCTGCGGACCAGGATAAAGAGCGGGGAGGCAATCATCGCCAACGCCAACTACCACGACACCTCTCCCTACCGCTGGGGAGGCAAGTCCGACATAGACCTGGCCGTGGACGAGAACGGGCTCTGGGTAATCTATGCAACAGAACAGAATAATGGCAAAATTGTCATTAGCCAGTTGAACCCTTACACGCTAAGGATCGAAGGGACGTGGGATACTGCCTATGACAAGAGGTCAGCTTCCAATGCCTTCATGATCTGTGGGATTTTATATGTGGTGAAGTCTGTGTACGAAGATGACGACAATGAAGCCACAGGGAATAAAATAGACTACATATATAACACTGACCAAAGCAAGGATAGCATGGTGGATGTGCCCTTTCCAAACTCCTACCAGTACATTGCTGCTGTGGATTATAATCCCCGGGACAACCTCCTCTATGTATGGAACAACTATCACGTTGTAAAATACTCATTGGATTTTGGCCCACTGGACAGCAGAGCAGGTAAGGGGTTTAATACCAAGCCAAAAATCTTTCTGGTTTTTTTTTTTTTTTTAATATTTATTTTTGTGAAAAGCTGAAGTACACTCCTGTCTTACTGATCTGGCTGAGTTTCTGCATAAAAAGCCCCTCCACAGATGTATAATGGCTATTAAGACATTAATATGTGCAGATTTTTTTTTTTTTGGTCTTAGTTGAAATGAAATGAATGAAGGAGTATCTACACATAGTAGCCTGAAACAGTTTCCAAATGCCCATGCTTTTGTTCACAGGGGTAGCAGTCTTTTATTCAGAATCTAATTTCTTTCGTACATGATCAGATCATTTTCCCTTCTGTAGGAATTTTGACAAAACAAAGCATAGAAGATGTTGTTGTTGCAAACAGCTGGAGGAAAACTGCCTGCCAGTTTAAATTACTTTGTTTCATTAAGCTGGGGGAGTTTTGTCTTTTTAGAGAAGCTCAGACTAATTGAATTTGTGAGCATGCACCCACAAGTGTGGAGTCAGGAGGAGAATCAACAAAATCCTCTAAATTCTTGCTTTATTTTCTGTAAAGTTTCTTTTTTAAAGCATTTCAGGACTTATTGTGACTTACTATACTTTATCTTAGGGGATCATCGGGCCCCCAGAGGTTTCCCAGCTTCTCCACCTTTTTTCCCGTTAGAAATGTGCTGGTAGTTACTTTAGGTATATTCCCTTATATATAAGGGAATTCCATCATCATTTTGCATTCATAAAGTTGCTACTTTACTAATAACAAACTTAGCCTGCACTGCGGTCAAGCTTGCATGATTTGAAAGTTTCCAAACAGGATTTGCTCAGTGGTTTTAAATGATTGTTACTGTACTGATGAAGTCATAGTATCAGGTATTTCTTGTGGTTGATTGTGTGCTTTGAAAGGCTGGAAAAGTAAGAAAAAATGCAGAATTAATATAATTTGGACAGTAAAGTATTCAACCAGTAATGTGGCTTTTTCTGAAACATTTCCTTTTGTAAGTAAGAAACTTGAAAGTGCATGAGGGTATTCAGAGCTTTAGATTGCAAAAGAGAAATGAAAAGATTTCTGTTGATGAGATTTTCTTTTCCTGTGTGCAGCTTCTTACCCATATAAAATGAAAGTGGATCAAGAGATGCTGAAAGAAATTGTGGGTATGAAAATCTGGGGAGGGCTGGAATAAAAGTAGTAAACTGGCAGTGAAATTGTGATTTTTTTATAAAAATGTAATGAAGGGGAGAAGAAAAACTTGAAGAGCAGATGAACAAGAACTGAATGACTGTTAAGGAGTAGAGATATTTTCAATGACGTTGACCTCTGTAAGATCTCAGATGAGTGAAAAATAAAGTAATAATTCTCCTTCTCCTGACTTAATGACAGGCATGTACTTTCTGGGTGGTGGAGTGAAGCAGAGCAATTTGTGAGCTATTGGTTATTCCCAAGGAGTGGAAATCAATTGCATCCCTTCCATTTCACAGAGTTTCTCTCATTTTTGGTGAATTATTTCCAGGTATTATAACAGACTCTTTGCTGGTGCTTGTTCATGTGGTGACCATTGTCAGTAATAGCATCCTTAATTAAAAAAAAAAAAAAAAAAAAAAAAAAAAAAAAAAAAAAAAAAGCTTTAATCAGTGAAAAACCTAAAATAGGGGGAAAAAAAGGAAATTGTTCTCCCTTTTTTCACAGTATAAGATGGTGAAATGGGAGAGTAAGTGAAAACCTTGCAGGGGGCTGAAAGTGTGTGAGGTCTTGGTTTATCTGTGAGAATTAGGTTTATCTTTGTGTAACTCTGGTTTGAAGCCACTCACTCTGGATGAGAATTTAGAATCCCCCAGTGCTCAGATAGGAAGGTGAAGCAGTTCTAAGCTTTGGATGGTGGGCATGAGAGAGTTAATCTGGTGTCAGGGAATCTTGTGAGCCTTCTCTGACATTCCCTGTGTGCAAATTTTGTACAAAGCTTTGTAATATGGATGAAAGGCTGAATTTTACCTATGGTTTTCTTCTCTGAGAATTATCAGGATTTCCTTTTTGGCAAAACTGCATAAGGATCCCATTACCTCACTATTTTACAAGTTTAGAGGACTTTTGAGACGTCTGCTCTGACAGCAGCTGAATTTTTTGATGAGAAAACTCGAATGGGCCAAGACATTTCAAAGAGAAGAGAAAAAACTTCACTAAGGGAGTTTACTGCTCCATTACCCACATAGCCCAATCAGTGGGAACAAGTTTTGATGAATCAGTGAGATAGAAGCACTGATTTTGAGTTGGACAGGTGGGCAAATAGTTGCTTGACATCAGGCTATTTTGCAGAGAGGAGCAAGGAGACCAGGTCTGCATGGTGCTTTCCCTGAAAGTTCAGTGCAACCCATTTTTGGGTTAGCACCAAATTCATGCTGCCTTGCTTTACATGTAACACTAAATATCTGGTTGGTATAAACCCAGCTCCTCCACCAAAGAGGAAGAACTGAAGCTGATACAACCCTGGGAAAGAAGTGAAGAACCAGGATATTTTTATTTGGGCTTTTTTAGATTTTTATTTTTAATGGAGTGGACTGTTGGTATGTGTCTCTTCAAAAATCATCAGTGTTTCTTTGTATTAGAGCCATGTTCAATGCAGGCATTTTCCATAGTGTTACAATTTGAGTAGCAAAATTTGTAAACAATATCAGCTTAATTAGAAAATAAAAGAAGGATTGTAAAATTGATGGGTTGAACATATGGGTTGTTAAAAAACAATTAAGGGTGAAGTTTTAGAAGAGCTCTTAAAACCAAAAATTGATCATAACAAGAAAAGTGAAATACTTAACTACTTAAATAGCCAGCAGCCTATTGGAAATCACTTGCATTTCATCATGCATTTCAGGAGTATCTAAAATAAAATACAGGTTTTGGGACTGCAGTTCACCTAGAATCAAGCATTTTCAGTCTTTTCCCAAACTGTTCTGAGAAATTGGGAGTTGACAGGAGTTGCTTCATTTATAGGAAAGGCGGAGCTCACATCCTCTTGCTGTTCACAGTGTCTAAGCATTTTCTGCTATCTTTAATTAAAGATCTGTGCATGTAGGTTTGGAGCATACTTGAGACCTTCACTGTTGCAGTGCCTCTCTTACTTACTATTTTAAAAAAGGGGCTTTTACTCCTTGGAGAGAGTGAATGTCAAATGGTGGAGTTTCTGTGCTCAACTTCTGCAGCAGTTGAAGTTACTGGAGAAAACAAAATATTTTGAAGTGCTAAAAGCAGAGTTTAGCTGATCTTGAAGCAATTCAAGGCTCTTGATGGAATTAAACCCAACTATTCCTTTTTCTCAGAAATGAGAAAAGCTGCATTTTAAGGTTTTACCCCGCTCCTTTTTGTTCCCCTTTTGTCTGGGGTTGTTTTCATTTATCCCAAAAGTGGTTTTGAAAGCAAACACTCCTCAGTGCCTGCAAGTCCCAAGAAACCTATCATTAATGTCTGCCCTCAAGAAGTGAACTTGAAGATACCAAAAGCCTTTGAAGTGTATTTTCTTTGAGCTGTTTGGCCTTAAAATGAGCTTCTTGGAGAATGCTTCTTCATAAATGCTCCTGAGGTTTTGGGTTATTTCTTTGTAGCTTCTATTGAGTTTGTGAATTTTAAGTGTTAGTAAGGATAGCTCTGAATTTCTTCTCATTCTTCAAGAAGTTAAACCCAGAACAGTATTCAGGTTATTTTTTATGTGTCCTACTAGACATATGCAGAGAGGGAAACAGAAGGCTGTAGTGACAGGGTGAAATTTTTTTAATTTTTCCAATGTCTAAAATTTTTCTAATGTTTCTAAAATTTTTTCTAATGTCAGCCTAATCAGTTGACATTCACCAGAGTTACCTGTTTTAATCATCTCTCACTTATGATACATTCTGTGCAAATAAACTCAAGAAAATGTCAACAAACCTTCCTCTCCAAGAGGGTGAAGTGCTCCCATCCTGCTTCCCAGTGCTGTGCTGCATGCAAGCACACATCTCCCGGTGCTGTGCCTCAGCACCTCCCTGAGCAGGCACAGCTCTTGTCTGGACACCAGCCAGGGGGTCCTGGGCATCACACAGACCACAAGTTCTGTCTTTTAAATTTATTAGGTACCCAAGTGCTGGCAGCTCTTGCCAGGGCTCAGGATATGCTGCCTGAGCATTTGGGTGCTTAGGTGGGGACTGGAGCATCCCCCATAGTAGAGAAGTCCAGGGAAGAACTTGAACCAAGTTAAAGATCTCTTTGTGCTTATTTTGGCCTTGGATGTCCTGGTAGCCATTCCTAGTGACCTGGGGGACACAGACCATCTATTTTGAGAAGATATTTTAAATTATGTCCAGGAGACCCAAGCATTACCATATGGGCTGTTCCATGGATGTATGAAGTTAATAAACAAATATGCCCAGTACATAAGGAAGATAGTGATATGATCTGTAGGACTTTGAATAAAGCCTAAATGTGCTTAAGTGTCTTCTGCACATTTCATATTAACACTGTAGACTGCCATTCTGATAATCAAATGTGATACAGACATTACATGGATATCTCTGATATTTTAAGAATCCCAGAGGGTGTATGTCAAACTTTTATCTTCCACATTTTGTCGAGTATTGTGGGACGCTCTTTTGACGTGGGATTGCAAGTATTTTTTTCAGTCAGAATGTTTGGGTTGTTTTGTGCTTTTTCTTCCTAAAGCAGTTTCACAATGCAGATAAGGTGAACAGTCTGTCCTTATAATATGCTAATTAAGTGCATTTGTGTCTTGGGTAAAAGATGTGGCAGTATGGTGATGAGTAAGGACTTTAAACACATATGACACCTCGTTAAAATGTAATTTTCACATCATAAATCTGAGGCCTTTCCTTTGACAGCTGAGTAATGTGGGCAGTGGGCAGAGGAACTTGAACATTTCAAGGCTGCCATGTGCTCACACGTGGCTGGGAGCTGCTTCCTGCGCTGCTCGCCTCCAACACCCGACTTCCTTGCCCAGGAATGCCCCAAAAGGGCTGCAGGATCTCAAATCCCATTGTGCACAGGATATGAACTGCTATGGCTTCAAGAACCCCTCGTGATAAACCACGTTTGCTATCTCTGAAGTTGAATCCAGGCTGCATTTTAAAAGGCCGGCTGAGCCCTTGTGATGAGCAGTTCTCCTGGTGGACAAAGGCCATTTTTTAGGAAGCTGCTGAGTTTTTAATTGCTGCTTCTTCAGTGTTTTTACTTTCCAGTTGCTCTCCTCCCATGTAGGAGCATCCCTGCCTCTCTCACTCCTGTTCCTGCTCATTGCTTACAGTGACAGCTGCTGGTTGCACAGTGTTGCTGGAGGCTTTCAGAGAGATAAGCTCTTGCTTTCAGGAGCTTCTGTATGACTGCAGCCCTGACTTCCAACCGCCAATATCTGCCCACATATTCATGTTCCATTTAGGCAATGAATATTTCAGTCCCTTTTTGCTGTCTCGGGCAGAAAGGGATGTCTGAGTTTGGAGGTGAAAAAAGCAGAACATCTTTTACAACAAAGCAGGCCTTTCTGCCTATATCTGTTGGGCAGACAGTACCTTAAGCTCAAAGGGACAGGAGGACAGTATTGCTTTCATACTCCATTTTGAGGCCTGGTCTCTCTCCTAATTTTTATCCTGTTTTAAATTTGCCCTGTTTTTAAAGCAGTGTTTGAGTAGAAAATTATAAAAAAGCATCATACCACGCTAGACTTCTGAAATTAGGGGTTTCTGCTTTCTGTCTGGAAAGCTGGAGTTCGAGCTCTTTTGTCTACCTTTTCACAAATAACCCTTAAAAAGTGCAGTATTCCTCAGCTTCAAAATTCTGCCTTTGCAGAGCCTGTCATAAATATTAATACTGTTTGGTTAGCACAGTGGGATGAACTTCGGTGTCTCTTCAGTACGAATAAGTATGTGGTTGCTCCTTTTTCCTAAATAAAACTACCATGGAAGAGCAGATAACTTTACCAGAATTGGAGCAGCCTTCCTCTTCCTCAATTAACTGCTCCTGCTCTGAGGCACCTGTTTAGACCACCCTGAGAAAATGGAACAGCAGACCTAACCCATCCATGAGCTAAACTGGGGTACTGCAGTATCCTCATGGGAGGTCAGTTGTTGCCATTGCCTATATCCACGGGCTGGGATCCTGTTCCCATGGGAGTGCCTGGGGACTGGGCTGGTGGGCAGCCAGGATGGTTGAAGTAAGGGAGGAAGGGCAGGAAGAGACAAAATGATTAAGCTAAAACTTCACTTTCAAGCTTCAAAACAAAAGGAGGCCTGAGGCTTCGGCACTTCATAATCCTGTCAAACACCGTGAGGGGGAAAGGACCTTGCCAAGAACGTGTCTGAAAAGCTGAGACAGCTGTTTCTGGCAGCAAGCATGGGATGCAGATAGGGGGGTGATTGCTTAGGAAAAAAAGCATTAACTGCCAGTGAAGGATGGTGGCTTCTCCTCTTGTGCAGCGAGCTTCTAAACGTGAGGGAATCAGCCTCAGTAGTGATTAATTGTTTTTTCATTGAGTTCGAGACCACTGAGTCATGCTGACATCAACCATGGTTTATCAGTCCACTTAGCGCCAAACCCAGCTGTGAATGTGCCAGCACTTAGGGTTAGAGCAGTTTGCCAGCAGCAGGGAGCAAGAGGTGACATGTAGCAAATGTCCAAGGCTGCTTTTTGCAGGAGGAAGGGGCTGCATTGTGTACTAGAGACAGCCTTTGAGTGTTGAGTTTTTAAACATGATTTTAGTGATTAGTCCATCATTTATCCCTTGGCCAGCAGATTTAGCTGGCTTGTGTACAGTGATGGGGGTCTGCATGGGATTGGGGCTTTAGCCCAAGAAGAGGCTCCTGGATGTTCCATTTTTGAGCTGTTGCCTCTGCCAGGTCCCTTCCTCCCAGCCCAAACTGAGATTATAATTTGCTAGGCTTTTTCTCAAGGCATTGCCCTCTCCATGCAGGTTGTATTTGTGCACCTTGACACCCTGTGTGGGGCAAACACCTTTTGCTCCTTGCAGTTCTGGTGTGGCCTGGCTTGGGACATGGTTATCCTGGATTTGGTTTTTTGCTACTGCATTTTTGAAATGAGCAGCCTTTATTCCTGTTCCCCACTGAAAATACCTCCACCACGGTAGTTCACGGGTCTGGATTGCTCTCCTCCCTCGTCTGCCACTGATTGTGTTTGTTCTGGAAATGACTAGTGCAGTATTTTTAGCAACACTTATTAAGACTCCTCTCCTAAAGTCTAGTTCAGTGTTGCTAATTAACTTCTTCAATGCCACCAGCACTCTGCAGTGCTGCTATGCCAGGTTTTCTTTTTTTTTTTTCTTTTTTTTTTTTTTCTTTTTTTTTCTTTTTTTTTTTTTAACTGAGAGAGCAGTTATGGATGCCCTGCCATATTCTGCTTTAGAGTCAAGGCAATTAGGGGAGGCATTGGATGTCCTTCTTTCTGCCTTCATACTCAGGTTAAAGAAGAGTAAGAAGCTCTTTAGGAGTCAGCTACGAAATTACTGAACCTTTAAGGGAGGTCTTTAAAGAACTTTCCCTTGACTTCAGGCAGTTGTGGTGCTGTCCTTGGCAGGTCCCCATCCTTCAGGTCCAGCAGCAAGTCAGCTTTCCAGAGGTATATTAGTGCTGATAAGAAGTACCCCAAGGCATGTATAAGGAATGGAAGGGTCAGAATTATCCTCATAAATCCAGTTGAACTCTCGTGGTAGGGTTGGATTGGATCGATTACTGATAGGAAGGGAATTTAGGTTGAAGGAGCAAAAAGAACCTTGGTAGCTAGTCTGAAGACCTCCATGTTCAGGGAGGGACCAGCCATGAAGGGCTGTGAAATGGCCCTGAAAGGGGAACACAAATTAAGGAAAGAAATAAGTAGTAAGCACTTTAAAGCACTCCTCCTCAAAGTGCATTTTGTTATTAGTAACTACGCTAAAGCAAGAGAGTCGAATTGTGAAAAAATCAAGAATAGAAGTGTTGATTTCTTTCAGGGGAGTCCACTAGGTGTGCAAACGTAAAGGTTGATATAATGAAAAACTTTCTGGGACAAAATCCCAGAAGAGTTTCAGCACAGCTTTTATTCAGATAAATCCTCTGAAGCTGGTGGGTGTTTGGGCTAGAGGCTTCAGGAGTGAGTCTGCAGTGGATTGCTGTTTGCTCTGGAAGGAATTGCATTTTGCCAGTGAGAGGCCCTTTGACATCCTGATTTGTGTCTGAAGCATCCAAAAAGAATATATAAATTGTAAGCTGGAACAAATGGTGAATATCCATATGAATTTAAGTTGCAATATCTGCCTTACATTTTAATGTTGAAAAGGTTATTTTTTAAGGGTGTGCTCATGATTGGAGGGTAAAGGAGGCAATAAAGGCTTGGGTGAACGAGATGTGTCCAAGAAAACAATGTCATGATTGTTCACTGTAACGGGATTTCTTCACTGTAAATAGGATTTTTGCTTGATTAAAATGTGCTGAGAGGAAACAGGACTTAAGGGAAGTTTCACTGAAATACAGGATTCAGTTTGAAGAGACTGGCACTGAAGAGGCAAACCGGCTGTTTTATGTTATGTAGCCCCTCGGGTCTGTTTTCACAAAGTACCACCTGCTTGAGACTCAAAGGGGAGGGGGAAAAAAACCCAAAGAAACATCAGAGCTAAAAAGTATAGAAGTTATACACTGGTCATGACAGAAGATGGGAAAATCAGCTGCCTTTATACCAGTTTGAGCTGGCTTACTGGGGTGCCATTCATGCTTCCCTCAAATAGCTGGAATAAATTAAGACAACCACTGGAGAGATGAGGCGTTAGGCAGCTCTGCAGTTCTTTTTCATCTGTTGATGTTTGGGACAGAGACAGCGAAAGGGCTGTCTAAGCTGCAGGCAGAGACAAAAAGTAAAGGCAACATCAAGTATAGACATGCCAGCAGAGATGAAGTCCCTACCCCACTCCTAAGATCTTTCCAACCTACCATGTGAAGAAAAGCTTTTTGAGCCCCCATGTACTGGCCTTCAGCTGCTCCTCTGTGTTAAATTATTACCTCTATCCAAGGCGTGCTTGGAGGATGCTGTGGCTCACTAAGGTCGATCAGCCTGGATTCATGTGATGCTTTGCACTCTTGTACTGCCAAATTAAGCAAATGACTGGTGATGTTAATGTGAGCGTGAAGGCTCCAGGAGGAGGGAAACCTGTATGACGAAGAAAGAAAAGAAATTAGGGAAATTTTTCTTCTCTCTTTTTTTTTTTTTTTTTTTTTTTTTTTTTTTTTTTTTTTTTTTTTTTTTTTTTTTGAGGGATAATAAAATATATTTGCTTGATAGGAGCATATTGAGTACCTTGGTAGCCTTAACAGCAGTGAATATTTCTGGCCTTCTCCTCGTAAGTGCTTGCTTTTCTCACTGGACAGTAACTGCCAAGTATTTTCTTGATGCAATATTGAGTGTGTTACAAGTTATTCATGAGAAATATCCTTGGAATGACTGGAACAGATTTTCTTGATGAAAGCGTCGGGCTCTTCTCTGTGGCAAGTATCAGGCTGAGCGAAGGATGCCATCACCCAAAAAGTAAAGCCAAGGTGGAGAGTGCTCTGGCAAGTTTCTGGTTGATTTGTACAGTTCAAGGTGAACATTCATGCAACATTCTGTTGGGAGAGGTGCCTGTGGCTGGTGCCTTGCTTGTAAATGTAAGTTCTCTTTATGGGTAAATCAAGCCTCCTCCTGAGCTCGGTGGGGAGTAAATGAAGCTTTTGGGTAGCCTAAAACTGCATGGTAAGAACACAGTGTTGTGTAAGGCTGCTGTAATGTGTTTTTTTCATATAAATGAGTTCAAATTGACTCTGGTATGAGGAGTAGAACAGAGAATTAAATTAGATTAATAGATTTTTTAAGACCAGAAGGGACCATTAGCTCATTTAGTCTGACCTCTGTAATGCATTTGATTGGATTTCATCTGCTTCCTCTTCTGCTGAGCCTAATGACTTGACTTTAACTGAAGTGTACCTTCAGAAAGGCACCCAGACAATCAGTGCCTCACTTCACTTTTGTGCTTTTCTTGGTTGGACATTCTCTCCCTCAGTTAAGAGGCAAAATAACATTCGCATTATAAATGTTTTGATTGTGCCTATTTGCATTATCCATAAAAAGGTAAAAATGTGTTTCTTGGGTCATACTCTTTGGACCTTGCTCAGACAGTGCTCTGGAGATTGCCTTCTATGGGAGCTGATGGTAGGTCTGATTTTTTATTTTGTTTTTTTAAAGATTTTAGAAACTTGTTACTGCAGTGGGAAATTCCTGAATAGACCAAAATAGCAAATAATTCACTAGCAATGAGAAAATAGCTTTCTGGGCACTAAAATCAAGAAAGCCTTTACTTTCAGATGTGTACTTTATGATGAGTGCCACTAAACGTGTGTGTAAACCCTGCTTTCTAAGTAAAAGAAATTACCAGTCTGCAGAGCTTGCATACTGCTCTCTTAAGGCCACTTCCATTTTTGTTTGAACCTGAGTGCTAGGGAGTGACATTTAAACCTTGGAGTTTGTCATCAAGTTCTAATTTTCTTCTTGATGAGAACATCTGTCTATGGGAAAGGGCAAAACCTTGTTACAGCAGTTTTTGTATAAAGTATTGAATGATTTAATTCCAAATGGGTGTTCTGATTGATGACTTGTCTTTTTCCCCCACTTTTGTTTCCCATACTCTTTTTAAAGGAGTGTTCTGGAAAAAAATAAATTATGTTGATCATACAAGGAAATGAACTGTAGACGATACAAGAAGTAATTGAGTAATTAATTAATTGTGTTAAGAGGCTTTTTAACACTAGTTTTATCATGGCAAAATATACTGGCAAATTCTGGTGGAAAGGGGTTGTAATTTTCTTAATATACAGACATAAATTTCCTGCACTCATCAGTGCCTTAATTCAAATTGAAATATGATTTTTCCTTCAAACACTGTGTTGTACAATACTTTGGATAAACTTCACCTTCAGGCTTTTCTATATGGTTAGTAACCACCTGAGAGAGGCTTTATCAAGGTTGTGGCTTTGTTAGATTGAGCAGTGTGAGGGTAGGCATGTATCAAGGGAGGCTAGGGAAGTCCTCTCTTCCCCTTCACAGCAGAATTTGTGACCAAAATGGTCCTGTGCATGTTTGGAAGTCATTGTCACAATGTTCTTGGCAGAGTAAACATCAACTGTAACCAAAGAAAAATTATTGGAACTAGCCAAAATTACTGCAAAATCTCGTTGGGGCTAGCTGGTATGAGGGCAGTGCCAGTGGGAGTTTTGGTCTGTGGGTTTCCAGACAACCTGATTTATAATTGAACATGGCAGGCATCACCTTGCTGAACCATGGCCCCTACGTGTTTCATTAAATCTCCTCCTTGTGATGTCTTCTAGGGCAGGGGGAAGTGATGTGAAGTTTCCTTCTACAGTTGGTTAACACTTAGCAGTGAGGAATGTCTTTTCTTTAGTGAGTAAAGCCACAGCTGTAAAAGCAGGTCCTCTCCAGATGAAGGTCTTGTTACAGTGGCCTGGCTGTCCTCTCCCTACTCCAATTTGAAAGCTGATTTTAATATGCCAAAGGAATAATCATAAAAAATATGGCATGCATCAGTGCATTTCTCTAATCCATCTTCCCTCAAAACCTTTGGACCCTTTTCTGATAGGTAATATGAAAGGAAAGATGATATGAAGGGAAGAGGAGGGCTAAGGCAGCCTTTCTTTCCACTTGGAATCCACAGAAAACAAAATTAATATTTTTGCCTGAAATTAGAAGAAAAGAGAGGTAGTCAAGTTTTAGGAAATCTTTAACTTGCAAGGCACAGACTCTGGCCAGCCACTAAAAGTGGTACTTCCCATAGCTGGCATGACTGATTGGAGTGACATCTTTGAGGCATTTAGTAAAAGTTTTTGTTTGTTTAGAAACCTGTAACAAAGTCCTTTGGAATTTTCCTGACATGGTGTCGATGTTTTCTTGTCCCCCCAGTATTTTTATAAACTTCAGTTGTTGATAATAGAAATCTGTTTTACCTCTGCTGGGCTTGTCACTCTCCTACTGCAAGAGATTGATTATTGATATTTTCAATTATTATTTTTTCTTATTATTGCATATTTAACAATAAAACTAAGTAATGTTCTATTCCCAGCTGAGTCTCCAAAGACTGCAACTGTTTCTCATTATAAAGGGGGGGAAAGTAATTAAATTTTGATTATTTTTCCCTTTTGCCCAAATATCTTCACAGAGTGCAAATTAAATAAAACTATTTAACCATGACAAGCACTTCTGCTGATTAATCCCTGAGAAGTGAAGCTGGAAAGTGTATGCCACACACAGGCAGGCAGTCACACACGGATGCCTGGAAAAAAGAAACCCGGAGGAGTCTAAGACAAGCATGAGTTAATCAGCCCAACAGAGCCATGAATGGGAGTTTAAGCAATGGTGACGTCCCTACCAAAGCTGATATGAGCTCTTTGAAGCCTTTTTTTCCCTTTTTTTTTTTTTTTTTCCCCCTCTTCCTGATACTCTGAAGAATCTTTTTCCCTTCCGGCTTAATTGCTAGAGATTAATTGAAGTTCAAGAGCTCAGTATTTCTAGTAGCCTTTATACTGAAATTTAAGATGGGTAATTTAACTTTGAATTGATTTTTTTTTTCCCTTCAATTTGAGCTTTTAGTATGTGCATATTTTTATCTTGGCTACACTTGGGTTTCCTGAATTACAGGCAAGCTTACCAAGAGATATTCATTAGACAAATGTGTTTATTAACGACATAAAATTTGTTGTACTGAATGCCTGAAAACTTGATCCCATTATTAAAAAGGAAAATATTTTAGGCAATTCCAGAGCATCAAAGAAAAAGTTGGTCTTGTCTACTCGGATTTTTATATGCCTGGTTTCATTACTTATTAACAAAACACTGGTGCTTTTTGCATGGGCTTCCACGTCAAGGTCAATTTTAGCAGATTAAAAGCCAAACTTGAAGTCAGTGGCCATGTCCCCAGGAAGCAGCTCTTCCCCAGAAAAAACATTGCCTCACTTTTATGGGGAGGTTCTCAGGTATCTGGAGGGCCTGCTGGCTTGCTAAAAGTTATGCCTGCATCTCTGAGATGTTTATTTAGTTCTATTTGCTGTTCATCTTCTTGTATCTGAAATCAAACATTGAGTGCAGACTTGGCTGGAGCTACTGCTGCAGGGAGCACTATTGACAGTAGTGCTGTGCACACTGTAGATGCATAGATGGATAGATACTTGTGTGTTGATGAGATGTATTTGAAAAAGTAGGATTTTCACACTAAATACACATTTGTTCTCACGGAAGACAGGGACATAAAAGGGTTTTTTCTACTTGGATGAAGCTGTCCCAAGCAATTCACATAGATATCAACATTTGATAAGCTTCCCTGAGCCAAGACATCAAGATATTATGCAGACCTAATTAATTTGATTTTGCACATCACTCCAAATGCAATATAGGGAATTGATATATTTCTATCCCTTTATCTATTTTCTGTCGGATGGGATCCTCTTTTCTAGGCAAGACTACTTGGGCTTTGGCAGAGCAGTGAAGGTCCTTGGCTCTGTCAGACAGCATCAGCTGGTCAATACCAAGCTTAGCAGGAGAGGAAAAAGGCCTAGATCAGACCAAAGAAAGGCAGCAAGATTGTGAGGCAATTGAGAGGTTCCAGAATTAGGTGAAAATTCCTGTAGGTTTTAGTAAAGCAAAGACTCAGTTCTAACTGACAGGGTTAGAGTGGATTTGTTGGGCAGTAGTTTGCAGCCTCTGATGTTTCCCAGTACAGACCTGGTTTTGAAGAGGAAAGAGCATCAGCCTGATGGAAATTCAGAGACAGGTTTTTGCAGGCTGGAGAGGAGTTGGCCAGGTGACAATAGTTGGGGCATTGCTGTTCTCAACCTCCTCCTTCTCTTTTAAGGTTGAAAGTTTTTTATACCACCCTGGGGATTAGATGTAGAAAACTGTACATTTAAACATAGAACATTTTAGTATTGCCCAAGGGAAAAAAGAAAAAAAAAAAGCAGTTCTATGGAAATGAAAGGTTTGATGTCCCTTGAGTCAATATTGTGTGCAAATCAGAATCCTTTATAAATTTCAGTCTTTTCTTCCAGGTTATAATAAAAATAGATCCATGCACATCATAATTTCCTTTGGTGAGCAGGTTATTCTGACCTGTTCTTTTTCTGGAATGGACTGACATTATGGGCCCTTCAGCCTTTCCAGAAGAATGTGCTGTTGATTTGAGCTTTGTATCCTTGACTCATTGCATTTTTAGGTAGAGCAGGGAAACTGTAGATTATCTACCTAGAGGGCATGTAACAAGGAATATTACCTGCTTTTCTAGCTATCCCTATGGCTCTATCATGTCTGTTTCATACTCTGCCCTTTCTCATAGCTGATAACTTTCATCTGCAAGTGGGAAATTTTGGAAAGACTGGGCAGTGCTTGCTGAGCTGTCCAAGGAGTTTCAGGTTTGCTGACCACTGGGTAATAAGATGAATCACACATCCTGCATTTTGCCTTGGGAGAAAAAGGAGCAATCATGCCAAGCAAATTACTGGGTGATTTACTTATTTGAAATTCTGGGAGGGAGTCTTTATCTTCATAAATCTTATGTTAGGATACATTTTGTAACTGTGCCCAGTGGTGATATATTTGTCTATATAAAAATCAGTGCCTTAGCTGTGCACAGGGAGCAGATCTCTGTGCTTCACCCTGGCTGGGATTGATATCCAGAGTTAACTAGGATTGCCCAGTGTTTATTTGTCTGCTGAGATGAAGCTCTGTGTTTCATCTGTGTTGCTAGATGCATGGGCTGAGATTCAGCTCCTGGCTGGAATGGAGGGGTTGGCATTTAGCAGGGAGTGCATCGTGTGCCAGGTTTTCTGATGGTCGGGTGCATCGCGCTAAGAACAAACCAGCAAAGGGAGCTGAAACACGCAGGAAAATGTCACATGCCAGGGGTAGAGGCATGAGAGAGAGGTGACCAGTGGAGTTAACTATCAGTATGGCCTTTTTTGTGAGAGCTAAGCACAGAGGACTTCAGTTAAAAATCAGCCTTGGTGCCTTTCCAGGGTATCTTTCCAGGGAATGGATCCAGGTCCTGCATCTTCTTGAGTGGGGCTGAATTTCTGTCTGAATTTTCTGCCATTCTAAGAGCTTGCTTTTCCACTTCATATTGTGGGGTCCTCCTCCTCCAACCAGAGGCTCACCCGAGTGCTTGGATGCTCACTGTCATCCAGTGATCTAAGTAATCTTCAGACAGTCATGATATTTTCTTATTTCACTGCACCCCCACCAGTAAGGTTATCACCTGCTTTTCTCCGTGCATGTTAGTGCTGTATTCATGGTATTTTAAATTGAATTCTGGACCTTTGATCTGAAACTAGATGTGGACCTGGACACAAAGGTTTTGCTGGTATCAAAGTTTGTCTACACAATCACTGACTGCACCTTATCCTTTGGTTAAACATACTGATCAGTTCTGATGTTTCCAATGCATTAATTTGTTTCTGACAATTTTCTTAGCTAAAAGTTGAGCAGCAGGACTGCTGACCTAAAATGACCCTAAGTTCTTCATCTTGGAGACCTCCTGATATTCAATGAAATCTTGGTAGATGATCATCAGCTTGAGGAGATTATAACAGAATTGTGAAGTTCTCCTTTGTCTCGTGCCAGTTGAAAATGTAAGATGCATGACTTCACTGAAAAGTATTATATTAGTTCAGAAAAGCTTCTGATCACAAATGGGCTAAACTTTATAAACAGGCTTGAAGACCCTTGCCAGCTTCTGGTGGGCAGAGGGTAGCACCAGGTATTTGCTTGGCTGTCTTTTTGCCCAGCTGCCCCTAGTAGAAGAATCCACCAACAGCTTGAGAGAGGAAGCCAACACAGAAGAAGGGTGCTGCTGCTGGCCCATGGCTGCCTTGCAAATCCCTGTAGAGTGTCAGTTTTTGCCTCCCTGCGCCATGGCTGCTTCCCAGCTGAATGCAGTTCAGTACTATTTATATCACAGTCCTGTCTGAGGCTGGAGAGGGCTGGCTCCACAGCTCACATGGAAAAGCGCAGCCCTGCTGAAGGCAGCAAAGTTGCAGCCATTTGCTCCGCCAAAGGAATTGCTCTTTTGTCTTGTCATCCCTGCAGCCGCAGGGCACGCTGCTCCTTGCTTGCTTAATTGCCAGTTTAATCAAAACCTGACTCGCTGTTTCAAATATGATTTCTCCTGCTGAACACCTCAAGCTGTCTCAGCAGATCTGTGTGTGTGTCCTGTGCACACCACGAGCAGCTGAAACGTCTGGCTCTGGTTCAGGGTGCCATGAATCCCAGCACACTGCAGCTGCCCAGGTGCTGTGGCTGTGCAGTGATGTTCCCAGGCTCAACTCATCCCTAACCTCCTTGAGAGGTTATTCCAGCATAGCTGGTAGGACAGAGCACATGGGTGCTCACTGCTCCAGTGCCAAATCCAATCCAATCTGACTTTGTTACCAGATCACCCCCAGGAGTTTGAGCTTTTGGGAATGTGTTCTGCTTCCATTTTCTAAATGCCCTCCAGAATACACAAATTTTCACAAAGACAGCTCTACAATTTGCCCTATGAAGTGTGACTTCAGGGCTGCCAGCGCTAGTGATTGCATTGTTGAGCTCAGATATGGTTTATCCAGAGTCTCTGTGATCACAGGATTTTCAGTTCTGTTGAAAAGTATAAAAGTCATATTGCATTTTTAAGTGGAAAGAGAAGCTTTAAAGTATGGGTCCTGAAGACTTTGAGGCACAGCAAAAAAAAAAAGGCCTAAATCTATAATATTTATTATTTCTTGTGGGTTTTATTTTCCTTTGGTTTAAAAGTCCTAGGATGTAATTGCAGTATTTAGGGCTGCCGCTCCTGACTTGTACATGCCTGAGACTGTGAACGTGACATGTCTTCCCAGCACTGACTTTTGAAGAATGTCATTTCAAACATCTGAAAAATGAGGCTTTTTCACAGGTGTTTTTTTTTTTCTTAGCTGTCCTGGGTGCTCTAAGCTTGTTCCAGTCATTTGTAACCTTTGTAATCAGCTTGACTGGGTACCTGGGGACAACCTGCAGCCCTGCTCATCCATCTTATGAAGCAGATAGTGTAGGCATTTGCCCTCAATCCACTGCACAGATACTTTGTTGCCCTCCACTTTTTCTTTCTTCTTTTGTTCCCACACCTTAATGAAAATCTTTCAGTGTTTTCTAAACCTCTGCTTATCCTGAGCAGAAAGCCACCTTTGTGGCAAATAACAGGCAGCTTTCAATCTGGCTCCTCATCTTTATGAAACTAATTGGAGATTTTTGTCTGGCGTCTTGCAAAGGAAAAGCTTTCAGAGGACTTGCTCCCTCACCACAGGGATACAGGATTGGATGCCATGGTCTCCAACCTGCTGTGAAGGTGTTCTTGTCCTTTTTGTGCATCAGGGTATGGGTCCCTTTCTCCTCCCCCCACCCCAGGACATTTTTCCTCACTCTATTCCTCCCCTCTGTCCATCTTTGCTCCTGTTTAATTTGCCTGTAAATAACAGCAGCATGATTCTTCAAATTCAGTAACTTGAGAAGGAAACCCCACTCTAATTAGGACACCCCTGGAGGTAAAGGACAATGAAAGCTTGAACTCCTGCACAAAGAAGTCACCTGTGCCAAGGAGCTTTAACACCCTCTGGAAAGGCAGGCTGGCATAGGGAGCAGTACAGCCACCTTCATCAGTGGTGTTTCTTTCATCCATAGGGGCTGTGAAAGGGAGATGAACCTTTGGCTGAGGCTTGACCAGTATTCAGCTGCCTTGCTTGAGGGCTTACAGCTAGATTTAGAAAGCTGAATTTATACTGTTCTGAAGGTGTCACTGCCATGGTGGGGTCAGAAGTACTTCCACACTGGAAATTTTCTGTCTTTATTTCTTCTATTTCTTTTCTTTAAGCAGATTATGCCATGGTGGGGTCAGAAGTACTTCCACACTGGAAATTTTCTGTCTTTATTTCTTCTATTTCTTTTCTTTAAGCAGATTATGCTGTATTAGAATCCCTCTGCAGCAAGTGGGCTAGTTTGTAATGCAAGTTACTGAAAGCAAAATATTCTTTTATCAGATGCTTGTGTATACACAATTCTTGCTGTAGCAGTCACCAAGCCATTTGACCAATGTTACTTGAAACTGTCATGTCAATCAGAGCTGGAATGGCTGATATTACTGAGACTGCACTCAATCCCAAGGTGCCAATCCAGAAATCATACCTCCCTCTGAGTGTTCCCCAAAGCCACTGAGTGCTGTTAGCTGTAACTCTATAATCCAAAAGAAGGATTATACAGGGTTGCTCTATCCTTTCTCTGGTCAAGGTTAAAAACAAAAAAACAAACATGTATCCATCCTGGGCTCCTAAACAATGAGGTGGTCATTACTGGGGTTCAGTGTGAGGCTAATTCTGTAGAACTTTGAATCCCACATAGGTTAAATACCTAACCAGAAATGTGAGTGTTCTTCCTTTCTTGCTTAGGTCGCAAGAGGGTGAAGAAAGAGCTTCTTGTCCCTGATAAGAGGTCAGGTTGTCCACATAATTGAAGTTTGAGTTTGTCAGTTCTTCAGTCAAGAGATTATTTAAGAAACTCAAATGCAAAGTTAAGGGTTAGCCTGTTAGAGGAAGTTTAGCTTGAAGTGGTGGTCAGGGCCAGTATATATGAATATGTAAATCTGTACATTCATTAAAGTAACTAAAGGGTTGTGGTCTAAAGGGAAGAAAATATTTCTCTTGCATGGAGATTTTGGGTGATTGTGTTTCAGAGGTGATGGAATCTATGACTCAGGACAATTTGAATGCTGTCTGTTGTAAAGGAAAATAAACTAAAGCTGGCTATTAAGTTTATAGCAGCATATTTTACTTAAAAGAACAGGAGCCTGAAGCAGAACCAGCTGAAAGAGTTTTCAGCTGGGCTGAAACACACAACCCTCTGGGTGTACTTTTCAGACTCTGTGGTCTCATTTTCAGTCATGCTGAATGTTTCCTGTAGTTTTTGGGGGGTCTGACAGGCACATCAGAAGTGATGTAGTGTAGCAGCCTCTTCCCCTGCACGTATGCAGCTAGGTCCTTGGGATCAGGGAACCTGGCAGTGCCTCGGGACCCTTGCCCCAGTGCTGGCAGACAGAGCAGTGCCCCAGCAGACCTGTCTGCTGCCCTTGCAGAAGGCAGACATCCAGCATGATTCATCCAGGGTGAGGGAGGCTCAGGAGAGAATTAATTTGTATTATTCAAGGAGTACCAATCAGGAGGTTATTGTTCTAGGCAGTGTGCAAACTTATAATCAAAACTGTCATCCAAAGGCCTACAGTAACATCATGGGAACTAAGATAAGAATAATCCCAAGACATACTTGAAGGGCCTTAAGGAATGCAGGTCCCAAGTACAGAATATCTGATGCTAAAAAATTATATTTGACCTTGTATGAAACATCTGGTCTGTAGATGTTGGCTGTATGAACCTGTGTTCTGTGCATAGTTATTCAGAAGTCTGTGAGCTGGTGCAGTTTCTGACCCATTTCAAACTTCTTAATCCCTGGCCATGAAGAAATAAATAAGTGTAGAATGACAGCATGAAGGGAACAGACAGTAAAATCTTCTGTCATTCCTGACTTTGTCAAGCATTGAAAAGGGACACAATGAAATTTATAAAGTCCATAGTTGACTTTACTAGAAGTAAAATTCATAAGCTACAGACTTCAAATCTCTTTGAATCTATAAACCAGTAATTCTGCTTCAGAAGTCTTAAAAAAAAAAAAAAAGGAAAATAGGCCACATTGAGCATGGGTTTCCTCAGATGGGTAAAGGGGAGAAATGAACATCACAATGTTTTGATACTTAGCTCAAAAAACTGGGGGGAGACCCTATAAGCACAACAGCAGTCACCAAGTTATAAAACTGTGTTATATGCAAAGGTGAAAAGAGTGCAGAAACAACGAAGCACCGAATTGTCTTTGCTATGCGCTTTGGGCTGCTTGGCCTTGCTTCACTTTAGAGGACTGGAGATTTCTGGAGCTCCCAACCGAGGTGATAGGAAGAGATGCTCTTTTACTGACTGTGACAGGAGCATGCTTAATCTTTGTTGTAAAGTGGTAAGAGTGCTCCCAGGATTTGGCCATCAAAAATTGTATTCGGAATTGTCACTGATGCAGAAAGGTTACAGATATATTCACACCTAGGGACAAGGTTTAAAAATGCTTTGATTTCATTTTCTTTGGGCTGAGGAAGGGGAAAATGATTCCTAATGATTATTAAAAAAAAAAATCCAGTAAGGTTTTCTTCAGATGGCTGATGCAGCAGTTTCCTGTTATTGGCATTGGAGATAAACTCAGGCCTATAAGCTCAGCTTCCTGTGCTGCTCATGTCTGCACCCAGACTGTATTGACTCTGTCTTCAGTGGCAGTCAGAAAGTCCATATGCAGTCACTATACATGTGAATTAGAGAAGCAGTTGTGTTCAGACCCCGTATCTGTGTGCAATGGGGAGGTGCAAGAGACTTCTGAGACCTTCCTCTTCCTCTCACAGGTTTCTTCATCCAGCTAGGTTAATGATGAACAGTGCAGCAAAAGCAGACGATCTCCCCTCTTCTTCCCCTTTCCCTGACATTGAACTGAAAACATGGATTCTTGAGGAGGCTTTTGATTGAGAGAGAAAACATGAAAACAGAGAGGAAGTCTGTCAGAGCTGGATCAATTTGCCCAAACAGCTCAGTTTTTCAGCTGACAGCATTTTAGCACTCAGAGGGGAGTTGTCAAAATCTCTCTACAGGCAGTCATGTCCTTCATGCTGAGAAATACCTTATATTATCTTGAAAGATAAGAAAGAAGAAAGGAGAAAAAAATAAAAAAGGAAAGACAAGATGGCTTAGATTCCTGTTCTTTTAGGTCACGGAGCATAATACCCACTCTTGTTTCATTTCTTCATCAAATCATGTCGTGTTAATCTCGTTTGCTGCTTGATCACTCCCTTTGAGATGGAATCTGTCCTCTCTTGCAGTGTCCCACTGCATCACTGCTGAGGCTTGGCAGCAGGCAGGAATGCAGAGCCAGGCAGGCAGCACTGCCTGTCCCAGGGCTCCTGATGCAGATCAAAAGAAGTGATTAATGCAGTTAGGGTGCGCTGACCCACAGGGAAAGCAGATTACTCATCTTTGCACTTCCTTAATGAGAGCAGTTGATTAAAAATACCTGTAATGAAGAAGATGCTTTTATGCTTTATTGTCTGACAGCCCTTTCTGGACTGCAGTCTCAGACAGGAATAGTCACAGAGACCCATGGGAGATAAGATTTAAGGTTTGCATGGTGTATTGGCCACATAGCAATGGAAGATGGAGCTGATGAAGCTGGACAGGAGGATGCAGGTTGAGAGGCAGGGAATCAGGCTGTGATGGAATGGGGGTTCACAGCAGAAGTACAGGCAGTACTGGGGAGGTACCATGTGGAAATGGAGAGATATAAAGCTTGGAAAATAAAGGCAAAATTGGAGGGGACATCTGCTGTAGGCTATCACAAATGGAGGCAGGTGAGAGTGACAAATTCTTGGACCACATCACGCAGTATCTGAAACCACAAGACACTTCAATTACTGTCTCCAGGCTGGTGACTCACAGATCTACCTGTCTGCTCTGGACACATCTCCTACCTCATAATCCAGCATCTCAGCTGATTTCTCTGACAAACCCCCTGGATGCTTTGCCACTTTTTTAAGCTCAGCATGGCAAGAGCTACTGCCTGATTTCTTCTTCTCCCCCACTGCTCCCCTTTCTGCATGAACAAGAGTGGCATAAGTAAGAGAATGACAGGGCTGTGTCCCAAGCTCTGCCTGTGAGGAGCTGTGTGCTGTAATGCATTTGGCTTTCATTAAACCCCTTGACCTGGAGTTGCTCTTTAAATTATGCTGGCAGGTGAATTTAAAGCTGTCTGAAAGGCAGTGAAGGAAGGTTGCAATTGGTAGGAGTTTCCCTGGGGCAAGGAGAGAGTCTGGTGTGGGAGTGGTGGGGCTGTCCAGATACAATGCCACTACTGTTCCCAGGTGTGGCTTTATGTTATGGTTAAACTGATATCTGTCCCCATCCCACCCCTGGCTCTTGTATTCTTGCCCTTTCCTTTGCCTCAGATCTGGCACTGCTGCCACAGCAGCCTGAATTGGTTCTGCTCATTGAGCAAGTGGAAAACTAGTAATTATTGTTTTCAGTGGGGCATTTTCCATCAGATCAGCTCTACCTCGCTCTGTGCTTGCCTTAATTGCCAGATCTGCTCCAAGAGAGGGGATGGGAATGCCTGGCCATGTCACAGGGGAGAGGAGAGTGCTGTGAAATGGTTCACTCTAACACAGGGCTGCAGCCTTGATTAAGAGCTGCACCCAGCTAAAAGAGATGGGGAAAGAAAGAAAGAGTCAGCAAAATTCCTTCCCCTGAAAGAAAGGGAAAACTAAAGCAAAATCTCCTGATTATGAGATCTGCTGCTCAGCATCTGATAGTGTGAAGTGGACAGCCCCAAGGAGATCCTTTCAAAGCAATATAAGGAATGATTTTGCCTCTGCAGGAGATAGACTGGATGGCTTTGGCTGGGTTTTCCCTAATCTTCTCCATCCCAAGTCATTTCAGGAACACCTGAGGCAGAGCAGGCTGGCCTTGACCCACTAAGGAGGATGGGAACATCCTGTTTGACTTTTGGGGCAAGAACAGAGTAAGGACAGCAGGAGCTGGCACAGAGCTCTTCATATCAGATTCAGCCATCTCCGAGAGATGGCTAAAAAGATTCTTTCTGGGTTTTTCTGTATTTGCCATTGCTAAACCTGCTCTGGGTGGTTTGTGACCAATATTTGTCATCTGCTCCAAGGATCTGAGGACTGCATTGCTCCAAATCCCTCTGTTCCCTCTGCACCAAAATCCTCCTCCTCCTCTCCCATGTTTTTCAGTACAGGTGGCTGATAAATCGTATTTCATAGCACAGTGAGCACATCTGGGAGGGGAGGAAAAATTCACCACGTCATGTTTCTTTAGCCTGCTGGGCAAGCCTGTGGGGAGATGAGCTCAAAAAATGTGCAGCCCTGGAGGTCAGGTCCCTGCTTTGGGCACTGGGGAAGGCCAGGCCTGGATGCAGCCTTGCTGCCATATGGTGGGAGGACAGGGAAGACAGGAGATCTTTAACACAGTTTAATTATCATGGCACGTGTGAAATATTTCCCGGGTTTTTTAGTTCTTCTTCCTTCCTTCCCAGCCTTTCTACCAGGCTCTTGTAGCACAGTGTAGATTTTGGGATGTGCACTGCAGGATGCAGAGCATCACTGGAGCCAAAGTGCCGCTAAATTCAAATGTTTTGAAGTCCGTAATAGAAGGATGAGGTTCACCCAAAAATAAATTATGATGATTGCACATCAAAATGAGGAATCTTGGTGTGACTTTAAGAAGCTCATTCACCTCTGACTTCAGCTGGAATATGAGTTTCTGAGTCCTAAATACTCCTTAGAAAATACATATCTGCCATTAGTGAAAAGCTTCAGGTTGTTTTACCTGCTATAATACTCAGGTTTTAGCCCATTTCTTTGGCATTATTTTTGTCCTTATTTTCTCCTGTAGCTCAAACATAGTCTTGGTGCTCTCAGGTAATGGCTGTCACATGAGGGACAGCTTGGTCATCAAAAAGGGTCACTTTGATGTCCCTCCTCTCATGGTTAGAGCTGTTTGTTGTGACAAATTAAAAACAGGAATAGTAACATCTCAGAAGTCTAGGCCAACCTCTGCTGATGCAGGCGTGCTGCCAGATGCTGCTTTTGGATTTGCATTTTCTCTAAAGCATGAGATGCATGCGTGACAGGGACTTAGCCAAACATCTCCCCAGTTTACCCCTTTCCCCACATTCTTCTCACATCCAAGGTCTTCTTTGCACTTGCCAGCTGCCTTGACTGAGCCTGGAGTTGGCTTTAGTACTGGGAAACTCAGCCATAGCCCGTTGAGGCTGCTGGTGTTGGTACCCTCTCTTTTCAGCAGGCAGATGTGACAGGAGCCAGCTGTCCCTCATGGAAGCCACACTTACAGGTACCCTGCTCTGTCCTGCTGCAGCACCTTTAAGCTTGCAATAGTTCATGGTATGAAATACAAGAGGCAAAATGGCAAGGTGTCGTGGTTTGAGAGGAAGTAGGTGTTCTGGGATATGCTGTGGTCACCAATAGGTGTTCAGGTTTTAATATTGGCCCCTGGTGTGGGCACTGGGGACAATGGATACGCCTCTGAGAACACAGGGGTTAAAAGCAGAGCACTCCCGGGGGAAGCTCTCTCGGGTTTCGGCAGGGAAAGAGTTCGGATCTCTCCCGTCCAGCTGCGGCTGCTGGGCCGGGGAGGGGCAGCCATGCGGCCGGGTGAGGTAGGCCGGGCCTTGGACCGAGAGGGGAGGTGAAGAGGCCCCCGAGGATGGAAGGGTGGGAGAAGCACCAGGAGGCATCGGGCAGCCCCCTAGGGGAGAGAGAGAGAGAGAGAGTACAGCCTGTGCCTGTGACTGCTACCTTGAAACTTGTTAACATGTGCCGGCAGCACGGCCGAGAAGGACAAGAAGGGGGGGTGCAGCAAGAAGGTGTCCGGCCGCTGTGGGAGCTCTGGGCGGGGGACAGAGCCCGAGCTTTTAACCCTTTTTTGGACAATGAAAACTGTGCAGAACATTAACCTTTCCTAGAAGAGAGATAGAGATGAAATGGAAGAAGAAATGGGCAAGTGTGATGAAGGTCTGGGCAAGTGAAAGATTTTGGAGGAGTAGAGAAGAATCTTAGGTGGGAAGAGATGATGGAGTGGCCTTAGCTGGACTCTTCTTGTTATAGCCATGGACAGAACCACGTTCCTTGTGACACAGAGACTGCATCCAGAGCAGATGCCTTAGCTGGACTCTTCTTGTTATAGCCATGGACAGAACCATGTTCCTTGTGATACAGAGACTGCATCCAGAGCAGATGCCTTAGCTGGACTCTTCTTGTTATAGCCATGGACAGAACCATATTCCTTGTGATACAGAGACTGCATCCAGAGCAGATGCCTTAGCTGGACTCTTCTTGTTATAGCCATGGACAGAACCATGTTCCTTGTGACACAGAGACTGCATCCAGGGGGAGGCAATGGCTCAGAGCCAAGAGGGTTCAGTGTTGAGACCCCTCGGCCCCAGGGGGTGAAATTTTTGGGGGGACAGGTGTCCCAAAGGTGAGACTGTGCTCTTTTTGGAACGGGACAAAGCATCCTTAAAAGGATGACCCTGGAAGCAGCTCTGGTCCATGTGCAGTGGTGAGAGCACTGGACATGGAAGGAAGATGTTACAATGGCAGATGTTCTCCGGGCAGTGCCACGAGTGACATGGAAACACACGAGGTTTCAAGGGTGTTTCCAGGGGAAGCCCATGGCACAAGAAGGACTCCTCTCCTCTTGATGAACTGAAAAGTGATTGTCTGAAGGGTGGTGATGGACTGAGAGTTGAAATTTGGGGGATGGATGAACTGGAATTTGGTGGGGGGAGGAGGAAATGTTTTTGGAAGGTTTTCATTTTCCCTGTGTGTCTCTTTTTACTTAGAGTTGTAGTTCAGTTAATAAAGTTTTCTTTTCTTTATTTCTAACTGGGGGCCTGCTTTGCTTATTCCTGGTCACATCTCACAGCAGACACCAGGGAGAAGGTATTTTCATGGGGGCACTGGCATTGTGCCAGCCTCAAACCATGACACAAGGGAGCAGAGATAATGTAGCCAGAGAGCTCCTCCTGGAAAAGAGGGTTTTCTTGTACTCAGAAGCATCCACAGCTTCGAGGGAAGCACAGGGAAATGACCGTGGGAGCGAGGCAAGAAGAGGGAAAGCGTGAGTTGCTGCTACCCTAAGGAGTTAAAAGGGCATTGAGAGATGAAAGCGAGATGTACAGATGAAAGAGAGAGACTCCATAAAAGGCCATGAATAAATGAAGCAGTGGACAGAATCTGTGCTAACTCTGACACGTCTGAGGAAGGGAATGGCTTTATAAAAGCTTTATTTAAAAAGAAGGCTTTTAATGCAAAATGGAAAAGGGTGGGCAGTGAGGGAATGGTGTTTTGTAAATGAAAGGCAGACAAAAAGGCTGCCAGGAGAAGTCTGAATATATGCAGAGTAATAGGTCTGAATTAAATTTGTTTAATGGCACGTCAAAAGAGTTTGTTAACAAGCCCACCAGCTTCTTAATTTCTCTTTTCATATGTTTTTATATATGCCTACATATTACGGGATTCAAAAAGAGGGGAGAAAAAAGGACAAGAAAAAATTAACTAGTTTTGAAAATGAAAGAGGATGAGAGTGATGATCCTAGAAGCTGCACTCCAACAAAGTGTATGTTGTCTTTTGCTAGATAATAATGTGGATTTTTAAAAAAACGTGTTAGAATTTACAGAATTACATAAATGTTCCCAAAAAATAATGTTGTATTTTATAGATCAGATCATCACAGACAAACTAGACTGCTTTTAAAAATTACTATTTTCAGTTACATGGGGGAAAAAAAAGTCACAGCATGTAAAGAATATTTTATCTGTAGAGATATTAGTAAAAATGTCATTATGTTTTTCAAGCATTTTCCTCAGAATATATATTGCATACCTAGTATGTGTCCATCCTAGTGTTATTAAAAAAAAAAAAAAAAAAAAGTGAAGAACTGACATCAAAGGCTCAGGAATGGATGTGTGGTTTCATGGGAATTACCTAATTAATGATCCAAGCAAATGGACTAACAGATGAGGGATTAAATCCATGGAGGTGCCTGCATTCAGCGGTGCAGACAAGAGGGGGTATAGGAGAGGCAGTACCTGGGAACACAGGTCATCAGAGCTACCAGCACAAAATTAAATTAAATCCTCTGCATGAAGTGCTGACTAGGTTGTCTAAAAAAAGGATCTTGGGAACTGGTGAACCTGTGGAAGACAAAAGAATGCTAAAATAGGCTGGAAAATGGGTGGAAATCTGAGTAATCTGACATGACAGCAAAAAAATGTGTTGTAGTGATCGCCTCTGGATAAGGACAGCAAAGAAAAGGGACTCTCATCCCTTGAGAACAAAGAGTCTGAAGGATGTTTGTTTTTTAAAAAAAATATATATATCTATCTCCTGGTGGCTTCTCACTGCTGCTGCTGGATCTGAGTCATGTGTGGGGCAGAACTGCAATTCAAGTGCACGACTGTCCATAGCCACCATGGGCACTTAGCAAAGGAGCAGCAGGGAAAAGGAAGAGCCATTCATACAAGTGACTGTGGTTGTCTCCATGGCATCACCAGGGCTTTAGGAGACAAGCCATCAAATGTTTTAAACGGCCTTTTAGCCTGGTAAATGTTGGTGGTTTTTTCCTGTGCTTTTGGGGGTTGGAATCTTTCAGTCTTATGTTTTCTATTCAGGTTTTTCTCTTTGATTGTGCACTGGAAAATCTCAGGTAGAAAATGAGCAGGGGCCAGGCAGAAAAGTTTCCCAAGTGCACACATGACAGTATGCATTGTACTCTAGAAAAATCAAATGTTACCAGCACTGGAAATTTCCTCCTCAAGATCAGGAGGAAGGCCTTCCCTCTTAGGTGCTACAAACAGTGGGTATGCTTCCAAAAAGGATCAAGAGGAAGTGGTTTTAATAGATACACATATGAGACTTCTTTGTTGCTACTTTTCTTGGTTAGCCCATGCATTTGCAGATTTTTTCTGTAGTTTTATATCATTGCATCTGTAGATGACTAAATCACTCAGGGGCAGATTTTTGAAGATGTGTGGATGTTTATTTTCTGTCTATGAGCATCCAGATCCCTTTTTAAAAAAAAACAGTAAAGAAAAAAAAATCCCTTAGGCCAAGCTATTATGTTTCCTTCAGCCTTCACAAAACATTATCTTTGTTCTTCTAAGTTATTGGCTTTTTAAAATGCGTTGTATCTCTCATGTGTCAGACCTGAAAATAATGGCCAGTCAAGCACTTTTTCTAATTCACCAACATTTTTCTCATTTCCTCTACCTGAGGGGAGGGCATGTCACCAGGTAGACTTTCAAGGTCACATCCATATTGTTGCTCCCAAAATGGTTTCTACCAAACATGGGAGTTTTTTTCACATTGTCACAGCACATGCAGGTGGCCTGGCTGCTATGAAGACTGCTGGTTTGGGGCTACCTGTGCCACACCTGTGTTTGCCCTGTCTCACCTGAGAGGGGGTTGATATTTAGGCAGTGTTGGCCAGCCCTGCATCCCTGTGTTGTGGTGCAAGAAAAACAGGTCAGGGACGATCCACAGCTGTCTTCCAGCATCAGTCACAGGGAGCCATGGGCACAGGCCTCTCCAGGCAAGAGGGATGAAGGAAATAGAACACAACCTGAGCTGTTAGGTGCAAAATTGGCAACTTCATCAAACATTACTTTGATGATTACATTTGATTGCTGTTTACTCTTTTACCTGGGAGCTGGCTGCAGAAAGAGCAGATGGGTATAGGCAGGATGGGATTGGGAGAAGGCCATGCAAGATGTTTTGATACAAGGCATGCTTAACTTCCTATCATCAACAGAGACATCTTGACCTTTGGTATTTTGTCAGAAGTCTCTTTCTTTTTCCTGCACCACTGTCAGCTCAGACTCAATGTGCAGAGAAAACAGCTGCAGGACTGGAGAGATGGGTGTGGAGTGTTTGGAGTGTTTCTACCTTTTATTATTATTATTTTTTATTTTTTTTGTTAAGGCTCTCACATCCATTTTTTAAAGTGCTTTTCTACAGCAGCTGGAATTGAAGAGAGGGAGTCCCTCATTCCTAGGGCTGGGGCTTGCAGTAAGCATCTGAAACTGCAAAACTCACTCCACAGGGACTGGGAGTTGGCCTCACTTGGGAAAGCTCATTCTGTCAGCCTTTGAGATCAGCTTGAGCTGTACCAGTGATATCAGTCTCAAAACCTTTCATTGGTCCATTGGGTAAAATTTTGGTTTTTAACTGAGTGAGTGGCAGCACTTTTAATGCCATTAAAGCCAAGAAGACCACGTGCTTGTGCACCAGCCCCATTGCCACGTCTTGCTTCAGACACTCCCCCTTGCCTCCCTTCCCTCAACTGTCTCAAAGGTCACCACTGGCAATAATGGTAAAACCAAAGCAAAAATGTGATTCTGTTGATTAAAAAGATTTATAAGGTAACAGTGGAGACCCTTTGTTTCTCCAGTTTGAACACTCTGATGAATCTGAAGAACAAGTGAGCTGGCATTCATGCCCAGAAAATGAATCACAACAATTGTTTGCATAGTTTTTTTTTGGAGAAGGAACATTAAAACCCAAAGTTTGATTTATTAGCATTGTGAGAAGTGTGCAGTGTAACAGAAGTCTGGGTTTTTTTTTAGTAGTACGTAGTAGTAGTAGTAACAGAAGTCTGATTTTATTTTTTTTTTGAAGTACTGTTTTGCATCAGCAGCAAATAGATAAAAGCTTTCTGCAACTTGTTTCATTCATCACTAGAGAGCATTTGATGCTACTGCTTCCTCCATATCAAGTAAAAGCCTTAATAAAGCAATAATAAACTTCCATAGTTATTACTCAATTGTAATGAATGTCTAAACAAACTCACAGATGTTATTTAGTCTTTCATGTAATGTGGGTTTATCTTATTTACTCCAGCCTAGCCCTTTAAGCCTCCAGAAAAACAACAGTTAATTTTTTTGGTTTGCTCCCAGGAAGACCAGGTGATTAAGAAAAACCCAACCAAACAAAAACAAATCCCAAAACCCATGTGTCAGCAGTGTGCCCAGAGCAAGTCCAGCAAAGGGCCATAATGATGATAAAGGGATTGAAGCATCTCTTTGTGGGGATGGGATGAAAAGCTGTGAGTATCCAGCCTGGACCAGATCATCCAAGGGATCTTACTGATGTGTATAAGTACATGATGACAGGGAATAAAAAAGATGGAGCCAGGCTCTTCTTACAGGCAGATAATGGAAAAGCCTTTCTGTTTTTTCTTTTCCTATGAGGGTGGCAAGGCACTGGTACAGATTGCCCAGAGAGATTGTGGAGTCTCTGTCCTTAGAGATATTGGAAATCAGATTGGACACTTGCTATGGGCTCTTGCTGCCCTTGAGCTGGGCTAGGTGATTTCCAGAGTTTCCTGCCAAGCTCAGCTGTTTTACATTTCAGTGGCATCTTTGATGCAGCAAATGAGGAGACTGTTCTGTGTTATAAGGGCACTGATCATCCTGCACACTGAGCAGCTTGGAGTGAGAGAAGACCGTCTGCGTGTTTCTGCTGCCGAACCAAGCAGCTATTAAATGATGACTTTTGCTCACTAATGGCATCAAATGGGTTTTTAACATGTAAACGAGGAGAGGAAAGAAGACTGACTTGTTGTTTGCTATGGGTTCGCCTGAAGCAAATTTCCCATGTTAAAGCACTTAAAAGCAAATACAGAATTTATGATGTGTTGGTAGATTTTAAACCTGAATTACGTCCAGTTGTTGTAATGGCTAATAATGCAAATTATCTGAGTCATCCTCAGTGTAAAGCAGTAAATATAACCTGCACATTTAGACACATTTCTTTTTTTTTTTTTTCTCTCCCCTTTCTCATTAATATTTTATCTCCCTGAAGAGATGTTTTCAACATATTATGTGCACCAGCATACTGTGCTTGTGGTATTCCTGGATGTCATTACAAAGAAGCCTGAAGACTGTACTGCTGCTCCTCTGCCTGTGACGCTAGCTTGGAAATTGCTTGGAGCAACAACAGCAAGTGTCAACAGGGAGCTGTATTAATTATTTGGAATGTGTCTCTTAAGAGGAATCAACTGCTTTTATTGCAGAACGAATATTACTTGAAATGGGAAGGTTACTCTAACTGTTATCATAATCTATGTGTCATTAACTTTCCATGTTTAGAAGAAGAGATTAACAACCCTGTAAATTGGTACAGTAAATAGATGAATTATAAAAAAATGTTTTTATTATAAATAGAAGTTTCTTGATATAGTTACCTTCAAATTGCTGGAGAAGGATTGAGTCTTTAGCAACTGAGAAACTGCATGATGGTGTTGGGAACCAAAAAAATTTTCCATTCATGTGAAAGCAATGCTGAGCTCTGAAAAATGATATGTGTGTCCCCTGCAGGTGGGACAAACAGGTGGGATTGTTCTTCATAACATGCTTCCTTCTAAAATGGCTGTGACATAGGAGCACTTGTTTCCCTCCTAAAGTGAGATTAACAGATTGAATGGGCTTGTGTGAAATTGGGTTCTCTTCCATAGCATATATATATAGAGAGAGAGAGAAAATGTTTCAGGAGAACGTGGTGTAAAGTATATGTAGTAGTGGTAAAGCAAATGTAACCTAAGTTCACCAGAGTACCCCTGTCTGCAAGAAAGAAGTGAGAGATGGAAGTGGTTTCAGCTTGTCACCAGGTGCCTCCACAAATGGAAGTTCATTGTGGAGACACACAGAACAAAATACTTGCAAACCTGCTTTTAATCCAAATGCTGTGTATTTGACTGTAGCCCTGATAGATCTGTGTAGGAAACAGCAGAACTAAACCACTTATTTGTCCACAGGGCAGGCTCACCACGGGCAGGTTTCCTACATTGCCCCACCGATCCACCTGGATTCGGATCTGGAGAGACCGCCATCCAAGGGTGAGTCAGTGGGACAGTCTCCATTCTTGCATACCAAACCAGCCACAGCCATGGGTGGATATCACTCACTTGTTCACTGAGCCTCCATGGCCAAGCTGTCACCCTCCATCCAAGGACACTGGGGAGCAAATTAATTCCTGCAGGAGAGATGTGTGTAGGATGACCGTGTCCCATGTGTCCCATTACATAGCTTTGAACATCCCATCACTTCACAGGGTGGTTTGCTCTCCCCACTAGTTCACTACTGCAGGGACAGGTACACCTTAGGTCCTGCCCTCTGTCTTGCACCTCTCCTTCCTAATGGCAGTGCAAAGGCACAGGGAGCTGCTGGCAGAATGGAAAAGGCCAGATTTCCACTGCCCTTCAGGTGAGTAAAGGTTGTACAGTGGTTCAAGCCTAGAATGAGTCCGCATGACTGTTGCTTGAGGGGTTTTTTTCCGGACTTGGTGAGGAAATGTTCATTACAGAGAATGAATTAAATTTTAGGTGGACTGATTGCCCTTGAGAGTGGTGCTAGTAGCCAATATGTACAGAGTAAGTCCAGAATAGCCCTGCTAAGACAGGTACCTGGCTTGAATGGTGCAAATAAAGCAATATGAATGCAAGCCCTTGATTCCTCTGCCCCATTTGGAAGATCATTCCCTAGTGCTGTGCCCCCAGTGTTTGCCCCTGAGGCCTGGGGAAAGGAGGTTGTCCCCAAAGCAAGCATATGTGCTGGTGCAGACTTCTTACCCCTCCCTTTGCTCCTTTTGGTTAGGCTGGCCAATATTCAGGTATGATATCAAAGATAATAGCTTGTTCTTCTTGGAATAAATGATAGCAAAGCAAAAATCATACAGGATTATGAAGGAATTTTTTTGTCAATTCTGCAACTGGATATTAACATCAAACCTAGGGAATGTTGTGGAAGAAGAGAGGGGGAGGAAGAGAACAGCCAAAGTGTAATAGCATGGAGAGTCTATACCTTAGGTTTGGGTTTTTTTCTCTTTTTCCCACTCTTCAAAGGCTGCTACAGTGACAGAAAGAGTACCAAATCCACCTGTGTGGTGATTGTCACCATTCTGCCACAACACCGTAAGGCTGCTGGTATGTGTTTGTGTCTGCACATGTTTCCCTAACTGCTCTTAATTGAAAAATGAGAGGTGGAACCATGTCCTGGGTGGTGTGAGGATGCCAGATTCACAGTTCTCTCTCCAAATCTGGTCTTGCCATGAGTCAGGCTGGTTGTGCACGATCTCCTGGCAGTTCCACAACCTCCGTTCAGCTTTAAGTTAAGTACCCTAGGATTTGACATGTGCATTTGAGATCATCAGCTTCTTCTAAGTCATTTGAAAACCTCCAGTTCTGTGGTAAAATTTACTGCCTTGCTTTTATGGCAGAGCACTCTAGTGAGGCAGAGACAGTTATGACTTGCAGGACCTTCTTGCTCTAGTCTGTCATTGAGGTGATGAATCAGAGCTTACTTAGAATAGGTCAATGTAAATCCTTGCCTTGGCATCTGAACAGACTGTAGAATATTGAAGGATGCTGGAACAGCAGCAGGACAGAGAACCTGTGTCTTGCTTTCTCCAAGCTGAAAGAGCTAAGGACTAACAAAACTCTTCAGTGATCTGCTGTTCATGAGGGCAGAGCTACCTCCACAAGATAAATGGCAGTGCCACCGGGAGCAGGGCAAAGTGGGTCAGGCAGAACAGTTGCAGTGCTTGCAGAGAGAGTAAAATGGAGTTTATCCAACACAAACTGCTACACTGACAGCTTTCACCAGGGCCTCCTGGTTGAGAGATCTTAAAGAAGGAGCTGCTCATGGTGGAAGAACTGATATTACTGCTGCTATGTGCTGGTAAAAGGACTTGAATACTCTTGTGTAGCTTAATAGGAAAGGGCCAGAGAGAAAGCCAGCTCTGGAGGCATCAATCTATTAGCTGGTGGCTAGGGGCTGTTAAAAACATGGTAATTGGCACTGTCTCCTGGGGGAAGAGCAAGGCTTTCCTCTGGCCCTGGGATATGGGATGTATAGCTCTGATGCCTCATTTCTAGTCTCAGCATCCAAAATCCATTAGAGTATTGTAATATTTTTTTTTTCCTCCTAAGTATATTAGGCTCATAATTCCTTTTTGTTTGTCTGCTTTTTCTGACACCTTACGACATGCTTGGGTCATGTTCCAGGCTTCATCTACAAGAGCTGTTTTAAACAAAGGAGTGAAAAACACCTGTCCTTAAGCTTGTGTTCCTCCACAATTCTTGTAGCTGTATCTCTAAAACCAGAGCAGCATTATGACAGTCAGCATAAACCATTAATGCTTCTGGCTACTCCTTTCATGCTCTTTGTTTCCCCTCCATGCTTACCCTTGCACTAAGCTGAGCACCAGGTGCAGGCCAACTTTGCACTCAGAGTGGCAAAAAGAAGCAGCCACCATACAGTTTTAATTGTAGTAAATGGAAGTAGAACCTGGGTAGGATGCTTTAAGAGAAGCATCTTTCTTTCCTGTATTGTCAAAAAAAGATACAGCTTTAGTGCTCCTGTGGGTCTATGCAGTTGCAATTCTCAGCTGACAGATTTATTTGTAACTGCCTCTTCCTTTTCCTTTTTAAAAATTTTATCACTGGTGACATTTACACACATTGTTTATGCATGCAGGGGATTTTTACCTGCCTTTCAGAGTCCTGACGCTGGTGGTGAATAGAGTATAAACTGCAGTAGTTTACTAGTACATTAGTGTCACTGTGCATTACAGGGTAATTACTCTGAGCCACTGCTCTGTGCAGCCACCCAGTAATGACACTGTACTTCACTGAATAGAAATGAAGCCTTGAATCAGCATTTTTCATCAAGACACCTCTTAGTCCCCACCCGCTTTTTAATTTGAGGCTGTTGTAAATTTAGTTCTGTGTATGAAGCACTGTTACTACCATTTTTACACCTCCTTTCAATCCAACAATTTGGATGTGACGACATGATTTTCATGCAAGTGTTTACGCCTTCTTTGTACAGAATAATTCCAGGCACAGCTGAGACCTTAGGTTGTGATATCACAGACTGAAGATTAAACCTGTGTTTAATAATGGTTAATGACAATAGCAAGGAGTTTCATAGATGAGAGTCACACTGATACTCTGGCTTATAAAGGGATTTTATAGAATTATCATATATAGCAATAAATTAAATTAAATGTTTATTTAATTTAAAATTAAATTCTCAAATTTTGCCAGGTACTAAAACACAGTAAAGAAGTGAACTAAACACACCAAATATGTGCACTAAAACAATTTATAAAGCTGTGTAGAAGCAGATCTTAACCTATATGTGGAATCATATTGAACTTGAAATGTATGCCTGGCATTTACATACATACGCAGCCTGAGAAACTCACCTGCCCTGTTGAGCTAATGCTTTGTAAAGGTTTCCTTCTAAGGAATTGTTTCCTTCTAAGCTGAAGTTCAGAGAGTAGTTATGTTGGAGATTGATATGCCTGAAGTCAGTATATTTCCTAAACACTAACTGATAAGCAAAACTTTGGACTGGTCCCCAGTTCTAGAAATAAATAGCAAATAAAGGAGGCACAGGAAGTTCTTACCCTTCTGTACAGATTTCTCTAGCCAGGGAGGTTGTTATGGCACCGTGTTAAGGCACTGTGGGAGGTTTTCCTGTAAACCTCAGTTATCAGGTTCAAATTCCATAAACACAGAATCTGGCCCTAGTCCTTAGATAGCAAACAGGGAGCCAGAGGTTTTGCTGGGTTTGCACCTTTCTTTTCCATCTTAGTGGGAGATGTCCCTTTGCGCTTTCTTTCTTCAAAACCTGGATCCATTCTGCCATTTTTTCCCCTTTTTGCAGTTTTTTGTGGGAGAACCTTTCCTGAACACAGCAGAAGCTCAGTGAAATCCTATAACCAAAAACAGAGTAGGCTTTTTGTAAGTGTGCATTCTGGGTCTTATTTGTTTTTTCCCTCCCAAAGGTCCCGAGAGGGTCGATGGCTTTGCAGATGATGTAGGAGGATCTGACAGCTGGGCTTATTGCACAGCCCCAGTCCTCCTTGCCAGGTCCAGAGGAAGGGGAGTGCTGGGCAGCGAGGCCCAGTGGCACTCCTTGCCTTAATTCAAGCTGACACGTGGGGTCACGTATCCTGTGCTCACCAGGCCCTGAGACACCAGCTTGCCTGCCTCTCCCTCCCCTGGTCCAGCACTGTGAGAGAAGTGCTGGCCAGGACTGCCTGCTGTGAGCCAATGCTGGCCAGGCACCCTCTGTTTCCAGGCTTTTTCCTTTTCTGCTGGAGTGCCCCTGGGGAAGGCGTTCTCTCAGCTCAGGAGTCCTTTACTGTGTCCCTCTGCTTTACTCATCCTGCTCCTTCTGGGTTAGCTGTATGTTTCCAGCTTCTTAAGGCAATATTATTTTCCTCACATCATTCAGGTGGAAGAGTCCAAGGGAGAGGCTAATTTGATGCCTTTAAGCCAAGAAAGGATCATGCAGGGATGCTATTTGGGGTCTCCTGTGCTCAGAACCCTCGTTCCCTTTTCCCGATGCAATTCTGGGGTGCCGTGTTGTGTCCTGCTCTTTCTTGGTCATGTACTTTGGTTTTGCTCAGCCTTTTTTTCAAGGATGACATCTCTCAGGGCTTCCCCTTTGTGGCTGCCCTGAGCCCACTAGAGCATCCCCCTCCTTCCAGCATGGGGTGTGAGTGCTCATTGCAGGAAGCCAGCACCATCCTGTTATTCCACGTGGCTTTTAGGAAAGCAGTATGTAAGAGGCATGCAGGAAACTGGTGTTGCACCAGTTGGGTGGAAGGGAGGTGACTGTCACGACATCTGCCCCTTCTGTGGAAAGGTTTTGCAATGACTACAAGCCTCATGTGTACTGTGAATTTGCAGCCACCTTGTTTCAAAGTCTGCTCTTGAATCTGTCTGCAGAGATTTGTTTGTTGTGTTCCTTTGCTATTTGTTTACTTTTCATTTGAGTTCTGGTTTTTGGTTTTTTGGTTTGTTTTTTTTTTCCCCCTGTGATAAGCAGCCTCATTCAAGGCTGGATATCCATCTTCAAACAGTTCAACATTGCAATGTGGTGGGTTTTGGGCAGAGTGGTAGACGTGGATGCAGGAGGATACAGGAATCTACTGCCAGATATGGATCTTGTTTTGGTCCTGAAAATGGTGGAGGGATGGATGAGCTCTGATACAATGCTTTTCTCTGTTTTATGCAGAGCTCTCCAAAAATCTCCCATTGGGGCTCAGGTCTGTACTGTGATGTCCACCTTCTGGACTACACTGATGTTCCTAGGGCAGGCAGCTGCTTTGGACATGAGCTGTGCTCCATATTTATTAATTTATCATTAGGTATCATGTGTGGGGCTAGCAAGTATCACAACCAGAGCTCCTTGCAGCCAGCCTGTACTTCTCCAGTTTGCTTGTTGCCATCAGTGAGGTCCCAGCTTGCATCCTGTAGCTCTCCACAGTCAGAAAGAGTTAATTGCATGCTGCTCACCGTTTGGGTTTTCACTGCGGTGCTGAACTGTTGCTCTGATTTCTCTGGAATGTGTGCTTTCACTGCACAGGAGCACCTTGGGGCACTGCTGTTTATTCATAAGATAACAGCATTTGCTCTAGCAGAAAGCTGGAGCTAGGAAAGTCTCTCAAAGAGGCGTGCCAACTCCTGCGTGCTGGTGGAAACTGTTCAAAGTATTTACACTTGAAAATATTTAAGGATTTTGGGGAGGGAGGGAAGAACACTCTGAGTGATATTTAACACCTTTTCCATTATTCTTAGTTATCTGAAAAAAAATTTATAAAAGGGCACTTTTTAAGAAGCTTCTTTTTACCAGCTAGCCACTGTCTTGTAAAGGAGTATTGCTATGGAGATCAGCCTGAACTGTGATTTAAAGATGCCTTGAAATGTTTGGATTTCAAGGCATCTTTTTCAAACCTTTGGAGGCCATTTGAAGCCACTTTATGACCTGATTAAGCTCAAAATGGATGTGAGAAACAGAGCTCACTCTTTGAGATTTTTTAAAAGTTTAATAAGGGATAAAAAGGAACAAACACCAGTACTGAGGTGTTTTTGGTGATGGGCAAAAAACCACACCATTAGCTTAAAACAGTGTTCTCTAGACACTGTTACATTACAGGGGTACATGCATATTCATAAGAGTATATGCATATTCAGATATTCCTGTGAGTCTAGGTGTTCCATGAATTCTTTTGCTTGGTTTTAACCTTTGACTTGTTTGCATGACATCCTTCAGATTAAATCAATGTATTTTATTTCTTCTCATGGCTCCATCCTGTTGTTTTTACACTCCCTGAAGAGTCGGTAAATTCTTCTCACAGTGGTCTGGTTTTTGTCACTGTTATCTTATCATAAGATAGTCCTCAAATGTGGAACCACCTAATTATCTTACACCATTCTCTGAGTTAGTTACATGAATAAAAGCATTTTAACATCACATAGTCTCTATTTTAATATTATGCTGTGTCCTGAGATATAATATATTTATTCTACTACTATTCATATAAGCTATATGTTGCATACATAAACTGACAGATTGCACTGTACCAAAAAGCAGAAAAAGGAAATATAAATTGTACCATATCAAACTCTTTGTTATTAATAATGATATGCAAAAGCTAATACATAAATGCAAAGGCCAGTGCTATATTGTCATTTATAACAATGGACATGGACACGCACCCAGGAGATTCTTTTGACAGTGGCTTTTGTTTTCTGCTGCACTGGGTTTTGCCACTCACCATCAGTGGTGGAAGTTTTCACCCACCTGACAGTGGCAACAGCTGGAAAGTAGAGTCAGCTATGGTGCTGCACCCTCAAGCATCACTAATCTAAAGTGAATGTCCTATTACCAGCTTGAAAAAAAGCTGTTGAACCAGTTCAATGTGAAAAGAAGAGTGTAGTGCTGCATACAGCATCAGACCCTTTCTCAAACTTTTTTTTTTTCCTTTTCTGCCAGACTAATTTTTGGCTACACTTCTCTTCCTGAAATATTTATAGGGCAAATAACTGTTTTAAATGAGCAGATGGGGGAGACATAAGACAAGCTGTTAAATTAATAAACATGTGTGGTGCTTTATCAGTAAGGGAGCCCATTTTGGCATTTCTTCTGGATGATTTGTATGGCCTATCACCATTGCACCTGGTGCAGGGACAAGAAATGGGCACTTAATAACCAAACAATGTGCAAACTCCTTCCATTATAACTTCATTATGTCAGATATAATCATCTATAACTAGATGTCAAATACATAATTTATGTCCAGCTCCCCTGTGGAATAATGGGCATATGAATGAATGGTCCCATTAATGGGAAGGAGCTTTTACTGTAACTTTTCCCCTCCTGGTACATGGTCCATTTTGTCATCTGGTATTAATTCTGAATCATTTCAGGGCTGCAGAAAAATGCCTGTTATATTTGTATTTGTGTAATGGGAGAAGATGGCAAATAAATCATAGGAGAGATCAAATTTCAGGTTCACTGATTTCCTAAGCCACATGCCTGTGTGAAAGAGACTAGGATTGGCCTGTAGTTTAATTTGATTGAGAGGCATAACTGGCCTTCATTTTACACATCCAGAGATGTTAAAAAGGCACATGAAGTGAGGTAGCCCTTCCTGTGGGAGCCCCCTGCCACAAGGAGCTCAGCCCCTGGAAAGCCAGGATTTGCCACTGCAGCCGTGCTGCTGGCATCCTTTGCTGTGTGTTGTGTCATCTCTTGCACTGTGTCATGGGGGGCCTGTCTAGAGAAGGGCTCCACGACATAACTAAATTGTGTCATTGTCACTTGGAAGGATGGAGGGTATGAAAACCCTGTTTTTCTAGAAGATTCTTCTGGAAACATATGGGTGTGTTGGAGTGGGACATAGGTTCCCAGTTGAAGTTCAGTGGAGAGCTTGTGTATATTCACAAATAAGTACAAATTCAAAGGATCAGGTTGGCAAAATTGCCTTCTATACATTTTTATTATTGTTATAATATGTGATACTGTAACAATGTGTTATAGTGTATAATGATCAGGGGTCTGAAGCTGCTCTCCTATGAAAGCAGGCCGAGAGTTGGTGTTATTTGTTCAGCATGGAGAAGGGAAGGCTCCCAGGAGACCTTCCAGCACCTTCAGAGGGCCTACAAGAAAGATGGGGACAAATTTTATCATGGCTTGTTGCAACAGGACAAGGGATTATGGCTTTAAACTGAAAGAGATATGAGAAACAAATTCTTTCTTGTGAGTGTGGTGGGGCACTGGCACAGGTTGCCCAGAGAAGCTGTGAATGCCCCATCCCTGGAACTGTTCAAGGCCAGGTTGGATGGGGCTCTGAGCAGCCTGGTCGAGTGGAAGGTGTCCCTGCCCATGGCAGAAGGTTTGGAACCAAATGGTCCTTAAGGTCCCTTCTGACCCAAACTACTCTATGAGTCTGTGATTTTCTGTTGGTGTTATTTTTCACTATGTGGATGATGTATGCACAGAAAGCAAATCACCCTTACAAAAGAAACGTTAAAAATATAAAAAATGTTTTAATTAATGACAAGTTAGGAAAAGCAACTTCTAAAGACCTGGGCTATCCAGTGGTGTAGTCTGTATGTCTTCCAGTAAAATGTAGAAATACAGCTTTACCATGTTCTTATAGAAGTTAATCATCAGTGCTGTAGAAAGGCAGGCAGATGATTTCCCATACAAGCAAATCATGTTAGGCTCAGACATACTACTCTTGACAGCATTGAGTCACAGAGTTTTGTGTTTATCTGATGGCTCTTCAGCTGTGCAGTGGGATTTTCTGTAGGTAAGCTGGTTTTTTTTAGAGCACTTGGCTCTTGGAATCATCTTTGGCTGAATAAGGTATTATTGGAAAGGAGAGATTTCCACCAGAGACAGTGATCTGATGTTTTATAAAATGTTTGGATTTTGAGGCTTTCTTGGCCCCTGGATTTCCTCAAAGTGAATTGTTGAATTTTCATTCTTTTCTTTGTGTCTTGCTTGTTACAAGGAATCCTAGTGATGTGGTATAATCCATTCAGAGGGAAAGTTGTACCTGTGACTTGTGTATCTCACTCTTAAAAAGTGCTTTTAGAAAACCCAGCCTTAATAAATGCTTACTAAATACTGATTTACTGATTATGGAACACCATGCTAAGATTGTAACTTGGCTCCCTCATAAGAGTCCTCATATTTTATGATTTTCAGCCAAGTAAATTTGGCTTGAAAACTGCACTGTTTGCTCAGAAGAGGACTGCTATCCTCTAGTTCCAAATGGTTTGTTGCTGCCTTCAGAGTGGCTTGATGTAGTTTGCTCTCCTTGAAAGCTCACAAGAAGCTGTATTTGAAAGACCTTACTGCTTGTAAGAACAGATAGAAGGTTGATTAGCTGTAATGATAAGGGTCAGAGGGCCAGCATGCATGAGGGTGCAGCAGCCCTGGGGCTGTTGGCCAAGGAGCTTTCAGGGATGGAGAAAAACAGCTGCACTTGGGGCAAGAAGAAGACTTTGCCCTTACCCAGCCAGGGATGCTGGGGTTTTGCAGATAGGTACAGGGAAAGGCTTAGAGATTAATCATGCTAATTAGTAGTAATTCACTGCAGCTGTTTGTTTTGTTGTTGGTTTTTTGATTTTTTTTTTGTTTGGAGAAAATTATTTGGGCTTTATTCTTTAGAAAATAACCACAACTATGGATGCTCTCATGGCAGTCTCCCCTTTAGATTTTCTCAAAGTCCTGGGTTCATGTTTATCTCATTATGGGCACTGCTTTCCACAGATGAGTGTGTGTGTGACTGTATTATGCCCACAAATTTACTAGCAGACATGCTGCAAAATAACACTGTTACTGAGTAAACAATTACATTTCATTTTCAGGAATAAAAGGGAATGTGTGCCCATAAATCTTCTTCTAAATAATCTGTGTTGGAGAGTAAAAAGAAGATGAGGTTTCTAAATTCATGAAGGCCCTTCACAATGGAATCCTGTGTGCCACTGAAGTGGAACAAGCTTATTTATATTTTATTGTGCTTCTAGATCAAGCTGTATTATTATGGGCTGCATTCCCCTGACATTATAGCTGTTGCTAAGGAAGGGGTACATTATGTTAATATTTTGTGACCATAACTATGCAGGCTGGGTTATGTACATTGAAGAAGTTGGGATGAGGGGAGAAGTTAATGCACCATTTTGATTAGACCCTCCTCAGATTGTTGCTCACATTTAGAAGCGAAAACTAAGCTTGAATTTGAGAATAATTCACAGAGAAAATGGGAGAAAACCAAACAATTGAAACAATTTGTTCACTGAACTTTAAAATTGCTCAGCAGTTGGAATCTGGAGTCAGTGCTGCTAAGAGGGAATCTGGCAGAAGCAAGCTGAATGCTATAACCAAACACGCACAGTGAAGAATTTCACAGCTTCCTCACGCCTTAATGTGTTTGGATCATGTAAACAGAGCATTCATCCTTAATTCCTATTTCCCGACCATTTCCAGTGCTGGTGTCTATTATGTGATTTTGGTACTTTCTCATTCATTTAGCTTGATTCACTAAGAGCCTGCAGTGTGGCCAGCACCACACACCAAGTTAAAATGGCAAATGATCCATCAGCTCCAGTGTATGGAGTCAGAGAAAAGGCCAGAGTCCTGGGCAAGATACTGATGTCCATGCTGGTTATTTTAACAAATACACTCTACAGACTGTATTGATAAGCATTATGAAAATGTTTACACAACAAGTAAAATAAACAAGGAAGGATCTTGGCATTTCTCCTAAAGGAACGTTCTGAACTGAGTTTCCCCTTTCAAAACTGTTTTCTCATTAATACTGCTGCCAAGCCATGAAGCAGCCACAGAGGAGGATTGGATGGGTAGGAGCTTGCCTCAATTCTGCTGTGCCTTGTACCTCTCTGATTCAGCCAGGACAATGCCCTCAGGAGCATTCTCAGGGTTATCATGGTCATGACACCTGAAAATACATAATACCTGCCTTGTTCTGCTGCCTCACACTTTCAAACATTCAGTGCAACAGAGCTGGGTTTGCACCTGGATCACGTGGGTGAGGCTTATCCCCTGCTAATCTCTTCTCCTAAATCCAGGGGTGCTGAGCATGCAGGTCCACCCAGCTGCGATCAGTCCTGTTTGCCAGAGCTACAGCAAGGAGTGGTCCTCAAGTAGGGCAGGGAAAAACCCATTGGAGGCTTGCCAGCATCCCAACTGTGTTAGTGCTTTTTAACATCAGCTTCAGGCTCTGACCCTGCTATGATGAGCACAGCAGCCTTTCCTCCCTTATCCTCACTGTCCTTTTTGCTCAAACCTTGTGCAGTGTGATTTTGTGACCCTCAACAAGGCTTTAGGAAAGTTAATATTACCTTTTCCTAGCTAAGGCTGCAATAATTTATGTTAGACATTTTTGCATGCACCTGATGATAAAATCCTTCTGGAAACTAAGGTGCCTGGCCTGGGAAGTGTCTCTTGGGCAAATTAAAGATAGTCTGAGACAAGAGCAGGATGGAGGGGTGAGAGGGAATGGAGAACTCAGTCCTGAGAGTCAGGTCGTGCTTCATTGTGTGTTGTAAAGAAGAAAATGGGAGGAATAAAGAGTAGCAGCAGGAATAAAGAGTAGAAACAGACAGCAGGTTCTGTGCACAAAGGATGGACATAGAGAGCTTGTTGGGCAAGCTGCATGGCTTAGAGTAGAGGAAGGCAAGATGGGATGGAAAAAATGGGGGGAGGGATTTTAAGAAGGTTTTTATGTATAGAGAAATTTAAAATCCTTTTGCTTTAGACAATTGAGACTTTCACTGCCTCCAGCAACTATGCACAGACTAATCACCATAACATTTATATTCCTGCTTTCCTACTCCAGGCACCTATTTCTATCTGCTTGCTTCTTTCCAGCTTTTGCTCTGAGCTGCTGCAATTTAACAGCAAAAATCCAGATATTTCCTTCATTATCATTAACTACTCCTACCCTGTCCTCCTAGCAGTAATATAGAGCTCAGCCTAAATGTCAGTAGCAGCTCAATGTGCTCATCCATTTTTGGAATGTGTTGAAGTCTCCTTATCCTGGCTACCCAAATCTTCAGCTCCTGTCCCTTTCAGATTGGTGTGGCTGTGCCTGCTGGCTCCTGAGGCCATGGGCTGGGACATTAAAAGTCCATGTTCTCCCCATAATCCACCCATGGTTTTAAAAAGTGTCCCCTTACAGCCTAAGGTTTGTGCTTATCTTCACAGGACATTGTTCCTCACATTGTGTTTGGTTAAATAACCACTCCTTGGTGTAGATATTTTGCATATAAGCTGACAGGGTTGACATTGTGAGTATTTTGCAATCATTTGTTTAATTAGCTGAAACTCTCTGGGGAGAAAGATATGAAATGGCATGCTCCCAAAGTCTAATTTAAATCTGTTTTGCTTTTTTTAATTTTTTTTTATGGAGGGCTTGTAATGCAAAGCATTCAAAAAGGTACAAGTGAATGCAAAGCAAGAAAAACCCTTCTGTTGATGGGCAGTGCCTCAGCAACAAAATCGTGCAAATACAGAAAGGAAATTGGATTGAGTAAAATGACCTACAAGAGGAAAAAATGGAATTAAGTCTGTGCAGCTGTCTTTTTTTTTTTAAACCTGCACTTCCTCTCTGTTTTCTTTTAGTGCAATGCTTAATTAAGCTTCTCCTTTGTTTGGAGGTTAATTCCTTTTCTAATCTACAGCTATTTGTACAAAGGTGTTCATTACTGGAGCGAACAAAGGCTGCAGACAGGAGAGTGGCAGGGAAGTGGGAAGAGATTTTTTTTTTTGCTCACAGCGAAATCTCAAGGCCCTGCTTTCATCTGCAGGACTCCTGTATCAATTCTCCTCTGCTTGCTGCTTCCAGTGAAATGGTTCCTGGGGACAGCTGAAGGTTCTGCTGCAGCACCAGGGCTGTGCTGTCCTGGCTGCTCACTTAATGCACTTAATTAAGAGATCTTTGTGCTGAGGCAGACCCTCAAACTCTTACCTGACTTATACATAATGACCACTGGTTTCTTTTTGATGCTTACCTGCCCATTGAAATCACAAAAAAATTAGGATCCTAAACATTTAAGGAGATCCAGTGCCATCTTCTTGAGTCTCCATGGAGCAGTGAGTTCTGCACACACAGTCACAGCCTGTCCTCATTGCTCAGGATAGGCTCTCCTGCTTGCTGGCATCACAGTGGTCAGAGTACCTGAAGTTTCTGGTTTTGCTGCAGTGTTTGTAGAGCACACATTAATCATGTAAAAGTGTTTATATTGCAAGAAACTGGTGGAGCAACACTAAATTTTGCTGCTGAGCTGAAGTGCTGGGGAGCAGGCAACAGTGATGGAGTAGGGGCCAGCCCACCACAGGGCTGTCAGTCTGTCTCTCTTGCTTGTTGTGCTTGCCCAGGCAAATGGAATTGAACACAAGAGCAAGAGCTAAAACAGCTTTTAGAGGAATAAAGACTGATTCCTAAAGGAATGACAGAATGCCCCAATAGTTAAAGCAGGATCCCTCTAGCTTGGGTAGTCCTGTTAGGAGTAATGTGGTCAGTCCCATCTCCAGGCATTCCTCTGCCCACAAAGTCCTCCACCTTCCTGTGGCATGGTTTTAATAAAGGACTGCTCCTTCCAAACAGTGGGGAAAGCTGGGCATGGCCTAGGAGCCATTGCTTGCTGTTGGGAGACCAGATTTTATTTTTACATTTCCTTGTGCTGGTTGTGTGATTAGTCATTTCATGCACTCACACATATATCTAGTTTCTGTAGAAAGTGATTTTTTAACTGTGGCACGCCCTAACCTTGTGGCTGTTTATTTTCATGTACTATTCTGAGTAATTGGAAATGGTTTTTTGGTTCTGTAGAACCTCTAGGTTTGAAGGGAAAGAGAAAAGGCAATCGCAGAGCTGGGCAATTATTGCTGTCACAGCATAATTAATGTACAAATATTTCCAAAACCAGCAGTTAATGACAGAAATACGTGTCCTGTCCTTTTCATGCAGAAAAGAACTAGATTTATACTTCAAAATGCTTTTTGTTTGTTTTGCTCTGTAGGCACCATTGTGGATAATATGCACACACGGGTAAAATATTTTGCACTTTTTTGACATTTTATTTTTTTCAGAAGAATTGTCAAGATGAGAAATGGCACAAATGGCTCAAGGAGTATTGACTTTTGCAATCAGTAGCTAGTGAAATCAACATCTTCCTTCTGTTCTCTTTGCGCAGACAATTATAAATTAGATTCAGAAAACATGTTCCCAGAGGCGTGGGTTTGGGTTTTAAGAGAACACTGACATGGGAAGGAGGGAAAACATCTTAGCACAGAGCATTTTACCCTCATTTGTAGGTGGCTCAAAGCTACAAGCCTTAAAAAAAAGATTTAAATTAGTAGAAGAGGAAAAGAAGAAAAATGTGTGTGGAAAAGCAGCACAGGACAAAACAAGGGTCTGTTGCATTCAGTTGTGCAAGAGGTGCTGGGAAAATACAGAGCACAGTGTATAAGCAGTGAGAATGGAGGAACTCCATCCTCAAGATTCTCCCATCCATCAAAATTGTGCCTTTGAGCATTTCCAAACACAGAGGTAGAAAAAGCAGAGCAGACGGGGCTCCTAGTGAAGAACCCAAGCTACACTTACAGTCCTGGGGTTTTTCCACAGCCAGATCCCATCAGGGATGTGGTGGTATTTCTAGGGTGTTTTCTTGACCCCCATTTCCAGCCTAATCTCCAACATATGGTCTACAAACAGCCTCTTCCCAGAGACACCTGGAGTGGTGCAGCACAGGGAGAGAGTGCTCTGTGAGCACCTCAGAGTTGTTAGCTGGATCTTCAGCAAACCCAGTTTCTGCCCCAAAATCCTCATACACACCTCCCCCTCTCCACATGCCCCAGAGGGCCTCAGTACATAAACCTGCATCTCTTGGACTCGGATGAGAAAGAAATGTAAGTAACAGCAACTTTTATTGACCGTAATTGCACTTGAATTAACTAGATGCCTGTGTAGTTGATGGCTCCTGCAGCCTGACATCCCTCCTGCAGCACTGGAAACCTCATTGCTTTGCCTCACAACACTTCCTATGCCAGAAAGCTTCAGAGGGCACAGCTCTCTTGGCATAACTCTAAAATAACTTGGCAAGTAAGCTCCGGAGGCTTAAACTCTTGTCCCAGCTGGGATACATAATGATCTAGCTACCTGCTTCTTTGATCTTCCCTTTGTTCTCTTTTTTCACAGAGCTACCATTTGTTCACATCCCCCCCCCCCCCCCCCCCCCAAAAAAAAAAAAAGGGAGGGAGGCAGAAATAGAAGGGAAAAAGAAAAAAAGGAGCAAGATTGAACACACTCCCTGCAATCTGCAGGCAGGGCTGAGATGCAGCCTTGGCTCTGCTCTTTGTGTCCTCAGGGTGGTAGTGCAGATCCTGCTTCCCCATGCACTGCCTTGCCCGGCTGGCAGGGAGGAGGAAGCACATCCTAACGTTTAATTTGCTGTTCAAAGCTTTGTTGTACCTACATCCCTGTATGCAAATGACATGGATGCATCTGCTGGTGAGCTTTGTTTCCTTAAGCTTTGTTTCCTTAAGCTCTGTCAGGGTTGCCGGGGTGAGTAGCAAAGGGGGTGGGGTTGAGACCATGCTAGATGAGAGGGTTTGGAGTTGGGGACTGCAAATCACTGTGAGATCAGAAAGGGTTTAGCAAAAATTTCTTCTGCCACTCTATTGCAACCTCAGGGGATGGGCAGTTTCTGTGGGCAACTAGGTGGGTGAAGAATAAAGAAACAAATATATAGGCAACTTTTACTAGGTCCAAAGATACAAAGATTTTTTTTTTTTTCCTCCTCTGTGTCCAATAAAAACCAGTGCAGTTTGTCAGAAATCTATGAAGAAGCTGCTATTACTGACTGGATAACTGAGAGTTTTTCATGCAGCACTTTTCAAAAGGCAAAGGAACTTCACACAGTTCCAGCAGCAGCCGCAAGCAAGAATGAACCACTGCGTAGTTATTGAGGCTGCATCCCTCAATGCTTCTTTTGTCCTTAAATTTCTTTTGTTGGGGGTTATTCACAGTGCTGGTGTGCTGCTATTCTGAAAAGTGTGGTATTACAGGAAAAGATAATCGGATGGTGGGATTTAAGCTGTTGCAGAAGGGAGTGTAGAGTACATGATCCACTTAAAATTAAGAGTGTAGCTAAAAATCCACAGAATTTTACAGTGCACAGACCATAATATACTGCAGGGCATCCGTCTTTAGCAGGAGGGGCTCAAATCAGTGGAGCTTTTCAGACTTCATCTATGAAATCACTTTAGTGTTTGGGTTTTTCATTTGGCTTTCTACTCAATTTGATTGTGGCCATGTTTAAATAATGTCAGAGCGGAAATTGGTTTTATTGGACTTAATTTTGTCCACAGCAAGATGTACATTGCCTTGAAATATGATGTAATTCCCAAGCAGAACGAGATGGGCTTCTCTTCAAGTCAGACCTCGGCTCTGGTGTCTTGGTTTTTAATACACCAGGCTGCAAAGTAGCAGGAAATGGTGGAAATTGCAAGGTGGAAGTGGGTTTAAATGGCAGTAATCTCTACCCTTGCTTCAGGCAGAGAGCTGTAAATTGCTACTCTGTCCTGGCTCTTGCCCTAATGCAGGTTGTTGCTTGGCTTTTGTTTGATGGTATTTCACCTTTAAGTGGACAAAGGTAAAAAAAAAATATTGGGAAAAGAAAGTTATATAGCACTAGGGAAAAAAGCAAAACAAAACTAAAAAAGGGCTATCCAAACACCTCATAGTGCTGGATGTGACTATTTCTTAGATGGAAAAAACTTCCAAAGGTGAATGCACACAGATGGATATACTGGCTGTGAGTGAGGAATAGCTGCAGTCTTTGATTAAATGCAGTTGAGTGAAAAAAACCAAAGAAACATGGTGCAAGATCTCCCAAAGCCCTGAAATTATTAATGGCTCATCCAGCAGCCACGTTCCATGTTGGCGCCTCCGAGGCACTACACTGTTATCTTAAAAAACAACGCAGGAATTTCAGCAGTGTGAAGAACTATTAAAAAAAAAAAAAAAAAGAAAAGGAGAATCAAAAAAAAAAAAAAATTGCTCAGATTTTCAGGTTGCCATGGTTTTTGGAGACGGTGGTATTCACTGCATTCCAGATATCGAATATAGACACAGCTAATTTCACCTGGAAGAGTGGTGGGATTTTCTCTTCTTTTTAAAGGGAGGATTTTGTCTGTTTCTTCTTGACCTACAGTTTCTGTGGGGCTGCTTGTTTGTCTATGGATTTTGTGTGTGTGCGTGCAGAAATGTCGCCAAAGAAGATCGATAGTGAGTCTGTTGGGCTCTGCTTAATAATGCTGAGGTTTAGCTGGCGTAGGTGTGCAGTAACTCAGTGCACTGAGTGCCCCTATCGAAGATAAAGGGTGGCAAGCCAATTTCTGGCTGAGAGTCACTGCTTTCTCAGCAGGCAGATTCAGCAGTTGGACCAATCTGACAGTGATGCAAGCCCCAGAGCCTGAGTTTTTGGCACAGGGGCTGGAACAGTACCAGTTGGTTCCCACAGAGGTCAGAGCAGATGACTCCCGGTGCCTTCTTGCTTTAAAAGTCTGCAAAGCATTGCGAGCAGTTTCTGTGTATATTTTTTGAAGAGGGATAGTTTATTCAACTGTGCATAGTGTAATAGCTTTGTGCTGGGCTGCATTATCCTCACTGGCTGGCAGGAAATGACATTTTCCCCTTCCCTCTTGCTAGCAGTACTTGGGATTTGGTGTATATATTCAGCTTCAAAGGGATTTTGCATTTGCACATGGGAATATTTGTCTTGTCATAATAACCATGGCCTCAAAATTTGCCATTAACTGAAAGAAGAAAATTGTCTCATAGCTGCACACACACTTTATGAAGATGTTTCTCTTACCCTACACAGTGTTTTTGGTTAAAAAAATTTACAACCAGAATCCAGGAAAAGCTCTGCAAGTCAGAGCATGGTTTGTTCACTCTGTGCTCAATCCCTCCTTGAGCCCAGTGCAGTTTGTCACTAATCCAGGTGGATTTGAGCTGCAGGCTGTAATGTAGGAAGAGAAATGCACAGCAGGGTGCATGTCCTATCAGGTAAGAAATGTGAAAGAGGCTGTTCCAACACAGGGTTGCAGCTGGGACTGATGCTCCTCCTGCTTTTCTCTAAATAGCTCCTGGTGGTCACACACTACTTTAAATGTGAAACATTTGAGGCAGAGGTAGAGAGGTAAATATGGTTTTCTGTAGACAAAGCAGTGCATATCCACACATGTTATCTGTAGACAGCAGTGGGGATAGCAAATTCATTTCATTTTTTGTTCTGAATATTCCTTTTCTCTGCTAAAAAGCACATTTGCTTTTGCCTTTGACACCTGTAGCCATTTGCCGTAGCAGTGGAAATGGAAGGTAAAAATATCCCCATGATAATTTGGTAGTACTTTACACCAACTGTGCCATCACTTAGCACAGGCATAAAAATGACTAGATGAGGTACAGAAAATCAGTCTGTAAATCCATAAAAATTGTGGGGTTTTTGCATCTACTGATTTTCCATTGTCTGTATTCATTAACAGAGAGCAAAATGGATGAATTAGTGCTCAGTTCCAGGCAGCTGTTCATCTAATTTCCCCAGGCTGCACATGCTGAGGGTGTTTAGGATATTTTCACTTACAAAGAAATTTTAAAGATTCACCAGCTTCTGTTATCTCTTCTGCTTTCTATGGAGCCATCTGAGGCCAGGGAGCCCACTGCTGTGTTTTGTGCTTCCCTGAAGCTTGGCTCTGATGGCGTGGCCACCTTCTAACAAAGATTTCATACCAAAGAGTGGCTTTTGCAGGGATCCTTCTACTTCTCTGAATGCTTCCCAGACCTCAGCCACCAGCCTCTGTTTTGGGGCTTACGTTTTCCATTAAGAACAGCCTGGGAGGTGCCGAGCTCTGCTTGCTATGTTGGTCCTGCTGGAATGCATAAAGGAATAGCTCTAGGTTGGCAACAGGGGATTTTTGAACTTGGAAGAGCAGTGGGAAAGCTTTGAGCCTACTGTGGCAGTATAGTAAAAGGACTGTAACTTGCATGTGTCACTTACCAAGCAGTAGTAAGGCTTGATTTCTTTTATGAGAAAGCATTGTGCTGTCCTGCATGTTTACAAGGATGGGGAAGGCTGCGGATTAGGCACACTTTGGCAGGAGGTCTGTAAATTCACAGCCCACAGGGAGAAGGGATTTGGAACAGTGTTGGGGGTGTCCCACTGCTCCAGGCACAGCTGGAAGAAGAGGCCAGGTTCCCTCACAATCAAGGACCTGGTGTGTGCTGGAAGGAGGGTGAAAGGAAGCTCTCTGGGATTTCAAAAGGAATATTAGCCCTGCTCCTTTGGCCTGACACATGCTGAAGAGCAGAGAGACAAAAGGCCTGCTCACAGAGCTGGGCATGAGAGCTCATCCTGGGCAGGAGGCTGAGGAGAGGCAGCCAGGAGAGGGGCAGATACTTGGACCTGTCTGGAAAACATGCCTGAGTATGGGATACAGATGGCATGTCAGAGAGAAAGACTGCATAGGTTATTAATATGGTGAGTGGCTTTCTTGGGGAGGGCACTTCTTAAGGTGTTATTTTTCTCCCTTTCTCTGGCTCCGTGCTGCTGATCACAAGAGGAGAAGAGGGTTATTATAGATATTAGCTATTTAGACACTAGAGATAACTCACAGTGCTGAAAACTGAACTTACCTCTGATTAAAATTTAATTGCTCCCAAGCTTCCACTAGTTACTTGCATTAAGTTTCACACCATTGGAAAGTGCTCATCAACCAGTGTTGGATTTAACAGGAATTTGGCAGATGTTAGTGAAGTGCTGGAGGAAGTCCAAACCACAAGATCTGTGGCATATCATATGTTTGAAAATTTGTTGGCAGCTGAAAGAAAAAATCACAAAACTGGAAATAGCTAGAACTGGACACGGATCTCTTCTCATCCAACAGCCAAAAAGTTGGATCATCACCTCCAGCACCTGGAAGACAAGCATAGGTCATGAAGTGCTGTCTGCCAGGTGTCTCAGTGAGGTGTAAAAGCAGCAGATATTATATTATTGGCTTTTGGAGTGCTTTATGTGAGGAACTGTGGTATCACCATGGAAATCTTCATGAAAAAAATACCAGTCTGTTCTGAGGCAATTTAGCAAATTAGCTATGTTTTATAAAACTTATGTTTTCATTGCAGATTTTCCTTCCTCTTGAGGACATTTATTCAGAAACAGGGTCCTTTTTCATTAAGAGACTAATTTGTTTCTGTTACATATTTCTTTCCTATTGCTCTTTATCTGTAGCATTGTACCTTCAGCTCTGCTTAGCTTTTTGTCACCAGGATGTGCTCCTGATGCAAGGAGGGGACAAACACTAACAGGGTTTGAGAGAGCTTGATCTATTTTTCCTAAGTATATAAAAATATCAACTTGTCTGTGTGTAGCATTAGGAAAACTTCAGCAACTACAGCACAGTGAGGCAGCAGAGAAACAAGATGCCTGTTTTAGACAAACAAGAGCTGAATTAAAATTTAGAATGATGCAAGTCTTTTTCAAAGAAACTAGTTAGTTGTGTTTGAAAAGAAATATAACACACTTCATAATTTAGTATCTGTCATCTTTTAGTGCATGCAAGAGTCTTGACAGTGGTTGTGGCAGGAACTTCTCTGGAAAAAAAAAGTAAATCTCACCTTAAGCCTTTTTCAATTGAAACAATGTTTGGCAGTGTTTGTGTGAAAGATTAAGTCAGATTCAGCCCTTGTTGGGGCTGAGCTGATGGGGCACAGAGATAGACCAGGATCACTCTTGTGCTATTGCAGCATTTCATCCCTAATTTACTATTTCATTTGTTCTCTGGTGTGTAGCAAAATGCATTTCACATGCTCTTGTCCTCTGTAATGTGGCCTGAGGTTGACAGATCTCTGTTGTTAGGTAAGCACTGCCTGGGAGAAATGCTGGATCCCTTTGTTGGTCCTGCCTCATCTTCTGGTGTTCATGTGGATTTTTTTTTCTTCTTTCTCCTGGGAAGTTGAGCAAATGAGGATGTAAAAGTTTGTGTGTCTGGCTGAAATGAGTTAAATCCATGCCAGGCTCCTAAGTGTAAGTCTAGATATAAAAGCTGTACTGAACTGGGGACTATGTGCTGCCATGCTCTGCACTACCAGGTTAACAAGTTTAGTACGTGGTACTCCATGTCCCTAAGTTATGTGTTGTACTATTGCTAATGATTGATACAGTTTTTATTGTAAAAAGGCAAAGCAAAATGCTTCAGAGTGTCAGTCTCAGTTCAGATGCAAAACCCATCAATGCTCCATTTCACATAGTATTTTTTTAGAGATTTATGGAGTATGTCCTCTATATTCAGAAATACATGGATAGAATTTTTTTTCCAGCAGTGAAACTTGTTCAAAAGCTGATAAGAAAGGAGATGATTTTTTAAATTTTTTTTTCCCCCCAAGCACCAAAGACAGTCAGTTTGGAACTTGAACAGTGACGTGGGAGGCAGAAGGTACATGTAGGCTGGTGCAGGGCTCTCTGCCAGAGAGTGGGGAGAAATAGGGCAGCACGGGCTCTCTTTGGGTGTTTCAAAGCAAATCTGGAGCAGATGTTCCTTAGCCCTGAGACACTGTTCTAACCACAAGCACTAATCTAACTTGACCGTAATAAAGGCTATCCCTGCTTCTAATTCTGTCCAGCAAATACAAAGAGACACATACAGAGGTAGCAAGCCATGGGAGGGATTTAAGCCATCTTGAGCTATTTAAAATTTGATGGGCTAAACCATCCACTGCGCTCCCTCTGCCACCAAGGAGGAGGAACACCCTCAGACAGAGATTAGGAAAAGCACCTTGCAAAATCGAGCATTCCTGGAGGTGTATGAGGAGGATGTTTGTGGTTTACTGGATATTATAGGTATTTGAGGTGTGATGTAAATACATCAGTCACTGCTTGCTAATTTGCACTCAGGATTTCCCAGCTGGCTTGAGTAAATTGGGAGTCTTATTTTTTTTAGGCTTCATCTTAGATCTGATCTCCTATGTGCAGCTTCATTAGATTGGACTCTTGAGTTGGTACTGAGTCTATGATATGAGAAGATGATGCCTGATTTGAAAGGCTGAGACCCCTAAATAACCTGATACTCAAAAGGCCAGTGTTTGTTTAAGGCAGTGGGAGATACTGCTTTCTTAGTGTTTTTAAAAATCAGGTCACTTGTTCAGAGACCAACATCAGGATCCTGTTTATGAAAGTCCTGACCTAAATGTTTTACCCACTGTGTTTGCATTGTTTTTTCCTATGGGGAAAATAATGAAGTGCAAAAATGAAGAGAAAGGGAAGTCTGCAAAGTCCTGCCTGACCCACTCATAATGGCACAGGCTGCACAGGACTCAATCCTGAGTCCTACTGAGCTCAGCCCATTCCCCTTGCATCCCCCTTGCTGTTTTGCTCTCAGTGGGACAGTAGTTTCCTAAATATTCAGTGCCTAGGCAGTTTTCTTTATTTGGTTAGGACTGTAACACTTCAAAGGGACTAATTGCAAACAACAAAAGCAGCTAAACTTGTCTCTGCTTCACAAGCTCCTTCACTGACCCATGGAGCAGAAGCTCCAACAGGGAGCACACACTTGACTTTCCCTCCCTTGGCACATCTCTGCCTCAACTTATTGATGTTCTCAGGGACAGCATTTGGGTAGCTGTCTCACTTTAGAGAGGTCAAATACTTCTTCAGCTCTCCATGGCTCTTTCCATCCTTGGCCTGCAAGCCTGATAATAAAATGAGCCTTTCTTTACCTGAGAGCTTTTGGAGGATGCTGTGATATTGCCAGGTGTGGGGTGATGTTTTCTTCCCCAATACCTCATGCTATCTCCAAGACTGTAGGCCTGGAATAAATATCCAGCTGCTCCTGCTGCATCCTAAAGCTTCTGTGCATGAATGCAGTAAGAATAATCATTATCTGTGTCTCTGACTGGCTGCCCAAATGATGGGTCATGTTGGCTAAATCATTGCCTGTCATCATTCATGCCATTTCCACGCCTGCTGCAGATGGCCTAACCTCAGCCACCAAGGACAGCAGGGACTGAACACATATTTCACTGAGAAAACTGAGGATGCCCTGCAACAAGGAAGGTTTAATCAGGGCTTTGTTGTGCTTCCATCTTGCTGCATGGCAGAGTGGCAAGGAGAGACAGGCAGTGTGGAAAATTTTGCTGGCATAGCTGTTATATTGTCAGCAATTAATTAGAAAGTTTTGTTCAATAAAATGTATTCTGGCCTAGGAAGGATGCCCTTGACTTCAAGTTGGGTTATTAGAGAACTGAGTGTCTCATAAGATACTTCTTTTTTTTTTCTAGTATGCTTGCTTATCATTGGAAAAAACCAGATTTTTGCCTGCAGTTCTGATTGAGCAGAGATAACTTGTAGAAGGTCAAATCACAAATGTTTTTATGGGTATCAATTTTGGTTCAATTTGTCTATTTAAAAAAACCCAAACCTTAAAAAGAATGCCAGTTATAGTGAGACAGGTGTTTTGAGTGCAAATCTACTATGATGTCCTTTTTCATGTGCTGTTTGATCAGATGCAGCTAACTTTAATTGTAATTTGTTTTGTGGAGAAGGAAGAAGAGTATATACAAACAGGTCCACACAAACATAAGTAGTTTATCTGGCAGTTCTGGGTGTGGGGAAATAAATGAAGTTTCCAACCTGCAACCGGACTTTAACACTTCCCTGCTGGTTATGGTTCTCCAAAGGCGGAGAAAGTGGTAATTTAGCAAATATTACCACTGGGATGTGGCACATCAGCCAGAAAGATGCCACCCCACGCTGCAAGTCGTGCCCACTGGACTTTGAGGGGGGTTGTGGGGTAGTGTCAGATGTCAAGTAAAGGAGATACCCAAAATTGTTTACCTTGAGAGAATCCTTCATTTTGGAGTTAAGGGAACAGAGAGCTGAGAAGCAGGCATGAGGCTGAGGAAAGCTCCATGTGAGGATGTGTTCCCTTGCCTTTTCTGGGAAAGGAGAGCAAATGGAAGACAATGGAGAAACCAAACTGGAAGGAGCAGCTCATTACCCAAGGGGCAGATGTAGAAGTGGTTTGTAGGCAATGACAAGTGGGACAGGCAGGGGTTAGTTTTGGAACTGACCTGGGATGAGGAAAAGAGCTAAAAATAGAGATTTAAGATCCCTTTTAGTGGAGGTGAGCCAGCGCTGTGCCCAGAGAGCTGTAAGGCAGGTTCCGCATGAATGAGATTTTATTCGATGTGCAGGGAGCGAAATCTGGATAAGAGGGAAAGACTGGAGGTTTTCTGAATGTTAGCCTGAATTTCCAGCAGTGATCCTCTCACCTGCAAGGGCTTGGCCTCACCACTGCAATGTTTCTGTTGGCTGATGAAGGAAATATAACACTGCATTCACCACTTGGAGGATCCCTGCGAAGAAATTTGTCTCCAAAGGAAAAATATTCAGTAACGCTGACTTAACTCGTACTGCTTTCATCCAGTCAGGCTGGTTTTAAGATTTAGATACTATCAAAAAGGAAAAAGCAACCTAGAAAGGCCCAAAATTTGATTGTAGGGGAAGGAATTTTTTAAGTCATCTTGGTCCCTGCATTTGGCTTCTTTCTCATTTTACACCCTTTGCATCTGCTTTCCCTTTTTCTTCATCTCTGCCCCATCCCATCCAGCATACTCTTGGGCTGGCCTGGGTCAGTTCTGTCATGGTTTTGTTTTTCATTTAGGCAGACACCAGAAGGTGAGCTTGCTTCAGCTTGACAGAAATGGACAGATAATATTCTGTTATGTTGCTAGTGGAGTCCTCAGGTGCCAAACAGATTGCTAAACACTCTTGAACAGTCTTTGCTTTGCGTGCAAGAGAGAAAAGAAATCTATATCTGCTTTTAAATTCAGTCCCTTCCTTATGCATTTTATTTGGTTTTCTTTGCACACACTTAAAGTTTCTTTTCTGTTAGAACGTACTCATCCTGTTTTGCTTAGAAGATTTTAAATCCAGTGACTGCTTGGTTTTGTTTAAAAGCTGGCTGGATCTAGGGCTGACTGTCCTCCTAATTTCTACCCATTTCCTTCAGAGGTGGTAAATGGCAGTGGATAGTACCTCCTCTTGGAGCTAAACATCCCTATCCTCACATAAATCAGCAGCTGCCAGTGGATGAAAGCTATCTGTGGCTAATAAGTGTCAGGTCAGGGTGCCCTGGTAGGGAGCAATGTCTATTGGCCACTCTTGGAGATGCTCTTGAGTCTTCAGTGCAGTATGCACTTTGCTATTACTGAAGACAAAAGCTCAGCCAGGAAGCACGATTCACATTGCTGTCCCTGGGCCTGAAATGATTCATGTTGCTAAAATAAAGTTGCATCTCCCTTAGTTACAACTCACTGGAGTCTGTTTGACCAGGCATCTCAGTCTCTATGAGATTTCTGTGCGCTCTGCTCCGAACAAGAGCTGCAGACAGTGAGGGTTTAACTGAATCAGTGATGCTGTTTTAGCTCAAATCTGATGTTTAATAAGGGAAAATAACAGCTTAATTTGGAAAGGCATCTTGTAGGCCAGGGGGACTGACCTTGTAGGAGTGACTGCTGCCAAGAGGATTAGGGAGTTGCGTGTTGTGCTCAGAAGTGTACCGTGGACATGCTGAGCTTGGCACAGAAGATGGGAAGACTGGTCCCTCAAGCCCAATACCTTGTCTGAGTTTCAGGCTTTGCAGAAAGAGATTCCTCATGGAATAACCTGGATCAAAAGAAGGGCTCATTCTTCTGCATTAGCAAATAATTTCCTCATGCAACAACACGGGAGGATCAAAGCCTTCCCTGTCCACCTCTCCTTTACTGTAATCCTTGGCACGTCTCAGCACTTCCCAGGAGTGTGTTGTGGACTGTGATGAATAATGTCCTCTGCAGGAGGAGAAGGAAATAAGGACATCAGGTTGGCCGTTTAAGGTAGAGTTTTCCCCTGCCTCTTCCCACTACTCTGTTCTTAGCATCTGTGCCATAGTTCCGGATTTTCTGGTTGTCCGTGGAAAGGCTTAAGCCTTCCCCAGCACCAACTAAACGCCCCAAGGACAGGCAAGCAAATAGTTGAGATGCTTGCAGTTTCTTTTGTAGCCTGGAGATTTGCTGTAACAGACACTGAGCTTTTCAGGGTTGCAAAGCCAGAAGCTGCTTGCTGATGGATGGCACAGTTTTCAGCCGAGGCTCAGGAATGGAGATGTTGATACAGTGAAGGCAGTGGCACTGCACCAACCTGTAGGCTCCTGCACCTCCAAAGAGCACCCGGGGTCTTGGACAAATTGAATGGCTTTTGATGCTACCTTTTATTGTCTATAAACTGGCTGACTCAGCTTCCTAAATCAAGTCTCTCCCTTTTTCTTCAAGTAAAACCACATTTCTTTCTGCCTTGGAACAATCTCTGTGGCAGCTAAACACAGTGCATGAGCTGCTTGCCACTGTAGTGCCTACACTTGGAATTTGTATTTTGCTGAGCCATCTCCAGGTTGAATGCCATGCCAGTCAATGCCATGTCTGTGACCCATGGTCATTTAGGCTCTAGCCTCTAAAGAAGAAAAAGCAACAAAATGTGTCTAATATTTATTTGAAGGTTTAAGCATTTCTTGACTTGCTTAGTGCACGAAGGTCTATCACAGGTCACCTTCTTCCTCCCTTTTCATCTTGAGCCTGACCACTACACTAGAAAGTATGTTTTTTTCCTTCAATTCCAAACGAGTTCAAGGTTATGCTCAATTTTTTTTCTAGTATTACTGGCATGACAGATCTCCTCTCATTATAAATTATTCTGTCCGCTTCAGCTGTATGGTTTTTCTCATTTATATTTAAGATAATGGAAGAAGAGTTGCTTTTGATGACATAAGTGAGCTAGATTTTTGGTTGGTATTATTACAAAATGAGAGTTCTGGCTGGATAATGTAAAATATTAGGGCTTTTGAGTTTTTTAGTAGCTGTGAAACACTGCAATGACTAGAAAAACGAATATATTTCTTCCCTACAAATTCATGAAGCTTCTTGATGCATGCATGGAATTTGAAAGGCTCAGGGCTAATAACATTACAGGTCACAACATGTGTTCTAAGTGGTCTGCTGTAAAAAATTTACAAAACAAAAACATTTGAACATATTTGATATTGAAGAAAGGGAAAACTAATAATCACTGTAGACTGGTGCATTTATTTTATGTTACCTGTGAGAGCTGTAAAATGAGGTTTAGACTGTGTGCTAGAAGCATATAGGAGCTCTTTGGCCATGCACTGTAGCAGTAGTTTTATCCTAGATTGAAAGTAAGAAAACATCTGTAAGTATATTTGCATCTCTGCTGTATTTCAGAATTGAATACATACTGCTTGACTATTTTTTTTTCCCTCCTGTTTTTCTGTTATGCTTTTGAATTGTGCTGTCCTATGGAAATGCACTCACATTTAGTTAAGCCTGTATGTCTGTGTTTGTCTATAAGACAATTGTAGCTATTTAGCAGTTATGTTTTTAAGGCATGTGAATTGGACCAGGTCAGATTTTCTCTGTCTCTCCTCTCTCTCCTCTTTTGTCACATGTTGAATATGTTTTTGTTTTTTTTTTTTTCCTTATGAGAGACATCATTCTTTTGTTCAAAGTATGAAATTTATGCTTTTGCAGTGACATCAGGTACTTCATTTTATGGATGTATATATTATAAAAAGGCAGGGAGATTACACAGCTTAAAAATCTCTAAAGGATACAATTTGCTTTTTTCATTTTTGTGTCATCCTATTTCATTTTTTTTCTGCCAGTTCCCAACTTCCTGAGATTCTCCTGTTGCTTGTGAGGATCTGCAATGCTTTTGTTGGTAGCCTAAGTGGACCAGGTGCAGTTTAGGCTTCCAGTCCAAGAGTACATTATGGAAAATCCCTAGTCTGGCACAGCAGCACCTGGACATTCTTCTGTGCATTTGGTGCCTCTGGTTTGGACCAGAAATTCCCCTGGGCATGTAAACTTCAGCACTTGACTGCATGTAAAAACCACATGCCAAACCTGGGGAAGCAGGAATACAACTTTGACCTAAAGTTCTTGCTTTTCACTACTCCTATTCACTTTCTTGTAAGTTTTTAATGTCTTTTTTCTTTTCTGGGCCCAATTCTGAGTCTTAAAAGGTCAATGGGTATATTCTTTGGCTTCACACAGGAAAACATGCTGACCTTGCAATGTGCTGGTCTGAGCTATCCATTAATAAGAATAACCTGAAGGGTGACATATGTAAAGCTACAAATCAATGCTGAAAGTTTTTCCATCCTGGGATTATGTATTGTCATCTTGTCATCAGCCCCTCGGCTAAGAGTCTGAAACTACAGCTCAGCCAAAAGCTGACTTCATGAGAGCTGGTAGCCCTTAATGTCTCTGAGAAAAATTTCCTAGGTAAAACCTCCTTTTCTGATGTTTTGGAGCTTGCTTCTTCCTGCTTCTTGGGTTTCTGCTGTGACATTTCAACTGAGATGACTGGCCATGGCAATGCCTCTGGCCCTGGAGCCTTCAGGGTGGAGATCTGAGGTGCTGAGCATATGAATGAATATTCACCATTGCTACCAGCACCCCAGTGGCCTCTCTCAAATGAAAAATTAGCCTCTGGGACATAGGTGAGAGTTGCCAGGCTTTTTAGGATATCAGCATGGACTTGATAGTGCACCAAGCTGCCTGTGTCCAGTACTCAAGTCTGTTAGGAAAACTGGAGATCCCTGAAAGTGCTACCCAGTTCATTTCACCTTAAAACACCCTGCATATGGCACAGTTTGTTTATTTGTTATAAATCTGCTTTGCTGAAGTAAATGTGTTTTTCATAATATTAATGGTGCTCTCATTGTTGGAGCCCTCTGCATAAGTCAGATATCTATAAAACAAATTTAGACACCAGTGCTGTAGTTAAGCATTGTTTAGGCAGATCCCTGAGCCAGGATGAATCTAGCTATTAGAATTGAGCTTTACAATATATTGACGTTTCTACATGAGTAATAAAGAGTTTAGAAAGGGAGCTGAGCAGCATTTTATGTTTTTTTTTTTAGGGAAACTGCTTTATTTCTGAAAGTAGCTGAATATTGACATTCTTACAAGGGAGTTTTGTCAGCTTCCTAGGGTTGGTTGATGTGAAGTATTTTTTTTAGCATAGGCTTCTTTCTTCTCTCCCTCCTTTCCATCTGTGTCTCCAGGGGTAGAACCACTGGTAAGTTTGGGGACAGGATTGAACTAACCTGACCTCCAAACCAAGATGTGACCAAGAGGCCTGAAGCTGTGCCTGCCCTCTGATTTTTAGGAGGGGTCTTGACAGCACATCCATATCAAGGTGCACCAGGACATGCTCAAAGGATGAGGAAAGGCATCCTTTCTCACCATTTCTGTATTTCTGGTGGTTTCAGTGGTCAGTTCTCTCCCCAGTTCAGGCTGGTTTCCTCACAGGAACAAGAGTAAATGGAAAAAATAAATGAAATAGAAGCCAGTGCAGTCAGATATTGAGTGGAGCAAATGCCCTGTAGAGAGGAAGGACCTTTGGTGGCTTTGGAGAAGGATTTTGGATTTTAAAACAGGTTTGAAATAGGTAGTGGGTAGCAAGAGGAGGAAATAGATGGGTTTGGTGAAAGGCAAAAGGTGAGGTTGTGCTGGCAGGTTCATAATTCCTGTTGCTCTAGACTATGGATGTAACATGTACTGTACAGCCAGCAGGGCCTGCTCTCAGGTCTCCAGTTCATGTCTGGGAGTGCAATATGATCTGCATGCCAATGAAGCCAATCCTGACATGGGCTAGAGGAAGAAGGCTGTGAAAAGCTGTAACTCCACCTTTGATATGTTATGGTTTATTCCTTTTCCTGTCTTTGATTTCAGCTGACCAGCCCACCTTCAGAGTGTGTTTACACCTGAGACACTGGGCATTGGGGCTGATTTGGAAGCCCAGTACAGGAATGCAGGAGGCACCTCAAATCCTGAGCCCCAGAGAAGCTGGGCTCAAGGGGTAGTGGTGCAAAGGGAGGTGAATTGTGATGCAAAAAGCAGCCTTTTTGCTTTTAATCTGCCAAGCTGGACAGGAGGAAGTGGGACCAGGCAAATTTTCATCCATCTCTCCCCAACACCCCTTGCACACATGTGTGCTGTGGGGCCAGGGAGCTGATTTCTTGTAGTTCCAGTGGATTGCCTCCTTGGGCTCAACTGTACTGTGCCCTCTTCCTCAAGGTAGCAGCATAACACAATCAGGTTCTGAATATTAATACAGAGATCACAGGAGTGTAGCCTGGAAGCACAGAACACTGAGAATTGAAAAGTCTAATCTGTCCTTTTTGAAAGCTGTCCAATTTCTTTTTTATTTACAGCATTTGAACCATTTCACAAATTGGAAAGCAACTAACCAGCCATTTCACAGGCAGATTATGATATGTTTAAGAAAGTCCAAGGCATTTGTCTGAATGCAATTGGCCATCTTGCTGGCTAACATCTAGATTGGAGATATTACACACACAGTTGAACAGAGACTATTTGAAGATGATGGTTTTCTTTTATTAAGTTGTGTTTGTAGCGTGCAACTGAAGAAATGTTTTGGACAGTGGTATAAGCTGACTGCCTGACTGCAAAGGACTCGTCACATTGATTGGGTAGATGAGAAAATGCTGGGGCGTGAACAGTCACTTTATGATTCCTGCACTCGATTCCATTCTTTGCAAATGCAGAGGTGGAGAACTGCTGGAGAGAGACTGGCTCCATCTGGCACTGCCTCTGCACAGTGCACACAACTTGTTCAATTAAAGATGGAGAAGTGCAGGCAAAAAGTGGGAAACACACATTAGATGAAGCTGCATCCGTTGCCATACAGATGGAAAAAATTTGGTTTCCCTCTTACCAGCTACACATTTGCTTGTTCTGCCTAGAAACTAAAAGGTAGGTTTCAGCCTGCATAGATGAAGCATACATGGTTTAATTAATTAAAAGATAAAAAAACCCAAAAAGCTGGCAGTCTGAGCCACCAGTAAATCTCTTATAGCTGTGAATATGCAGTGCTCACGTGCCTGCACTCTAATGTGCTCTGAATGAAAAACTGACAGCACCTGTTACTCAAATCAAAAGTGATTTCTCTAACAATGGGATACTGGGGAATTCCTTCCAGTCTTCTCTTTAATAGAGTTTGAAGGATTCAGGTTGGAAGACAGTGCATAAGATCTGCACCACTGGCTCTGATGGATGTGAATCATGCCAAGGGACAGTGATTGTTTAGGAGGTTAGAAGTTCACTCCATACATCCAGTAATAACAAGAACACACAGCTGGTATGTCCTTAAAAAAAAAAAAGATTGTATGCTTCTTTTTTCCCCCTGTGTGAAGCCACATGTGGATTGAAAAAAAAAAAAAAAAGAAAATCAGATTTTATACATTCAAATCCAGAAATACAAAGTAACTGCAACCACATCTGACAGTATTTTTGAGAACCAGAGTGAATTGAAGCTAGAGTGCCTAAAAATAGCCCTTGAACTGAACTCTAAAAACTATTAGATTTGTCCATTTATAATAAATCCTGATCTACTGTCTATTAGATCATCTCTTCTGTAATCTTTTCCTATGGGCATAGTTCATGTGTATTTCTAAAAGCATTACAGCATGATGTTGAAAGAAATGCTCAATTTTTTTGTGTCTTGCGCACAATGGTCCAGGTAAATTTCTGCATTCAGAATCAGTTGCAAAGTCTGGAACAAGCAATAAGGCTTTAATACCCTCAGTGAATGGTTTCCAGAGGGTACAAGAGGTTCACAAAGGTGGATTTGGCAGAGCTCCTGGGCAGGAAACCAGAGATAAGACTTTAGGAACTGTCTTCTGATAGAAGAGGACCATGGTGAAGACAACAGGTGATGCTCCTGTGCTGTACCCATTCATCTCCTGGTGTTGCTAGATATGTGCTGTAAAATAACAGTTAAAATTCTGTCTGATGTCTCTGAAGTTACATATTTTTAGCAGGATCCAGTAGTTTCTTGGAGAAGAATGGGTCAGAGAGGAAAAAAAAGAAGAAAATAAAGAAGTATCTTCTTTTATTCAAATGACAACTAAACTGGGGACCTGACATTAAGAGCTGTTTGGAGACAGAAAAAGTATTAAGTGCTGACACATGCACACTCCCACAGAAGTCCCACAGAAGCATAAAAGCTGATATTTCACGAAAATGCAGTCAGACTGCTGTTTGGGTTCATATTTTTTCAGGCAAAACCTAGAAATTTTCAATAATACTGACAATGTTTTTGACAGAACAGCCTTTCTGTAGCAATCTGCAGCAATCCAGCATGTGGAATGAACTGTTGATCATTGTCAGAAATGCAGAGTTTTGTGTCAAAAGGTCTGCATACCTTTTGCCTGTTGAAAATGGGTGCATTCAGTGGCTTTTTGGGTGTATTAACTGTCTTGCTGAGAGTGGTGCTGCAGTGAAAAGTCCGAGCTGGGGCAGTTTGAGTGAGCTTGAGCCTGTTGTGCTGATTTCTCCCACTTTAGCTCTCATTCTTTGTTGTTTATGTTAAATGCTGAGACTGAGACTCAGAGGAAAGTCCCAGTGTGTTAAGTGATTCCAGCTTGAAGTGCCTAGAAACAACCGAGTCTGCACCATGTCTTGGACTGCTGCTGTAGGTTTCCTCTCAGCACAGGAACTCAGCATATGGCCCATATCCATTGCAGCATCTGCACAAGCCCAGCAGAGCAGTCATATGTGAGCAGAGTAGCCTTGGGCACAAAAGCTGATCCCCTGCTAGAAGAAATAGGAAAAAAAAGAAAATCCAGAAAGTGATTTTTCCATTTGTCAGCTGTGCACAAGGGAATGGCTCTTCCTTCTCTCAGATCTCTCAGATGCAGCATCCTCCTCCTCTGCTTTCCCTTGTTCCCTTGTGTTAGTTAAGAGGCAGGAAAAGGAAGAGCTGTGTATCATACTTGATGTGCCTTTTTCACAGTGCAGGGCTGTGTGCAGTTGTGCTGTTGATGACAATGTGCCACGTTGAGCACTCTGGGGCCACTGCATATGTAATCTTTCCATCAATGGGTTTTGCAACCTTTTGTCAGTGTCAGTAAATAAAGCTCCACAATCCCAACTTCCCCAAAAGCAGCGTGTGAACTTATGTTCACACACAGGATTCTGGCTCAGCTTCCCAAAATAATGGCATGTGTGAGCAGAGGGGAGAACTGTTCAGATGTTTGATGTGAGGCCGACTTGGCCTTCGCCTGCAGTAAAAATAAATCATAGTTGCTCTCAAACACGTGGAAGGAGCTGTACATAATTTATGGGCTAATCTCACCTTGTCGATTCCCTGGCTCGCAGCTCTTGAGTGGCACCAGCATGTGGCTTTTGGTCTTCCAGCAGACATTTACCATGAGAAGGTTTTGCAGGGCGACGTCTTTAACATAGACTCAGTGTAACTTTGCAGTCCAACAGCGTGTTAATGAGTTGGTGCTGTCTGTGTAGGTGCTTCTTTTCATCATTCTCTTCTGTTACCTCACGTGGAGTTCTTTGAAAAAAAACACATGAAAACAAAAAAAAAAGGCGAAAGAAAGTGGGAATATATTTACTTTCAAATATTACTGTTTTTCTAGGGAGTTTCAGAAGATGTTCTGAAATGTGTTTGAAAATGCCTGTAGAAAATTAATTCCCATGAGATGCATTTATGTGACAGGAAAGAGAAAAACAGCTGTGATATAATCCTCCAATTGTATTAGGTTTGTGGGGTTTTGGGATGCTTCTTTCAACGCATGCCTAAACCTTCTTATTTGCTATGTAAATACAACTTGCACCATCTTTAGGTAGAAGAAATGATAAAAGGGATGCTGTAAGCAAAGGATGTTGTTGCCAAATATGAAAAAGGCAAAACTACAGGGAGGGAGGAAAGGGAGGGACCTCCAGGTTTTGTGCTTCTTGCAGCCTTCCCGACTCCTTCAGTGCTTCATTTGCCTTCATGCAGCAGCAACATGTGTAAATAATGGAGTCTGGACATGCTCAAGAGAGCACTGGCATTAGGATGGATTAGTTGTACCTCACTTGGTCCAGCCCTGCTTTAGGTGCAGCACAGGGAGCAGGCAGGGCCTCCTGGCTGCCAGCATCCCATCCCTCCTCCTTGAGCGTCAGGCTCAGGAATGCAGGACTCGCCAGAGAGTGAAGTCATCGCGGTTTGCTTGGACCTTGAGCGTGGAACTTGGAGTGCAGCCTCTCCTTCCAATTACGTGAGCAAGTGCTGGCTCGTAGCACGCAGCCTGCAGGCTGAACCTGTGGATTGTGACCCCACGGGGACAGCTTGATGGATGTCTCCTGTCATCCCTTACCCCGCCAAAGCCAGTGAGCCTCACCCAGGAAATCCTCTCAGCAATTTCTGCTCAAGGGGCACCTAGTTATCTTCATCCATGGGACAGAAAGTGCATGATGTCTCTTATTAAGTATTATTGAGTACACCGGGTTATTGGCTGGAGACTTAGGTGCCAAAATTTAAGAAAAATGAGAGAAAAGGTAGCAAATAGCCTTTTTTGCAATCAGAGCTGTTTTTGTGGTAGGAAAACACTAGTCAGAGTCATTAGGGAAAGCAGTGTCCTATGTCTGGGAGAGCTAGGAAGAGGTGAGCAGAGCACCTAACCACATTGTGGTTATATGACATGTGGTGGATTTTCTTCATGACAAATACAAAGTGCTGGTCACTTGTCATGTCACTACTTCAGGAGAGGGGAACAGAGAGAAATGGGGGAAAAGACAGTCCATTATTTATGTGAGATTTTTTCCCTATGAGCAAATCCCTATCATGATTTTCCTTCCACCAAGTAAAAATCTGCCTCCACAAGCCTGAGCTCTATGTGGAGGTTGGGAAATAAAAGAGAGAAGGGAAAAACCTAAAAATTTCTATTTTCTTTCTAGTGAAATGTGCCCTGAGTAGAGAGAGGCTCCTCTGGGAGTTGCAATTGCTCCCTTGTGGACGCTGGAAATGTTTTGGGGTTTGTTTTTTTTATGACTGCAGCTTTAATCTGAATGATGGCAAAACTTAGTCCTCTGCTATTACTGCCAGCTCTCTAGATAGAGCAGGGAAGAAAAAAGTGAAGTATCACTTTGGGGTGTTTCTGGGGAAGAAATGTTTCCACAGCCATAAATTGCTTTCTTGGGAGCACTGAAAATTCCTATCCCAGTGCTCTGCTTCATGGAATCAAAGTCAGCAGTCTTGGATTTGTAAGGAATAAAAACTGAGTCTTATCCAAAAACTTTAGGGTCTTGATATGGCAATGCATGGTAAAAACAAACAGTGAAATAAAGTAATTAAGTTTATACATTTCTAGTTTTACTAGAAATATATAAACTATATTATATAAACTATATATATACTAAAAATATATAAACTAATTATACTACATTCTAGTAGTAGTATTGGTGGTTTTTAAAGGTGCTTGTCCTGGAGCAAAAATTGTGTTGTGAAACATTGTCTGAAGAATCCCTCTGCTGAAGCAGTGCTGCAGTGTTGCTTTCCCCCAGGTTAAAAATTCACAGTTTATTGGCAGCCTGAGTTAATCTGGAGGTTTGATCTCTGTTCTGTGCTGCAGGATTTAGGTGCTTTTACACAGGTTGCAGTCTCTTCATGGTTTTGCTTGGATTTGAGAATCATTTATATGTAAATGATCCCGATCCCCTGTTCTTTACCTCCTTACCAATTAACTTGCTTTTTGAAGCAGACGGTTGTGTGAGCAAAATTGGCAAGTGGTGCTTCCTGGTGAAAAACTGGGTGGTGTTAGCATGGTGATCATGATTGCTGGAGCTCATTACCAAATTGACTCTTTGAATAATCAAACCTTTGAACTCAGCTCAGTGGTATCCCATCCGTCTCACTCCGTTAGGCAGCTCGGAGGCAGTCTCACTCCGTTAGGCAGCTCGGAGGCAGCTCTTTCATGTCGTCTTACAACTTGTCCTATGTAAATGGCGGATGTGTTTATTTTCAAAAGCAGCAAGAAAGCCCAGTGGAACAAGAAAAAAGTTGGAAGAACAAGCCCTCAAAGAGATTTTGACACTGGTGCCAGGGGGTTTATGAAAGATAAAACAGCTCATTTTTTTATGGCTGAAAGAAAATGCCATTAAATCCCTTGTGCCTATCTGCTACAGTAAACTTGCCAGAGCTATTCCAAAAACAGCATGCTGTGGGATATTCAATGATTTTCAATGAAAACTAGGCTTAAAAATGCAGATCTCCTGCGTGTGGATCAAGGGGAGCTCCAGGGTGCTCAGTGTATGTTTCTATATGCTCACACATGACTGTAAGAATAATTTTAAACAGGGTTTGCTAGCTTTGACTTTGAAACTGCATCCACTGTATCTACTCAGTTCCTTTGTGCGTGGCATAGGTAATTTTGCAGAAGGAAAATAACTTGTTATTGTAAGAGTAAATGGGAAAAATTTTACAGGTTGCTATCTACCAGGCTAATCTATATTATGAAGAAATAAAACATACTTGTATTAAGTCCTGCTGCAGTAAAAGTGTAATGTTTGCTGAAGTTCTCTACAAATTTTAGTCCTCCCTGTAACATCAGAGGGAAATCATTTCTTGGTGACCTAGTGCAGCTTTGAGCAGAAACTGGAAGAAATCTGAGAGAAAAGATCTTGCAGAAACATGCAGGATCTGCATGTTTTTTGTATTGTATTTTTCAGAATTCATTTGAACTCAGGGTTCATGGTGAAAGGGAGGTGGCAGGAGAAGGCTGGAAAATCTGATCATTGAGTGTTGGATACCTGTTTTCAGATTAGTGTCCTGGTGCTCAGGTGAATTAGTGTAGAAACTCCATTTCATGTTGCTGGACATGGAGCAGCAGTGACTGAAGGCTTTTTGGATCCTGAAAGAGGTGGGATGGTAGTGAGGTGTTACAGCATGGAAATTAGAGTGAGAATGGATCAAAACAAGCCTTTTTATATTGCTTCCTTACCTGCATTTCACAGTCAGCCCCAAAATTTTCTCAGGCAGGGATTGAGGGGGCAGTTGTGAATATCTGGCACTGAACTGGAGTAAAAGTTTTATGCTGAGAGAAGCTGGAGGGTGCTTATCTTTGAGAGAGGTAAAGGAGATGGGAGAAGCAAACTTTTCCATGAGCTGTGTGTGACATGACAGGCGTGATGGGGGAGCAGTTGGGGGCAGCCTGCTTCAGTTCCCCCACCTGATATTTCAGGCCAAGCCATAGACAGATCCCTGTGAAGCTCCAGTCTGTGCAAGCACCTTGGTCTAAACAGGAGGTTAAATAAGGTAATTGTAAGGTGGGCATCCCTCAGTATTCCCTACACACTCAGTACTTGGTGCAGCTATTGCAGGATGTACAGTGGGTTAATGCACTTCTAAAGCAGGCTCCCCACCTCTTGCTGCTTGACTGCTCATTGCAGGTTTTCAATGAATTAGCCCACTGAGCATTAAAGTCTCAAGGATCTGGCTGGGCTGACGTGCTTTTTGCTTGTGTCACGTGGCTTCCAGATCAAGGGGCCAGGCATTGCTCTTGGGATGGTGCAGCAAAGCACAAACCTCAGAGAAAATTGATGGCTTGCTCCAGAGTGCAGCCTTGTGTTCATCCCTCTGTGCACTTTTGATTTTGGGAATAGATTTGTGGTTTGGTTTTGGGTTTTGTTGGTTTTTGTTGCCTTTTTTTTTTCCTTTTAATTGCACTATGGAAAACGTTTTTCTGTCCAAACCAGCCGCGTCTTCAGCAACACTTAACAATTGAAAGCATTTCTCTGCTAGGTGTTCCCTAAAAGATGGGAAATAAGATTTTTGCATTAAAATGCCAAGAAGAAAAATGGTGAGGGCATAAAGTGCTGCTTTATTTTCATCGATGCTGGTGCTTTTGGAAAATCAGTTGTGCTCCAGTGATCATTACCCCCCTGTGTGCTTCTCTCACTGTTTGCTCCAGCTTCTCTCTCTAAGGCGGCTTGTGCAGAAAGCCTTGCCTTAGTCGTAGCTCCAGTTACACCCTGCAGTCATCAGAGGGGACATCCTCAGGACCTAGGCTTGAGGATCCCTTCCTCTTTCTAATAGCTCTGCCTTGGTTTCAGGAGTATCCACATCGGGGGCTCTGGGCCCAGGGAGCACCACTGCCAGCACCACGCCGCGCGTGGCCACCAGCACCACGGGCCGCACCACCACCACGTCAGCCTCGGGCAGGAGGAACAGGAGCACCAGCACGCCGTCCCCCATGGCTGATGTCCCTGATGAAATGACCACACACCTGCCACCTGCCTCCTCCCAGCTGCCACCATCCGGGGCAGAGAGCTGCGACCCCATGGAAGCCCGCGACATCATGTGGTCCCGGACTCGGCAGGGCCAGCTGGCAAAGCAGCCCTGTCCCTTGGGCTCCATAGGTGAGTCAGGGGATGGGAGAGCACAGCAGGCTGTCTTCACTTTCCATAACACTTTGTCAGTGTGCAACCAGTACTAAAAACCCTTTGGGAATGTGCTGGAAGAGCCTCTGCTTCCAGAAGTTGTATATGATGCGCTTTACCTGGTTTTGCCTGTATTTGTAGCCCCTGGGCTCACTGACTGATGTGTTGGTAGCTAATTCTTTGCTTGTTTTGCTGAGAAAGGGGACAGGGGAGGAAATCAACAAAACTTGTACTTTGAAGCTCCTGAATGAGTGTGAGTGATTTTTTTAAACTGCAGCCAACATCCAGTATGATCAGCTGGGAAAGTGGGGGCGGGGAAACAAAGCCAAATCTTTCAAAATGGTTTATTACTTATTGGATTTTGCTCCTTTTTTTTGCTTTTCCCACAATTGTTTTCTTGAAAAATATTGCTTTTGGAAATTTTCTGTTCAATTTGAAACATAATCGCATTAAGAATGGGTTTTGGCATACAGTTCAGTTTGCTGTGGTTTAACAAATGCAGTTTTCTAAAAATAGTTATTTTTCATGCTAGCCTTGGTGTCCAGCCCCAAAAGTTCTCTTCTCCTGGAGAGTCATTCACACCTGTGTATATGAGTACTGACTCAGTCTGGAATTTGGTGAGGACAGACTGATAAAATACATGTTAAAGTATGAGGAGTATGGAAAGGCATCACAGGTGAGAATAGGTAAAGAACATTTTTGCTGTCTTTCCCAGCCCTGCTTGGTAAAATTAATGCCAAAAGTATGATGTGATTCCCAGAGAGGGAAAAGGATATTCTGAACCAAAACTGTAAAAAGGAAAAGAAGATGGAAAATGAAGGCTGGATGCAGGGAGTCCTTTCCTAAGCACAAGAGCTGAGGACAGGATGAAAATAACTAAGGAAAAGATAATAGCCCAACTTATGCATAGGGGATGGCCAATAAGCCTTTCCCATCTCCCGTTTCAGTGGTTCATGCAACTTGTTAAAAGCTGTGATACATTAGCAGTGATGCACTTCTCTTTGTCTGAAAGGGTCTGAGACATTTTGCTGTCTTTTCCAGCAGGGATTGGGCAGCACTTCCCAAACAAAACTCTCCTCCAAAGTCCTTCTTGACAGCTGGGGGCTGACAGTAAACCCCAGCAATTATATCTTGGCGTCTGTAGCATTCAAACTTTTGCGTGTTTCCACCCAAATGTTGTAATGATGATTCAGAGCCATAAAATCTTCATAAAGCAGCAAGGAAGATGAGGCACAGGGTCTGATCCCAAATCACCAGTGGTGGGGCAGACCACTCAAGGTGCTGGCTCGGTGTTTGAGATCTACTTCTGATTTCTTAGTAGCTGGCAGCTCTCCTGCACGTCCTCTGTCTGTAACTGCTGTTTGCCAAATTAGAAATAATATTCCTGCACAACATCGTGGGTCTTTTATGTCTTAGGGCCCTTAAAGGACCAAGTTGGTCCTTTAAGGAGGAGAGGAGAGACTAGGGACACTGAAATGACTCAGAAGTCGGCTAGTCAAGACCTGAGCACTAATAAGCTCCCAGAAGCCTTTGACATGGGGTTCTAGGGGGAAAAATGCAATGAGTCACACTGAGCACAGCAACTTTCCTATTACAGGTGTTGCAACTTTCCGGTGTCTCGCGCCTGACGGTATCTGGGAACCCCAAGGACCTGATCTTAGCAACTGCTCTTCACCCTGGATCAACCACATCACTCAAAAGGTAAAACCCTTCCCATGTGTTGACCACTCTGAGTCTGCACAGTGAGTTTGCTCAGCTCTCTGGTTTTCTCATACAAAGAACCCAAAAGGATCAACAGTCACACATAAAGCACGAACCATGCAGAGTAGCCAAGAATTTCAAGGAGAAAGCAAGTGTCTCATGGAAATTAAAGCAGAGAGGGTAAGGGAAGGCAAAGAAGAAGGACTAAAGAGTGGAATTAAACTAGAATGAATGACATTTCTTGTTCGTGGCAAGAAGAGGGAGGAGGAGGTGGGTGGACGTATGGAAAGTACTGAGTTGTTGAAAAAGGAAGCGCCCTTTCATGCATCCTCAAGGATTTTTTCATGTCACGCAAACACAGGATAAACCCCATAGTTAAGAAATCTTTACCAAAGAAAGGCAGGCTCAATGTGAAATGTTTGTTTTGTGCCCCTGACTTTCTGTTTTTAACTTCTGCCCAAATTATAAAAGAACTGGTGGAATAGAAAACAATGCTGCAGTAATGCTTATCTTTTGACTTTTAAGTCCCTTGATGAATGTTTTCTAGCACTTCATCATTTATCAGTGTTAAAAGTGCATTAACATGTGACAATAGAAGTTCAAGACAAGCAGAGCTTATTTGGTAGCAATATGTTGAGCATTTTTGTTATTAATGCACAATGGTGCTTTCAGCTGATTTCATTACAAACAGAGACCAGATGTGTGTTTACGCCACGGAGTCTGTGGGCTGAATCTTTATTATGGCAATTCGTGGGGATTTATTCACTCCTTTAGCCAGAGTGAGCAAGTCTTGGCCTTGTAAGTTCTGTGTCACTACTTGCTGCACAGTAGTGACACAGAACTCCCAAAGAGCCACTGGTCAGTGGGATGGGGTCACCCCCAGAGGAGACTCTTGGACATTCTCCTCTCTGCCCCCCATCTAAACTGAGACCTAATAATCTGTGAATTGCTATCACTGGTCATCCCTATCCTGCTTCATCTGTGCTTACACCCATCCCTCCACAAAGGAAAACATCAATTAATGTGGGGCTGCTGTGATATGGCACAGCCACTACAAAGCCCATGGTCCTTCTGTCCCTCTCTTGCCGTACACCCAGCGAGCTGATGAGCACAGGCTGCCTTTGCTGGCATTAGCAGCTGTGTGCAGCTCTTGTTTTATGACCTATGTACTTACCCTGGAGGGGTTAATATTACTTACTCCAGCCATAATTCACCCAGGCAGCTGGGAGACTTCTTGCTGCTTGGTGAAGATGACTAGGCCGTTAGCCATTAGCAGAGGGAAATAATAGCCTGCACTGATGAAATCTCCATCAAGGTTAGACTTATTTTATTTGAAACCCTAGCTATCATTTACGTAACAAATGGGCCCCATTTAATTTGTTACGTGCTTTCAAAGCAGGCTAAAATTGAACAAGGCAAGTTTTGAGAAATGCCCAGCAGGTTACAACTGGGACTAGATTTTTTTTTTTTTTTTTTTTTTTTTTTTTTTTTTTTTTTTTTTTTTTTTTTTTTCCCTGAAGAAATTTAGTTATGTTCAGCATTAAAAACATTCTTCCAGTCAGTAGAAAGGACTTGGGGAATCTATGAGATGACCCTGGATCTAAGTTTTTTGCCTGAGTGGGAGTTCATTGGGATCTTGAGATATGTGACCCAGCCTCAATGACAGCTGTTACAAAACATCAAGACTTTTCAGGAGTGACTTTTGAGGGGAAAGCCTTGCAAGGCTCGCCTAGGGGTTTGTGTTGGGGTTGCAATCATTGAAGCATTTATATTGGAAAGGACCTCTAAGGTTATTGGGTCCAACCATTCACCCAGCACTGCCACATCCACCACTAATCCATGTCCCTAAGTGCCATGTCTATTCACACATCTTTTAAATCCCTCCAGGAAGAGTGACTCAGCTTCTTCCCTAAGAAGTCTGTTCCAATGCTTGACCACTCTCTGTGAAGAAATTTTTCCTAATATCCAATATAAACCTTCCCTGGTGCAGCCTCAGGTGGTTTCGTCTTGTCCTATCATTTCTTACCAATAGAAGAGACTGGCACCCACCTTGCTGCAACCTCCTTTCAAGCAGTTGTAAAGAGGGATAAGGTCCCCTGAGCCTCCTTTTCTCCAGGCTAAATACCCTCACCTCAGCTGCCTGAGCAGCTTCTCATAAGCTTTGTGCTCCAGACCTTTCCCCAGCTCTGTTGCCCTTCTCTGGACTTCCTCCAGCACCTCAATGTCCTACTTGTAGTGAGAGGCCCAGAACTGAACACAGCACTCTGGCTGTGGCCTCACCAGTGCCCAGTACAGGGGTACAATCACTGCTCCTGCTGGCCACACTGTTTCTGAAACAGGCCAGGATGCCATTGGCCTTCTTGGCCACTTGGGCACACAGCTGGCTCTTGTTTTCTGCCGGGCAGCTTTCCAGTTACCCTTCCCCAGCCTGTAGTGCTACATGGGGTTGTTGTGACCCAAGGGCAGGACCTGCACTTGGCCTTATTGAACCTCATACCATTGGCCTTGGCCCATCGATCCAGCCTGTCCTGTGAGGGCACTCAGCATGATCTGCTCCATGATATTGCATCACATTTTCAATTTCCAGTCCGCTAGGGTACCCCCAGTTAGCCAGGGGTGCTGATAAATGATGGAAAGTGGCTCAGTAAGCTCTTCTGCCAGTTCTCTCAGTACCCTTGGGTGGATCTCATCCAGCCCCATAGACCTGTGGATGTGTAAATGGTTTATCAGGTCACTGACCATTTTTTTCCTGGATTGTGAGGGTTTTCTTCTGCTCCCCATCTCTGTCTTCCAGCTCTGGGTGCTGGGTACCCTGAGGACAACCTGGGTACCCTGGTCTTGCTGTTAAAGACTGAGCCAAAGAAGGCATTAACTACCACCTCAACCATTTCCTCATTCTTTGTCACTATATTTCCCTCATATCCACTTTTTTATTGTCTTTTATGGCAGCAGATAGGCAAAGTTCTAGTTTAGCTTTAGCCCTGCTAATTTTCTTCCTGTATAACCTTCCTGTATAACCTAATCATAACGTGCTTGTAGTCCTTCTTTGTTACCCGTCCTTTCTCCAGAGGCCATAAGCTCTCCTTATTTATTTTTCTCATTCTAGCCAAAGCTCTCTGTTCAGCCAGTCGGTCTTATTCCCCACCAGCTCAACTTTTGGCACATGGGTACGTCCTGCCTTTAAGATTCAGTAGGATCCTGACAGTAAATACAGTTTTAAATTACATATGAAATAACCAATAGCCATTTGGTTTCCCTGCCCAAGCAAGAGGCTTGAAAATCATCACTGCACTTAAAGGTGGAGACTTGATTCATCCATAAATCAAGCACTGGTTTCTAACATCCCTGCTGTGAATGGGATGCTTCCCAAAGCTTGCAGATTTGCTCCAGCACCTCTCTGAAGATGAAAATGGAGCCTTCTGCCTTTAAGTCAAACCAGCTTCTCTTCCTTCTGCTCTGGGGACAGCTAGAGGGAGCAGTAAGCCAGCTGTGCTGTGAGGACAGGGCTGGTTACACCCTGCAGCTCAGCTCTCCTGCATCCCCAGCTCTCCTGGTCTCAGCCCACTGCAGCTGCAGCATAGCTGACAAAATGGGTAAAAATACTTCTATATCAGCCAGGGTTCATACCTGCTCAGCGTGTCTTCATTCCTAGTCTGCTTTGTCTCCCAAAAATCTGACATCTGCAGGATCCAAACTGCTCAGGAAGAATGGGATGGGTCCCCTGGAGGGATTTCAGCCAAGCCAGAAAGGATGGTAGGGAAATGCTGTGCTTGCTTTCATATCTGTGTAGTGAAGTAAGAAAGATTACTTACTTCTTCTCCTTCTCCTGCTGTGCTCAGACTGTAGATTGGGTGTTTGCCTGCTTGCATCATGGTATTAGGTTTTACAGCCGTTTCCTAGCTTCCATTAGAGTTATTGTGCTTGATGGAAGATCAGAACAAATGTTCTCCTCAGCAATTCATTGGCCTCCTGACATTTACTTTAACTTTATTGTTGGTGCCTACCATGCCCTCGTAACGGAGCGGGAGAATGAACTTGCCAGTGCGATTGAATTATGCACTGCTACCCGGCTTATTTCTAGAGTCAAGCAGCAACAGGAAGCAAAAAGGTCAGCTTTGGATACATTGCATCATCCTGATCATGAGGTCACACGTTCAGTCTCAGCCTGTTTGTTTTTCTTCTTGCTTTTATCAGTGCCATCCTTAGTGTAGCGTGTGACTTGCCTGGAGATGTCTCTTCCTTGCTGCAGCTCTCAGCTGTGGGTGCTGCCTGGGAGGACAGGCACTGCTATGCTCAGCTTCAAACCTCTGGAAGAGAGGAGGCTTCTTTTGTAGCAGAACAGAAAAATTTGTGCCCTTCATGAATGCGCAGAAAGCCTCAATCTGTAAATCTAAAGCACATGCCACCCATGCCCTCCTGAGTGGCCTGGATCATGTTCTCCCAAAGAGCAGGTGAACCTTAGGATTTGTAGCACCTTCCTGAGGTCTTGTAGATTTGCTTGGGTGTGTGTTACAGAGAGAGTGAGGTTTTGTGGACGACATCCCCACATTGTCGTGTCCAGGTCTGAGGGTGCAGTTGCAGTCCTGATGACAGCACAGTGAAATCCTCCATCCAAGTTGCTTTTGGCAGTCTGTTTTCAGAGCACCACCACGAATTGGATGGAGCAGATGCCACAGAGGGTGGCTTATTAAAGGGTCATTAAATGCAGTTTAAGTTGGTTGAATACCATGGTTTCATAGCCACTTTTTCAGTGTTCTCTAGGTCTGCTGTTCTCTCTGGAGAGCATTGTCTCTTCTCCCAGACAGCTGGCAAAAGGAAAAGAGGACGCAAACTGTGCCAGGGGAGGTTTAGGTTTTTGCATCAGGAGGCATTTCTTCATAGATAGGGTGATTAGGCTCTGGACTGGGCTGCCCAGGGAGTTGGTGGAGTCACTGTGTCTGGAGGTGTTTAAGGAAAGGCTGGATGTGGTACTCAGTGCCATGGTCTAGCTGACATTTTGGTGTTTGGTCTTAGGTTGGACTTGGTAATTTTAGAGGTTTTTTTCCGAACTAAGTGATTTTGTGATTCAGAAATAAAAAAAGAAAGGATGGTAGATATGCTCTGACTCTTTTCTGTGAATGCACACACATATATTGAAATTCCTGCTAGGGAAGGAAAAATGCCATGAAATGCCACGCTCTGCAGTGTCAGAAGTTAGCCCACAGCCCCTCTTACAGGCTTGCTACCTGACTGCTGGGAGCCAATGGTGCCTGGGGAAACCTGTCAGATGTTTGTTCCTCCAGAAAACAACATCAGCTTCATGGTCTTTCCAGCTGACCAGTCCATCTGTACGTTACTGTTTTTAAAAATTCTAGTTCAGTCCTTTATACCATCTTTTTATTTTTTATATCAGTTTGCCTCTTCAGAAGTCTGCAGGAAAATACTTTTGCCTTTATGACTATTGGTGTTTTAGTTAATTTGCTCACTTCTCAGCATATTTCTTATTTCATCTGAATTTTCCTCCCTAAATACTTATCTTCTTGCAATTTCTCTCATTTTTATTCTGTTGTCCTCTTCTGCAATTGAATTTCTTCTGAGAAAAGTAGGGCTGAAACAGCAAGCACTGCTGCAAGAGAGTCATTCTTTGTCTTTCCAGACAAAACTCTCCACTTCTGTTTGTTGGCATATATGAAACAGGCAGGAGAATATGTCTTCTCCAAAAACTATTATTTCAGAGTCCTTTCACTCATAAAAAGGTGCAAGTTAGTGGCACAAACTTGGAAAATGTTATCAGAGTGTTAAACAGAGGGATTTCAGGTGTGCCAATGATCATTTGTAAATCTGGCCTGAATCCTGTCTTCCCAAATGGAAGAGGGGAGCAATTTTTTTGGCAGACCTGTATAACTGTGTTTTGTATGTTGGCATTATTGGCAAGAAACATGTTTTCACACCTTTAAATTAGCATTCCGAGACTGCTTTCAATCTGTTAGTAAAAGGTAAGAAGAAATAGGCCAAAAAACCACAGAAACAAAAAATTTGGTTTCAAAGTTGGTTTGAGCAGAATGTTTTCTTTTATCCCAGAATCCTATTTAGATTTTACATTTAATTTTTTCCTAATCAGGGTAGAAAATGTCAAAAAGTAGTCTCATATCAGGGAGAGATGTATTATTTTTAATTCCCTTTATTGTTCTCAAGCCACACAGTAGAAAGGTCAGATACTTACACATTTTCTCTACTTCTTACTTGCCTCTCAATATTGGTTTGAGCCATGGACATCCTCCAGGGGTTGTTCCTGTATTCATATGTAACTATGTCAGTGTTTGGGTTAAAGAGTATTACATGTTTTGGAAGAAATAACATAAAGAGCTCATCTTTCATGCGGCAATAATTAAAAGAAAGATGTGGAGAAAGTAATTTATAGGAAGGAAGTAAGTTAGTAATGCATCCTCTTGGGTAGCAGTAAGCTTTCTGAGCATTACATAGAATTAACCAAGAAAAAAAGGAAAAGGATTCTGTCCTGTTGTTGTAAGAGACCAGATACTTATCTGGAATATTCAGTCCATTTGGGACTCATAAGAGAAGTTGGATTTGACAGCACTGCATAGGAGACACTCCAATTTCAGTGAAAAAAGCTCAAAAGAACTGGGGAAATCAGGATTAATGTGTCACACAGCCATCATTCTAGACGTCCCTCTCATGCCAGAGTGTGTCTCAGCACTGCTGTAGTGACTTGTAGCTGCACGTTCTGTGTGACCATGTGTAGGTGCGGAATCGTCAGCGCTAGGATGTAGTTTCATTACCCGCCAGCCAAAAGCATTTTCCCAGAAGAATGGCCCATATGTGCTCTCAGGAAACCTGGGTCTGTAAGATAACTTTGGGTAAATACTTCTATGTCCCAGGAGTTCACAGACTCTGAGCTTTAGCCTGCCTTTTTCTCAGGTGTTTCTTCCATTGCTGCCTATTTTTTGTGTTTATTTGGCCGCAGTATAATTCCTCAAATTTACAGCTTTTAGGGTGAGTCCAAGAGAAAAGGAAAAGGGTTAATTAGTGACCAGCTTTTAGTCACTTTTGCAGACAGATAGGAACAGCAGCAGCCTGCAGGGAAAGAAAACTCTTCTGTTTGCCTTTGTAGCAGCTGAGCTGCATTTTCTCTGAGTGTGCCAGTTTGCATAGGTGTGTGGTCCGAGGGAAAATGTGAACCATCAAATATTGGGTAGTGGGGTTTTTGGTTTTACTGTGGTGTATCTGTAAAAAATATCTTGAATTCCCACAGTTTACTGCAGAGCTTACACAAACAATGTATCATGATACATGCTAAGCTTCAGCAATGAACTGCAGGAAAATGCTGACATTGATTTCTTTATGTAAAGGGATTTGATGCAGTCGTTCTTTGAAGTTCTGAGAGCCAACAGCAGAGGTCAAAATTCAGCCTCTGTGCTGATGTGTGGCTTCCTTCAGCTGCTTAGGAGAGCAAGCAGCTGTAAGAATAGATCTGGTTTCTATGGCATTAGTCTTCAGTGTAACAAGAAAGAAATAATTCAGTTTTTGAATATATCTTATCATTGCTCTAATGGGAAGAACAACACATTATCTTCTTTATTTATCTTCTCTGTATCATCATATGCGTTAATTCCCTGAAGACGAGCACATGAACATCTTGAGTTAGATTTCATTAAATCAGATTGGCTTTTGCTGTCAAATTGATGGAAGTAAGTTATTCATTTATAACTCAGCTAATTGATTTACAGAGAGGTAGAAGCTCAGCCTATAATCTTTCCCTAGAATCTTGCTTTTATAATAAGCACCAGAAAGTGAGGGAACAAGAGAAATATCTGATTTCTAGCTGTTGGTAGATAAGACAATTGAAAATTCATATGAAAAGCAAAGCAGAGTTTGCATTGAATCTGACAGAGAAGTGGGAACTTCATTTATGTGTCATCCTGTATAATTTCTCCTTGTCCCAGGCATATTCCACATGGTTTTGCATTCCAGATCACAGACTGGTAGATAATGAATAAAAGACCAGCAACCTGCAGTGGTATTTTTGTAGTGGGCTGCTCATGAAACGGAGATGGGGCCCGCTGCCCTGTCCCAAATCCCCATGGCACAGTAGAGGAAAGGGGTGTCAGATAGGGAGAGCAAAAGAGCAGAAAAGGAGGAAAAGCAGAGAAAAAGTGAGAGTTTCCCAAATAATTACACAGTGAACTGCCCTGCAGGTTTTTTGTGAGTTTTGTGGCTCAACAAGATGATACAAGTCTTTCAGTAGAAGATTCAGCCAACTGACCTGCTGGCTTTTCCCTTCTAGTGGACCTCTGCTTGAGCCCTTTGCCGTAGAGTTAGGATGCTTTTGCATGTGCTGAGAGTCACTAGCCTCATTATCAGTGGCTAGTGTGGCAAGTGATGCCAAGTGATAAATTAGCTCCTGATTATTAAATCAATAAGATGGAAATAGTGAACTTTTTGCTCTGGTTTCTCTGGGTTACGTCATCTATTTTTTGCTCCTTTTACAAGGAACTCTTCTCTGCAGAAGCTGTAACAAAAATCATCTCTTTGCCATTGCATAAAATTCTGGAATCAGAAACTGCTTTTTCTTGATAGGAGAGGCTACTCACATTGTTTTTTTCAAGTGGCACAGTAAGCCAATGACACAAGTTAATTAAAGCCTTCCTTAGCATGGAAAACCCATGGAAAACAGTGCCCAGTGAGAAGAAATTGTTGAAGCCACTGTAGTTGACTGGATTCCTTCTTCCTTCCTCTTCCTTCCTCTTCCTTCTTCTTCCTTCCTCTTCCTCTTCCTCTTCCTCTTCCTCTTCCTCTTCCTCTTCCTCTTCCTCTTCCTCTTCCTCTTCCTCTTCCTCTTCCTCTTCCTCTTCCTCTTCCTCTTCCTCCTCTGCTTCCGCTTCTGTTTCCGCTTCTTCTGCTTCTGCTTCTTCTGCTTCTGTTTCTTCTGCTTCTTCTTCTTCTGCTTCTTCTTCTGCTTCTCCTGCTTCTCCTTCTCCTTCCTCTTCTCCTTCCTCTTCTCCTTCTCCTTTTTCTTGAGAGTTGAGCTGGTTAATGCTGTGGGGTTGGAAGGCACTGGGGTGACTTGTCACCGGCAGCCAGGTGAGACATAAACTCTAAGGAATTTAGGGATTTTAGAGGAGCTAAGATTTTAGTTAGAGATAAGCTTTATTGGAGTTAATTAAAATAAATGGGTAGGCCTTGATGAGGTTAAGAGTTAGTAGTTGACTAATAATTGATTGCTTGTTAACGGAGTGTTTGGTTAGCTGGGTTTATAATGAAGAATATAGAAACTGAGAAATAACTTTTAGGAACATAAGACAATTGTAGACCTCCTCTGTTCTGAAACCAATTGAAGATGAGGAATGGGAGTTCTACCAAGGGTTCATTTGTCATAGTTGCATTGAAAAGGTAGAAAGGTCAGAACAAGAAAGACTTCATTTACTTCCTCATTTTTGGGACCCTTCCCCATGAAAGGGACCACCAACCCATTTCAAGGAACAAACTACACATGGTTAATAGCTTTTGAACTAATTAGGATACAAAGCAGGGAATGGGAGGTACCAAAGTTATGAATATGTATTTGCATTTTGGGTATTCAATACTTGTATAGATAAAAGGACTCTGTAATCAGCTGTAAATTGTGGTGTGTATTTGGGAGCTATCCCACACGCTGCCCAGCGTCGCAGCAAACATACACTTTCTAACTTTGACTGTTAGAGAGTCTTTGTCCATCACAGTTGGATATCGGTACTAGATCAATATCCATATTTTTAAAATAAATCCCAGGAACAACCTTTCCCTCTGCTTTGTGCCCCGCAGATGCGGTCGGGGGAGATGGCCGCCAACATCGCGCGGGAGCTGGCGGAGCACACCAGGAACCACCTGTACGCCGGGGACATCGCCTACTCCGTGTCCGCCATGGTGCAGCTCGTCAACCTGCTGGACGTGCAGCTCCGGAACCTGACTCCCGGCGGGAAGGACAGCGCCGCGCGCAGCTTAAACAAGGTGAGCGCCACGGGGCCTTTCTAGTCACAGCCTGTCACTTAGCCCCAGGAGCGCCTCAACTGCATTGCAGCAGGGTGGTTTCTGTGCCCGCGGTTTAAGAAGAGTTATTAGTCCTTTTGTCATTTCCAGAAGTGAGTGGAATTGCTATATAGCACTAAAGGTGCCAGGAGTTTCCAGTTGTGGGAGAAAACATGAGCTGTGGGCTCTGTAAGAATGCATTTAAAGCTGAAGGGTTCCTTAGTGAAAGGCCCTCTTCATCACTGAATCTCATGTAAACACATGGAATAAGACTTACCTAGGATTATCACAATGAATTGTGTGGGCCTGGTTGTCAGGACAAAGAGCAGCTGGACCCTGGTGTCTATGAGCACATGGTTATATTGGCCACCCAGTTAAAAAAAACCACAGAATTTTGTTCTCACCTGCATATCAGGCTCTGACAGTTCTGGCATTCATGTAAGCATGAGCAGAACTTGGTCCCGAGATAAAATGAGGAATAAGTGATCCCAGCTAAACCTGAAATTTTTTGGGTGTTTTATGAAGAAAAATGCTTTTCAGAGATGTAACATGCTCTTTTTTCTTGTAAGTTATTATTGTAGGCTGATGCTGTTTTAAATACAAAGGGCTTCAGGGTTGTTTGAGATTTCAGTCGCATGGGAGCTGAACTCCTGCATCTCATGGGCTTTGCATGTGCTGTGAATTGGGTTATCCTGATGCTTTTAATTAGTGCTGCTTCTAGCCATTTTATAACAACCTAGGTGATAATTGTATTAACTGTTACATCAGCATAACATTATTTGTTATAATCATACCATGGTTCTTTGTTGAAATGATGGTGATGTCTGACAGTATTAGGTAAAGCCAGCAATTAATGTCACGTACTAACAGGTTTCATGGTTTTAGTCTGCTTGTTCTTCTGGGTGCATCCCAGCCACACACAACATTTTGTTAATTCAGCTTTGCAAGCACATATTTTTCATCTTTGTTTTTATCTCACCTTATGATATTTGGTTCAGTTACATGAAGTGGGGCTGTATCATGGGGGCAGGAATGAGTTACTGAGGGGAGGGGAGGGGAAGACTGGGCAAGGCAGAGCTCCTCGGCTCAGCTGTCACTTCTGGGGTCCCCACTGCAGGTTTCTTCCCCCTGCCATCAGCTTTGCACAAGCAACACATACAAATCAATTGCATTCCACATTAAAATTCTGGACCACGTGAAGTCCTGCAAAACAGCGATGCGACTCAGTGATCCAAATGACAGGCTCAGTAATTTACTTGCTCTCATTCCCCACTTAATTCTTTAGAAGAGCAACTGCTCTGTGTTCATTTAAGAATGCATGAATTCAACTTGGAAGTAGTATTGGGCAAACAAAAGGCAGCAGAGTTACTGCTCCATTTTCCCCTTCACTGATCAAGAGTATTTAAAAAAAAATAGGAAAAAAGTAATTTGCAAAGAATTTTGTTTAGTGCTGTTTAGTCAGAAAGAAGAAATAAAGTAAGCACTAGCTATTAAATATCCTTTTAATCATTAAAGGAAATGTGCTGGGGATCTGAGAGTAATCACCTGTGCTGTTTTGTACTGGTGGGTTTTTTTACAAGCTGATGTACAATGAATTGAAATAAACTGGCATAATCAGAATTTTTAAAAGCCATCATCTTTCAGGAACCACTTTTCTGTCACTAAAAGCTTTATGCTTTCCACTGGATCAGGCTTAATTAAGGTGATAATTGTTCCATTTCAGACTGGGAAGACCCCCGAGTGGATAGCTCTGTAATTTTCAGCAAGGCTTTCTTTGATCTCCATTTGTTTCTGTAAAGTCTTCATACTGGCCAGATTTATCCAGAGGAAGATTTCTACTGTTCCAAATTGATGAATTAGAAATTGAAATTAGGCATTGAATGATACCTGGGTGTATTTTGTTTATTTCAGAGCCTCAAAACTCTCGAAGACAAATTTGGCTCTCAGCTGCACTAATGGGATGGCACTGCTGTGTGTTGAGAGCACAAGTTGTCCTGAATCTCTATTGATGTGCAATTTCCAACCAGGCACATCAGCAAAAACAAACCCAGCCAAGCCAGTGGCTCTGAACAGCCTGGTTTTCTGAGCTCTCATTGCAGTGATGCAGATCTCACCAATTCCAGCTCACTGCTGCAGGCTGCCTGCCAAGCCCCAGGTCTGTCAGGATGGGTCTATGCAGGTCCAGGCTGTATCAGTGTGCAGTCCTGCCCAAGTCTTGCTCCCTGGGGTTGGTCCTGCTCATCTGAAGCTTGGTTATATTTCACTGTCTGACTGCAGAGCCCATGCTCCTCTTATGCAAATAATCATCAGCCTCATCCTTTTCAACCTTGTTTGACATGGAAATGTCATGTGTGATCTCCAAGCTGTAAGGAAAACATCATGGTTTGACTATCTCTACTAGACTTCAGTCTTCTACCATCTAACAGCTGCTCTTGCAAAGTTGCCAGTCTGTGCTTCACTTCACTGAAAAAGAACTAACCCACATTTCTGGAGCCAGTCCTTCCAGTTTTCCACTGCTGACTAACTCACGCTCACTCCTTTAGTTTGGTTGGTTTTTCAGGAGCTGTTTAAGAGAGAAATGGGGGTTTTCACAGGCATTTTCTTCTTTTTTTTTCCCTTGTTCTGTCACTAACTTGTTTTTTCTATTCCGTCTTTAATCTGCTCTCTTTATGGACTCAGCTTCAGAAAAGGGAGCGCTCTTGCAGGGCCTATGTCCAGGTATTTCTTGTGTTTTTAATACATGTGTCCAGTTGTTTGACTGAATGACTGTGAAGTGGGTCTTGTCTCTGTGAATTATCTGATTATTACCACCTTTGTGGCAGCAAGTTCTAAGGTTAAGGTTACAGGATAATAATGTAATTTTTTTTACCTCACTGACCTACACCATTTCTCTCAGACCTGACAAAAATTTAGGACAAAATCTCTGAACCAGAAAGTGGGAAAAAACACAAGAGAGATCTGACAAGTTTCATCTGGCCAACTGAATGAGCAGGACAGTATGGAGATGTGCAAGTAAAGAATGCAAAACTGCTGTTCACAGAAGTGTCTCCAGACCAACTGGATTTTGCTTACAGCATGCCATTCATGCTACTGCCACCTGCATTTCCTTAGTTCTCCCTTTTCTTTCCTTAGTTCTTCCCCTTTTACACTTCTAAATTAAGAACAATTCAAAGTGGCAGCACTAAGCAGGAGGGAGGAGGTAGGATTGTAATGAAATGCAGAATGTCTCACAGAGAGATGTTGGAAGGAGGAGAGTGCTCAAATAATGCATAGGGTGATGAACATAACATCCCATAAAATTTACCCAGGTCTGGCCTGACTTTCACAGGCTCATGTTGTGTTTGATGTGAACAAAGTCAAGCCTCAGCATTCTGGAAAGTTCACACTTGTGGGCTTTTCAGGAGTGGGACCTCAGGTTTTTTTATTAATCCTGTCACCTTGCCTTATAGCATTTGCTCAAGTGTTTTTTTTATATAAACCTGTTTGTACACTGTAGGACAGTTAATGCTGCTCTAAGAAATGTGAATGTTTTACTTTCTAATCTCTGTCTTGTGCTTGTGAATGTTGATATTGTTCTTATGGGTGGTTGATCATTATATGCATATGTGAAACGTGCATAAATGAATTCTGTGTTTCTGGAGGGGGCTGTCTGTACCTGCATTTTCATGCAAAATTCCGCTTCCTACAGTCTGTACTGACTTTATTTTGTGAGCACAAATTTCGTTTAGCAAATGGGATTAGATGGTCTGGATTTTCTAGGTTGTTAGAAATGAAACAGTACCCCTTTGTGCTGGTAGGCTTTCTTCCCTTTGGAAAATGTCACAAGATAAAGTCACATGTTCCTTTCTATATATATTAATGGATAAAGATGAGTTATGGAGATACCTATCCCTAGTCTGGGATCCCAGAGAAAGCAACTAGCAGGCATTTGATGGAATTTAGGAAAGTTTGCAGCGCAGTGCTCACTCCCAAGCTAGCTACCTTGTGTACTGCTACCACTGCAAACATGGTGAGACTACTTTGACTCTGCACAGTCCTGTTTGGGACATTGTGTGCTACCTGATCCATAGCTGTCCTTTCCCCTGGCTGCACAGGCATTCTTCACAGAGCCAATGCACACTCCTGCTCTTCTTTCTTTTTTCAAACAGTAGCAATTGACGAGTTTAATACGCCCTACAGAAAGCTTGGCCTTGATAGAATAAAGCCTGAATACTCTGCAAAAACTTCAGCTTACCCTTAAGTTCAAGGACTCCTTTCCTTTCACTTGGAAAGGTTGTTTGCATGTTTAAGCATTAATCATGCATCTACTTCTTCAGTAGATAAAACTGATGAAAGCTCATTGCTTGAACTGTTAAGTATGGGTATGGACAAATCTGCTATATATATTGAAGAGGACAGTCCTGTAAAAGAGGGCTTGAAGAATGAATTAGATGACCTAATTGAATCTTTCCAACTCTGCTTTGTACTATATGGAGGTAAAGTAACGTATCTCGACATATTTTCATACAGTATGCTTTCATGTGGAAAATTGTGTGGCTAAAGTCATAAAAAAATCCAGTGAGGGAGAGGTTGTCTGTAATAGCAATTAGGTGACTGCAGATAGTCCTGTTACAGGCTACTCATCCTTTACCAGGAAGTGAAATGTCTGGGCTCACTGAAGGAATTTAGCAGAGATTTTTCAACAGATCTTAGGTGGTGACCCCTTGGGCTTTATAAAGTCAGTGGAACATGGAAAGTCACTGGGACATGTGGCATTGATGGAGAGAAATAGAGTGTTCAACTTTGCTGACATGATCTCCTCATGCTCATCCCATTCTTGTGAAGAGCATCCCTGGCTGAATTTGGCTCAGAGGGCTGGAAGTGTACCTTCAATTCTGTGCTCCCTAGACAAAGGAAGGTGCAGTATGAAGTTTATGCAGGAGAGGTCCAGGAACTGTGAATATCAAAAGTGCCATTGAGAAAAGATGATTTTTTGGAAGGAGGAGGGTGACCTGAGAAGATAATAATTGCTGAAATCAGTCTTACTGTTTTCTTTGGGCTAACCAATTTAAGTAGACAGGACAGAGCCCCTGTAGTGATTGGTGTGTAAAGTCCTCTTAAGCCCAAAATAAATTACTATAAATAAATATGCAAAGTGGATGGAGAAATTTTGCAAGTTATTCAAACATAAAATTGGGAATGCATTATCAGGTTATCACCTCATCTCTTTGGGTGCCTTTAAAACAAACATGGATTTAGTTTGTTCACTTTCACAGCATTTGTTGAGTTAAAAGCTCAGGGATTTTATTGACTGCAGATAGAGGTTACAAATGCTGCTTCTTTAGTTTCAGATGTGGTAAATGATCTTTTTTAGTCTCAAAAATCCAGCAAGAACTAACTCAGCAGGTGACTTGATGAATACATATTAATACAATGACTGGACAGTTGCTGTAAGATTTTTCAGTCATAGTGAGAGCAGGAAACTGCTAAGTGGGTTTTAATTGGTGATACTAATTAATAGTCAGCTGAGACTGAGCTGACCAAGGTGTAAAAAAAGGTGGTAGAGTCGCCTCAGAAAGGTGCTCCATTGGCAAAGAGATTGGCCTTTTAGAGAGCAGACATCCACATCTCCTATGCCCACCTTTCTGAAGTTCTTGCACTCTATTTTGGGAAGGGGATGGAAAAGTCATCATGTGGGAGAATGAGTCACAATGAGTGACACATTTGATTAGCATAGCTTGGTTTCGTGGCTGGTCTGTGATATAAGCTGGTATGAATTTTCTTCAGTTTTTTCAGAATTGATGTTTGTTCATTTTCCAAAAGTTGTTGTCCTTAAACTGAAGCACTGGAGTTGTAGAAAACATAAATCACTTGACTTTTGGGGATTGTGAAACTGGATTTGGTGTCACAGATTTCTTTCATGCCCCTCAGCAAGTGTCATGTGCTCAGTATTTCTCAGCTCCCCAACATAAAGTGCCATGGATGCAATTCTCCTGTCCTCTAGGAATGGAGGTGGGGTAGTAAAAGGCAAAAAAAAAAAAGGCTAGGTACTCACATAATGTAGTAAGTGAGGCTGTATTAAAACAGAAAACTTAAACATGGGGAAAAAGTTAGAGAATTTTGCTGATTTAGTAGTTGGAAACACAGGTTTTATTAAAGGCTCATACCACACCCGTGCTTGCAGTCTCTTTATCATGTTCATGCATCTGATTGCAAAGTCTGAGCTCACCTGCTTGCTTCACTTGGATTTGTGGGCTGCAGTTCTGGGGCATCAGGAGGCCAATGAATTTCCCTGCAGTGCCAAACCAGAGGCCTCTTCCCATGTGAAATTGCATGCTGTGTTTGGGATGAGGATCTTGGAAGACAAAAACTTCACAGGGTTCCCATTCTTTCAGTTTATTTTATAAACTCAGTATGAGCGGTTTTAAAGCCAGAGGCTGGTGAATACAACAGCTGGTGTGAATGTCAGCTTTGTGGAAACAGTGGAAGGAGGCAGCAGAGGGTTGCTTTTGCATCATCTTCCTCATCTAATGGAGTTCGCTGCTCTTGGTTCCTGCCATCCTCTGAGCTGCCCTGTAAGTCAGCTTGCCCTCTTTTGTAGCTCTGCGCTGGTCTGGATAGCAAATGGCAAAGATGATGGAGGTGCCACCTGCCCCTTGGTAATTACAAGAGCTTCTGGGTGCAGGTGTCATCAGAGCCACACATGAAGCCGGTGTCATCAGAGGATGGCAGGCTCCTGGTAGCAGACAGTGGCAGGAGGTTACAAAGTTGTCCTTCTGGTTCTCCTGGAAGTTTTCTGAACACCTTTTTGTTTGAAACATGTGCTGTTTGAATTGCTGCACTAAGCAAAAATTGAAAGGCTTTCCTCAGAGGATTCAAGGCATTAAGTTTAGACCTGAGCAGAAGAGACTTTTTTTTTTCTTTGCTAACCTAGTAGTTCTCATCAGATAAAAGGTGCATCTGGGACTTAACCAGTACTATTTAAAGTGGATTAATTCTGTTTGTCCTACTTCTCTCTTGCTTGCATGATTGGTTGCAGCTTCCATGAAGACTAAACGAAATAAACTTGCAGCTCTGAGAGGGAGCACAAATTGAATTATGCCACGTTTGCTTGTGTTCTTGTTGCCCCTCTGACAAGAAAGACTCTAACCTCCATTTGTATAAAAAAGAGGCAAATTAATGAAGGTTTTCAAGTTCCTTGTTTGGTCACTTAATTGGCTGTATGACAAAGAGCTCTGCAGTGTGTGTCAAACAACTCTGAGAGTTCTCTGATGATTTGTGCATTGCTTGACTCCTGATGCTATTCTGCACAGCCTGTCAGGCGAGGTATCGTTGTTAAAGTGGCTGGAATAAATTGGCTAGCAGTGAGCATACAATGTTGTATATTAACTATAGCTACAGGGAGTACTTTTAGCTGCTTTTTCAAGAGATCGAGATGTTTGCCCATCAGCATCAAAGTGCCTAAAACTTTCATTTAATATAATTAAAAGGACATCTGAAAGAAGTGTGACTTGCAGTGAGGTTCAGTGGTTTGGTAGTCCTTTGTTAAAACTCTGTGAACTTAATATACTTCACAGCTTGAGAAACCTGCACTTGATTTGTGTCAGCAAGAGTGAAACTAGAAATCCTCACCCTGCATGTTTCTGCTGCAGTGAGCCTGTTGTTAAGGGAGAGGAGGATCAAAGCAGCAGCCTTGAGTTTGTGACCAGACTCCAAAACTCATTGCATAAATGTTAAAAAGGAAGGTGACCCCATGTTCATCCACCTACAACTCAGCTACACCTATGGTTAGGTTCTCACATGGCAAAACTGAGAAAAAAAAATCTAGTGTTTTCTGTGTTGCTCTGTGCTTACTCTCTGCTTGAGTCTGAGTCATTCCTGGTATCTGGTGTCCCTGGTAAAAAGTCTGAATGTAAATTGGCATACGGAGCAGCAGGAGATGTCCCTTTGATTTGAACCTCTGGAGGAAAGGATGAGCCTCACAGACTCCCCAGGAGTTTTCTTGAAGGCTGTGGATATCCTGTCTGAGGCATTTTCCTTTCTTGCAACAGCCTTGCTTGCTTCCCTAGTGTAATTACTCCAGCAGTTGCCTGTATGGTTTCAAATCCCAAACAGTAGGGCAGCAAATACAGATGATTCATAAATGCAGTTCTCAGCTTATTCTGCAGGGAAGATCTCATTAGATGAAATAGATCGTATGTTATTTCCTTCTTCCCAATCAATTCCTTTTATGTCAGTTCTACGGATGCCTTCTGACCTTAAAATATTCTTTCTCGTATAGTAAGTAAAGCAAAACCATAACCTGTAATTTGTAACCTTGTCCTGTTTCTCATATTGCCTATTATTTTTTGCATGCTCCCATTAGGAGATTATTGGTAGTTCAAGGCCAAGATTGCAAACCTTGCATACCTAGTAATAGACCATTAATTCCATAGTTAAGCATTTTGTAGATGGCCTAATTTTAATAAAGGTCAGTGCCTTTCTTCTCACTACAGTGAGTTCTCAGCACTGCTGGAATTCAGGCCATTTCTGAGTCAGTACAGTTCCTGTAGCCACAGCATAAACATTTTCTGTGTAGTTGAAGAGAGAGGGTTGCATGCTCTCTCTTGGGAGCCTTTGTTCTCAATCTGTGCAGCAATTTTAGAAATTCTTCTGCATGGTCATGGGAAGTTCTCTTCCTGCCTTTGCCATGAGTATTACTAGGTTTTGTCTCAGTTCACCAAAACTGATACCATCTGTTGCCAATCACCACTCTGGTACCAGATGTAGGCTAGTGCTTCTGGCTTAGTTTTGAAGGCAGAAGCAAAGATTAGCAGTAGATATTCTAATGATTTATTTATTTTCAAGCACTCACTGTGGCTGAGCTGCTTTCAGTCTAAATATGTTTGTCAATTCCACTGAATGTTACAACAGTTTTGTGATGACAGTGTTGATTTTTAAAAAACATTTGACAGTGGCTGGGCTTCCCAGTAAGAAATTGGCTCCATTGTGCTTATTGATGCTTTGACCAGAGACAAATTTTGATTTTGAATTAAAAGAATAAATGTGAAGGAAAAAACTCATCCAAGAGTGAAGAGCCTTGTCAGACAGATTTGAAGGCACTTTTCAGCTAAGATGTAGGATTTAAAGCCATCATGTAGCCAAATGACATTTTCCTTGTTTAGGAAGCTGAAGAAATGACATGTGCATCTCTTTTTGTCCTGAAGTCCCACACAGTGGATGAGTGTAATCATTTGATTGATTAACCCTGTGTAGTGGGATTGAGGAGCTGTTCATTTGCCACTCCAAAAAGACATGTCATTTCCTCAACTGGTCCCTCTCAGTGCAATAACCTTTCCAGAAGTATTTGTGTCCTCACATCCATACTTTCATGCTGGTCCTCCCCTCCTACTGTACCAGGTACATTCAGAGTTAAAGGGAGTTTCTCTTGTACTGGTGCTTTTTCTGGCCAGAGGCAAGAATGAACCAACTTCCAGCAGAACTTGCCAGCAGAATTTGTCGTCAATGGCATTGATTGTGCCTTTAACTCAATTAGTTTGGAGGCTTGCAAATATTGATAGCTTGAGGAAAGGGTTTGTTTTAGCACTGGGTGTTTAATACGAATACAGAGCAAAACCAGCTATTCTTGAGCAAGGAGACAAGTAAGCTTTTTTCAAGTACCACTGCTTTCCAGTCAGAAAAAAGGAAAAAAGAGCATAATGTTGTGATCATTGTACCATATCAACATTTCAGTGTATCTACTCTCTGATGGGTTTTTCATTTGCACTGTGAAGTGTGGGCCTGAAAGGAGTTTTGTGCTTTTTTTCTCTGCTGATTTGCCACAAAACCTCAAGCTGTTATAAAAAGTGGGTGAGTTACGTGTTTGCATTTTTCAGATAAAGACAATGCATTTGTTTTGGAGTTCTGTGGGGAGACCTCAGGCAGGACCAGAAACTCAGGCCTTAAGCATGGCCTGAGGCTGTGCCTGTGTAATTGCATTCTGCAGGCTGAGCACTGCTGTTTTCTGGAAGAGTGAACAAATCTCTTTATATGAGTCTGTGCTGGCAGACACCTTTGGCACAGGGGTACCAAAGTGCTGCTTGCTTCATGCACCAGCCATGATTTTAGCCTGCCTATGCAAAGCCACGTGGCTGTAGCTCATTATATCCTAATTTTTGAAAGTGTGCTGCATGAGATATTCCTGTGAGATCAAGGAGGCGTCAGCAGTATGAGGCAGGGCTTTACAGGTTATAAAATTCAGATGTTTTAATTAGAGATGTCATTGCAAAAGTGGTACTTTATTGCCCTGTGCCACTGTCTTATTCTCCCAAAGCTGCTATAGGAGGTAAGTCCTTGATGTAAGTTTCATGCTAAATAAAGTGTCTTCAGTCTCTTCTTAAGGAGATGCTCCTTTGTAAGGAGGGACAAACAGCATATTTGAAAATTACTCAACAGAAGGATTCAACCAATATTCCCTGTAGGACCTGCTGGTATTCACTTGCCATAAAGCAGTATTTTCTCCAGCTGTAGGTTTGTTGAGATTTTTGATCTTCCATCAGCTGCTCAGCAAGAGGTGAAAATGAACAATAAAGGTTTAAAGAGATCCTAACTCTAGGAAAGCTGCTGGTTTTCTAAGGTTAGGGCTGCTGTACTTAAGCACCATGGCACATTGCAGTCTGGTGCCAAATTTGGTAATGAGCTGAGTACCTCTAACATCTCTGAGTGATTTTCAGTGTTGAGTCCCAGTTAAAGAGAGATTTTACATTGCAAAATTCTTTTTAATCAAAGAGTGGTGTCTTGGATGTTGGTACAGTGAGAGAAAATTAAATAGATATGGTATCATTGGATATATGCAGAGTTCAAACCTCCTAGGTTTTAACTGTGTGCCACATAGCCAGGTACTCTTACCAGACATAAGAAGAAAAGAATAAATGAACAAGCAAAATTCAGTTTAATGAAATGTAGCAGCTGTCACAAAGGAAATCAATGGGGATACGTACAACTGGCCTTTTAGTAATGCATAATTACTGTAAGGCTTCTAATTAATTTCCTTTTTACAATGCATCTTTTAGTACCAATTTGTAAGAGTCTAAGAAGGAAGGTTTACATTTTGATTCTTTGTAAGCTCAGGATAGAACCAAGAAACCATGAGCACATGCCCTTATTTGGGAAAAGCCTCCGTCTGCAATTTATTAACATTTATTTGCATTGTACATACAATCTCTGGTTCTATATAACCGCATAATGAAAGGCATCACCATCATGGGATTTGTCTTTTGTGCTCAGCAGGGTCTTGCTCTTCTCTCGATGTCCAGTTGCAGTCACTGCTGGGGACATGAAAGGTCCACTGTGTCTAAAATTCTGTGACCCAGGATGGTTGCTCCTTACAGGCTGGTAATTAGAGGGTTTGGCTTTGCATGTACAGATATCCTGACATCACAGAGAGCATAAAGCTGTGCTGTGTATCTCAGCACAGAGAAATGGAAAGTCTGGCCTCTTGGCTCCCTTCTGCCATGCTCTTCTTCCGTCATTTGATCGTAGCCTACAAACAAGCGAGATGTGCTTTATGAAAGCTTTCTCTTGATCTAATTTGAGTTACTTTTGTCCTTCTCCTGGTGCATCTGTGTGCTTGTGCTGTCTACTCTTTAAGTCCAAGCAATCACAGCATTGGTTTGGTGCCATGCTGTGCATGGCGTTGAGGTATGTTTGAGCTCCAAGCCCCACATTTTTATTTTGCAAGAACCTCAGCATTTGGAAGGAGGATCAGGCAGAGGAAGAAAAGAAAACCACAGGAGAGGTAGTTCTTTAGCTTGGTAAGCAAGGACAGGGTCTTCAGTGGAGGTCATGCAGCATCCTGTAACAGATGTTTGGTTCTTTATGGATGGGTTTAATCTCATGTGGTTTTGGGTGAAATGGGGATAATCCTTGGGGTAGTTTCTTCTACTTTCAGTGGGGAGAGAGAAACTAGAGAGTATCTGGGCTCCCTACGTGGCTGCATGTTAAATGCTAGAAGTGGGGTGAGATGAAACTAGTCAGAACTTTCCTGTCTCCCTCTGAAAGTCCCCACCTCTATCAGGATCCCCAGGGATCTCAAGCCATCAGCTCCCAAGCACACCTATCCCATGCCGTCTGCATTTTGAAGGTTCTCTCTCAGGGCTAAACCTCCTCCAGCTGGTCACTGAGAGGCTTTCCTGGAGGTTTGGCACAGCTGTTTCTTCTATGCTGGAGCTTCATCAGACCACAGAGTCAATGGACCAGGTGCCAAACCCTCGTAAATCACAAAGGCTCAGCTTAAATAAAAAGACACAGGCCCATCCTTGTCTTGTGTGCCTGCTTTCCCACAACTCCCACTCCCCTGCCCAACTTTTCCCAGTTGGCATCTCTGTCTCACAAGGCACTGTTGCTATAACAGCTGTTTTGTTTCATTTAAACACCTACCTCAGCTCCTGTCCAAAATGCAAACATTTCATTAGCACCTCATCTCCTTGGCTTCAGCCCACAGCACTCGGCCATAATGAAGTGCTGCACTCAGAAATATAATGTGGGGAACACTTGATTAATGCACTGAGACAGGTGAGGGGAATGACCCTCTGGGAAAAGCTGGGGACTAAATTAATCTCATATGTAATGCCAGCAAAGACAGTCTACCAGCTTTGTTCAGATGCATGGCAAGGACGTGACCCAAAGCCCTTGGAAATCTTCCTGGAGCTTTTGTGTTTGACCCCAGGCCCAAAGTGATGTGAAGTGGCTGGTTTCAGGTTATCACTTTGAGAGGATGGATGCTCAGCATTGGGTGAGGAGTGCACATGGTGCAGGAAGTGGTACATTAGGCTTAATTGTTCTTTCTCAAACTTGTATGCACACATATGTGCACATGTAAAACAAAAAAAAACCAAAACCTAATGCATTAGACAAAATATTTTTTTTTTCTGGGGGAAGGTCTTTGAAGCAGATGTTCCACTGTAATGCAAATATTTCAGCATCTGTTTCATATTCTGATGAATAGACATTACCTTTCTGTCCAGAGCCAGGAGCTGGATCTGCTGCAAAGACATTTTCCACCATTCAGAGATTGATAAAAGTATGCAGGATGTTGTTTTAGCAGAGAATTTAAGACAATGGTAGGAGCTGAGCTAAATGGAGGTAAAGCAAATTGTGTGATAACATTGAAAGGGGAGAAAAATCCTCATTTTCTGCTTTCCAGGCATGAAAGGTCTTTACACCATGCTGTGTGGAAGCTGGAGCACAAAATAATCAAGCTTTTTGGTCACTGGAAAAGAACACCACCTATTTTTTTGCCTGTGAAGAGATAAGCTACCAAAGTATACTACAGAATTTTATTAAGAGCTGCAGAGATCAGGCTTCCAAACTCTAAAACACAGAAAAGTATCAGATTTAAATGCTATGGATTTTTCTATTTCTCCTTGACTACTAATTTTAACCAGCTTGTTGCAAGTGCATAGCAAATGTGTTAAGATAATTTTAGACTATTCGGGAAAATCAGTTTAATAATCAGTTAAAAAAATTGCTTTATGCTTATCAAGTTCTACTTAAGACCAAATGAGTGAGTTATTCTGTTTATGGTATAGGAGAGGTTTGGCATAAGAACAAATTAGTTAATTGACCACGAATAAATGTAACTGTGAAAGTAGGAGCTTTGTGCTGTCAGAGGAGCCCAATTATGGTGGAATCTCCCAACAGGAAACCTGATGGTGTGAGAAACCTTCCATACTCAAAGAAGGTATCTTTGCTGGGATTAAAAGCACCAACAGTGGCAGTTCTAGCTGCCTTTTTTCTCCTCGAACCTTGCTGTAATTGAAATGCTTGTTAAGGTCATGTGGATATAGAATAAATTCTAGTTTGATGTGATTGTATCCTCCAGTTGCTCATTTGCACCTGACCATGACTGGTGAGTGAGTCAGGATTCCCTGTGCCACGTGTTGCCATTGTAGCCCTCCTCCTGAGGGCTCTGCTGGAGAATGGACTATGCCACAGCTTCTTTCCACCCATGGGTTTAGCAACAGTAGCAAGAATAAATACTGAAGTATTCCCATGACAGTGAGCCTATGGAGCACACTTTAGGCTTGGAAAATGTTGAAATCCCATGGGACTGTCATCAGCTTGAGGAGCAGAGGAGTGAGTTTGATGCCTATGTGCTCAGCATAAAGAAAATCATTACAAACAGCAGTTTCATCTTGAATGGGAGGTTGGTTTCTGCAGTCAGCCTTAGCTGGCAGTGGAGGTGTTTCTCTGTGGGGTAGGCCTGCCTGGTGACTAGACCCTAACCAGCTGAAGAAAGCATGATCAAAGTAGCTTATTTTTTTTATCCTTTTCCTCTGCACAATCATTTCTATCAACTGGTACAGCTGGTGTCATTAAAAAAATGTTCACTGAAAAGTGGTTGAGTCAGCTCTGGTTAGTAACGAAGCAGAGGACTTAGGTGGAGAAAAGCCTTCAGTTTGGGTAAATTCTACTGCAGTAATTTTGCAGTCATGAGACCAGTGCAGTTTTGTGTGATCCTGTGTGTGCATCCAGATTAACCTGTGGGAAGTTATCTGTGGGAGAGCTCTTTGTGCGTGGTAGCCCAGGGCAGAAGGTGCACTGTAGGAGGGACTGGAGCAGTTTCCGCAGGGCTGACTCCTTCCTGAATGCAGTGATTTGAAATGTAGTGTCTTATCTAAATCTCTACGGGCACCTGCTGCTGCTGCTCTGGATGAAGTGGTGTAACTCAGCTATCTCTGTGTCTTCATGGCTGCCTGCCAGAGGTTATGTGCTGGGAAATATTTGAGGGAGCGTAGCCTTTGCAGATACCAAACACCTTCCTCGAGTGCCCCAGCCCTGCTCTTGAGTTCTGGTGCTGAGATGGGTTTCTCCTGCATGTTTCCTTAACCATCTTCCTCCTACCCCTCCTTCCCCACCTGCCCTAATTCCTCCTTTTTCCAAGCCCAGAGCTGATGATTATGGTGGCAGAAAAGCACCATTCCCAGCCTGCATTTATAATAATATCAGTATTTCCTCCCTGTCCCATCTGACGGTATAAAAGTTGTCCTGCTCCATTGCAGGCTTCCCTAATGGGTGGAGGAAGGAGATGCTGTTGTCCCCCTGTAAACTGATGTGTGTGGAGGATGGGACTAAGCATATGTCAGAGGTCTGTGGTGCTTTGGATTTGCTGGAGCCTTTTCTCACTCCATCCCTCCGCCTTGCAGGCCATGGTGGAGACGGTGAACAACCTCCTGCAGCCTCAGGCCCTGAACGCGTGGAGGGACCTGAACGCGAGCGAGCAGCAGCGCGCGGCCACCAAGCTGCTGGACACGGTGGAGGACAGTGCCTTCGTGCTGGCTGACAACCTGCTGAAGACAGACATCGTCCGGGAGAACACCGACAACATCCGTAAGGGGCAGATCCCATAAGTACCGGGAGCAGCCAGTGGAAGAGTAAAGGCTGCGAAGCCCGGCTTTGCTCTTGGTCCCTAGATTAATTGGAGGGTGATTTGTTAGATATGTCTTGGGCCTTTGTCTGAAGGACTTCAAAGTCTTTCCAAAAGAGCCTGAAGGAATAAGGCAGCTCTCTACCTTTGAAATCCCATGGAAAATGAGCGCCTGACCTGTCTTTATTACTGCTGGCTTTGAGGGTATAATCTGTGTTAGAGCAACGAGAGCAGAGCTTCACAGGGGGATTGTTCATCGTAAGGCTATTGTATTTCATTTCATACAAATTTGTGTCTTTATTCAGCTGATTGTTGATTTTAATTAAAAAACAAGCATGATGGAAAGCACCAGCACTCCCACTGTGCATATGTAAAATGAGAACAACTCTTCTTTCTATTTCCATGAATACAGATCCTGAGCACTGATAACATTTACAGAAAGTACCAATCGCCAGTGGCAAAGAACTAGTATTCTCAGATTTTCATTTTAACCGTTGTCCTTAATATCCTGAGGTTCTTGTTTACAAGAACCAGTTGTCTTTTGTCTTCCACAGAGAGTAGAATTTATTTGCGCGCTTTTTTTTTTTTTTAATTAAATTTAAAACTTCTTCGGGGCAAAGATTTAAAAAGAAATAGGAGCCCAAACACATTCTAGCATGCAGCATTGTAAGTTAATTCCACTCCTCTCAGCTGGTCTGGAACACCATTTTGTAGCTTTGAAATACCGTGTTCAAGATCATTTCAGCCGAGATTTTTTTCTTAGTGTCTGTCTCTCCTGCACACAGAGCTGGAAGTTGCGAGACTGAGCACAGATGGGAATCTGGAGGATCTGAAGTTTCCCCAGAACATGGGCCATGGAAGTGCCATTCAGCTGTCAGCAAATACCTTGAAGCAAAATGGTCGAAATGGTAGGTCTGGCACCTCAGGCCACACCAGCCTCATGAGGCAGTCATGCCTTTAGGCATTGTTTTGTGTTTAACCATTATAAGTAAAGTATTAATTGCTGTGTTAATATTTAGATTAACAGTGGTGTCATTTGCTCATGCCCTTGACTGCAGGCTGCATTGGCTGACTGGGAATGTATTCTATTGCTAAGTGATTCACAGCCTTCAAAAATATTTTGTGATGGTAAAAATGCATCAGATCCTCAAATTATGGGGCTTCTGGGGCACAGTGCTGAATCCAGAGAAGTGCTTTTAACTGCTGATTTCTGCAGTAGGAGGCTTCAGATGGGAGAAGAGGCTCATTTGAGTAAACTGCTTCACAGCAGGGCACCATACAAATATCTGAAAAAGTACAGGGAAGAAACAATGGTAGGAAATATTCATAATGAGCCAACATGGCAGAAAAGGTTGATTAACTGTTATGAGTCTAAATCTTTAGTGCCTTTCTGTATCTAATGAACCTCCTGGTACAGCATAAATTTTAGATGCTGTTATATGTGAACAGTCTTCATCCTCCCAAGCCATTTATTTCCAGATCAGGAGTTTGAGCAAACACATTTGTTGATCTCTACAGCCTCAGTGCAGACCAACCTTAAACTCATAGGCTTCTGTTGGTGAGCCCAACATGCTCCTATTTCTGAGTTCCTTTAAAATTTAATCTATGCAGGGGACAACACATATATGGGCTTTGGTCACTGCAGGCAAAACACAGAATCACAGAGTGGCTTGGGTTGGAAGAGACCTTTAAGATCATGCGATTCCAACCCCCTTGCCATGAGCAGGGACACTTTCCAGTAGATTAAGTTGCTCAAGCCCCATCCAACCTGGCCTTGAATATTTCCAGGGATGGAGCATCCCCAGCCTCTCTGGGCAATCAATCTGTGCCAGTGCTTAACCCTCCTCTGTGTAAAGGAAAAAAACATGGAATGATAGGGCAGCATTACAACCAGACCAGATGTGTTAAAATTTCTAAAAATTTTAGACAAAGTTCAGTCTGATGGTTAAAGAAATTCTTGCCATTGTCTTGCTTGCACATAGGATTTGAGGACAAGTATCTCTTTTAGAGACAGTTTAAAACTCAAGATTTGTAGCAAAACTCCAACAGGGCAGGACTTTTACTCTGCTATCTGTTGGCAGCAATGAAAAGAAAGTTTTGTATTTTGAGACACAGTATCACTGGAGTTCTGTTCAAAGCATCAATTTTCACCAGCTTGACACATGCCCAGAGGTCACTAAAGAACTGCAAATGGAATTATCATCAAAGGATTTAGTTGGGAGGAATCTTTGGAGTTATCAGTGCCTCACCTTCCTGAGATGCTGTGGTGATTCATATAGAAACAAAAACATACCTCTCCACAACTAATACATATGAAGGCGAACTAATCACATTCCATTCTTATTTATAGGCTGTGAAATAATGTGCAAAACAGAAGGCAAACTGGATGGTTTCAGTTAAAAACAGTTGGCTGATAGACTCAGATTTCTACAGGCTCTCTAATGGTGTTTTTCTGATTATCTGGTTGGCAAATTAAGAGAATAAATGTATTTTTAAATGAAATTTCTGTAATTTTGTTTTATCTGTCGAGTGAGATTGGAATTCTGTCGGAAAGATTTTGATTTCTTCTTCCAGATTTGTCCCGACATTTTTCTGACATAGTCTTAATTTATTACCAGACTAAATTATAGTTTTATACTGCATCTGTGCAACATGTCAGCTTGAAACATGTTTCCCAGGTATATCCAGGAGAGTAAAGTGATGTCAGGTGGGAAATGGACCACCTGGCCTCTTTTTTTCTGAAGCCAGTTACACCTCCTGATGCCAAAAATAAGCCCACCTTCCCTGCCTGTCTTCTGCTCATCTATTTGCTTATAAAAGTTTCTTTTGGAAGAAGGAGCTCTGCCCTTCTTATCCAAGGACTGGTTGTTGCACTTCTTGGTGCTCACTGGAATTGGCAAAAGGTGGGTTTTCATATGCCACATCCTGGTCCTTTCACATTTTCTCAGCACAGTTTTGAAGTTGATTAAGAGAAAAGATTTGCAATCTAAAAAATAAAAAGCCACCCCAGTGACTCAACATGGCTGTTTAACCTCTTACCTCTCTTCTAGGTGAGATCAGGGTGGCTTTTGTGCTGTACAACAACCTGGGCACCTATCTCTCCACGGAGAATGCCAGCATGAAGTTGGGAACAGAAGCGATGTCGACCAATCACTCCGTCATTGTCAACTCCCCCGTCATCACAGCAGCAATAAATAAAGAGTTCAGCAATAAGGTTTACCTGGCGGATCCTGTGGTGTTTACTGTCAAGCACATTAAGGTGTGTGAGTTCAGAAAGCACTTCTCTTTTTTTTTTGGTTTCTGAAATGAAATGATGCAAAAGTTGGCTGCTGTGAGGCCCCCAGCAGTTCTTGATTAGATTTTGAATTATACTTTTGTTCCTTTGCACTTTGTGTTATTTATGGAGAAGGTGTCGCTTACATTGCATTAATAGAAGTAAAGAAAGTGTCTCCTTTGAGCTGATGCCCATTGCTCGGTTGCTGACACGCATCATTCTGTAATTAAAAACTACCAATAAATTAGAATTGACCATAATGTTATTTTATCATGGTGGCAGGGGATGTTAGAGGGAAGTGGAATTACAGTGAAAGAGGACAGCTAGTCCTCCTGCTAGCCAAGCTCGGTCGTTGCAAAAGTTGATTGCTTAAAGCAATTAATTCCTCTGCTCTGCAATGCAAATGAAGCAGTCTGGTTTTGAAGAGCTGGATTTAGTCAATGTCTGAAATTAATCAAGAACAAAGAAGTAAGTTTGTATTAGCAAAGAGTGCAGCAACAATCTAACTTTCTCCGGTATTGGCAAGTAATACTTGACGTATAAACCACTGCTAATTGTTTATCTAAAATTAAAGGGTGAGAGTTACAGAGAGCCTCAGTAGTGCATTTAGAAATCTCTGAGAGCCTATCATTGTTACTGCATTTATTAATTTCTTCCCTGCAGCAGTCAGAAGAAAATTTTAACCCAAACTGTTCATTCTGGAGCTACACGAAGCGTACGATGACAGGGTATTGGTCCACCCAGGGCTGTCGCCTCCTGACAACTAACAAGACACACACCACGTGCTCCTGCAACCACCTCACCAACTTTGCAGTCCTGATGGCACATGTGGAAGTTAAGGTAGGCATTGCAGATTCCCAAGCTGCCAGTGCACTGGGCAGGAAAAGTGTTCAATGTGTGGCACTATTCTGTTACTGCTAATGGAGCTGAGCAGGGAAGTTGTGTGTTACTGTGTGTGACAGTAACTCTGAAAGTAGAAACCATCTGGTGTAAGTCTTCCTTCTGCTCTGTGGTGAAACAGGAAATAGTCACACCAATGCAAAGCCTGTCTTGGGCTCTTGGCATGGGCAGCTCTGAGCTGGGGATAGTGAGTGAGCAGGTTTAGCTGTTGCTATGTCCTTTGTTAACTAGTATAGAACATCTCCTGGCTGGGTTCTTTATCATAGGGTCCTCCCTGTGTCACCAGGGAGTAGCAAGGTGAGGGACGGAAGTGTGCAGTTCATCTCATGAGGTGCAAGGTTGGGTGTCCTGCTGGCAGTAGCTGCAGATACACTGCCACATGTGTTTGTGTGAGGTGCATGTGTGGAGCCAACAGTGTTTTCCTCCTTCCAGCTAAGGGGAAAATACACTGTCTGCATCTCACTGTGTGACAGAGAGATGCAGAGTGTGACACATGAGAGGGAAGCTTCTGATACCATCCTGTGTAGACTGGGCATCTACTTGAGGCCAGTACATGACCAGCTGGTTCCCTTGCCTGCATTTATGTCTGTGGTGGAAATCTGGCTTTTTACATGACTAACCCCACAGGAGCTAAAGAATTTAATCCTGAAGTTAATCTATGTTCCTCATGGTAGCAGTGGTTTTGGGAGCGAAGCACACATTTGGGATTTTACTCAAGAATAGGAGAATGACTGAGATCCTCCATTTCCTGAACTGCCTTGGCTGTCTTTGGTTAAGAACAGTCTAATGTGCTGAAGAAAGAAGGCCCTGATGCCCAAAAGATTTTGGCCTAGTCATTTTCTTTATTGTGGTGTCTCCATTTCATGTGCCTGGCACAGGCGCAAAATCCACAGCTCTGAGCTAGATATGGAACTGGCATCTTCCATGCAGGCAGAACTTTCCAGATTCACCTCCATAACCAGTATAACCACAAAAGCTGTTATGGTTTTAAAACTGCTTTTTCTCATGTAGTCACTGCTTTGTGTATTTCTGTTCCACTTAATAATCTGAAGAGGAATGTGAAGAGCTGCAATAAAATATGTATTAAATAAGCATCACGTATGACAAAAGTTCTGCAAAAAAAGAAATGGGAGCCTGGGGGTACATTTCACACAGCAGCTGGGTCCAGCTGAGAGGGGCAGGATATATCTGTTGCTCCTGCAAGTTGTGGTAAGTACTTCATTCTGTTGGAGTCAGTCACTCCTAGTCCAGGAAACGTGCCATTAAATGTTTGTGCCATTGTCCTGGGAGATGCCTGAAGAAAAGGCCTATTCAGAGCACATATTTATAGCTTGGTGGCATTCTGCAGTCCAGGTCTGGTTTTGCCAATTCCCTACAACTGCTTGAATTTTCATAAGAAATGTGTGTTTGGCTCGTTATCACCCACCTGGAATCAACAGATATGCCTGAGTCACTGAAGTCAGGGGTTGCAGCTGGGAAGTGCCGATAGTGATCTGCTCCACTGGAGTGAATGGGGGTGATCCCTGCTGCATGGTGCAGATACAGCCCAGTGCTCAACAAGCCTCCTCACAGACTGCAAATAGGTCAGCCTTGTCTGCACTTCCATCCAAACCTCCTGAGACAAGTAGAGCTGCTGTTATCTCAGTTTGCAAGAAAAGTATGTAAGACCCTTCCTCGCCCATGTTCATCCTGCAGGTTGGAAAGAGCTCCAGCTGGAAGCTTCCTGAGTGCCAAGCCAGTCTGCTATTAGCTAGTGGCTGTTCCTGGGTGTTAACAACTGCCCTCAAGACTTTCAGGTCATGTTTTATCATTTGGCTGCAACCAAAGTACCATTGCTGTAAGAGCCAAATTGGCTCCACTTTGTTGACTTTTATACAACAGGACAGCTTCCTGGCATGTCCACCTCAGTGATCATCCTGGCCTGAGGGCAAAAGCAGGGCAGGGTTTCCTCCCACATAACACAGGCACATATTTCAGATATAAATATGCAGACATTTGCAACTTGTCCTGCCAGCTGCTTGTCACCTTGCTCTTCCTGGTGGCACGGTCTCGCTCCATGGTGGAGGTGACCATGTGGCTCTTGGCATAGAAGGTGGCTTATGTGACATTTCTTATGCCATTGTAATGAGTTGATTTTAAAGTCTTGGCAGCACAATACCTGCTGGTTTGGAGTAGTGGAGGTTTAAAAACAAATGGGGGTTGTTGTCATTCATTGACTCATGCTCACTGCTCATAGATATGCTTTTGAACCATTTTTTATCTTGTGGCTGGTTCAAAAAGGCATTCCTCAGTCATTCCATGACCTGTTAGTCTTCTTGGAGGTGGAATGATCCTTGGGGAAATTACATAGTGTGTTTCTGCAAGACCTCTTAGACCAGTGTTCTGGCAATGACCAGGATCTCTCACAATAATGAATAATATTCTGGGAGTTTTGCAACAGAAACAATTTTCTCCCGTGATTGATATTTGCAGTTTCCTGACTTCAGTTGTTTGAATTTTTGGATCCATAGGGAAGATCCTTTGCCTTAAAGAGTATTCACAGCACCCTGCCTGATGAGACTGAAAACTGGGCATCATGGGGAGCAGGCATCATCATCCTGCTAGTCAAAAACCAGCACCAGTTTGACAAGTGTCACATCTGCTCATGAGTGATCTCCCTGCCTGGTAACATGGCACAAGAGCGTGTTCACCGAGGGGGTCTCGGTGGCCACTTGGGAGTTCTGGGCTGAGGTGCAATTATTAGCAGAGTGTGTGTGGCAAGGTGGAGCTGGAAGGTAGCGTGGCTGAGGAGAGGTGATTGATGGCCATCTGGCTCTCCAGTGTGAAAAAGCAATATGTCTTTGTACAGAGGGACAGAAAATGCCACCAGCTGACCATGGCAGCAGGGATTTATTGTTGTGCTTGAAGAGGAGAAGTTGCTGGAATCAATTCTGGTCTGACTAGGACAGTACCTGATTAAGAGGAGAATTTAATTTGAAGATGCTTTCTGCCTGTTAAAATAAGTTGGGCTCAGAGTTTCTTATTAGCCCACTGGGGTAAAATAACAGCACCCAAGACCAAGAGCTGGCTATGTACACAAGCAGGATGCATAACTGCTGGGAACAGCAGTGGACCCTCACCTGCAGGTCCCCCTCCAGCCACTGAAAAAAATGTGGAGGCTCCCATGCTGTGGAACAAATCCCATCGTTAAATAAGCCATTCTACCTATGTAATTGCTGTAGAATTATTCAAAATTTACAAGTTGTTTTTCATAAGCTTGTGCTTTGCATCATGCTAATTATAGCAGATGCATCTTAAATGTATCATGGGAAAATTATGCAGCCAGAAAACAAGTTCAGAGCTGGTGGGAAAATGCAATTAAAAAAACCACCCAAACCAGAATAAGCAAAGGTACCCCCAGGGTAGATAAATGTTGCTTATCAGTAGGTAGTGAGTGCCAGATCTTACTCTTCTTTTTTAAATACAAATGGAAAGGTGGAAAAAAAGAAAGGTGTTTTGCTGTTGCAATTAATAGGAAAGTTTCGGGTGTTTTTCTTTACCACACAAAGGTTACACTGTGCTAATTATTTGGGGAGTGGAAGCATAAGGCAAGCTAAGGAGAGAAAGGAATAGAAATATATGAAGTCTGAGTGGAATGTAGAGGTCCATTGCCTAAAGCAGTAGAGGAGCAGGCTGGAGTTACTGCAAGCTGATCCTGTGTTCTAAACTTAGTGTAGCTCACACTGGCAAGTGCTAAGCCTTGATGTGTGTCTTGCTGCACCCTTCCTTTCTGGCCAAGAGCAGGGTGAATGTGAGGGCCAAAGGAAAGGTAGTGGCCATGCTGTGGTGGAACCATGTCCCAGCTGTATCTCGGCACTGGGCTGAGTAGGACCATTGCTGTGACAGCAGAAGCTGTGACAGATGACGTTATGACCAGGCTTTTTCCAGAAACCCACATTCAGCTTGGCTAGGTGGATGTCTGCACCATGTTTGGCACAAGTTCTGTAGCTCATTTCTTGGGTTGGAGATGCCATGTGAGTAATCAGAGCTGCCTAAATACAGCCATCATGGGAGAGCAGTGGATGGATGCAATTATTATTCCTAAGCCTCACCTCCTCTCCACAACTGAATCTGACCTTAGCTGCCTCTCAGTTGCAGTGGGGTTGGTGAGTACAGGGGAAATAGTGGGCTCTTGCCACATGTTCTATCTGCAGTAGTGTCTGTGACACATGGTAAGGTGAGGTCTGTACCCATTTCTCTATGCACACCTGTCCCCATACAGCTTTGTTCTGGCCACAGGGATTTCTAGGCCTTAGACTGGCTGCTGCTTCTGGCAGTTGCTGAAAGGCTGTTCCATTTTTGGGGAGAAGTTTGTGGGAGAGAGTTCTGTTAGGAGGGCTTCATCTTGCTGAGGAGGGTAGAAGAGAAAGAAGCTCATCTGTGTTGCCCATGCAGAATATGCAAAAGGCAGCTTCATGGACTAAGGCAAGGAGAGAAAAGATGACTAAACCACCTTGTAGGAACACTCAGGGATCTGAGCCTTGTTGTGAATGGCCAAAGTCAGAAGACATTAATATTGCACAGAAGCTTCAGGTGGGAATTTTGCTCTCTTTATTCCTGGGTTAGGACCTGATGGTGCCAATGATCACATCACGTTTGCAGAGCCCAGAGGAAATGCGTACCAGGTCCATGGGTGCTGTAGTCACTGTGCAGCACAGCTGCCTACCTCCCTGGGTGCATCTTTGGGGAAGATGGAGAGGATGGGTGCTAAAGCAAAGGGATCCCTCCAGCTCATAGTCCTCTTGGCCACAGAAGGGGAAAATCTCCCTTGAAGGCTCTCATGCTTTCATAGCCACAGCAGGTGATGCCTTTAGCCAGCTCGCCTGCACTTCAGGAATCCTTGGGGTTTCCTCCCAGTCCTTGTACCCCAGCTGGTGCTTTTGACACATCTACAGAACCATCTGCCTCTTCAGTAACCCTTTGCACATAGCCAACAAAGCATTACAGCCAGGTCATAGCAGTAAATCCTCTCACCACCAGAGATGGGGGAAAAAGGGCAGAGAGACCCTGCATACCTCCAAAGACCTACAAATCCAAGAAGCAGCATCAGCAATGCACAGAAGTTCAAACCTGTCCCACTTGGGTTTCTGCCCAGCCCAGCTCTCTGCCAGCTCCCACCAGGCACAGAGCGGTCATATTTGAGCTATTTTGATGACATTGTGTTTTTATTTACTGCTTACTTATTCTTCCATCCCCAAAGATATTACTTCTCCCATTCCTGGAAGGACAGATTAGGCAAAGGAATGTGTCCTTTGCTGCTGGCAGCTTGGTTTGGCTGCTGTTTTCTTCTGCTGATGTTTTTAATAAGGGAGGAAAAGGCTGTTCATCTCAGGGAGAGCCATTCTGTCATAAGCTGACATTCCCTGGGATTTGTTTTTATTAGCTCAGCTGTGGTGTACAGACACTGCCAGAGCTGCTCATTGATTTTCCCAGCCTGGATAATATTGGGGCTGCCTGCTCACCCTGCTGTGGTTGCTACCAGTGTTCCTGTAACTCCTCCTGCACAAATCCCTGTCAGCACTCTCCTCCTACTGCTCTTGGCCCCACTGGAAAAAAAAAAAACAAGTCTTTATCCCAAAGCCAAAGACATCTCTTTTCACTAGGCTTTACATTTTCTAAATCATAAATGTAAAACATACTTACTATAGAAACCCTGTCACTGAAGTGTGTTGTTTTTGTAAAGAACAACTTAGTAAGTTGTTCCTGTGCTAAAAATAATGTGTGTCAGCTTATTCTGTGAAGTGAGTGTAGCTCAGTGGTAACAAACCTCAGTGTCTTGCATGCTATGCCATGTAGCACCAGTCTGGAGAGCCATGGTGCATTTGGGCAAGGAGTTGTTTGGTTGATGCTGTCAGGAATTGTCTCTTGGACTGATGTCTGGTATTTCTCGTGGGCTCTTCTGGTTGCCCAAGTATTTGGGAGGATCATTGAGAAGCAAGAGGTGACTGTAGTCAATACACTGGTGGTCTCAGATGTATGTTGGATGCTTTAGAGACCCTAGTGCTTTCATTGTGCTGGAAAGATATTCCTAGGGATCTTCTGGGAATGGCAGATCCCAGAGGGTCATGATCAGTGGCACAGAGTCCAGTTGAACCTGAGCAGGGAGGTCGGACCAGACAACTCCACTAGTGGTCCCTTCCAACCCTCACCATGCTGTGATTCAGTGGTTAGCATGCACATCTGAGCTGTTTTATCCTCAGTCAAGGAGTTTTGAACTGTGCTGGACAGGTAAAGAGAAAATTTGCTGTTGCATTTTTCTGTGCTTGAGACCAGGCTTGAAGGCTGACACCTACATCCAAAATCTTGGTGTGCCCTGTATCATATATGTGTGCCCTGCAACTCTATACACCACCTGTGTAAGCCAGGTTATGCTGCTCCTTGCTTGTCACACAGCAGTCAGGCGATGGCAAGGAAAACCTCATGGCATTGGGAGAGGTTACCACTGTTGTTCCCTTTCCCATATTATTCTGATTGATGTAACAGTGCAGTAATTTGCAGGATTTAGTCTCCAACAAAAGGCAAGTTGCCTTTTGTTGTACTTGCTGGTGTACAAGCTCCGGATGTGCCTGCCCTGAGGGAGCAGTTGGCACTGCCATGGGAAGGATGCCAGTGCTTATCAAGTCTTCCCTGATCCATTAGCTCTGCAGCAGCACCTGAAACTGGGCATCTCAAACAGGCTGGAGTATACCCAGCCTTTAAAATTCAGCTCACTTCTTCTCTTGGACTTTACTAGAAAAGCTACAAATTCATATTTTTTCCCCCTGAGGTGTTTTTAAATTGCTCTTGTTCCCAGTTCATTGTTATCATTCCTTTCTGTTTGTTCTTCTTTGAGTTTGTTGAGTTTGGGGAGGGAGTTTGTAATTATGGAGAAGTTGTTTTTATGGTTGTTTCCCAGCACTCCAGGGATGAGTGTTAAGTACATAAAATCAGTATTATCTTTACGATTAATATTAAAAAGAAAAGCGGTAAGAGTGATAATAGTAATAATAATAATGATACAGCAATGAAGCATATTTACTGCTAAGCATGGTGAGCTTCTTGGGCAAGCAGCCCTTCCCTGAAGAAGGCAAAGAACCTAGATGGTAGGATCCCTCTCCAAGAGCAAAACCACCTGTAATTCCTGCATCATGTCTTAAATTCAGCAGAGTTGTGGTATTGTGATAAGAGGTGCAGGAGCTGGGACCTGTGAGAGAAGAAGCCTGTGGAGAATTTTCCCTGCACCATGCTAAATTTGTCTTGGGATGGATGAATCTGGCCCCATCTGGGTGGGGTGTGTGCATCTGGCCAAAGTCTGCCTGGTTTCTTTCTCCCTGCATCCACCTGCATTAGCTGCCTTCTCCTGTAGCCCAGCCCAAGAGCTCTTGGTCCATTCAGCCTGGCAGGCCAATCTAATCAGATGAGGCCTTGTTCAGGGAGATGTTCTCCTGCCATCCCCCTGCAGCCTCAGACAAAAGAAAGAATGATTTGCAAGGTGCAAGGTTTGCATTAACATTTTTCCGCAGAGTTAAGAGGGATGGATGATCTGGAATGACACTGAGATAAAGCAATGCGCAGCTGCCAGGGAAATGATGTGCTTCATCTTGTCAGCTTTCTGGGCGCTGCTGGATGAGCTGGCTGGAATAGGCATTTCTGTCATGAGCCACAGAAAGCACACAATGATTTCTTGTCTCCCCGTTGGACTTGTGACCTCTAGTTCCTTAGGTATTGGAAATAGTTGGAAAGAGGTGCAAGGGGGTTTGGGAAAAGGACCCCTCCATCTCTCCACCTCCAAGTCTTCCTGGAGACAAAACTTCCAGCATGGAAGGGATGGAGCAGAGAATCACTCCCCATCTTTCATTATAATTTGATGCCTTTCACTCATGCTGGTAAAGCCAAAGAGCTGAAAGGTTTGGGATGTTTCTTGCAGTGCCGACATAGGAGAGTGTATATCAGGAAAGGCCTGACATTTGATGTGGCTTTATCATTGGCAAGCAGGCAAAGAAAGTGGATAAATTAATCACCTTTTCCCTCCATCTGTCATAAGCTTTTATCCCATGGAGAGAAAAATGTTTCTACTTTGCCCTGGCTTTTTGGAGTGTGACACTATTGTCTTTGCCAACCTGCATAATGCCCAAGTCATCAAAATGCCAGAAATGGTGGAGAATGTGATTACCATTTATAACACAACCTGGTGGATCACAAAGCTGGGCTTTGAGCTGCTCTGGTCTTTGTGAAATGCCCCCAGAGATTTCCAGCCCGTCTTTTCCCCAGGTCATTGACTCTAACAGCTTACACCCAAGCAGTCATCTGGTGGCTCATATCTAGTGGAAGCTTGGGGAATTATGGACAAGTTTTACAGCCTGAATAGGGAAGTGCAATGCTCTCACCAGGAGGGTCTCATCACGTGCCTCCTCTTTCCATGAGGGTCATGCAATGTGAGCTCAGGAGCAATGCAGCAGTGTTTTGTCAGCAGAGCCAAGGCTCACCTATCCTGACTCTCAGAAAACTTTGTTTCCTAGTTTTACACTGGCTTTGTTTGCATGGCTTTCAAGTACATCCATGTTAAAAGTTCATCACAGGGAATCAGTCACTTTCCAGGCTGTCTTAAAATCACTGTTCTGTTACAGTTTAAAAGCAAATTCGTGTTAAAAGGTCTGTCTTTTTTTCTGGGTAATGTTCTCAGGATCAATCTGACTTCCCAGGAGTTCTAAAATATAACTCCAGGGTTTGAAAAAGAAAAATCAAACTTCCTTTCTCCTTCCCCTGTGGAAAAAGGAAAAAAAAAAAAGTAAGCAATCTCTTTCTTTCCAAAGCCTCCAAGCTCATACCTCTCTGAACATTTAAAGAGAGTCTTTTTTTCACTGTTGGCAAATGGTTGTAATGGGCTTGCACTTGTTGGACATGATGTTGTTAGCATGAAATGCTTTTTTTACACTTGAATCACTCTGTTCAATGGTTCTGTATACTGGGTGTCCAGGCACTCCTTTGCCATGCTTGTGCAAGATTGAGCCACACGCAAGACTAGCCCTGATATCTCAGTATTTTCATCAACAGCATTATGCTTCTGCAAGGTTTCGGGGTCTGAATCTGTTCAGGGCACCTGCATGCTTTGGAGTCTGTGTTTCAGGTTGCAGCTTTCTTGCTGCAGGGTTCAAGTTTAGGTGCACTTAATCTTTTTGCTACTCGTGCCTTGTGCCACAGAGGACCTCACTCTGTGTGCAGTAGAAGTCATGCATCATGCACCTGATGAGATATTTTTGTTTTACCTTCAGCACAGCGATGCAGTCCACGACCTGCTCCTGGACTTCATCACATGGGTCGGCATCCTTCTTTCCCTGGTCTGCCTCCTGATCTGCATCTTCACCTTCTGCTTCTTCCGTGGGCTGCAGAGCGACCGCAACACGATTCACAAGAACTTGTGCATCAGCCTCTTCGTGGCAGAGCTCCTCTTCCTCATCGGCATCAACCGGACTGACCAGCCGGTAAGAGACAAAGCACTTTCTGCTTCTGTCACGGGCTCTTCTCTCAGTGCATCTGCTGTGTTTGACCAGTGAGAAACATTCCAGCACTGTCTTCATTCCATGCACGAGTCCTCACAGGGCTGGGCCCCCAGCTGATAACTGGGACTCACACGCTCATGCCTGCTGTGATTTCGGGGGCTGTACGTGTGTTGCTTGTCAATATGTGTGTGAGTTTAATAAGCAGGTTGTAAAAATGAGCTTATACTGTGTACATCTTCATCTGCTTATTTGCATGATTGTGTACGTGCCTGCCTTTGTATCTTTTAGTATCACTTATATATGCTTGTACTATTTTAAAACAATTCACACATATTTCCCAAGCGAAAAAAAGTTCTTCCTTTGGAGAGGGAAGATAAGAACACCCTCATTTTTATTAAGCCTCCAAGTAAGAGTACTCCTGACTGTTGCATTAATTAATCATGCTACAAACACCTTCCCTTGCTCTTTTCAATCCTCACGCAGATTGCCTGTGCCGTCTTTGCTGCCCTCCTGCACTTCTTCTTCCTGGCAGCTTTCACCTGGATGTTCCTGGAGGGTGTGCAGCTGTACATCATGCTGGTGGAGGTTTTTGAGAGCGAGCACTCCCGGAGGAAGTATTTCTACTTGGTGGGGTACGGCATGCCTGCGCTGATTGTGGCTGTGTCGGCAGCAGTGGACTACCGGAGCTACGGCACGGACAAAGTGTGAGTGACCCTGGCTTTGCTTGGACCTGCTCAGGAGAGGTGGGAGTGGGGGCAACAAATGGACATGAGGAGCCCAGAGGAGTTGTTCAGGCAGAGCTCAGCTAGGAGGCATGCCTTGCCTTATCTCTGTGTTTCTTGCAGGACAAATTCCCCACTATGAAATGATTTGCAAAGTATTTTCTAGGGAAGTCAGTCGAGGAAAATTTTGTCACATCGTTGCATAACATCAGCAGAGGTGACTGTCCCTAGTCTCAGTTTGGTACTATATCAGCAAGATCCTCCTTCTCTAACCAAAGAGAATTTCTTATTTGGATGAAGATGCTGCTTTCTTCCTCTTTTTTTAAAACTGTTCTATCAAATTAACAGAGCCTGCAGGCAAAATAGGTGGTGACTAGGGAATGCATGAGGCTCTTTGCAAATCAGAACAGCTATATCATTTATCATTATGAATATTCTTAAGTGTTTTCAACATTGCTGAAGCTGGTATGAAAGCACAAGTTAGGTCATCATGCAACACCATTGAATGGAAAACAAGGGGAAGATTGAGCCTTTGATTCTCTTTGCTATCTTTGCTACAATAGAATTAACAGTGTGTTTTTAGTGACCTTTTTTTTTTTTCTTCCCTTTAAGTCAGTCTGCCTTTCCAGTCTCACTTTAACTGAGTTAAGGGCTCAATATGAAGGCATATGTAGTAAAGAGCCATTGGTGGTTCTGAAGCTCTTTTTTGGCATAGATCAGGTCAGGCCATGGCAGCATTTGATTTTCTGTTAGGTTGAACTGCAGATTTTTTGCCTGAAACCTTATTTGTATATATGAACCTTTATTTTTTGAAAAAGTAGATCTGTAGAGCAGTGGAACTGTTCATGATCCATTACCATGCCAGCAGGCAAGCTTGGATCCCAGATGGATATTTGTGTTGTGTTCCTCCCATGAGTAGGAGAGCAGTGACCTGAATTTGTATAAATGTCACACTTCGTGGAAAGGAAAGGAAATCTCCTACAGATAAGGGTAGGAGGGTGTAAGTTTTTTAGGATCTCTACCAATTTATCCAAAGTAGTTTGACTGACTTTTACAGGCCTAGAGGGCAAAGAATAGGTAACACAACAGCTGATTGCCATTTCTGAAGGAGATTTTCATCAGTTGCCACCTGCTTCCTGCCCCAACAAACTCTTCTATTCACTCCCCCTCTTGAGCATTATATAAGCACCTATTAAATCAGGTACGGAAACAGTTTGCCTTGTCCTTTTAGACAAATTTATTCTTAACTGTGGTGTTCCTGTGGAGGACATAGCTCTTCACAGTGGCCTACAAGGGGCACATTGAGCCTCAAACATATTCCATCAGTCTGGAATGGACAGCACATCTGCCATTGCTGGAGCACTGTCCTAACCTGTCCAGTTTGCAGTGTAGCATTTTGTGGCTACTTTCCACACTGTTCACCCTTTGGCTTTTGCAAATAGACCTTGGTTGCCAAAATGTTTCCATGGCATGGAAGGTACAGGCAGAAAGTTTGGCTGAAATTCCCTGAAGGCAAACACTTCGCTATCTTGGCATTGAAGAGGCAGCAGTCCTGTGTGTGTGCCAATAAAATATGTCTCCCTCACCAAAGCACGAAGTGGTATTTTAAATGATTAAACATGTATATATAATATTTTGCAAATAAATATTTACAGAGATTTGCAAATCTAAAATATTTATTTATAATTTTTAATTCCAGAATGTACAATTTTATCACGTTCTCACAGAGGAAAATAAAAACCATACAATATGTTTTGTATAACTATCATGCTCCATCTGGTTGATGGATGATGATGTATTTTTCAGTATAATGTTATTAGAAGGGTAGAACTGATTAGAATTTGTAGTGAACTATATGCCAGGCATACATAATTTGATTGCAAGAAGTTGCTTGGTTTCGCCAGGTTTTGTAAAACATCCTCTGGAATATATTACTTGCCTCCCTCCATTATTTACTGCATTTGTTTAAGCAGGACATATGGAGCTGTTAGTGTTATTTGTTTTTTGCCTGGCATTTGGTGCCACCATTCATACATCTCAGAATGATTTGCTTAAACACGCAGTGTAGGGTTTTCTTGATTTCATTTTCCTTTCTAAATCCAACCCTCCTGTAACACATGCCCAGATTACATAGCCAGGAACAGGCAGTTGTTCCTCCCTCTGTTGCTTTACTCATCACTTGGTGCTTGTGATTGTCCTGAAGTGTCCCGTGTCCTATTACTCATATTGGCATTTTGGAGTAGCTGCTCCACAAAAGTACTCTTATACACTTAATTAATTCAAGGATAGGGATTGATCCTTTTCCTAGTTCTTTTTGTTTGTTTGTTTTAGAACACTTCAAGCCCCTTATATTAGGAGATTAATTTGCTTTTGTGACTAAGGAGCAGCATAGTGATTCCCTTTAAAGATCATCCCATTCAGGCCAGCTCAACTAGTTTTGAGATAAATCAGAAATGTTGCATCTCACCTTATTCTGATTCTAAGCTCTCAAATGAAGATGAAAAGCAGGAAACCCCACTGCAGACAGTGTGGTTCCCTCACATTGCCAAGGAGACTCTGGCAGTGCTCTCATGAACTTCTGAGTTACCATTTCTTACAGGCACTATCTTCTGCTGCTGGGTCTTAAATGGCCACAGCTCAAGTTAGGCTGCAAAAAAGAAGATACTGGGATTGTACTCAAAAAAAGAATTTAAAAGATAAATCATTTGCCTTATCCCATGTGTTAACCAAGTCCATACATCTCCTCGATGGATATGATGTCAAGGGTCATGGTGGGCAATGCTGCAAAATGCAAAGAAAATAGTATAAAAAATAGTATTTGCATTTGTAGTTAGTTTTGAAAAGAACTTGCATCTAAAACTCAGTAAAAGCTCAATTATGGCTTTAGCAGCCTTTGAGAAGACTCATGCTAGAAGCAAGCCATCCCAAATCAGCAGCAAGATGCTATTCCATATTTCCATACTTCCCCAGTTTTCATATCAAAGCCTCTTACGAATTGCAGAGGAAAGCAGCTACGCTTTGAGTGGTTCAATATATTTTAGAAACTTGTAGGTATATTCATTCACTGGTGATCAAATCCATCATGGCAGGGATCTCTTTTGTTTCTCCCCCCTTCTTCCCCCCTTTTGGAATGCTATAAAGCAGGATATACACAGTAAGTAATCCAGCTGTCAGAAAGCAAAATGAAAGCCCTGTGTATGTACACAGCCTCCCAAGTCCATCAGCCAGGCGCCGACATTTCATGCATGTAAATGCTGCTCAGAAAATAGCATCTAACAATGTGGTCTGTCTTGGGTGGCTCCACTGAACTTGTTTTATTTGCAGTGCTGCTGCCAGTATTTTGAGGAGGAAGCGTGAGCTATGTGGATGCTGAACTCCATTAAGCAGAACCTATATTGCACCCTTGAAAGGCATGTCTGGTGCATACATATCCCATTGCTGCACCCTGACAAGGAGGCTGTACAGCCACATGAAACAAACCACTGAGCTCCCATGAACAACATGATATGTTTAGGGCTCTTCAAATTTTATGGTCCAATGGCAGCTAATGATTGTTTATTGGTTATATTTAATGCACACCGGGGATAGTTTAGTATTTGATTTCTCTTCATGCAGAAAATAGAGTAAACTCTTTGTAGTCTTTATTACTTGGGCAAAGCTTTAGGTGAATATTTTGAGTTGCCACTGTGGAAAAGGAGGAAATTAAAAAGTAAAGGAGAGCAGTGCCACAGAGCTTGTCACGAGAACTGAATGCATTGGGGTGACTCCTAGAAGAAGCAATGGGGTTTTGAGCAGTATTCCCTACATACACACATTTCCTGATAATCCCTTGCCTTGCACTGAGCCCTGAAGGAGCTTGTTTGCTCAAATGGCAGCACAGTCTAAACTCGTAATGTGGCAAGTCCGTGCTCACAGTGCAGCTGCTCGTGGAGGGTCACAAGTAACTCAGCAGCCCAAGATTAGCAACTCTGGGAAGTGAGTTGCCTGATTGCTTCCTTGTTTGGAGGAGCTCATTTATGCAGCTCATTGTGCGTGTGGGTTTTTGTCTTCTAAGGCAAGAAAAGCTCAGTGTGGTACTTGTCTGATTAGCAATTTACAGCTCCACAACGCAATTGGCGGGATGCCTGTGTTTTGATGTTTTGGTCTTAATTTGCATTTTTAATGAGGTATGACTTAAACAGGTTCAGAGTTTCATCTCTTCCTGATGACCACCAAAAACCCCATATTTTTTTTAAGTCCCCCAAGACTGAGTATTGTACACTGTTTCATAGAAAGGCAAATTTTCCATTCAAACAAATAAAAAATTACATTGCATTCTTTGAAGTGTGCAGAGAGGCCTAAAAAAAGCCTTCTCTGTTTTTCATAAGCTGTGCTCCAGCTTACATTAAGCCATCTCTCCTAGAGCTCCTTTTGCTCCATGCCTTTTGCCCCATGCCCCACTTATCCTGATGGCAGGACCTGGTTCCTCTGCTGTTTCTCATCCACAGCATCTCAGTTGTTTTCTACAAATGAAGAGAGAGATATTTTAGGGGAGTGGGGTGGAAAATTTCATTCTTTTTGCTGTCTGGAAAAGATACCAGTTGCTTTGCTCTTCTTTGCTGAGCCTGGCACAGCTTTTTGCTCATTCAGTATTTCAGCTTTCCCTGGTTTTCCTCATGTCCCAATCTATAGGCATTCAAAGCCAGCTGCACCAGATGTGACTGAAGGGTGATCACCATACTTCAAGAAGTAAAGAGAGGGTTTATGTTTTTCCCCTTCCCCAGACTTTCCAAGATCCAGGTCATTCTTAATGCTGAAGGAAAACTAAGTTGATGGTGACTAAAATACAGTGTTCCCAACTTCTGGGCAGCAGGGGTTGGAGGCTGTTTTGAATGTTAAACTGTCAAAAAAAAAAAGTTCAAAATATTTTCATTAAAAAAAAAATAAAACCCCCACAACCCTCTGAGTCCTCTCCCACACACCAACATTCATTATCAGTAGAAAAAAAGTGATGGGGCTGTGTATTCTGTGATTTATATGCAGCAGCTGAGGCATAAGCACCAGTTACTCATTTTTCCTGAGGCGGGTGGGGTAAGTATAAAGTCTGAAACGCCGTGTAAATATGTGAGCTGCTGCTATGCGGACATCCTTGTTTAGGAAAGGGGGAATGGGGGGGCACTTTTTACAGGGACTTCATTATCCTTGAAACCTCTATTCCTTTGTCAAATCTAGTTGCAATTGGGTGACATTTCAGACAGTATTATGGGTGATACACAGATGTCATGATGGCATAAACCTTTTCCTATAGGGAATCAGACTCAAGTAGTTTCAAGTCATTCATGTTGTTCCATTACCAGCTGCATCTAAATCACCTTGAACTTCAGCAGCCACGGAGGAAACAAGATTTCCCAGAAATTGCTCTGAAAGCCTCTGTTTGCCTCTTGCATTAAGATTTTGCTGCTATCACGTGAGGATTCTGGATGAGCAACTGCAGAGGCAGTTCAGGAGCGACAGTTAGGGAAGGGACAGTATTTTAATTTGTGACAAATAGCCTTATGAGTGTGTGTATATATATCAATACATCTCCAACGCTGATGAGACCTGAAATGTATATGGTCAGGAAGGGAAGTGAGAAGTCTTCTCTGCATATTTGAATTTACTCCTATTTTGGCTTCTCCCAGCCACAGAAGTTCAGGGCATGCTTTATTCTCTCGTCAGGCATCTCCTGCTGATCATCTCCCATGGGGCTGCTGGCACAGACCTTTCTGTCTGTTGCAAAGTCCATTAGAAGGGAAAAAGCATTAGGCACATACACTAGAGCTGTCATTTGTGAGAACTGCTATCTCCACCACCATGATAAATTCATATATACAGTTCCTGTCACTTGCCTAATCATGAAATTCTGTCGGATGTTTAGTAGAAGAGTGGTTTTATGCTTTCTCAGTCCTTTGTGTATAAACGGAACTGTGATTTGCAGCATTGCAAAGACGACAAGATATTATTATTTTAAACATCATGTGGAACTTTCTTGGAATTTACATTTGTCTGTCTTGTAACGAGTCACTTCCATTTTATCTTCCTGTCGCCTGGAATGAACTAGGAATGGAAATGTAATTTCCCAGGGGCTTTAAAAAATGTGGGGAGTATTAAATGCGGTTGAAATTAAGCGATTAATAATTTAGTTTTAGGCCATGAATCAACTTCTTGTGATAGCGCAGACCATATGCAACCCTGGAAACATTAGTGGAAACAAAATACTCAGGAGGTTCAGGGAAATAAAACACTTTAAAGGGGAAGTTGCTGAACTTAATTAAACCTCAGCCTTCTGTTATCCAATTCATGCTTCCTATTTGCACCAAAGTTTCTCTGATGTACTTGCTAGAGAAATGTCATCTCGCTTGACAGCTGACAGACAGCTTGCACTGCATCAGAGCTGGAGAGCAAAGAGGAGCACAAAGCAAAGAAAAAGCTCTGTGGATGTTCCTCAGACCCCTTCCTTGAAAAAACCCACAGTTTAAGGAGTTTTTCCAACAGATGCAGAAAGCCTTAGCAAATAGGCCTTGTGCCATTTTCTCCCTGCTTCCTCTAGAGGTAATTATCTTACTCCATCAATAGCGCTGTCAGAAATTGGGCACATAATTCAGCATTTAAATGAACAAGCAATGTAATATTTCCTGTCTCCCACCGGCGTGTTTTGCAGCTCACATTCTTCTCTGTCACTCTCTCACTCTTGATGTATGTCCTGGGTGCAGTCCTTGAATGCCTTCTTTCCCCTGTGTTTCATTACAGATGTTGGCTCCGACTTGACACCTACTTCATTTGGAGCTTTATAGGACCAGCGACCTTGATAATTATGGTAAGAACTCCTAATTAACTACTCCATCTCTCAGGTCAAGAAATAAAACTTTTGCTGTCCCTTTTCTCTTTATCTTTAATTTACACAGATTAATTTGAGGAAGGCATGTTCTTCTTTGACCCTACCTGGCATAGCAATTAGACCCTCATTATGAGAGGCTCTTGGCATTGCAAAATACTTGATCAAAATGGACCAGGGAGCTTCAGAACAGGCACTTGCAGAGTTTGGTTTTTACCACTGGACATTTAGAAGTGCCAAACTGTTTTGATGCCACTCACTGCTCACACCCTTTTTGAATTCCAGAGTGAAGTTTTGCATTGATAATAAAAAAAAAAAAAAAAAAAAAAAAAGGAAATTTGGGACCAGGGATGGGGGGAATGAAGAAAAGTCCAAAAGTGGAAAAGTTTGATGAGGGTTTTTCCTAACCAGCAGAAGTTGAAACTTGTGAACTTGTGTGACTTCATGTTTAGCATATTGCCAGCATATCAGCTAACACAGCAACAAGGTAGAGAGCCTAACTTCAGAGACAGCTGGAGTTTTCTTATACTTTAATCGCTACAATATGGCTTAAATAAACCATCCTTTGTTTTGACTAGGCTACAGTTTGGCTAGCACAGAAAGCCAGGCACTCCCACTTCAATGCAGACATTGTCTCTTCTTCTGCTTCTCCTGCAACTTGGGAGCCATTTCAGCAGCCTTCCACATCAGGAAGGGGGCCATGCCACCAACTACAACTCTTGGGTTTTTTTTTCCCCCTTAAGCAATTCATTCATAAAAAGATATCTTCCCTTTTTGATTATGTCTCAAATCCTAGACTGGGCTTTTTGGGAAACTCCTTTCCAGGAATTGACTGCCTTGTGAACACTGAGGCATGGAAACACCATTGCATCTTTTACAGAACTAATCAAACCATTTTTTTATTTTTGTTTATTAACTTTGCATTGTGCAAAGCACAATCAGCTGTGATTTCCCTGCCAACCTGTCCCATTACAATGTGTTTAAAAGGTGTATTCACCAAAAAAAGATGCTTTTATGCTTCATTACCATGGGGCTGGCTAAGTAATATGCTGGGAATGACTTTTCATGACTGTACACATCTCAGACAGAGAGAAGCCCTTACAGCAATATTTTTAATTTTCCATAATGCTCTTTGAGGCACTGCAGTTGAGATTAGAACCAGCCTTGTATCAGCAGTACCACAGCTGTGCTAAGGCTATGGCATCATCAGTCCTGTAATCTACGGGCCAGGTCACTTTGTAAAGTGCTTAGAAATTCTCTATGACTCAGTCACTATAAAGCTGTACCATGAGCTAATTTCCTACAGTAACCCATCTGTTACAGAGAAGGAGCTGACTTTCTCCCCATCCTGTTGTGCTGTGTCACATAATCCTTTTTTTTTTCTTCCCCCTCCATTACAGCTTAATGTCATCTTCCTTGGGATTGCTCTCTATAAAATGTTTCATCATACTGCCATACTGAAACCTGAATCTGGATGTCTTGACAATATCAAGTAAGTGGTTTTTCTCTGCCTATTTCTGTCTTTTGCTGTTTATTCCCTCATTCCTCTGATGTGCGAAACAGGGGAACCAGCTCTGGCAGCAGCAGTGCTAAGCAGGGATAATACCTTGGGCTATGGCACTGCAGAATGGTTTCTAAAAGACACCAAGTGGCTGATGATGAAGCACTATACTGGGATTTGGCTGCAATTGTTGGCATTTCCCATTCAATTTTGCATGAAGGAGGCAAAGCTACATTTTCTGTCCTTGAAGCAGGTAACCTTCTAGTCTAGGTAAAGGAAATTGTGCCCAATAATTACCAGCTAATTATTGCAGTCTCTACAGGGAAGGTGTTGAAACAGTTGATTATTACTACTTCTGTGTGCTCTGAGGGCGGCTGCCTTACTTGTTTTCTGTTTGTTTTGGCCCCTGACAGATTCCATAACCCATATTCTCCCCTGGAGTCTGATATTGCTTTCAGCAAAGTTATCCAGGATTTTCCTGGGGGTGCCCACATCAGCAGGTGGATGTGCTTGCCAGCCAAAGCATGTTTTGCCCTTGCACTGGGTTAACATCTGAGCCTGGGCATCTTACTGTCTAGCAAGCTGCTTCATTATATTGGTAGAGTATTAGTCTCTGTCAGTGCCTGTTTATTCAACTACCTCTGGCTTTAATTACGCTCTTCAAAAACACAAGCCAGATTTCAGGTGCAGCGCATGATAAGATTGGGAGCCTGCTAATTAATAAAACCATCTAATGAGCTTCAGGAGGAGGAAATTGTTGGGAGTCAGTGCTTTACTGCTCACCCAGGAAAGGAGAGCGTGGTGCAGCACGGCTTGAAGTGGGTTCTCCTCTCTCATTCGTGGTAGGAGAGGGAGAAGAGGCGTAAGGGGAGCTCGTTAGAAGATGTCTGAATTGCACACTTTTAAAGCAGCTCTCAGCAAGGCTGTTGTTCTTACTGCTGAGCTGCTCTTGCAGATGCAGCTTTAATTTGAACCAGATCAGAGCCCCCCCAGAAACTTTCTCAGCAGGCAGGGCTTGCAGTGCCATTGGTGTGTCACAACCTGGCATGGTCCTTTGGGCGAAGTTTTAGTGTCTTACATGCAGCTTCTCCCTCAAGGGTTGGGAGGAAAGGGAATTGGAGTTTGCACAAATGCAGGAGACCCAGTGAGCTCAGAAACCCTCAGAGCCCTCATTCACCCAGGTTACAGGGAGTCTGCTCTGCAGGGAGCCTCAATTCTTCCTGCCATTGCTCTGCTGTAAAATGAAATTAGAGGAGAAATCCCTCCTGGATGTCCAGGATTGATCCCAGAAAGATAGTCTGTCATTTGGTCTTGGATGAGGCATTAAAGGCATGGTACATTTAATAACATTTATTAATATGGCTACTTGTCATGCATTAGTGCTATGGGATTGCTCGCTGAGAACAGTCTCTTTAAGGTTACCCACACAAAATCATCTTACAGTATGACATTTAAATTAAAAACCGGGAAGAAGGAAAACAACAAAACCCTTATAATTAAAGCAGAAATAATAAATGCCTACTGAATAATCTTCTTGAGCTAATCTCTAGTATCTTTGTTTAAAATGCCAGGAATTTATACAACCAGTTGCATCAATTATAATGTCATTGTAAAATATTTTATAGGTTCGTTGGCAGATGAGTGTCTATTCCTGATTTGACTTCATTAAAACGTTTTGAAAACACAAGCAATTAAAATACTTTTAAGTATGTTGCTGATACTCTTCCAAATGCATTGCTTCATTACAAATTACTTTTTATGCTTGAGAAAATAAGAGCAACATAATATAAACTCGGGAAGACCCCAGTCTCACCCCAGGAAGTTTATCAAACCAAGCATTTCAGAACAGACTTGATTGTAATTTCTGAATACCTAAGCAGGACATCATTAACTCTCTAAATTCAAGACATGTGTTGTCTCAGTGTTGGATGTGCTTGAGTTAGGAGGAAGTGCAGATTTGTAACAGAGAGGGGAATTCACTTTGGAGGGAGGTTTCCTAGGGAAGAAAGGGCTTGCAATCTCGAGAAGAGTTTTCAGTAAAGACCATAGTTGTCTTCTAGATACAATCATAGTCTTGCTGCAGGTAAGATCGTGGTCTTCCTGCACAATCATTGGCTCTAAGTCAGTTGCAAAACATGGATGTGTTAACAGCAGCTCTGGAATAAAAAGACTCAGAATATTTATTTTACAGGGGACCACAAAGATCCTATCTGAGCAACCCTCCATGGGTCTACAGGGTTAGTAAAAAGGCACCCAGGTCCCAGAGCCTTGTGTCTTGTTGTATCAGTTTATATTTAATAAAACAAACCAAACCAAGGGCCTGCATTGGAGGGCCCCTTGCTGCCATCTGCATGTGACAGCTTTACAGCACATGGAGAGCTGAATGAGAGCTTGTTCTCCTAGCTCATTTCCTAGCATTACTCTGTGTTAGGCTGTGGAGAAGCTCTCGCAACATAAATCCTGAGCCTGTTTAACAACAGCAAAATACTTGATTCCCTATGGCAACGTAAAAATAAAGGCCATAAAATATTTTAATAGGCTGTTAATAAGCGCCCCTGCAATCTGGTCCTTGCCTATGTCACTTTAAAGGTTAGAAATACATTATGAAGTATAGAAAATAAAGAGCCAAATAACTCCACTTAAATTAATGAACTTGATAAGGGATCAGGTGTCACCTGGGATACCTTTAATTACTGCACCAACAGAAAAACCATTCAAAGGGCAGTGCCTGAACCAGATGTTGTGTGGCTGATAGATTTGTAGGCACTGTGCAAAGTTGTAAAAATAAACTTCCCTAACCTTCAGGAACAGTCCCTGGATTATTGTGCCAGCATGAGAGATTGTGACATTCCTGCGGTGGGGCACTGGTTACCCAGGGGTTACCCAGCAAGAGATTTGATGAGTACAGAGCTGGTTTATTTTTGTCCTTGTTAACTTTTCTGGCTTAGCCCAGCATTTCAAGAGAGGAGGAGGTTAACCACATATGTGGGTCCTTCACCCTGTGCCAGTGGCATCCTCCCTATATGATAGGTTGGTACTGAGCCTATTCAGTGGGTTGTGCCCACTGAGACAGCAATATTTGTGCTCTAGTCCTGATTTTGAGGCATGTAGCCAGGAAAAGATGTGAGCCTGTGTATGTGGGATATGTTGTTCAGAGCTGCAAGAGTTTCTGTGCCTGCCACTAATTGCAGGAAGATATTGGCTTCCATTTCATAAGAGATACCATCCCTAAAAGTTGCATGCTTTTACCTAGGCCCTTATCAAAGAGTTCTGTTTGATGTCTTTCTTAGTATATTTACACAGAATTTTTAAGGATTCATCCAGAATGGGGTGAATCCACAGTGCCTACAAATCTATCTTCTGCCCTTTAAAGATCTTTTTAGTATGAAGTGACACAGACAAGAATGGCCAAACAGCTGCCTCTTGGGTGGTGTGTGTAGCTTCTCACCGTGCCTCCCCAAACATGCACTGGGAGGGGATTTTCCTTCCCAGCCTTTTACAATGGCTTTTTCTGGGTGCTTGAAATCCACTGTGGCCACTGCTCTTTCATCTGTGTGTGGCTTGTTGGCAAACACAGGTGAGCAGAGATAGAGAGGAGCATTGTTTAGTCCTTGGCAGCTCTGCCCACATCACGTGTACCTCAGTCCTGGCCCATCTGAGGCTAAAAGTGGGATGCAAAGGGTGCACAAAAAGGCTCTTGAGCACAAAACTAATTTACTGTCAACAAACGTACCCAGGAAGGTGTTGTTTTGGAAGATTGATTCCCCCAGCCTTTACAAGCTTGCAGAGAAGGCACATCTTTCAAGCCAGGGACTACGTAAACTTTTTGGATAGCGAAGGCCTGCTGTGCTGCTTGCACCTGTAGCCTGTGAGGTGGAGGCTGTAGGCATATCAGCACAGTATTGATGCACTCTTGCTAGCAGATGGCTCCTCATGAGGATGTGTTAGCAGCTGGAATTCTTTGGAGCAGCTGTGAGGCTGTTTCACTGGAGGTTGCTGCTGTGTGGAGTGATTTCTGGAGCCAAGCGACTCAGAGGCTCTCCTTTGTGCTTTTCCATTGTGCTGGGAAGATGCTGGATGTGCAGAACGTCTCAGATTGTCACAGACAAGACTGCACTGAGTCTTTTTCATATTCACATTCCTGTGGGAAGCCATATGTGACAACGGAACATACATTATATTTGAATAGTCCAGCACGGCTCTTCCGTTTTCCATCCATCAACTCCTTTCCAGGTGGTCAGGTGTGCACTGTGGCAGCTTGCACACCAGGTTTCCATCCAACCCATGCCAGATGCTGCAGCACAACAAACCATCCCCATTTCCAGATGCTTAACCACCATTCTCTGTGCAAAACAGGGTTTCAGGCAAAGCCTTTGCATTGCGTGGCAGTGCAGTGCTTGTTCTGCAGCCATTTAAATAATGCTCATTCAAATCATCCTGGTTATAGTGAAGGGAAAAAAAGAAGAGCTACACTGATGATAATCCAGATGCACTCTTGAGGGTATCCACTGAAATCTGAGCTCTTGTCTTTGCTGCAAACTCTTGTTGTGCACTGTGTGGGGCTCATTAGTTAATGACATGGAAAACTGCTGGAAAATTGGGAGGGGAGAGAAGTCATTCAACTAACAAAATGCAAGTCCTACAAGCAAATTAAGAGGGTTCATCAATGGAGGCCAAGCAGCTGCTGCACCTGAAGTTACAGTGGACTTTTCCAAATGGCTGGAGGGGAGAGGATCCCTCTCAGCAGAGACCAGAAGCCATCATTTTCTCTTCCTTACAGACATAACCTTTCCTTGGATGTTCCCACAGGCATCCATCCCTTCTCTCCCTGGTGCTGTCTGGCTGTGGTTGAGTCTGTTAGTGTTTCCCCAGGCCAGACCAGACTTCCTGACATTCTTCTATGCTGTAGTATGTGGCAACTGAATTTTATTTTGTTTACTTTGGAAGAGCAACACATCAGCTGTAGCTGCCAAGAGCAGTTGCAGACCCATGAGAAAGAAGGCAAGAGGCAAAGGGCTTTGCCAGTTTGTTTCCCTTTTTGTCCCATTTTATTGTGTTATTGTTTCAGTCAGGGTGTAGCTTGGGTTGTGCCATAGACCACCTGCGTGCTCTTCAGAAAGCACAACATGTGGGGACTCCTTCAAAGGGGAGCGTGTGAGTCTGTAGTCCTGGGTTTCTTGGAAAAACTCATTTAGTGCAGTAGAAACTCACCTGAAAGTCATCCTGGAAATTTAATTTTCTTTCCCTCAGACAGGGAGGCCCGGGGTCTTAGCTGGGAGCACCTTTTGTTGCTAAAGAGGCACTATTAATTAGGGACCTTGAGATAGTTTAATCCTGGCATTAATCACTGTAGTTGTGCTGCAGTTTTCTTCCTGTTGTGGAAACCTGCTCCCATCCCATCTTCCACAATGGAAGATTAAAAATGAAATGAAATTGAAGATGAAAAACATGAACTTCCCTAGAAAAACGCGTGTTTATTCTGAGCACACAGGAGATACTGTTTTTAGGTGTTGTGACTGCATTCACAAGAGCACATGCTCAGATCCCATTAATAGGGACAAAGCAGAAATGTCCTGCATTGCAGCCTTCAAAAATCAATCCTCAAATGACCAAATTGAGCCCTCCTCTGCTTGCTGGCTGCCATGGAAGTTTCAAATGGCCACGGCTAAAGGCACACAGCCCTGAATTAAAGACTAAACAAAATCGTGTATGTTCTCTCAAGTTTCTGAGTGGAAACAAAACTCACACCGTACTCCTTTATTTTGTGGGGTTTTTCCATAGAAGTCTTGCTCAAAGGCTTGCAAGAAATAAATCTCAGAATGCACAACTTAACAGCCAAAAGTAGGAGCCAAACGTAAAGATTTAACCTTGATTTTTACTATATAAAACCTTGCAAAGCTCAGTCTGGGCTCTTTCAGGGAGTCTGGCCCAGGTTGTGGGAGGTGAAGGATGGGGAGCACCAGGCACAAAACTGAGAAGCCCCTTTTGAAGATATGCCTCTTTTAAAACTGTTGCCATAGCCCGCTCTCCCCATATGTTGTATGGGTGTAAGTGATTATCTGCTCATTTTCGTGCTTCAACATATGTATTTTATTTAAAGAGACATGACTAATCCCAGCCCCCAGATTAGCTTGTTGTTTCAGTCCTGTGGGTTTGCTTAAGCCATAAAAAAAATCCTGAGTTAGGTAGAAAATTGAAAACAAAGGTTAAATAGAACTTCCAAAAATCATCTGCAGAAATGTTTAAATTAAATCCTTGATTCAACACAGCGGTATTGTGCTGGCAGGAACAGAGGTTTACCAGTCTAGTTTTATTTACTCAGCTGATTGAAATGCAGAAAAAAGTAAACATCCTGGGTTTGGTGCAGTGGGGAATGAGTTAGACTTTTGAAAATGCAAGATTTTTTTTTCCTCCTTTGATATGAAGAGCTTACACTACCAATGAAGAACAATAATTTGTAGCAGGTATGCTTTTACTAATGGCAGATTAATTTGTGCTTTGTTCTAGCCATTTTAGAAACAAAACAAAGTAGGAGACAATAAGGATTATTCCAGCTTTTTCTATGGAGATTTAAGATCCTCTATTGGTTTCCAGATCTTCCTTGTTTAATCATAAAATGCTCCAACTTGGAAATAGTTTGTGATGACAAAGGGTCTGGAACTGAATATTGCATTGTGTTCACCCAGAGGACTGGACTTGCAGAACAGCAACACTTTAATCTACTTCATTACCTGTGGGTTTGTGGTTGCTTGGGAGTGCAGAGGGAGGACTCAGTACAATAAGAGGGCCCAGTTCCTGGGAGCTTGCCCAGTACAGCATCTAAGTGCAAAAGGTCCATTCCTTTATCTTCAGAGTTCTCAGATTCATGGAGTAAGGGCTGAGAGTCTGGCAACATGAACACTCCCTATTAGGAGCAGCAGGTGTGGAGAGGAATTTTTCATGCACCCATGTCCTGACTGGATATCACCTGTAACTTAAATAAAACAACAGTGCCTGTACAGAGTGAGCTCTCTTTAAAAAGATTTTCATACAGCCCTACTAACAAAATAGAAAGATTAACTGAGTGGGCTGTTCAGGAAGAGGGCTTTGAAAAATCTCTCCTTCCCACCCAGCTGTGCTATATGCAGCATTTTTGGATTCTTGTGACTTTTGGGGACAGCAGGCTCAGAGCACAGCAGCTCCATGGATGGCTTCTGGAAAGGAATCATCCATGGAGAGGATAATCTGATCCTAGGGAACCAAGAGGACTCCTGAGCCAATGTTTAGTCTGGATTAGCTTGCATGAGAAGCAAGTGCGTTTAAAGAGTTCTTGGGACATGCAGACAGCACATTCTCTGTCACCAAAAATCTTAAGAGGAGTGTTTTGCAAGGATAACTAAATGATCTGGACACTATGAGGAATAGCTTTTTCCTCCTTGGAGAACCTCCCCCCCTGCAAAGTTTAGATACCAGCCATGGAGTACTGAGCTGGGCATTAGAAATGTCTTCCCTCGTTTTCATTGTTCCAGAGCTCAGGCCATGATCTTTGTGTTTCATACGGCCTTTAGAGAGAGCACCATGTCATCACAGCCTGATGGTCATAGAATCATAAATTGATAGAATGTCTTGAGGATCATTAAGCCTAGCTTGTGATTCTACACAGGAGAACACCCAAAAGGCATTTTCCAAAGGCTTCTTGAGCTCTGTCAGTGCTGTGATCACTTCCCCTGGGGAGCCTGTTCCAATGTCCAAACCCCCTATGGATGGAGAATCTTTTTCTGATATCCAATCTAAACCTGGATTTCTGGCCATTCCCTTGGGTCCTGTCACTGGTCACCACAGAGAAGAGATCAGTGTCTGCCTCTCCTCTTGCCATCATGAAAAAGTTGCAGCTGCAGTTGTGAGGTCTCCCCTCAGCCTCCTCTGTATCAGGCTGAAGAAGCCAAGAATTGTCTCAGATCTCCCTGGATCCTGTGTAAGAAAGCACCCTGCCTTTTTAGTCTCCTGGCTAACTCAGTGCTGTTCCTATGTAACCTTCATCTGCATCTCTGCATGAGCAAACTTGAGCAGGCAGCCTAAAGCAAACCCCGAAAAACCACTGGGAGTTGGCACAAAACAAATTATGTACAAGCTTCCTACCAAGAAAAGGTATGGCACATTTATATTTTGCCCAAGGGCCGAGTTTATGAGCACCTCAGAGGCAGAAACTCTGCCAGTGCTGGAAAAACATCTGAGACTGCACTTTTGTCTGCATGCCTTTTTCCCACAGAGATGTTGATGGCAGCATCTGATTTCATTTGTTGCAATCTGCTGCTGTTTGAGTTTTTCACAGGAGGGTTTGGTTGATATCTGATTGTTTTGGTTTGGGGGTTTGGTTGTTTACCTGTGTTTTTGTGATGGTTGTGTTAATGTTGAATGGTGATTGTAAAGCACTAATCTTCCCACTGACAGGTGTTGTCCTTTCTGAATACAAAAAAAAAAAAAAAAATCAATCAGTGGTTATTGATTTGAGAGAGTGTCCTGGAAGATATTTAATACCTACAATCTTTCTGTGAACCCATAAATCATGATTATTGTTTTAAAAGGCCATGCATTTTAAGCACTTTGTCAGCAAGCCCTGCTGGTGCTATTTGGATAATACAAATGTGTCTAAAGGCTTTGCTGAATCCATATAGTGTGGAAACAATTAGATATGTGGTTATACATCAGTGTGGCTTGAATAATTGTGCCATGCCTTTGCAAAGTGAGGAGGAAGGAAATAAACAGGGTAAGCAATTCTGAGGGTAATTAATTACTTACAGAAAATGAGATGAACTTAACAGAATTGCTCTTTCCAATTGCAGTAATTAAGGACAAGTCTGAGAAAGCAGGACATGACTTCCCTGGGTGAGTTGAGAAGAAAGGGATGATGCTCTGCCTGTGGCAGAAAAGTCTAGCCACCAGTTGCAATCATAGGCTTAGGCATCGCATAGGGCCAAGGAAGGTTTGGCCTCATTTGCGTGATTAACATTTGCAGATCTGCTGGTGGGAAATCAAAAGTGGCTATGCCTTTCAATATATATAAAATTACCCTTATGCCAGGTCTTCAAGGCATGTGAAGACAGGAGTTTGTCCTGCAAATGAAGCTGTGGCAGGCTCACTGAGCCCTGAGATGGTTACAGATGTCTTGAGGGGACTGGCTACCTACTGTCAAAGACAGTGTGGGAGCCGGAAGGTGAGACTGGTAAACGATGACTTGGAAGGCTGTGTGATGAACACCAGCAGCCTAAGGAAGGAGATTAGGAAGTCATTTGGCTTCATGCCATCAAGGTGGTAACTTTGTCACGAAATGCAAAGGCAAAATCCTTTAAGCACTCTTTTATTGCTTGCTATTGATTTTTCTTGCCATGAAGATGCTCCTTCACTAATTAACGATGAACCCGTTTGCTTTATGAGGGGAGTGCTGGACTTTCCAGCTCCTTCAATAAATCAATCTTTTCTAATCCTTGAAATTTCAAAAAAGAAAAAAAAAAAAAGGGAAAAAGAAAGCAAAACATCCTTACTACTTCATATTGGCAGGCAGTGGGGAGACACAATAGCACACTTTATTTTGTGTTTCCCTCCTGCTTGCCTGCAGGAAACATCTGCCTCTCTGCTTTATTTGCACCATGTTAAAATTAATTCCATGGGTCTTTCTGGATGCTTTTGTGGGGGCACATCATCCATCTGTTTTTATTTGGGTTTCATCACCCCTAACAGCTACTAAAGGTTCTGTGTACTCACTTTGGTGTTTTTCCTTGCTATCCAAACAGTTATTCTGGGGCCCAAGGCATCAGTCCATGTGCTTACTGAGCCTTTTCCTACTATCATAGACATAGGGAAATACTTTAAATTGTCAAAAGAGTGATAAATTCAAGTTAAGTAAAGTTAAGCTGCAAAGGGCTGTAAAAAATTATAGTATGTAAAATCAATTAGTTATGTAGGGTCTTATTAAAGGCCTAGGTTTATTCTAAATGTGGCTCAAAACTTCAGCTTGTTAAATTAAAAAACAAACCAAAAAAAAAAGCTCTTCAAAGCATAAGAAGACCAGCCATTATTATTTTTAAATGAGAGCTGAATAGCTGCTTTCTGAAAACAGACTTTCTCTGTTCAGCAGCATTTTAGAGTCAATCTTCATGTGAAGGTAAATTCTTGACTTACTCTTCCTGCTGCAGAAAAAGTGAAAGCTTTAACATTTCATGATATTGTTAATCTAGTATTTTGTAATTTGCTTCATGTAATATAAGTTGCAGATTGTCACTGTTTTGGGCTGTCCATGTGTATCCCAGCAATTCAGTCTCCTGGAGACAAAAAGGTATTTCTTTGGTTTTTAAAAGGATAGGCAGTGCAAAAGGGGTTTCTGAGCTTAGGATGAATTGATTTTGAAATTCCTTAAGCATCTAAACAAGGATATAAGTAGCTAATTTTAACAACTTTTTTAAAAAAGTACTGTTCTGGAAATGTAGACCAAATATAGGAATGTAGAAAGTAATGTGAGCAATCCTTTCTCATCACTGAAGGAGAAGGTACTCTGGGAAATTGAAAGACATCTAACTTAAATAAGATTTTGAAAGAGTTTTACATGATGTGTAATTAACCTTAAGAAGTCTTTGCCCCAAGGTAAAGTCAGGGCTTTTTTAAGATTAGAAAATGAATTAGGTATTTATACAGCTTGGTAGACCATCCGCTATCCATCATCTGGGCTGCAAAGAAACACAAGGGAGGTGAGGTAAGATTTCACAGGTTCAATGAATAATGCAGCCACTCAAGATCAGCTTTTTACCTTCAGGTATTTGAAAGTGAAGCCTCCACCTAAGCCATCATTCAGGTTTCCTCTGCAGTCTGTAGAGAAATGCATTTCTTCAGGGTATGGTGATGCCCCGCCCACATTAAATACCTGTTCTTTTAAGGGATAAATTCCTCTTTGGGGGTACTAGTCTGACCTTATCTGTGGGGGGAGCAGGGTCACATAATTTAAATGCAGTGGGCTATATCCCTTAATGCCAGGTATTGGATGAATTTAACCAAATCTGGAGATAGCATTTCAGATGCAGCATCTCAGGCTGTGCTAGACTAGATTTTCCAACAGTTTCTGCTTCAACAATTACTTGCTTTTACTACTAGTGAATATAATCTCAGTTTTCCAGTCAGCACCTCCATTCTTCTGGGAACTGAGGCTCTTCCAAGGCTTTTCTCTTGTCTAAGTGATGGGGTTTATGTATTGCAGATAATGACACAGTATTACTGCAGCATTGATAGGTTTCACAGACTTCAACAGGGGTAAAAAAACCCAAAACATTCTGAAGTAATTTTTGTCAGAAATTGTTGCTAACACAAGTGTTAAGCTTCTTACAGCACTTGAGTTGGTAAAATGAAAAGGATTGTATTTCATGAGAGCTACAATACACTAAATTCTACGGCCCCTGTGTGTAGAGAATTAAACTGGGAGTTAGGCATCTTTGAAAATCTCACTTCTTTAGTCACCTGTTTGCCTAGACACATCCATGTTGGTAATAGGGGAAGAACTGCTGAGGTCTTTTTGGTGGTTTTCTCCTGCCTGCTTGGAAGTGTTAGCCTCAAGCTCAAAGGGAATCCAAGTTTACCAGTTTTGCATTTTGTCTATACAAAAGATGAAATGGAACCTTCAGCTGCCTTGAAGAAATGCTATTATGGGTTGCTGAAAAACTTTGTGAGGGTCTGGATAGTAACAGCAACATAAAAATACTTCTAATTCTGTACTTTTATAATCTAGTGCTGGTTGCTTTTCAGTATAAAGTCTTTACCATAACACCTGCATGCTTATGAACACAGTAATAGAAATCCAGGCCCTGCTCCTCCCCACACTGCTGGGCTGACAACTCCAGATTGTGTCATATCTTCATTTCATTTACTTGCATTGTAGGGGAGCTGCAGGTTGCCAGTATTGACCAAAGGAGGTCTCAGAAGGATGAACTGGCCCTGGCTGTGTTGCCAGGGGTAATGAGATGAACATGCTGAGCCATCCTCCATCTCAGGCACCCATGGGGTTTCTGTGAGGGATCTCAGGTTCAAAGGCTCCGTGTCAGTGGAAAGAGGAGGCCTGGGAGTTGTTGCACTTTGCCTGCCACACAGGCAGGGTTAGGCACACAGCCTGTCCTAGAAGGTCAGGGAGAGTCCCCATGGAAAATGGCTGCAACTAATCTTGTGTCCCCACAGTGACGGGAGCTGAGTGATCCAGCTTGGTTTCTTCATCACTGCACTGAGCTGTTTTTCACTCTTGCCTGGCTGAGGCCTTTCTTTGCTCTGCCCCATGAAATGGTAGTAAATAGGTCCATGTTGTGTCACGCAGGGCTTTAGAAGTTCCTGATCCCAGTACCTCAAGAATGCTGCAGTCTGACTCATAGTGTGGCAACTTGGAAGTTCCACTTTGGAAAAGTAAATGGCAATCAAGATACTCCTGTAACACGCTCCAGCCCCACAGGCTTCAGTTTTGCCACTTGAACACATGAAAGCTGCCTGTGTTGGCTATGCTGGGGTTTCAAAACTTGTCTTCTCCAGTGACAGCCATGACATTTGGAAGATATTTCAAAGTCCATTGATAGCTGCGGGGTGGTGGCCAGGAGGGGTAGCTGCAGCACACAGCTGGCAATGCCTGCTTCTGTGCATTAAGCCAGCATTCCCAGTCATGTTTCAATTCCCTGGGGCAGCAAGCCAGGCTGGCTGGTGTGTTCCAGGCACACCTGGTGCCAGTCCACCTTTGGTTTTGGTGATGGCTGGTGGGAGAAGGGAGGGGAACTAGCAGTAAACTCTATTCTCTATGTCATTATATTTCTAATGTTGGTGTTCTTGTCTTTATGTCTATGCATTCTTTAGCTATGAGGATAACAGACCCTTCATCAAGTAAGAATGACCTGAATGGCTGATAAATTTCATTTATCAGTGTGGTCTCATGAACCAGCTGTCAGATCAATATTGAAAAATCATTAAAGCTTCTGTCATTCGCTTTTGAGGCAGAAGAGCAAACTGTGCAGGAATGTGGTCAGGCATACAGCTAAGGTGCAGAGTAAATGTGCTGCATGTGTATTGCCAACCAATTGTCACCTTATTTGCTTTATATTCTTTAACTGGATGTTACTTAAATTCAGGGTGAAAGCTCCCAATTTAATCCTGCGTAGTACAGACTTGTTCTACCAATAGTAGCCTCTGGTCCACTGTGCTCTGTCACAGGGATTGCTTTATGGCAGCATAAATACAGAAGCAAATTTTCAAAAAGGTGCATGGCTGCTATTCCCCATTATTCCCTTTCTAGTTAATGGGAGTAGTGCAAGCAAATCTGTGTGCATTGGTAGCTCCTTACTCATTGGAGTACCTCCTAATTGTCCCTAATTGTAAACCACTGATTTTCAAAGGCACCAAAAAATGGATATTTTTGTTTCTTTATTGCAATAAAATTTCACTACAGGAAAGAAAAGCTATGGAAAAGCAGCAGCAAGTCTGTACAAAGAGCAAGATAAAAACCTCTAGCTGCACCAAAAAAAAAACAAAAACAAAAAAAAACCTGTGAAGAAAGCCAAAAATGCCTAGGAATTATTTACCTTAGAGCATCCACACTCTTTCTCCTGCAACCAAAAAATTAATGTGCAGTAGCACAAAATAGAAGCAAATCAACTTTGCAGTAGACTTTCAGTTTGTTCTTCTGGTGAAGAGTCCTTTGTATTCGTCCTTTCAGCATCATTCCCATGTTGTCTTTCATCGCTTGGCTCTGTTTTTTTCTGCGGGTTCGGGATGGAGCTATTCGCAGTAATCTCCACATCCTCTTATCACCAGGTCTTGTTTTCTGAGGCACAACACTGTTAATGCGTGCAGTTTGCACTGTTGGGGGTCTTCTAACCCACAGATTCCTTTCCATCACTGAAGGCAGCATATCTTCACTAAATAACTGTTTCATTCCTGCACACATCTGCAGCCAAAGGCTCTTTAATCAGATTCAAGAATGGGCTGTGCTTTAAAGCAGATACTTTTCTGATTTCCAGGGAATAATTTTGAAAAGACTCTGGAAATGCAGGAAGTTTTTATCTGGGGATGAGAAAAGAGGAAATTGGGGGGGAAAAAATGGGGGGTTTTCCACTTAATTTGTTCTTCTTTTTTTTTTTTTTGGTGAAAAAGAAAATTATTTGTATTTTATTAATTGGTATGCAACTAGGACAATAGCATGCTCTCACTGATGGTGGAATCTTGGGGAGAAAAATATCCCAAGTGACTAAAGCTGTAAACTTTATCTAGTGACTACCTTTCTGAAGGATTGTGAGAGTGTATTTTCAATTTGCATCACGCTAAATATTTATTAGTGGGATTGACTGGAAATGCTTCAAAGGAGCTGTTCTGGTCTGCTAGGTCCATAATAGTGATTTTTAAAGAACTGTCTTAATAAGTGGTTACCTTAGGGAGCTCTTCTGGTCATGTGGTTAAATAATACATATTTTATAAACTTCAGTGGAAGACTTAATGCTGTGTTTTCATTCTAATAACTAAAGGGGGAAAAAACAAACAACAAAAGACTTGAATACAACATTCGTATGCTTTTGTTTGTGACAAGGCCTGCTAAAAGGAAAAGGATTCAAGGCTGTAGCTGCCATGGCATCTCTGTAGCTGAGATTGTCTGTCTGACCTCTGCAGGGCTGCTTTGTCCCCCCAAATTGCTGTTGCTTCATCTTTCTCCCCCTTGCCCCATGCTCTGCTTAGCAGATGGGAGCCCAAACATGCCCAAACCCAGACCACATTCCCACAAGGCTGAAGGGGCTTGGAAACATAGGCAGGTCTTTGTCCCTGTGAGCCCTCCTGGAGCACCTCAGGGGGCCTTAGGGCACACAAGGAAACAGAGGTGCTGGCTCACTGCAGTCTTGCCTGATTTGGGATATAGAAGGGCTAAACAGGGAGGCAGGGGTGCAAAGATTGAATATCAATGCATTTATTTTCATGATGTTGCCCCTAATGGTAACAGGGGATGGCAGAAGAAGACCAAAGCCTTCAGGTAAAAGGCAAACAGGTATTCAAGGTGCTGCTTGCTTCCCAGCTAGAAGTTGACTCCCTCCCCTGTGCAGCAGCACTTCCTTTAAAGTTGTAGGTAATACATCATGTGAAAACTAGGCTAGGAGCAGGACAGAGTCCCTACACTGCTTCTCACACTTCTTCTTTTGTCCTGGTGTTTGAAGATCAGTCTTTGAGAGGGTAATTTAGGAGATGACTAAATGTTATTTAGCAGGGTAACATGGAATACTCCTCCTGCCATCCCAGCAGAGCTTCCAGCTTTCCTGAAAACACCCAAAAGCCCTAAGATGCAGCAGCCATCCCATGTCCCCAGCTCTGTTGTCCAGGTAGAAAGTCAGTGGGAGAAAGCAGGCAAAAACATCCTACTCCCCCTATTTGTTGGAACCACATTTGGGGCCAAGCACACCTCTACTACACCTCTACTCCCACTGCCCTCCTGAGGTGGAGCAAGTGATAATCTTAGTTTTACAGCCCATGTGAAGAAGGATTGCCCCTCCTTTTCTCCAGGCAGAAGTGTGGCAGCAGCTCCCACGTTAGCAAATGTAGTGTGTGAGTGCCTGTACGAGTACACACACTTCCCCTCATCGCAGGGTGGAAGAAGTGTGAAGCAGCATTGCAAAGAACATCCTTGTGTGGAGTGGATCTGGCAAGCAGGAAAAGCTTGCCCACCTGCCTGTAGCTGTTTATCTGGCTTACAGGCATATGGGAGACTAGCTAAAATGCAGCAATACATGTGTCTTGGTGTTAAGTGTAAATAAAGAAGCTAATCCAGCTGGCAGTCCTGTGAAACCAGTGGACACTAAAAAAAGTGACAGTCAGAGTTGTCATTTCATTTGGTTTATTTTCTTTCCTTCCATTTGCAGAAATAACATCTACATGTCATTTACATGCACACTGCTTTTACATATTTAAAAAAGAGACATTGTGGTTACAAATGTGCTTTGGTTATGATAAATTTCTATGCTCATAACACTTCCATTTCCTTGTATTTCCTCAAGCTTGAAGATTTGTAAACTGCATTCAGCTTGAAGACAAAAGCTCCTTATGATTTATTTTGAAATGCTATTTTCTTCTTGCTACAGGCAGGGGCAAAATCTTCCTGCCTGTAGACACATGCCTTCTTTTGTGTAGATGAAAAACCAATCCCATTCTTTTTTTCTTCTTTTTTTTTTTTTTGTTTCTCCTGACAGGTCCTGGGTTATAGGTGCAATAGCCCTACTCTGCCTATTAGGACTGACCTGGGCATTCGGACTCATGTATATTAATGAAAGCACAGTCATCATGGCGTATCTCTTCACCATATTCAATTCTCTGCAGGGAATGTTTATATTCATTTTCCATTGTGTCCTCCAGAAAAAGGTAAGATGATGGTTCCCAGCAGCAAGAGAGGTGGTAACGAGGTGTTTTGTTGCCTAACAACCACAGCGTAGTATCGTCTGTGTGCCCTGAATTCCTATCACACAGATTTATCTCCGTGCACCTCATAAGGGTGGTATTTAGACTGGAAAACCAGCAAGGTGCTGGGGAATGAGGTTCTAACAAGGACAGTGGCAGTGGCATTTCAGCAGCCAAGGCCCTGGCAGATGTGTCAGAGACAAGGGAGAAGGCAGCTGTCAGTTTGCAGGGTCTTGCTGTCAGAGCTTTTCCTGCTGTCAGCCAGATTCTCCTTCCTTGCATGCCAGTGTGAGAGGGGAGAGCATCCACAAGCATCCAGAAAGTGCTCATGGGGCTGAGTGCTCACAGCAAAGTGGAGCTTTACATCCCTCATTTGCAGCCCCTGCAGGAAATTGGCCCTTTCCATGGCAGCATATGTGGGTTGATGGGATGTAATAGGGGCTGCTTCCCCTGCTTTTTTAAGAAGTGAAGGACCTGTGTTCTGCAGTGGTTCATTAGCCTTTGTATTGCTTGAGTCTGATGCGGTGTTTTGGAAATCTTCCTCAAAGCAAGCACAGCAAGTGCTTCTTCTTGGTGGAAATTGAAGTATGCCCCAATTAACATTTGCAAGATAACAGTAGAGTAACTTAGATAAACTCCAGGGGGAAAAAGTAAACACAACAGAATACAATTTCTGTGTTTATGTAGATCAAATTTACAGCCTCTGACAATCAGTAATAAGTATTTTTAAGAACCTTTTTGTTCTCTACTTAAATTTTGTTATACAGAGCTCTCCAATTCTGTGCATGTCTGCTGATAATTTGCATTTTAGTTTCAAAAGTTTACTGAACCAGTAGGGAAGACTTTATGTGGATACACTGGTGCCAGTTTCTCAGGGTAACCAGTAACTTCTGGTGAAATAGCTTATTGAGTAAAGTCAGGTCCTTGTTGAGCTCTGTCCTCCATCTGAGAGCCACAGGTCTGCTTCTCTGTTACTCACATTTTCCTATACAGGCAAGGGAGATCTGACCCATGAGAACATAATCAAAATTATAAAAAGTGAGCTCTGCAAGTGATGCCTTTGTAAGGATCTACAGAGCTGTGTGCAAATGGCATTCTTGAAACCAAAGGAAGACTTTTGGAGTTAAGAGTTTTGTCCTTGCTGTTGCATCTCAAATTTGTCCATCTTAAGAAGCTTTAAAGCTTTATCTAGATGCAACTTCCTGCTGATGATCCCAAACCTTTCAGCAGGAGAGTTTCCAGGCAAGATGATAATAAGAGTGTAGGAAGCATCACCATTGCTTATTAAACCTGCAGGTGCTTCTCTGTGAGGAGTTTGAATTTTTTTTCTGCACCCTTCTGACTGGTATATCCTCTCAGCTCCAATGCACCCTGCAAAGGGTCAGTTCCTAACCCAGCCTCCCTGTACTGCTCCACGGCCTCCTTGGCTCATGGGGTTCTCAGTCAGCACGACAGAACCATTCTCTTTTCTGTCTTAGGCCAATTTACACCCTTAAATCACCACTGATGACGGTGGAATTGTTCCT